>NC_139144.1:51351668-52601668 GCF_964270905.1 Leucopleurus acutus
TTGCCTGCTCTAATATGTATCTTTCTTGCTAGAATGGAAACTCCATGAGATCATTCCTTGCTGTATCCTCAGTGCCTAGCAGAGTGCAGGGATAGAGGAGATGCTTATAAATATTTGTTGACTGAATGACTGATACATGACCGTTGAGACTCTCACAATAAGAGTAGAAAAGGGGAACACATGTCATGTACAGATTGTTTATTCACTGATGATGGTCTGTGTGTAAAGTGTTTTGATTTTTCAGTGTGTATTTTGGGTATTTGGATGGCTTATGCCTTTTGTAAATTTTGTATTTTTTCCCCTTCCATATGCCTTTCTGTTTTTAGTTACCTTTCTACACTGCCAAAACAAAATAAATCCAACAGCTGCCTCTACTTGAGTTTCCTTTAGTATTGTTTTCTGATCTCCCATCTCCTTTAAATACATCCTAAGTACGTTTTTTTGGGGGGGGAGGCAAGAATCTGCAGAGAAAGCAGACAAGTCTATCAATCTTGTCTCAGCACAAAAATTTACTCTTAAAAGAATAGCTGTGGAACTCACATACCTCCATTTTTTTACAAAGATTCGTCGCATGTTAAGTATCTTCTTCAACACCATTCTAATTATTCATTATTTTCTCAGTTTAAAATAAAACCGGTAGGGAGATTTTCCTTCTGGGAATAGATATTAATTAGACTTATCTAATTTTTTTTAAAAGAGAGGCTCCCTAAATCTAGGTGGGAAGTTTTATTTAAAATATTCTAGATGAGAGTGATTTATATATATTTAAAAAGGCTAATTTAAACCCTTTAATATGTATTCCCTCAAGGGAAATGAAACTTCAGCATATGTGACTTTCATTAGTGACTTTACTATAGAGATATAAGCCAAAATACTTAATAGGGAAAATTTAATGATTAATTAATTGATCCTCATGTTGTTTGCTAATGGGCAGTACATACTCATGAAACCCATCTTTTGTGTATTTTCTGAATTGCTCTCTTAGCGAAAAGGCAAGATGTTAGAGTAGATCAGGCTAGGTCTCAATTTCCTCAGATCATGAAAAGTGAAGAAAACTGTAATTAGATGTCAGGCTAAAACATCATTTTATGTAGGAACTCAGGATGAGGTCGTCTTTGATACAATAATTATAATAATAATATCAATCTGATGTATATGTGCAAGGAAATTAGTTAAATCATAAGAAGGCAACCCTGTGGTATCTTGTTGACTGATTGTGTTTTCATCTAGTAAATTAGTGTTTCCCGATATTTAGGATCAGCACAGAAACACAATCGCAAAGGGAGCCTGAAATTTCATAAGGTTTGATTCATTCTTTCATTGCATTTTTGTTAGCTTTTTAAAGTGGATAATGATGTACAGTCAAGGGCAATTCATGTATTACATGTCGTTTTTGTATTTGTTTAGCTTAAGAAAAGGGAAGTACCACCTGTGCCAAATATATTCTGACAACTCCCAAATTTCATGTCAGGCCTGGACGTTCTCCTGCACTCCAGACTTGTACATCCACAGTGCACTTGACAAATCCACATTATGTATAATAGACATCTCCAAATTCACACGTCTCAAATGGAACTCCTCATCTATCCCACCCCCCTCACAGTCTTTTTCATCTTAGTTAATGACAACATCATCATTCCAGTTGCTCAGGCCAGAAACTTGGGAGTTATCCTTGTTCTTTCCCTTTCCCTCACACTCAATTCGTCAGGTTTCAGAATGCGCATGGAATCTGACCATTTCTTACCACCTCATTTCACCACTCAGGTCTGGGCCTCTAACATTTCTTGCCTGGATTTATGGGAAGAGCCTTTGAGTAGTCTCTCTGCTTTAATCTTTGCCCCCCTGCAGGCTGTTCTGAACACAGCAGCCAGACCGATCCTTTAAAAATAAAAGATACACCATTCCTCTGCTCAGAAACCTCAAGGAGCTCTCCATTTCAATCAGAGTAAATGCGAAGGTTCTTAAAATGGCTGCTGAAGCTCTACAAGATCTGCCCTTTCATAACCTCCCTGAACTGATCTCCAGCTACCCTCTATCTGGTTCACATAGCATCAGCCACACTGGCCTCTTTGTTGTTCCTGGAAAAGGCCTCTGCCTGAAAAATTCTTTCCCAGAAAGCCACATGGCTCATTTCCTCTCCTCCTTCAAGTCTTTCTTCAAATGGCATCTTCTTAACGAGGTCTTCCCTAATGCCTTTTGAAAATGACCGTCCTGCGCTTCTAGCGTGGAAAGTGCACATCTTGCATTCATATCCACGGGTTCTCTTCATGTTCTGGACAATGGGTTTATTCTCTTTAGGTCTCAGCTTCCCACTAGAAATTTAGGGGTTTAGGCAAAATGTCCCATAAAGCTCTTTGAGCTCTAAATTTTTTTTAATTCTATGACCAATTTGACACTGAAAAACTAGTTATACTTGGGCTTGAAAATCTATCATCAGTGAAAGATAGAGACTCCATTTTCCTGGAAGCTCAGCTCCTACAGGAAATATTAAAATATTAAAATGTGACATGGGATGCTTTGTAAGGTAACTGTTACACTTCCGAAATAAGTCTTATTAAAATCCCTTTTGTTTTCGCTGGTCCCAGTTCGCTTTGGCTCACTAAATCATCGGGAGGCCTTGAAAAAGGAAACTGAATTCTCTGGGCCTTGGTTTTCTCATCCGTAGGATGAGGCTATTGTGCTAGATGATCTCCAAGTTCTCTTCCAGTTTTAGAATTCTCCCTTTATGGGAGGAAATCACACACTTTTCCCCTTAGTCACGACTCTTCATCTAGTTGTATAAAATATTTATAGGCCAGTTGGTGACTGGAGATATAACTCCTTTGGCTTTGTGTAGTGTGGTACCATTCCCATTGAATGTAATTGTAGGGATTTCTTTTTCTAGTTCTCTTCATGTTCCTAGCCATCCTACAGAGGCTTCAGAGTTTAGATTAGAGTGAGTGTGGCTCCAGGGTACATACCTGTACATTTATTTTCAGTGTTAGATAATTATGCAAAGAAGACAAAGTAGAATGCATAAACACAACAGCTCTTTTGTCTTCGAGTGTCTGAAAACTTCTTGTTATTGAGTTTTGTTATGTCTGACCAGAATGATCAGAAGATTGTAGGTATCTGAATATTTGAATGTAAATATTCACAGTGTGTTTGGAGGGAAGGTTCTTTTCTGGTCTAATGTGCTCAGCGCTTTCAACTCTGAGAAAGATGAGTTTTATGTTTTCCTTTACAAAGGATGCTAGTGAATAATAACCAATTTAAATTATCAAGTTAATGAGTCATTTTTTTCCTTGTGAACTCTACTTAAACATAGTTATTAAACTATAACCTTAATCAGTAAAGACTATTTCTGTATGGAATTAAGGCAAATGAGTTTTGTAAGCCATATCTTCTAGGTGTGTGAATACTTACAGCTTCTGGGGTATGATTATGTGACTAACCAGAAGGATTGTACAAAAAAGATATTCTCTGCTCCGCGCCCCCCCCCCTCCCCCCCCCGCCCCGTGGAACTAGAGACAAAGAAGAGAAGAATTGTAGCTGAGAGGTATAAGAGCTACAACTGATGCAATTTTGGTACTTGAGGGCATGGTGATTTGAAATTTACATTTGTACGGCTTTCAAAATATTTTTGAGGTATTACCCAACAAATTCGCACAAAGTTCCTTTGAGAATAAAAAACAAATAAGATTGAGATAACCATTCTTCACAGAGCAGAGCCTAGAAAATGGAAGCAAAGATTCTCCAGAACTCAACCATTCAACATCTGATTTCCTATTGAGTTATGTGACTAATGGCATTGCTTGTTTCCTTCCTTCCTTCATTTATCAGTTATATACTGTTCCAAGTTAGGCTTTGTTGAGGCTTTGGAATGTCATTGTCTTGTTACTGAAAATCTATCAGGAACAATTTACTAAAATGCCCAAGGATAAGCCAAGAGGTCTTTAGCAACACTGGTAACTTCTAGCTCTTTTTCTATTTCGTAGAGAAGATATTTTGTGGAACTGTGAACCTAATTGAAATCATATGTCACTATTGGTGTTTCCAGGCAGGCAGACCAGTATAAGCTGTACTATAGAAACTCAACACTTACAATGTTTTTCTCTTTATTACTAGAGAGGTTTTTAAGAAGATTAAAAGCTCATGAGTAGTTGTAGGGTCTGAGAAACACTTTTAGTTATAAATTCCTGGGATTTTGTATGTTTTCCTTGTAGCCAGAATTTAATTTCATTTAAATTCCTTTCTCCTTTTAAAAGTAATTTCCCCTCAGTACACACAAGCACATAGTCTTGAATTTATGGAGTTTCTTTTCATTTCTGATCAATCATTCCTTGTTATATTCTCATTCTCCTCCTCCAGTCAAGGATGGGGTCCCACCCAGAAACTGTAGGTATTAGATCTTGATTGGCTGCATGCTGCCTCTCTACCTCATGTCCCCCGGTTCTTGCGGCAAAGGGCAAACTCTCTAGAGCAGTGGAAACAGCCCTTCTAAAAGGATTTAGTAACATCCATTTTAACTGCACCAAGGCAGATTTATAGGGGAGAAAAAAAAAGCCCAACCCTTGAATGTCTCCAGTAAGATTTGTTTGCCATCATGTAAAAAAAAAAAAAAAAAAAAAAAAGTTTTCCAAGCACAAGCTATGGAAATGAAGAATAACAGGGACAATTGGAAACTCACTCATTTGGAAGGAAGAAAGGAATGAATAAAGGAAGGAAGAAGTGAAGGAAGGAATCCAGGAAGGAGTTAAGCAAGGGAAGAAAGAAAAAAAAATAAAAGGAACAAGGGAAAGAGAAAGGGAGAGAAGGTGACGTGGCTGTTGGTAACATTAGTCTCTGAAACCAGCTGGAATATTGTGTGTCTCTCAGGTTCTGCATAATGAATAAAGGTTTTCCAAATGATATAGGTTTCGTTCCAAGAGGGAGGAGACCACGTTAGCAGTCATTCCTTAGAACCACAGTATTGCAGACTGCACCATCTTAGTGCCTGCTTTCCCTGTTTACCAAAGAGAAAGGGGGTGGAGTTGCCTTTAATTATTAACCTTTAAAATATCTTCTTTATTATTTGCGGTCACAGCAAAAGTGAAACTTATATTCATAGATAATCTCAATTCTTATTATAGTTCTTACTTTTAGCCTCTCCCTACTAAACCTTTTTACCTGAATCAAACCCCAAAATTAACAGATGTGCAGCAGTTGAACCAAAAGGAGAGAAAGTAAAAGAGGTCAGGTCCTGTGTGATATCCACCCCTGGTGAATCCAGAGAGCCAACCTTGGAAAAAGCTCTGTACCTACGTCTGGGGGACCTCTTACTGGCTGTATCAGAGGAGGGTGATGTCCCAAATGACTGCATTTCATTTCAATAGTTCCAAGGAGACAAAATGAAGTTTATTCCTCTACTATATTCCTTAGTCATCCACGAGTATTTTACATAAAATTAACTGAGCGTTCTTCAATCAAATGTAAAATGCCTTGTTAAGGAGTTAGGAATAGTAAATGTTGAGAATGCTGACAAATTGATCTGAAATTTTATTTTGGTTCTCTAATGCCTAATTTTTAATGGATTAATTTTTTTTTTTTTTTTTGCGGTATGCGGGCCTCTCACTGTTGTGGCCTCTCCCGTTGCGGAGCACAGGCTCCGGACGCGCAGGCTCAGCGGCCATGGCTCACGGGCCCAGCCGCTCCGCAACATGTGGGATCTTCCCGGACCGGGGCACGAACCTGTGTCCCCTGCATCAGCAGGCGGACTCTCAACCACTGCGCCACCAGGGAAGCCCTTACTGGATTAATTTTTAAAAATCTGTATGTCTCGGATTTTTCATGTGTGAGACTTATGGTGTGAATCTGAGTCATGATAAAGATAATATGAATTGAGTTTCTTAAAACTATAGGTAAGGAGCTGTAGCTCTATCACCAAACAATGGGGGAAGAAAATTTCTCTTGGCATTTCTTTTTTAGTGGTGAGATACAATATTGACTTTAAGGGCTCAAATCTACTGTTTAAATATTACAAGCAGTGTTTAGTATTGTCCTGATATATATTGGGCATCCAGTATTTGTTTAATGGATGAATACCAATTGTCATGATAGAGAATATAAAATCGAATGAATGTATGAGACATACTTTGCCCACTAGTTCTCAGATGTCCTTGTTGAAAAATTACAAGAAAAATGAGGTGGTTTATTCTTCCTCTCAGAAATTCAAATTGACATGTGACTGAAATTATCATTACTTTGACAGGTAAGGGAGAAGCAGTTCCCCACTCCAAATGACTAAGTTAGTGGTTACCTTTTGGTTTTTCTGTCACATATATGTAGACCAGAGAAATATAGAACTTGATCAACATTCAGGTTATGGAACTATTAAGTTTATGTGATTTTAGAAAGATACCCCTAGGGATGGTATGTTTAATGGTATAAACACAAAAAGCCAGACAGACATTTAAATATATCTTGAAATGAGCATATTCTGGAAATTATATTAAGGATATAATTGAAAGCTAGTGCTGTATCCTCATGAGACCCAAGAAATTAATATTTGATAAAACACTGGGTAGTAAATCATTTAGGCTTTTCTTTGCTGGAGCAAGGAAGCATTTGACCCAACTACAATTTTTTATGAGGATCTTTCAGAGTCAAATAGCACAATGCGTCATCCTACTAGGAAAGCTAATAGGTGTGTTAAATGATGCTAAATATTCTACTCTTTTTGCGTGGTACATTTCTAATGTTAGATTACATAATGGAAGTCATTTTTAAATGTATCTCTATTTACTAATTCTAGAATCTCAGAAAACAAAATTTTCTGGAAAATTATTATTTATCCCAATTGTAGTGAGTAGCCAAAAAATAGATCATAATGGAAAGGGCCCATCAGACTTACAGGTCAAAACGAGGTTTATGTCCAGGAGCTATTCATCTGTGAGCAATGAGCATGTAAAAAGGATCCAGGATGAGAAAATCACTTTAGGGGAATAGAGTACCGTGAGGTGAGTCGGTTCAGATTTCTGGTCTACCATTTCAATCCAGCTAGGAATGGAACAGACAATGAAAGGAAATCTAGTAAGCATGAACGTATCCAAAGTCCAATGATCAAAGGAATTTGTAGGAAACCAAAGAGGGATACTACCACTTAGATTCAAATATGAAAGAAGACACAGGCAAGGCTAGGATGATTGGGGTCAGGGTACGGGTGTACGGAAGCTCAGATGAGACAAAAGGTAGGTATCTAGGCCCAAGGCATTGAAGTCACAAGAATGCCTCAGTTCTGAGATAGAGAACCATAAAAATTGAGATGTATATATACCCAGTGCTTATAATACTTATTGGCCCAGTAAAAAGACCTGAGCTTAAAGGCGAAGAGGTTTTGTAGGCACAACTGCTAATCAGGCTTCCCTGGGTCTAGGAATAGGTGCCAGGCAGGACTGAGGAATCACCAAAATATATTAACCTTCCACCAGACATTCCTGTGATGTGACTTTAGGTATACTGCTTTTGCAAATCTTTTACCAAGCATAGTGTTTGCTTTCTAGCCATCGCAATATGCTGCTCTCTTTTTCTTGTTGTAACAAGAAATATCGTGTGTTTCTTTTCATTCTCACTTATGAGTTACACTACTCCAGATATTAATACATCAAGAATATTGTTTTCCACATCCTTTCCTAAGTTAATTTATTCATGTATTCACTACATATTTATTACTCAACAATCATGTGCCAGATTTAATGATAGGGTCTGGGAATACAATGTTAATCAAGTATGGGTAGAATTGTATTGTTTTGTTCACACAACATTACTTCCTCCTCTCTCTTCGTAACAGTACCCCTTTTCATTTGAGGAAACTGTCCCTTCCCAGTTCCATTTCTGGTAAGGCTGCCTGTCACATGACCCCACTGGCCCAGGATGCTTACATCCTGGGAATATGCTGTGGGACTGATTTTAGTTGTTCTTTCCCTTGGCTACAGTGATTGGTCCAAGCATTAGTCCAATCCCAGAGCATTGGTCCGAATCCAGGACTTCACCCTCAGATTTTATACTTGAATGCCAAGAGAGAGAGACCCTTTTTTTCATGATCATTAAATTGGGATGATGTAACCTGGAGCTGTTTATAGCCAAACCACGCACAACCTTCTCTCAGACACATGGAGGAAGTTCCCCGCAGTGAGAAAGAAGAAGACTATCATAGAGAGAAACAAAACTGAAAGAGAGATGAAGAGATAATAGAGATAGAACATGGAAGATGAAGGGAGACAGAGGTAGAAGACTGGCATATAGAGCAAAGCACAGGTGAGAAACAGATGGAGAAGAGAGAGATTTGATACCTTCAAACAAGGATCTGGAATGCCTGAATATATAGCTATTAAATCCCTTTTTAGCTTAGCTGAGTTTCAGTAGCTTTTATTCTCATTTGCACATAAAGAGATCTAATATTAAACAGACACAGTCTCTGCCCTCAAGGAAAGTCTACTGGAGACCCAGAGGTAGGAGGGCAAAGCCAAAGTGGTGCGATAGGTGCTGAGACTGGGAAATGCGGGTGTTGGAAATGCATAGACAAGGAAGCTGAACCTCCAGGGAGGACTTCCCAGAGGAAGTGTCATTTAAGCTAGTGCAGGTAGAGGGAACCTCATGTTTGAAGTTTTCAAGTGTGCAAAAGAATGCAAAACACATTTGAAAAAGTGCAAGAAGTTCTGTCTGTCTGGAGGGTAGTCAGCAAGGGAGGGCTGTTGAGAGAGGACTCTGGAGATATAAGTGAAGGACAGGTCTTGAGGAGCCTCATAAACCCTGTTAAGAATTTTAAACATCTATGAAGGAGAAATGGACATATTACCAGTATTTATTCATTCACTTATTTGACTTGTATAAAGCACTAAATATACCCCAGACTTTGGGCGGGAAGTACGGGGCAGAAGACAATAGATTGTTTTCAAAGACCTCATGGTCCAATGCCTTTCCTTAGATCTATGTATCTAAAAAACTTCATAATTCAGTTTACTTTCTAGGTCCTGTATGTTTTCTCTTCCAAATTAGTATCACTGTATCAAGATAGTCAAGAACAAACATTAAAATTCTTGTCAGATTACTAAAATTTATTATGACTTAGACTTCTCAGTGCCTCAGTTTTCTCAACTAACATAGATTAAAGGGGTTCAGGTGGCTCCTTCGGGGAATATGGGAATTTACAAGGAGTATCTTATGTTAACGAATGATGATCTTTTCCCCCTCATTTTTAGATTTTGTTGAATATTCTAGTTTACAAACTCAATGGTAAAGTGTCAAGTTTTACATTGGGGTGATGCAGGAAATTAATAATATAACTTTCCGTACTCAGTGGCCCCTAATCAGTGCAGAAAGGTTTGTTGAATATTTTATGTTAAAAATTATGCATTAAACTGGTCAGTCCAATTTCTGAAACAAATTGCAGATTAATCAGTTGTATTGGCAGAGGTAATTGTTAAAAATAGCATGTCATAAATTACTTGTCTTTGTTCAATGAACATATTAAAATACTTGTGTGGGAATTCACACAGCTAATATGGGTCTTCAACTTTTTTTTTTTTTTTAATCTGTATACCCTGGAGCAAAGGAGTTAAGATTGATAAATTAATCAGTGGTGAGGGTAAAATTACACAGACTAAAGACTTCTACTTAAAGAAAATGCCTTTATTGCCTCTTTCATCAAATGGCAATAATGCTGAGAAGTGGAAGGGTTGCCATCACACCTCGAGACGAGAGCTGTTGAGCACTTGATTAGATGGAGGCCAGTCTTGCTATTCACCTCTGTGTCAGGCAGGCATTCATCTACTCAAGTGGTGAAATAATGACAACACTGCTGTTATTAATCTAAAGATTGCGTTGGCAGTTTTGTTAAAAAAAAAAAAAGATTTATAAAACTAGAAGGGACCTAGAAAGGACAGTTAACTAAGCTTAGATAAATAACCACGGATCATGCTTTTTAGGGTTTTCAGGTGAAGAACATTTCTATCTTTTATCTATAAGAGGTATTTCAGAATTTAATACTTGGTATTGTCAAAAGACGTGTTGCTTCTTCATTCATTCACTTACCCATTAATTCAACAATTTTGTGTATAGGGCCAACTATGTATTAAGCAATAAGGCAAATGTGATTCTACAACTTTCAGGGAATTTATAACTTAGTAAGGAAGAAGGGCAATAAAACGAAATATGATAAATGATGATAAATGTTATGATAAGCAAAGTATAGGGATGACAGAAACCCTTAATGGGTATTTCTCACCTGGACTAGGGGGTTGCAGAAGGCTTGTTGGAGGAAGTAAGTTTTAAGTTGAGTTGGAAGCAAAAAATAAGAGTTTCCAATCGAAGTTGGGGTGGAGCAGGGAGTGAGGGAAAAAAAGCGAATTTTCTAGGCTGAGGAACAGTGTTGTGAAGGCAGGAAGGTGAAAGGTTTCAGGCTACATTCTAGGATTTTGATTACCTTAGGCATCAGGTTATGGAAGGACTTTTTATGGGAGATAGTATTCCTATGTTTGTTTTTGGGGTCATGCTTATCAACATGACAAAAATTTTGCAATCTAGTTGTACTGTTTTTCATGCTTGTTGGCTGGTGGGATTTCACCAGTGGTATGGGCCTGGGTTCCTATATGCCTTGGAAGTAGGCATGTGGGCAAAGCTCTACCTGGGGCTCTGGTAAACTTAGGGCTCTAGGATGATAGGACCCTAATGGAGAAGAAGTAGTGATTAATTAAGAGTTTAAGCTCTAACATAAAACCCTAGCCTAGAAACTCAATTTTTGTATTTCCAAAACCTATGACTTTGGGCAAGTTAACACAAATTTACAACTTTTTTCCCACATACATTTAACATGGAAACCATAATAAAAAGTATGTTCCTCATAGGTTTGTTACGATGATTCAAAGAATTAGTGAAAGAAGCATCTTAGTACATTTGGTAAATGTTAGTTATTGTTGTTTGTGTTATTATTATTGCTATCTCATCTGATTCCAAGGGATAGGAGAAGCCAGTTTAATTATCATTACTGAAAAAAAGCCATCATTTCCTATTCTCTGTTCTTTAGATTTATTTCAGAATCATGATATCTTGTTCCCAGACTTTGATTTTACCATTCCAGCGGCAGGTGGTCCATAGGTTGCCAGATGTATAGCTCTGATTTAAAACCCCTGGGTGTGTGTTTATCACTAATTTGGGGGAATATTTGAATATTGGAAACTCCAAATATAATTAGCACCTGGTAAGGTGTGTGTGTTTTTGACAGCATAAGGCTGGAATATGGCTTTCCCCCCAAGAGTGAGAGAAGATGGGAAGCATGTCATCAAAGCTCTTAGTGACAATCACAATGACATCTGCTTTTTAGATCTGGACCCTGTTTTCTCAGAATTGGGACTTAATGCATTATATATTTTTTCTTCTTGAGGGAGAATAGTGAAAGCAGACCTGAGCAGACCATAATCAGGAAGTCCTGATTGTTTAAAAGGCAGAGAGGTCATGAAGATACAGGAAGGGAAAACCACATGCTAGGATCCCTAATTCTAAGCCCCAGTGGAATATGAATAGGCTCTTATTTATACATACTGGTCTCAACTCTGAGACTACCTCGGATAAGAGGCAGAAAGGCCCCCATTGCAAATTACGGGGCATCTGTAGCTAATGACTGTATTCAGTTATAGTGCATATGGCAGGTGAATGTTCCTCTCCCTGACTTGTACCTGCTATTATCCAGATAGCTACTCTTGTTTTTCTTTTTGCTGCTTTTCTTGCTAAAATCACAGAGCCGAGAAAAGTAGTAGCAAGCCATCGGGACCTGCTAATCAAATCTGAGAGAACAGGCCTCCAATCTCAGCTCATCATATGACTTAAGAGGCCCTCATTTAGACAGGACCTGAAAAGTCCCTTCTAAAGCCTTTACAAAGTGAGAATAATCTTCGTTAAGTGCTACAGATTTCACAGGAAAAAAAAAACGGATTAGGGGCCTGTCATTGGAAAGATAATTAATGTGCTGGAGAGAAGTATTGGCAATAGAGAGAAAAATTGCTCCATAATAAGATAAGAAAAAAATTTACAACAGCCAGGGTAGATAATGACTGAATGTTAAGAAGCAGTTCCTGCTGGTTTGATTTTTACAGTATAATTACAGAGAGAGAGACAGAGATAGAGAGACAGAGAGAGAAAGAAGGAGAGTCAGAGAGGGAGAGAGAGAGAGAGAGGGAGACAGAAAAAGAGAGGTGGAGAGAGAGAAAGGGAGAGAAGAGACACATACTCATATACACAAAGGAAATAACTCACATACACAAAATATAATCTCAGGATCAAAAGGTGCGTTAAAGGGTTTTTGTTGTTGGATTGATATTTGTTTATCTTTCCTGGATCTAGAAAGATTATATCTTTTACTATGTTAAAGTCTTCTAAAACATCTTGCTAAATCTCCTTTCAATATATTCTTGGTCAAAATATTGTTGTGGGCTGGGAAATTATTCTGAAGTTGTTTTCTAAGCTCCTTTATAGCTAAAGAAGCCTTAGATAGCAATTTTTCTCCTCTGTTTAATTCATCTATCTTGTTGCTCATGGTTCTTGCTGAAATTGGTGTTATTTCAGGCCCTGAAGCAAATGGTCCTTTGCCCCTTTTCTAATTTCCTCTTTTCCAGACAGCAGGACTTGGCTTTTTATCAAGGAATCAAATGCCCACCCAATGGGCCTGCTGGGACTTTTCCCAACCAAAACACATTTCTTTCCTGCGAATGTGTAATCATTTGCAAGTGAGTACACGGCCCAAAACCTGTTGATAGGAAATGTTGGAAGAGCCAGTTCTTTTTCTGTGGTGCTAGATGTATCTTCGACACAAATAATTAATCATTATGACTTACTATTTATTTAATTATAATTGCAGTAAAAATTTGAAAGTGGGAGGAAAGGAGAGATCACCGCTATACTTTGGTGGGTTTGTACTGAATTCAGAATCAGGTCCTAAACTTTGCATTTCAATTGCATTCTATCCAATTGAAATACATATCATATGACTGCAATGTATCTGGCTCCATGTTAGGCAACAAAAAAATCTAAAAATGAATAAGATAGTATTGCCTCGTGGTTTACTAGGGGAGACGGACACAAGTAACTTCAATAAAATGAAATGCTTATAGTACAGGATGAATAAATACAACACTGTAGGGGAAGAAACAGTGCTGCCTGTGGTTGTGTATCTGTTTGGATTTCCTGGAGGAGGTGACCCTGGAGTTGGTGCTTGAAGAATTGAGTAGAATTCACTGGGCAGAAAAGTAGGAAGGGGCATTTCACTGTCATCCAAATTATCTCATGAAACCCAAATGTGATCATGACATTCTTTTGCTCCAAGAATTCCAATGAACTCATATTATTTAGAGAAAAAAGCCCCCGATACTTGGAAGTCATTAAGCTTTCTGTAAGCATGTGTCTGTCAATGTGAAGTTTTTCTAGTGTCCTTGAGGGCAGCTTCTATGCACAGAAAAGACTATTTGCGATTCTTTTGGATTTTCATATTAATATTTGACATATTACAAATTCAAATTAATTTTTCCTCCATCTTTTACATTCAACTTAGAAATCTTATTATCCTATTAAGAATGTAGCATATTTCAGCAACCACTTTCAAGGGGATTTTTAAACCCACTTAATTAAAATTGTTTAAACATTTTAAACTAAATTTATAAATTTAAAACACTTGATTTTTTAAAAGATCCTAAATTATCTGATTGACAAGTAAAATCTTTTTAAGTAAATCTTAAGAAATCCAATTAATAAACTTTCAAAATCGATGAAATTTAAGTTCTTTTTAAATGCCTTGATGCTAAAATTCTCTTATGCCTTTGAAATTAAAACAAAACGATTAATAAATTATCTAATTATACAATTTAAATGGGAATCACAGAACTAACCCATTGGATACTCCAATATGCCAAATTCTCTTATGCGTTAAAAATAACAAGTATACACATATGTAACTCCCAAATTAATACTGTGGGTTTAGTTTACTTCATCATTTATATATTTATGCCTAAATTCTCTAGGGTTATATGACTCTTACCCATCGTAGCAGAGATTGCCAGCTGCCATACAGTTTCCAGTCTCTCATTCTTCCTTAGTAACAGGATCTTGATTTTATTCAGGGCAGCAGCAGGCCAGATATTATAAATTATGTTTCCCAACCTTTTTGCATCTAGGGGTGGCCATGAGACCAACATCTGGCCGGCGAAGTGGCAGTGTTGTGTGTGACTTCTAGGAGAGCTGCTTACAGGAAGGTGATTTATTTGGGAACACTCATTTAAAAAAAAATCTTTTTGCCTTTCTTCTTTCTTCTAGCTGCCATCTTAGACAACGAGATGACTTTGAGGGTCAAAATAGAAAGAACCTTAGTGATTGTATTAGTTTGCCAGGACTGCCATAACAAAATACCACAGATGGGTGGTTTAAGAACAGAAATTAATTTTCTCACAGTCCTGAAGGGTAGAAGTCCCAGGTCAATGTGCCAGCAGATCTGGTTTCTTCTGAGGCCTCTCTCCTTTGCTTGGAGACGGCAGGCTTCTCACTGGGTACTCACAGTGCTGCCCCTCAGTTGGTGTCTTGTCTGTGGCCTGATGTCCTCTTCTTAGAAGGACACCAGTCATATTGAATTAAGGCCCACTCACATGATCTCATTTTACTTTAACTTCCTCTTTAAAGGCCCTATATCCAAATACGGTCACATTTTAAGTTACTGGGGGGTTAAAGGATATCAACATATGAATTTTGGAGGGTCACAGTCCAGCCTATTACAGTCGTTATGGACTGAATATTTGTGTCCCCTCAAAATATATATGTTGAAGCCTAACTTCCAATGTGATAGTATCTGGAGGTGGGGCTTTGGGAGGTAATTTGGTCATGGGGTTGGAGCCCTCATTAGTGGGGGCTTGCTTCCTCTCTGCTCTCAGCCATGTGAGGAAAATAGGGAGAAGGTGGCTGATACAAGGCAGGAAGCAGGATCTCACCACTCTGCCAGTGCCTTGATCTTGGACTTCCCAGCTTCCAGAACTGTGAGAAATAATGTTTGTTGTTTAAGGCACCAGTCGACCGTCTTTTTGTTACAGCAGCATGAGCTAAGTCAAGAGTGCTATAAGAAATGATAGGATTTTACCAAATCATGGAGGTCAAGGATGGCTCTGCAGAAATGAACAGAGATGTGAAGAATAGAAATTAACAAGTGAAGATATGCGAGTAGAGAAAGTATAATCCAGGAGGAGAACATGGTGAGAACAAAGGCCTATGGTAGAGAAGAGGGCATATGGCTGTGTTCCTAGTGTGACAGAGCACCTGGTGACAGGAATAGCCGGAGGGTAAGTGGAGCGAGGCCATGCAGGCTCAGGTGGGTTAGGGATTTTTGTCTTACCTAAGAGCAATAGAAATCTCTTAATTGTTTGAAAAAGGGTGGCATGATCAGATTTGCATTTGAAAAGGTCACACTGGCTGTAGTTAGGAGAACAGACCAGCAGGATGCCAGAATCAATGGGGAAAACAATATAGAAAAAAGGAAAGAAAAAGGCATAGGACTGGGTCTAGAGGAGGCCAACGTTTTATAACTGGGGAAAGAAGTTTGAGCCTTTAAACAACTTTTTCCAAGAAGTTCTCTGAGAGGAGGTGAGAGAAAGATCAGTAGCTGAAGGACATGGGATTCAGATTTTTTTTTTTTAAATTGGATAGACATGAGCATTTAAAAAAGTTGATGAGAAGCCACTGTGGAAAATGGTTTGCCAGTCTTCAAAAAGTTAAACATTGAATTACCCCATGACCCAGTAATTCCATTCCTAGGTATACATGCAAAAAAATTGAAAACAGGTGTTCAAACAAAAACTTGGACACAAATGTTCATAGAAGCACTGTTTACAGTTGCCAAAAGGGGGAAACAAACCAAATGTCCATCAGTTGATGAATGGGTGAATAAAATGTGCCATATTCCTGCAAAGAATTTTATTCAGCCATAAAAAGGAATTAAGTATTGATATTTACTACAATGTAAGTGGACTTTGAAAATATTATGCTGAGTGAAAGAAACCAGACACAAAAGGTCACATATTGTATAATTTCATTTATATGACATATGTAGAATAGAAAAATTCATAGAGATATAAAACAGATTAGTGGTTCCCAGGGGCTGTAGGAAAGGCAAAATGGGGAATGATTGCTTAATGGATAAGGGGTTTCCTTTTGGGGTGATGAAATATTTGGAACCAGGTAGAGGTAATGGCTGTCCAACATGGTGAATGTACTAAATGTGACTCCGTTGTACACTTTAAAATAGTTAATTTTCTGTTACGTGAATTTTACCTCAATTTAAAAAGAAAGAAAAGAGAAGTTATTGGGAAGACTCCAGATAAAAAGCAGGGGGAAGCTTTAATATGGAGTGGTAGGTTTCTGAGAATTTGTGAAGAGAGAGAATTAAAGCAAAAGTGGAGAGACTTGCCTAAAACAAGTTTGTGGAATGGCTCCTTTATATCGTAACAGGAAGGAAGTAAGAATGATGGACAGGTATAGATGGGTTTGGGCATTGGTTATCAAGAAGTTGAGGAGAGACCCTACCTATTATGGCATCTTTTTTCTCCATGAATTGACATGAGATCACCATGTGCTGAGAGCAAAGGGGCTGAAGGTTGGGTTAAAGATTTGAGGAGAATTTAAGAAATTGTATTTGAAAAAGTTATTAGAGAAAGTGGGAGAGTGTAGACCAGAGATAAATATTAAGATAGTTGGAGCTGGTTAGGTTCAGCCTGTTTGAGATTGGGCTTTTGAAGTTGTAAAGAAAGTAAACGATCTGCCATGTTACATGATTTTTTTCCTAGCTGTATTTAGATGCTCAGGTACAGACATGCAGAAAGAGTTGGGCAACTCTGGACAACTCATATTGGGGTTTTGCTGGACTTATATGATGAGAAGATAATATAGCAAGAGAGTTAAGATGTTGACAAGAGTGCTGCTGAAACAATGAGTCATGACGTGCAGTTATCTCAGGAGGGAAATGAGGAAAGGAAAGAAAGTGTTGATTGAATAGCAGAAAATAGAGGGATCGATACACTGGCAGTGCTGATTAGGTTGAATAAAGGCCAGGGGGTACCCAATCAAGTATGTCAAATATAGGAGAGTCTGAGAGTAAAAAGTTAGTATGGGAATTAATGATTTTGGTTATGAAACAGGTAAAATAGAGGTGATGACATGAAAGAGGGACTGAATGGAGTGGAGAAGAACCTGGATGAGTCCAAGATGCTGAAAGCTCAGTACGTTGAATGGGTCAGTTGGTCATCCATGTAGACGCTGAGATCATTCAGGATTTCAGCAGGGCTTGGATAAAGACCAAGTGTGGGGTTGGATACCAAAACCTTTGATTAAAGAAAAGGAATAACAAGGTGGTGGCTTGGGTAAAGATGGGATTGTTAAATGTTAGTAAAGTCAAATGGAATTGGTCCTACTGAGAAGGATTTGAGAAGACAAATAGGAGAATAATTGTCTGAATGCAGCAATGGAGAGGCACGGCCTTCTCCTTACCTGGCCCCACTACCTCCTGGCTCTAGAATAGCTGGGACATGAGATGATAAACAGTGATCTATGAGTGTGTTGCAGAGAAACAGTGTCATTGAGACACAGATACATTTTAAATAAAGCAGGAAGATGGAGGAAACCCTTGAAAAGGGGGCTGAAGTATTGACTGTGTATCAGACAGGGACCCATTGTCAAGGAAATGAAACTACTCCATGTCTTTCGTACTGCTGGAATTTAATTCACGGAGTTGGTTACAAAGCTCTTGGCAGGACTGGAGGAACAAAAGGAGAGAGGTGAGATGGTGGAAGGAGTCTAAAGACGGAAGCAGATTCTCAGAGGTCAGAAACTGCTAATGACCGTAAACCAGGCTTTGCTGCTCTGCTACTGGAGAAACTGGGCTGCACCCCCTGATTCCTACTGCCGCATCACAATTGCCAACAGCTATCATACCCTCAGAGCCAGAAGCAAGAAGCTGCTCCCTCCCTCCCACCTTTGTTCTCCACTATCCTCTATTGGCAGAAGGAAGCCAGCCAGCAGGGGGCCTGCAAAAATATGTTTGCAATCTCCCAGCCCCAGCAATGTAGATGCAAGTGTAGATGGGGAGGTGTAGGCTGAGAGAAAACATTGAATAACTGGCAGGGGGAGGGCCTGCTGGCTATGGATAAGCAATTCCAGAGGGCACAGTGGTGGGTTTGGATGGTGGTATAGAGGTGGCAACTTGGTCAGGGGCAAAGTAGGAAGGATAATGGGAAACTTGCCCTACCCCCACTCTTCACTGAAGACCTGAGAAAATAGAACCAAATGGAAGAAAATTTGTATATCCTCCCACCACCACCTCTCCTAACCCACCTGTAGCTCTGTCTTCACTCCTGTTACATGGACTAACTTGCCATGCTTCTTAACTAAAGCCACTCTCATCTCTTCTCCCCTCCTCAACGACATTACTCTATAATTGTTTCCTTATTCTCTAGCACCATCATTTCTTTCATTATCTGTTGGATCATTTCCATCAGAATACAGCCATGCTGCAATTTCTGTCATTTAAAAAATCAGAAAAGAAAGAAAGGAGAGAAGGAAGGAAGGGAGGGAGACAGGGAGGAAGAAGGAAGGAAGGAGGGAGGGAGGAAGGAGGGAAGGAGGAAGGAAGGAGGCGGGAGGAAGGAAGGAGGAGGGAGGGAGGAAGGAGGAAGGAAGGAGGCGGGAGGAAAGAAGGAGGCGGGAGGAAGGAAGGAGGGAGGGAGGAAGGATAGAAGGAGGAAAGAAGGAGGGAGGGAGAGAGGAGGGAGGAAGGAGAAGGACGAAGGAGGGGAGGAAGGAGGAAAGAGGGAGAAAGTAGTGGGGAATTTGGGAGGAAGGAGGGAGGAAGGAGGGAAGGAACCCCTTTCCTGACTCCGGTGTATCCTACGTTATAGCAGATGGCAAATCTATCTCTCCAGTTGCTCAAGCTAAGAAGCTTGGAATTTTCTTTTTCTTTTCACTGCCCCTACCTTTTCCATCCACTGCACCAGTTGAATCCTGGCAGCTCTATATTCTAGGTACATCGTTACTTATTACTGCTATTTGCCACCACTATTGTAGTCTGTTCTACACATAGCAGGCAGATGCTCCTTTTAAATATTTAATGTCTTGTCCCTCCATTGCTCAAAGTCATCCAAACTCTTCCCATCTCATCCAGAATAAATTCCAAAGTCCTTTTTTTTTTGCTGATAGAGCTCTGCAGGATGTGCACTCTCTTCCCTTTGACCTTTCTTACCTCATACTTCTCTTCCTCTCACTCTGCTCCAGCCTCACTGGTCCTCTTGCTGTTCCTGAAATGTACTAGCTAGCCATGCTCCTACCTCAGGGCCTTTGCACTTGCTGTTCCTTCTGCCTGGTAGTCTTCCCACAATTAGCCACATGACTTACTCATTCACTCCCTTCAGGTCTCTGCTCAAATGTCATTTTCTCTGTTAGGGCTTTTTAAACTAACCTATGTAAAGCAGCAACTGCTCCCACTGTCTTAACATTTATCACCATCTGCTATACCATTTATCTATCTGTTTATTTCTCCCTTGTCTGTCTGGAAGGTAAGGTTCAGGAGGGCAGAGACTTTGTTTTGTTCTTTGTCATGTCTGCAAAACCCAAACAGTGCCTAGAATATTATAAGCACTGCAAAAATATTGAGTTGAATAAATATGTAAAAGCATGGAGGATAGATAGGTAAATAGATTACATTTTATGTGGAAGACACCATACTCGTCACCTGGCTCTGTTATTTAGATTTGGGTACAACTCTGTGATACCCTTGACGCTTGTGAGGACCAGTAAAACCTATAAACTCTCAGGGGAGACCTCTGTCTCTTCATTCTGACTCCCTACCTTTCTACCTTGGACCAAACGCATCACTTATACTTGTAGATCAAGCATTTGAATTTTATTTTTGAAGGGTCGAGGATTGTGTTTGATTTATTTTCTTTCTTTAATGTTTTTATTTTATTTATTTATTTTTTTTGGCCATGCCATGCGGCTTGTGGGATCTCAGTTCCACAACCAGGGATCGAACCCGGGCCCATCGCCGTGAAAGCTCCAAGTCCTAACCACTGGACCACTAGGGAAGTCCCTGATTTATTTTCTTAATTTACTCCTGAGAAACACATAAAACAGTTAATGCTGATGAAGAAGAATATCTTAATCCGTGAGATGCTCTTAGTTTAAGTAAAATTCTCTTGGACTTGGTGTTTGTTTGGTTAGGAATATGGAACTCAAACTCCAAGTTCTGAATTTTATGCAGGAAAATCTAGACTTCTGAAATGCATTCATTTATATCTGGTAGGAGTTTCTGAGGTATATATTATTTTCCCTGAGCAGTGTACTTTTTTTTTTTAACCTTGTAAAGGGCAGGATAATTTGTGCCTCATTTTGAGTTGTTTGGAAAATTTGTTTCTGTATCTCTTCTGTGTTTATTGCTTTGGTTGCGCTTGAGTGATTAGTGAGTTCTTCTCATGTTCATTAAGGATGTGGTCGTGCACCGAAATGACTGTGCTCTCTACTCACACCCCTGCCTTCTATCTCTGGGACACACCAGCAAGGAGCTGGGAGAGAAAGGGTGCAGGCAGAGAGAAAGCAAGAAAGAGCAATAACAGAGACGGAAAGTATGCCTGAAGGCAGGCGGGAGAGAGGTTGGAAGAAAGGCTCTGGCAGAAATCCGAGAGGCCAGCTTTCGGGGTAGAGAGCAGCTGTACTGCATATTGCTTTCTGACAAATCTGTTGAAATGCTTCATAAAAGTCCTCAACCCTTTCAGCAAATATATATATATATATATATATATTGTTTTGTCTTTTTCTTTTGAAAAGCATATAATGGGGTTGAGAAGGCAGTGTTTAATTAAACAGTTCAGTTCCTGTGAGTAAATTAATATCTACCTTTAGGCAACTTGGTGGAGCGCTTCATAAGTTAAATGGAAGACTCTGGAAAATAAACTCTGGAAAATAAAGACCTCCAGTAGCTGATTCTATGAAAGCAGATTAAGATCTAGGATTTCTAGAGGAATGGACAAGAGCATTTTTGGTCCTTGCAGTAAACCTGCTTTGTATTGATTAAGCAAACCAAATCAGACAAATGGACACATTTGGTCAATTCAATTTTCCGAGGCACAACTCCGCAGTTGCACGATGTGGTGGTGATACGGAGACCCAGGGTGAGGAGCATTTCTGGGGATCTGGCTTGATATGATTATTCAAGTTGCTCGTTTTGCCTGGCAGCTCTGTGTAGTTGAGACCTAGCATTTTGCTTTGTTTGTATTACGTACGGATGATAACTGGATACACTAAAGGAAACTTCATCTGCTGATGTGAGCCGATAATTGAAAAAAAATTTTTTTGATTGTTGCTCTGGTGTCTTCTGTTTTGCTCATTTACAAGAGGGGAGGATTAAGGAATTAAGGGTTTTTTGTTCATTTGTTTATTTTGTTTTGTTTTTAAAACACAGAGGAGGGTTATGCTAGGTGTGTATGTGGGGGGGGAGGTGGATATGATAATGAATAGAACACAGGAAATGTCATGTACTGAGGGGCATAAGAAATAGAGGCAGCCACAAAGGAGGACATTCATGAACCATATATGTCTGAAAACCCAGTTGGAAGAATTTAAATAGATGGCAGTGTTTGTTAGACTTAGGAGGATGAGTAGGATTAAAATGGTCAGGGTAGGGTGGGGGGAGTCATTCCAGAAGAGGGAAATAACATGAGGGACGCTGTGGAGAGATAAATAGATGGATTCAGCTGCCTCCAAATTCATAAGGACATTAGTAGGAGAAAAAAAAAAAAGAAAAGAAAGAAAGGAAAAAAAAAGGGTTGTAATCAGAGCATCAGGCTTTGAATTCAAGGGCAAAGAATTGGTTGGAGAAAGGAAGCCCATGGAAATCTCTTCAGGAGGGAAATAAAATCAATAGTACATTGCAATGGTTTCTGAATTTTTTCCCATTATTATCTAATATGTTTAATCAGTGAATAAATGTATGGCTAGATTAATAAGATTAACTAAAGAAGGTTACAGTTACAAAAATCTAAAAAGCTGTTAAAAGTTACAACTTCTTGAATTGCATCCTTTGATTAAGAATGAATTATGAGCCAATCTTTAACTTCCATCTTAGTGTTTCAAACTTAAATCAAAATACCATTACAGAATGTGAACCAAGTAACTATAAACACTAGGTTACAAGCTAGTACTCCACTAAACTGTTACGAAGCAAAGCTGAAGTAAACTTTAATTTCTGCTTTTAGGAAGACTTTGTGTAAAAAAATCTATCCCATTTCCTCAATTTGGGATGCAAAGTAAAGTCCTGTTTCACTTGATCTGTATTCACATCAACTGTTTCTTTGTATTTAAAGGAGCTATTCCTTTTGGTTTCTTGCTGATACTATTGCCCACATTTGAACAAACAGGACAGAAACATTGATAAACAAAAGTATGTGATGTTCTCCCCAGCCAGTGCAGGGGTGGGGAGAGGAATTCCACTGAAATGCCTGAGCTCCAGGCCTTCGGAGAAAGTGGCCGAACTTACCCCACTACCTATCCTGGAGGTTTAGGAGGGAGAGCACAGAGAATTCTGTGCTACAGAATTCTTTTTAAGAGCAACATTCCAGGTCACAGACCTCCTAGAAGGCTCAGTTTAAGAGCTGCCATCCAGACCATTATCTCAGAAAGTTTCCAGTGTGTCCAAGCACTGAGTTTCATGGGCCTCTTGAGCATTTTTTTAAAGCTTGCCCTTGGGAATGTAAGCAGGGTTGGAAGTTGCTTACAAATCTAGCAGTGTGGGAGGAAGGGAGAAGGGAGTTTGTTTTGATCGTTCTTTCAGTTTATCACCTCACTCTCCGCATCCCTCTCTCCCCTCTCCCTCCTAGTCCCTGTTTCTCTTCCCCCTTCCTTTCTCCCTCCCTCCTCCTCCTTCTCCTTCTTCCCTTCCGCTTCTTCCCTCCCTCCCTCCCTTCTTTCCTCTCTCTCTCTTTTCATATATTATCTACTGTGTTTGATTAGCGGGTAAGTTTGCTGTTAGGTTAATAAGATTAAAGAAAGTTATGCTGCTACAAAAAAAAACAATCTAAGAAGTTGTTAAAAGTTACACCTTTTAGATGTAAGAGTCTCTCTTACACACAGATACACACAGTCACACACACATTTTGGGCTGAGAGTTGTAGTCTCTCACATAATTTCTCTTCTCACGCACGTGTTGAAACATCGTTTTCACCAAACCCTAGACAATAATTTATAGTATGGATATGTGTGTGTGTGTGTGTGTGTGTGTGTGTGTGTGTGTGTGTGTGTGTGTGTGTGTGTGGTGTAGGTACTGTGGAAAGACTGAAAAAGAGTTGGCTGTGGTCCCCCTCTGCCTGAACCTGGCATTAGTCCACGTCTGTATTTTCCTATGTGGTCCTAGGTGACGGAGGCAGGGAAAAGTTTTGCTTGCATCATGAATTACATTTTTACATTTTCTCAGGCTTTTAGGATGTCTTGGTCCTCTCAGGAAAGAATGCTTGTGGCGTCTGTGCTGGGAGGTCAGTTGGCAGGGGAGACATTCCCCTCAGGCACTCTGATGTCTTTTCTCTGTGGAAGGCTATGGACTCTCTGGAGGGAGATTCCGTTTGTCTGAGCCTGCAGAGTCTGACTCGCTGCCCAGGGAGGGCAGAGTTCAGCCCTGAGTTGCCAGCTAGACCCCCTGCGTTAAAGGCACAGCACATGGATTCCGGCTTAAGAGAGGAGATGGGTGCTAACAAGTAACTGGGCTGCTGCTCTCTAATTTCCAGCTGCGTTGTTGCTAAACATAAATTCCAGTGAAAAGGCAATAATTTACTCAAGATCCCGTTCACTTGGGAGTGGATAAAGGCAGATTGAATTTTATATGCCCTTGTGAAATTGAGATCACCTGCATCATCCGCATGGAGAATAAGAATTATTGTATGATTAAGATTCTGATCCATAGGGGGAGGAAAAATCATTTGCACATCACACAAGTTTTCTGCCTCCTTGATTCTCAGCCCACTCACTTCATAAATTAACAACAGGTAGCATCAATCTGTCTTCAAAATATGTAAGACACATGTAACCTGGGGGGCTCAGGCTTCATGAGCTGGTGAAACTAGGTATTGTCACTAACTTGAACACCCACACCCCTAAGTCCAAGACCCTGCCTGCTTGAGTGCAGGAAGTTCAGTGGTCTAGAGAATCCAACTTCAAGTGCATTTCTATGGGGTGTGTGCATATCTTCATAAATCATTCCTTGTCCTTTCTGGCTGAGATGACCAATATGCTAGAACCCAACAGCCTAGAGCCTTGACAGATTCAGAAATGCCTTTTGAGTCTGGCATTCTGACTGCATCCTGGACATTGCCACTTGGATTTGGACATGCAGCCGCCCTGCCACGATTGGTGCTGGAGGGGCTGGACTCAGCATCACTCTCAGGCAGCTGTAACCATGAAGCTGCCACTCTACCTTGAGGCCACTTCCTGGGAGGTGGAAAGATGCCAGTTATGTCTGTGATCTGTTCAGTTAATGGGTGGGGGTGGGACAGATTATCCCCTGAACTCGACAGGTTTTAGATATGTATGACGAAGTAACTTATATTTAACATTTTTATTTGAGAAACTTTGATGTGTACTTCAATTTACTAGCTATCACCTTTAAAACTCTTTGAAACGCAGAAATTATCTGGTTGATTTATCATTGTCTTTTGAAGGTTGACTCATTTAGAAATGACATGACATTTGCATTTGAAATCAGTACTGTATTTATTTCATTGTTCTGAGTCTTTCCAAATAAATCTGTGGGGGTTGTTTTTCCGGATAATTGTGAGAAAAATAATAATGTAACAACCATTAAGGAATATATGGGTTATCCGTAGTTCACAGCTCTTTCAACTTCAGTCTTCACAAACTCTGCTCAAAGTAGCAAAATGACCAAGTTCCACCAAAGGGAAAATTATGTTCCGGTTCTATGGCTGGAGCAAGATTACTAACAGTAACAATAAAAACGTTAAGAACAAACAATGTAATTTTGTCCATTTTTTTAAAAAACATCTTTATTGGACTATAATTGCTTTACAATGTTGTGTTAGTTTCTGCTGTAGAACAAAGTGAATCAGCTATACGTGTACCTATATCCCCATATCCCCTCCCTCTTGCGTCTCCCTTCACTCCTAATATTTTAATGAAGAAGATAATAAAACCGATCTTAAATGTAAGGAAATGAAGATCTTCCTCATGAGAGTAAAGATGTGGAGGTCAAGATGGGCTGACCCCGATTGAAGTCCTGCATTTTGTGGCTTCGGATCAGCATAAGGACACATTCACTGTGATTTTTAGAAGATGCTGTTAGTCATATTCCTGATAAATAAGATGGATATTGCATCCAGGATGTTTTTATTATCCTTATTCTTGATACTCAGTATGTAGAATTTAGACTACCATTGATCAAAAAGAGAGAAGTTTGAAGTAAAACCTGGAATGCTGTTGGAAAGTCCCAAATGCCAGCCACTATTAGTTATCTGAATTCAAAATATGGGAATGGAAGATGGTCATGTAATTATAGTGAACTTTTATTGCGTGCTCACTGTTTATCATACACTTTTGTGATTCTTTACAGGAATTTAGTCACTCATCCTAACAGCTCTTTGAGGTAGTATTATTATTATTTCCATTTCATAGATGAGGAAACAGGCTCAGTAAGGGTGAAGAGCTTGCCCCAAATCCCAGAGCTAGTTAGAGGGAGGGCTGGGTTACAAACCCAAGTAGTCTGGCTTGGAAGTCTGTATTCTGAAGTACGATGAGATGTCTTTTTGATGTGAGATATGCCTGAAATGATAAAAGTTCAGCAGAGAAAAGAACTGGAGGTCAAACTAATCTCCTAACTGAGAAAGAGTGTCTTAGAGAACCAAAATCTTTGTACTGCAAACACTTTGTTTTATAGATAAAGAAATGGTAGCCAAGACAGCTCAGATGACTTGCTTGAGATTACTTATAGCTTGTTTGTAGCAGATGTGAAACTAAAGACAGTAGGTTTTCCTGACATTCATTAATTCAATCAATGTTTGTTGTACCTAGCACTTTTTTAGGTATTAAAGATACAGAGCAACCCAACAGATGAGGTCCCTGCCCATAGGAAGATTACATCACGACCAGAACAGTGATTTGACATTAGACTAGATTACCAAGGGAGACTGTGGAAAACCCATGTTAAAATATTGGGAAAGTGGGGATAAACCATGAGGCAGGGGGAGTGGGCTTGATATCAGTTCTACCCCATTTCATAGATGAACTTACTGATATTCATGGAAAATAAGATGCCCAGGGTATAAGTGTTAGAGGCAAGCAAGATTCAAACCCACGCTTCACAGTGTGTAGAGTGAGTGTGTGTGTGTGTGTGTGTGTGTGTGTGTGTGTGTGTGTGTGTGTTTAAGAACACATTATGACCTGCTGGTTAGGGAGTAGCTCTTTACATGGGTCAGTAAAGCTGGTTGGAGCAAGATACGTAGCCAGATTGCCTGGAACCAAAGAGATCCATGTTTCTGGCGGAACCCACGTGGCCCAACAAGCCTCACCTTTCTATTCATGCTTAATTTCGTTAAAAATTCAAACTCCTGGTGTGTATCTGGTTCAAGTTTGCCAACTCTAGGTTGGGGATCCTGTGATGTTAGGAGCATCCACCGACTTGACAGCTGCAGAGGAGGTGACACAGACACCATAGCTGGGGACCAGCATGCTACCTGCCCCCAGCCCCCCCAAAAACAAGTGAATCCTTTCAGTGTGTGAAGGTCCACTTCACACTTAAAGGCCAGGTCACTTGCCACTTTATAGGGCTTCTTGGAGGGAATTAGGGGAAAATGGCTTTTGTAGGTGGAGTTATTACGATAAGGTATATGCACCACCGGAGGAAACTTGTAAAAGGCATCCTTCCCCAAGTCTCCCCTTTCAGCTGACAGATTAGGACAAGGAGCTCCATCTGGACGAGTGCAGCTCTGGGCCAGCATGCTTGGGTGGGTGGGGCTGCTTCTCAGGGTCTTGGTGTCTTAGACTTCGGGGAGCTTTGGATGGGAATGAGGTCTGAACAACTCACTCGCTCTTGGGGGGTGGAGTAGGGCAAGAGGGTGGGTGCTTTTTGCCTCTGAGAATTGGTGTAGATCCTGTAGAGTGTTTCTCAGCCTGGGAGACCCCAGCACTCGGGCCTTCCGGAGTCCACAGCTCACCAACCTCCCTGTCAGAGCTAACGTGGCACAAGTGGTTGGGCAGCGGTTGGGAGGCAGTTACTGGCTCAGGGCCCTGAAACACTGAGTAATTCCTAAGATGGCTGGGGCTGAAGGCACCATTCCAGACACTTCCACGTTGTCTAAAAGTATAAAAAAAAAAAAAAAAAACACCATCACCACCACCCAGCCAAGCTGTTGGAGACAGATCCCTTGGCTCTGATACAAGACCCATCCCTTTTATGGAAGGGCATTGTTGGAAAGTTCTGTCATACAGGAAAGCCAGGATTCTTTTCCCATTTTTTACAGGGAGGGACCAAATCAACAGTGAGGGATGAAGGGGCATGGCTGAAGGGAATCACATTGCTTTTCCAGAAAGTTTTGAATCTACATTATAACTCTTGGCTTATAAAGACAAAGATTTGAGCTTCCCTTCAGAGCTCTTCCAGTGAAAGAATCGACCACTTTTATGGAGCCCCGGGTGCTGTGTTAGTGCTGTGGACTTATCGAGGAGTCAAGAAGCATGGAGTTTATGATTGCAGAAGAGACAAGACAAGACACATTGCACATCAAATCCTATCAACGACAACCCGGCGTGGCCAACAAAAACAGGCTGTTGCAGCTGCACTCTGAGTGTTTATTTATTGGAGGAGAGAAAGGTACAACCAAGAAAAGGGGAATCATGTCAGGCTATTATTGGAGTCAAGCAGATTGACTGCCTGGAGTGACATCCCTGGCTGCGTAGAGCTGGGAGGCCAGCACTTGGGTCAGAGACACGAGAACATTTGAGACATGGACTTAGAGCCCCCGTATCGATTTTATATCGGATTCCAGGTTTCAGTGCAATTTAAGAGCTACTGCAAAGTTTTGAGAAGAGACATGATGCGATCAAATTATTAAAGCAGTATGGTTTTTATTTTAATTAAGACAAACCACAGAGACCAGGGGGATGAGAGGATCAGCAAATGAGATAATTCACTAACCAAAGCAGTTTAGGAGCTGCCAAGGTCTTTCTGAAACTGACACATTAAAGCTACCGTGTGACCCTACAGACAAGGGTTGTGGGTTTTTTTTTTTTTCCTGTAATTTTTCTGACAGACTTGGATCACCAGCTTGATTAGTTCTCCTCGTTTGTGTCCATAAACGCCAAAACTATACTGTTTCATCCATTTATGTGTTTATTCATGACCACGGTTTAGACAAAGTGAAAATAAAAATGGGCCAGACTAAAGATGACTGAATTGTTTCTTTATCCTATTTTGAAAAGAAACAATTCATGTTTTTCTTATGTTCTCGTTATCAGCCCTACTCCTTTTGGAGGATTTTAGTCTGAAATCTGAATGTGCTTGCCAGCTGGGAAAAATTTGACATTTACTTGATTTTGTCCCTTGGAAGTGAAAAAAAAAAAATTGGCAGCCTTATTAAACAACATGTCTGCTTATTTATTCCTTCAATCCCTCCCCGGGTTGCGGGCTCTTTCCAAAGCTCCGATAGACCTCTACCCAGTTTTCTAAAGGTAATTTCCCAAAGTGCTGCCTCTGGCTGTAGAAAGTGCCACGTAGGTTTCTGGGTTTATAAAGGCTGAGAAAGCCACTCTGGTTACATTTGCAGCCTTTCTGTGTGATTCTGGGTGGTAACACCCTATTGCCAACATTATTCTTCCCTTCTTCTGGGAAGAGCCATAATTGTACTTGGCTGGTTAACACAAAGGCCTCTGAAAACTATGAAGCTGATCCCTCTAGTGTTCTTTTGTGAAGACTACAGTACAGAACACGGAACAGAGAAAAACAGCAGCAAAATACCACAGACAATAGCTCCTGAACGCAATCTCTTTTTCAGATGACATTAATGAAATGACTTACAATGACAATGCTATGTGCTATGTATTTACAAAAGAAAACGTTGGCACTTTTCTGCAATCCATCTATGTATTTCAAGTGTGCAATCGGTTAACATTATTGAAGCATGTGTGGCATTGAGAATTATCTGAACAAATAATAAACAATTTAAATAACACTGGCCAGAGTTATCAGAGGTGCAGAGGCAATGTAAATATGCCTCATTTTCACAAGTGTTTTTACTACACTGTTTAGGATTGTCTGACTATGTTTGTAGGCTTCTTCTGGTCATACAAAGAGGAGAAGAGATTTCATATATTTTTACATTCTTTTTCCAGTGCTCCCTGATGTTCAATAAAAAGAGTATGCTATCTTCTTCATGTTTTTCTTTGACATTTTCTTCTACATTCAGACATTTATTAAACAGCTATTCTATTCCAGGCACTGAAGATACGAAAGTGATAAGATAGAGTCACTTTCCTCAATAAACTGCATTATCCCACTGGAAGATAGACTCTTAAACAACTACAGTACAGCTATATACAAAGTGCTTGGGACTCGGGGGAAATGCTATTAATTATTAATATTAGTTCATAAGGAGGATGAGATATTTAAACTGGGTTTTGAAGAATGAGCAGGATTTAGAGTCCTCATATCAGAGACAATTCGCGGCTGGTCGGTTTGTCGTCTTTGACTAATCCCCAGCTCGCTAGCAGTTGCTGGGGAAAGCTCCAGCGAGGTGGGCAGCTAGTCCTTGGAGCTGTGCAGCCGTAGTTTCTTGTGCCAGCTGCCTCTGGCTTCATCCAGTTTCTCTTCTGGTGGCTCCCATTCTTCACATTAAATAAAAAGAGCTACACTGTAGGAATGCCAGCTTTCAGTTAATGGACATGAAGTAGAATTGGAAAGCGTTATAGAGATAAGTATTCAGACTCCTGCTATAGCTCTGAATTCTGAGCAGGAAGAGGTACTGTACAAGCAAAACGAGAGAAATAATGAGAGTAGAACAAGATCCATCATGTGGCTAGAAGCAGGTACCAGTTGAGGGAGTCCAGCTACATTAGATGATCTCTAAGAGACTTTCTAGTTGTAAGAGCCCATGAATCAATTTTCAGAATTATTATCCAAAGGGCTGATTGCCCAGAGAGAGTCTAGGTAACTGCACAGCCACTTGAGATCCTACTGTTGTGATATTTCCACCCAACACTGCCTAACAAGTTCTTCTGTCAGAAGGCCTCCCGGATGACAAGATGATATTAGCTGTGATGCTGATAAGGAAGTTCACTGGCTGGAAAACATTGAGGTAGTTTTCAAAGGTTTCCGACTCTCTTGGGCTATAGTTTAGCATATTGAGATCATTTGATTCATTACATCAAATATTTCTATATATTTTATGTGTACAGTTAAATAATCATAAAAGCTAAAAGCATATCAAGGGTCTTAAATTGTAGAGGGCACAACTGTGTTGTAATTCGGTATGAATGTCGCTGTAGTAAGCAAACTATTTTACAGGCAGTTAAAGTCATATGATTATTATTTTGTAAGGACTGAACTCTAGTATTTCAATAGCTCCTTAATAATATAACAACAATATGGGTTAATACAAAGGCACCAGAGTTTATATATATAACAAAATTGCTCAAGTATAAAATGGCATGAGAGGCAGTGTTGAGGCACAAACTAAATAGGAGAGTTGAGAACTGTAGATTCAAACTAGCCATGTTTATTTCTAGCAGTCCTTTGGGCATCAGAGAGTTTCTCTTGCAAAACCTTTCCTCTAGACTGTGAGCTGACATTGGTATATTGAAATTATCCCTGTGCTTCAGCCTTCTTATTCCTGCATTAATCACAATACACATGGTTGCATTCATCCTGCCAGCGTAAGATAATTTTTATCCACGCTCTCAGAAGAAATGGAATCCTAAATTAATTTGGGAATCAAAATTTAAATATTTAAAAGGAAATCTGCATTTCGCAATGGGGCATATCCGTTAATTATAGAAGGTGTATGGAGAATGGAGAAGACGTATTGTGAAATGGGGCACAAATTTATTATGTCCTTGAAGTCTAAAAATATCTTAATACCTGACTTTCCCTAGGCTCTTCCGGCCTTGGCAGATGAATGAGGTCATAGCAATGGCCATGACTCAGATTTCATTGGATCATTTGATTTACATGACTGAGGTTGGACTCAAGCAGCTTCAAAGTGCCCATCCTTCTACCAAATGTTTTGAAAAGTATCTCCCGGAGATTTCTCCTATGTGTGCAGATATAAGCAGCTTCTCTTGAACTGTTGCTACACGTTTGTACATCATCTCCCTCTGCTTTGCCCAGCATTATAGTTCCCCACCTAGTGATGCTTATGCTTTCCCAGGGGTGTTAGCTACTGTGTCTGGCACGGCTAATTTTTACGGGGCCCTAACACAGGTTCTTTAGCATCCTAGAGATGCCAAATCTGCACAGGGAAGGAAGGGAGGGAAGGAGGCAGGGAAGGTGGAAGAAGGGAAGAGAACATTTTTCTCCCTGATTTTGTTTCATGATTAAAAGTGCTGCTTATGCCTTGGTGTGTCACAGAGTAAAGCAGCATTTGAAGGTTTTACTTACAGCTCTTTTTCCTTGAGATTCAGGCATACATAGGAAAAAGATCAAAAGGTAATAAATCTGAGATTCTGAATTATTTTTATTTTCTTCTCAAAACTTTATATTTTTATTAAAAGTAATTGGGTAAATATTTTAATTTTACTCAAAAAAAAAAAAGAAAGAGAAATATCTCTAATTCAAGGTTCTGGGCTTTAGCATTACGTCCAGAGACTGCAATTTAACAGGGGAAACCAAACAGTCAGTTTAAGATTCTGAGTTAACAATTTTATCAATTATTTATTGATTCATATTCCATTTATGTACGAAGAAGATTTGATGGCATCTAAGATAATTAGAGAAAAGCCAAGGTTAAAAGTGAAGATGAAATCCAAAGAAAAGGATAGTAGAGAGAGTGCTTGGGAAGAAATGAAAGTAATTTACTCTGCTAAAAAGGAATTAAAAAAGACTAATGGAAAAAGACCTTGTCAGAGGAAAATGAAAAAGAAGGAGGCGCTGTTTACATCAATAGGTTGTTCTCTGTCTTTATTTTCCATGACACTATATTGTTAAATTCTGCTAGCTCTTTGATAGCTCACCTTGAGGGCTAAACTAAGAAATCCAATTACTTTTCTAGAGGCTGTAGTGATGACCAACTAAACTGTGGCCCTTGGGGACAGTATTTGTATCCTTTGACAGCAATTAATGAAACCAATAAATCAATTAATTAAATTAAATTAAGGTCCACCCAGCTGTTTCCACAGCCCATCCCTGTGTAACTAAATGTGATTATAAGGGTGCCCTTGACGTGAAACGGATACAATTCAAGTGATCTTTGCTGTCTTTATGTACTTAATGTCTCCCATTTACAAAATTATAGTTGTTCTACCTTTGTCTTGACACTATATTGGATGAACTTTGCTTGCAGGGGAGAGTTCTTGATAGAGGCAATGGAAATAAATACTCTGTATTGATGAGTGAAAACTGATAACACTGAGGACTGCAGTCCTTTCTATTTATCCCTTTCTTAGATTTAAGATATCTCATTTTTCTTCCAAAGTAATTGTTGTATCCAGACTTATTTTCTGTTTCAGAGAGGCGGCTCTTCTGTGTCTTGACAATGCCAGCTCCTCTAGCTTCTGCCTTCTTCTCTAGGACGCTTCTCATTTTCCTCCTTGCCTCACTGGCCTGGACTTGTCCCTTTCATTTTATTTTCCTACTTCCCAAAGAAGTAAACTGTTTCTCTTTCTTCTGCTTTCTTCCCACCTCCTCACGCACTGGCATTCTAGCTTCTCCAGTCATTCTTCTCCACATTATGAATAGATCGTAACAGTGGCCTCCCGTCATTGAATGCAGGAGCCTCTCCTACCCTTGATCCTTTCCTTCACTGCTCTCCAGACTTGGACGCCATTGGCCAATCCCACCTTCTGGAACTGTTTTGAGATTAGCCATGCTCCATACCAGGTCCTCGCTATACTTCTCCACAGATGTCTTCTTTATTTACCTTCATTAGTTCTTACATCTCCCAATTCCTTCTGCATGTCCATTAAATATTTATCTAATACCCACTTTTGGAAGGTGTTGCTTTAGGTCCTAAATATAAAGATAAATAAGATACGCTCTGGAGCAGCTTATAGGATAGGAGGGGAGGCAGAGGTGAGCAAGTATCTGTATTAAGTTGAACTGTAATAGAATCCCCTGCTACAAGAATACAGAGGATGGAGAGAATAATTTCAACTGGATGGAGCAGGGAAGGACAACGTAGGTGACACTTAACGTTGAGTGACCAGAGTAGGAAGAAGAAAAATGTCATTTCAAACATAGGGGACAGTATGTGTAGAGATCTGGAGCCCATAATCTGATCCGAAATGGAATCTGATGACTGTGAGAGTTATTACCTGTGGTTGGTAATGTTGAAAAGGTGGGTGTGGCCAGATTCTGAAGAGCTTTGAATAGTGGACTGAAGAGTTTAGACTTTTTCACTAGAAGTGTGTGGGCTAAGATTTTCGAGTTGATTTTGATGCATATGATTTTATGAGTCGCAAAAGACACTGGTCAGCAGTGTGGGGAATGTATTGGAGCCTGGAGTTAGTGGGACCATTTAAAAGCTCATTTCAATGGTCTAGGAGAAAAATGACTAGGACCTGAACCAGGATAGCTATGGTGAGAATGGATACTAGACATTGTGTGCAAGCAAAACGGGTGAAAGTTAGTGTTGATTTGATGTTGAGGATTGGGGGTAGAGAAAAAATTTAAAGATAACTCTGACGTTTCTGAAATAATTTTTAGATAATGTCATGCTTCTGTGCACACATTTCAATACTTTGCTGACTGCTTCATTTCAGGGTTTGAAATACAGTTTCTGTATTAATTAAAGTTCTTTTGGTTACAAGTGAAGGAAGCCAGTTCCCCTCCCAGCAAACCACACCCCCCAACACACACAAAAAGGATATTAAAAGGATACTGGGTTATCTCATGGAATTCAAGAAAGATTTGACAATCTAGCGCTATAAAGGGCAGAAATCAAAGTAGTGAGAAATACCTGAAAATAATTAATTCATGAATACTTTCTCTAGAATTCTAATTCCCACACCTCCAGTGTCAGGGTTTTCCAGGTCACATCTGCATACCCTCGGAATCTGGTTGGGCCAGCTCCCAGTCAGTTGTTTCCCTAGCCTCGTTCAACTGCGACTGTTGTGACGTGGTCAGACAGTACAGCTCTGGCTGCTAGAGGCCACATCCTTGTCTGTCAAGGTCAATATCCAAAAAATAGAGGAATCTTTGTGAGCTGGACAGGTACTTTATCAGAGGTGTCTTCCCTATGTTCTAAACTGTTTTGAGTTATGAACTCACTTGAGAATCTGATGAAAACTGATGGATCTCTTCCCAGGAGAAAATGTTCAATCACAAAAACATATAAGGGGTTTATGGGCCCCTTGAAAATTATACACAAACCCAGATTAAGAACCTTTTACGTGAAGAAAAAAGTCTACACTTGTTAGCCTGACTTCCCAAGGCCCTTATGATTTGGCTTCTAAGAGCCTCTCACCAGTCTTGCCACCTACTACTTCTCTCCTCAAACACTCACAGGTTAAAAACAAATTACTTTCCCATCACTGAACCTTTAATCATGTCATTCCTTCTTTCTGTAAGGAATGTCCAAATCCTCTTATCGAAATCCTACTCATTCTTTAATGGTCGAACTGAAAAGCTGTTCCTTTTATGAAGTCTTCTTTGACTCATCCATCAATACAAGGACAACTCCCCCTCTACTTGTCATAATAACACTTCCTACCTATTTCTCTCACAACATTTATTACTTTCTTCTTTACACTACAATTTCTATATGGTTTATCTCTGCTCTTAGATTCTACGATGCCCGGAAATAGGACCTGGGTGCCATTCAGCTTTGTATGTGCATTTCTAGTGTTCTCTGTGAAGGTGAGACACTCAAGAAATGCTTGTCAAATGAATGAAAGGCTACTTACTGGGAGAGAAAGGGTCCGTGTCTAATTTTATCCTGCTTGTATTTTTATAAGCTTTTTTTTAACCAGAGGAATGAGTCCTTTTCCGATTTTCCTTTTTGTTATACTCATTTTCTTGAGCTTTATGTTTTATCTCTCCTTCCCTCCTGGCCAATCCCATCTCCATTTTTAAAAAAATTTCCCCTGGAGACAGATTTTCCCCTTTCAGCTTTAAAAATATATATATTATTACTAATTTGAATGACTATCTTTTTTTTCATTTGTTCTCCAGCCCACAGCCTTTATTTTGTTTACTTTCCTGTATTCACAGGAGGGAAAATTCTGATCAATTCAAGAAGCACCCTCCTTTCATTGAAAGGCATTGTTTTCGGGTTCACTAATAGGAGCTAGAAATTCACAGAAGAGAAAACAGTGTCTGATATCTGATATTTGTGTTTTAGGCAGCAGCATATAGTTCATTCCCACTCCACCCCAATATATTCACCTCCTTGAAAAATGATAGATGTAGAAATCACCGCCAAAATATTTAACTTTAGCTGAATGAAAGATTCCTTTCTTTTGTTTGAAGTGCAAAACCACACTTAGACAAAATGGCCCGGTAGGAATCCTTTCCCTGTACGGACTGTTTTCTGGATGGAGTTGGGGTTGGTGGGGGCTTACGATGCATGGAAGTATAGCATCCTCTACTGGTGAGAGGGCCTCTGAGGCTTGAGAAGCCTTCTGAGTTGGGATAGCCAACAAAACCTTGGAAAATCCTTGGCTGGGGTATTCACTACAGATTGGGAGTCAATTCAAGATTTCTTATGCTCATCACCCATGATGTAACTGAAGCTTATTTAAGTTCATACCCTTGAAAATCAGAAATAAATCATCCCTTCCTTCCCTTCTCCATCAGGACTTTCTGAATTGTTAAGAATTTCAACTCCCTTGAAAATTCTCATTATGCAAATTTTTATTACGATTCCATAACAATGTATATTGGTTCAAATGGAACAACTTGATGTCATTGTAATCATCAAATATTTCATCAGAAACCAGCTTTGGTGGTGTTCTTGGGGTCTCTATGTGACTGCTTTATGAGTGAAGCTATCTCATGTAATGATGTCTTCTTGGTATTTACAAGCCTTTGGCCAGGGTCCACAATTAAGTGAAATTTTCATCATTAAATGAAATTTCCATCTGTAGCAAATATGTGTGAAAATGAGTGTATCTTGTGTTTATTTTAAAAGCATGGTACTTGACATTTTCTTCTATCTAATAAGGATCGTGTTGGCTCAGTTCGTCTTCCTCTACCTTGGATGCCTAAAGGTAAACTAACTCACTCCAAATTAACGGCTTACTCATGGTATTCTTTTTTTTGTGTGTGTGTGTGTGTGTGTTATGTGGGCCTCTCACCGTCGTGGCCTCTCTCGTTGCGGAGCACAGGCTCCGGACGTGCTGGCTCAGCGGCCATGGCTTATGGGCCTAGCCGCTCTGCGGCATGTGGGATCTTCCCGGACCGGGGCACGAACCCGTGTCCCCTGCATCGGCAGGTGGACTCTCAACCACTGCGCCACCAGGGAAGCCCACTCATGCTATTCTTGAAATTTTTAAAAGTGGCATCTTTCTGGCACAGGAGAAAAAGTAAGGTTAGATAGAATTAAGGACAAATAATCAATGGGCAAGGATGCCAATTTTTATAAGATTTATGAATTGCAAAATCTCACCCATCCATCTCTACAATTGTCAGTCCCCAGAGTGGCCCAATACTGTATGAAGAGACATGAAAAGAGGAGAGAGCTCCAGGAGTCTTTTCAATAGAAATGCCCCATTTCTAGATATTTTCATAGGATCTTGATGGTTGGGCAGTTTCTTTCATTAGTGTGCTTCAAAGGCTGTAGTCCATGGTGTTGCTTTCTATCTCTAGCCCACTTGAAATTAAATAAGGTCCCAATATCTTATCAATATATTCCCTAAATGTCAAATTAGTTTCAATGTAAGGCATTTAGTTTCAAGAACGATACCCATTTTTTTCTCAGGAGGTCTATAGCAGATCGGAACCAATTCTGGTTTTACCAAAATTTTCTTTGCTCTAGTTTCATAGAGGAGGCTAACATCTAGTAACTAATAACCACATATATTCTTTTGCATTACAATCATAAGCATATCCATTTAACAGTTCTATATTCTAATTTCTTTATGATGGAACAATTAGCATTAAACCATCTTTGAGCTTATTATGATTACAATGGCTGCTATAATCATAGTCATAACTGTAATTATCATCACAAATATAGTGGCTATTAAACTAAATTTTAATAACTCAATCATTAATATAATTGTTATTATTAACTTTGTGCCCTCTTAGAAGCTGTGTAATAATGAATAATTGATGGAGAAGTGGAAATACGAATCATAAAGAACAGAACATGAAATCCTATTTCCTGTGTTAATGGACTAAGTACCAAAAGTTTGCTTATAAATTTGTAGTTAGAAACTCAGCACATTCTTCCTAATAGTAATAGGTTTATGAATGACATTGAGTTTTCCAATTAGCTTCTGCCTCCAAATCTCTTTAAACCATAATAATACAGCTTAACATGAAACTAATAGAACAAGCAAGAACTGGGGGCTCAGGGTAGAATTGAGCCATATGATGCAGGGGGGAAACAGAGAAAGAATTTTCTTTTCTTTCTTGGAAGCCACGCTGATTACCGGCAACATTTAGTAATAGTGGAATTTTCTCTCACCTCCAGTCTTTGGCATGCCACTTATCCTAACTTTGGCTTAGACCTCTGCGGTGGAATCCCACCGAAAAGTAATGCCAGAATGGTGGAGAAACGGCTACTTGGCTTCCCCATTGGATCACTGAGCAGAGGAAATGACTATAAACCTTGGGAACAGACTTCAACCCAAGTGCCTGGAGCCAGTCCTTGCCTATAGCTGGTCTGTCCTTCATCTGGCTCTCAGCATCTAAGAGTGCCAGGACTTTGGGACGCACTTCCTCCTGTTGTTCTAAAAGATTCTGCGGAGTCAGGGAAGAAGTCTGGAGACTAGTAACCTTTTGTGGCTCTATTTAACCTCCTTCACCCTTAAGGGACCAGCAACAATTGTTTCCACAGCCTCTCCTATAGCTGCCCTCTCCTGGCCATTCTTATCATCACAGTTTAGTGCATGCTTCTCCATCTTCTGCTGTAACTATTGCCTTAGATTCCCATACTTTCATTCTCTCCCCTTGACATCCCCAATCTATTACCCTCACACCAACAACCAAACAAAATGCTCCTGATTTTGTTTCCCTAGACACATTTATTAATCATCTACTGTGTCCCCAACACTGTACTATAAAGTATTATTCCTCTGCTTAAAAATCTTTACGGCTTTCTTTAGCTTATAAAATAAATTCCACGTTTCTTAACAAGACTCTCCAAGATCCAGCCTTAAAGTACTCTGCCAGAATTATCTCCCAGTGGGCTTTGTCATTTACCCTATACCTCGGTGACATGGTTCTGCTTCTCTAAACATAACACACATTTTCACATCTTTTTATATTTGCTCATGCTGTTCTCTCCGCCAGGAATGTTTCTCTTTATTTTCCTGTCAAATTCTTGCTAATCCTTCCAGACCAAATTAGAATTTTTTTTTTTACATGAAGCATTTCCTGACTGCTCCCTCTCCTCTTGCCTTAAGTTTAGGATTAGTGGCCCTTTCCTACGTCCTTTACTTAGACCTCCATCGTAGTACCTCATTTAGCATGTATTTGTCAGTTACCTACTACGCGCCAGACACTGTTATAGATGAGGGAGACAAACTGTACAAAGACCCTGCCCCCAAGGACTTTATATTCTTATACTTTGGACTGAGAAACTAGAATAATTGATTTGCCATTTCCTTGACAAAGACAGTGAGAGGGGCAAGTTTGAGGGTAAAATCCCATGTTCAATTTTGGACTCCTTGAGTGTGAAATGCTACTGGATATACAGATGGAGACATGAAGTGGGTAGATGGACATACAAGTGTAATATACAGGGGAAAATGTATATATTTGGGAATCGCCAGTGTCTAGAAGGCACTTTAAAGTCATTAGATTGAATGAGAACAGAAAAAAAGAAGGGGTCTCAAAACTGAACCCCAGGGAGACTTGAATTCTGGAAAGAGAGGAAAAACTAGCACAAGAGACCCACAGAAGCAACCAGTAAGACGGAAGGAGACCTAAGAGCCAGTGATAAGTGAAGAAGGCATTTCAGGGAGGAAAGTAGTGCTTAATTGCGTCAATGTCGTTAACTAGGAATTTGCTTTTGGGTCAGCAGTGATCTGCTCACTGGGGACTCCATTACTGGTGGATTAATGGGGTCAAAAGCCTGACCCCATGAGTGAGTTGAATGAGAAGAGTAGAGTGGAGGCAGCAAATATACACAATTGATTCTAGAGCTGTAGTGTAAAGCAAGGCAGAGAACTCAGGAAGTGGCTAGAGGGGATGTGAGTGGGGGGTCCTACCCTTTTTTGCATGATGATGGACTAATCCAGTAGAGACAGAAAACTTGATGACACATGTAGGAGAGAGAACAGCTGCAGCAGCTGTGTCCTTTAACAGGTAAGAGAGGACTTGGCCTTAGGAGCACTGACCACTTATCCATTGCAACGGGAGCAAAGTCAGAGTAGATGGGCCCAGATGCTGGCACCTTGTTAGATGTGGTGGTCAAGATGGTGGTGACAGTGGTGCTTGTGGAAATTCAATTCTCACTGCTTTTCCCCTCCTCCCCGCCGCCGCCCGAGTGAAATGAGAAGCCAATTCAGCTGAGATTGAGACGCAGAGAAGAGGCTTAGAGATTTGAGGGGAGAACAGAAAGTGAAATAGTGATCTAGGAAAAAAGAAAGAATTCATCTTGCTTGTATTCGTCTATTGGTTTTTATCTATCTTTTCCAGTTGAACTCTCCCCACCAAACTTCGCAGGGTGTCTTCCCCAGAGAAGGGGTTTGAAAAATATTGGCCACATTAATTAATTGGAAGCTGTTCTCTTTGTGGCCTGGACCAGGGGAGTCATGGCTCAAGCCCTCCCAGAGGCTTTTACTAATTCGACTACTCTCTAAATATGTTTTTAATTTAAAATTTTAAATTTACCTGCAACCCCTTCCGTCTTTCTGCATTTTAAACTAGGAATTCAACATACTTGCATCCGAGCCACATTCTGCAAAAATATGTTTCTGTTGACATCAGATAAAAGTTGAGCTGTGAAATGCATCTCTTTTAAGGATTTAACCAAGCTTCCAAAAGGCTCTTTGTTGTGGGATTTGCAACCAGATGGGAAACTCTAGGCTCTGGATGTTAACAGTATTCCAGTAATTGCAGAAAAATAGCTTCCTTTTGTGTAAACAAACTGAACATATATATGTAAAACACGATGACATTGTAAGCAGATATGCAAATAAGAGGAAAAACATAGTTAAGTTGCTTATGGTTTAGAGAAATGAAAATGGAAAAAAGATTGCTTGTTAATTAACCAGCACACCCCTAGAAAATACATTCTCTACTACTTACATTCCCCACATGGTTTTGGGCACTGGGCGGCATGTATATGAATATTTGACACAAATATTTGACATTTGACTCTCAGAGATATTAGCCTTTGAGGCAAGCAGTCCTTGTTTTAAAGTGTTGGAAAACTGCGAAGTGATAGAAGGTGTGGCAGCAGCTATGAAGACAATAAGAATCTAGCTTGGACTAGATCAGTTAGGGAGGGCTTCCTGGAGGAGGCAAGCCTTGTACATCGGAGAACTCATTTCTCTGAGGGTGACTCATGCTTGGAGGGCTTAGGAAAAGTCGGGACTCCCTGGCTTTCAAGTCCTATTGTGCTGAGCTTGCTCTCCAGTTGATTTCTATGTGTGTAAATCACGTCTCCTCAACTACAGTGTTTGTTACTCAACAAAAACATAGTGAGAATCTACTAGGTTCCTTGGTGCTGGGGGTGCCCTGGTGAACAATTATGGGGTCTGCCATGGAGAAAAATCACAGTATAATGGGCAGAGGTTGGTTCTTATGCCTTCTTCTTGGTTTTGAATAGACCTACACTTCTTCTTGCTGATCCATGTGTTAATCTTTTCCTCTCTTCAAAGAAAAATGTCTTTCAAGGTAGACCCATAGAAGATACTGGCATGAAGAATTTAAACAGCATAACTCCTGAGCTGCTGCTCAGTGGGGAAAGTTGAGGGTTGGCTGGGGCATCTGTAGGTATGCGGTGGGGGCATCCGTGTTGAGTTAGTGTCTGAGAAAGAGGTGATTTTCCTTCTGGAACGGGCGTCACCTCCTCCTCCCACTGCAGAAGATGCTGACTGGTGACAAGTTTGCCTACACCAAATTCTGGGCTCTCAGGTATAAAAGGACAAGTATGACTGCAGTACTTCATTTAGCACATATTTATCAGTTACCTACTACTGCCAGACACTAATGTAAACACGGAGGAGGAACAAGTGAATGACACAGGTTTCCCGTCTAGAAATTTATACTGTATCTGCAGGAGACACACAGTAAACAGATAAATATATATCATGCCATGTAGTGATTATTGCTATGAAGAAAAATAAAGATGCATAAAACAGAGTAAGGGGATTGAGAGAGAGAGAGAGAGAGAGAGAGAGAGAGAGAGAGAGAGAGAGAAGGACAAGGGGTTCTTTTTTGGCTTGGGTGGTCAGAGAAATCCCCTCTGGTAGTGTGAAATTTGAGCAGAGACCTTGAGAAAACAAGGAAGTGTGGAGCATGTGGGCATATGGAGAAGCTCATTCCAGGTAGACGGAAAAGCAGGGTGTTTGAAGAGGCTCAGAACTTCAGGACTGTACAATGAGCAGGTGCAAAGGACCAGGTTCTGCAGGGGGCTGGTGTGGCTGGTATAGGAAGTCTGAAAAGTGGGACTCACAGAAGCAAAAGACAGTTGGGCCCAGAACTCTTTCCTTAACCTTGTGCTAAGAGTTTCCTCCTGCCTCACAGAGAGAACCTGACCTCCTACAGAGTTCTGGCTTGGTCATTCTCAAAAATCCTCATTGTCATTTTCACAGAGTCCTGCAGTTATTACTGCCCTCCTGCTTATAACCCTGGTACCACCTGCATCAGGGCACTTGTGAGCAAATCTCACTTCTCCCCGTGACCCTCAGCATCCTGGAGAATGTGGTTCCTGCCGCCGCCAAAGTTCATCTCGTGCCACTGGTCACCCACTCTGGGTGCTGGTCACATTTCCTCGATCATGGCAGTCTCTTCTCTGGCTTGGCCTCTTGCTTTCTGATGCTCCGTTTGGACCCTCATCACCAAGCCAGCTCCATGACTTGCCCCTGCTCCTGCTTCAGGTCTCAATGTCAACATCACCTTCTCAGAAATCCCTTCCAGGACCATGCAGTTGAAAGGAGCTGCATCCCCTCTCAGCATCATCCTGTTGGTTGCCTTCATAGTTTGTAATGTTCACAAAATTGTGAATTCTCTTACTTACTTAATTTTTTATTAAATCTTAGCTCTGTGAGAGCAGAGACTTGTCATCAGTGTACCCTGACGACCCCATGACCATGCCTGCCATAGAGGAGTTGGGTGGGCCCTGCATAATGATTGCAGTCAAGATTCTGGTGGGTTAAACTGGGTAAGCAGTCTCCTTAAAGACTCCTAAGTTAACAAGTCTTATTTCTGTCTGGGTGCTACATTATATCTTCCAGCTTTGGTCCATTGACCCCTTTTCATTTCAATGGAGAGGAATAATCTGGTTCAGACTATTTTAATTTTAATGTCTAACTCCAGTGTGTCAGAGTGAATTAAGGCAGACTCACTGTGGAATTGGTTGGGGGAAAGGGACTGGCATTTTGAAACTGCGGGACTCAGATTTTGTTTAAACGAGGCATTGTTCAGGCATTCATCAGACGACAATATGAGAAATGATTGCTCCAGCCTCTGCCGTCAGGTGGCCTGATTCTTGATTCACTGAGATATGGAGGGGGGTGGGGAAGGGTACACCTTTGGGGAGAGAATTGAGCTATAAATGTGCTAGTTTCTTTGGAATCAGGTGAAAAAAAGAAATCTGATTTTGTGTTTATTCAGTCACTGAAGAAGTTAGCTGTAACAATAATCCGTTAGAGACAGACATTTGAATTGAAGACTTTCTCACTTCTGTGAGCCGTGACTTGAAGTGGGGAATTCTCCCTGGCCTGCCCCCCTGACTCAGGCCCTTCTCCCTTTGGGGTAGGGTCATTTGATCAGCAGAGAATAAAACCCAGGTTGCCTGGGCTTTCACCAGGGGAGGTAGGAGAGGAACACAGCCCAGGAGAAGGGGGAAGGGGGTCTGCTTTAAAACAATTCAAGAGCCAAGCAAATTGAGATTAGTCTTCCAATTATCCTATTGACAGAAAAAATATTGCTACATTAGAAAATCACCTGTTTTGTAAATAGCGAGTTGGATATATAGTAACTTACAGAGACACATAGAGTTGCCTCAGTGTAGGCAAGCTGCCGTGCAGAGAACACAGGTACCCTCCCTTTAACTCTCACCTGCCTATTACAGAGATGAGGGCAGCCGTTTAATCAGCTCTGGGGAGAAAACAACAAACAGTAACGGAAGCCACACTATCTGCTTATTGCATTTTTTGAAGGGAAAGCACTTCAGTTTCTCATGACTCTGAACAAAGGTGTTTAACCTTAAAAAGAAATTTTAGCTCAATATTGGTTAACTCTAGGGCCTTCCCTCCTCAGCTCTTGCTGTAGATTACTGCACTGTCTCATATGGTAACTAGGAGCCACATGTGGCTACAGTATTTAAATTTAAATTAATTAAAACTTCATACAATTAAGAATTCATTTGCTGATAACACTACCCACAATGCAAGTGCTCAGTAGCCACAGATGGCTACTGGTTACTGTATTGAACAAGGCAGATACGGAATATTTCCATCATCACTGAAAACCCTATTGGAAAAGCACTGCTCGAGAAACTGAAGGCATGTGTTGGAAGGCAGCATGGTACAGGAGAGGTTTTCAATGTATTCTTTTAGCTAGGAAATAATTTCTTGAACAAAACTGGGTATGGAAACTCAATATATACAAATGATCTTTGTAGAGCTGCTCTTGCTGAAGTTAAGAGTGGAAGATTCTGGATCCCTGCTTATTTGCCACTTACTTCCCTCCTCACCTGGCAGGTGACCACAGAGCATAGGTTGCATGTCATCCTTGGAGTAAGCTGACCTGAGTGTTGAATTTTGGCTCTTTTCTGACCAGCTTTGTGAACTTGGCTGTTTTGGGGACTTTCTGAGAGTGAGTTTTCTCGTCTCTAACAGACATCAACCCTTTGAGAAGGTTGTGAGGGCAGGTCTGATTTTCTCACTTCTCAGATGAGGAATTGAAGGTTAGCAAGGCTCCATGCCCACCAGACAGCGACCCTGCCAGCGGAGGCCAGACCCAGGGCCAGGCCCAGTCCCCTCCCAGCCCTTTTGTTCCACTGCTCTGTAATTTCCTGCTCAAATTGAACAATTTCAAGCCAAACTGCTTTTTAAAAACCAGCTGTCTAGATGTCACTTGTGATTTTTTTATTTCCTGGATCCGTGTAATGTGTGAGTACTTCTAAATGCATTTAACCCTTATGCAAGAGGTTGCCACCCTTGAACTATACACACTGAGTAAGTCAGATCTTCTTGGATACCCTCTTCCTACTTCTTCGATATGCTTCATGCTCTCCTGTCTTCAGGGAGTAGAAAATACAAACAGGCAAATGAAACTCCCTAACTTTTCACACTTACTAAAGAAAAGATGGGATATTTTTCAAAAATCCTCATTTTCAGGGGTAGAATTAGAAACCAATGTAGTGAGGGCTTCCCTGGTGGTGCAGTGGTTGAGAGTCCGCCTGCCGATGCAGGGTACACGGGTTCGTGCCCCGGTCCGGGAGGATCCCGCGTGCCGTGGAGTGGCTGGGCCCGTGAGCTATGGCCGCTGAGCCTGCGCATCCGGAGCCTGTGCTCCGCAACGGGAGAGGCCACAACAGTGAGAGGCCCGTGTACCGCAAAAAAAATAAATAAATAAAAAAAGTAGTGAAATTTGCTGAAACTGACAGTTTTGGGGCTCTTTACACACTAGTCTGCCAGAAGTACCTATCATTTTAGTTTGCTTTTAGGTCACAGTGATGGTGCAGAGTTTTAAAGCTAACAGATTCTTCTCTTTTTACATAGTTATTTCCATAGTAGTAGTAGTAATAGTAGTACTAGTACTAGCAGTGGTTATCATAGTGGTGGTGGTATTGATAGCAATGACTACCTTCTACTTCTGCTGTGATTCTACTAATCCTACTACTGCTGTTTCTACTATTTTTGTTAATATTTGTGTTAATATTTTGTGTAATATCATTAGTTTCACTGCTGTTGTATGTCAGGGGCTTTAGGTACATACGTCTAATGCTTACAATCATTCTGTAAGGTGAGTATTGTTACTCTCATTTTATAGGAGAGGAAACTGAAGCTCAGAAAAGTCACTGACCTGGGATTTGATTTTAGATGCATCTGCCTCCAAAGCTCCCACTTCTGCATCATTCTTTGCCCCTTATCTGCTCCTCAAAACATGGCCTTAGTTTCCTGACTCACAGTTCCTACCTACATAGAATATACATTTAGATATGCACAGCCCGAGGAGTGTGAACTTCACAGGGCTGTGCCGGAAGTCCAGATGGTTGTCCAAAAACGGCTTGTTTCCTTTGTGTTCACCGAATCTGGCTTGTCTCGAATGCTTCAAAGTTATCTTAGTGTCATTTCAAAGGCAATTGAGGGAGCATCCATGGAGATAAATTGCGTCTGCAGCCTGTTGCTGAATGCATATTAAGTTCTATTCATGGATTTCCTAGCAACCAGAGCCCGATGACACACAGAGCCAGTGAGTTTGCGTTATACTCATCTAGAGAAATTAAATCACTTGGACTTTATTATTAATATTTTTAGAAAGCCTCACTAGATTAGTTGTTTGAAATGCATTGTTATCTGAGTTACTATTAGCAACTGGTCCCAGTCACACCGGAAGTCACTGAGGACTCTCTAATTTTCACAAATACTCCAGTGAAAGATTATATCCATTTTAATACTTTTGACAATTAAGGATTTAGTTAGGAAAGAAGAAAATTAAAAAGAGAAAGCTTTTTCTAGCAGCTTGTGATCTTGGCAAACTTCAAACTTGAGACAAACAGAATAGAAATAAGCAGTAGGCATCCTGGTGAGAAGAGACCACAGGCTGCGGCGCGTAGTCAGGCTCATTTGCATCAAAGGGACGCGTTGAAACAGAAGAACACAATTTTAACAAACCTGACTTTTCACAACACATTCTCTGAGGGTTAGGGCAGAATATTTTTCACATTAGGGCTCACTGAATATACTGTCCTATAAACTCAAAGGATATCCAGGTTTGTGATATGCTGCAGTGGTGTGAGCATGGCATACAGGTGCGTGCTCAACCACACGTGCACACGCACACAACTGACCATTTAGGAATGCCAAAAATCTAGGTCTTTTGTTTCTGAGCTCATGTTCTTTATAGGATGTACCTCTGAGGCACTGAGACTTCTTAGACACATTTGCATTAGACATGTAAAGGAACGTCACATATAGAGGATTGACCCGTAGTCCAATGAGTCTACCTTGCTTGGAATATTTCTTTTAATATAACTTTATTTTATAGAGCACTTTTAGGTTCACAGCAAAACTGAGAGGAAGTTTCAGAGATTTCCCATATACCCCTTGCTCCCCTGCATGCATGTCCTCCCCCATTATAAACACCCCCACCAGAGTAATACATTTGCTACAATTGCTGAACCTACATTGACACATTATAATCACCCAAAGTCCATAGTTTCCATTATGGATCACTCTTGGTGCTGTACATTCTATAGGTTTGGACAAATGCATAATGTCATGTTTCTACCATTATGATATCATACAGAGTACTTTCACTGCTCTAAAGACCCTCTGTCCTCAGCCTATTCATTCCTCCTCACTCTGTAAACCCTGGCAACCACTCATCTTTTTATTGTCTCCATAGTTTTGCCTTTTCCAGAATGTCACATAGTTGGGATCACATAGTATGCAGCCTTTTAGATTGGCTTTTTTCACTTACTAATATGCACTTAAGTTCCCTCTATGTCTTTTCATGGCTTGATAACTCATTTCTTTTTAGGGCTAAACAGTATTTCGTTGTCTGAATATACCACAGTTTATCCATTCACCTACTGAAGTACACCTTGATTGCTTCCAAGTTTTGGCAATTATGAATAAAGCTGTTATAAATATCTATGTGTAGGTTTTTGTGTGGACATCAGTTTTCATCTCCCTTGGATAGATACCAAGGAGTGCAATTGCTGGATCTTAAGAGTACGTTTAGTTTTCTAAGAAACTGCCAAACTGTCTTCCAAAGTGGCTGTAACATTGTGCATTCCCACGAGCAATGAACGAGTTCCTGTTGTCCATATCCTCGCCAGCATTTGGTGTTGTCAGTGTTCTGGATTTTGACCATTCTAATAGCTATTTAGTAGTATCTTGTTGTTTAAATTTGCATTTACCTGACGATATATGATGTGGGACATCTTTTTATATGTTTATTTGCCATCCGTATATCTTACTTGGTGAGGTTTCTCTTCGGGTCTTTGGCCCATTTTTAAACTAGGTTGTTTGTTTTCTTATTGTTGAGTTATAAGAGTTCTTTGTATTTTGGATAACCATCGTTGATAAAAGCAAAGACATAATTCCAGAATTCAACAAAGGCATGGATCTAGGTTCTTCAGAATAACCCTTGGTTTTGGTATGTGCTCCCACCCATTTTGAGTTTGGATCATGGCTGACTGAGCATCCCAGATACGTGAACTGATGTGTGTAAGGGCTGAAGCCACAGTTTATCAAAGCTTCTCCCTCACGGTGAGTCAAGGGTATGAGCTACTCTCTGCCTGATTTTCCTGCCACCACATTTAGAAGCCTAAGAGTCCATTTAGGGTCCAAAAGGTTTCTTCAGAACAGTGATTGCTAAAATGGGCCCCGTGGAGTACCATGACCCACAGTGCCGTTATGGTTGTGGTATCACTGTGCTCACTCTGCATTTAACCAGAAGGATTCCGGTTCTACACTTCACTTTTCCAGATGATTTAATTTCTGCAAATGCAAAAAGTAACCACTTCCTTACAGCTGCTTGCAGTGGCTCATTTTCTCTTTTTGAAGGGTTGGGAATGAAAGCTTGCTTGTTCAGAGAAATGAGCAGTTTTCAGACTTTCAAACACTTATGCCCTCTCCAAAATCACTGATTATGCAAGGATTTCATTTCAGTGTTAGTTTGATGTTTCATATTAATGGCCACCTGTTGCCAGATGGGAAAGCAGTGATGGTGTCCAATGAAGTATGCCCTTTCCAGCGCAGCACATGGCTCACGGGGCTGCTTTGGGAAAACAGACCTCTGAGTGTGTTCAGCAAAAATTAATTATTTTGGAATGAATCTGCCAGTTTTCCTCCAAGTGGCTCAATGTCAGTAAACTTGAAATAACTTCCTATGGATTTTGATATCAGTGCAAATTCATGTGTGTGTGTTTGTGTGATATGTATAATATATATACACACACATATATATATTTATATATGGCTAAAACAAATTACCAAGAATGTCAACGCCTCTCTGGCAAGGTACCAATGTAAAAGGACTTAAAAAAATCTCAGTGCAAGATTGAGCTACACGTAAACTGTCATTTTGGATCTGAGCCACTGTAGGGGTTATCTTTGCAGCTGCCTTTGTAGCTTTTCTTTGACAGTATATATGGGAATAACTGAAATCATGATTTATTACTGAAAGAAGGGAGTCTAGGAGATGGAATCCAGGTGGACTTGATGATGGCAAGAAAAACTTGACCAGCATTTGCTCGCCAATGCTGATGAAAGAAACTAGGGGCAAGTGGTAAAATCCAGTGCTTAGTTGACTTTTAAAGTTTACTCTAAACCTTTTGAAAAACATTTCTAAGTTTCAAAAAATCTTTTAGAATTAACTTAGAACTTCGGATCTTAATCAGACCATATAAAAAACTCATTATTCTCGCTATCTGTAATACCACCATTCATTTGTAGGTATTGGTTGTTTTTATAATTTCCATTCTCTAATCTTCATATTGTTGACGTACAGTAAATTTTCAGCATTTGTCTTAGCTTGTGAATATCCAGAATTGTGTTTAAAAAAATTATAACGCAAATAATTTAATAGAAAAAATACCTGATACTCGTAAACTACTCTTCTCTTATATCGCTAATTCATTTGATAATCTTTGATAATCCCTATGTCCCTATTAAAAAGTTGTAATTAGGTTATTACCTTTTTGTGTTCTGCAATTTTCACCTTATATTAGTTTACATATCTCTGTGAATCATTATGACCCACACGTGTGATTTTTAAATCCACATAATATATGTTCATGTTAATAAATCTTATTTGCTTAGCCATAATAAGGTTTTCTTAAAATGAGATTAAATGGTAATATTTGTAGAGGGCTTAGTACTTTATCTTTCATAGTAAGTGCTAAATAAACACATATTAAATACACAAACTGCATTAGTGTTGATAATTTTTGTTTAATATTTTTGTATTATAAATAGTACTTCATTGACTGCCTTTGGATATTAACTTTAAAATAAATATTCTGGGATATTTCCTTGGGTTATAATTCCCCTAAAAGAAAGAAACAGGCTCTGGTTGTTTTAATAGCTTCTGCTGTGCCTTCTTCTCTAATCTGTAGCAAATCCATAGCGCAATTAGTAATGTCCTTGTTCACAGCCCCGCCAATTTTGGATTTTATAATATTTGCTTATTTTGCTAATTTATCAGGCATGTTTTTGGGCTACCAAGCAATTTTTCTCAAAGAGTGGGACATGAAACTTCTGCATCAGAATCACTTGGGATGCTTGTTAAAAATTTCAGAAACCTAGCTTTCTTGCAGATCTACTCAAAGCATCTCTTGAGACAGGATCTGAAAATCCCCATGTTGAACAAGCTTTCAAGGCAATTCTTAAGCACGCTAAAGCTTCAGAACTACTGCCTTATAATTATCTTAATTTGTATTTCTTTAACTGAGAGTAAGACTTAGCATAATATCCTAGACCTGTATGTATTGAAGGGAACTGGCAGGATTTCACGGTAGTAAACAAATCTCTCAAATCCTTGGTCCTCCTCCCCACATTCCTCTGTACTTCCCTGAACTAAGATAGCGGGGGTGAGCATCTCTTTTAAGCTAAATTGTTGGGTGTGGTTTGATACATAGTGTTCAGGAGAGCTGGATATTAGAGAAGTCCAAATCTTAATATTTTAGGGAATACACAAATTGCAGTTGCATCCGATTTAGCTGTTTCAGGCATTTTACTATTATTATACCCACATAAGCTAACATTGGAAAATAAAATGGATAGTACAGTTGTGAGGTCGTCAGAAACGATTGGCTGTACCTTGAGAGAAGGAATAGTAGTTTCCTAGGAGAGAAACAGGAGCATAATACCTTAGTTAAATAAAATAATTAAGACAGTGAAATTAACAAAAGACATATTTTTTATGTACAACAGTATATCGTAACTCATTAAGCCAACTTCAGTTTGTGCACCTCTAATTTACTCTATCCCTGGAACATCCCCTTCTTTTTTGTTAATAAGTGATTAGTTAGGAAAAAAAAGCATGGAAGGACTAAGGAATATGTGTGTGTATGGGCAGCGGAAAGTGTCAGAAATGAAGAAATTTCAGCAATAAAGAGTGAATATCAGTAGACTAAGAAAAATGCTTAATGACATAGAGAGACATTGATGAAAGAGTGGGTTATAAAATCTCTATATTACGCGACTCTGTTGTAGGCACAGCAAAAACTAGTGCTTTGCTTTTGCACCTTATACAGTCTTTCTATCAAAATATGTCCAGACAGTAAGTATTTAGAGTTAAATCAAAATGAAGAAATACAGCAATGAAGTGAAAACCTATTGTTTCTCAACCTGAAAAAGCGGGAGGACACTCACTGTAAAATCAATGGAGAAATGCGTTTATTTAGGAAGTATTCTTTAAAAATCCCATTTTGAGAAATGGGATTAAATTATGGAGAAGGAATACAGGATTACATTTTTCTTGCCCTTACTAAGCAGAGCCTCGCACAGGGATTGGAAGAGAACTAACATTTCTCCAACACCTTGTGTGGACAGGCACTGGGCTAGAGGCTTTAATATACTTTTTCTCATTTAATTTTCTGAAAAAACTGGTGAGCAAGCAATAGCATCCACGTTTATAGGTTCCAGACAAGACACAAAATCTGAAGTATTGGGGAATCATGCGCTTGCAGAGAGACACTTAACTTAACCCTTTGGCCTGATCCTCAGGACTTTTAATATACTTTCAATTCTTTATCATATCCCCCACATGAGCCTTCATGTCTTCTTATCCTCAGAGACTGTCAGTATTTCTAATGACGTGTGTGTGTGTGTGTACATACTGAATATATAATGTTCATTTTGTAACTTAATTTTTCATCAGTATCTTTTTACCGTATTAAAAATTCACTTTAATGAGTATCATAATCCTACACAGGTACTACAACTTGTTTAACTAAGAGAGTTTTAGATATAGAATCAGTTGAAACTCAGTGGAAAAAGCATTTTCCTGAACCGGGTGTAAGCATCTCTTTTTTGAATCTGTTCCTCTACCAGTGACCTTGGCTGGACTGGGGACTGGTCAGACAGCATTTCAGTTTGCCCGTCTCTAGAATATCTGTTGACTGCTCATCATGGTGATGTTTCATAGCTGTATTAGCAGGCAAGTCGTAAAAATTCAGACCTTTAAATGATAGTGATTTAGCTTTATACAATTTTAGAGGTAGAATGGATTTGAGAAATTATATAGGCCACCTTATTTTATAGAAAGAGGATAATTGAGGCCCAGGGAAGTTAAGTGCCTTGTCTAGGTTTATGAGGGTAGAACCAGCATTAGAACCTGGTTCTCAAATCCTAGTTTGATGCTTGTTCTACTTTATCACAACTGCTTTCCAGAGAGATTACTTTTCTGGACAGTGAAATAATAATAATCATGCCTAGCATTTTTATTACATTTTCAAACTCACTATCTTTTCTGACTGAATTTTCTTCACAACCCTCTAAGCTAAACCTCACGATCCCCCTTTTTTTCCCATTAGGAACTAGCACTAAGAGAGATAAAAAATGTCCTGAGACAACATAGGTATTTACAGAGGTGGGACAACTCATGAGAGGTTATGCCAGATACTGCATTAAGTCCTTTATATGTATTACCTTGTTTAATCCTCACTTAAGTGAGATACTGTTACTAGTCCCATTTTACAGATGAGGAAAGGAATTTTAGTGAGGTTGCAGTTACCCCTCTAGGACATTACGTAACTGGGATTCAGATCTATGTTGCCCGACTTCAAAGCTCACACTCTTAATCACTTTATCATGGTATTTTCGTATGTTAGTTCAGCCTTCTCATTCAATTTTTTATTCACTCACCAAACAATTATGAAAGTTTAGTTTGCGCCAGGCTCCATGCCAGCTGATAAGAAGAAAAACAACAGCAAATAAGACGTGATCCGGGCCCAGCAGAGAGAGTTTGATATGTAGAACTATGGTATTATAAGAACTGGTAGAAGAACATACAAGGTCAAGGAGGGAGGGCAATTTAATTTATACCACTGATTCCTTAACATTGAATGCCCTTTCCAGAAACATGTGACTCAAAGTTGAGTTTGAGTGGGCCTAAAGAAACAAGCTTTGACCCCCCAAATTGAAGTCTGGTCTCTGTGGTTGGCTCAATGGCTGACCTGGCAAACTGTCATGCTATTTTAATAGCCCTGCCTGCATCAAGGTTCTTCATTAAAAGGAGGTGAGAATATTGACGTGTCACTTGTGATGTTGGTAAGATTAATAATGAAAATTACCCGGAAACATTTGCTAAATGTTAGAAGCCCTAATACCATCTTAATCATCTCATTCATTACAGATTAAATACAATCCAGATTTTAAAGTAAAATTGTTGGTGTGTGTGTGTTAATTTCCTTGGGCTACTATAACAAAATACCATAGACTGTGTGGCTTGCTCGAACATGAGAAATTTGTTTTCTCACAGTTCTGGAGGCTGGAAAGTCCAGGATCAAGGTCCGGGCCAGTTTGGTTCCTGGTGAGAGCCCTATTCCTGACTTACAGACGGCAGCCTTCTTGCAGTGTCTTCATATGGTAGGGAGAGTGCAATCTCTCTCTTCCTCTTCATATGAAGCCACTAATTCCATCATTAGGGCCCTGTCCTCATGGCCTCATCTAACCCTAATTACCTCCCAAAGGCTTCACCTCCAAATTCTGTCACATTGGGATTAGAGCGCCAACACATGAATTTTGAGGGGATATAAATCAGTCCACAGCAGTGGGACTGTGCAATCAACAATGGTATGAAACAAATAATATGATCATACATTTATTATTCTGTTTAAGCCTGAGGAAACCATATTATCTTCCATGTTTGTCTTGCATCTTTATGTATTTTTATTTTTACTATGATGTCTCTGAAAGGTTTAAATGAAAAATTCAGTTATTTGCTTAGGAGTTATAATGAGTGACATGGAGAAATTGGCAACAATAAAAAGGGAAGGAAGCATGTCCCTCTGGTATGAGCTGCAAATGAGAAATTTCTGCCCAAAGCCTTGGAACCAAATTAAGAATTAACATAGAAAGTTAAATACCGAAGTCATGCCTTACAGCTGCTAGTAACATTTGGCTATGTTGGTCTAATTTGAGAGTATGTTTGCAGCTAGATTTGAGAAATTATTACAGTGAGTGGAATATTAATAGAAATAATAAGAATAAGAGACTGGTGAAGAGTTGGAATCAAATGTTAGCGGTGAACAAATATTTGGAGATATGATATTGTGATTTTCTATAAATTGCAATATCTTATTTGATTTTCTAGGCAGAGCAAAAGCTGTTTTTAGTAATGAAGAATGATGGATTTGAAGATTTGGGGTTTCAATTCCACATCCAATATATCTGGACAAATCACTAACTCCTGAATTTTCTCATACACAACATGAACCTTTTTCTCCCTTCCTCCCTCCCACCCTCCCTCCCTTCCTTCCTTCCTTCCATTAATTATTTATTAATGGTCTGTTATATGCCCATTGAGGACACCTGTGCTAAGGGAAGAAACTCAAGCTAAAAAAAATCCTTTCTCACAAGATAGATTTAAATAAGATTTTGTACGAGAAAGGGCTGTAAAAGTGTTCAACACTTTAAGTATGCTAAGTAATTTTCCCTTTGGAGTCGACTTCTGATTTCAGAATTAATGAGCCAGGGGAGTTTTGTTCATGCCCTTATTAAGGGAAATGAGATTAGTGACTGAGATAAGTTGAAAACTGAGTTCATTAAACCAACTAATTTTTTATAGTTCCTCGAGTCCTCTATAGTTTCAGGACAATTAAAATAAGCAAATTATTACTAATCATACATTATGAATTTTAGAAAAAGTTGCAAATATACCTCATTCAGCCTTATCATGTGTTGTGAAAGTTACCATAAAAATCGACCGAGCCATAGAGGTCAACAGCAAAATCATCAATGTGACACGCATTCTTGCTCTTACACTCTTACCCTCACCACCCTTGTGTCATATTGGGTGGGCCAAAAAGTGCCTTCGGTTTTTTAAGTAAAAGACACCTTTTTCACTTTCACCAAGAACTTTACTGGACAACGTATTCACCCTTTTTTCCCACTACCTTCTGCCATTTTTTCAGGCAACTTCATAATTCCATCTTCCCAAAACTTTTTATCTTTTTGAACAAAGAACTGTTCCAGGTGTCTTTTACAGTCTTCCAGGGAACTGAATTTTTTCCATTAAGAGAGTTTTGTAAAGACCGAAATAAATGGAAATCTGAAGGTGCAATATTTGGTCAATACGGCAGATAAATCAGAACTTCCCAGCCAAGCTGTAACAGTTTTTGCCTGGTCATCAAAGAAACGTGGTCTTGCGTTATCCTGATGGAAGATTATACATTTTTCTGTGGACTAATTCTGGATGCTTTTTCTCGAGTGCCGCTTCCGATTGGTCTAACTGGGAGCAGTACTCATTGGAATTAATCGTTTAGTTTTCGGGAAGGAGCTCATCATAGAGGACTCCCTTCCAATCCCACCGTATACACAACATCACCTTCTTTGGATGAAGACCGGCCTTTGGTGAGGTTGGTGGTGGTTCATTTCGCTTGCCCCACAATCTCTTCTGTTCCACATTGTTGTACTGTATCCACTTTTCATCGCCTGTCACAATTTGTTTTAAAAACGGAACGTTTTCGTTACGTTTCAGTAGAGAATTGCATGTGGAAATACGGTCAAGAAGGGTTTTTTTGCTTAACTTACGTGGAACCCAGACATCAAAGTGATTCATATAACCAAGCTGGGGCAAGTGATTTTCAACGCTTGATTTGGATATTTTGAGTATGTCAGCTATCTACCGTGTAGTATAACATTGATTGTTCTCAAATATTGTTTTGATTTGACCGCTATCAACTTCAGCTGGTCTCCCCTACTGCAGAGCATCGTACAGCGAGAAGTCTGCAGCACGAAACTTCGCAAACCACTTTTGACATGTTCGATCAGTCACAGCACCTTCTCCGTACACTGCACAACTCTTTTTGTGCACTTCAGTGGCATTTTTACCTTTCTTGAAATAATAAAGCATAATATGTGGAAAATGTTGCTTTTTTTCTTCCGTCTTCAGTATGAAAATGGCTACACAAAAATTCACCGATTTTATTTTATTTTATTTTTTAAATTTTTTTCCTCCTTGCGGTACGCGGGCCTCTCACCGTTGTGGCCTCTCCCGTTGCGGAGCACAGGCTCCGGATGCGCAGGCTCAGCGGCCATGGCCCACGGGCCCAGCGGCTCCGCAGCATGTGGTATCCTCCCGGACCGGGGCACGAACCCGTGTCCCCTGAATCGGCAGGCGGACTCCCGACCACTGCGCCACCAGGGAAGCCCAAATTCACCAGTTTTGATAAGTCTTTTTTTAAAGGCACACTGATATGACAGCTGTCACATACAATCTAACAAAATTGTTTTGAATGAAGTTAAAGACATTTAAGCGCTACTAGAGCCATCTTACTGAAAAAACCGAACGAAACTTTTGGCCCACACAATATGCCTCCCAGGCACTGCAGTGCCAGTCACTGGACTTTTAGTTCCTGGGCACTGAGTTCTCAAGAAGGTTGTGATCGTGGTGATGCATAAGCCCATGTCTTTTCCAGCCCTGCCCCAATCCTTGCTCTTTGTGGTTACCTGATTTAGTATATATCAGACAAGAAAAGAGAGTGTGATGGAATGACTGAAAGAAATCACACCTTCCAATTTCCTCTGAGAAACCTCTTGGGATATGGGGGGAGAGAGAACGAGTCTTTGCTTATTAATATGTATTTTCCATAAATGCCTCAGAAATGAATGCTGCTTCTGAATCACTAAAGCCAATTACATCAATCTATCATAAAAAGTTCTAAAACACGTTTCTTCTCCAGAAACACAAAGGGACATATCCCAAATGTATACTATGAAAGCCTGTCTCTCATACTGGGGTTGCTTAGAATTAAGAGCTACATAAATTGAATTTCAAATTAAACAGGCCTACTAGTAATTGCTCAGAATGGGATTCTGGGTCTGAGGTTGGCAGTACTGTAGCATGTTTACAAGGTCTGAGCTTGTCCCTGACATTTTGACTATGGTTATCTTTTAGGAGATCCGAGGGCCAAAAACATGTTATATAAATCTGTGTCTATTTCATTTAGGTTTTGACACTTTAGGGGAAACAAACACTTCTAATATGATTGTTTTGCTCAGAACTACTTAGTCCAGTATTCAAAATTGTAAGACTGGCTTATTTACCTTTCAAAGTTTGGATCAACTTGGAACTTCGTTGGGAGAAGAGAGGCTTGAATAAACAAAGTTCAGTTTAAATAAAAACCTGTGAAAGTTAAGTTTTTGTTTGTTTCTTAGCTTTTTACATCAAGTTTTCAATTAAAGAAAACAGCTGTGTAAAATAATTCCATTTCAAGCAGATAACTTCATTATTGATAGCAGTCTCAGGAGAATGAATCAGTGTCTTTCTCTGAGCAATTGGTTTGTTTTTATCTCAGTGGATTCTGTGTGTTTTATAACTGACGTTTCGCTCTGCATTGTATCTACTAGAAAGATTAGAGCCAAATTCATAGCTCACTTTTTTGCAAATTTATCAGACTCTATAGCAAGTACTTTGAATACAAACATCACTCCTAATTTTTTCTTTTGTTCCTTTACTTTTCCTTTATCTCATTCATCCCACTTATAACAAATATGTTTTATCTTGATGCATTGTGTCTTTTAAAAATTTTCATAAATATTTTTCTTGGAACAAGGTGAAGTATATATAGATAATAATTATTCATAATAATGTTTGCAGGGTCAGTGAAAGCATAAGAAATAACAAATATTAATATTCAAAAACTAGGTGCCATTAGGTAATCCTAAAATAAATTACTTCAAGCTGTAGTTTAGAAACATGAAGTTCTGCTTGTTTCTTGTTCAATTAATTCTGAAGTATATGTAACTTCTTGCTACAGAAGCCTGGGAGAAAAGATAGGGAATTCTTCTACTTGTTTTTTTTTTAAAAACCTCCACATAAAAATGCAAGGACTCAGTTCTCGTTAGACCTTGCCTGACTGCTGCTTCCTTTCCCTTTTGGCAGCTGCTACTTTTGAAGATGCTGGGGCCAGGCCAAGGTGGGTGATGAATAATTTGTGCCACTCTGGCCATACTAGTTGTTAAACTATTGAAAACTATTAAAGTTTCCCCTTCCTGTTGGTAGAGAGACCTTGCCCTAAGCCCTCTAACCCTGTTAATATCTTCCTGCCATTCTGGCCATCCCCTTACATCCCCTGGGCCTATGCCTGACACAATAGGTGGCCTCAGGTACCCTGCTCCATTCTGCTTGGTCAGTACTCAAGCAGAATGGTTTTAAATATTTTGAATATCATCCCTGGGCTGAGTCTACATGTGCAAACCAAGGTAGAATCTCGGGCAACTAACTGGTAAATTGGAATGCCCAAGTGGTAGAATAATCCAGATACTCCCCCTACTAAAAAAAGGACTGAGGGTTGGAGGGAATATTTAAAATAGTTTTGGATAAAAACCTTCAACTAATCGATTCTCCAGTCAGCAAGGTTTTTGAGTTTTTACTGTCTTTATCACTGTCTTTATCACAAATGTTATACCTGGTTGGGGAGGTGACAGTATGCCTGTGACAAGATAACTGCCACCTCAGGTAAGTAACATATGTTATAGATTTCAGAGGATGAAAAGAATACTGACTGAGTATAATTAAGAAGGTTTATTGTGGGAGGTAGGACTTGAGCTGAGTCTTAAAGAATGAGAAAGGTGAAGATAAAAATGTTAATTCTATTCTGCAGAATCAAAGTGAAGGGTGCTGTACCATTATATGTGGTAGAATCCTAGAAAGAACCACACATTGGGAGTCAAATTTGAGTCCACGTCAACCTTGCCACTTGCAAGATGTGGAATATTTGGAAGATTACTTAATCTTTCTGAAACTTAGTTCAGCATTATTATGAGGAGAGAGTGATTTTGTTGATTTCAATTCTTTAGTGATAATAACCTTATCTGCGTAATTACTTTTGCCACATCCCTGTGAAATTAAGAACTCCAGTGATTGCTTTTGCATCCTGTGTGTTATCAGCTCTAGATTCATGGACATGGTCTCCAGAGTGGCCATGGTGGCCTAAGGTGTTAGCAAGAACTTTCAGAGAAAGCAATCATTGCCCTCTAGAGGGTCAATTTTATGTTGTCTTTGAATTCACAGGGTAATCACACAGATTCCATTTTTGTTTAAATGAAGAGATGTAACTAGCCACCCATATGCTTAACAACTGTGTGGAGGTACCGATTAAATTACCTCATTTTGCATTTAGTTATGCTCCTGTTTAGGCATGCAGACCTGATTTCCTGACTGCAGGTCTCCAAAACCAGAACTCGGTGCTCTCTCTGAGCAAGCTTAAGGGAAAGTCAAAGCTGAAGCCCATGGTGTTAATATCTGTTAAAACAAAACTAAACTAAACTTTAAAGAGCCATCACATGTAATTGTAGTTACAGAGATGCGGAAGAATCTGTTTTCTAAAGGATGCAAACAAGCTGTGAGACCTCTTAGTAACAGACAGTATGTTAAGAAACAGCTGTTCAGATGTAGCATTATAATGCTCTTTCTTGGGATGGGTCTTGTTATATTTGCATTTGTAAATATTTATTAGATGGAGAATATGGATAAAATATCATAGAGCTTTATCCTTAGGCTCTGGAGTTTGAGTTAAATTTTAGTTCTTTTGCATTGCTTTTGGTTCTTTTTCCTTCCAATCGTTTCTGACTGAGTGTGGAAACTGATACTTCCCAAGAGTTTTTTAGGAAGCAGAAATGTTTCTCAAAATCAAATGAAAGTCCCATCATGGGCATATATTCTGAACTGCTTTTAGGGAATTACGGGATTTAGAGAGGACTTTAAGGGAGTGAGAGAAAGAAGAAATGAAAAGGTGAGATGTATTTTTTTTCCTTCCGTGTTGATTACCTACATTCAGAAAGCTTACTGAGAGACAAACATTTGAAATTCAGATGGCCTTTAAAACGCTAAACATACATGTTATTGGGCCTTTTATCACTAATTTTTTTGCTGCGGACAGTTATTGTTACTGGGAATTTCTTATGGCTTGAATACGCTGAGAATCTTCTTTTCTTTTCCTTTATTTTTCTAAGAGGAAAAGGCCAACCAAACTTGTACCATAGAACTTGAAAATTCAGGTTCAGAACACTGGAATATAGTACAAATACATGGATTGGGGAAGAAAACTTATATTGGAATGAGAGGAAAGAAAAGGGCGGCATACAGAAACACTGCTGATCCTAAGGGCTCTGTGTTTTCATTTTCACTTCTCTCTTCTATAGTAAACTTTATCAGAGATTAAATCTCCCTTGGCCATCCTTGGCCATTCTTTTTTTGGGTTTTTTTTTTTTTTTTTTTTTTTTTTTTTGCAGTATGCGGGCCTCTCACTGTTGTGGACTCTCCCGTTGCGGAGCACAGGCTCCGGACGCGCAGGCTCAGCGGCCATGGCTTACGGGCCCAGCCGCTCTGCGGTGTGTGGGATCTTCCCGGACCGGGGCACCAAGCCGTGTCCCCTGCATCGGCAGGCGGACTCTCAACCACTGCGCCACCAGGGAAGCCCCTTGGCCATTCTTGACTGCAAGTTTGCCTAAATGCAGTATTGAGCAAGGAGTCCTCAGAGCCGCGTTTAGATTAGACTATCATAAGAATTTTTAAAAAATGAGTTGTGCTTCGAGTTTTTTATCTTGCACATTAGCTAGTTTACCACGCCTCCCCCCCGCGATGGAACTCAACTATGATAGAGTGGCTGAGGAGAAAACAATTGGTGCATTATTTAATTCTTAAAAATAACACCTCACTTTTCACATTGCCTTTGGTATATCTGACAGGAGGCCACTACATTAGTCAATTATCACTTGGCATCTTTTTCCCAGTCACTTTAAAGATCAATTTCTGGGTAATCAATATGACCCTACAGGCAATCAGATTGGTCTCTGCTTGCTTCTGGACTGTAAGATTAAACCTAGCATACAGGATGCCCTAAAACACAGCCCTCCTTTACCTTTCTATTTATTTCCGACTACTTCTAGAAGCATTGAATCTTAGGGTTTTGAGAATCTTAAATTGAATCTTCTCTACAATATTCCTATCCACTGACCATCCCAGCCAAGGATTTGGATGACTGTTAGAAAGTTCTTTCTCATAGAAAATGAAGTTCTATTTTGCCATGCTGCCATGTTCTGGGCTGCTTTGTTCTACCTTCTTGGTACCTTGTAGTACTATAAGTTCTCCACCACATGGCAGCCCTTTGAAAACCAAAAACATTTGGTTGCATTTAAAGTAAATGATAGATTCCTTCCCTCATTTTCTCATCAGATTCAAAATAATAGTCATAAGCTTTCCGCTTGAGTGTTCCTCAGTCCAACTCCTTTGGGCCACCAACTCACCTGTTTCTTCATGAATTCTCTTATTGTTACTTCTGTGTCAGGGTACAGTCAAGAAAACCGAAAACACTCTATGGTATTTCACAAGATAATTTAATATAGGGAATTGGTTGAATATGAGTTGGGGGATTGAAAAAAGCAAAAAGCAGATACACAGAGGTAATGACTACAGGATGCAATTCTCGCTCTAGGGCTGGGGACACACAAGAAAGTCTGTTGTTTGGCGGAGGGGTCTCACAGAGCTGAGGTTGAGGAGGGGGTGCTGTCTGGACTGCTCTGATTTCTCAGGAGCCTCACGAGGAGCTTTGTGCAGCTGGCCCTCAGACTTCTGAAGGCTGCTGCTACACCTCATTCGTTCAGGAAGAAGCCTTGTGATGCTGGCAATCAGCCAACTGGGAAGAGGATGGTGCACGTGGGTGCCGGCACCTCGGCAGCTTGGAGGAGGCTCAGCACTTGAGTTTGGGGAGCTGCCTGCCTAGTGGTCTTATCCATGGGCAGAGGGTGATGACCCTGGTTCTGGGAATACCTAAGGAAACCAGAGGCTGGCCCCAACAGCACCTCCTATCTGTAGAACCGAACAAGAAGCCAACTGGCAGAGGAGAAATATATTTTGCAGACTTCCAGCCCCAGTTTCCCAAAACAGAGTAAAGAAGGATGGATTTAGAACTGAGAGAAAATGGCCCAGAAAATTACTTTCAAAAACTCATTTTTCTTAACTTTAGTTAGAAACTCAAATACGGGTGGATCAATTTCAATTATATTTTCAAAGAAGGATTAAATTCCTAACGTGAATGTTTGCCTGTTTATTCATATGCGGCGCATAGGAAGAGTTGCTACAGTCATTCCTATTTATTTTGCTTGGGTTTTTTTTTTGTTGTTGTTTAACTTTCCTTAAATCAAATTTCCTCTAGCTTGAAGATTATGAATTTCTTCTTTGGAGACTTCTTCATGCCTCAGATGTATTCTCTCTAGTGTCTAATTTCATGGAGTACAGAATATGAGTACAACTTAACTACTAAAACTCAAATTACCAAAATAGAAACATTACAGACTAACTCGCTTGGGAAATTAAAATTGAAGTAGAATTAACACCACTAATCTCATACAAAACTTTCCTTGTTAGTGTGCTAAGGATGCAAAATATATATATTGATGTTGAAATACAGCCTTCTCTCTTTAAAGAAAAGTGACAGAACATTTTTCTCACGTAACAGCCTTGATTTATTTTCTCCTGCATATTGAAGCAAAGCACCAGTTATAACTTCATGATTTGGGTATGCAAAGAAAGAAAACTTTGCCATTCTCCACTTTTTTCCTAGGACTTTCTGGATTGAGGACTATTGAGAAAGGTGAAAGATGAGGAAAGCAATTTCCTGATCTTGAAAATGCTTTCCCTTTTTTTGGGGTATGAACTTAAGAGCATTGGTCTGGGAGTTTATGTTGCCTATTTCTAGTCCTGACTCTGCCATTAAAGACTGAGGCCATTTGCAAGTAGCTCTTTGAGCCTCAGGTTTCCCCTGTGCGAAAGAGGAGTGTGGGTAGTGATTTCCAAGGTTTTTCAGTTTTAATAGCCTGAGCCGAACAAGACATTTTAGGATGTTCTTGTTTTTGTTTTCTCTTTTAGAAGTAGGAGCTTTGAGAAAGAGAAGAGGGGAGGAACTATAATGCTCGATGATGATGAAGATGATTATTTCAGTGTTAGTCTTATCTCTTCTTTCTGAGTTTCAACGGACTGTAGAGTGGAGTTGAAAGTCTTTGTGACATTTTAGCATCAGACTTTGCTTCAAATTCCAATTTCTGTCTTATACATTGTGATCTTTGATATTACATGACATCTCTGAGCCAGTGTCTCATCTATGAAAAAGGGATAATAAATCCTGTCCCACATCTTTTGAGGAAAACCTGGGATCATAAATGTAAGGCCATCAGCGTAATCCTTCGTACCCATGATATTAATAAAATGGTTGACAGCAGTTGCTAACTAATAGTCTTGCTTGTGCTTCTCTGGTCTACCGGCATGCAATGCGATCATAGCTATTCTCGCCTAGGCCCTTCTATGCTGGCATCAGGCCAAATCACAGAGTGCAGCCCAAAGCCTCATAGGTGCTGCTACATCTACATTCATCTAGATTTCTGTTTTCATCTGTGCGCGTGTGTGCACAGGCATGTGGTGGAGAGCTGGCAAGGTGATTCTTCACTCTCTTTAATTTTCTGGTATGTAAGAATCTGATGATAAGACCGGTCTTTGCTGTAGAACAAAATATAAACCCCAGTTCTTCTTAAAGTCAGGCTAGCTATCCAGATATAATATGAGGCTAGAGGAAATACACTGTCTCATCGACAGTGTCATGGCGGCGATTGGTGAGTTTGTGGAAGAAATTATGGGAGTCTAGGAGTAAGAGGTTGGTTCTACCTCTTCTAAACCACGTCTTCAAACAACACAAAATTACAGCATGATTTAGTGATTTATTGATGTAACTTCATTGTGAATTAGCTTCTTTTTCTTTTCTTCTTAACATCTAGTAAGAGTATTACTTAAAAATTTAGGAAAACAAGATCAAGAAAGTTTAAATACCCCATTCCAGGACACTAGTGAGTTTAGGTGCCACTAAGAATGGAAAGTACCTCTGGGTTTATTTATTTATTCATTCATTCATTCATTAATTTTGCGGTACGCGGGCCTCTCACTGCTGTGGCCTCTCCCGTTGTGGAGCACAGGCTCCGGACGCGCAGGCTCAGCGGCCATGGCTCACGGGCCCAGCCGCTCCGCGGCATGTGGGATCTTCCCGGACCAGGCCACGAACCCGTGTCCCCTGCATCGGCAGGCAGACTCTCAACCACTGCACCGCCCCGGAAGCCCTGGGCTTATCTTTTGAATTCCAGTGGTTTAACCTGTTGGAGGGTGTGACATCTGTTCCAGCCACCTTTGCTATGGGCCCCTAGTCTTGCTGCCCTCAGCACTTCAGTGGAACAGACGATGCCAGACCACTTGTGCCTTCTTGGTAAACCCCCTTCTAGTGCTGGTACTGGATCCACAACTGCAGGCACCTGTAACAGAGGCTGCTGTGCAGATCACAGCTCAGGCTCCTCATTTCCTCCCATGTCTCCTGTCCCCGCCCCCATTTATTCTGAACCCTTCAGCAGCTCAGCACAGCAAGCTTGACAAGACCTGTCTTCCCCCACTATTAATTTCACAGCCGGATGAGTAGAAAGGTGATTTATATGGGTCAGTCAGATTTAAAATGCTGCTGTGTCTCCTGATGAGGTGGAATGAGAAGATTTAAAAGAATTATTAGTGTGGTCCAGAGCCACAGTTTGTGGTCTCTTTGATACAGTCTTATACCTTTTCCATTTGGTAAATGCCCCACATGGCCTCCACATGTTGACTGTGGATTGCAACCAAGATGAGAAACAAACCACTGGGGGAAGATTTTTGTTTTCATTTATTTTTAATTAATTGCAAACTTCCACTTTTATTTGGCTTGCCACGCTCTGCAGATCCTGGTGACACAGGGGCTCTGCCAGTATTAGGAGCTACTGTGCCGAACTGTGAGAAGCTTAGAAGTACCAGCCAGCTGCTTTTCACTCAGTCCTCAGGGAAGGTTTGCAGTACATTCACATGCTTGGAATTCACCTCCAAAAATGATCCAGTGGATGTTGTGGAAATCCGTTTCTCCTTTCTTAATTCTCTCCTTAAGTTGTAACATTTGTGATTATAAATCTTTATTCAAAACATAGTTATTAATTTTCAGTGGGTAAGTAGAGAGTCTAGAGGCACTTTAAGGTGAAAGTCCACGGAGAGTTTTTTTTTTTTTTTTTGAGTTTTGTCTGTTTTATATAGATTCATTTTTTTTTTAAATTGGAGTACAGTTGCTTTACAATGTTGTGTTAGTTTCTGCTTTACAGCAAAGTGAATCAGCTATATGTATATATATATCCCCTCTTTTTTGGATTTCCTTCCCATTTAGGTCACCACAGAGCACTGAGTTCCCTGTGCTATACAGCAGGTTCTCATTAGTTACCTATTTTATACATAGTAGTGTATATATGTCAATCCCAATCTCCCACTTCATCCCATCCCGCCTTCCCCGCCTTGATGTCCAGACGTTTGTTCTCTATGTCTGTGTCTCTGTTTCTGCCTTGCAGACAGTTGCCTTTCAGGCTTTTACTGAAATCTCTGGAACTAGTAGGTTTGTATAAGGAAAGGATGATGTTGAACAGCAGAAGAGCCTAAAAACCCCCAACTGACCAAACAAACAAAAAACACAACACAGAGACACGAAAACAAACAAACAACAACAACCAAAAAAACCCCAAGGGCTTGGGAATCAGCCACATCTGTTTTGGGGTCAGACAGATGTGAGTTGCATCCTGGCTCTGCTGTTGAATAACTGTGAGATCTTGGGCAAAACTGTTTAAAAACCCCAATCCTCAGCTTCTTCATCTGTAAAATAGTTGTTGTAAAAACTAAATATGACAATATATATGAAGCACCTTGCGCCTATGTTGCATTGCTATACATGGTAGCAATTTATTAATATCATCTAACAGAAGCATGAATTATCTAGATATTGAATCTATGTGTCTTCAAATCTAAACTGAAAACTTGCCATTCCAACAAGATGGTCTACTAGGATAACAGAGACACCCTCTTGCTACAAACAGCTAGAAGACAGGAAAACGTGTAAGAATAACAACAACGACAAAATTATTGGATATCTGAGCCCCCAAGGAAGAAATGGAATTCTCCCCATGTACAATAACTGAACAAAGACTGGAAACCTGAATGGCAACTGAGGAAGGCTAATTCTGCCTTGGGGAGGAGCATAGGGGTCCCTGGGAATCCAGATGCTTTGGATTTAACACTTAGATGGAGTCAGGAGAGGGGGGCCTTGGGTCCAGGCAAGGAAAGGAAGATAAAACGGGAACTGTCACCTAGAGACAAGCCCTTTGAAGTGTTTTCAGTCTAAATGAAAAGGTGACCTTAAAAAACCCCCACCCAGGCAGCATAGGGAGACAACTAGGACATGTAGAAGCTGAGCAGAAATGAAGAAGTGTCCCCTGGAAGTCAGGAGACCTTGCCTTTGCCTCCCTGGAGTTTAGATTTGATTTCACAATTCTTACTTTGTTTTGGAAACCCCAAGTCTAGACACTTATATGCAATCTGTCCAAAGAAAATGAGTGAAATTTAGTGAAATAATGAAATTAATGAAACAGAAAAAAAAAACCGCAATAATGAGTGTCAACAAAACCAAACATTGGTTCTTTGAAAAGACAAAATAGTAAGATTTTGAGCAAGACTAATAAAGAAACCAAGAGGGTAGGCATAGTTAAATCATATTAGGAATAAAAAAAAAATTGGAGATTGAGTCTGTGTGTGTGTGTGTATGTGTGTGTGTGCATGTGTATTTGGGAACTATGTGGTAATAAATGTGAAAGCTTTAGTCAAAAGAATAAAATTCTAAAAAAATTCCAAATTTACCCAAATGACTACACAAAAGATGTAGTATTTTATAATTGTTAAAGAAATTGTATCAGTAGTTTAAAAAAAAGAAAATCCAGATAAAGTTAATCAGACACAGAGAGTTTTATAGGCAAGTTCTACACATTTAAGAAAGATATAATTACTTTTTTTGTACAAACTCTTTCTGAAAGTAGAAAAAAAGGAAATGCTCTACCATTCATTCCATAAGGACTGTAAACGTTTGAAACACAAACTTGTCAGAACTATAGTACCACAAAGGAAAACTGCTGGCTAATTTAATTTCTGAAAATGATGCAAAATCATCAATAAACTATTAATAAAAAATCAAAAAATGTACTAAAATATATAGCATGACCAAGTGGGGTTCATATGAAAAATACCAACATGGTTTAGATTAAACAAATCATATAAACACATTGAAGCTGAAAAATGTAATTATCCCAACAGATTCAGAAAAATTATTTGATAAAATTAAGTACCTATTCAGGGTAAAAAAACAATGCAATTCATACATTCATACCAAAATTAGAATAGGAGGAAATTTCCTTAATCTGATATAGAATATCAACCAAAAATTTACAGCAAATATCATTCTTTTTTTTTTTTTTTTTTTTTTTTTTTTGCGGTACGCGGGCCTCTCACTGTTGTGGCCTCTCCCGTTGCGGAGCACAGGCTCCGGATGCGCAGGCTCAGCGGCCATGGCTCACGGGCCCAGCCGCTCCGCGGCATGTGGGATCTTCCCGGACCGGGGCACGAACCCGTGTCCCCTGCATCGGCAGGCAGACTCTCAACCACTGCGCCACCAGGGAAGCCCAGCAAATATCATTCTTAATGGGGAAACATTAGAAACACCATTTAAGCCCCTTGTAAATGAGACTTACCATCACCACTTCATTTTAATATTGTACTGGAGATTTTAGCCAGTGTAGTAAGACAATTTAAGTAATTAAACAGTTTTTAATGGGAAAAAATCAGGAAGAAAAAGAAAAACAGTTATTATTGCTAATGATATGATTGTCTACATGGAAAAATATAAGAAAATCTACAAACTACTAGTGCCAATGATAGTTCATCTAGATTCATGGATGCAAGATCAATGTATAAAATCAGTAGTGTCCTTTCATACCTTCTATAAAATGTAGTAAATATACCTAAAATTAAGTCTAACGAAAGAAGTGCAATATTTTTATGAAGACAATTACAAAATTCTATGGAAAGACCCAAAAGAAGAGTTAAATACATAGAGAGAAGACATATGGAAGGACTAGAAGTCTTAATATTAGGAGGATAACAGTCCTCTTAATTGATTTATAAAGTAAATGTAATTTCACAGAACTTTATAAGATGACCCTAAATGTCATATAAAAGTAAAATCCCCAAGAGTAGCCTAAAATAATTTTATAGGAAGAGATGGAGAATAAGGTGTAGAAAGATAAGGAGAATAAAAAGAAGAGATCCCACCAGGAGTAAAATTTACTATATAATCATATTAAATGAAGCAGTGTTATTGACATGGGGAGAGACAAATAGATCAATGGAAGAGACTAGAGTCCTAGAAACAGACCCATCTCTATTGTAGATCTGTAGCATAGAGTGACCTTAAAAACCCGTGGGGGAAAGCTGGGCTCGTCAGATACGGTGCTGTGACAATGGGCTATCCTTAGAGAAAAGGATGTTAGACTCCTACTTAACACCATATACAAAAATAAACTGCAGATGGACTAAAATCTAAGCGTAAAAAGCAAACCTTTAAAACTCAAAAAATAATATAGAATAATACTTTATGATGTCAGATAAGAGATATTTCTTAAACAACAAATAAAAATAGCAAAACAAAATAGTGATAAATTTGTTTCATTAAATTAAAAACCTGTGCATGATAAAATACACCATGAACAGAGCAAAAAAGCAACCCACACTGAGAAAAGATATTTTCTGTCTATATAAGTGACAAAGGAATGGTATTCAGAATACATAAAGACTCCTATAAATCAATAAGAAGAAGAAAATGACACATTAGAAAATGGAAAAAGGATATGAAAAAGCAGTTCACATAAGGGGAAATGGGTTATTTCATACCTATATGAAAATATACTCAACTTCAGTGATACGTAGGGAATACAAATTAAAACAATATGAGTTATTATTTCATCCCCAAGAGATAAGAAAGACACATCTGATATCACCAAATGTTGGTATGGCTGTGGGGAAACAGGATTCATGTAATGCTAGCAAGAGGATAAATTGGCACAAACACTTTGGAAAACAGTATTTCATTATTAGTATTCATGGAAATGCATGTATCCTTGAATTCTAAAATTCCATTTGCAGTTATATTGCTTAGAAAAACTTTCACACATGTGCACAAGGGGTCATACACTAAAATTTCATTGCAGCACTGTTTGCAAAAATGAAAACAGTATAACTGTACCTTAGTAGAACACTGGAGAGATAAGCTGGGTTTATTTACACACAAATGTTGTACAGCAATTAAAATGAATTAACTTGATCACATATATCAGTATGAAAAAGATCTCATGAGTAGCATGTTTAATGGAAAAAAAAAGCTGTAAAAAGATAAATGCAATAGTAGTATCCTTTATATAAACTTTAAAAATAATGCATGCATTATTTATTCATATATGCATATGTGGTAAAATAGAATAAATTAAAAGGCAAAGAGATTTGCATACTTGATTAAGGTGCTTGTCGCTCAAAGAGAGAGGCAGGAAGGCACATTGCTGATGGAGTTTATCTGTGCCTGTATGTTTTATGTATTTAAAAAATGTCAACAACAAAGAGGCATATTAAGCAAATATGATCAAACAATTAATGTTTTCAGTGTGGGGAGTGAATATGTGACGAGTATACTTTTTCTATATTTTTCTATTTTTTTGAAATATTTCATAATCAGAACCAAAATTTTAAAAAGATAGTCAAAATATTTTATATATTTCAGATAAAGCTAAGAGCCTCATTCTTCCTGTGGAGGTTTTGATATGCCTCTAGTCTTTGAGAATCATTGATATGCACAGAATGAAATTGTTCCCTGCCAGTATTTTGTTACAATTTACTACCTGTAGTTTTTGTTATCGAAGCAATAGCATTTTCATTTTCCCAATTTGGAAGTATATTCTAATATTAATTATGCTTTTTGAATCTGAACGTGCCTTTTGGAGATGCTATCAACGTTCTCTCCAACCCCATCTCACCTTGCCCAATTGTGAATGACAGATAAAAAGAATTAGTAGTGCACACATATTTTCTGGAAAGCTCATTAACAGAAAGCCTGCGAGATAAGGGGACAAGTGTCAGAACTGGAGCCAGGAGTCCTGGCTTCTCTCTCTGTTCAGTAACAGTGGGATGGTTTTCTTAACTTTTCTGTGCTGCTTTTTTTTTTTTTTTTTGGTGGGGGTGTGTTGGTTATCACTGAAGTGGAAGTGTGGACTTATCTGTAAATCCTTTCCAGCTCTTGATTTCATAATTTTATGAAATATGTGAGTGAAGTCAATCATAAAACTAAGCGCTGACTGGAATATATGAATTGAGGAGGCCCCTTTGTCTCACAATACCTCTTTCTCTGTCTTTGCCAGAGTGCCACTGTTTCGGAGGAAGGTACTGAAGGCTGAAATTCGTAAACAAATATTTTTCTGAGGAAGTTATGCCATTGTTGTTCATTAATGCCTTCATAGAACTGCCTTTTAAGATAAGCATGTCAAACTGTTGGCTCCCTGATAGATTCTGGGACATAGGGCCGGTAGTTTTGATCAAAAGGTGAGGTAGGAGGAGATCCTTGCCATTTCGAAGGACCAGGAAGGCACTGTGGGCTTGGGAACAGTGGATCCTGAATTGGGGAGGGGGAAGGGTGGAGAGAGGAGGATAGGACAGAACGAAAGACAAGCATAGCCCCAGTTCATGAGGGCAGCCCCCAGAATCATGTCTCAAATTCCAGTTCATGAGGAACTGCTTCTTGGAGGCAGAAGGAGTTTAGACTTTTTTTGTAATCAGGAAGGGTGTTTTGAAATCTTTGGGTCTGTGATGGGGTGATATTCCTATCTTAGGATGAAGTCGAAGAGGAGCCATTGATTAAATTGCCAAAGAAAATACCCCAGCAAGGGTGCCCTTTCACCGGTTCGGCGATCCTGGAACTGAGCCTAGTGCTCTGTTAGAGTTACATCAAGGCCACATTAGATTTCAGTTAAAAAGGTAGAGGAAAAGGTGGTTCAAAAACTTTAACAATGAGCAATCTACTCTTTTATCATATAGGAACTTCTGAATTGGTTTAGAAGTTTTCAAGGATTCTACAGGAGTGATTTAAATGTAATTTCCTGAAGCCTTAATTGCTAATTATTTTAACTAAGAGCTCTAAATTAAACATTCTCTATTTTGAAGGCTTCAAGGAATTTAAAGCAATTTGCTGTCATTGGAAATGTGTTTAGTATCTGTTCTCAGGAGTGGAATCTAATCAGCCTCGTAAGGATGGTGACCTCAGAAAGACAGCCAGAAGCATCAGCCTTAATTATACAGAGAACTCAATGTCCACTTGAGTGCAATACCACCTTCGACCGGTGGAAAGTTTTGGAATTTAAAGTTTAGTGGATTCAAATATCACTTTACATTTTATTTCCTGACAGGCTGACCTGGTCTATTAATCAACTCTTAATTAAAAAAAAAAATTGAGATTGGTGATTTGGGGCTGAGACGGCCACTCATCAATTTTTTTCTGCCTTATCATAGCTAAATGCCATTCTTTCAATTAGTTATGCTGCTTCTTTGTCAGTCTCACCAAGGAAGCTACATATATCAGCAAAGTGCTTACAATAGTGACTCCCTACCAAGTGAGTAGGTTACGTACCTGAAAGTATTAGGCATTTCAGTGCTTAAGAATGTATAGCTCAATCAAATGCTTTAAGAATGTAGACAGCCGACCCATCCTGCCATTTAAAAAAGGTCCTACTAAAATTTTATGTTCCCGTATTTAGGTGCCCCAAAGAATTTTAGAATCAAACGTTTGAGTTACTATGGTAAGACGTTGAGCAGGATTTTAACTTGTGCTCTGAGTTTTAGCTAGTCCCAAGTCTGTGTTAGAAAAGGTACTAGATACCTAGAATTCTGAACTCAGGGAACCAACAGTTTCTGGGACTAAACAACTTTCTGCAGAAAATAAGCCTTACAAGTACGAGCAACCCCCAATCAATAGAAGAGGACTTCTAGAGAGAGAGAAGGAGTTCCCTTTTGGGAAACTCAGTGTTCCTGAAGATGGCTGCACCCCACTCAAATTTTGTTTCCCAGTTGGATATTTGCTTAGCCAGCAGACTTGCTGCCTTCCCCTTGTAACTGTTGGAAAGAAGAAGAAGGCAATTCAGTAGAGAGGTGACAGAACTTCTAGGTAAGGGGAGGGCTGGGGCTGAGACACTCATCCTAGCTGTCCACAATCCAACATTTCCTGGTTCTAAGTGTTGTTTGGAAAAAAGTAGATGAGATGGGGGCTGTAGGCTTGCCAGATCTGCTGTGCCACCAGGGGTGAGAGGTACTGGATTATGGACAGTCTGTTGAGCATCTGCCAGAAGTCCCAGAGTTCCCATGCAAATCTCATGGGAAATGGTCGCTGCTTGGGGAAATCTATCAGGGGGTTCACTGATCTTCAGCAGTGGGTCATGTTGGAGCTCCCAGGTGGCCTCATGGAACCCATGGCAACAAGGAAGAATGGTAGGGTTTGCCAGACTGGTATGAAATGCAACCTCCCCAGTCAGGGGGCATGGCGTTTTCCTCTCCCACACTTAATGCTCTCTCCTTTTCCATGGCCCTTATCGTATCTAGTTCAATCTCTCTCTCTCCCTCACCGTGCCAGCAGATTTCTAATTGGTTTCTGTACATCTGGACTCCAGACAGCTACTAGAATAATCTTAAGGAAGGCATTTTAAGGAAGTGACATCTAATCATGTCACTTCCCAAATTAAAACTCTTTGATGGTTCCCCATTAGGATAATCCAGACTCCTTCATTTAGCTTTCCTGGTCTCTCCAGCCTCGTCTCTGGTCCATGATGAACTTCTCTCAGTGTCTCTACCTTGCCAAAGTACTCCCTTTCATTTCTAGGTTTGCATAGTACCTTCTACTCTGCCAGGAACACTTTTCCCCCAAAACATTGTACCCTGCTTCGGACTGCTAATTCTCACTTGACTTGCACTTAGCAGGTGAAATGCTACTTCCCCACAATACACTTCACTATTAATTCCTGTATCATTTGCTGCTCCCTGTGGGGTTGAAAACCTTCCTGTCTTACCCACCATCATATCCTGTCCCCAAGTATATACTCAATAGCTATTTGATGAAAGAATAAGAGTTAATTAGGGACCATTTAATCCTTGGGCACTAAAAAGATAAAGTTAGTTACCGTAATCAGATCAAAACCGGGCTTTCTGCCCACGCCGTATTAACTTGTGACTCAGAGCAGAGGCTAACATTACATCAAGGAATCAACTGGAGAATAGTGAATATAATCCATCATTTTTAGACACCAAGCAGAAGCAAAAAACTTAGTGGTTATAACAGAGAAACTTATCCTGAGAATTGGGCATCATACACATTTTCTCAGACTTGAACTGCTCAAATTGCGTTATTGTTTATCTCCAGCCTTTATCTGCTAACTACAAAATAATCTGCTTGGTCTCATCAATTTTCTTTTTCCTGTGAATTCAGGGAAAACATAGGCATTTTATCTATATTTAGGGGCCAGCCTGTTAACTTTCTATATAGATTTCCCAGTATAGTAACTCCTCTCCTCAGGCTGCTCAAGTCTTTCCTAACCAATAACTTAAACTCCCCAGGAATATTCATCCTTTCTTTAAAAAGTCAGGTTGGGTTTTTTGGTTATTGCATTAGTTTGCTAAATCTGTTATAACAAAGTAACACAAACTAAGTGGCTTAAGCCACAGAAATTTACTGTCTCTCAGTTCTGGAGGTCAGAAGTCTGAGATCAAGGTGTCAGCAGATTTGGTTCCTTCCGGGGCTGTGAGGAAAAATCTGCTCCATGCCTCTTGTCTAACTTCCAGTGCTTTGCAGGCAATCTTTGATGTTCTTTGGCCTGTAGAAACATCACCCTGATCTCTGTCTTCATCTTCACATGGTGTTCTCTGTATGTGTGTGTCCAAATTTCTCTGTTTGTAAAGATACCAGTCATATTGGATTAGAGGCTTATTCTTCTCCAGTCTGACCTCATCTTACCTAACGACGTCTGCAATGACTGTAGTTCCAAATAAGGGCACATCCTGAGGTCTTGGGGATTAGGATTTCAACACATGAATTTTGGAGGGACATAATTCAACCCATAATAGTTACAAATAACAGAAACTTTTACATAAGTGAAAAATGGAATTCATTGCAAAGGTGTAAGGCAGTTTTGAAAGGTCTAAGTGATTGGGACTGCTCAAGAGTCTACCCAGGCCCTGCAGCTGGGAAGATGGACTCTGTTTCTTCCATCCTTGAGCAATTCAAACTCAAGATTCAAGATTCTAGAAGAGAAAGTGCTATTGGCCAAGCTTGGGTCACATGTCCATTCCTCAGCAGCACAGGATGTTGGTGTGGCGATAGGAGGAAATTTTGGCAGGAGGAGTCTCGGGTTTCCATAGTGGGAGGGCAGGCACTTAGATCTACTCTTCTGCAAAGTCTGCCCACAAGGAACGGGCGAAGGTGATTCCTCAAAAGAAATCTGGGATCTGGGAATGTTGGGGGAAATGGATCCTGAACCAAGTTAAGAAACACACTTCTGCTGAACCTCAGGACCTTCCATTGTGAAGTGGCAGTGATAGCTGATGGGGATAATACAAGGGTGTGTGTGAGATTAAGGTGGGACATATTTGCCAAGTGCAATTCAAGCTACTCCAGAATGTGTGCTTCTGTGGTGACAAGGTTGCATTAGCATTTATAACCAGATTTTGCTGACCTGTTACCTCCATCTTCAAAACCATGGTACTTCAGACCTTGCTTCATACCCTCCAGAAATCCATCCAAGTGTTTCTAGAACTCCCAGGCAACCTCTCATGTGCTCACAACAGCTGTGCCAGCTTCTTCTGGGAGGATGTCTTGCTGATGGCATTTGTCAGCTGCTCAAGGAAGACACCTCCCTTCAGCCACTTTTGCTCATGCTTGCTGTGAAGATGATGCTTCTACCCTCTACATATACACTGTCAGTCTGATCCTAGGTCTTTTGGACTTCTCAAGTCTAGCTCAAAGTACTAAATATTCCCCGGGGACATTAGATTTGGGAAGTAAAATAAAATGTGTGCATTATAGCCTCTCCTGTCGCCTTGTTGACCATGCAATGAACACTTGGGGTTGCTTGAGAGATCACTGGAGTAGCGCCACCAACACCTGTAGCTCCCTAAAATGTGACTTGGCAAGATTGGAAGGTATTATCGGATTAGCTCAAGGATCAGTAAATTAGAAAATTTACTGAGGAGATTAAACAATCTTTTATTGTGACAGCTCTTACCTTTTCACTCAAGTCTTTCTCGAATAAAATTTGTACTATAGCCAGTGAAAGTAGTGAGGAAGATGACAGTTTTGAGAGTTTGGGAAATTTGTTCACATCGGAAATTCACTACACACATCAAAACTCAAAACTCTGTAAATAACTGTGAGGGATGATTTCGTGAGGCTATTGATTTTCCCCAAACTGGAAAGTTGTACTCTCTCCTTTCCCCAGCAAGTACCTGATGTGCCCAGACATGGCCTTTCTGGCTCCTTCCCCTCATGCCACATGTGGCTAGTGGCTCCCACGTTGGAAAAAGCAGACCTATATTGTGAGGTGGTTGCACTAAATTCTCTCTCAGGTTTCTTCCAGCTTTAAAATTAAAAAGTGGAAGCTATAGGGTCTCCACAAGTAGGAGTATCTAGATAGCATCGATAGAAGAAGAGAAGGGTATTGGGACTAAAACTTTTGGGCGGGAGGGACTTTGTCAGTACGGCTAGTAAAGAGCACAGTACTTGGTATGAAAAAAAAATCTCAAGATGGTGGCCTTAATGATACAAATATAAAATTTAAGTGACCTTGATTAATTCAATTTGGAGTTGTTTTCAGTCACAACAATTTATCCAGGGCTCATTGTGTGCAAAGCAGTTTATTCGAAAGGGGTACAGACGCCAAAAACGTGTACTGCTTAGTATATGAGCAGGGCCCAGTGGTCAGGGACACACTGTAATGCAAGCTGTAGTTTGTGCAGCCAGAAAACTTTCAAGCACAGTTCATTCTCCAACTTAGTTTCGACTTGAACAAACACAAGGGTACTTGTAGAGAGAAATTCTCCTCCAAAGTGCACTCTTCTGGTGATTACCAGTAGGTTCACTGGCAGCAGCTAGATTGAGTGTCTGAATCAGCCTGGCTGATTACCTTAATCACTTTAATCATAGAATCTACTCTTCCTGGAATAGTCTCAACACAGAGAGTGGCAGAACAGCCCCCCTAAGCTGCAAACTCCTCATTAGACCATATTCTGATGCATTTAATGAAGAGCTTACAATTTATACTAGGGACAGGATAATTTTAAGACTTTGTCAATCCTTTGCTAGTTCTTTTGTTAGTAATGAAGAGTTTTCCAAGAATGTTTTCATTAGAATACACGGCATAGCCTTGAGAGGTGCTGCTGACGTCCCAAGATGAGCATCTCTGCCTTGATGGCTCGTTAACTGTCTAGAGCAGTACCTGGGACTTTTCCTTCTCTGGACTTTCATTTTGCAGCCCCGTGCATCCATACATATTTGGGAATGAGGAGTGGACCTTGATACCCACTCCCAGAATAAGAAGCAGGGCCTCAAATATTCCATATTATAATACTTCTAAGAAGGTCCCTCAGTGGACATTCACTCCACTGGGGTCAACTATTTGAATATTCAAGGTACTGTGCCAACTTTATTATTTTTTTTAAATGGTGCATTAGTATATAAGGAACAGCCATAACAAAACAAACTAGTGCTCATGCCAGTAACCATGTCATTGGAATTTTTATATCTTCTCATGATTGTATAGGTTTGAGCTTATGAGAGTAAGTAATCAGGCGATATTTATTTTCCCCTAGGACTGTCTTTTGGTAAAAGTCACCACAGAAATAATGGTGATAAGGTTATACTGTATTGTACAAACAATTAGATTTTTAATAGGCATGGCTAAAATTCAATTATTATTTATAATAAATGACTCCTACTCTTTAAATAAATAACAGGCATTAATATCAACTAATTAATAATAGACAAAATTTTAAAGAGTATTATAAATTTCAGTTATAGCAATCACTAATTTGCTATAACTTGCCAGAAAAATTAATTGCCCCATAATGATTAAGAACTCTAGTCTTGGGGTCAGGAAGACTTGGGTTTGAATTCTGGTATCTCACGTCCTTCTTCTATGACCTTAGGTAAATTTCTAAACCTGTGTTTATTCAGTGTCCTTGTCTATAAAATGGGGACAATAATACCATAACTCACAACTTTTTCTGTGATAATTAAATGAGTAAATATATGTAAAATGATTAGGATAGTCTCTAGCACAAAGTAAAAAACAAGTAAATGATAACTAATTAGCAGTGGTATTACTGTACTTTTTAACCAGTACTTGGGAACCTCTATCTGTTTTCCAAACTTGGTTCTAATTTTTAAATTTTAGGTGATTTAGTTTTCAGAACATTCTAGAACACATTTATTTAAAATAAAATAACTAAGGTTGAGCTTTAATACAGCACTTACTATTTGGCTGTCACTGATCTGTGCCTTTCACATTGCACATTTAATCATCACAAGAACCTGATGATGTAGGGTACTGTGATTATCCCCATTTTACAGGTGAGGAAACTGAGGCACAGAGAGGATAAATAACTTACGTAAGATTACTCAAATAGTCATAATGGATCCAGGATATGAACAGGCAGCAGGGCTCCAGAACTAGTGCCTATACCCATACAGCAATACTGCCTTTTACAGTCAGAAACAAATATATAATTTGTTTATAAGCATTATTTGCTTATAATTATAACATAATTATATTATAATATACAAATCATATATATAACATATATCAACATAATTATACAAAATATTATAATTATAAATAAAACCTGTTAATTGTGGAACATAAAGAAGTATATATAAATAAATAAATAATGAAATCTTTGGTCTCCTTCGACCTGGATAACCACAGCGTAATTTCCTCCTTCCAGCCCCTTTGGATAAATATACTTTAGTACCCCCTCTGCATCTGAGATTTAATATCCAAATTTTTCTAGAGCTTTTCTAGAATAACATTTGCTTCTTATGAAGGAATTTTTTTCTTTCCAAATCTCTTACTCTTATAAAGTAAGAAAAATCTGTTTGTTGGTAAAAATCATCCTGAAAGAAAAACCAGCATCTAGTGCCAGAGACATGAAAGGAGAGTGAAAAGTACGAGAAAATTTTAGACCAGTTAAAAATGGATTAGGGAATCTGGCAGTGACTTGGCTCTGTAATAGAATGGGTCTAAAACAAAAAAACCCTACATTATGCAGACACCAGAGTAATAAGTTCTAGGCACTGTAAAAACTGAACTTGGGGAGAAATCATATGCTATTGTAATATGAAAAAAATTGGGGACTGTGAAGTAAGTACTCCCAAAGTAGCAGACCTTGTGGGTAAATATATTTTAAAATATACAATTAAGATCATAAATGTATTATTTCACATCACTTATTGCCTATGATAACATTCTAGTTGTTTAACTACTGAATCAGCAGCTCTAAACCTCCAGGCATATTACCAAAGAATTTTTCACAAAAGTTAGACCCATCTATACTTTTACTAGATGTGAAATAGATTGCCTATGTCACCGCACTTCGCCAGTCTTGAATATTCTCATTAAATAATTGCATTTTTAATTTGCAAATTATTATAAAATTGAATAGGCCATTGAACTCATTCATAGGTAGTTTTCTTCTGAGTATGATCTGCCTATGCCTATATTTCAATGTTAACAACATTTCTTAGTGATTTGTATCAGCTCTTTCTATAATAATGATATATTCATTTTAATTTTTGTGAATATTCTTCCACGTTTGTCATTTGCGGTTTAAATTTTCTTATGACCTTTTTTTTTTTTTTTTGGTATGCGGGCTTCTCACTGTTGTGGCCTCTCCCGTTGCGGAGCACAGGCTCTGGACGCGCAGGCTCAGCGGCCATGGCTCACAGGCCCAGCCGCTCCACGGCATGTGGGATCTTCCCGGACCGGGGCACGAACCCGTGTCCCCTGCATCGGCAGGCGGCCTCTCAACCACTGCGCCACCAGGGAAGCCCTTATGACCTTTTTCATAAGTATGTTTTAAAACCAAGCTATATCATAACCAAACCTTACATTTGCTTTAATAAGGCAAATATTAATTTGTTTTAATGTTATATTTGCTTCAATCATTTATTTAATAGATTAAAATAAATCTAACTTAATATTTATTAATCACAGTAATAAGGGGTCAGGCATAGTACAATGCATATACATTGGAATATTATTCAGCCTTAAAAAAAGGAAATCTTGCTATTTATGCCAACATGGATGGACCTTGAGGGCGTTATGCTAAGTAAAATAAGCCGGAGAGGGAAAGGCACATACTGCCTGGTATCACTAATGTGTGGAGTCTAAAAAAACAAAAAAAGGCAAACTCATAGAAACAGGGACTAGAACAGTGATTACCGGGGGTTAGGGGATGGAGAAAATAGGAGAGGTTGGTAAAATGGTACATACTTTCAGCTATACAACGAATGAGATCTGAGGGGATTTAATATAAAACATGGTGACTATACTTGATAACACTGTATTATATAATTGAGATTTGCTAAGAGAGAAGAACTTAAATGTTCTCACCAGGAAAAGAAAAGGGAAAAAAAGGAAAAACCGAGATAAATATGTGAGGTGATGGATGTATCAATTAACTAAATGCGGGGAATCTTTTTCACAAATGTGTATGTCTATCAAATCACCATGATGTACACTTTAAATATATCACAATTTTATATGCCAATTATAACTTAATAAGGCTGATAGCAAAAGAGATGAATAACTTCTGGGAATCTAATGTATACCATGGTGATTATAGTTAACAGTACTCTATTATGATATATACTCGACAGTTGCTAAGAGAGTAGATCTTAAATGTTCTCACCACAAAACAGGAAGTGTAAGTACTTGAAGTGATGGAGGTGCTAACTGGCGCTACTGTGGCCATCATTTTGCAATATGTAAGTGTATCAAATCAACACATATGCCTTAAACTTACGCAGTGTTATATGCCAAGTAATTTCAATAAAGCTGGAAAAAATCTTTTCTAGAATGTGTCTATATTAGATTGCAGTACTAGAGCTTCAATACCCTGCCTTCTCTGTCATTTCATTTCTTCTGTACTGTTTGTATTTTTCTACCTATCGGTTTTCTTTTTTGTCTTTTCAGACCAATAGTTTCATTGAAAGAAGAAAGTGCAAGGGGAATAAAAACCCTTCAATTTTTCCATTGCATTTGTAAATCAAATTAAATATCCCAAGGGCTCTCCATCAGAGGACAGGATGGGGCTATTGTTAGCATAATGCATGTCACTCTGTACATGAACCTTGCACACATAATTCCCCCACGTGCTTAGAGTATAAGATCTTTTGACACGGAAGGCTCCGCAGAGACTGCTTATTATTTTGTTTCTGTTTGAAAATTAGGTAAGGGTCATGACCAAAAGAAGACAGCACTTTGAAAAGAGAAAATCACTCAGTTTCAGCAGGACATCTGGATCAGCTGGAGAGGCAGAATGGTAGTCTTGACAAATAGGATCTATGAACAATCACATGAGCACTGGGGCCTGCCAGAGCTTGCCAGAAAGTGATAGATGTTGGTGAGAGTTATCATCTTGTTCTACCAGTGGTACGCTCAGCTACCAGTGGTACACTGTAGGCCAGGGGAGGCTGGGTGGTCAGCTGGTTAATGGAAAAGTGCAAATGACACTAGACCCTCCCTTTGTTTTATACGTGACTCCAAGTGCTTCCTTCAGTTTTCCCTTTGGATTCCTTCCACTTGTTTTCATGAAGGCCCCAGGTAGATATTCTCATGGCTCTTCCTGGTGGGGAAAACTGGGCTGATTCAAATAATCCTGCAGGTTAAATTTTATTCCTTCAAGAATAGAATTTTGTTTCGTATTTGTTCAGAGTTTTAAAGGAGCATTTTCAGTGTTGATTCATTTGGTGCACAACTGTATAGACCTGGCAGCATCAGTATGGTGGTGTATTCATTTATTTGTCCAGATGTTTATCTACTACTGTTTTTCTATGCTGGGACAGGGCTAAAGAGACACAGAAGTTCAGCTTAAATATGGTACTTCGGTGGCAGTGTGTCCAGTGAACTCTCATTCATGAGAATTCAGCTTCCGACTCACCCCCAATCCGGTGGCTTTGCCTGTAGAGTCTTTCTCACACGTCTGCAGATTCCTCTTCTCTTACTGCCCTCATTCCCTAAGGCCAGTGTTTGGCAGAAACATACTTCCAGTGGGTTTTACCAGTTTTCCAGGTAACACCATTTATTAGGTATCCATCATTAGCCTAACGTACTGTTGCCATCAGGAACCAAAACAGAGAGGAGAAGAGTTTAAAAACGAATTCTTTAAAAACTCACTTCTTCTATGAAGCCTCTCTCATGACATTACCAGCTACAGGCTATTCCTTAACATATTTCCCAAACTGCCAGAACATAACTGTCATTTAGGGCGCTCTCTTTGAAAAACACATTGCTATACCCCTCCCCTGGACAACACTGTTTCAGTGGGTTTGGAGTGGGGCTGAGGAATAGGTATTTTAAGAAGCCCTCAAATATATTAAACATATTGTATTAAAAAACCATCCCAGGCTGAGTTTTATGATCAGGCAAACTTAGGAAACTATCATAATTACTGCTTTGCATCTTCCGCCTGAAGGATCTGATCATTTAATTACATCTTAAATCTCATGGCTGAAGTATGCCTTGTGCAGGGATTGCAAAGAAACAAGAAGGGCAGTTGGATTTTTAAACCGATCATCATAGGGACTGGAGTGTGAAAAGATAATTAAGGAGAGAGACAGGAAAAGTGCTTCACAGAAGGAAAAGGGACAGAGTGGGAGTGAGTGGGGAGATGGGGCAGTCTGGGCAGCGTGATAATGACCTCCTTATTGGTCTTCCCATGTCAGCCTCTGCACCCTCAAGTCCCTCACAGCTGTCACAATCCTCTTATTCGGCCGTCTCTCTGATTGCATTACTCTCCCTCTCAGAGTCCTGTGCCAATGCCCAATTACCCCTCAAGCCAAATTAGCACTCTTAATCACAGGTGTCAAGGCACTTCACCCTCTGGTTTCCTGTAACTAATGGGTACCCTCAGCCCAGCTCAGGCTTTTCGCTCTGGCCCCTGAGGCTCTGTTTACCAGTCCTGAGATGACACTTGTCGGCTTGCCTTTGGCAGAGCTCCACCTCAGCCTTGGACCACTTCCCCTTCCTTCTGATACGGCCTTTCTTCTTTTAAAATACTGTTCGAAAGCAACTTTTTCAGTGTTAGATTTTCCCTTCTCTTGTTACTGACCAAGATGACCTCACTCTTGCCCCTTGCTTGACTTAGATTCTTCCAGACTCTATGCTCCTGACCTCCCTTTTCTTAAAATATTTACTTCAGAAAACTTGTAAATTCTTTCTCTGCCTCTTTGGAATGATATAAACCTTCTCCCACTGATGAAATGGTATAAACATTGCTCCGGGAAATATCTTTCTTAAGGACCAGGGGAACATGTCTTTGGCATGTAAACATAAAGAGATAACCCCGTCTCCCTGTCTCTGTGAGAGGGGAGGAGCCTAACTCTGACAGCAGCAACCAGCAGATCCATCAGGCTCATCACAGAGAAAAACATTTGTAAACTCAGGAATAACTCAGTGTTCTCCATACATAACCTTGATCAAACTTCCACTACCGTACTCTCGTATTTTCCACTAGCTCACCCCGGCTTTTAAAAACGCTCCTAACTTTTCTTTCTGCAAGAATCGAGTTCAATCTCTCTCCCCCATTGCAATAACTTAAATACAGTCTTCCTGGCCTGTTTAACTTTATCCAGTGGAATTTTTGCTTGACATTACCTAACACCAGAGAGATGTAACTGTTTGTATAAATACACAACCATACATTTCAGAAAAAATAATGAATGTATGTATATATGTATATATATATCATCATATCTGAATCTCCAAAGTGTAGAGCTTTTGAAGTTGAGGACTAGCTCTCTTAGTACCAGTCTTCTGAATAGAAATCTCTCTTAAACCAAAGAAAGGATTAATGGAGTCTCCATATATGATTCGGCCATTGATATATGAAAATTATAAGTTTTGGAGGCTTCCCTGGTGGCGCAGTGGTTAAGAATCCGCCTGCCAATGCAGGGGACATGGGTTCGTGCCCTGGTCCCGGAAGATCCCACATGCCGCGGAACAACTAAGCCTGCGAGCCACAACTACTGAGCCCACGTGCCACAACTACTGAAGCCCACATGCCTAGAGCCCCGCTCCGCAACAAGAGAAGCCCACGCACCGCAACGGAGAGTAGCCCCATTCGGGGCAACTAGAGAAAGCCCACGTGCAGCAACGAAGACCCAATGCAGCCAAAATTAAAATAAATAAATAAATAACTTTTTTAAAAAAAAGAAAATTGTAAGTTTTCAAAAATTCTGAAGACATATTAGAACACTTTTCTAATATAAGAAAAAAAGCCACTTTTTTTAAGTTCTGGGAAATGGTTCCTAGGTTGGAAAATGCACACTGCTGTGACTTTAAAGGTGGGGAATTTTGCCTCATATACGTGCAAATATATGAGGGTGCATAGCTGCTGCCCAATTCATGGAGCCCTAGATCCAGGTGTCTTGTTAGTAGAAAGTATTGAACAGAAACAGAATGAAATAAAAATTTTTTAAAAAAGAAAAAAATCAATAAAATATACATGAACATTTTATATGCAACATATGCACATAAAATATAACTGTAGGGTTATATTGATATTATTACTTCATCAAAAGAAAAAATCAAATGCTTCTTTGCCCCATAGTTTTTTCAAATAAACATGGGGGAATAATATTACATCAAGTGTGAAAAATGCCTGTTGGTAGGAATATGTGTTTTCTAAGACTGTCTTTTTTTTTTCTTTTTTAAAATTTTTTATTGAAATGTAGTTGATTTACAATATTGTGTTAGATTAGGTGTACAGCAGAGTGTTTCTGTTTATATATATAAAGAGAGAGAGAGATTACATATATATATATGGATAGATAGATATTTTCAAGTTATTTTTCATCTATTTTCAAATTATATTTCATCTTAGGTTATTACAAAATATTGAATATTGTTCCCTGTGTTATATAGTAAATTCTTGTCGCTTATCTATTTTGTGTATAGTAGTTTGTATCTGTTAATCACACACTCCTGATTTATCCCTTCCTCCTCCCTTTTCCCTTTGGTAACCATAAATTTGTTTTCTGTGTCTGTGAGGCTGTTTCTGGTTTGTATATAGATTCATTTGTATTAGTTTTTAGGTTCCACACTAAGACTGTCTTTTTTAAGATGTTGTCAAGCTTATAAAATTTTCATCTTATACCTTATTAAAATCGTTTTCCTGTTAACTATGTTGGAAAGGAAGCTCAGTTGTTAGATAATTTAAGGAACAATGAAGACTTACAGCCTTCTTTTCCTGATATTTATTTAATTCCACCTGAGCCATTGTTTTCTCCCGGGAAATACAAAAGTACACTCTTGCTATTGAGTTGTCAGTGGAGGCTCATTTGTTTGTGGGGGGAACCAAGATTTTTCTTGGCAGTGCTGAATTGCCTTGGGAATCACAAGTGCTCTCTGTAGCCAGCAGTGGGAGGAAGCTATGTTCTCTAAAAATTCCAAAGGGATCCCTGTTCCTGGCCTCCCTTTCCCGGAAATGTGAAGAAGAATCTAACGCCACCAATTAATTTGTTTTTACCCTGAGAGCCGCCTTCTCTTTCTCCTTCTCCTTCTTCTTTTTCTTTTTTTTCAATACAACATTCCTGGGGTTTCCATAATAATATTCTTTTGGCTTCCAGATATTGAATTGAAATAAAAAGATTGTCACTTGAGTGGAAGAGAACCCTGGGATATTGACATGGTATTTAATTTTCATGATTTTGGTAAATCTTCAGGCCCTATTCTTAAGCTAAAGAAAGAATACTTTAGATTACAACAGAAAAGCTGTTGATGACACTTCACATTTATTTGCATGTGGATGTGAAAATATACGTCTGAGAATCAATTCCAAAACTAGGAGGTGCAGATGGCAAATATGAACCATTCTGCCAATGTCTTGCATTGGGCCAAGATTACACAATTTTCTATTATGTAGAATAGTCCCTTATAATTTGCAGATACTGTCCTATAGCCAAGTTTATTAAACATTTTTTAAAACAAAGGACCTCCAGTTAAAACTATTTCTATTCTTTCCATTTCTCACCTAGAAATACAGATGGGAAATTGATTTTGTGGATGCATTTCATATTTTAAAGCTTAGTAAAAATTGAGTGAATTGAACTATTCATGAATAAGCTTAATATTAGAGATTGCAATTTATCACCTTTGGGGCTTTAAAAGTTTCTTTTTTCCTTAAGTTAAAATACTCTTTATATGAGTCGCTAGACTTTTATTGAGCCCATTTTTTATCTAGACGTTTTAGGCCCTGTGAAGGGCTGAATTGTACAAGTGCTATTCTAAGTGGTTAATGCTATCACCTGCCTCCTGCCCCCAACTCCATCTCCTGCTGGGCCAACCCCTCTTAATTCCTTCGTCTGCTCTCCCATTTCTAACTATTCTATTTCCAGTCCACTGCTTCTAAGTTGGTCTCTAAGTTGATCTTGGCCTGAGAGATGAAGTGTTAGGGTTTGAACTGGGTCTGTAAGAAAAGTTATACTTTAATTGCAAAAGAAAGGACCAGGGTGTTCACATGAGGAGTCAGTCATAAAGACAAACCTATCCCAGGGAATTAATGTGACCTGGACAGAGCCTCACCTGAATCCTATGCCCACTGACCCTCAGTCCTTAACTACTGAAAGCGTTCTATAGCACCACAGTTCAGTTAATATTTCATAAAACCATGTAGGTAGTTAATTTAAAGAATGCAGTTGGGGGGGACAAATTATTCCATTTCAAGAAATCTTAAGCATTTCTTAAACAGAGAATATACTATATATATATATATATATATATATATATATATATATATATATATATATAGCAGGATCTCTAGAATGTGAATATTTTTGTACTATTGTTTTCCTTGGAGAGAAGCTATTGATCTGAGGAATTAGAAAGTTTCTGGAGGAGGGTCATGGAAAATTTGGAAGAGAAATATTTTGGGGATTAAAATGTACCAAGAAATCAATTTCTTCTTTTAGGGATTGGGGATTTTGAGTTATGGAAACCTGTTATGGAGTGAACCCAGGTGGTCCCGAGTCCCAGGGCAGAGATGTGCAATTAGCAGAGAGAGAGGGGTTGCATTACTTTTCTATTTTGCTATGATAAATTGCCACAAACTTAATGGTTTAAAAACAACAAATTCATTATCTTACAATGTTGTGAGTCAGAAGTCCCACGTGGCTCTTATTGGGCTACTATCACGGTGGAGGGCTATATTACTTTGTGGAGATTTATACACCTTTTACAGCTTCTCAAGGCCTCCTACATTCCTTGGCCCATGGTCCCCTTCCTCCATCTTCAAAGCCTGTAATGGCAAATTGAGTCCTTGTCACGCCGCCATCTCTCTGGTTCTCTGCAGCTAGAAAGAGCTCTCTGCTTTGGAACACTTGTGTGATTAGATTGGGCCCACCTGGATAATCCAATATACTCTCCTCATCTTGAGGTCTTTGATTTTAATCAGCAAAGTCCTTTTTGCACATAAAGTAACATATTCATAGGTCCTGGGGATTAGGGTATGGACATCTTTAGGGGCCATTACTCCATCTACCAATAGAATCATGGGCTGCAGTGGTTGTTAGGCTGGGATGGAAGCTCTTAGTCTCTAAAACAGTAATCTCCAGAGTGGGTATTCTCTTCAAGTGCAAAATCTAGGTGGATGCCAAAACTCAGTAATCAAAGTAAATAATATTTTAAAGCAATTAAAAAAAAATCAAAATGGTTGAGGAAGGCAGTTTCATGCATGCAGTCTTTTGACCCTCATTCAGATGCATAAGAATGGGCCCTCAGGTCTTGAGCACTTGCTTACCAAAAGATAAAGAAAGAGCCCGTACAGCCTTTGCTGGGGTTATTGCCTTGTGTGGGAATATCTTTCCCTGTTTCAGATTCAATGTATGCTCCTTTTCTCTGCTTAAGCATGTATGTCAATGGCTATCAGGAATCCTCCAGCTTTCAGTATGTCAGACTCCGTGGCAGAGGGGTTGGGGTTTTCTACTGTGGTATGAGAGGGATATACACTGGCCATTTGCCCTGCAAGGGCTGCCAGCCATGAAGGTCCTATGCTCACTGTTGGAGCTTATCTTGCTCTGTCTCTTGTGTGAGACAAGAGATGCTTTACTCTTTACTCTTGTGTGAGTAAAGCATTGTTCCATCCAGAGCTTAACTGTTGTGTGTTTCCCTTGGCAACCCCAATACCAAGATGCAATGGGCTAAAGTGTTTGGAGTCCTCCTCTGGGACTGGTAAATAGTGCACTGTCTTCTGCCCTTTCGGGATTGATTCAGTGCTCAGTGTTTGGTTTGACAAAAATAAATGCAGAAAATCCATGATGAAAAAAGTATCAAAATTTTAACTGAAGATAAAGATAGGTTGTTTTTGTTTGTTTGCTTTGTGGTCTGTTATTATTATGCAAAGAGAACTGTCACTTCCAAATAGCCCACAGCTGAGGGTTTACAGTAGTGTGTGAAGGGAGTGGGCAGTGCAGGGTTTTTTTTTTTTTTGTCATCATGTGCTTTGATTGCAGACATTTTATTATTTATTTATTTATTTATTCATTCATTTATTTATTTCCACTTGGTTCAAAATATGGAAAGGTATATTGATAAGTGTGTATAAAGGCACACATTTTCCTCAAGTTACAATAAGGCTTTGTATGGTATCAAGGTGGCCTTAATTTGTGAAGGCAAATTACAAGGCAGAAACATTGGAGCCTAGCTCCGTGAAGTGAGATACCCCTGAATGAATAACACCTTGAATAACTCCCCGTGTCCTGGTAAGGATCTGCATCAATGTAAACATCATTAACTATAGGAGGATCATCCCACACCTTAAGACCAGACTGGCAAAGATATGTTCCAACACTAATAGTTATAGTGGGTTTCCTATTAACACCACATCAAATTTCTGGCTTCCTATTTTTGCATTGTTTGGGGACGCCGTTCAAGCTCAAGGGATCTTATCTGATGTATACCTCCAGTAGCAAGGAGGGAAACTATAAGCATGACCCTTTAAAAAAGAGTTTCTGTCCTAGAGAGTTCCTGGATATATCATGGAATGGTGATAGAGATTAAAGTTATTAATCTTGTGTGATGTGATTTGAGAATATTGCTGTACAGCATTATTTACTCTTCAGGCTGAGATATATAGACCCCAGTTTCAAGGGTGTAAAAATTGGTATCCAGTTGCCTAAAGACAAGAAGCAATAATGGGGGACCTCAGCCTGTAAACCAATTCACTACTGAGAATTTTGTAAATTTTCCCTAAGCAAGGATATAAAATGTGTATTCAGCTCATTGACAGTTCCTAGAATTCTGATGCATGTACTAAATCTTGCAAGCATCCTTTCAGTTCAGTACCAGTCAATTTCACATTTGCTTTTTCTAAGATACTCTTCCTTTTCATTCTTTATCTCTCTGTTAAATTCACTTAGTTTTTCAACAATTTTACTATGATATGCTTAGGAATGATTTTCTTTGTATTTATACTGTTTGGAGATTACTGAGCTTCCCGAAGCTGATACATGTTTCCAACTTGAGAAAATTTTTGCATGATTGCTTCCTGAAACAAACATATTTCCCAAACTTGGGAAATTTTTTTTCTATATCATTCTTTCTATCCTTTCCTTCGGAGACTATCAAGTATCAAGACTATTAAGATACTTCATATGTTCCACAGGTCACAGATGATCTCTTAATTCTTTTAGTCTTTTTCTTCCTGTGTTCTACAGTTTAGATAATTTTTATTGATCCTATCTTCATGGTCATTGACCCTTTCTACTGCTGTGTCCATTTGGCTATCGAGCATATGCAGTAAGTTTTTTATTTCATATATTGTGCATTTCAACTCCAGAATTTCCCGCTTTTCCATTTTCCCCCTGAGATTATCTATCTTCATTCTCATTACATTAATCTTTCCTGTAAGTCCTTAAACATATTTATAATAGCTCTTCTAAAGTCTTTGTCTACTACTTATTACATCCAGATCATCTTGATGTCTCTTTCTATTGACTGCCTTTTCCTCTTGATTATGGGTCACGTTTTCTGCTTCTTCACATGACCGGTAATTTTTAGTGTATGCTGGACACTGTAGGGAATCTGTATTATGGTGTTTTCCTTTAGAAGTTGTTTAATTTTGTTGCAGTAGATAGTCATATTACTGGTATATCTTCTTCATACGCTCATGCTTGGTTTTTTTTTTTTATTTTATTTTTTATTTTTTTTTATTTTTTGCGGTACGCGGGCCTCTCACTGTTGTGGCCTCTCCCGTTGTGGAGAACAGGCTCCGGATGCGCAGGCTCAGCGGCCATGGCTCACGGGCCCAGCCGCTCCGCGGCATGTGGGATCCTCCCGGACCGGGGCACGAACCCGTGTCCCCTGAATCGGCAGGCAGACTCTCAACCACTGCGCCACCAGGGAAGCCCCATGCTTGGTTTTTAATGCTGTGTCAGGGTAGATCTATTTCTATTCTGTCTTTGGTGTCCTAGGATATGACTATTTCATTAAGGTATGGCCTTTCCAAGGTCCCAAGTGAAAGGCTGAGGCGCTCAGTGAGATTTATTTACTCTTGCTGGGCCAGAACTCCAACATCTCCCGGAACTGCATGACCTCCAAAATCTGTGCTCAGCTTTCAGTCTGATTGCAGTCATTTTCCGGTTCGCCTCTTGGTAGTTCTCACTGTGCATGACATCCCATTCATCAGCCGTCAGCCTAAGCAGAAACCCCATGCAAACTTTTGCTGTTTTTGCTGTCTGTGAATCTTCCTCTTCTCTTATATCTTGTCAGGCAAATTCAAGCCAACTCAGCAGCCCCGAACTCCTATTTCTATCTCCTCAGCTCAGCAAGACCACTGCTCTCCAGTTGAGCTTCAGTCTTCTGTGCTGAGGCCAGGAAATTGCCCCAAGACAAAAAGCCCAAGCTAACATGGAACTCCCCTCATGCACTGACTGATCTGATGAGTGAAAAGTTTTAGTGTTGTTTATGGTGGGAGGGTAAGACCGTAACCAATTGCTCAGTCACAGCCCAAAGCAGATCTCTCCTCTGTTACATTTGGATGTTATTGCTTTACTATGCAAACTTTGGGAGTCAGGAGCCTGGCCTTAGCTTTTGGCTGTGTAGTCTACATGCAGCAAATGCACAATATGGGAAAAGTTAAGGGTGGCAGGAGACATCTTTGTAGTTGGGAATGAGGAGAAGTAGAACATCAGATGAGAGAGTATAGAAAAAAAATTGATTATTTTCATTTGTGGTCACCATCTTTTCTTTCCTTTCCTCTATATAAAATACTGTCTTCTTCATTGTATTCAGTTGGGGTCTCTGCTGATCTCTCTGCTCTTCTACAATAACTGCATTGGAATCTTATTTCCCATATCTTGGTTTGGACTAATTTTCTGGTGCTTACATTGACATCTTAGACTTTTATTATTTTGGCATTTAATCTCTGACCTGGTTACCCCAAATTTTCTTGCACAGTTAAGCTTAAACCGCCCTTCAATCGTCCGTAATGTTGCCCTGGTGATTCTGCGCTCCTGTGTGGTCTCCTGCACTCCTGATCTCTGACTTACTCTCCCAGAGTCTTTGTCATTGTCAGCTCTCTTCCTTGGCCATACTTGCCTATAAGGTTGGACCACCTAACATGATACTGTCCAATTTCTGAAATGCAGTTAAACTTGTTATGTCACATGCTTTTTCTGGGGCAGTCTGTGTGACTGGGATAGAGGAAAGGAAAACAAGCCGTTCAGGTCATGCTTGTGCACCCTAAAGTTTGAGAGCTATTGCTGTAGGCAAAAGTATACAAGACATGGCCTTCCTCTCCTCTGTCTATGCTCCCTATCCCCCATGCTAAATAGAATGTTACTTGGTTCTTCCAGATCATGGCTTGCTTGTTGTTTCCTTCTGTATCCCTTATTGCTTTGTACTGATCACTCAGATTACTTCAAATTAGAAAATTGTGGGGTGGGTAAGGAGGTAGGTTTAGGTTAGCATATGTAGTTGTATTTATGGAAAATGATTCTATCAATGTATGCAGAGTTTTTGAGAAGTATGGTACTCTAACAATCTCGAGTCTCCAAAACATTAGCACGATTTATTAATGGTTTCTCACTATCTGCTGTAGCATAGTTAAGACAAGTTGGACAAGTTGGTAGCACTCTAGCTGTAACTCCACATATTTCTCTTGAATTTAGGGAAATAGATCAGAATATGCATAGTTGAGTAGGACATTATTGTAAGGATATCTTTAAACTCAATTCTATTTACATAAAATTAATAATTTATAAAATTCATTATTTTATATTAGTAACACACATCTTACCTTACAAATAATGGCAGGCTAGTCTAACCTGACATCAAGGTTGAGGATTAGTCCTTCGAAGAATCTCTGTAGAGAATCATATTGGGGTCATCATTGGACCTTGCAATCTGTGATCTCTGCTTCTCATCTCCTTTCTGAAGGATTTTGCAGCTTACCCCTGGTCTCGGGAGATGGGAAGAGGAAGATCATGTCTTTTGTCTGTACTTTTGCCTAAAGTAGTAGCTCTCAAACTTCAGGAGGTTCTAGAATAACCCGAAGGGCTTGTGAAAACACAGATTGCTTGGCTCTACCCTGAGTTTCTGATTTAGTAGGTCTGAGATTAGGTTCAGAGAATTTGCATTTCTATCAAAGTTCCCAGGTGATGTTGTGAACCACCCTCCTAAGATATTTCAGTCTATTAAGCCTGAGAATCCCCTGAAACTGATTCTCCTTTTAGATACTTCTGAGATATATTGCTAGTGAGTAAGCTTTGGTTGACCTTCTGTGGCATTGCCAAAGTCACTTAATGCTTCTGTGTTTCTGTATCACTGTCTGCAGGATGGAATATGTCATCTAAGGCTTAATGACGCTTAGGCTCACATGAATAGTGCTATGGATTTGCAAGTATTTATTTTGAAGTATTATTTTGCAGACTTGGAAAATTCCCCAGAGAAGTTATGGTTAAGGCTCCATATAGAAATTGCAATCTCTCTTTGGCTTCAAAATCATTTACTCTGGAGCACTGGCTTATTCGGAGGAAAAAATGTCAGCATTTTTGTTATCTCAGTCTCCATGAAGTTACAGCAAAAAATAATTTTAAAAGTTAACCTGTCACTAAATCCTAGTGCCTATTGATGCATTTGGTCAAATTTTGTAACTTTTGAGGCATTTAAATAGTAAGTTAGAAAAGTTTTAAATAATTCTTAAAGGTTTCAAGTATAAAAATGAAAAAACTCAAAAAGGATATTATTAATTATTAATTGGAATGAAGTTTTTTCATCTGAACAAAATATTGATTTAATAAGTATATCACATTACATTGAAAGATTCTTTGGGTCAGAGTCCTACAACGCATAAATTCTATTTTATCTCCAAAGTACCAGCCTTGATAAATGTTTATTCTTGGCATTCTGTGTCCTTAGAATAATAACTCACTTGAGACAACTTTATTATCTGATATTGGTGATAATGCAGCAGCATCATCAACAACATTGTTTTAAAGCTTTAATAAGATTATGTACTGAAAATATTTTGGGACAATGTGGGTCATTAGATCTTTGAAGTCTTACCATTAAAGTATGTTTAGGTCCTACAATAATTACACAAACAGAATTTTTAATAGATTATTGCTCTTCTTAGGGAGTAAGGGAAATCTCTATGGCAACTCAACAAAACAAAATGACACTTAAAAAATAAGACAAAAATAGCAGTGAGGGCTTCCCTGGTGGCACAGTGGTTGAGAGTCCGCCTGCCGATGCAGGGGACACAGGTTCGTGCCCCGGTCTGGGATCCCACATGCCACAGAGCGGCTGGGCTCGTGAGCCATGGCCGCTGAGCCTGCGCGTCCGGAGCCTGTGCTCCGCAGCGGGAGAGGCCACAGCAGTGAGAGGCCCGCGTACAGCAAAAAAAAAAAAAAAAAAAAAAAAAAAAAAAAAAAGCAATGAGCTAAATATGAACCTGAGAACAAACCCCAGAGGTGAAATTTCGGGTTGTCCTGGCAAAAGTCTATGCCAGTTTCGTGAGTGGAGAATAAATCTTGGGTGAGTACCAAGACAAAAGAGATGAATCCAAGATTCTCATATTAACTTAGGACCCTCAAAGTGGGATAAAGTGTCCTAGTTTAGCAGTAACTTCTGACTCTCAGCAGAAGTAAGTACAAACCTTCTCTGGATATAAGTATGTCCATATTAGAAACTTAGGATTCCCACAGAATAAGCCCAACAAAATAAGTTCATAGTAAAAATGGCCAAGGAAACTAGCTACTATGAGTGAAAGTTGGAAGAACAGCAAACAACACATACATCTGCCCACCCCCACCCCACCCCAGGACTTCAAATAAATTCAAATATTAGAATTTGCTGATATGGAATACATAAACACTTTAAATGTAAAATATGGAATCGAAATCAAGAATATATAAAAATAGCCAGGCATATTTGAAATCATCAAAATAAAACCTTTACATATAAAAAATATAAATGTTGAAATTAAAAGCTCAATGGATATTTTAACCACAGAATTTAGCCACTGAGGAGAGAATGACTGAACTAAAATATAAATCTAAATAAGCTCCCCAAAAAGCAGCACAGGAAAAGGAGATAAAAAACATGAAAGTTTCATTATTATGGAAGCTAGAGTGAAAAGACTAACATGCATCTAACTTGAGCAAATAGTTAAAAACACAATGGCTAAAAAAATTTTCAGACTTGACCAAATACAGAAATTCACCAATATGGGAATTTGATTATATTCCAAGCAAGATAACTAAAAATAAATCCATATAGTATACATTTTTAGCAAATTCATAGAATATTAGTGACAAAGAAAAGATCTTAATAATAGCCAGAGAAAGAATACATATCAGGCATAAAGGAGTAACAGTTAGACTAACAGCAGACTTTACAATAGCAATAATAGATGCCAAAAGACAGAATGATGTTTCCAGTTTACTGGGAAAATTAATTATGTACCTGTCAAAACTGATTTTCAAAACAAGAGTAAAATAAAGATACTCAGAATAAACAAAAACTGGCAGAATATACAATTAAAAACCATCACTTACAAAAGCTGTATTTTAGAAAAGAGAAGATGAAATGTCTAAGTTGCAAGAAAGAATGAAAAAAATCTAGGCAAAAATAACCTGTATGAAATACTCATTTTGATAACACCTAATTTGGGAGAAAAAAAAAAAAAACTGACCTACTAGGAAACAGTAGCATGTATGCTGGGAAGGAATGATTGAAATCAATTTATTCTGAAATTCTTGTGTTTTTTTTTTTTTAGGAGGAAAGATAAGATATTGACTTTAGACTTTTTTAATGATGTGTCATAAAATTTCAAGAGTATTTATCAAGAAAGAGAACTAGAACATACAACCTCCAAATAAATAGAAGAATGAATTACAATGAGAAAGAGCAAATAAACAAGCCAATAGAGACCTCAATCATATCACCTTACGTAAAGAAAAAGGAGATAACAGTGGGACAAATAAGAAGCACGAAGTCAAAATAGTAGAAACAAAGTAGTATATCGATAAGAATGTATCATTAACTATTGTCACAAAATTGCTTAGTAACAATCATTCCACAACTCAGTGGATTAATATATAAGCATCCACGCTCATGGGTCTTTAGACAAATTTAAGTATTGGTGACCAGTTTGGCTGAGCTAAAATGGTTTGGAGTTGCTCCACATGTCTCTCGCCCTCCTCCTAGAGCCAGCTGGCTAACCTAGGGGTGTTTTCCTCATGGCTACAGTGGAGAAACATATAAGCATAATTCAGTGCTACACTGCATTACATCTGCTAACATCCTATTTGCCAAAGCAAGCCCTATGGCTAATCCCAAGATTGATGGAATGGGCAAATATTCTCCTTTCATGATGTAAGAGTAAAGACATAAATATTTATAAACAACAATCTGATAAAAAGAGTAATATATGTAGTTATATTAAATTCACAGGTTATTTATATTATAAATAAACAGAAATGTAATGATTTTCCCAGTTATAGAAATTTAACTACTAGGAGTTAAAAGATAGAGACTGTCAGACTGAATTTAAGAGAAACAGAAACCCAGAGAGACTGATGATAAAAGAATGGAAGACAAGATAACCAGGAACACAGTAAACAAAAGTATAAAGGAAGTTTTGAGTGGTTACTTGGTAGGGGACACCAAGGAGCTCCTGGGGAACTGGTGATATTCTATTGCCCAATTTGGTGAATGTAAATAGAAAAAGGAAGAAAGAAATAGAAAAAAAACAAGGAAGCAAGGAAGAAAGCTGTGATAGCTGTATTAAAATGGAACAAAATAAAATTTAAAACACAAAGCATTATTAAGGATAAATCCCTGTAAAACAGAGAGAAGTTCAATTCACCAGAAAAATATAACAATTCTAAACTTGTGTGGATCTGACAAAATAGTGCTAAAATACATAAAACCAAACATGATAGAACTATAAAGGAATTCACAAATTCACCAATTCCTGTTGTCTTTTTGGTTATTTTCAGGACAAACAGAAGAAAATATGTAACAATATGGAGGATTTGAACAATGTATTAGCAAGTTTGATTTAATGGTCGTGCATAGAACCATATTTCCAACCATTGGAGAATACATATTCTTTTCTACTACATATGAAGTTTTATATATTAGACCTTTATGCATTTCAAAAAATTGGATTATATAGATTTAATACTATTAAGATAGAAATAATAGATTAAAAGGTAAAGTTTACAACCATCATCCATTTGGAAAATAACAAATAACTAGAGCAGAATAATAATAAAATACTTATAATAAAACAAAGAGTACTGAATATTTTGAAGGCTGTGTGTGTGTGTGTGTTTATATGGCTCTTGATGCTTATAATAGAAAAGAAGAAAGGCTGAAAATTTATCTGATGATTATTAATAAGATTTTATTTAAAAAATCAACAAAATCCAAAGAAAGTAGAAGAAAATAGATTATAAATAAGAAAAATTAATTGAATAGAAAGCAGATATAATGAAGAGGATCAACAACAACAAAAAGTTAGTCACTTTAAAAGACTAGTAATACAGATAAACCTGTGGCAGAATTTATCAAGTCAAAGAGACAAGGCACAAGTAATAGTAACAAAATTTTTATCAAAAATTTGAAAAAATAGATGGAATAGATTTGTAGAAAACTGTAACTTACTGAAACTGACTCAATAAGAAATGGAAATCCAGATCAGTAATTAAAAATTTCCCCGCATTGAAAATAGCAAGCCCGGGCTTCTCTGGTGGCGCAGTGGTTGGGAGTCCGCCTGCCGATGCAGGGGACACGGGTTCATGCCCCGGTCCGGGAAGATCCCATATGCCGCGGAGCGGCTGGGCCCGTGAGCCGTGGCCGCTGAGCCTGAGTGCGTGTCCGGAGCCTGTGCTCCGCAACGGGAGAGGCCACAGCAGTGAGAGGCCCACGTACCGCAAAAAAAAAAAAAAAAAAAAAAGAAAAGAAAATAGCAAGCCCAATTTTATCAATGAATTCTTTAAATTTTTAAGGAAAACACATAATTCCAACCTTATACAAAGTCTTCCAAGTAACAGACAAAGAGGAAACTTATTTTCTAGTACAAGCTTCTAATACCAAAATACAGATAAGGACGGTATGTGAAAGGAAAATTATAGAACAATCTTACACATGAACATTACTGCCAAAAAGAAAAACAATATTATCAAAACAAACCCAGCAGTGTATAAAAATGATAATACATTGTGATCAAATTGAGCTTATTCCGGGAATGTAGAGGTATTTTAACATTATAAAACCAATTACCGTGTTTCATCACATTTGCAGATGAAAGGAGAAAGCCATTTGATCATCTCACTTGAAGCAGAAAATCATTCAGGATAATTGAACATTCATTCACAATTATCATCCTTTCCAACATAGCAATATAAGTATTTATCAAAACTTTACAAAAAATCATTCTTAATGATGAATTTTAAAATTAGGAACAAGACAAGAATTGCTATTATTGCTCTTTATTTCAACATTGCACTAGAGTTTCTGACCAATGAAATATAAGAAAAAGTAATGAATATAACTTTTGGAAAGAAAGAAACAAAACTATTTCCTACAAATAGGATAACTGTATAGAAAATCTAAACACATATCGAGTAGTTGTTAGAGTTAATAAGAAAAATTAGGAAAGTGATTGGATAGATCAAAAACAAAAATAAACTGCATTTTTGAACACCAGCAACAAATAGAGAAAACAACGTAAAAGACACTATTCCCAATATAAACAAAAATTATAAAGTACCTGGGAATAAATGTAACACTATAAATGAAATACCAGTATGGAGAAAATTATAAAACATTATTGAAAGACATTACAAAATAAGTAAATGCAGAGATATCAGAGTTAGGAAGAATCAATACTGCTAAGATGTCAATTTTCTCTAAATTAAATGAGAGTTTCAGGGCAAATCCAATCAAACTCCCAAAAGGGGCTTTTGAGGAACCTGACAAGCTTATGATAATATTTGAATAGAAGATCAAGGGGTCAAGAAGAGTCAGGATACTCCTGATGAATAAGAATAAGGTTAAGAGAATTGCCTTACCAGCTACCAGGTCTATTAAGCTAAGCTAATTAAAAGAGTGTGGTGTTTGTGCAAAGGTAAAAATTGATCAGTGGAATAGCAAGCCTGGAAATAGACCTCCTCATATATGGAAATAGACCTCCTTATATATGGAAATAAAATATACAACCAAGATGGTGTCTTATAATTAAATATGGATAATTATTTATCCATAGAGGAAAAGAAAGAAATTAGAACCCTCTCACTTAACATACAGAAAAAATATATTTCCAGATAAATTAAATATATTAGGAAAGGTAAAAATTTACAAATAAGAGAAAACATTTTAAAAGAATGCCTTTAATTCCAGGGTAGAAAAGGTTTCTTAAACAAAATACAAAAAGGATTAACTAGATAAGAAAATTTGGTACATTTAAGTGCAGACATAGGCTCCTTTAACTGCATTTGCAAAACCCATAAGTCCATGAAATATGAAAGTTTATTTTCATATGCAACCTTATTTGGTGGCAAAAACAGACATGAGGCTATTAGCAATGTTTCTCTGTTAGAGATGTGAATATTCACTCATTTGCCTTGGGTATATTAATGAGTTTAACTACAGAATTCTCTCCAGACTGTTGATCTGTTAGGAGTGTTCATAATACAGAAGATATGACCTATATCATCTTTCTGGGGGAAAAAAAATCCAAATCTGAGACACATACAGTTCTAAGCGTTTTCAATAAGGGATTATTGTGGTTCTGAACATGAACACTAAGAATGAGAAACGTAATTCATGATAATAGTTACCTCTGGGTGGTGATGGGGAGGGGAGAGATGGGATAGGAAAGGACCGCACAGGTTCTATGTAGGGATAGTATTCAAGTAACAGCGTTAGGGGGTCATGATTTTATTTGCTTCATAGCTTACATGTATGTTACCTATAGTTAGTGTGTTGTAGTAAATAAGACATTTAAAATATGGTTGTGGGTGTTTTAATTCTTCGCTCTTTTCCATTTTTTAAAACCTGATTATTTCCCTTCACGAAATTGATTCCATGGCTCACTTATAAGTCATAAGCTACTTTTTTAAAAAGCCTCCCTTGAACAACCCTCGCCCATGTGCACTGGGAGTCCTAACAAGACTCTCAGCTGTCCTCATTCCTAAGCTTTAAAGTAGTTGATGCTTAATGGATGGGTTGCCTTCGTGTTACATAAGGACTTGAATTGCACGTATCGGAAATGAAAACATTCCTCTTGTCGCTCCGAAGGTTTTGATTTCTTTCTTTCTTTTTTTTAATGATATGGACTGATTATCCCGAAAATAACCTCACCTCTTTCCCAGCGGGGGCCTGGCTATTAAGCCTCCGGGGCTGTGAATTTAACGCCGCCGTCGTAAAGAATAGGCACTGCGAAGCGCCACTGGCACCCAGGGAAGAGGGAGGAAAGCCGTCAGGGGGGCGAAGGTGCTGGAGTTTGACAACCTTGATTCTGGTGTCAGGCACTCTTAGCACCGGGACACTTCGTCTGGGAGCGGAGATGTTTAAACAGACAGCATCTGCCACAGCAGCCGGCCCTCTCAATAGGGAGGACATTCATCTCCCTCGCATCTCCTGCGCATTAATTGAGCAAAACAGTCTTCCTGCTGGTAAACCAAAGTAATAGGAACAGGCAGGAGATAAGACTTCAGAAGACGGTTTGGAGCCATTTGAACCACTCTAGGTCTCTCAGACTGAGACGCTTTGGGACGCATGCACGCAAAATGTATAGACATCCCTTTGGAGTTGGGGATTACTGCCCAGGTCATCAGGGATTGTATTGGTCAGAGGACCCTCCAGCCTCTTGGCTGGAAAGCAGACGGGAATTTCCACATGGCAGGCCCTAGGGTGTCGGAGACTCCACAAGATGGGGATAGTCTCAAAGGAAAGTAGAGTAGCCCTCATCAAGGGAAAACCGACAAGTCCTTACCTCTCAGCAACTAGTATCGTTTCCTTTTCTGTAAAGGAAGGCCGCACAGAGGTTGCTCTTGAGCTTATTTATAGACTTACTGTAGGAAATAAAATATTATTACAGTGAAATCTAACACTTTGTCCAGTTTTTCTTAGGGTCAAAATAGTTTTTATAATTTGCAATAATCTGCTTTGTTAAAAAAAATTACAGTTTAATATTTTGTGTTTCTTTTTAAACATTACTTTGTAAGGTAATTTACAGTTAAAAAACTGAATGGTGAAAATGAAATAGAAATACATGTTAGATATTATGAAAGAAAACTAAATTTTTAAAGGTTCTTAATCACCAACTAATAAGTTCTCTAACCTCTATGGAGTTTAGTGTATTTTATTTATATGTACATGACTTTACATTATTATTTCATGTATACTTCTATGAGATTCTTCTCTTTTTATTTGTCAAAATCGAATAAGATCTTTGAAATATTTTTAAGACCACATTAGTAGAGTTTTAGACTGTCCGGGTGCAAATCCCAGCGGCTCTACAAACTATATGACCTTGATCAAGTTACTTAATATTGTTGAGATTTCTCATTTGTAAAACAGGATGTTATAAAAGGCATTTGATTCTATAACATTGTCATGGGAATTAAATGGACTAATCCGTATAAAATGCTTAGAACTGTCTCCTTGATACATAACTAGGTCCTCAGTGTTTATTAGCTATTATTATTATTTCTTCATAATTTCAGCACTTAAAAATACTTGATCTTATTCCACAATGCCATTCTCTTCATTTGTTGTTGAAACATGGCTTCGTGAAAGAGTTTTGCAATAGGAAATTCAGGCCTGTGTCTTTAAAACCTAGTTTTAAAATAACCAGTGGAATGAAACCAGTAAGCAAATAACACTATTAAAATTTTCTTCTTGATGTATCACTTCATCTACCAGCAGTTGCCTTTGATCGTTCCCTATATGGTTTTGAAAAAACATTGAGTTTGTATTTAGGATCATACACTATTGACAGAAATAAGGTAGTAAGTTCTGCCACCAACCCAACACCAACTTTAAACAGAGCAGCTTCAATTTTATCTATTCTTAATAGTTGAGCTTCTGGGAAATTTTCATTTGAATGAACAGTATCTCGTCAACTAAAAAAATCAAATATTAAAAAAATCTGCACATTAATCCGTACATCTGATTTAATGGATGAGAAAGCTGTGGTGTTGAGAGGTGACATGGAGATGACACGCCCTCCCTAGAAGAAGGTATAAAACAACAACAACAAGAACCTAAAAATTATTTGCAGGTGGTTTCTGTTATCTTGAATATGTACAACATTCCAAGCTATAAGCACTAGAGAAGCAGAAATATTCATGATTTTTATGGAATTGTTTTCCTCTATGTAATAACATTTAATACTTATTTGTACATGTTATGTCTTGATGTGGATGATTTTGTTTAATCTTTAAATGGCCTTCTAAGTAGGTTTTTTAAGTTCTTATTTACAGATGAGGGATGTGAGGTCCAAGACCAAACGTTAGGGGTGAAGTTATGATTCAAACCCAGCCTGACAGGCTGCAAAATATATGCTTTTTATTAGTCCTATACTAAGAGAAAGACCACCTGGGTCTTACTTACTACCTATGTCATTTGTGATGAAATTATAACTTGTATCTTCTGATGGTCCATTAATTATAATGCAAATTTATTAGGATTATAGTGAATACAAACACATGCAGTGTGAAATAAGTAATTGAAAATATATATATATAATATACAAAATATTTTACTCATAGGAACGATTAATGATGGGAATTTTAGGCACTATATTGTCCTAATGGGAAAAGCTCTCTTTTGTCCTCTTCACATCCTATCACATAAGCTATTGCTTACTTCACTCCACTTCCCAGGGCACGACCAGCCAAATACTATCTAAACCAGATGTTTGCAGGAAAGCTTTAGTAAAATGCTCCTTTATAGGGCTAAAGTTTCTAACACTTGCTATTCCATTAATGATTTTTTTCCCCTCTCTGGAAGCAATGGAATTCACAAATGGTGATTCCATCTGTGGCTCTAACATTAGTCACACTGAGATTATTGTGCATATTTCCCAGACGATATATTTTACGTCTTGTAACAAATGAACCATTGAATTCTTAAGATTTTCCAGTGAGAAGTTTCTCTGTCAAGTTGCAGTTTGCTGTCTAATATTGCTAGAGAAAAGAGGCACCTAACTATTGCATCCATCTCATGAAAGGTAATAGAATTTTGAGGTTAACTGAGTGATTCATTTCTGACCTAGGAAAGGTTATAAAATTGCATTAGAACCCCTACCCTCTCAAAGAGGTCAGAAGGTGTATGCAAAAGACATTGTCTTCAACCACCAGTACCCCCCCTACCCCCCCCCCCCAAAATATGGGCAGGGAAGTTTAGATCTGTTCAAGCTTTTATCATCTTGATCAGCTGGTAATTGTGAAAAGCCCTAAATCCTTTCCTCATCACCGCTTTATAATAATCACCCTCCTCCCTGTCACCTTAGCATGTAGAATATACCTTCTTTTGCAGAAATATTTCTTCAGATTTTAAAAGTTAGCTTGACTATGCATCAAAGTTAATATATCCCTGTTATATTGTAGTAGCACTTTCATGAAAAAAAGGGAAAACATTTTCATTACATAAACAGGTAATGAGTACTCAATTGAACGTAGAGAAAATTAGCAAACTAACTGATCCACTAATCAGCAAACATACATCCCGACTTAGGAGGCAATCCAGCCTCAAAGATGTGGAACAGAGTCACACTATATATTTTGTGTTGGATCTTCTAAAGAAGGGACTGATAACTCCGTACAGTTGATTCTCAAAGTGAGACAGGAGACTACAGAGTGTAAAGAACTCAGAATACCTGCTTCTGAATTGTGTCTCAGAATTACCCTCAATTCCCCCAAATCTCTTCTGAGTCTCCTCTTTGTCCAAAATACCAGAGCCCATGGGTTTGCTCCCATTGCACACATTTCATTTGATTTGGCACATGGGTCCCTCTCTCCTGTTAGGACTAGGTGTAGTCAGTGAAATAATTTTTCTCCAGAGCTGACAGCATTGCTGGGGTGTGTTTATTAAGCAATTAGCCTGCCAGTTGTATAAGTATTTAGACTTTGTTTGGAGAGAGGTTATAACAGGTGATGGCAACTTTCATTAATGCTAAGCATTGCTGGTCTTTGGGAAATGGTTAATTTTTCTAGGAAACAAACGTGTTTCTTAACTTTAATATTTTTTATATTTGAAAAGGTAGACATAGTTTCAGTTTTCAAAGTCCAGTTAGAAATTGCCTATTCTAGGGGTTTTCAAAAAGTTGTCAAACTCAATTTCCTCTAGAGAACACTGCCATAACTTCATCCAGTGTCTAAACAGTAAGCAGATTTTTAAAAAAAAAGAACAGTGGATAGATTTTAAATCTTTTGGTCATAGCATGCAATTGCTGTTATATTTGGCACACCCAGAGGAAAACTGCCATTCAGTAACAAAGAAGGGCAGTTTATCTGGCTTACTTCTTTTAGGCACTGGAATCATGACTACAGTGATGATTAAAATCAAGTGTTTGAATTCCATCTCTGCTAAGATCCAAGGTGTCTACATGCATACTGCTAAACTTCTTCTCAGAAGGACTGTACCGGTTTATACTGGTTGGGGCTTTTCTTTTGCATTAAGATTAGCTGGTAGCTCAAATTTAAAATGAAAAAGGATCCACCACAGCGCAGAAGTTAGGTTGCTACATGCATCTCTCTCACATGCCACCTCTGTTGCAGCAGTCTGGGGTTGTGCTAGTTCACCAATTTATACCCCCTGTTACTGAGGTTTTATCTTGTTTTCTTTTTAAATTAAAGATCTTCTCTATGAAATTTCTGCTAGAAATGGCTGGTTCCAAGATTGGAGTGTTATAGTTTAAGCATTTTACCTCTTTTTGGCTGATTGAGACTTATTGCTTTACCAAAGTGCTCAAGGGCTGTATAATGAAATTCAGAGATAGGGTCATGGGTTAAATTACCAGAGTCAACATTTGTGCCCAAAAAGCTATTGGGATAGTAATCCATCGTGTGTGCTTAGAGAAAATGCACAGTTGTTCTTTTGGAATGTCATCCAGTATAATGTGCTAACTAGACTAAAGCAGACCATACCCATCAGTAATAGAGTGAAGTAGGAGTGATGATTGGCAAAGTTTAAATTCATGCAATGTGAGTTTGCAAGTATGTTAGATAAACAATTAAAGATGAGAGTTCCACACCATATCATAAGGACAAATAGTGCTGAGTTGTTTCAAGCATATTGTTTCCTAAAATGATAGATGAAGCTATTCCATGCATGGATTTTTCATTAAATTGTCCCCTAGGATGGAGGAACAACTTGTCTATAGCTTACTTTAGGCCTATATCCTCTAGTGTCCTGTGGGATGCACCTGAAGACACTTTAAGGCGATGACATTGAACCAGGTACACAGTAAAATTAACTTTTATATCTTTAATAGAAGAATAGGGACATGCCTTTTATTGATCTTTTCCTTGCTTTCCTTACTTATCTTCCCTATTGATGATGTTTCTCAAATGGGTAAGCAAAGAGAGGGGAAGTGCCGGCTTCTGAGAGGAGGGATAGAATCACAGGGTATAGAATCATAGAACTGAGAACTGACTCTGGGAGCTGTTTGGTTCATAAAATAATTCTCTTGGATAAAACAGTGCTGCACCAGAGTTAGGAGAGTTTCAGTCCTCTTCAGGCAGTTCACTGATTCAACCAATATTTACTGACTGCTGGCTATGTGCTTAAAGACTGTTCTAAATCCAGGGATAAAACAATGGGTAGAAAACAGATTTGTCCTTGTCCTTAGGTCACTTACCATTGAACATGGGGGGAGAGACATTAATCACATAATTTTACAAACAAATGTATAAATGCAATTGTGAAGAGAGCCAAGATAGAGGATAGAAGGAACTGACTTTGTGGAGAAGATAAGGGAAGGCTTCCCTGAAAAGAACGACGATTGAGTAGTGAACTGAGGCAGAAACTGGGTAAGGAGAGGGTAGATGAGGAATAAAGATGGAGAAACTACCTGTTCAGGTCAGGGTTCCTGACAGCCTGGACTAGAGCAGTAGTGGTGTAGATGGACAAAATGGGCAATGCTAAGGGATATTTAGGACATAATTCTAACAGAAATTGATGAGAATTTGGAATGTAGCGTAGAGAGAAAGTGAGGTGTCAATACAAACATGTAGGTTTCTGGTTTGAGCAATTGCTTGGGTGGTGGTGCTATGTCCTGAGCTTAAAAATAATGAAAAATGACCAGGTTTGGGGGAATATTTGATGTTTGTGGGGTTTTTTTTTTTTTGGCGTTATGTGGGCCTCTCACTGTTGTGGCCTCTCCCGTTGCGGAGCACAGGCTCCGGACGCGCAGGCTCAGCGTCCATGGCTCACGGGCCCAGCCGCTCCACGGCATGTGGGATCTTTCCGGACCGGGGCACGAACCCGCATCCCCTGCGTCGGCAGGCGGACTCTCAACCACTGCGCCACCAGGGAAGCCCGGATTTTTCATTTTTTATGGCAGAAACTTTATGTAAAACTAATGGAAAAGTTCAATTGACTGGGAGGGAATATACAGGAAAGAGAAGTAGCAAAACGTTCTTAACTCATGCAGGAAAGCACCGAGTCCAACGCACAGGTGGTAGAGAATTTAGAGTGAGTTAGAAAAAGAGACCGCTCTTTTATTTTCCCAGGAAAAAAGAAATCTAGATGATTGGACGTGTAGATTGACATTTGTCTGGTATCAAGGAAATGAAGCAAATCCTTCCTGATGGTCTTTACGTTCTTTGTAAAGTTCCTACCTCTTTATGAAAAGGTGATTTGCTGAGTTTGAGAGACAAGGAGAGTGGTTTGAGGAGAACTGAAAACTTGTGACACGATCATTGAGGTGAGTTTAAGAGTGAACAAACCGAACCCGAGAAAGGTGATGAGGTTGTTAGGCAGTGCTGAAGATCCCATTTGAGGCTGGTGATTGAGGGTTTATAATGGAGCTGATCTGGCCTGGTGTGTGATTGTCTCTGACTGCACTCAGCTGCTGAGAGGTAGGCATCAGGAAAGCAGAGAGTCACACACATTCAGTTTTGGGGTTTCCTAGAGGGGAGTAATGAACAAAGCAGAAAGGCAATGAAATGTATAGCATTGCCAAGTGTCTTATTGAAACAATGAAGCATGTATTCTAAACGGTCTCAGAAGGGAAATATAGAAGAAAGACAGATAAATTGGGAGGAAGTAGAGTGAGCATTAGACTGGAGACCACGATGAAGTCAAAGGATTGTTGTAACAGAAGTAATTTTAAAAAACCAAGCTGAGAGGATAAGAGTTAATAGTCAAAGAATAGGGTATAGTTGAATTATTGCTTTGGACATAGAGAAGTCCAAGGCGAGATCATGCTCATCGGAGGTGTAGAGACTGAAGAACTGAGAGGCCAAAGCATTGAGCCAGGTGATCCAAGGCGACTTGGATGACACACAAGGATGGTGTCTTGGGGATGGTGGGGACAATTACAAACCAGGAATCAAATTCCCTAGTGAGCTGCAGACAGTGATCCTGACTTCAGAAGATAACAGCATTTAAGAAGTGGAGAGTTTGATGTCATTAAACGATGTAAGCCTCAAAGAGTATTTTTCCTTCCCTTCCCTTCCCTTTCTTTTCCATTTCAGGAGAATGAAGAGATTATGATCCAAAAGTAGCAATGGAGAACAAGAGAACATCAGTCCTCCTTCCTAGATTGAGGGTATATGGGATGTGAGAAAATAATGTGATGTTATTCTTGAGATAACTTGAGAGACTTTTAAGATAAGAGCTGGGTTGCAGATATAGTAGATGGTGGATAGAAAATTTGGAGAAGAGGGCAAAGACATAGAGGAATTAGCGAATGAATTCTGGAACAATTTTATAGGGTCCCTGGAAGGGTATGAAAGATGGGATAAGAGAGAGAGCCAGGGTTAGGGCAAGGAAGTGCACAGTATCATGAAAATTATGATGTGTGGAGGATTGAGAGTAGAGGTCTTACATGTTGGGAATTTATTTAAAAGTTTTAGTTTCAAGGAAGCCTAGATGAAGCTGAGTACTGGGCCCAGTGGCTGGGGGAGGAGGGTGTTGCTTTTTTCACGTTGGAAGGGTCATGATGGGACCAGAACCATATATTCCACATGTCTTTGTTGATTGATAACTGACTCAGAACTTCAAACACAGCACAGGATCCAAGATTTTTCTTTCATTCCTGTTTCGAAATTACTTCCTATTAGATGCGATGAGTCTTAACATGTGATGTTCTTCAAAAACTTCTGATTTTTATTGATTTTGGTCTAATCTTTATTTTAGCCTGTTCTCGTGTATGTGAGTGTGAGTATTTGTGTCTTCTGACTCCACTGTTGTCTTTACTGAATATTTAATATGGATATGTTTATCGGTCTGGCTTTTTAGCCCTATCCCTGGTGGAGCCTTCAAATTATGTATGCTACCCACTCATTTGAGCTGGATTTATGAACATCCATTGCGCGTATGGAACCAAAACTGAAGCTAATTTAAAGACCATGTGGTATCAATGGAAGTTTCAATTAAAACCTCAGGATGGATGATTAAGTCAAACCAGGAATGATGAAGCCAGATGGCTAAAAGGGAGTTTAGAGTTAGGCAGGGTAATCATGTGTCTGTTTTCCTTTTCCTGGGGCCTCATACACTTGAGACATGAACAACTATGAGCTGACAGGATATTGGCTCATGATGTAGGGCCTTCCCAGATGGCTTAGTGCAGTCATTTCCTGCCGTGGAAAGGTCTGGGATTACCCTGCAGTAATTTCAGTGTATTATATCATTGCTATTTCTTCTAAGAGTACTGAATATATTCAATAGTATACCACTGTTATACTATGTGCATAAAAATATATATGACATAGAAAAGTGTCCATAATATATTGTTGAGTAAAAAGAGTGTATTTCTGGGCTTCCCTGGTGGCGCAGTGGTTGAGAGTCCGCCTGCCGATGCAGGGGACACGGGTTTTTGCCCTGGTCCGGGAAGATCCCACATGTCGCAGAGTGGCTGAGCCCGTGAGCCATGGCTGCCGAGCCTGTGCGTCTGGAGCCTGTGCTCCGCAACGGGAGAGGCCACAACAGTGAGAGGCCCACGTACCGGGAAAAAAAAAAAAAAAAAAAAAGTGGATTTCCAAATTGATGTATGATACTTTTTATGTAAAATACTATGTGTGCATGTGTGTACATGGTATAGGCATAGAAGGAGTCTGAAAATGTGTGCCAGACTGTTTTGTTTTTGTTTTTTGGCATGTAGGAAAGGATGCCTGCTTGTGGTCTAGTTCATGGTAGTTATAAAATACTAGGGACCAGGAAGTCTGAGGCCTGAGAGTAGAGTATAAACCTCATGGTTCTTAAGGGCGGCACACCAGAATTGTCTGGATAGCCTTTTCCAAATAGATATGTTAGAGCCCACCTTCAACACTCAGATGGAGTCCAGGTATGTGAATCTTGAAGATGTTCCACTGTGGATGTTAATGCACAGCCTTGTTTGAGAACAATTGATAAAGTGTATGCAAACCACGTGAACAACAGCATGGCAACAACAAAAACAACAATAACCACAGCAGCTGCTTTGCAGCTTATAAAGTATTTTTGACTGCATTATTTTGCCTAATCTTCATAATAATGCATCAAGATAAGTAACGTTAAACCCATTTTACGAAAGGAGAAACTTAGGTTTGGAGAGAGCCAGTAAATTTCCCAAGTTTCTATTGCATAGAAACAGCAGAGCTAAATGCAATTCCAAATCTCCTAACTTTCCTAGTATTAAAATCTTCTTTATCATGAAGTCCTTTATATCATTAGATCATGTCTGAGCATTTCTTTTTTTTTTTTTTTTTACGGTACGTGGGCCTCTCACTGTTGTGGCCTCTCCCGTTGCGGAGCACAGGCTCCGGACGCGCAGGCTCAGCGGCCATAGCTCACGGTCCCAGCCGCTCTGCAGCATGTGGGATCTTCCCAGACTGGGGCACGAACCCGTGTCCCCTGCATCGGCAGGCGGACTCTCAACCACTGTGCCACCAGGGAAGCCCTGAGCATTTCTTTTTCCCTTTCCTTTTACTGTAGATTCTTCTTTATGTATGTCCCACCCAGTGGAATATCATTCTAGAAAGTCCTGTTTCCACCGTATATTATATATATTGGAAGGAATTTGGATTTCTTTTTTTTTTTTTCTTTTATAAGTTTATTTATTTTTGGCTGCATGGGTCTTCATTGCGGTGTGCGGGCTTCTCATTGTGGTGTCTTCTTTTTCTTGCGGAGCACGGGCTCTAGGCAAGCGGGCTTCAGTAGTTGTGGCACGCGGGCTCAGTAGTTGTGGCTCGCGGGCTCTAGAGTGCAGGCTCAGTAGTTGTGGCGCACGGGCTTTGTTGCTCCGCGGCATGTGGGATCTTCCCAGACCAGGGCTCGAACCCGCGTCGCCTGCATTGGCAGGCGGATTCTTAACCACTGTGCCACCAGGGAAGTCCCTGGATTTCTTAACTTAGCTTTGGAATGAGCAAAATTGGCAACTACATCACTTTGATAACCTCAAAATAATTTCCTGACTTTTTCACGGTGCAAAAATATATACGGGGGATTTCCAATGAAATTTTAAGGGAATTCTAGATGCCATATTAATGGTGTACTAATACTGGAGAAAATTAATTATTATTAAAGACCTAATTTATTCCATCCCTACAAGTTACACAATATATTGACTAGGTATTAACTTCTGAACTCAAAGCTTTCAGAACAGATATGCAGATGTTCTTATTGAGCAATTTCAACCCCTGGGGTAGTTTCTCAGAAAAAAAAAATAACTTTGCATTCCTAAATTAGGAATTTTTAAATATTAATCAATGATTTAAACATGTTTTCATTTATGATGTAAGGGGGTTTATAAGAATCCCTTGTTTGGGGAAGTTCTCCAGTCCTTTTACTTTTATCTTCCTTCAGAGTGCAAGCTTGCTTTCTGAAGAAGATTCTCATTCATACACACACATTTTTAAAAAACATTTTCTACATTTAATATTTCTTTCTACAATCTTTTACGTCTTGACAATTCATTACTTTATCCTTCTTTCCATGGGATTTATCTACATAGAATAATGTCTCTCAATATAATCTTGACCTTAAAAAATCTTTGCGACAAGTCTCAAAGTTTCTAGAGGTCAAAGAGAACAAGTTCACAATTCAATCGTAGTGACAACTTAGCACAAAAGTCATGAAGGCAGTGCCTTGGAATGAGACATACGCTGAAGGATTGACTGCAGGACTTTATTTTTTGGCAAGACATTATTCAGTGGCAGCTTAAACTTAGAACTAACAGCTCCCAAGTGAAGCCGCAGATTAGCCTGATTTGTTTTTAAGTTCATCCATCTGAGAAATAGAAGAATTGAGTCTATTTATCAGCTTCCAACTCCTCTTTATATATTTTTTTCCAACCTATTATTCAGGGTGGCTAAACTCAGGAGTGTCACCACCTGACTTAAGCACCGAGAAGTGAATTGTGGAATGATACCATTTAGTTCACATTGTTGATGTGCCTTCGGGAAATAAAGCTTGGTAAAGCAAAAAGAGAGCCAGCTCTGGTATCTGTTTATCTGGATACGCTGTCTAAGGAATGACTTGTAATATAAATGTATTTTCTAAGTCATAGTATAAATGAGAGAGAAGATGGATACTTCTACTTTGTCAAATGAAGGCTTTCTCAAAGACTTCTTTGCTTATTTATTCAACTTATTTTTGACCAAAGAACTGACTTTCAAATCTTATATTATGCTATATTCTGTTCTCCTTCAGCCTTTGGGGAGCTTTGAGGACAATTGCTGAAGCTTCCTAAAGGGCTTATAGACCTACTGTCCACCAATAGCACATAATCTTCTTTGAAAGTTAGATTTTGGCTCAGAATTGAACCAAGAAATTAGTAGTCTGCTAAGTTGAGAATGGACTTGAGGACACAGAGAGGGGAGGGGAGGCTGGGACGTAGTGAGAGAGTAGCATTGACATATATACACTACCAAATGTAAAATAGCTAGCTAGTGGGAAGGTGTTGCATAGCACAGGGAGATCAGCTCGGTGCTTTGTGACCACCTAGAGGGGTGGGATGGGGAGGGTGGGAGGGAGGCTCAAGAGGGAGGGGTTATGGGGATATATGTATGCATATAGCTGTTTCACTTTGTTGTACAGCAGAAACTAACACAGCACTGTAAAGCAATTATACTCCAATAAAGATGTATTAAAAAAAAAGAAATTAGTAGCCTGCTTAAAAAGCAGAACGTTTCTTTGGAAATCAAAAGCTATGTGAGTGTTCAGCCAGACCATCATTTCCGTCCTCTAAGTAAACAATAAATCGATCCACTGAAACAAGTTTCTGAAGATAAATAATATTAGGAGCCATATTCATCTTAGTGCAGATGCTTGACAAAAGTGTCAGGATAACAACCTCATAGAATATATTCCTTTTTAATGTAACCCTTATATCTGGCTACAGATAGACCAAGATGGTTATTATTCATTTCAGGACAAGTCATAATCACCTTGGAATAATAAGACCCTTGAAACTCGTGAGGAAAAACTGTTGTCTGTATTTTAACAGATGGAAGTAAAACAAGATAAAGATTATCCCGTTGTGAAATATGTGTAAAATGCCCTTGGATGATGCTTTGCCACCGTATCCTGATGTTCAAAGAAAAGTTCCAATGCACGGTCCAAAAGACTATAATAATAACAGAATAAGCGTAGACTACAGGTTTTTGATTATCGTAAATACAAGACAGACACAGGGACAGTTAAATAACAACAAAGAGTTTTCTGTGAAAAGTAATGACTGTCAAGAGGCATATGTTTCCAATGTAGAACGTTTAGAGAGCGTTTTCACCTCAAGAGCAGGTAACTACAAATGGAGCTGAAAACTGCTTGAATACCTTCCGGTTGCTCAGGTAGGGATGGAAAACAATAACAGCAGCAGTGACAACAACACAGTAGTTATCTGATAAGAGATGAGAACACAAAGAAAATAATAAAACCCATAAAAAAAACCACCTCAGTACTATTGACATTTGGGGCCAGATAATTCTTTGTTGTGAGTGGTTGTCCTATGCATTGTGGGAAGTTTAGCTGCATCCCTGGTCTCTACTCATTAGAAGCTGGTAGTACCTTCCCATTTGTGTAAAGCAAAAATGTCTTCAGACTTTCTGAAGTCTCCAGAGACTTCTCCTAGGGAGAAAAATAAGCTCTCATTGAAAACAACTAGGTTAGGAAAAATTTCTTAGATACGAAAATCAAAAGCATGACCCATAAAATAATAATCTGATAAATTATACATGAACAAAACTTAAAGTCTGTGTTCGTCAAAGACAATGTAAAGAGAATGAAAAGACAGGCCACAGACTGGGAGAGAATATTGGTAAATCATATACCTGAAAAAAAGTCTTGTATCCAGAATACCTAAAGAACTCTCAAAACTCCAATAATAAACAACTGAAGAAAAATGTGAAAAAGATTTGAGAGACACTTCACTAAAGAAGACATATGGATGGCAAATAAGTACATGAAAAGGTGTTCAATAGTATTAGTGAATAGGGAAATGCAATTTAAACTATGATATGCCATTACATACTTATTCAAATGGCTGTATGTAAAAAGAGTGACATAGTAAGCGAGTATCAGTGAGGGTATGGAGGAACTGGAACCCTCAGACCCTGCTGGTAGGGATGTAAAATGACATTACATTGGAAAACAGTTTGGCAGTTTCCTAAGAAATTACACATACACCTACCATATAATCCAGCCATTCCATTCCTTGGTATTTCTCCAACAGAAATGAAAGCACGTGCTCATACAAAGACTTGTATAAGAATGTTTATAGCAGCTTTATTTTTAACAGCCAAGTTAAAAAACAACTCAAATGTTCATCAACAGATGAATGGCTAAACATATTGTGGTATATCCATATGATAGAAAACTACTCAGCAAAAAACCAAAAAAAATGAAATGTTGATGCAGATAATATGGATAAATCTCAAAATAATGATGCTGAGTGGAATAAACTAGGCAAAAAAGTATAAGTATATACTGTGTTACTCCATATATATGAAGTTTGAGAAAATGCAAACTCATTTATAGTGAAAGAAAAAAAAAACTAAGATGAGTGGTTGCCTGGGGACAAAATGTGGGGACAGTGAGGAGGGGGGCAGTACGGAGGCACAAGAAAACTTCTGAGGTGATGGATATGTTCACTGTATTGATTGTAGTGTTGCTTTCACGGCTGTATACATACATGAAAACTTTCAAAATTGTACACTTTAAGTATAGTTTATTGTATATAAAAATATAAAAGAAAAAGATGCCATCTAGAATAGCAGCATGAAATATAAATTACCTAGGGATAAACTTAGCAAGAAATATCAAGGACAACTATGAAGAAACTTCAAGACTCTATTGGGGATATATATAGAATATTTAGCTAGACGGGGACTCATCTTGCATCATTAGTATTGGATAAGAAGGCTCATTAGTATAGAATTGTCGGTTTCTCTAAATCAATCTGTGATTGTAATGCACTAATAATACCAATCCTAATGAAACTTTATTTTGTTTTTGAACCATGACAAGTTTATTCCAATGTTGATATAGACAAAATATGTGAGAATAATCAGAAATTAAAAGAGAAAGTTCTGAAAAGTGACTTTTAGAACATGTTATAAAGCTGGAGTAATTAAAACAGTGTCAATTTGATGCATAAATTAATAGATAAATCAGTAATGTAGACAAGAAATAGAACTAGGTGTATATGGGAAATAAGCATATGTAAAAGTGGTATTAAAATTTGTAAAAAAAAAAAAAGGTAGATTCTTTAATAAAGTTTTGGGATAGTTAACCAGCCATTAAAAAAAAAAATAAAGCTAGATTACTACAGTCCATATAAAGAAAAATGCCAGATTGAACAAAGACTAAGTATTAAGATAAAATTGTTAAAAAACTAGAAGAAGCTATAAAGGCATACTTTATAATATTGAAATGGTAAAGACCTTTCTTAGCCTGAAATAAAGACCAGAAAGATATATAACCAAGATTTAAAATGTTGAATATGTAAAAATTGAAAACTTTCAAAAAAACACCACGTAGGCTGATGAACATGAAATATCTGCAAGGTGATAGAAAAAAGAGCTAGTGTTTAAAGTATACAAAGCACTGTTAAGATTGAAAAGAGAATAGATAATTTCTGAAAAGAAATATAGGTAAAAAGATATAAACAGGCAATTCACCAAAGAAAAAATAAAAAATGTTCAGTGAATTTTATAGAATTTTATATAATTTTTCCACCTTATTAGTAATGTAATGAATTCAAATAAACACAATTCTGACTAGTAAATTTTAAAAGATTTTAAAAGACTGATCAAACTTAGATTGGCAAGAGAATAGAAATTGACTTTTTCATTTACTGTTGGAGAGAGTATAAAAACTGACACATTTTTTCAGAGCACAAATTAGAAATATATGTCAAAACTTGAAATAATGCAATTATACTAAGTAATTATTCTAAGTGGATAAATAAACACGAGCACAAGGATTTATGAACAGTGATGTTCACTGCTTCTGTATTTCTCCTGTGTTAAAAAAAAAAAGCACAGATTCTTTTATGGAAAATTTTTAAACATACAAGAGTAATGAGAGAATGGTATAATTAACTAAATCACCCAGTTTCAACAATTGTCAACATTTTGCTAATTTTGTCTGTCTCCTCCTATACTTTTATTTGGGAAAGCTAGTGCTTTCATTTGAGTGTGGAGACAGAGTTTATTAAAGTAAGCCCCAAACAATATGATATACTCCCTAAAACTGTGGTGTGTATACTTAAGAAATAAAGACTTTGTAATAAAACATAACTTGAATAAAAGCTATTAATATTAGCTAACACCCAGCCCATGTTTAAATTTCCTCAATTTTCTCAAAAATTTCTGTTTAGAATTTTAGGTTTGTTTGATTTAAGATCTTAAGTTTTATATATTACATTTGGTTCATTATGCCTTTGAGTTTCTTCTCTTTAAAAATCTGTAACAGTTCCTCCTCTCCCTCTTTTTAAATGCCATTCATTAATTGAAAAAACATACTCCTTTATACTCATACCCATTTATATTCTTGTGTAGAATTTCTCACAAGACAAATTCAGCTGTTTGCTTTCCAATATGCTATTTAACTTGTTTTTCCTTATATTTACTGTAAAATGATAGATACATAGGCTTGGTTAAAAGTTTTTGACCAGAGTGTTGCATAAGGGATGCCCTATACTTCCTGTTGCAAAATGCCTGATTGTTCTGTTTAAATAAGATCCAGATGGGTCCAGGTGTTGTCAGTGTGATGCATCCATTATAAAGTTCCCCAACAACTCCTCACTAATTGTTTTATATCCATGTTGACAATTGCATAGATCCATTATTTCCTTAAGGATTACAAAATTGTGATTTTCTAATTCTGTCATTCCCTCATTCCCTTTATTAGCTGGAATTCTTTTTTTTTTTTTTTTTTGCGGTACGCGGGACTCTCACTGTTGTGGCCTCTCCCGTTGCGGAGCACAGGCTCCGGACGCGCAGGCTCAGCGGCCATGGCTCACGGGCCCAGCTGCTCCGCGGCATGTGGGATGTGGGATGTGGGATGTGGGATCTTCCCAGACCGGGGCACGAACCCACGTCCCCTGCATCGGCAGGCAGACTCTCAACCACTGCGCCACCAGGGAAGCCCTAGCTGGAATTCTTTCCCTTACCAACTAATTGATTACACTGAAACAGATTTGGTACAGCTAAGACTGGCTTGATTCTTTGCCTTTTATTTGTTATTTTTTAAGAATAACGTGTGGTTTCCAAGAAGCGACTAATGGTGGTCATTGAATGTATGTATGGTGCTTATATCATTATGAACTTGTGGGTTTTCATATTCTTAATGTGTTTCAATCTATTGCAGCCATTATCCTTTTGTTGCACAAATTACCTGTGTCAGCTTAGTGGAAGCCCCTTTGAATTGATTTTACTCTTCCTTTGATACAACTCCAGTGGTTTTTTGACAAGTTTCTTGCCTTTTGGCACATCTAAAGGTCCTAGGCTCACTTTACACATTTCTAACCTTTGACCTAGATTCACCCAATTTCCCAAAGAGGTTATTTAAGCTATAGCCATCCCCTACATATGTGCATTAGATTCTACCCTCTTTCACCTATTCATTCATCATTCCCATCCTGGGGCACCATCGATTTCTCACTCACTATTGGATTATTCCTAGCACATTAAAAATATGTTGCTACTTTTCCCCTCTAAAAAAATTCTTTTAAATCACCTTCCCTCTATATACACTACCCCATATTGTGCTCTCTTTTATAGCAAAACTCCTTTTTTTTTTTGGCGGTACGCGGGCCTCTCACTGTTGTGACCTCTCCCGTTGCGGAGCACAGGCTCCGGACACACAGGCTCAGCAGCCATGGCTCTCACAGGCCCAGCCGCTCCGCGGTATGTGGGATCTTCCCAGACCGGGGCATGAACCCGTGTCCCCCGCATCGGCAGGTGGACTCCCAACCATTCCGCCACCAGGGAAGCCCATACAGCAAAACTCCTTGAAAGAGGAATCTATACTCACTACCCTTAATTTCTCTCCTTCATACTTTCTTGAACATATTCAAATCTAGTTTTTGTTCTACGACTACCCTAAAACTGCTCTTATCACAGTTATCAGGGCCAAAAGTCATTTCTCAGGTTTCATCTGAAAGGATAAAGTAGAAGTATTTGATCACTCTTTCCTCTTTGAAACACATGACCCAGGTTGAGTTTCTGTATTTTTTCCCCACAAAACCAACTCTTTTTAATGACAAATTTACTCTTTCAGTTGCTCAAGCCAAAAACCTTGGTGTCATCCTTAATTTCTCTTTTGCATAAACCAATTCTAGTCTGATAGTAAATCTTGTCATTTCTACCTTCAAAGCACACTCAGAATCCCACCACTTCTTACCATTCCAAATGCTATTAGCCTGGCTTAAGCCACTGTCATTTCACATCTGTATGATGATAATAGAATCCAAATTGGTCTCCCTGCTTTTGACCTTGGTTTACTGCAATCTATTCACAACAAAGAGCAAAATGTATATGATTAGAACATAAACCAGATTATGTCTCCCCTTTCTCTGCTGAGTCCCCTCCAGTGGTTTCCCATCTCACCCAAAATAAAAACGCAAATAGCTACCCTGAGCTACAAGACCATTCATGGTTACTTTTCTGTCCTCATACTCCACTGCCTTCCCTATTGTCTCCTCCATTCCATCTTCTTTTTCCCTCAAGGTCTTTGCACTTGCTCTTCCCTTTGACTGGAGTGCTCCTCCTCCAGTATCTACATGGCTCCCTTCCTCACTTCCTTCACATCTTTACTTCCCTGGCTACTCTACCTAAAACTTCCAACTTGGCCATTATTAGTTGGCTCTGGCTGCCATAACAAAATACCATAGACTGGGTGGCTTAAGCAACAGGAATTTATTTCTCACAGTTTTGGAGACTGGAAGTCCAAGATCAAGGTGCCAGCAGGGTTGGTGTCTGGTGAGGTCCTCTTCCTGGCTTGTAGAAACCTGCCTTCTCACTGAGGGCTCACATGACCTTTCCTTGGTGTATGTGCATAGGGCAAGAGGGAGCTCTCCTGTCTCTTCTTCTTGTAAGGGCACTGATCCCATCATGAAGGCACCACCCTCATGACCTCAACTAAACTTAATTAACTCCCAAAAGCCCTACCTCCAAATACCACCACATGGGGAGTTAGGATTTCAACATATGAATTCTGGGGAACACATGGGGGGGAACACAAACATTCATTTCATAATAGCTACCTCCACTGATATTTCATATTCCTCCTCTTTTTTTTCCTAAGACACTTGTCACTTTCTAAAATACAATAAATTTTACTTTGCAGATTGTTTGCATTCCCCATCAGAACTATACCTCCATGAAAGCATGATTTTCAGCCTTTTTATTTGCTTTTATTGATTCTCTAGCATCTCCAAAAATGTCTGGCACATAGTAGATGTTCAGAAAATATATATTGGATAAATAAGTATCCAGAATTGTCTCAGAAGTTCAAGTGCGCCATAACCATAAAGGAGAATGTAGCCCTTGTGAGAAAGAATCTGCTCAACTCTGGAATAAGCCATATGTTGTAGGAAATCATTGTATTATGTTCATGTCCACAACTGTAAACATCTTAATATTCATTCAATGAATTTATCAATTAAAATTTCTCTTTTGAAAAATATCTAATTGATAAAGTAACAACAAATAAACTAGGCTATCTGTAAAAGGAGTACCAAAGTAATTTAAATTCTAACACTGATATGGGCATCTGTTTATTATAAAACAAAGGCTTTTTTCCCCTTTACTTTAGAATAAACAACTGTGACAAATAGGCTCAATATTTCCTTTAGTTATGCTCATAATATATTTTAAGCAATATTATAGGCTTACATTACCCATCTTGTTTCCAATATCCATATGGCAACATTATGTAAATGTTCCTTAAAAATTGGGCTTCCCTGGTGGCGCAGTGGTTGAGAGTCCGCCTGCCGGTGCAGGGGACACGGGTTCGTGCCCCGGTCCGGGAGGATCCCACATGCCGCGGAGCGGCTGGGCCCGTGAGCCATGGCCGCTGAGCCTGCGCGTCCGGAGCCTGTGCTCTGCAACGGGAGAGGCCACGACAGTGAGAGGCCCGCGTACCGCAAAAAAAAAAAATAAATAAATAAATAAATGATGCTGTTTAGTATACAATGTATGTTGTTTGCTACTAAAACCATGATTATATGAAAGAAAAAAGTCTTTGGATCATCCTAAAAAAAAGGATTAAATTCTAGGAGAATTATAAATAGGAAATAGTTGATACAATTAAACTAATGTCAGGAACACTTTACTTGAATTGATCAAGAAGGCATAACTTGGAAGAGGTTTCAAGATGATAATAGAACACATTTTCCAAGTTTTTCAAGGGATACAGTTTATGAAAGACTCTGAAAACGAGCTGTTAGAAAACTGCAATCATATGTAGGGAAATTACGACTGAGGTAACCCAGTGAGTTACTTTGTTTCTCAAAAACCCAAATGAGTAGAATAAGGAAAGGAGCCCTTGTGATTATTAATGGCTATTTTAGGTATTTCAGAAAATGCAACAAGACAGAATTTAGTAAGAATTGTACACTTCTCACTATTCTCCAAATACGTTTTCTTTTGTAGATTTCAAATTATAATATTTGTAGCCTATTGAATTGAAAAAGCATTACAGAAGACTGAAAGTATAAAACATCAAGTCAAGCAGTTAGGGACCATATAACAGCTAAACCTGCAGCTCCAGTAGATTCCTCTAAGAGACCTTTCAGATACTCTACTTTGAGTTAAAGGTGTTCTGTCATATTCAGTTATAGACACATAGAATCTTAGCATTGATTTTAACTCCTCTTTTACCTGTGAAAAAGTGTGGATCCCGCAGGCATCAGGAGCTTTCCCATGGTTACGTAGGTCAAGTTAGAGGAGACCAGGACTGAAACCCATCATGTCTCCCGGTTAGTCTTGCTGTCAAAAGGGATTACAAATCTTTTTTTTGTTACTGGATGAGATTGGCCAAGTAAAAAATACCCCCCCCACCCCCCCCCGCCAAACACACATACATGCACAGATTCACACACACACACACGTAATTTTATTTATGCATCTTAATCCCATTCAGAATGGGGAGAGAACCAGGTTCGTAAGTACCTAATGGTATGTTCAGTCATAGGAATACTTGGTTAGCATGTGATCTTGGCCTGTTTCTTAGGGCACTAAATTTTTTTTAGCAGCACCCAGAGCCTGGGACTTAAGATAGTGATTAAGTGGTTTTTTTTTTTTTTTTCTAACTTATTTATTTTTGGACGCGTTGGGTCTTCGTTTCTGTGCAAGGGCTCTCTCTAGTTGCGGCAAGCGGGGGCCACTCTTCATCGCTGTGTGCGGGCCTCTCACTATCGCGGCCTCTCCTGTTGTGGAGCACAGGCTCCAGACGCACAGGCTCAGTAGTTGTGGTTCACGGGCCCAGTTGCTCCGCGGCATGTGGGATCTTCCCAGACCAGGGCTCGAACCCGTGTCCCCTGCATCGGCAGGCAGATTCTCAACCACTGCGCCACCAGGGAAGCCCTGATTAAGTGGTTTTTAAAGTGATGAAAATGGCACACTGTCCTGTTATTTATTTTCTTTTATGGTAGATGACATTTAGAAACGATCAGAAGCATATAGTGACTCTGGCTGCAAGCACAAGTACCTAAGATTGCCCTGTCAAGCTGGAAAACAGGAAATAGGCTATGGAAAACAGCATATTTGCAGCCTCATTACCTTCTACATAACAGCAGAGTTTGGGTGTAAGGGGTACTCCAGGATATTTTCTTTAAATGACACACGTTTTTAAAGATCAGGAAAAAAATTAGCAGTTTAAATAAATAAGAGGTAAAGCGGACATTGCTAAAAAGTGTACTGTCTATCAGCATTTTCAGGTATTCTGCTTTGAATTATGATATTCTTTCCAAATTTTAGGGAAGATGCATAAGCCTTATTTCATTAACATTTTCTACAGAATATATTTTTCTTTTCATAGTTTTTGAAGGTATGCCATTACAAATTTAAAAGTCTGAAATAAATTATAGGAGTTCATCAAGATTTCATTTGATTTGGGGAAACCTAGCTTTCCTTTGCATGCACTATTGAAATATCAGTTCAGAAACTCCGTAAAGATGGGCTGGTTTCTCTAGGTGAGAGATCTACCTTTTGTACATGAGTCCAGTTTTCTACTTAACAGAGGTGTGTGTTTGTGTGTTGGGTCAAGGAAGTGAAATTGTCAAAGGACAAGAATATGGGTTGATTAGTGAAGGATCTTAGTGATATCCAGCGATCTCTAAGGCGGGGCACTGCTGCTGGAATTTGTAAACCCAGTAATATCGGGCATTGCAATGGGGGTCCTGAGGATAGATTAGAAAACTGAACATCAGCACCGTGGGAATGTCCTGCACAGAAAGGGAGCATAAGAAACCTGGAACTTCCTCCATTTGTTTCTCCCCAGACCTCATAATCATCACAAACATCATAAATATTCAGGTGGCCTGCTAGATTCAAATACAAATAATAATTCTATGGACAAAATGACAGCTTGTGTGGAAAAAAAGAACATTAGAAAACGCTTACTCTTTTAAAAAAATACTGTAACTTTCAAGTTAAATTTAGAGGATGAACCACCAAATAGATACTTCTATTTAAAATCTTTCTTGCTTGTCCATTTATACATAGACACAAAACAACAACAACAACGAACAAAATTGAAGTTGTAGTGATACTGCATGTTTAAAAAGAAATGCATTTTGAAATGTGGGAAGACCCATCAAGAACAGTGAAGGAAACCACAAGGATTTTTTAAATATTGGAAGAAATACTGTCGAGGGCTGTGGCGTTTGTCCAGGAATTCTTTCTTGGTTATGGTGGATATGCTGGATTGGCTCTTTTAAACATCTGATTCGACTTCCTTCTAATAAGCACAGGTTGAAAATAAAAATAAAAAATCCCAGATGGGTTCGAAGTGAGGATTGCAGATGTGATTTCGGTCCTGCCGATCGGATGCTTTCAAATGGCACTTATGTTCAGAATTGAGTTAATGGAGGAGTGAGGCCCCGTGTGTGAGACAGTAATTTTGCGGGTGCAGATTCAGTAGGATTTGCGTGACTCTGGGTCCAACAGTGGCAATGGTGGGTCTCTTGGTCTCAGATCACAGCTAAGCCAAGGGTGATTCTGGAGTCAGGAGTTGACTCTTGAATTCTCTCCCAGAAGTTGTAATTCTCTTGGCAGGTCACGTCTACTGTGCGGTTCTGGGAATCATTCTTGAAGGCCCAGAGCCTGATCCTTCAGCTCTTGTAACAATTTTGTAAATACCTTATTCCCTGTATTAGGAATAAATTATTTTCTAATTTCTTGTATTAAATTCTTTTCTGCTTAAAACACCTAACATATTTTCTATTACCAGCAAACTGAACTTTTACACAATAGTAGAATACATCCTTATCACATGCTGCCAGAAGGGCTTAGGAAAGCAAAGGACTAAATGTGTTGAATGTCCAGCTGACCCCCCCCACCCCCAATCTAATTGTTCTCTTCCTATTGCTTTCCCTCTGGAATCAGAACCAGACCACTAGCCCTTTGATCTTTGGCAACTTACTTGACTTCTCTGTGCCTGAGGATAGTAATAGTGTCTGACTCACAAAGTGATAAGAATTAAATTATGAAAGTGTATAAAGCACTTAGTGCAATTCCTAGTCCATAGTAAATGACCAATAAATGAGATCTACTGTCAGCCTTATTACCTCTGTATAACTTCTGTCATCTACAGTGACAGTTACATGATAAATGGTCTGCATACCCTTGAGGGAAAGAACTAGGCTTCATTCATTCATCTTTCTGTCTCAAGAGCCTATCACAAAGCTTGACACTTAGATATTTAATGCTTCCTGAATGACTGTTTCTAAATGAAGAGTCTATGAGTTCAAAAACATTCTCCAGGTTCTCTAAGTATCTTGTTCTTTCCTTTTGGGAAATTAGAATATTCCTAATCCTTCATAGAGCCTTCCTTGTGAGGATGAGGTTAAATAAATAATAATAAATAAGTTTTTTAGACTAAAAAATCTAAAAGCAGCTTTGTGTATTATCCATTTCAGATCCAGAACTTCATGTATGAGGAAAGTAAGATCCAAATGTACTATTCTGTGCTCAAGTTCACAGACCTACAAACCTACGACCAGTTCTCTTTGTAATCCCATTAGATTGTTCTGTGGCATCACATTCAGTAGGAGACAATCATTAAGGTCTCATCCAGCCCTGAGAGTCTATGATTTTAGCAGGTGAGCTTCCAAAAATTGCATCATTTTGGATGTAACCCTTCAAATCATTATTGAAAACTTCCACATTTTATTAATGGTATGATTGTATCCATTTTTGATTACTGAAGACTGTAAATCTAAGTATCAATAATTGCACCAATGATACAATGCGGTGACATCTTAGAGTAATTACAGGTCTATAGGGACATCTCCCCTGAAATTAAACAGTTCTCAGTGTTTAGAGGCCTTAGGTTTTCCTTTACGGTTCTGTGTTCAGTTCCTTTTCTCACTATGAGATATTTAGCTGTTTTTTCTTGCTGCCATCAATAATCTGGTCTCCAGAAACTCTCACCAATTTTCTAATTTTCTTCTTCTAATATTTAAGAGTTCAGGAAATCAGGAAAAGAAGCTTTTATAACTAGCCCAAACAAAGCGTAAATTTACTAAGAGTGAGAACTTATGGGATTTTTCTGGGGATAAATATAGATATGAATTTTAGTGAGTAGACTATTTAGTATTGGTTTTGGCCCCTCAGGGATCCCTCCCTGCTACACACACACCTTCTCATCTCATTTCTGATTTGTTGGAGTTTTGATAATTGAGGTGACCAGACATGTAACCTTAATATATGTTAGACTAAGTGCCAATTCAAAACACCGAAGCAGCAACTAATGACAGGGTCAAATTCTGATAAATTAGATTTCCATGTAATGTAAAATGCTGTAGCCACTTTGAAAAATATTCTGGCCGTTCCTCACAAAGTTAAACAACACTTATTTGATTCAGCAATTCCATTCCTAGTTATATAACCAAGAGAAATAAAAACATGTCCACACAAAAAGTTGTATAAGAATGTTCATTGTAATCATTATTCATGATAGCCAAAAGGTGGAAACAACCTAAATGTCCATCAACTGATGAAGGGTTAAATAAAATGTGGAATATAAATACAGGGGAATATTATTTAGCCATAAAAAGAATGAAGTACTGATACATGTTACAACATGGATAAACCTTGAAAAGATTATGCTAATGAAAGAAAACAGTCACCAACAACCAAATATTATATTATTTGATTTATATGAAATGCCCAGAATAGGCAAATTTATAGAGACAGAAAGTAGGTTAATGCTTGGCTCGGGCTGGGGTTTAGGGATAGGGGGTGTTGGGAGACAATTGTGAGAGTGGTAAATAAAGGGTACAGGGGTTTCTTTTTGGGTGATGAAAACTATCTAAAACGGACTGTGGTTATTGCTGCACATCTGTGAATATACTAAAAGTATTGAATTGTAGACTTTAAATGGGTGAATTTTATGGTATGTGAATTATATCTCAGTAAAGCTATTACCAAAACAAGTCTCCGTGGAGCAAAATGATCAGTCATCAGCTGAAACGCCATCAACTTCAAACAATATTTTATCCAACAAACTTAGACAGTTTTTTAAAGTTTATTGTAAACAGATCCTGTATGTAATAGTATTTTGATGAAAATAAATGCTCTTCCCAAATTGCTTGTTTATATGACAGGGAATTTGACCAAACATCATCACTCCAAATTTACACTAACAAAGAGTAAACTTTTACGTGAATGCCTTGTGTCCCCGTAATTTTTTTGTTTCATTACGAGAGACATCGCTGTCTGGGATCTCACTTTTATAGTGTGGCGCAAACAGAATTTCTTAAAGACAGGAAGGTTCAATTAGCAGAAGGATGATTAATCAGCTCAGAAGAATTTCTAACGTCTTAGTTAACTTGCAGTGGAGTCAACTTGCTTTCCTATCTTTTCATTGTTACTATAGAGATCAGGGAACTGTAACCACATGTGGTTTGGACAGGAAGCTTCTTCCATTTCATCAGCTACCAAAGGGCACAGGGCAGCAGTGCTGAGAGGCGGGGAGGACTGCACCACAGAGGCGAGAGGTGCTTTCATGGTCCTGTCACGGGTTTCTGGGTAACACTGGTGACTCGTTTGTGTCTCTTAGCCTTACTTTCCCTGTTTGTTACAAGTTTTCAAATTAGGTCCCAGGAAAATATGTGTCAGCTTATTGACCTGAGCTGTTTTTCTGAAACTCTCTGCAATAGGATTCTCATCTTCCTGTGTTGTTATTAAAAAATTTTAATAAACAAGACAACAATATGACATTTCATTATCAAGTAAGTTTAAATAGGAGAGAATAGGGAAAAAATTGTTAATAATTCAGTCTGAACTGGCTAGAGGCAAATTGTTATATTAAAAATAAATGTATTTTAGGTGTAATCTTTTAGATTGTTTACAAAAATTGTCAGGCACTGATAAGAAAATCTCAAAATAATTACCTACACATCCTACTTTTATTTAAAATTGGATAATTTTCTCCATGTGACAAACTTAAGGCTGAGGGAAATGTTAACACAAGAAACTCTATGTGTGTGTGGAACATACATATGTGTGTACATGTGTTCATAATGTAGACATAGAGTGTCTGTAAGAATTCAATTACTGCAACAGGGCAAGAGATGAAATAATCATCACTATCATGTTGTCTCAAGGTTTTCTGGATGACAAGCTCTTCCGAATTTTAAAAATTAAGATAAATTTTAGCATATGGTATTTGTTTTTCTCTTTCTGACTTACTTCACTCTGTATGACAGACTCTAGATCCATCCACCTCACTACAGATATCTCAAAAATAAAATATATAGTTTGATAACAAACTCAATATTCATGTTGATCATATGCAAAAAGTTATTTAAAATGATTATTTAAATGCTTTACATTGTTTAAAAAAGTTTTTAAAGAGGGATTTCCTGGGTGGTCCCGTGGTTAAGACTGTGCTTCCACTGCAGGGGGTGTGGGTTTGATCCCTGGTAGGGGAACTAAGATCCCGCATGCCACGCGGTGTGGCCAAAAATTAAAAAAAAAAAAAATTAAATGCTTTCCACTGTAATGCATACCGTTTTCTAGCATTCAGCTGCGTAAGACTGGGTATGAAGCTATTGGGAGCGTTCCAAGGCACTTCTTCCATGGAAACGTCTAATGCATTGTACCCATTTTCCATGCAGTGGAGAGAGTCCAATTTCAGTTTTGATCCTAAATATAAAGTCAGTAATTTCTAACCAAATGGATTTAAAACACCCCCTCACTGGTACAGCTCCAAGAATTCTGATCTAACAGGAAGCAGGCAACCTTGACCCTGCATTTCCATTCCCACTCCCCTCCTCTCCTCCAGTCTAGGGTGCTGATCCCACAGCATGTGCCAAATGTTCCATGTATCTCTTTTGTGAATACACATAGAATGTTCTGGATGGAGCGCAGGAGAGTTGCATCACGACACTGGAACATTCCTGGGTTAGGAAACAAAAGCTGAGCACGGGTTACAGGTCCAGCTCAGATGATCTCAGACTTACAGAGAGAAGTCCATTCCATCAGTTACACACAGGGAGAGGCGACAACCAGCAATGATAAGCTGGTTTAGCGGAACTGATACTCGCTTATGGCTCAGTGTATGTGAAATCCCTGTTGCAGGGTTCTATTCTGTCAAGTGGATTTAGCAATATAGTAGCAAATTCTTATGCTGTCTTCAAAAATCCTAGATCTGTGAGCACAGGTATTAAGTAGAACTTTTATCTTATTAGGAGGTGTAGCATCGTTTGCTATTATGCATATACTGTAAATGCTAAATGGGCTGAGGCAGGAGGCTAACGTTGATTAGACTATACTGTGGAAAGTCTGACTTTTCCTAGGAAGACATGCATTTTTCATATTAAATCCTATATTACTTCATAAGATCTGGACTAATTGTATCAGGAAAGCCCTATTTATTTAGATAAATTCAAAACAGTTGCAAAAGTTGATTAATCCCAAGGGCTAAGTAGCATAAATAAATCAATTTACGGGCCAACTGGAAATGAGATTAGGGCAAGAACTATGCATGCATTAAAAGTGAACCAGTGTAAATTGAGTGTTTTGAAACTTGTAGTGCATTTGCTAAAGGTAAAATATTCTAATAATTGAAGAGTATTATGGGTTTTAACATCATTACTAACTCTGCAGGATTTAATTTTAGGTGCTTGCCAGTAAGAATTATGATAAATACCTATTTTCACTATATGCAGCCTTTCCTAAAGATTAGGCAATTTTCCTTTGCCAGGGAACTTTACTTAAATGGTAGTAAACCTCATTTTTTGTATCCGCTTGAATAAAATAAAGATGTTCTTAACCAATAAGCCCTAGGCCAATGTCACTAATTAACTTTTATAATTCATTGCTATGAACCAGCTATTTAAATCCTGCTGTCTCACAGAACTTTTTTTTTTTGGTCCTTGGACAGATTTGAAACCAGTAACATCCCCACACTCATGAGGTAGTCCACCACGTGACAGGACTGTGTGTTGAGTGCATCACATCTGTTATGTTGCTGGGTCCTTCTGCAAACCTGAGAGGCAAACGGCAACTCCAGTTTACAGATGAGAAAGATGAAAGCTCCAGATTCTCCACCCTGGTCTCAGGTAGGCAATTTGCAACTCTGTACACCTCCAACTGAATGACCTATTTTCTTCTCTCTGGATTTCTGCCTGCTGTAAGACTACTCTTGGCTGGAATATTGCCTTAATGTCTCATATATGGGAGAGGGGAGGAGAGGATGGGTGGGGAGCAGAGGGGAGAGGAAGAGAGAGGAGAGATGTTTTGACTTCAAGCTTCTGCTTCAGGAATGCTTCCTTATGGACCACCTAATTTTGTCTCTGGCCTTCCTGAAATGGTTGGCCTATTCTTCATGTGTGATTCCTAAAAAAGTGTTGTAGGCAGAGAAATGGTCTCCAAAGGTATTTCTGTCTTAGTTCCCAGAATCTGTAAATATTTTATCTCACATGGGAAAGGGGAATTAAGGTTGCTGGTAGAATTAAGGTTGCTAATCAGTTGCTCTTAAAAAAAAAAAAAGGGAGGTTATCCTAGATTATCCAGGTAGGGCCAATGTAATCACAAAGGTTCTTAAAAGTGGAGGAGGGATGCGGAAGAATCAGAGATTTAAAGACACTGCCCTGCTGGCTTTAAAACTGGAGGAAGGTGCCATGAGTCGAGGAGCAGGGGAAGCCTCTAGAAGCTGGAAAAGGCAAGGAAACAGAATCTTGCCCAGAGTTGCCAGAAAGGAACTCTGCCCTGCTGACCTCCTAATTTTATCCCAGTGAGACACATGTTGAACTTCTAATCTAAAGATAATACATTTGGATCCTTTCAAGCTACCACATTTCTGTAATTTATAACAGCAGCGAACAGAAACTGAATACAAAGAGCCAACGCAGTGTTCTTCTGGGTACGGGAGGAAGGTACAACATCTGCCAGCCTCCCCCTCCCCCTGCCCACTCTCATATAGATAGGTCACATAGTCGGACCTAGAGAAAGTGAAGGCCCATGGGAATACTCTACGGCTTTCTAGTGCAACCCTTAGCTGCTCTGACAGTGGAAGATCTACCCATCTTGCAAAGCCAGAAGGCACCCACGTGCCTTTGATGGGAGGGTGCTTAGGAGACCCACACCAGCATATAGGTGGATTCCCACCAGCCATGTTTACCAGTAATATGGGGGAAGAAAAAGATGTGAACGTGATAAAAATGTTTCCATCCTCAAGAGTAACACTTGTCAAGTAAATACAGATAATACCTGTCACATAAATAAAGGTAACATGGCCCAGCAGGTTTTCCAGCTCTGCTTGAACCAGAGTCGCTTAACTGCTGTGGACATGGGCTTTGGAGCCTGGTGCACCTGAAGGCAAGGACCTGGTCTGCCCACGAGCTGGGTGACATCAGACATCCATGTAGCCTTGGGAGAGTCAAAACAGAGCTGAAACCCAAAGGCTTCCAGTTACCACCTTGCCCAGGGAGTCAGGGATATTTCCAGTAAAAACTTTGTGAGATACCTTAACATTTGTAACGTACCCATTTGTTATATTGATCACCTCCCGTCTCTTTCCTTAACGTTAAGCAGTTCCACATTTAAATGTAAGAATACCAGGGCACTTGTGTATTGTGCGGGCAAAGAAAGGATGAGAAGGGTGGGTAGAAGGGATGGAGGTGGAAAGAGTTGAGAAGAATGTACCGGTTCTACATCCACCCATGGTGGGGGGCCCAGAAGGCAAAGGGACAGAGTGGTTGCTGGCTTCTGCTAAACACGACGGAAGCAAGCTGAGTCTCTGGGCTTGTGGCAGTGTACCAAAGTCCGTCTGCACCTGAGAAAGAGCCTGGGACCCTTTGGCTATCTGAATGGAGAAGTTACTCCTCACAGGTCATGTTCACTTTATAGACCTATCTTATTTCATAATTCAAGTATTCGATGAAGTCTCTTCCATAAGGGTCCCTGATTGAAGTTGATTGGGAGGGGTGGGTAGTGGAGCTGGGGACCCTGACTCCCATGGCAGAGCTTTTACTGAAAGCTGAAATGACCTGGAGGCAGCAAAGCACATGAAAATTACTTTCCTGTAATTAAAGTTGTAGAAGACTTTGTGAAGCCTTGAGTCAGAGACCTCGGGTCATCTTTGGGAGACTGGGAGCTTCATGTTCAAAACACTAGGGTTAGTTTATATCATTTAAATGAAAATGACCTTTAAAAAAATTATTCCGTGAACTGAATCCAGGTAATGTTATCTTTCATTTGGCTTGACCCTCTGGAAATTTATCTGCTTGGTTCAGTCCCGTGGGCAACATGAACCAGCTATCAGTGCCCAGGGCTCCATTGTGACTTTTGGTCAATAAGAGATCATCACCTGACTCATCCGGCTTTCCAAGCAGGACAAAGGGACCCTCAGTGATGAGGGGCTCACCCTGCAGGTGGCAGGCAAGACTTGGGGTCAGATGGGCAAGATCAGAGCGGCAGACAGCAACAGACAGACACTAATAATAATTTAAGGTAAATTTAATTTAAGGTTAAATTAAGTAGTTTAATAATCTGCTTTTACTTACCCCTCAACGGCTTCCTTTCCCAGTCTTATCATGGCCACATCACACATTTAGCGACTTCTCTTAAACCCCAAAACCACCCTGAATGTTATCAGGAAACTTCCCATCCTGTGGAAAAGAGAGAACTCTTGTAACTTCCCTTAACTTTCCATTAAGTGTACAGCTATGTCAAAGCCTCCTTTCTGTCCTCCCTTGGTCTAATATTTCTTCCTCTCTATTGGCTACTTCGCCTGTGCCACATACGTGCTCAAAATTCTCATGTTCTACAACCAAACATTTCCCACTCAAGCCTGCCTCTCCCCGAGGCCACCAAACTCTCTGTCTCTCTCATCAGTACAGTCCTTAAAAGGAAAGTATCTTTTTGCTTTCTATTTTCTCACTTCATTTTTTTTGCTCACCCCACAGAAAGTTAGCTTCCATCCCCTCCTTTCTAATAAAGCTGTTCTCACAATGGTCATGTCCATCTACTCCCTAATTGCCAGATTTTCTCATCTCCATTTTCATTGTAGTTGATTTTGAAATAATTATTCAGTCACCATTTTGTCCCTGGCATTGTTTTAATAATAATCCTGTGTATTAGGTGTTTTATTCCACATTTTATAGAGAAGGAAGCAGCTTTGCTTGACGCCATTAACAACTTCCTCCATCTGGACTATCTTCCTCTCTGAGTTTATATAAAACTACTCTTTCCTGATTCTCCAGCCGGTTTGGGGACTGCTTTTGCTCTCTTTTCCTGCCTCCTTTACCTTTGTCCGTTTCCTTTTCCCCCCTCTGGTATACATTGTTTCTCAGTGATGTAAATTAATCCTACATCCGTATCTGTGCGTCATCTCTGTGATCCTGATCTATATTTTCAACTGTGTAATTAATATCTCTACATTCATACTCAAGAAACCAAACCTAACCCATTATCTTTTCATTCACGTTTTCAATAAATATCTGTGGAATCTATAGCACATTCCAGGTCTTGTTTGCTGCCCTGGGGACATTCTGATCACTAAAACACAGCCCTGTCCTTGAGGACCAGGAGATGGACTTGTAAATAATTAGAGTATAAAATGTAAGTGTTAAAATAGAAGGATGAGAAGTAGATCAAGAAGCGTGAGAAGAGAGCCTGTAGCTGCCTCCCCTACTTATCAATATGACCAGTGTCAGAGATCAGGCAGGTGTGATTCTATCAAGTGGAATAAAACTGAAAGGGATCAATGAGGATTTTAGAAGAATGTGTCAAAATGTCAGGACAAGGGTTTGGAATCTGGCGATTGCCTAAGAAGCTGTGGAAGAAGTCAGAAAAGAGAGATTTGTTTTATTAGGAAAGAATGGAGAAAAGGAAATGGTGATGGGTGATCTAGTTATGCAGTCAGGATCTCAGCTGTGCCACACCCTGAGCTGAGATGGCTTTAGCTGACTCTTACCTTAAAGAATGGTTTCTGCGCAGTAATAATACTTTGTATATATGTAACTATAATTCATTCTCAAATCATTTTTGTAGATTTTGTTTGATTCTCATTCTAACTTTATAGATAATTGTTTATCTATAAATTGTTTATAGATAATTGTTTATAGAACAATTATTGTTGTTCATTTCACAAATGGAAGGAATTGCAGCAGAGTATTTAAGAGGCTTGTTCAAGATGAAAAGAGCTAGTTAGCAATCAATAGATATGGAATCAGGTCTGTTATTCTACAGATCTTGCTATTATTATGAGCCTGACTCCTAGCAATTACAGAGGGAACTGAAGTTATGTACTAAAATGTAGTTTTATTGAAGGCTGCTCTTGAAAACTTTTGGAAATCAATGTGAAATTTGCGAACACACTGATACCTTTTCTAGAAAATTTCTGAAAATTGTTTGTCCTAATTTTTGATTGTTTGGTTCTGTCCTCTGTGAATCTATTTGCTCAGGTATGTTAGCATAAATATATTCATATCGATCAAAACACATCTCCTGATTTGGGATTTGGTAAATTTGACTATTACATAAATAGTACGGGTTTTGAAAGACTATTGTGTTGCTTACTTCCTGCCAATAGATCTCTTTTCCTAGTCTAAACAATTAAAATAATTTAATAGTTTTTCTTTCTTTTTTTAAAAAAATCAGATTGAGTGATTATTAAAAAGAGGAAATGTGTGTTTCTCACAGTGCTGGGTCCCTTTTCATACAATGGAGTAACAGAGTGCTGGATAGGGGCCCAAATACCCTGCTAGATTTTTTAAGACAACTTCAAAATATCCAAAATATATTAAAGGAATAAGAAAAGCTTAACATCAATCATTTCTTTAACTGTATCTAGTATAATTTATTATGTCTTACAAGATTAAGTAAATGTACTTTGTTCAGTCTCCTGTGGGTACATTTTCAAGATTGGGAACAATCGTGACAGAGCCTGACAGTCCTGAGTCAATCTCGTTAACTCCTTCTTCCACCTGTGGGAGAGGCAGATGAGTGCCCCCTCACTGTGAGGACAATCTACTGAATGTCAAGTCATACTTTAGTCTTTAGGGGAAGAAGTGCTGTCCAAGGTCAAAGAGAAACCTTTTGAGACTTCTCTTTGGGCTCACTAAATGTTCTCTATTGGGCTGGGAAGTGGAATTACTAAGGTAGCCAACACACACGGTGGAACTTTCCAGAGCTTCTTCCATCAAATTTAGTTGTCTCTTTTAACAATGCATAATTTTAGATGATACATGCATGATATCTAGAGCTTTTTTTTTTTCCTGTGGATTATATTATATTATATTCCTTAGTAATTCCTGTGGAATTACTAAGGTAGCCAACACACACGGTGGAACTTTCCAGAGCTTCTTCCATCAAATTTAGTTGTCTCTTTTAACAATGCATAATTTTAGATGATACATGCATGATATCTAGAGCTTTTTTTTTTTCCCTGTGGATTATATTATATTATATTCCTTAGTAATTCCTGTGGAATTACTAAGGTAGCCAACACACACGGTGGAACTTTCCAGAGCTTCTTCCATCAAATTTAGTTGTCTCTTTTAACAATGCATAATTTTAGATGATACATGCATGATATCTAGAGCTTTTTTTTTTTTTTTTTCCTGTGGATTATATTGTGGGGAGGGAGATTGTTTTTACTACAGTTTATCAGTTTGACCTTTTTGGGAGTCAGGCACTTAGAGGAGTTGCTACTCATCTCTCTCTTCTTGGGATTCTTAGAAAGCTCCGACTTAACTTTATCCATATTTTGAGAGCACTTGGAAACTGAGGAAAGGAAGATGTGCTGAACATTGAGGTGGTGCTTACCTCTCTCTACCATTCACTTTTCCTACTGTGTGTTTCTACTTTCAAAGAAAAATTAATATCTATACCTCAGAAATTTACTTAAAATTTTTCATTCTTAATTCCAAGTCAAAGAATTTGATTAGTATTTATTTTTTTCTAAGCTGTTATCTATCCTGATTCCTTGAGAAAATCACAGTTTCTTTTCCTAAAATGATGGTACTTGACCATGGTATGTAAAATTGTAATTAGTGATAAAATAATCCCATATTGGCTAAAATTAGTTTGTGAGTTCATCCCTAATCCCTGAGAAACAAAGAGAGAGGAACATCAAAACTCAGTCAGCCACCATGAAACACTGATATTTCTTGAAAGAAGTCAGAGGTTTAAAAAAATGTATGATGCTTGAAATGTCTCCTGAATTTTGCCCCACCAATATAACATACTCCCTCATTCACACACAAACACACACTTACTTTGGCTAATTCTCTATGTGTTCATTCTATGAAAAAATATAATCTGGTGATGACCACCTAGAACAGAATTCTTCCACAATACTTTAGAATCAATAGGTATTAATGGCAGGTATATTGGGGAAGGGGCATTAGATGAAAATTAAATAACATTTTGGAAAAGTGAATGAATTAATGTTTGGAGAATACAGATAATCTGAGAATAATTCAGTTAACACTTTGGGTTTGGAAATACAATAGAAGCTTCCTTAACCAACTTTGAATTAACCACTTGGCCAACTTAACTGCCACTATGAGTAGCTACATGGCTATGAGGCTATCTCTGGCCACCCCACGTACTTCTGCTACTTCCAACTGAGTTATACACTTAACTAAGTGTAAGTTGTGATCGTTACCAAACCTGTAAGTGCCAAATGTGTGTGACATTGAAATTGTGATATTTCATTAGATATAAACAAACCAATGACATATGTTTGAAGAGTCCTGGATTTTATGGAACCTAAGCTGCATACGCCACATTAAAGGTTTTTTGCTCCACATTAAAGAAAGTGAAACTGAAGCTTGAGGATGATACAATATTGGTTTGCTCAAAGATGATATAGAACTTCGATCATCTGATCCATGCTTAACGAAAAAGCTCCACATGAAAAGATTAGCAAATGAACATGTATTTGTATATTTTTAAGTAGAAACGCTTAAAAGGTATGAATTCCTTGTGTACCTACTCATTTTAAACTGGCTTTTTGATTAACTGAGCAACTACCACTTGTTAAGCACATCAACATGGATGAACCTCTCAAATGATTTTCTAAATGAAAGAAACGAGTCAACAAAGTATACATATAATATTATTCTGTTTACATAAAGTTCAGAAGTAGACGAAACTAAGCAATATATCATTTAGGGATGAATCTATATATGGTAACATTATTAAGAAACAAGGCACTCGTCACAAAAGTCAGGATTCTGGTTATACATAGTTCTATGGGTGGTTATACATTGCAAAGTGGTTGAAACACTAATGGCCGTTTAAATTCCGATTGGCACAGGAGATCAATTTGTACCTTTGAGGTTTTTCACCTTGATGAAGGTACACACTTAATGTGATAACTTCAGATTTTTCTGGTTCTTATGCTACACCTGAACCCAGTGTTGGAGTGATACCCAGCCTTCTGCACTTCCTAGAAATGGTCTGCCCCTTTGATTGGCAACTATTTCTGTTCCATATTTTTTACCCTCTTTACTTATTTCTTTTTGGAAATTGACTTCCAGAGAAAGAGCCACTCTGATTTCCTACTAGTAGTTAAATAAATTGGCTCAAGTATAAATATCTTTTTATTTGAATGAGTTCTCACGATTGTCACAACAAATTTTTTATTATGTAAATTTTCAAACATGCGTAAAAATTGAGAGACTATATAATGAATCACCATGCACTCCTCACCAAGCTTCAGCAATTATCAACAGTTTTCAAAACGCTGCTTCTTATAATGAAATTTAGATTTTAATAAACAGCACTGACTTTCTTGAGTGCTAGTTTGTGTTTAGATGTAGGACGAACATACTTTTGAAATTTAATGGATTTGAAATATGTTTCAGTTCATTGGTTGCATCACTTCTGTGATTTGGAGCATTTTTAGTTATTTTTTATGTAGTAGAATAAATTGCATTTTTAATAATATCTCATATGGTTGCCTGAGGTAACACATTCTCACACTGAATTATAATTCAGTGAGAAAATATATGATGTTTCCCTAAGAACAAACACCAGTGTTCTGGATGAAATTAGGATTTAAGGTCTAGAATTCAAGATTATTATTTGGCTGATGTTCAATAGTTTCTAACATGTAGTAGCTAAGAAATGATTATAACCATTAACAGAGAAAGTTTTTTAATTTAATTTTTCTCTGTTTAGACATTTTCACTTTTGTTATATTAATTTTATACTTTTGGATTATTAGATATCAGATATTATATTTCCACATAATTAAATCTGCAGACCTTTTATTTTTCTCAGTCTAAATACTTGTAACTAGTTTTAAATACAAGGAAGGGGAAGAGAAATGTTCCACTCTCCCCCTGCAGATGGCTTTCCTGCAGAAGAATGAAATGGACCAAACATGAATCTTTAATAGAATTTTAAAGTAATGACTGAATTGCACTTATATTCTATATGATAACACCCAGAAAAATGGTATTTCCCAACTTTCATCCAGGGAAAGAGGACAAAGGAGCCCCCACAGTATACTTTTACAGGTACAATGAGGATAAAAATAAGTTGCTTTTTGATTACCATTCAATAAATTCTGCTTCCTAGACACAGCGGTTGCACATATAAATGATCAGAGAAGACTAAGGCTGGGACTCAGTTTATTGATGGCAGAAATCACCAGCACCAAGTAATCCTACTCACAAGCTTATTCAGATACCAAGGGGTTATGAGAAGAGCATGGACAATGGATTCATCTGAGTGATCACGGCCTCGTGATCCTCCTTTCATTCCTCGTGAGAATGCACGGTGGGGGTGGGGGAGTGGAGGGGTGGTGATGGTCTATGCCCCGCTCCAGGAGAGGAATATTCCTAGTCTCAGGGAACCGGAAAGGAGGGCTGCACTGGACTTTAAGCTTCACTCCTCCTGAAAGGACCACACTAATACTCATGTGATTATGATTCCACACAAGACAATAATTCTGTTATTCAGCACAATCATGGCATGCCAACAATTCATATTCCAAGCGTTGAAATCTTGCTGAACCATTCTAATGCAAACTCCTCTTTTCTGTGCATGTGCTGGTGTTACACACATTAGCTAAGCTAATGCTACCTGCTGTCACAAACAAACCCCTACATGTGTAATAGCTCAAACATGATAGAAGTTTAGTTCTTTCATAACTTCCAAAATTGGTGTTCCTGATTGGTAGACAGCTCTTGTCCATGTGGTGATTCAGGGCTCTGGGCTTGTACTGTTATGCAACTTTGTCATCTTCAGCACATGCCTTCTAAGCCATTGTGCTTGTTTCATCAAGCTGGTAAATGCGAAAGGGCTTGGAAATGTTTTTATGGACCAGGCCTGAAACTGATGCCCATCACTTCTATTTCTAGATTCTGTAGGCTAGAAGTAAGTCAGGTGGCTACCTGCACCTCTAGTGAGTAGCACAGAAGGAAGAGGAAAAGGGTTCTGTGGACAACTGGCCATTTTTAGCCACAGTTACACAGTTCTCTGTCTGTAGAGTCCACTTATATCTACTTAGGGGCTTTTCATGAATCAGCTTGGCCAAGGCCTTCCACACAACAAAGTTAGGTATTCATTCAACTTTATGTAATTAGTTCCGTGTGGCTTTTGATGTCAAGGACTAATAAGATCTAATTCTTCTTACAGAAATTGCTACATTTAAAGAAGAAAGAGAAAGGGCACTAATTTTGGAGAACTAATGTAGCAGCTTAATATTTGCTCATTAGAGTCCATCATTGCCAACAGATTTGTTCTTTGAAATAATTTTCATAATTACTTGACTAAATTCCTCCATGAAAATAAATGGTGTCAATTAACTCAAATTTTGCTCTAGGATGTAGATAATTAGTGAGTCTGTGTTTTCCAAATGTCTCTGTCATGAGAGCAAAGATGAGAATTCTAAAGTCTTTCCTTGCAAAAGGGCAGCAGTGAACTATGCACAGAGCCTGATGTTCAGAATCATGAGATCTGAGTGGCACCTGGACACTCAATTTCCATTGACAGCTACTCTACTCTTCTGTATACCAGTGATCCCATTTACAAAATATCTCTTACAGATAGGTTCTGAGGATCACATTGGGAAGATATCAATAAAAATATTTTTGAAAATTGAAAGTTGCTATATGAGTTCCAGGTGATATTTCTTCAAATTTTTAAGTTAATATTACAGATTGATAAAAGGAACAAAAATGATGACCTGGTTAGACAGAGACCACTCACTCAGCCTCCAGCAGACCTTATTTTTACAAGGAGGATTGGCTACATTTGGCTCTTTTTTGAATGCTGCTTGGTAATGCCTTGAAATTCCTCTGTGTTGCACCAGAACTGTTAGGGATGGTTTTGTGGTCCCAGCCCTGCCCCCTGGACTTGACACCTCCTGGAAGTTTGGGATTCTTTTATGATCACAGGCAGAGGAATTAGCTCTCCCCAGTGGATACTCTGAGGTTTCCCTGTGAAGATGCACAAAAACCCAGACTCTGTTTTGTGCTTTGAGAGACAGTGGCCAACAGGATTGTGAGCATTTTAACTTAAACCTGGAGATACAGACACATTCAAAAATAAGAATTCTTTATCTGGAGTTATTAATGAGAAATAAAACTACTTCATGCCTTATTGAGTAGAGCTCTGTCTACCTCTGGGGAGAAGAATTTAATGATTTTCCTTCTGAGAATCACTTTTCTATTGATCCTTTACATAAACAAATATATCTTTTTTTTAAGCCTCAGGAAAAAAATCAGATCAGAGAAATGAAATCTTAATGGACTAATATTTGAAAAATATTAGTTCAAATGTTAGAGTGTAACAGCTCCTTTTTATGGTTCATGAAATGCCCGAGTATCCTTAAAAGTATCCCTAGTTAATATCCTTAAAAATCCCTGAGTTTATATTGTTAGTTAGGTGAAACTTAAATAACTCTACTAACAAGATTTAGAGAAATTTTTGCTTTTTTTATAAAATAAAATTGAATTTTCTCAAGAAATTAATAACTGGCATGGCTTAGGAATTTGGAACTGTTTACAACATTATGAGCAGAAACTGTGAAAGGAAATGCAGAGCCAAAAAATTAATGCAGTAAGAGGCATATTTTGTGTTGATTTTGTCTTTGGCTTTTCCTGCCTAATATTTGAATCACTATCAAGTCTCAATTGGGATAAGGTACCTGCTCCAGCTATTATAACTCTTTCAGCAGCTGGTTCTTGAGCACCTACTGTGTGCCAGGCACTGTGTACATCACCATGGTTCTGCAGCCACCTGCAGGGGTCATCTTAACCTGAAGTTTGAAAATCTTCTTACGATGCTCTCAGGGCAGCATCAATCTTAAAGGTGTTTAATACTGAAAAAAAAAATAATGCTTCTTAGTGAAAGAAAACGTGATGATGCTAAACTATTGCCCCAACATTTTCCTCTGGAAAAAAAAAAAGGAAATATTCAGAATTTAAGAACTGCCATGAGAATTGTGTCCTTTATCCAATGATATTTTTGAAGTCAATATTATTAAACATCAACATCATTGTCCAAAAAGCTTTCATAAAAGTTAATAGTTTAGAAATAATAGCTGACAGTGAAATGTCATGATGTGAATTACAGAAGCGATGTAGACTTTCCAATCGTCTCTTTCTCAAGCTAGCTGAACTTTTCCTGTTGAAAGGAAAAGAAAAAAAAGATATACTTCAGGCTTCCGTGGTGGCGCAGTGGTTGAGTGTCCGTCTGCCAATGCAGGGAACACGGGTTCGTGCCCCGGTCCGGGAAGATCCCACATGCTGCGGTGTGGCTGGGCCTGTGAGCCATGGCCGCTGAGCCTGCGCGTCCGGAGCCTGTGCTCCACAACGGGAGAGGCCACGGCAGTGAGAGGCCCGCGTACCGCAAAAAAAAAAAAAAAAAAAAGATATACTTCCAACAGGTACATTTTTTCGCTTTAGGCGAAATGTCTCATAAATTGATTCATTGAAATGTATACCGAGATTCTGTGTCTCCAAAGTCTTAAGATTATTGCCTCAAAAAGGAAAAGAAAAGTTAATTCTGACCTTTTTTAGTTGTGACTTTAATTTTATATGATTTCTGATTTCATTATGGAAGGTTATATTGAAAATCATCCCAATATCCATTACACATCTTAATATCCATAAATTATGCTATTTATGACTTCAGATCAGTTGCTAATATGTTTATCTTCTCCTTCTTGACATCTCTAATCATTTGCCTTATAAAACTTATCAGCAATACTAACAATGAGTCAAGGTCAAGTATTACCAACCTCTGTCCCTGTAATGCAGTCCTGACTGAGACAAGAAATCTTTAGGAGACCTGAACCAACTGCCTTCCTCTTGGTAACTCCTGCTTTCCTTCCCAAATTGGCTGTCCCCAGGAGCTTAGGAGTATGGATTCAGCCTCCTGCTTGGGAAAGTGATTGAGCTGTAGTATCTGTCACTCATTATTCAGAAGATAACTTTATCTATCTGGCCAGGCTGTGTCCCCATTTTTCTCACCATTCCATGTAAAATATTTCCCATCCAAACAGGACCTTTGGTTGAACAGGAGAATATTCTTTTTGCAAAAGGATACTTTTAAAATCAAGGCTATGCAAGTTGAAATCTCCACACCAAGCAATGCTCTGTGAAATTGCATGAGAGCCTGTTCCAATGTTGACCATTGGGCTCTACCGTTATATTTTAAGACCTGCATGTTTTCTACTTATTTGTATTATTTCGTATGATGGGCACCTTGGTTTTCCCAGCAGGGCTGTAACTGATACTTAGATATAGCTTGCAGGTGTCACCCATTATATATTTTCAATGACTAATTTACATGGGGCTGGTACTCTTTTGGTAGGAGAAACATAAATAATTCCAATAACTGGTACCCAAAGAGAAAATTTATAATAAGAAAAAAAGAGTCTGACACAATGAGCGGAATTCTGTGACAAGATCTGAAATTCGAAGGGGGAGTGTAGTCAGAGCACCTGGACCAAGCCTCTTCTCAGCCCCCAGGGAGAAAACGTGCTGTGATTTGTGTCTCTTTTTATCTTTTCTTCTATTTTTTTAAATTGAGGTAACATTGGTTTGTAACATTATAGAAGTTTCATGTGTACAACATGATATCTTAACTTCCGTATACACTATAGTATGCTCACCATCCAAAATTTAGTTTCCATCCATCACCATACAGTTGACCCTCTATATACATTTTGCCCTCTCCCCACCCTTCTATCCCGCTGGTAATCACTACTCTGTTCTCTGTATCTATGTGTTTGTTTTTGTTTGTTTGGGTTTGTTCATTTCCTCATTTTTTAATTTTTAAATAATCCACATGTGATATACCACATCAACAGAATAAAAGATTAAAATCATCTTAATAGGTATAGAAAAAGCATTTGACAATATTCAACACCCAGTTATGATAAAAACCCTTAATAAAATGGCTGTAGAAGGAATGTACCTCAACATAGTTAAGGCCATAAATGACAAATCCATAGCTAACATCATACTCAATGGTGAAAAACTGAAACTATCCTTTAAGATCAGGAAAAAGGCAAGGATGTCTACTCACCACTTTTATTCAACATAGGATTAAAGGTTTTAACCAGAACAATTAGGCAAGAAAAAGAAATTAAAGGCATTCAAATTGGAAAGGAAGAAGTAAAACTGTCACTATTTGCAGATAACATAATTTTATATGCAGAAAACCCTAAAGATACCACACAAAAATATTAGAAATAACAAATGAATACAGTAAAGTTGCAGGGTACAAAATCAATATACAAAAATCTGTTGCATTTCTATACACTAATGATGAACAAGCAGAAAGAGAAATTAAGAAAACAATCCCATTTACAATTGCAAAAAAAGAATAAAATATCTAGGAAAAAAATTAATCTAGGAGGTTAAAGACCTGTACACTGAAAACCATAAGACTGTTGAAAGAAATTGAAGACACAAAGACACACGCTGTGATTTTAAAGTGAGAGCAGTGCCTTCAGGTGCAGCACTTGAACACTGTGTAATTACAGCAGAGGGTAAACCTTTCCCTTTATTGTCTTGAATCAGACTGCAGAACTGTCCCAACTCTAAGTTAGGAGCCTCTGTAGCCAGCATGGGAAGAGTTCAGAGTAGCTATGATCAAAGGCAAGAGGCACTCTGTTCTCATTCATGGCTGTGTGTAAAACACTCTTTAGGAACTTCTAATGATTGTTGCCCGTGGAGCGTAGATTGTGCCAAGATGATTCGTCCATTGGCTTACCCTCCACTCAGTTCCTTCATATTCACATTTCCAATGATCCTGTCCTCCACCCGGCGTCAGTCACCCACTGCAGCAGTCAAGCCCTTCTTGTCTTCTTGCCCTTGTCATTATCAATAACTGCTCTCCTGTAATGGACAATGAACTCTCTGGCTTTGTTTAGGACTAATTCCTCCAGGAGTACCATTTTTAGCTGCTCTAGAACTCTGATCTTACAATGACTATCCCTCTCTTCTGCATTATCAGTGTTTCCCTCCCAATGCAGCATACACAAATGCTCTAAAATCTCCAATCAAAAAAAAAAAATTACAGTTCTGCCCCTTGACGGTAGATCCTCTGTCTACTACCACATAGCCCTCCTCTTTATGGCAAAATATCTTTAAAGAGCAATGATGTTCGTTTCCTTACCTGACACTCTCTTATCTTACTGCAGTCCCCATCCTTCCACTAAAACTACTTTTTTCAAGTCATCAACAACTTCCATGTTCCCAAACATTGTGGTCAGTTCTCAGTCCTCATTTAACTTGGCCTCTGTCATTTGGCATTATTGGTCACTCCCTCCTTCTTAGAACACCTCAGGACTGGTGTTGTAGGGCACCATTCTTTTTTCTTCTTATTTATTTGCTGCTTCTTATCAGTCTCCCTTTGTTTGTTTGTTTCTCCTCTGCCTGACATCTAATGCTAGAGAACCACAGGTTCAGTCCTCAGCTGTCTTTTATTCCCAGGGTAATCTCATTCTTTCCCAGTGGCTTTAGATACCATCATATACTTAACTCCCAAATTCATATCTCCAGCCTTTTCCTTGAGTTTGATTTATCTGTCTATTGATCCCAACAGATGAATGTCTAACAGACATCTTAAATTTAGCATGTGCAAACTATATTCTGGATATCCTCTCCTCTCTTCCCTAAACTTGCTTTTCCCTCAAAATTCCCCATGTCATTAAATAGAACTGATATTTAAGGGCCAAAGTTCTGTTACAAAGGCCAGTAGGGGCAGAGAGATGTAATGGGGTTTATTTATTCATATTTTGTTGGGCACCAGCATCTTAATTACCCCCCAGCCATATGTTTTGCTCCTAACTAATGGCTGCATCTGTGGAAGAAAACAAACTCTTTTCAACAAACTGACAAACCCTAAATCCTCCTTGTTTTATATGCGATCAACAGTACATCATGGAACTAATTCCCATTGATCACTATTTTGTTTTGGTCTAGGCTGTGTTCTGCCTAAAACATGTGACCAGGAGACAAATTGCAGCCCAGATAATTAAGAGACAAGTAATTTAAATAGTGAGTTATACCCAGGAATTATAAATGGCTCCATGGGCACGTTCTGAACAGTTTTTTTTGTTTCTCTTTTTTAATGTGTCCTTTTTAGTTCTCCCTCAACACCCCCTTTATTGAAGTTTTGTTTTTCTATTTGACCTTTTCCATTTAGTATAGATTTCAGAGTCAGAACCGGGGAGACTTAGTTCCTCTCAGCCCGAGGTTATTCTCAGAACAAATCAATTTGCCATTGTATTTAATAAGGTGTGTATTTATTTATCAATCATCTTGTTACTTAAAGGATTTGAGAGATGTCAGTCTAAAAGTCTATGAGGATCATATTGATCATTAGGGCTTTTTTTTGTTTGTTTGTTTTGTTTTTTTTGCGGTACGCGGGCCTCTCGTTGTGGCCTCTCCCGTTGCGGAGCACAGGCTCCGGATGTGCAGGCTCAGTGGCCATGGCTCACAGGCCCAGCCGCTGCGTGGCGTGTGGGATCTTCCCGGACCGGGGCACGAACCCGTGTCCCCAGCATCGGCAGGCAGACTCTCAACCACTGCGCTACCAGGGAAGCCCTAGGGCTTTTTGTGTGTATAATTTTTTGCTTTGTTTTGCCTACTAGCTTTTAGCATGTTAAATAGTTTCTGGGCTCTTCATCTGCCACATCAAAGTAATGACAGACTCTTAGAGCAATAAATAGAAAATTAAATGCTTAAAAAGCATCTGGAAAATATATAACACTCCAGATATACAGATTTTAATCTTGTAATGCGACTGGAGGGAAATAGTACCTTAGAAATTCTCCCTGTTTGTTTCATTTTGATTTTTTACTCTGTGAAATTGAAGAACTAAGCATACTTCATATGAAAGCCAAAATGAAAATCTTAACATATTTATGGGTATTGAAGCCTAGCTAATTTTACTTTTACTTTGCCATGTTTATTAGGCAACATGTTAAATTCCACTTAACAAACTCTTCTATGTAGAATTAAGGATTCCAAAATGTAAAAAGAAGCACAGTTTCTTTCTTCAGAGCTTAAGCCAGAGAAAAGGATTCACATAAACAACTGTAATATATTTTTACAAAAACCTTCCTCAGGCCTAAATATTTCTCCAGCTGGACTCCATGTATTATGAAGGGATGTTCTAGTCTTCTATGAGATATTTTACATTTTATGTTGTAATTTCAAAACCTTTTGGAAATATTAATAGATTCCTATTCAAGAACATTGAGAAGACTTTCCTATAACCAAGAACTGCTGTAGACTTAAAATATATCTGTGTTTGAGTTTTTGATCAAACTGGCACCCTAAAACAACGTTTTCTTTTTAAATGCATTGATAAGCTTGCCTGCTTGCTGTTAACTTTCTAATGTCAAAGTGATAGCAATAGCCCAAAGCCTGTCAAGTGCTCAGATTGAATTATTTTCCTAGTTAAATACATAAAACTTCTTTTCTAAAGTGATAACTCACAACTGAAAGATATATTCTAATTTGACTTTAGCTTTTAAATATATTTTTAAATATCACTTTAGTTTGACACCACAAAAAATGACTGTGGCAGAGTGATTATTTTTTTAAATGTTGTGGTTTAGTAATACAGCCACAGCCCATCATACTAATAAATGCTGATGATGGGTCAGTACAAAATGTTGGACGCAGATGATGTCATGGTACACAGTATATATGAAACTCCAGTTATTAAAATATAAAAAATAAGAACCAGTTTTGAATCAAACAGTTTTAAGTACTTTCCATGAATTAGTTTATTTAATCTTGTGGTATAGGCAGAACAATAGCCCTTCAAAGATTTCCACATCCTAATTCCCAGAACGTGTGAATATATTACATAGATGACAAGAGGGATTTTGCAGATATAAATATGATTATGGACCTTAAATTAGGGAGATTATCTTTATGGGCCAATTTTATCACATGAGCCCTTAAAAACACAGAACTCTCTCTAGCTGGAGATCAGAGAGATGTAGCAGAAGTGAGAAAGATCCAAAGTATGATAGAGACTCAATCCACCATAGCTGGAGAGAGACACATGGAAAGCAAGAGAAGAAATAATGACAGCCTGTAAAATCAAAGACTGACCCCAAGCTGACAGTCCACAAGGAAAGGAGGACCTTAGTCCTATAACTGCAAAGAACTGAACTCAGCTAACAACCTGAATGAGCTCAGGAGCAGATTCATCCCTAGAACCTCTGGAAAGGAACATAGTTTTGCTGTTTTTGCCCTTGTGAAACTCTAAGCACAGGACCCAGCTGAGCCATGTTCTACCTGGAATTCTGACCTAGAGAACTGTGAGATATAGTAAATGGGTGTTACTTTAAGAAGCTAAACTTGTGATAATTAGTTACAGCAGCAATAGAAAACGAATATAAATTTTGACAGCAGCCCATGAATTGGTACGACTATTATCCCCATTTTACAGGTAAGCAAACTGAGGCACAGAGAAGTTAAGTAACATATCCCAAAATACCCAGTGGTTAAGTTAGGATTTTGACAGGAGAAATGAGCCATCATTTGAGAGGGTGTATTAAGGTTTGTCACACCCAAAAGAATATGTTGTGTATTAGAGATGTATTTTTATTTATTTTATTTTTTTATTTTATATATTTTTTAAATATTTACTTATTTATTTATATTTATTTTTTGGCTGTGTTGGGTCTTCGTTTCTGTGCATGGGCTTTCTCTAGTTGCGGCGAGCGGGGGCCACTCTTCATCACGGTGCGCAGGCCTCTCACTGTTGCGGCCTCTCTTGTTGCGGAGCACAGGCTCCAGTCGCGCAGGCTCAGTAGTTGTGGCTCACGGGCCTAGTTGCTCCATGGCATGTGGGATCCTCCCAGACCAGGGCACGAACCCGTGTCCCCTGCATTGGCAGGCAGACTCTCAACCACTGCGCCACCAGGGAAGCCCCCGAGATGTATTTTTATTAAAAGAAGATGTAATGTATGAACTGTATCTTTTGCATTTGATCTGTAATAGTTCATTAAGGTAGTATATCAGTAATTATTATTATTATTATTATTTTTTTTTTTTTGCGGTACGTGGGCCTCTCACTGTTGTGGCCTCTCCCGTTGCGGAGCACAGGCTCCGGACGCGCAGGCTCAGCGGCCATGGCTCACGGGCCCAGCCGCTCCACGGCATGTGGGATCTTCCCGGACCAGGGCACAAACCCGTGTCCCCTGCATCGGCAGGCGGACTCTCAACCACTGCGCCATCAGGGAAGCCCGGTATACCAGTAATTATTAGTAAATTTGCTAGTAAACATTAGTACGTTTTTCCTCAGAGAATATTTTCAACTTCACCGTATTTATTTTAGAGATGCACAATTATAGTAAACATTAGTACGTTTTTCCTCAGAGAATATTTTCAACTTCACCGTATTTATTTTAGAGATGCACAATTAAATTGCTTGGTCCATAAAATTAAGAATTAATGACTAATGAATGAGAGTTCCTTACTGAATCAAAGGCATAATAACCAGAAATGAGGATTAAAATAATGGTTTATCGTGTTCAAAACCAAAAATCAAGTTCAAACACAAAACATTCAAATCACAGAACAAATTCTTGTCATGAGAATTGTCATAAGATTTAAATGCAACTGGCCGCAGCATGAGGTTCATTGTGAAATGGTATGAAGTGAATGTTTAAATCTGCTTAAACTTCCTGGATTTCTGGAAATCAACACAAATCATGTTAAAATTGCCTTTCTACGTTAAAAAATGGCTTGTGAGAATCGTGAAAATATGAGCACCACAAAAATATATTTGGTCACAATGAACAAAACTGAGCACATGCTTCTTACAAAGTATCCTTATAAAATTTAAAACTGTATAAATTATACATCAACAGAGGAGACCACAAAGACCATGGTCATTAAAATTCTGCAAAGAACTAAATTAAATGAATATAATAATAATACATTAATGAATATTAAACACTGTAACATGTTATAAATATTAATATTTAATAAATTATTTATTAAATAAGTTAAATGCATGAAAATATGAAGAAAGAATTTTCTTACAAAAATATTTTCAATTGAAAAGAGTATGGACATCTCAAATAAGTCTAGTTATATTTTATTGATGGAAACATGGGGAAACTTTCAAAAGATTTTCTTTTTATCATTTACTATCGACTGACAATGTTGCTAATGCTATATTTAAAAATATAAACTAATTTTAAATTTCTCATAATGCTACATGGAGACCTATAAATGTCATTACAGTTAATTTTTACACATGGCTTAATGTTGAAATCAGGTAGACCAAAAGCAAAAAAATACAGCTCACATTGCTAAAAGTATTCTCAAAACCTGGAGGTTAAAAGACATATATGTTGCAAATGTGTGCATGTTTCATACACCCTCCCCCCATAAAAACCTTAACAGTCATATACATTTTAAGTTAAGTGGTCTCTGGAAGGTACAAGCCTAGCATGTATAATTTAAATATTTTGTCACCTTGGTCTAGAATTTATAACTATTTCTGTACCTGCTAAAAGTAAGAATGAGCTGTTCATGTGTTGAACATGTGTTCAAGTGGTAAGGTGTAAGGTAGACTTGTCTAGAAATCTATGAGTAGCATAGATTCAATGAACTCCGCTTGTAAAGACCCAGTTGGCTCGTAGCAATATTAGTCCAATTGCTCCAAATAGGGTTGTATAGTTCCAAGTTAAAAAAAAAAACAAAAAAAGGATCATTCTTTCTTAGGCATTCTAAGCTCTTTTAAGACCACTTCCAAATTCAAACTAAATAAAATGTCTTAGTGCACTGCTGCTTTTCTGTACAGATCTTGCTTCTGTTAGATATCACCAACCTTTGACTTCTCTCTCTAGACTTTTAACCCCCAGGCCTTCAAGAAAAGACAAGGTGATAACATTAACTTATTTATTTTTTTTAAAGAAACACAGGGTGTAAGTCTGTAAATCAAAACCAGCACTTGTGTCAAACTTCCTGCAATATGGGCTGTTCATTGCTGGAAATGGTGATACAGGGAGGTTGTAGACTTCTTCCTTATATGTCTTTAAAAATCAAGTAGTCCTAACTATCTGGAATTGGAAATGCAGATAGCTAATATTATTGTTGCCATCTACTCAAATACAATTTTGATTTTTTTTGTTTTTTGTTTGTTTGTTTTCGGTACGCGGGCCTCTCACTGCCGTGGCCTCTCCCGTTGCGGAGCACAGGCTCCAGACGCGCAGGCCCAGCGGCTATGGCTCACGGGCCCAGCCGCTCCGCGGCATGTGGGATCCTCCCGGCCCAGGGCACGAACCCGTGTCCTCTGCATCGGCAGGCGGACTCTCAACCACTGCGCCACCAGGGAAGCCCCTCAGGATATTTTTTAAACATCAGAATTTATTAAACTTTGACAGCAAAAGAACTACAAAGTAAAATCTTTATATGTAGAACTTGATAATCAGGGAATTATTCTAAGACATAAAACACATTCCTGATGTATCATCCTAGGTATAAAATGGGAAAACAAGAAGTTTTCCCCAACATTTACACTAGCTTTTAAAATTCTTTGACTTTACTATGACCAAAATTGTTTAGATTCTACAAAATGGGATTGTTTTGTTCCACGATCAGATGATTGAAAAATGCATCCTTTTAATTCTGTCTCCCAAATGTTTAAATCCTAAAGACAGATTAGGTAAACCAATGCAGAATCATACTGAATAAGGGTTGCAGTTGCCCTTCTGTATTCTCAGTTCTTTCTTCCACCTCTGCTGAAAATTATCAGATTACCTTTACATTATTCATTCAATCTACCGTTACTGAGAATCTATTATAAGGAAGTTACAGAGATTGGTCATAAATAAAACCCATCCAGACCTACTAATGGAAGACCCAACCCCTGACTTTTCCTTCTCACGTATCGTTGGGAGTGTCTCACATGAGTTCCCATAAATCCAAACACCATGGGGTCGGCTGCTGTGTTGGTGATCCTGTTTCCTTCCTCCTCTGCTTTGGCTCCTTAGTGCTGAGTACAACCACTTTTACTTTCATGGGAGTTTTCTACATGCTGCAGGCACAGCAGTCTCCTGAAGGCACCCCTGGGGTTCCCTAGGCTTCGAAGAGTGGAAATTCTCTCATGCCAGTTTCTCCAGATTCTCCTCCGCCCCAAGGCAAAGCACTGGAGTGCTGCAGTTGTCAAAAGGCTGTGTCTAGTTCAAAGAGCAGGATGGCTCCTCCCTGTTCTGTGTTTCCCCCTGTCATGGGGGGGGGGGGTCTCCATTTTACTCCCTCAGGCATTAGTCCTCATGCTGGTACAGGAAATGAGGTGGGACAGGGACACCATGCTGAATGCAGACTTGCTCTTACCTTCAGTAACTAAGGTTTTGTCAACCTTTTCGTGTCCAACTCCTTCTCTTGGAATGATTTTCCTTCCAAGAATCCTCTTCATTCCTTGTACGCGTAGACTTATATGGATCTATCCCACAGTTCACTCAGTATTTCTGAACCCTGTAGCGGTCACAATTTAGACGGGAGATACTGCAAAACAAATTATTATGCAATGTCTGCCTTAAGAGATTCTAGAATTTCTCTAATTGCTAACACACCTCAGGACGAATTGAAGCCATCAAATATTTGTAAATGTCAAGGAGAAGAGAACAAATTGCTGCTGTTTCCAAGTACCCCACTCTTTTTCCTCAGATTATCATAAGTTCCAGATGTTTATTAATATATTTTTAAAAGAATAACTGATTCAGTACTGTTCCAAATTTTGAGAATCATCTTATCTCACAGAAACAAGATTTAAGCATTTGTGTGGATGAGGGAGATTTATTTAAAAGGTTACTGAGAATTTTATTTTAATACTTTAGAGTCTTTCTTGACAAAAGGTGATAGTAAAACATTAAAAGGGTTATCATCTTAAAAGTGGAAAGAGGATTTGTGACACAAAGCAAAAAAAAAAAAAACCTTTGAGAATTGTATTTATGAAAAAAAATTGTAATTTTCAACATAAAAAAATTAATCCCTATTCATCATTCAATATATCATCATTTAATATGAAGGACAGCAGAATACACTTATAAAACGCTGAATAAATTTGCATTTTAGAGTAATTTACTTTTCACTAACGTAATTTGGATGACTCAAGTGAAACATAATGCAGTTAACTGAACAGATTATTTCAGGTATAAATTTTACAGGCAAAATATATGTCAGATACAACTCACGTTTTTATTCCTAAGAGAAATTGTGAGCACTTTATAATGATAATCATGTTGCAAAAATCATAAAGTTCCAATATATTTGAATGACTTAATTTCGATAAGACTTTCTTTCCTTTATAATCATGAGTTCAACTTCTACATCCAGCACTTTCATTATCCAGAATACTACTCTATGTCATTCAGAATTGTTTCTTCATACACTGAGGGTTTATTGCAGAGAATTACACAAGATGTTAGGATTTGTTAGAATTAAAAAAATCAAAATTGGGGCTTCCCTGGTGGTGCAGTGGTTGAGAGTCCACCTGCCAATACAGGGGACACGGGTTCGTGCCCCAGTCCGGGAGGATCCCACATGCCGCGGAGTGGCTGGGCCCGTGAGCCATGGCTGCTGAGCCTGTGCGTCCGGAGCCTGTGCTCCGCAACGGGAGTGGCCACAACAGTGAGAGGCCCGCGTACCGCCAAAAAAAAAAAAAAAAAAAAAAAACCTGAAAAGATGAATACGGTGTCAGTAATGAAGAGAAATGATCCATCACTGAAAAATGTCCACACTACATGTTTTTGCATCTGCCATACCAGCTTTTTCAGCCCTATAGGAATAATCCCTAATGAAATAAATTAATTGATGTGCATTTTTCTTTAAAACTTAGTGTTCCTAAGTGCAGGAAAGCTCATGTTAAAATATATATATATTTGGTTGTGTCACTTTCTTGCTTAAGACCCCTTGATGACTCCCTACCACCACCTGTTGCAGGTTGGTTTCCTAGGTAAGAAGACTTGGAAACTCTGTTACTGTGTTGGAGTTTTATTAGGGAATGGTTTTAGGATCAACACTGATGGAAAGGAAGAAAAAATTGCAGAATTAAGCAGGGGGAGAAGTGACACTGAGAATCTGTCTCCATGGGGCCTCATCTGAGGAGTTCTGAGGTTGGGATAACCCATCTGAGTTGTCCTGAGTTGGGGTCAAGGAACCAGGCTTTATTGCCCATGTCAATCAGTCATTGAGTGTGGGCCACCATGAGAAGGAGGCATGACCTTTGATGACATGGCCTCCTTCAGCTGAGGCAGTCCCTGGAGGGGGGCCAGTTAGGGAGGGCTGAGGGCTTTCTGCTGGCAGCAGTTGGTGAAGTTAAATCCTTTATTTTTGAAGGGGGATCTGGGTGGCACATTATGGCATCTACACACCACTTGACAGGATGAAATCATAACAATATAGCTCACAGTCCAAAGCCAGATCCAACATACTTTTCCCAATTTAGTCTCTATTATTAGCTTACCTGTATCCTAAATGCCAATCAACTCCCCTACTCTGTTTTTTTTTTTTAATAAATTTATTATTATTATTTTTTGGCTACATTGGGTCTTCATTGCTGCACACGGGCTTTCTCTAGTTGCAGCAAGCGGGGGCTGCTCTTTGTTGCAGAGCACGGGCTCTAGGTGCGCAGGCTTCAGTAGTTGTGGCTTGCGGGCTCTAGAGCGCAGGCTCAGTAGTTGTGGTGCATGGGCTTAGTTGTTCCACGGCATGTGGGATCTTCCTGGACCAGGGCTAGAACCCATGTCCCCTGCATTGGCAGGCGGATTCTCAACCACTGTGCCACCAGGGAAGGCCCCAACTCCCCTACTCTTGTATACCTCTATGCTGTTGAAAACAATAACTTGGGCACACTCTCCTCCCCCCTCTTTAAGACCTCATATACTCCCTTTGTCAGAGTTTATGCTTCTTCTGTGTTTATATACCATTAGCATTTATCTCACATTATGATTATCATTTTATTTACTAACTCCTGAAGACAGCTGCTTTTCCTTCGTATTGTACAACAAATACTTAACATAGAGCCAATATGCAAAGGTCCTATAAACAGTGAGTGGCCAAATGAATAATGAATGAGCAATAATTCACAAGACCAAGAGGAAGCAGATGTCATTTATTTCATGGAAACTGATTATCTTTTTTTTTCTTTTCTTTTCTTTTTTTTTTTTTTTTTTTTTTTTTTTTTTTTTTTTTTTTTGCGGTACGCGGCCCTCTCACTGTTGTGGCCTCTCCCGTTGCGGAGCACAGGCTCCGGACGCGCAGGCGCAGCGGCCATGGCTCACGGGCCCAGCCGCTCCGCGGCATGTGGGATCTTCCCAGACCGGGGCACGAACCGTGTCCCCTGCATCGTCAGGCGGACTCTCAACCACTGCGCCACCAGGGAAGCCCGAAACTGATTATCTTATTAAGTAAGTCCAATTCATTAAGGGCAGAAATCAAATCTAATAGACCAACATTTACCCTAGTCCTGGTGTATGTCTGAAACTGCTTGGAATTTTAGAAAATACAAATAAACGAGAGATGTATTCCTTGTCTTCAAGGTTCCTATGATCTATTTGAAGAGAAAGGAGACAAAAAAATATAAAAATTAAATGGCACAACAGAAAATAGAATTTAATACAAAGATACGTGAAAAATCATGGACAGCCCACCTACTATAATTGAGATGTGTTATGGAAAGTTATTTATGACTTTTTTTTGACCAGAATTCAGGTCCCATCTTCCCACAGAACAGTATTTGACATAACAGTCAATTTCCCTAGATAGCTTATATAATCCTCTTTATTAAATTTAGAACAGGCCTTAGGACTAACAGTGATATATAATGTAGTAGCACTTACTGTAGCATTTTTATTTGTATGCCAAATTTAATGAATGGATTAATATGTTCACATATTCAACAAATATTATGATGAGCATCCACTGCATGCCAGGCACTGGGGTATAGCTGTGAACCACTCAGATAAGCTTCTCCTTACAGAGCGAACGGTCTTTGGGGCAAAGCAGACATTGAGTGATCATAATAAAGGGCACTAAGTGTTATGGAGAGGGACCGTGGGTTATGGTAGTGTTCAACAAGGGAGCTGCTTGGGCTGGGGCTTCTTATTTAAGGCAGGGTTAGGCTGAGGTTTTAAGGGTGAATTAGATATAAACTGGAGGTTGGAGAGAAAAGGAGGAAGGATGGGTTCCAAGTAGAGGGAAGATCATGTGTAAAGGTCAAGGCATGGGAGGAAATATGCACATAGAGGCCATTTGAGTAGCAAAAAGAACTGTCTTGCAGCTAGAGTACTATGAATAAAGTGAGACAAAGCTACATGTTGGAGAGAGACGTAAAGGTCACATCATGGCAAGCTTTGGAATGAGATTGGTCTTTGTCTTAAATGTCGTGGAGAGTTAAAGGTGGGCAGGACAGCGTCAGATTTGCATTTGTGGAAGATTATTCTAGAAGCAGTCTACGGGAGGAGTCGTAAGGGTCAAGGATGACAGCAGGGAGACCAGGTGGCTAATACTGCTATTGAAAGTGCACAGTAGGTTGGCCTAAGGTATTGGCAACGAAGGTGACTAGAAGTGCACGGTAGCAAGTCCGTAGAATGAATGATGATTGGAGATTGATGAACTGTGGGGAGCGAGGAGAAAAGAGGAGCTGGGATGCCCGGGACCCTTGAAGTTCCAGGAAGGGATGCCTGCAGTATACCTGCCTCCTCATCTGATCCAGGCAGTGTGGGAGGGCTTGACCGTGCTCCTGTTCAGGCACAGGCCACAGAGCAGGAAAGGAGTCCCTGGGCAGGTGGCCACAGCAGAGGCAAGGCTGGAAAGTGAGCCACCCTAAGCAAAGCAGGATGAAGGAACAGAGTGACTCTGGGGGTCTGTTGCCAGTGAGGAGGAGAATCCCTGGCCCGGCCAGCACAGAAGAAAGACAAAAGAAAGCAGCCCTCGATACCTGGAACTGAGTTTCACAGGTAGACCTCAATGCTATTACAAGCTGGTCTGACATTCAGAGCCAGGTCATTTTATTCTCCCGCTGGACACAGACAAAATCTCTAACCCCAGATGAGATCACCCTGAGACAAGGATAAAATGAAACAGAGCAAGACCACGTCATAATTCTGTCTAAACACAGACAAAAAACATGGTTATTGTGCCAAAATAACCAAATAAAACACCCAAACCTAGAAATACCCTCTTTTTCTAACAACATCCCATCCGGAGCAAACTCTGCTTCCTTAGACCCTCTCCCAATCACCCAATCCAAGCCTAAGTCTTGTAACAGGTTCTTTCTGACTTTACTGAGATGCCCCACGGTTCCCCATGTCATGTGGTCCCCCGTGCTGTGGTGAGTAATAAACCCAACTTGTTCAGCTACAAAGGGGTTCCTGGTGGTCTCTGGCTGAGGGCACTGACAGTAGGCTAGAAATTCATAAATTGGCAATTGCCTGCCTATATGTGATGCCTTGGCGTTTTAGTGCTGTGGAATGGCACGCCGTGGGCACATAACAAACATTTGCTCGACAAACAAGCAAGCGTTTACAGGAATGAAGAAAAGACCACTGCAATAACCCACCTGCTTGCAATCCATTCCAGCCAGTCTCTTGGATTCGAATGTTGATCTAAACCTACACGGAAAAAGAAAACAGAGAAAAAATTAAAACAAAGGCAAAAACACAACCCCCAGAAGATTTATGAGTAATGCTACTTCAGTCACAACAGTCTTTAAATTTTTTTTTTTTTTTTACTTTGATTTTGCTCAGGGAACTTTTAGCTTTACTCATCTTTAATTACCTCAATTTCATGCTGAACTCAGGCACAGAAGAGATCTGTTTGTAATTTCAGATGAGAGAAAATGAAATTCCCCTCAGCAAAGTCAAATTTTAAAATTCAACAGGAAGAACAGTGTGCCAGTTCACAAAAAATATCAACTTTACATTTCAAGGTAATTCAGTGGCAATGCAGTACTAAAGAGCTCATGTTTTGTTCTGAAAACAAAACAACATTCAACAGAGAGGGAGAATGTTAAGACAGAATCTATTTGTCTCTCCCTCTCTCTTTTTTATTGTGGTGAGAACATTTAACATGAGATCTACCCTCTCAACAGAATTGTATGGACACCCTACCGTATTAGTAAGTGCTATTAAGCACAATGCAAATCTCAAGGACTTAATCAGTTATCTTGCATAATGAGTTTTATGCCTGAACAGCAGGTCCCGCATCCCGCCCACCCTCCTAGCCTCTGGCAACCACCATTCTACTCTCTGCTTCTGTGTGTCTGACTAGGTTAGATGCCTTAGATCAGTGGGATCATGCAGTATCTGTCCTTCTGTGACTGGCTTATTTCAGTTAGCACAGTGTTCTCCAGGTTCATCCCTGTTGTCGCAAACGGCAGGATTTCCTTCTCGAAGGCTAAATAACATCCCGTTTAATGAACCACATTTTCTTTATCCACTCCTCTGGCAATGGACACGGAGGTTGTTTCCACTTCTTCGCTATTGTGAATAATGCTGCAATGAACATGGGAATGCAAATATTTCTTTGAGATCCTCATTTCAATTCTTCTGGATATATACCCAGCAGTGGGATTGCTGGGTCATATAGCATTTCTATTTTTAGTTTCTTGTGTTTTTGTTTTTCTTCGCGGTACGCGGGCCCCCCACTGCCGCGGCCTCTCCCGTCGCAGAGCACAGGCCCCGGACGCGCAGGCCCAGCGGCCACGGCCCACGGGACCAGCCGCTCCACGGCATGTGGGATCTTCCTGGACCGGGGCACAAACCCGTGTCCCCTGCATCAGCAGGCGGACTCCCAACCACTGCGCCACCAGGGAAGCCCTATTTTTAGCTTTTTGCGGAACCTCTATACTGTTTCCCATAGAGGCTGCACCAGTTTACATTCCCACCAGCAGTGAATATGGGTTCCACCTCTTCCCCATCCTTGCCAACACCTGTCATCTTTTTCTTTTATAATAGCCATCCTAACAGGTATGAGGTGATATCTCATTGTGGTTTTATTGTGCGTTTCCCCATGGTTAGTGATGTTGGGCATCTTCTCATACACCTTTTGGGCATTTGTACGTCTTCTTCGGAGAAATGTCTATTCAAGTCCTTTGCTTGTTTTAAAATCAGGTTTTGTTTTTTTTTTTTTTTTGCTATTGAGTTTAAGGAGTTTCTTATATACTTTGAATATTAACCCCTTATCAGCTATATGATTTGCAAACATTTTCTCCAATTCTGTAGGTTGCTGTTTCATTCTAATTGTTCCCTAGGCTGTGAAGAAGCTTTTTATTGTCTCTAGAAGGTGGAATATTCAGCAGATGTTAACATTTTTCTTTAGTCTCTTGTATTTTTCAAATGTTCAAAAAAAGAACAATAATTATTTTATAATTAAAAAGAAAACAATAGTAATTCAAACTAATTAACAGAAGCCAATTCATAAAGCTAAGTGGAATGGGAAATATGGTAATTGTCTGAGCCTTGATAAAGGTTATTTGAGGAAAAAGGGGAGATTTGGACTTACATATATGGTTATTTATATTAATCATGTTCACCAAGTTCTTCCCCTCTTCTACAATTTATTTGATGCTAAGTCAAAGACCAAGAAACCACCTTCTGAAGCTTTTGAGAAGTTTCAGTTTGCCAACTTAATTTTCTAAGTTTGGGAAAGGAAATAATGAGAAAATGAAAATGTGCAAAAAGTTACCAACTCTTATGCATTATGGATGATAACATTTAGCAGTTTCTAGGAGAGGCAGATACAGAGATCATATTTTGCATTTTTAATACACTTCTTATATTTGCTGAAAAAAGCTAGTGTAAACAGATGCATCTCCCTAATGAGGATGCTACAGCTGATAGTCCTCTCTACTGTGAAAACTCCCAAAGTTTATGAAGAACACACACCAAAAAAAAAAAAAAAAGAAAGAAAAAAAGCCGAAAGCAGAGACATGTTTTTTTGAGAAGCATAGCTAAGTTTTTCTTTAATTACTGAAATATGAGTCAGATTAGGATCATGATATTCATGAATAACACAATGAATAAAAGAATGACTCGCCCACGTGGAACAGAAGATGTCAGTGCAGGGCGGTCGGCTTTGTTATTCCAAACTTAAGAGAATGATGGGCACAGTGTTATTCATTTTGGAAGATTCTACACCAAAACACTGACATCCTAATTAGGACATGTCTGTCTTCTATTCTTGTGCTTTTCTATACACTTTGTCAGTGACTTTCAACCATGTTTTTTAGCTGTATAAGAACTCGACCTCAAATTCTCAAAACTCCTTTTTATCGTCTTTAAATATTTATGTGGCATTCAACACTTCTTTGAAAGCGATGAGTCTACCTCAAATCAAATACAGACTTGCAAGCTAAAAAGTCTGGAAACCACTGTCCAGGGGGATCAATTCAGAAGGAAGTACGTCTTATATAAATTGGAAAAGCAACAGGACTAACTCGTTGCAAGCCGAAGTGATGTTGGTGTCAGACCACGGAACATCTTAAGGATAAAGGGGATTATAGAGGCACAGCCACAGTGAATCAACCACATTCAAATGAAAGCTTTTAAGTTGTGTATAATTAATAATTTTTGAAGGGGTGGCATGAGGTTTGGGAATTTTTTTGCGGCTTCTCCCCTTTCAATGTTTTCTGCAACCCTCTGGCATTAATGATGATTAACTCTACTTGCCGGGGCTATCACAACCCACCCTATCAGAATTCTAAAACGATGCATATCAAAATAGACAGATAAAATAATTACAAGAGTTAGTAAGCAATCCAATGTCAGGATTGAAATACAGTTGAAGATGTTGGAAAATTTCTAACCTGATACAAACCATCAAACTCTGGAACTTCGCTTCTTTCACTCTACCAGGAAAGGTGATATCCCTGTTGTGGATTATTCCTGAAGGGCCCAAGTAAAGCCTGGGTGTGTGACACCAGTGATCCTCCCTCTCCAGTAGCTGTGTACTTTTCTGAAATACTTGGAAGCTGAGCAGCCTTGCGGTAGAGAAAAGTGGTGATGGTGGTGAGGAGGGGAAAGCCTGTCTGTAGAAGAGTCCACCGCAAGAGAAGGAGAAGGCTGGTACAAGAAGCCAGACCCAGAAGCGGTATCTGAGGTTCTAAAGTGAGGGTGGTTCCAGGTTCTGTGACGCTACTGATGTCTGAATAGGTCACATCTTGGCACGCTGGCTGCGTGTGTGCTCTGGAGGAGAAGCTGAGGATGTGTAAAATCAAAGGTGCCACACCTCCACACAGAGTCTAGAGCCCAGGAAAACTGCGTGCCTTATCTGCTTCTACTGGGCAGGGGACTACAAATCTCCTTCTCAGCTAGCTAATGAGGCAGGGCTGAACTGGAGTGGAAGGAGGCATCTTTACAATTCCAAGATCCATCTCTATGTGGGGAGGAGACAGTCTTTGACACAGGACTGCACGTAGATGACAGATTTAGAATCATTACATCCATGCTATGAAGTCACCATGAAATGAGAATTTCAGTTTACCAACTGATTTACTTATGCATTGTAACACAGAACAATACATAGTTTCTAATAGGTACCTCGTTTCCCCCCAAAGGCTATATATAACATGTAGGTACAGTTTACAGAAAAGTGATAGAACACCCACCTAAGAAATAGAATATACCAAATGTTGTGATTTTTGCTTTACTTCTATTATACAGTAGAAGCATGGTATCAAATGGGGTATGTTCTTCTCTCACTCATAGAGCACACTCCTTAGAGAGTTACTGCTACATCAAAGGGTTGTTAAACATGACCAAGGGATGAGAATTGTCTCCAAAGGAGTTGTGCTGATCTCCACTCTCACCGGTATTCGAAGGGTGTTCTTGTTGCCTCACGTACTCTAATAAGATATTTTCTTGTTTCCCTCGTTTGTGGGAGGTGAGACGGTATTTTACGGTGATTTTATTTTCCTTCTCCTTGACTGCTAATACAATTAAGCATCTTTTAATTTGCTCACAAACCATTCATGTTAACTCTTCCATGAATCACCTTTTGTTCTTTCTCTTGGTTTGACTTTTTATGGTTGATTTATAGAAGTCTTTGCTATGTTCTGATTTCTCGTCTTTGACAGTTGTGTGTTTTGCAAATAACTTCTCCCAGTTGGAGGCTTGTGTTTTTATTCTCTTTATGATGTCTTTGATGATAATCAGTTCCAGATATAAATGTTGACATATTTTTCACTCTTTTCCTGTATGTTCTGTGCTTTTGTAAATGGTCTTAAGTGAAATAATTTTGTGAATCGAGGGCAGAACAATATTCTCCTATATTGTCTTGCAAGCATTTTGGAGTTTTGCTTTCCGCAGGTATGTCCATCTGGCATTGAATTTTATGTATGGTGTGAGTCATAATTCACGGTGTGGTCTTGATTTGCTTTTTTCCAGTTGTGAAATCAATACACTAAACAGTCCATCTTCCCCCACTGATCTGCCAAGGCGAATATCAAGTTTCTACGTACATGTTGGTCTCTTTCTGGGCTCCCTTTCCTATTTCATTGCTTTGTTTACTTACTCATGTGTCAGTATGACACTGTCTAAATTATGTCTTTTAAGTATTGCTGCCTCAAAGCACAAGAGCCATCTTTCTTGAGAGGTAGTTTTCCCCCCATATTTTCAACTCCACAGTGAGATATTATTATTATTACTATTACTATTAACAGTCAGTGTTGTTTAGTTTTTCCCTCAGCCTTACCAGTTTTTTTGTTTTGTTTTGTTTCTGTTTTTTCTGTTTTTGTCCTTACCAGTTTTTTTCTCACTGTTGTCTCCTGAATTTCAGACTTTGCGTCAAGGATCATTTTCCTTCTTCCTGAAGTATAATTTTAGAAGTTCTTTTAGTGAAGGTTTGCTACTGGTAAACTCAATTCTTGTTGTTGTTACTAATGCTTCAAAGCATCTTTAATTTTTCCCTCATTCCAAATAAAAACAATCATTTTTCTGGGTATTCTAGAGTGACAGCTATTTTCTATCAAGACTTTAAAGATTTTTTAAAAAATTTTCCCAGTTTCTATTGTTCTTGATGAGTGTAAGGTTTTTTTTTTTTAACATCTTTATTGGAGCCTTACAATGATGTGTTAGTTTCTGCTTTATAACAAAGTGAATCAGTTATACATATGTTCCCATATCTCTTGCATCTTCCTCCCTCCCACCCTCTCTATCCCACCCCTCTAGGTGGTCACAAACCACGAAGCTGATCTCCCTGTGCTATGCGGCTGCTTCCCACTAGTAGTGGTAGTGTATGTATGTCCATGCCACTCTCTCACTTTGTCACAGCTTACCCTTCCCCCTCCCCATATCCTCATGTCCGTTCTCTAGTAGGTCTGTGTCTTTACTGCCATCTTACCCCTAGGTTCTTCATGACATTTTTGTCATTCTTGTAGGTAATTTGGGACTATTTAAAATTCATATTTACCTTGGGCTTTTTGGTTATATAATTACTATGAATTACAGCTTCAAATTTGTATGGGGAATGTCTAGATTTATATGGTTAGGCATTGCCCATGGAGAGATTTCTTCTGTCTAGCTGTCTGTCTAGCTACCTAGCTTAATTGCCATTAAAAGTACCACTTTTTGATTGTTTTGGTCTCTGATCCAGCTCACAGGTTTGACTTTTGTTCTCTGCATGCACAGACCTTCAAAATCCACCTTCTCAACCACAAGGAATTTTCAGATATGCCCATAATAAACACCTATTTATCCAGCACTTATTTATCTTTCCAGATCATGATTCCTTACAGCTCTGGTCTCTGGTGATTTCCTGAACATTCTGAAAAGCTCAGCCATGCTTTTAAAAAGATGATGTTTACATTTTATCATGCATTTCAGGTACTCTGTACAGGGAATGTTTCTTCAGATAGAAATTCAAATGTGGTATAGGAAGCAGAAAACTTGGATATTTTCAAAATCTTCTTTAATATCCTTAAATACTGCTTTAAACTCTTAATAGCCTTCAAATTTTTCTCCATTAAGGAACTGGTAAACTTCCTTGTTAGTTCCAGGACCAGAGGCATCTTGCTTCTGCCAGTCATCTTAATTCAATCTCCCAACTGCTAGTCTTCCTAATCTTTACAATCATTTACATTTTTTTGCTCTTTGTTCATTTACCTCTGAATCCTTCTACTTTCTTTCCCTTAGAGTTTCTTGCCCTGTGTCTTCTGGTGACTTTGAGTGTGATTGTTGGAATCAGCAAATGAAGATCAAGCTGTTGCCCTAAACAGTCTTGGCTTAGCAGAGGAGAAAGTATCAAAACATGTAGACGTAGCACGTATCTTTCTGAAGTCTCCCTGGGAGAAGATGAAGTGCGACTGCCTGGAGTATGGTAGCAAGTGGGCCTGTCTTGCCTTTGTTTCTGTATCTCTCTGAAATGGCACCACTTTTAGAGAACGCTCTTTTCTCTTTTTCCTCAGGCATCTAATTCTGCCACTTCTTGGGACTGACTAATGACAAGAAAGAAATAACACAGGAGACAGAAAGAACACTAAACTTCCAAGAGGAGTAGAGATATACCAGGTAAGCAGTAGCCGAGGATATATCCGAATACACACGCGGTAGAGCCATATAATGGGCTGGACAAGCATTGCATAAGCTCTACAAAGCAGAGATCTTTAAAGGTTTTATTTCTAGTTCCTGGCACATAGTAGGTACTCAGTAAGTATTTGTTGAAGGAAATTTAACAAATACGTGATAAGAGTATTCAATTTGAACTTAGATTATTTTTTTCATACTTGCTTTAATAATAATATAACAATATAACATCATAGTACAAATTAATCAGTTTAGGTAGATTCATTTTTCAAGTTTATTTTGTACAAAGACCATCAGGAAGTTAATAATGTATCATATCTTGTTTTTCTGCATTACCCATGCCTGAAGTGAGTGTAGTAATTGGGGCTATGCTACCCAAAACAGACATTAATATTTATGTGGTAGCAGCTACCAGAAGAGCAGACATAGTGCCCTGGGGAAATAATTCACTTCCTTGGGCTCAGCCTTGCATCCCAGATTCTTATCAGTGAAGAAATGCCCCAGAATAACTCATTGGTTGATTGCCACTCAAAACCTCTCATACTTTCCCTCCTTCTCTCATTTCTAGTTTTTCTATTATTTTTGCCATCATTCTAACCTTTAAGTAAGGCAGGTGCTAATGAATGTATGATTTTTTTAATCAGCTGAAGATGTTGTCACAATCTAAGTGTACATGTAATTTCCCATAATAGATGTTTTTAGAAAACGGGCGGTAATGGTAGGTTGTTAAGTTTATGTTGAATGAATAATAATGCATGTTTTACGTGCATTAGGGGAGGTTGCTTTGTTAAAAGAAATCCCATAGTGAGTTTTGATAAATTTTAAAATCCACCTACAGACGTATTTAGAACAGGGAGAATAATCACCTTCTGCTTTTAAAAATCTGGATTTTCATGCTTTGGAATTACCTAAAGCAGGGATATGTCTGTAAAATAAACTAAGGGGTTTTTGGTTTTTTTTTTTTTTTTTTTTTAAGAATAGCATTCCTACGTGTTTAACCTTGTTAAACAATATTTGCAAGAGAAACCCTATTAATCCTGGATCCCTACCTTGGTTCAGGTGGTTCTAAGACAGGATCCCCCATTCAGATGCCTCTTGGGGTCAGGTAGATTAGAATAAATGAGTGAAGTAGGCTAGTAGTAATGCAATTAGGAGTATTTCAGACTGTGGCAAAGTGAAAAGTGTATGCTTCAGCTCAAGAGTTCCCATCAACTCTTGCCTTGTAAAAAAGCTGGTGGCTACTTCCAGATCTTGTTTTTTCAACAAAAGCAAAAACCAGAATTTAATGTGAATTTTCCCATTTGTAGAGCATTAGCAAACAAAATCACAAAATGGACAAAGATATGATCAGGCCATTCACAGAAGAGGAAACCCCAAAGGACAGTAAACTTTTGAGAATGTGAATTTATTTTCATGGGTACTCAGAAAAAAGAACATTAAAACAACAATGGATGTTATTTGGTCCCATCAGATCTAAGGATCGCCGAGGAGTCCAGCAAAGGGAACTGTCCTTCACTGCTGATAGCAGTGGAAACTGGCACAGCCGCTTTGAAGAGAATATAATGACATTCAATAAGATAAAGATGCACATACCGTATAACCAGCAACTTCACTTCTGAACTTTTACGCTAGAGAAAGCCACACACATCGGTACATTAAAGATAGCATGTGAATGTCTGCAGCATCATTGTTGGAAACAGCAAAAATTGGAAACATAAATGTCCTGCATAAAGTGTTTGGGGAAATATAGTGTAGCATATTCTTAAAATAAAATGTGGTATCACATTTTAAAAAATGACCCCAAACTACATGTAACAACATGTTAAAAGTATACTACTAAGCAAACACAAGCCAAGAGGTGTGGAAGGCAATGTACAGGTTGCACAGAAAAAGCTGAAAAACCTGGAAAATAATATTATATGCATATATACATATATAATATATGTGAACACATGTATATAGTACAAAATTACTTCCTTATACTTAAATATGAAAATATTGCACGAGAATAATAAATATCAACGTTAAAAGAGTGGCGGTGACCTCTGCGGGGAGAGAGAACGGAATGGAAGGAGAAGGGTACAGGGAGGTGTTTAGTAGCTGTAATGCTGTAGTGCATAGAAAAAGGAAAGATTCAATAACACACAAAGGGTTCATTGAAAATACTTGTACAGTGAGCCACCCTGATCAAATACAGGAGAGCATGTCTCACACCCTCCTACTACACTGGCTACACATTTTGACTCTCTCCTGCTGATTCTTCTTCAACTCTTGGGTCTGTCAGCATTTGCATTCTCCAGAGCTTTGTCCTGGGAGATCACCTCTTCTCTGGGCACTAGTTCCCTACGTGCTTCAATGTCGTTTCTTGGGTTTAAAAGCCATCTATACGCTGATGACTTTCAGATTTATATTTCTAGCCAGAACTTCTCCCCCTAAACTCCAGACTCAGTTATTCAACTGTCTACTTCATGTCTCCACTTGTATGTCTGTTAAACATGTCAAATATAACACGGCTCCTAACTCCCACCTGCAAGCCTTCTCTTTGCAGCCTTCCCCATCTCAGTAGACAGCAACTCCACCCTTCTGCTTGCTCAGGCTTCAAACCGTGGACTCAACTTGGAATTCTCTTTTGCTCACACTTCATATCCAGTCAACAAGTTACATAATCCAACCTTCAAAATATATTCAGCATCTGACCACTTCTCACAACTTCCAGTGCTACCACCTGGTCCAAACCAATATCATTTTGCCAGGACTATTGCAATAGTCAGCACATCTGCGTGTTTCTACTCTTGCACCGCTTCAATCTATTCTCAGGACAACTTTTTAAAAATGTAAACTCTATTAAAATGTGCGTTAGGTATGTTACAACTTGACCTAAACTCTCCAATGGCTTCTCATCTTATGCAGAGTAAAAGCCAAAGCCTTCCCACGGTCCACAAGGGCCCTCAGGGCACAGCTCTCTTCATATCTTTGTATTCATATCCTGCCTCTTCCCTTCCCTCTGCTAGAGCCACTGACCTCATCACCATTCCTCTCCAAACACAAGGCTGGTACCAGTACCTAGAGGCCTCTACATCCCCTAAACCCTTTATTCTAGTTTATTTGTCTCCACAGTTCATATGTACTGTCTTCTTCTCTGTCTTCTTTCTACTATGTGTCTCCCCTGCTATAATTTAAGTCCCATGAAGGTAGGAAACTTTGTCTCTTGTTTACTGCTATCTCCTCAGCACCTAAAATAGTGTCTAGCACATAGGAAGCACGTAATAAATACTTATTGAATAATTTAGTAAATGGTGAGTAAAAAACCTTATAGGTAGAGTGAATAATTGACATCAAATCAAAAATTTTTAAATAATCTAGATAGATTGGAATTATGCAGATCAAATTTTTTATGGATGTTGTAAAGACCTAATTTAGATGAAAAAGATCAATTGCATAGGACAAAGAGGTATTTGTTCCCATGTAAAACAAGCTAGCATATTTAATTGATCAAATATTCAACATCTGTTAACTTGGATGACATAAAAAATTAATGTTGACAGACTGCATTTAGAGTAGGGTATAAGAGAAAGCTAATTAATGACACCTACACACAGGCCATATTTCTGTTCTTTGGGGAGAATAATAAAATCATACCTGAATATCTTCTAATCTTACTATGGGTCTAAATTATACTGAAATGAGATACCAATTTAATTGTCTTCCTGAAAATTAATTGTCCTTAGCTTCCTAAGAGCATCCAATCATTTTTTGGTAACTATACTCCTGTCTTTCCTTTTGAAGCGTTACCAGTATACTTTAATCTTATTGATATTTTTTAATTGCAGATATAATGAATATAGAGAAAAGTATATAAATATAGAGCTTAACAAGTTATTGAAGACAAGTCTGGTGAATCCCCCGAATATACTTTTCATTTCCTGTGTCTACTCCTAGTCTTCCAGGCCTTTATTCAAGTCTTTTCTCCTTTACGTTAGTGTGTGTTATCTTTCTTCATCAGGGTTTCCTCAAAGTTGATCCCATGTAGGGAATGATATACATGCTCTTTTTAGGAGGGTTCGATACTTCTCCTTCTTTTCCTCAAAGCCTCTCTCCAGGGCCTTGAACATTGAAAGAGCTCAATAAATGTGCGTCAAATACAGGGACAAATGAAAGTGGAGTTGTATTAATAGATGGTAAGGACACAGGGATACGTAAACCCCTGCACATCTCTCAAATAATGAAGTGGAATCATTGTAAGTGTTGAAATAGATAAGGACAGACTGTATGGTGATCAACCCTCCCTTCCTTATTTTTTAATGCTTAATTTAAGAACAGAACATTTGATATTGAAATGTTAGACTTTATGAAGATGTAGTCATTAAAATGAACAAGTTAATGAGGCAGAGAAAGAATGAGACAAGAACAAGGTTTTCACAGAATCTTTGCATCAATAGCCAAGCCACGACGGGAAGTGCTCCTATTCCTCAGGAGACAAGGAACGCAATCAAGCGCCAGACCTTACTAAATTGCTGCAGTCTAATGGGATAATTAAGAGAAAAACATGGCTACTTCCTTTTTATTCTTCCTTTTCTGAATTGCCCATTTTGATTGCAATTTCACTTGTCTCTGCAGAAAAGGCAAACAAGCAGCCAGTCCTCAGCCACAGCAAGGGAACAACACCCTCAGCATCTCTGTAGAGTACAACAGCTTTCTAATGCCTACACTGCACACTGCTTTAGATGCAGAGAGGGGCAAATAACTCAAAAGCACTCATTACTTTGCCACCTAAACTAATAATGGAATTTGGTGGATTCTATCCCAAAGGAGAAATAATGCAAAAAACTGCATCGTATGTCCAGTCTACGTTTGTAGAATGTTCTCTTCTGAAGACTTCATGCCCAAAAAAGCACGTCTATGCACCTTTTGTGAATGGAAACTGTTGACAATCATAAAAAAGTAGTTCCTTGGCTGGAGATCTCAAAGTATTAGAAGATAGGGGAAAATACAGAAAAATATAGCCGTGTCCTGAATTCTCCTAAGCTGAAGGACCCCATCACCAAATAAATAGATTTACAAATATCTTTAATGCCTGGGCTTCTGAGTGAAGTTTCAAGAAAAATCAAAAGATAGTACAATGAATAAAATGTAGGACAGGTAGCAAATATTTGAAACTACATAAATAAAAATATAGAATTTAACAAGAAAGAAGGGAAGGAAAGGAGAGAGGACTTTTTGGAGGCAGAATGGAGGTGACTTGGAAAGCACCAAAGGGAGAAGCCAGGAACTCAGAGTTTTCTCCTGATTATGCCGCAGAGCACCAAGGGGAGGACTACAGCCGTGTGGCTGACAGGGTCTTGGTGCTCCGGCCGGGTGTCAGGCCTGTGCCTCTGAGATGGGAGAGGAAATTCAGGAAATTGGTCCGCTAGAGAACTCCCAGCTCCGCGTAATATCAAATGGCGAAAGCTCTCCCAGAGACCTCCATCTCAATGCTAAGACCCAGGTCCACTCAACGACCAGCAAGCTACAGGGCTGGACACCCTATACCAAACAACTAGGAAAACAGGAACACAACCCCACCCATTAGTAGAGAGGCTGCCTAAAATCATAATAAGGTCACAGACACCTCAAAACACACCACAGGATGCAGTCCTGCCCACCAGAAAGACAAGATCCAGCCCTATCCACTAGAACACAGGCACTAGTCCCCTCTACCAGGAAGCCTGCACAATCCACTGAACCAACCTTAGCCACTGGGGGCAGACACCACAATCAACGGGAACTAAAACCTGCAGCCTGCGAAAAGGAGACCCCAAACACAGTAAGTTAAGCAAAATGAGAAGACAGAGAAACACACAGAGGATGAAGGAGCGATGCAAAAATCAACCAGACCAAACAAATGAAGAGGAAACAGGCAGTCTACCTGAAAAATAATTCAGAGTAATGATAGTAAAGGTGATCCCAAATCTTGGAAATAGAATGGAGAAAATACAAGAAACGTTTAACAAGGACCTAGAAGAACTAAAGAGCAAACAAACAATGATGAACAATACAATAAGTGAAATTAAAAATTCTCTAGAAGGAATCAATAGCAGAATAACTGATGCAGAAGAACGTATAGGTGACCTGGAAGATAAGATAGTGGAAATAACTACCACAGAGCAGAATAAAGAAAAAAGAATGAAAAGAATTGAGGACAGTCTCAGAGAGCTCTGGGACAACATTAAATGCACCAACATTCGAATTATAGGGGTCCCAGAAGAAAAAGAGAAAAAGAAAATATTTAAGGAGATTATAGTTGAAAACTTCCCTAATATGGGAAAGGAAATGGTCAATCAAGTCCAGAAAGCACAGAGAGTCCCATACAGGATAAACAGAGGAGAAACATGCCAAGACACGTATTAATCAAACTATCAAAAATTAAATACAAAGAAAAAATATTAAAAGCAGCAAGGGAAAAACAACAAATAACATACAAGGGAATCCCCATAAGTTTAACAGCTGATCTTTCAGCAGAAATTCTGCAAGCCAGAAGGGAGTGGCAGGACATATTTAAAGTGATGAAAGGGAAAAACCTACAACCAAGATTACTCTACCCAGCAAGGACCTCACTCAGATTCGACAAAAGCTAAGAGAATTCAGCACCACCAAACGAGCTTTACAACAAATACTAAAGGAACTTCTCTAGGCAGGAAACACAAGAGAAGGAAAAGACCTATAATAACAAACCCAAAGCAATTAAGAAAATGGTATTAGGAAACTACACATTGATAACTACCTTAAATGTAAATGGATTAAATGCTCCAACTAAAAGACATAGACTAGCTGAATGGATACTAAAACAAGATATATATGCTGTCTACAAGAGACCCACTTCACACATAGGGACACATAAGACTAAAAGTGAGGGGATGGAAAAAGATATTCCATGAAAATGGAAATCAAAAGAAAGCTGGAGTAGCAATTCTCATATCAGACAAAATAGACTTTAAAACAAAGACCATTACAGAAGACAAAGAAGGACACTACATAACGATCAAGGGATCGATCCAAGAAGAAGATATAACAATTGTAAATATTTATGCATCCAACATAGGAGCACCTCAATACATAAGGCAAATGCTAACAGCCATAAAAGGGGAAATCGACAGTAACACAATCATAGTAGGGGAATTTAACACCCCACTTTCACCAATGGACAGATCATCCAAAATGAAAATAAACAAGGAAACACAAGCTTTAAATGAGACATTAAACAAGATGGACTTAATTGATATTTATAGGACACTCCATCCAAAAACAACAGAATACACTTTCTTCTCAAGTGCTTATGGAACATTCTCCAGGACAGATCATATCTTGGGTCACAAATCAAGCCTTGGTAAATATAAGGAAATTGAAATTTTATCAAGTATCTTTTCCGACCGCAATGCTATGAGACTAGATATTAATTACAGGAAAAAATCTGTAAAAAATACAAACACATGGAGACCAAGCAATACACTACTAAATAACCAAGAGATCACTGAAGAAATCAAAGAGGAAATCATAAACTACCTAGAAACAAATGACAATGGAGACACGACAACCCAGAATCTATGGGATGCAGCAAAAGCAGTTCTAAGAGGGAAGTTTTTAGCAATACAATCCTACCTCAAGAAAGAAGAAACATCTCAAATAAACAACCTCACCATACACCTAAAGCAATTAGAGAAAGAACAAAAAAACCCCGAAGTTAGCAGAAGGAAAGAAATCATAAAGATCAGATCAGAAATAAATGAAAAGGAAATGAAGAAAACAATAGCAAAGATCAATAAAACTAAAAGCTGGTTCACTGAGAAGATAAACAAAATTGATAAACCATTAGCCAGACTCATCAAGAAAAAAAGGGAGAAGACTCAAATCAGTAGAATTAGAAATGAAACAGGAGAAGTAACTACTGACACTGCAGAAATACAAAAGATCATGAGAGATTACTACAAGCAACTCTATGCCAATAAAATGGACAACCTGGAAGAAATGGACAAATTCTTAGAAAGGCACAACCTGCCAAGACTGAATCAGGAAGAAATAGAAAACATGAACAGACCAATCACAAGCACTGAAATTGAAACTGTGATTAAAAATCTTCCAACAAGCAAAAGCCCAGGACCAGATGGCTTCACAGGCGAATTCTGTCAAACATTTAGAGAAGAGCTATCACCTATCCTTCTCAAACTCTTCCAAAATATAGCAGAGGGAGGAACACTCCCCAACTCATTCTACGAGGCCACCATCACCCTGATACCAAAACCAGACAAGGATGTCACAAAGAAAGAAAACTACAGGCCAATATCACTGATGAACATAGATGCAAAAATCCTCAACAAAATACTAGCAAACAGAATCCAACAGCACATTAAACGGATCATACACCATGATCAAGTGGGGTTTATTCCAGGAATGCAAGGATTCTTCAATATACGCAAATCAATCAACGTGATACACCATATTAACAAATTGAAGGAGAAAAACCATATGATCATCTCAGTAGATGCAGAGAAAGCTTTTGACAAAATTCAACACCCATTTATGATAAAAACCCTGCAGAAAGTAGGCATAGAGGGAACTTTCCTCAACATAATAAAGGCCATATATGACAAACCCACAGCCAACATCGTCCTCAATGGTGAAAAACTGAAAGCATTTCCACTAAGATCAGGAACAAGACAAGGCTGCCCACTCTCACCACTCTTATTCAACATAGTTTTGGAAGTTTTAGCCACAGCAGTCAGAGAAGAAAAGGAACCCAATCGGAAAAGAAGAAGTAAAGCTGTCACTGTTTGCAGATGACATGATACTATACATAGAGAATCCTAAAGATGCTACCAGAAAACTACTAGAGCTAATCAACGAATTTGGTAAAGTAGCAGGATACAAAATTAATGCACAGAAATCTCTGGCATTCCTATACACTAAGGATGAAAAATCTGAAAGTGAAATCAAGAAAACACTCCCATTTACCACTGCAACAAAAAGAATAAAATATCTAGGAATAAACCTACCTAAGGAGACAAAAGACCTGTATGCAGAAAATTATAAGACACTGATGAAAGAAATTAAAGATGATACAAATAGATGGAGAGATATACCATGTTCTTGGATTGGAAGAATCAACATTGTGAAAATGACTCTACTACCCAAAGCAATCTACAGATTCAATGCAATCCCCATCAAACTACCACTGGCATTTTTCACAGAACTAGAACAAAAAATTTCACAATTTGTATGGAAACCCAAAGACGCCGAATAGCCAAAGCAATCTTGAGAACGAAAAACGGAGCTGGAGGAATCAGGCGCCCTGACTTCAGACTATACTACAAAGCTACAGTAATCAAGACAGTATGGTACTGGCACAAAAACAGAAAGATAGATCAATGGAACAGGATAGAAAGCTCAGAGATAAACCCACTTACATATGGTCACCTTATCTTTGACAAAGGAGGCAGGAATGTACAGTGGAGAAAGGACAGCCTCTTCAATAAGTGGTGCTGGGAAAACTGGACAGGTACATGTAAAAGTATGAGATTAGATCACTCCCTAACACCATACACAAAAATAAGCTCAAAATGGATTAAAGACCTAAATGTAAGGCCAGAAACTATCAAACTCTTAGAGGAAAACATAGGCAGGACACTCTATGACATAAATCACAGCAAGATCCTTTTTGACCCACCTCCTAGAGAAATGGAAAGAAAAACAAAAGTAAACAAATGGGACTTAATGAAACTTAAAAGCTTTTGCGCAGCAAAGGAAACCATAAAGAAGACCAAAAGACAACCCTCAGAATGGGAGAAAATATTTGCAAATGAAGCAACTGACAAAGGATTAATCTCCAAAATTTATAAGCAGCACATGCAGCTTAGTAACAAAAAAACAAACAACCCAATCCAAAAATGGGCAGAAGACCTAAATAGACATTTCTCCAAAGAAGATATACAGATTGCCAACAAACACATGAAAGAATGCTCAACATCACTAATCATTAGAGAAATGCAAATCAAAACTACAATGAGATATCATCTCACACCAGTCAGAATGGCCATCATCAAAAAATCTAGAAACAATAAATGCTGGAGAGGGTGTGGAGAAAAGGAAACCCTCTTACACTGTTGGTGGGAATGTAAATTGATACAGCCACTGTGGAGAACAGTATGGAGGTTCCTTAAAAAACTACTAATAGAACTACCATATGACCCAGCAATCCCACTACTGGGCATATACCCTGAGAAAACCGTAATTCAAAAAGAGTCATGTACCAAAATGTTCATTGCAGCTCTATTTACAATAGCCCACAGATGGAAACAACCTACGTGTCCATCATCGGAATGGATAAAGAAGATGTGGCACATATATACAATGGAATATTACTCAGCCATAAAAAGAAACGAAATTGAGCTATTTGTAATGAGGTGGATAGACCTAGAGTCTGTCATACAGAGTGAAGTATGTCAGAAAGAGAGAGACAAATACCGTATGCTAACACATATATATGGAATTTAAGAAAAAAAAATGTCATGAAAAACCTAGGGATGAAACAGGAATAAAGACACAGACTTACTAGAGAATGGACTTGAGGCTATGGGGAGGGGGAAGGGTAAACGGTGACAAAGCGAGAGAGAGGCATGGACATATATACACTACCAAACGTAAGGTAGATAGCTAGTGGGAAGCAGCCGCATAGCACAGGGAGATCAGCTCCGTGCTTTGTGACCGCCTGGAGGGGTGGGATAGGGAGGGTGGGAGGGAGGGAGACGCAAGCGGGAAGAGATATGGGAACATATGTATATATATAACTGATTCATTTTGTTGTGAAGCTGAAACTAACATACTATTGTAAAGCAATTATACTCCAATAAAGATGTTAAAATGAAAAAAAAAATAAATGAAAAGGAAATGAAGGAAACAATAGCAAAGATCAATACAACTAAAAGCTGGTTCACTGAGAAGATAAACAAAATTGATAAACCATTAGCCAGACTCATCAAGAAAAAAAGGGAGAAGACTCAAATCAGTAGAATTAGAAATGAAACAGGAGAAGTAACTACTGACACTGCAGAAATACAAAAGATCATGAGAGATTACTACAAGCAACTCTATGCCAATAAAATGGACAACCTGGAGGAAATAGAGGAAATGGGCAAATTCTTAGAAAAGCACAACCTTCCGAGACTGAACCAGGAAGAAATAGAAAATATAAACAGACCAATCACAAGCACTGAAATTGAGACTGTGATTAAAAATCTTCCCACAAACAAAAGCCCAGGACCAGATGGCTTCACAGGCGAATTCTATTAAACATTTGAAGAAGAGCTAACACCTATCCTTCTCAAACTCTTCCAAAATATAGCAGAGGGAGGAACACTCCCAAACTCATTCTACGAGGCCACCATTACCCTGATACCAACACCAGACAAAGATGTCACAAAGAAAGAAAACTACAGGCCAATATCACTGATGGACATAGATGCAAAAATCCTCAGAAAAATACTAGCAAACAGAATCCAACAGCACATTAAAAGATCATATACCATGATCATGTAGGGTTTATCCCAGGAATGCAAGGATTCTTCAATATACGCAAATCAAACAATGTGATACACCATATTAACAAATTGAAGGAGAAAAACCATATGATCATCTCAATAGATGCAGAAAAAGCTTTCGACAAAATTCAACACCGATTTATGATAAAAGCCCTCCAGAAAGTAGGCATAGAGGGAACTTACATCAACATAATAAAGGCCATATATGACAAACCCACAGTCAACATCATTCTCAATGGTGAAAAACTGAAACCATTTCCTCTAATATCAGGAACAAGACAAGGTTGCCCACTCTCCCCACTATTATTCAACTTAGTTTTGGAAGTTTTAACCACAGCAATCAGAGAAGAAAAAGAAATAAAAGGAATGCAAATCAGAAAAGAAGTAAAGCTGTCACTGTGTGCAGATGACATGATACTATACACAGAGAATCCTAAATGCTACCAGAAAACTACTAGAGCTAATCAACGAATTTGGTAAAGTAGCAGGATACAAAATGCACAGAAATCTCTTGCATTCCTCTACAGTAATGATGAAAAATCTGAAAGGGAAATTAAGGAAACATTCCCTTTTACCATTGCAACAAAAAGAATAAAATACCTAGGAATTAACCTACCTAAGGAGGCAAAAGACCTGTATGCAGAAAACCAAAAGACACCGATGAAAGAAATTAAAGATGATACAAATAGATGGAGAGATATACCATGTTCTTGGATTGGAAGAATCAACATTGTGAAAATGACTATACTACCCAAAGCAATCTACAGATTCAGTGCAATCCCTATCAAACTACCAAGGGCATTTTTCACAGAACTAGAACAAAAAATTTCACAATTTGTATGGAAACACAAAAGACCCCGAATAGCCAAAGCAATCTTGAGAAAGAAAAACCGAGCTGGAGCAATCAGGCTCCCAGACTTCAGGCTATACTACAAAGCTACAGTAATCAAGACAGTATGGTACTGGCACAAAAACAGAAAGATAGAACAATGGAACAGGATAGAAAGCCCAGAGATAAACCCACATACATATGGTCACTTTATCTTTGATAAAGGAGGCAAAAATATACAATGGAGAAAAGACAGCCCCTTCAATAAGTGGTGCTGGGAAAACTGGACAGCTACATGTAAAACAATGATATCAGAACACTCCCTAACAACATACACAAAAATAAACTCAAAATGGATTAAAGACCTCAATGTAAGGTCAGAGACTATAAAACTCTTAGAGGAAATCATAGGCAGAACACTCTATGACATAAATCACAGCAAGATCCTTTTTGACCCACCTCCTAGAGAAATGGAAATGAAAACAAAAACAAACAAATGGTACCTAATGAAACTTTAAAGCTTTTGCACAGCAAAGGAAACCATAAACAAGATGAAAAGACAACCCTCAGAATGGGAGGAAATATTTGCAAATGAAGCACTGACAAAGGATTAATCTCCAAAATAACAAGCAGCTCATGAAGCTCAATATCCAAAAACAAACAACCCAATCCCAAAATGGGCAGAAGACCTAAATAGACATTTCTCCAAAGAAGATATACAGACTGCCAACAAACACGTGAAAAGATGCTCAACATCACTAATCATTAGAGAAATGCAACTCAAAACTACAATGAGGTATTACCTCACACCAGTCAGAATGGCCATGATCAAATAGTCTACAGACAATAAATGCTGGAAAGGGTGTGGAGAAAAGGGAACACTCTTGCACTGTTGGTGGGAGTGTAAATTGATACAGCCACTATGGAGAACAGTATGGAGGTTCCTTAATAAACTACAAATAGAACTACCGAAAGACCCAGCAATCCCACTACTGGGCATATACCCTGAGAACACCATAATTCAAAAAGAGTCATGTACCACAATGTTCACTGCAGCTCTATTTACAATAGCCAGGACATGGAAGCAACCTAAGTGTCCATCGACATATGAATGGATAAAGAAGATGTGGCACGTATATATGTGGAATATTACTCAGCCATAAAAAGAAATGAAATTGAGTTATTTGTAGTGAGGTGGATGGACCTAGAGTCTATCATACAGAATGAAGTAAGTCAGAAAGAGAAAAACAAATACCGTATGCTAACACATATATATGGATACTAAAAAAAAAGAAAATGGTTCTGAAGAACTTAGGGGAAGGACAGGAATAAAGATGCAGACGTAGAGAATGGAGTTGAGGGCACAGGGAGGGGGAAGGGTAAACTAGGATGAAGTGAGAGAGTGGCATGGACATATATACACTACCAAATGTAAAATAGCTAGCTAGTGGGAAGCAGCCACATAGCACAGGGAGATCAGCTCGGTGCTTTGTGTCCTCCTAGTGGGGTGGGAGGGAGAGATAAGAGGGAGGAGATATGGCGATGTATGTATATGTATAGCTGATTCACTTTGTTATAAAGTAGAAAGTAACACACCATTGTAAAGCAATTATACTCCAATAAAGATGCTAAAAAAAATAAAGGATGATTTTATGCAGAAAAAAAAATAAATGAATGAATGAAATGAAAAATAAATAAATGAATAAATAAAAATATAAGGATTTGTTATTATGCAATAATACCCCTAATAATTGTTTGGTGACTCAGAATTTCATCATCAAATTCATAAGATCAAGGCAAACTTTCCATTCTCATTTGCTTTTGGATCATTTGCACTTCCCTTCATGTGGTTCCTTCTACTTTCTAAATTTCTCTACCAAAGAAATTTTAAAAGTATATTAATCTTTTAAATATATTATTCATTTCTATCTAAGTGAAAGGGAAACAGAAACAGGGAGGACATCAAATTAAGAATACAAAAGAGACACAGTTGGCAAAGGAGGATGCTGATTAATAAGAAAAATAAACTTAGATCTGATTACAAATTAGAGAACAATCCAGATGTTCACTGATGTGAATTCGATGGTATCATTTATTTAGTAATTATGTTATGAGAGGTACTGAGTGTCAGATACTAGGAGCTGAAGATAGCTCACACTCAAGCGTGCACATCAGAGCTCAGAGCTGGGGGATACACCATGGTGGTTGTATGTTAGATATTGTCATGTAGCAAATTACCCCCAAACTTAGTGGCTTTAAACAGCTATCATACCCTCCCTCCTCAAGAGTCATCAGGATGGCTGGGTTGTTTTGCTAGGCATTGGCACTTGATCACGTCAGCTTCCCATCATCAGGGTGGCTTTGCTGATTTGGGGTAGACTTTTTCTGGGACCTGATGGGACAACTGAGCTCACTTAGCTCTGCTCCATGTGCCTTCTCATCTTCCAGCAGGCTAGCCTGTTCTTGTTGAGAACAAGAGAGCATCATGAGATGCTGAAGGAAGGGGAGCAATAGAGATAGCCAACGTGTCCGTGTCCTCTTGGGGCTAAGCTTAAAGCTGGCATTCTCTGCATTTTCTTCCACAATCTACTGGCAGAAAGAGGTCAAGGGGACAGTCAAGTCAAATCAGAGGGTAGAGAGAGAGACTCCACCACATGAAGGAAGGGACTGCAAAATCACATGGAAAAGAAGGTGCACAGAAGAAAGGGTGAAGAACTGGGGCCACACAATGGCTTTACTTGGGGACAGGAAAGAACATAAGGGAAGTGGTATTTGGCTTCAAACTACCTCAACTAAGAAAATGCAATTTGCCAAGTGAGAAAGGTAAAGGATGCAAAGCACATAGAGATCTCACCCACCATTCAGGCAGCAGTGTCTTCGGGATCATAAAGAGAAGCCGTATCAGGTATCAGTAACCTAGGTAAAGAGCAGCCAGCACTGAGGCACCTGAGAAGGCAGGTAGTGCTAAATCCTAGTGCTAAGCTCTACCTTTAGAGTCATCTATGACGAGCAGGGGGCTGAGCCGGCTGGTAGAGAGTGGAGGTGGCAGTTCTCAGTAAACTATGTTTTATTGCAGGAAAGTTTTGGCTTACCTGAAGGACTGTGCATACCTAGAGTTGATCTCTTCTAGAAAACCCCATAATTTCAAAGCCACATTTTTATTTGACTCTAGTCAGTTCGTGCTTCCCACCTGATGAAATCCCCTTGGTTTCCTCCACTACATATAGAATGATTCGTTGTTGTGTTTTCAGCATAGGTACATCTGTCTGAGAGCAAATATTCAATAGCAAAAAGAAATGAGAGCCAGATTCATTCTCCTCCGATTACATTATGACACAGGAGGACACCCACCAGTAGTTTTATTCATTATTGGATATTAAAATCAAAGGCCTTTAATATGCAGCAACAGTGTTGTCCAAATTAAAGCCCATCTGTGCATCCTTGTAGAAGTTTTCATAGCATAATGCACAGGCAATTTTAATAAACCTATTATTTTTTCAGTCTGCCCCAAAGGACTGACTGAAACTTCAGCATTATCTTAATGACTCTTGAAAGCTCTTTTCTCAATCTAGATCTTTTAAAACTAGACTGGCTGACCATGGGCAATGCAGTCACCAGTTGTAAAGAGCCACCTACTGCTCTAATGCCGCCCAGCATGTCTGTCCCCAAGACACAGACCCCTTTCCTCCCTCCTGTCTGCCTCAACCACATTTCTAAGAGCTCCATCAGCTTTTACGTTTTTCTGATCAAAACCTGAGTAAGGTACCAGTAACTCTGGCCTCAGAAATGCCGCCTTTTTCATCCATGTTTCCTTCTCTTGTCATAAATATTAGGGGCAGAAAATTTAGAAATGGGAAACATAATCTGAATGGACTTCCAATGTGTGGTTCAGATTCTTAAAGAAACTTCAGGGGTAACAAAACTCTGCTGCTATAGCTGCACTTCAGTTGCTTTAAATTATAAGATTTAGAGAGCTGTTCAATTCCTTCCTCTGTCCACTTACCAACTTTCTTTTAGTATCAAGTCCCATCTCAAATGCCAAAATAGTCTCTGACATTCTTTCATGGTCGAGGGGAGGAAGCAAGAGATCTTAATAGAATACGGGTTCCAGAAGAGGCAGACAAATCTGGGTTTGAGCTTTTGAGAAGTTATTTAAACTTCTCTAAGCCTTGTTTTCTTCATATTCAAGTATAATTTAAAATGGTATCTACTTCCTAAGATTGTTTTGAGAATTAAGTGAGATAGGACATGTCCCATTACACATTCAGCATTCAGTACACGTGAAAAATTGCTATTATTACTGCAGAATAATAACTCACTCAGTCTTAAGATCTGTCTTAAAAATAAACAGAATGTGACACTACCTAGACTTACTATAGCTCTATTAGTCAAATACTGTTACAAGCACTTTCAATATATTATCTCATCTAATACAAGTGGTTTCTACGTATTAACTCATTTAATACTCACAACAGTGCCACAAGTGACATACTTTTATTATTGTGTCTTACACGTAAGGACACTATGGCACAAGAAGCTATATGACTCAGCTGAGGTCACACGACTAGAAAGTTGCAGATCAGGACTCTAACTAAACCCAAGCTGTCTGGTTCCAGAGGCTATACTTCCAACTATGATATTATGCGACTTCTGGAGAGAAACTGTCCTTTGGGAAAGGAGGATGCTATAGTTATCATACATTTCTCCAGTGGTTACATAGCTCTAATTAGATGTATGGCTTGTTGACTGAGTTAGGTATTTCAAAATATTTTCCTTCCTCCTTTAGAATATAAAATCCTCTGGGGCAGCAGCAACGCATATTGTTTTCCTTGTGCTGTAGCATAATGTTCTGTAAGCTGCAGGTCCACAGCAGGTCTTATTGTCTGGCTTTCTCTGGCGCTCATTTTCCCAAAGGCCTTCTAGGAACTATAAGTGGGTCCCAGGGGCTGAGAGTTAAAAAGGCCCTGAGGTTGGGCCTCTCCTCTCCCACTCCCTTGCAAAATTCTCATTAACAGTTCTCAGGCAACTAAGCCCTTGTCCATGTGAAGGAATCCCAGATTACTGGAGAACAGCACACATTTCTGGAAACCTATGAAATGATGGTGCCCACAGCTGCCAGCCTCCTGCTTGGTGGTGAGCCCAGCACTGCCCAGAGCTCCACTTGCCACGGCCTATAGGTTCCCTGGACCACGGCTCAGATGCCTGTGAAAGCTGACAGGTGAGAACCAACCCAAAGGGAAGCCAAAGAGAGCTCAAAGGAAATACTGAACAGTCTTTTTTGATCACCAGAATACTTTTCATTCGAAGATTTTTAGAAATGTTTAAAAATTAGACTTTGTAGGCAAAATGCTGCCCTTAATGGAAGATTAGGGATATTACAGGAGGCTACATAATGTACACTATTTTAATGGTTAAAAGGTTTAACATGAAAAAAAATACCCTGCTATTTACTATCCCAATAACTCTACATAAAAGAAGACTCATGATATAAAAGAAATTGAATGTATCAAATCTTTCCCAGTTTGGACTTTTCCTTATAACACATTGCATGTATGAAGTGGAATCTATTCAGCATTTGAGTTACATGCTGGTATTTAAAGCCTGTTTGGCCCTCCTGCTTAGCAGTCAGGGAAGGTGGGTTCAGATCCAAGCTCCATTTCTAAGTAGTTGTGTGACACTGCAAAAGTTATTTAACTCTCTCTTAACCTCAGTGTTTTTCATCTGTAAAATGGGGATAGTGATATTTCTACCTCTTAGGATTATTTTGAGAATTAAATCCAAAATGACATACAAAGAACCTAGCACTTAGCAGTTACTCAATTAAAGCATATTATTATTGATATAAATATAGACTGATACATAGATTCTGGTCATTCACTAGAATCTAAACACCATGAAGACAGAGACTTCGTTCCATTCACTGGTATACCAGCATGTAGAACAGTGCCAGGCACATATTAGGAGTTCAGAAACTGGTCAAGTGTTTGAAACAATTTGAGAAAATTTACAGCAGGTTTGTAGTGAAGACTGAATCCTATTCTATGTTAGCGGAAGAGGGGCAAAGCTTCCATGTACAGTTGTGTATTAGTACTACCTTAGAACTAATTTTAGTTCACATCACCTGTTAATCTTGTCTTTTATCTCTTTTTCCTTTTCTTCCTCACTCTCTTTCTGGCTTTCCTTTGCATTTCTTATCGATCCAGGGTGTATAAACTATCAGCCCTTATCCTCCCATAGGGATGGTGATCCATTTTGTCTAGTTGACTCTCTTTACAGATGTTAACGTCACAAACCTCTGGGTTAAAAGGAAACTGACTCTCTTTCTATGTAGAAATTTTAGTTTAGTCAGTGGGAAAAGGCAGCTTTTCTCTTCCAGCTATGATCTTTGAGAGGAGAGTTTGAAATAGAATGTGGACATCTCAACAACGCAAACTTATTCTCCAAAAGGAATTGCATACCTCCCCCAGGAAGTGTAAGAGATATTTTTACAGCTCAGTCTCAACTCACGGTTATGATACAAACATCAGCACATCTGATTTTTAAGAAACTAGAAAGAGAGAGAGAGATTGGTATCAATGTAGAAGTTTTATAAACCCAGAAGATTGAATTCGTGGGTATGTGGTCACATATTATTGAAAGTTAGCAATAACTGTACAAGAAGATCACACATGTTTGATTTAGGGAGGGTCTGGAGTAGTCCTCATGATCTGAACCTAAATCTGAGCCTGATTTCTTAATTAATGGAAGTGAACAGAATCTTCAAGTTAACTGGCTGTTCTGGCTCCATGAGAATCTCTTAATCCAGTGCTTCAGGACACCATCATATCCTTACTCATATTCATTCATATGAATATTCATACTCATTCTTCATTCTAGGCTGGAACCTAAGGGGAAAGACTGCCAAGAAGACCTGGTCTTTACCCTGAAGGTGATTACACTCTGATGTATCACAAGCCTAACATGCATTTGGTGATTAGAGAAGAGCTAAGTGAGAAGCATTGGACTCTAAGGGTGAAACAATCACACAGAGAGCTTTGTGGGCTAAGCAGTAGGAGGAGAGTTTATGCACAAAATACAACTTGAATTAGGACTTGATGGTGGCTAGGACTGAGAAAGCAATGGGAAAGAGGGGACACAACCGCAGTAGTGGGAATACCATAAGGAAATAAGTCCCAGAACAGTGGGGGAGGCGGAGAGTGGTGGGAAACAAGACTGAAGGAGAGTTTCAACTTGAACACAATAGACACGGGGTTGAGGTCTCTTAGGGGTTTTTCAGCAAGGAAATAATATGTTAAAAGCGTTCTTTATTCAACAACTAGCACCACTTTTGGCAAGAGATTTTGCCTGGTGCTGTGAGGAAAAGACGAATGAGTCCAACTCTTTGCTCTAGAAAGGTTTAGCATTCATCAGAATCTGACTAGGAAGTCTTGTGTTAGAATGATGTATTTGAATGGCTATATGTGTTTTTCTTTTAATTTTTAATTTATACTGGAGTATAGCTGATTTACGATGTTATGTTAGTTTTAGGTGTACAGCAAAGTGATTCAGTTATAGATATACATATATCTATTCTTTTTCAGATTCTTTTCCCATATAGGTTATTACAGAATATTGAGTAGAGTTCCCTGTGCTACACAGTAGGTCCTTGTTGGTTATCTATTCTATATGTAGTAGTGTGTATTTGTTAATCCCAAACTCTTAAATATGTGTTTTAAAATGTCCATTTCAGCAATGTTTGGAGGAAAGTTTATTATTAAGTTAAATGTAAACCCTCTTAAAGCCTTCATTAAAAATTCTTCTCTCTTGGTTCAAATCCACTTAAGACTCGATTGTAGAACTGATTGGCACAAAAATATCTGTGGTTCAGAAAAAAGTCTCCAAAGACTGGCATTTAATTTTGTCCAGTATCAGAGTTCATGATATGGATTCTGTGGGCAGATATAATTTCTGGACTTAGATCCTCTTAGCCTAATAGCTCTTTTTTTTTTTTTTTAAAGGAGTTCAAGATGCTTATTCCGATTCTGGCTATGACCTGCCAGGATCTCTTACCCAAAGCGGATACTAACATCTGTTGTTTTCACTTGGGATGCCTCAGATTTTACAAGCCATATTAATTGTCAAGACTGGACAAGTAACTCACCACGTTTATCTTTTTGCTAGATTCCAAAGTTAATGTGGCTGATATTAAAGTGTCAGTTCCTTGACCTTTGGATCCACAGAGGAGCCTCGGAGGACATTCCCAGCATTTGAAAGCAAGCTGTGAAAACTTGGTACTGGAAAGAAACGTTACTTGCGGTTTAATAGTCTTTGGGGTTAGTGTGGTACTGTTTTAAAAAGTACTTTGTGTTCTTGGAGATTTGGTTGAACAAATTTAGAGCACAGTGTAAGTTAATGTCATTATTCCTTAGCATTACTGAATTTTTAGTGATAAGAGGTTTGAAAATAAGTTATTTTCCTTGTGAGTCTATATTATTGGACTCCTTAGGTACATATACTTGGGAAAGTGCCCTTAGAAATGCTCTTTGATCTGCTGCAGAGAACGCTGTTTTCTCAAGAATGCCTCGGACTCTGGAGAGTATTATTCTAGGGACATCTTGATGAATAGGAAAACATTTTTACATCCCTCAAACTTGAACTAATTAAAATGAACACAGTTGTGGCTGGGTAAAAGGCAAATGAAATTTTAAATAGTGATTAACAAAATCTATATTCCGGGGTAAAAAATGAATATGGTCAAGGAAATGAGGCTTATAAAGTCTTTCCACTTGCCTCACAAATCTTCTGTGAATTAATAATCACTGACATTTTTATGAAACAATGTCATTCTCAGCACAAGTCCCCGCTTTCTGTATTATGACCACCTTTATAAAGGCTTACCTCAAAGTGAGAGGAATTAAAAAGAAGTCTTCACAGAACTCTTCAAACAATTACCAGAGGAGCAGCAGAGGGAAATAAGGGCTCAACTTATTCTGCCCTGAAAAATTCTGTCAACTGACATAAAAGTAATATGAGTACATTGAGAAGAGAATATAAATGCCATATAATTACAGAGAACCCAAACTAGATGAATTATCAGGGAAGACTCTGAACTGGAGAAACAGGCTCTGTGACAGTCATTACCTTTTAAAAGTCTCTTATTAGATTAAGGTATCACAATTTGAGTTTTCTATGTCCACTAAGGCCCAGTAAAAATCCATGAAAATAGAACAATGTAAAACTTATTTGTCCATTAGTATAAAAGCAATTTGAAGCAAAAGTACATCTCTGCTACATTTCATTTTCTCAGAAAGAATGATAAACTTGCATTTGAAGTTTGAAACTCTTTTAGCAATCAAGAGGAACTTTTCTATGGTTAATGATTCTTTATTAATCACAGAGAATTACACCTTCAACATTATCTTCAGTCTCTTCCTAAATTAGTTTAACCTACTTAGAGAGTCTTTTAGGATGTCAATGATAAAGCAAATTCTTGAGACTAAAAACATAGGGTCTTCCTCCAATGACTTCACTTCTCCATATATACATAAGAGACGTTCCATCTGATACCCTTGGTTCCAAAAAGAGAAACTTGAACATCAAAGCAAGTAAAGCAATTGCCTGCTGATATATTATGAGTGGTGGTAATTATACAAGTAGTAATAGTAAAATGAGTGAATGATAAAAATTGAAGAGTCTCCCAACACCTCTGATAGTGCTTATGAAAATAATCATAATGTACAGTGTTTTGGGGCAAATTTATAGTTTTTTCTAAACTAGCACCTATCAATTTTTTTTATACTCAGAACACTCTTTGAGGTATGAAAGTCACATGCCATTCCATGAGTTCAACAGATTAATACATTTAGGCCAAGAGAAATAAAATGACTGGTTAAGATCATGGATTTAACAGCAATCAGGATGACAATCCTGGTGTTCCTGGCTCTGAGTCAGAATTCTTTCTATAATAACAGACAGGTGTTATGTCTATCATCTACCATCACAGCTCTACCCACATCTTTATCTCCAAAGAGGAAGTGCTGGTGGCACTATGGCAGCATGTACCTCCATAAGCATGTATAAATAAAAACCCATGTGCCCAGATCCCTTCTTTGAAGAAGCTTGGTGAGCATTGACTGTTTTCTCTTGTTTCTTTTCCCTGAGAACTGTGCCATGGGTCTACCTTTAATAGAGCTACACTCTTATGTGGAATGGATACAAATATTGGCAAACCATATATCTGATAAGGGGTTAATATCTAAAATATATAAGAAACTCAAACATGTCAGTGGCAAACATCAACAATAAACGAACAACAAGAAACACCTCATTAAAAAATGGGCTAAGGATCTGAATAGACAATTCTCAAAAGAAGACATACAAATGGCCAATAGGTATATGAAGATATGCTCAACAACACTCACTAATCATCAGGGAATGCAAATCAAAACCACAATGAGGTATCATCTCATACCTATTAGAATGGCTATTATCAAAAAGACAAAAGATAACAAGCATTGGTAAGGATGTGGAGAAAAGAAAATCTTTGTACATTGTTGGTGAGAACGCAAATTAGTACAGCCTTATTGAAAACAATATGGTGGTTCCTCAAGAAATTAAAAAGAGAACTACCATATAATCTCACAATCCCACTTCTGAGTATATATCCAAAGGAAATGAAATCAGGATCTTGAAGAGATATCTGCACTCCCATGTTCATTTCATCATTATTCAAGATATGGAAACAACCTAAGTATCCATCAACAGATGAATGGATTTAAAAAGTGATATATATATATATGATATTCCATGTACATATGGAATGAAATATTATTCAACCTTAAAAAAGAAGGAAATCCTGGTATATGTGACAATATGGATGAATCTTGAAGACATTATGATAAGTGAAATAAGCCAGACACAGAAAGACAAATACCCCATGATCTCACTTATAAGTGAGATCTAAAACAATCAAGCTCATAAAAGCAGAGAGTAGAATGGTGGTTGCCAAGGGCTGTGGGTCGGAAAATGAGATGTTGGTAAAAGAGTACAAAGGTTATTACGCAGGATGAATAAGTTCTGAAGATCTAATGTACAACTTGGTGACTACAGCCAATAATACCATATTGTACACTTGAAAGTTGCCAAGAGAGTTGAGCTTAAGTGTTTTTACCACACACACAAAAAGTGTAACTATGTGAGGTGATAGATACATTAATTAGCTTGGTTGTTGTAATCATTTCATAATGTTCATGTATATCAAAACATCATTTTGTACACCTTTTGTATACAATTTTTATTTGTCAAGTATACTCAATAAAGCTGGGGGGAAAAAAGAACAACTGCCTGCCTTCTGTTTCATTCTTTTGAGCATTTAGCAGAGTTTGTGCAAAAAATCTGCTGGAATCACCAAAGCTTCCACAGCAAATCAGAAAATCCTATGGATGATGTTAACAAGTTGGTATTTCTAACATCTGAAACCATGATTACTGCCTCCTAAGGATAATACAGGACTGATGCCCATAAAGATGAAGCTGATACAGGATAGACAAGTAAAAGTGGACAAAATATGTTAATATAAATATGTTTCGTGAAAAAGGCATCTATCAAAACAAGGGGATTGAGAAGTTTGCGTTCCGCTGAGTTTCTAACACCTTTATATTACAGAGTTAAACATGTATGCAAAGTGTTAGTGTTTAAGGTGGATCTCAAGTTATTGTGGCAAGATGCCCTGTTTTATTTGCTTGCAGATATATTAGGCATACAAACAAGAAAGATGTTATTTTGCGGCAAATAGGAAAATTTTAAGAACACTACAGATCATGTAAATTATGGTCAATTACCTGTTAATTATTTTTTCCAACACTCACAGTGCTAACAGCTGTACATTATATATGAACTGGGCACTCAATAAAGATGTGTGGGGTGGATGAGAAAGTGAATAAGCTCAGGGACTGTCCGGAAGAGTGATGTACTTAAAACAAACAGATCAAAATGGGGGAACCAAAGGAAATAAATAGGGAATGATAGATATGATATGAAAAGGAGCACTGCAGCAGAGGAAGGACAGATATTCCCAATAAAGAAAAACCATTCACCCCGCAGCTGGTGTTGGAGGGGATTTTCCACCGGGGGAGCTTTTAAAATAGTGGCATGGCCAAGGATTCCCCATGCCTAATTCAATGCCTGACATATGCTAAATGCTTAATTGACTCCAAATCTCTAACAGTGAAAGCATAAGATGCTTAATAAATATTTGTTCAATAAGTGAATTGCTCTTTAGTAGGTTGCATCACTGCCACATTGGTCCTAACTGCATTTTCAGAATTATACCATTTCCAGGAAGAAGGTAGCCTGTGCCTGACCCTTCAGCCATGCCGTGGTGAAACCTCTGAGAAGTTCTGGCATGGTGGGCTGGCCTGCACAATGTAGGATCTCTTCAATCATCATTCCCTCGGGAATTCGTTCTAAAGTAGCGTTTGCTCCAAGCGACCTTCCCTTATCTAATCATTAAATGATCATAGTTGACCACTATTGAAAAATCACTCCATTTCAGCCTCTGGTCTACACATCCTGCACATTGAACATCAGGCTCCACCCTAGCCCTTGCGACCAGGATCCACAGGTTTCCCAGACTCCCAGGTGATTCATATGTACATTGAAGTTTGAGGAGCACTGAATTAGTTCGTTTGATTCTTCCAACAGCCCTATGAAGTGGAAAGGTTGTTACCTTTACTTTAAAGAGGAGGAAACAGAGGCATTGAGAAGTTGAGTTACATACACAAGGAGATATAGCTTGAAAGGATCAGAGCCAAGATTCAGACCCAGCAAGGCGGGCATGGTACTGAAAATCTAAACCACAATACTATTTTTTTTTTTTTTTTTTGTGATAGCACTGCCAACAGCAGGGATCCCAAATCTCTAAGAGACAAAGTACAATAAAATGAACCATTAAACCTTTGAACACTGGGACGTTAAAGGAAACCTAACGGTTTCCACCAAGTAGCAGAAAGGACATAGGCTTTGGAACCAGACAGATCTGGATTTTGCGCCTTATTCCTGGCCTGACCTTGTACTAGTCATTTATTTTATTAGTTTCCTTATCTGTCAAAGTGGGTTTTAATCTGCCAGATCGTTGTAAGAATTGAAGATAATATTCTCAATTTATCTTGAAAGGTATCTGAAACCAAGAACGCCCAGTAAGTGGTCACTCTAATGAGAGGGATCTGCAATTTTATGTTTGGTGTAAGTAGCCTGAAACAGTTATTTGAACTAGAATACTTACAACACCTTGAGCAAATATCCAAACAAAACCTACACTTATTTTCCCCTTTAACTAAAAGAAAAACTATTTTTAAAATTTTCAGCAGCTTTGATAAAGATGTTAACAGTCATTTTGAAGGACAGGTTGGGTACAATAACAAGCTAGTCATTTGGCAGGAGTAGGTCAAGTACAACAAAGGACTGAAGGTTTCTATTGAATTCCCAGAGGAACTACTGAACTCTGGTCAAGAACTACAAGAACTCGGGTCACAAGATGGACCCGATCCTCAGGTCTTACCTTCTCTTCCTCTTACCTTCTCTTCCTAGTAACCGTTGAACAAGGATGACTTACAGTTATAATATTGTAGCCAGATCCAGAATCATTCTGGGACATCACCAATATTGATTCAATACCTGAATGACAAATAGGAAAGAACATATGCAACTTCACTGGAATTTTAGAGAGGTAGAAGGCAGAGCAAACTTGTCCTTCTTTCCATTTTGGTCTCTGATTTCATCAGAAAAGATGTTAAATGTAGCCACTGAACTTTGAATTTTCAAATTTTGGTAAACTATTTCTTTATTTGCTTATGGTGATTATAATTGAAACGGTAATGTAGGGTCCTAGCTCAGAGCATAGAGTCACCTCTTCTCTGTCGTTTGTGGAGATTCACTGTCACGCTGGCTATTGGGGAAGGACAGAAAAACAAGCTCCTAGCGCCTAAGGGAAGGAATTCTTAGCCCTTAATTCACTTTTCAAAGCCCAGGCAGAATATTAAGGTAATTGGCCCAATCTAAAGCATATAATCTATTTTTCTTTATCTCCCAACTGTTTCCCAGTACCATTAGGTTCTTATGTCAAGGTTTTCTGAGAAATAAAGCAATTATATTAATGTTGTCAATCACTGCTGCCAGGCTGATCAATAAAAACAATGTTAATCTTACTAATTAATTGCTAGCAATCACCTAACTAACTTGAAGAAACTATTAGTTGCACAAAACTGAATAAGGAAATGCTCTAAGTGATTTTTATAATGTGCTACTTAAAAAACAAAAGATTTCAATTCCTCTCTAAAATACAATCTTTCAGCTCTAAAGTGCAAAACAGTAGCCTCTTCTATTTGGTTTTTGATGAGAGTATATATTTTTATTGCAATTATCATTCAAGGCTGCTGACAGCAAATATAGCTGGAATGTTCACTACAGATGTGCTATTTGTGTAAAAGTTATCTGAATAATTTTGGTCTGACAGAGCCGGGCAAAGGTAACCCCTTCTCAGGCCCCATTATGGTTGCATAGTCACCAGGGTCATCCTGATTTAGGGGCTTCTGGTTTAACAATAGCCAAAGGGGCTTCTTTGCTTGGGTTTTTTTGGAAACAAAGAAATCATTTAAATATTCCTTTAAAAGGTTGGTTTATTGTATTGAGATTAAAAATTTAGTTCTGCTCTATGTGCAGGTTAAAACGTCATGAACATTTTTACCCAGGTTGAGGCACTACTTGGGAAGGCAACGTTGGTTTCTTGACTGAAATTGTTTATGTTGGGAGCGTATTTTTCGGGGACTGTAGGCAATCTGAAATTTACACAGTATCTCTAACATGGCAATTTTTTGTTTTTAATTTTAAAAAATCACATGATGGGCTTCCCTGGTGGTGCAGTGGTTAAGAATCCACCTGCCAATGCAGGGGACATGGGTTCGAGTCCTGGTCGGGGAGGATCCCACATGCCGTGGAGCAACTAAGCCCGCGTGCCACAACTACCGAAGCCTGCGCGCCTACAGCCCGTGCTCCGCAACAAGAGAAGCCACCGCAATGGGAAGCCTGTGCACCACAACGAAGAGTAGCCCCCACTCGCCGCAACCAGAGAAAGCCCACACACAGCAACGAAGACCCAACACAGCCAAAAATAAAAATAAACAAAATAAATAAATTTATATTAAAAAAATCATATGAGGAGTGAGTTAAAATGCTGATTCCCGGGTTGGTCTACTAGGAGGTCTAGTTCAGTAGGTCAGGTATCAGGAACAAAAATCTGCATTTGACTGTGGCCCATGCTCTGAGAATCGTGACTATGAATCTGAATGGAGAGCCCAGCCCGTTCCAGACATTGAGCTCTCTGAACCTCATCAAATCTTAAACTCCGAGTGCTGAGCTCTTCTGAACACTCGACTCCAGGAGGCTGAGGATGGCAATGGGGGTTAGCAGTTCCTTCAGGAGTTTGGGGAGTTGAGAAGGGAGGGGGGTGGTGGTAGCAGCAATAACCACTTAAACATGGAGAATGCTTAAAGTTAGTGTTAAGTTGGTGACTGCTGGAATAGCAGGCCTCTGGCTTTTGTGGATTTAACATAGTTTCAACAGTTTGCAGGTGATTTCATGGGTGCCTCAAATATTCATTTGTAACATTGCAAAGACAGGAAATTGAATTCATGTTCTGGAAAGCTGGTGTAAACACAAGTCTTTTAGCTAGGAGGTAGGCAAGGCCCTCTAACCAACATCTCCATCTATTCTCACAAACTAAGGCTTCTAAAGTGATAAGAAAAATTTTGCTTTTCAGTGTCTACCATAGGGCGGGTCTGACTCATTTTTATTTTATTTTGTTTTCACTTAATGTTTCTGAAACAAAAGCCAGTTCTTTGGGCAATGATTTACAATGTGTTAATTTCTGCTGTATAGCAAAGTGATTCAGTCATACATATATATATATACATTCTCTAAGTATTCTTATACTGTATTTACTATTTCTGTTTTTATATCATGGTAATGGAGGAGCACAAAAGTGACGGAGTGGCTGGTGAATTTTAATCCTCCTGAGAGCGAATCAGAATTAAAACGTGATGTTAAATCAGGGAAAAGATGGATTTCTCAAATGACTTTTAAATATGCCCTTTATGATGACAGTGATATTATTAACTGTCAGTGATAGAAGAGCAAAGTTTGAATAATTTTATTTTATTTTTTTCTCCACAAATTAAAACAAAAGTACCCCACTGGTTCTTTACTCAAATTAAAAATTATGAGACTTTAAGTAGGCATTAGGGAGTAGACAGAAAAGAGTAACGCTGGCAAGGAAATTGTATTTATATGCCAATGATGAATGATACCTCCTGCCTTTTTCATTCTTATACCATGGGCAATGTTGTGGCCTAGTCTAGTATTACCTGAGGATTCATTTAATAAATATATTTGATTGCCTACTATGTGCAAGGAATTGAACTATCAAATTGAGACATTTATCTTTCCTCAGGGACTTTACAATAGGAGAAGAAGGCATGGATATAATTTATCATAATCTAGGGCAGAAGGCAGATGTGGTATTAAAAATGCAAAACAACCGGTAGGACATAGCCAAGAGTCAATCAGAATGAACACTGCCCCAATCATATAGATGCCCGCAGTCAACAAGGGTTCCACCTGCAGAGGTGCATGCCAGGTGAATGTGTGTGCTAACAGAAGGTGACAGAGTTCTTAGGAGAAGAACAGACTGTGAATTCAGAAAATTCCCTTCTGGTTGAGGGTATCAGGGAGAAATATGGGGAGCTTTGAAGAATGGGTAGTATTTGATTAAAAATTAGATGTAGGAAACTGCTTGAGAAAAAAAAAGGCACGAATTCAGAAGAGTTCAGGGAATGCACCAAGGCCAATTAAATGTTTCAGCTTCAGTTTTCTAAATGGGGGGGACACTGCAGATGTGCTATGGGGTAGAGAGCTTGGTCAAGAGCTAGGAGAAATCCTAGGAACCTGAAGACCAAGTCAGCCCCCGGAGGAAGGCGAAGGACTTGTTTGGACTAGTGGAAGGGTGCAGAGCATGCCAGGCTTCACCTGGTCTTGTTCCTGCAGGCTTTTGGGTAACAGAAGAAAGAGAAAACCTGGAAGGAAGATTAAACTGTACAGTTTCTGACCCTCTAGGCAAGAACGGACAAACAAAATCACTGTATTGAAAAGAAAAAGAAATCAGAAACGACACTGCTAAGTTGCCTACGTGAGGCAGGCTCAGAGCTCAAATCAGAGATCTGACAGTTACGGCAAAAACGAAAATCACATTTGCTACATACTCAGGTTTGTGACGTGAAATTCATACCTATGATGCATTTAAAGCCTTTAGCTCTTACTAAAAAAGGTGGCGATTATCAGTAGCTGGCAAACCTGTAAGATCTTCAAGACGTCTAAATTAAATCTTCCGTTTGCCAGTTAAACTCTTTTTTTCTTTACCTGTTTCTGCTGGAGATAGAAAACAGATCCTGTTCCATCCTCTGTGTCTTTAATGATTTTTGTTGTTCAGGGCAATTCCTTTCTTCCTCCTCCAGCTGCCTATTTGTCAAAACGTAATCCTTTCAGTTTCTCTACATTGGATGATCTTCAAACTTAACTACAGAAGTAAAAGCTGAAAGTATGCCAAGGCGATGTTGAAAAAAATGAGGGTGGCATTTCAGAGAGGTACTGTATTCACACAAGTATAGTGATCCCAGCCCCATTTACTAAAACAGAAAAACAAGTTTCAGGAGGCCACAGATGACTCTCATTTGGCATTTAGACCTCAGAGTCAGTCTGACCCTTTTTATATTTATGAAGTTTCCATATGATTTTTTATTGCCTTCTAGTCTGACTTGGTACTTACTTGAAACATCAACCTAAATGTTCACTTTCAGTTTGAATGGGTCATTGTGCATTCCAAGCCTCTGAGTCCTTGGTAAAGTCATAGGTGTTTCTTCTCTGGCAGCAGAAGTCTTGCAATTTGGGAAAGTTGTGTGAAAATTACAATTCACATATTCCCATGATGCGCAATGATTTTATTTTTAGTGTCTTCCGACATTATGAAAGAATCTAACCACTCTCACGGGATTTCTGGCTGGTAATTTCCAAATAAGAGTGAGGAGGGATGTTCTTCCTTTTGTTTGGGGACAGAAAATATTTGTCTGATCTGTTGGCATCTTGACGTCAGAGCACTTCCTGAAACTTCTAAGAAATAGGGCAGTGCATGCGCACTCTGTCTCATAGATGGTAGGCATATGTAGCTGATGGAGCAAACCACAGGAATAAGTTACCTTTCACTTTAATATGTAATCTGAGGAACCCCAGAAATACACAAATCTGGCCTTGGAAGCACTCAATGCAAGCGAAGGAATCTACAGGATTGTCTTTATCCCTTGGTGAGCACCTTCCAACTGCAGTTTTGAGCCTCACAGTACTATCTCTTGAAATCAAGCTAGATGACGCTGCTATTTATCATCTAAGCAAGAAAAGTCAACATTCTATTTGTGTTTTGTATCTGTCATACTTCGTGGCTCATTTTTCTATGTTGAGGATTAACGCATTGGTTCCTGCAAATGAAAATATACTCTGATTCCTGCTAGACAGAAATTCTGCAGGTGGTGACATGGCTGAATGTGATAGTACCTGTTGTTGGGGATACTTTGTTTAAAAACCCCAGGGGAGAAATAAGAAAACAGAAGATGACCAGCATTTAATAGGTTATGTTCATCACCTTCATAGCCTTTCTTTCTTTCCTTAAATTCCCCTCTTAATTTCCAGAGCAAGCTATTTCTTCTTTTTGCTATCTGTTATTTAAAAAACAAAAAACAAAAAACACCGCTACGTGCACCTGGCGCTCGAGCAGGGCCCTGGTTACTGAGCAGTGAACTGGTGTGTGAGTCCATCCTGAGGCTTGGTGTATAAACTAGAATAAATCTCTTTTGAAAAAGGTACTTCACTATGCTTTACAAAAACGTAGATTTTGTTGCATTTTCAACTTTCTTTAATTCATTAAGGGTGTAAAATTCACTTTTAATTTGGTTGTTTCTATTTCATCCAATCTTCCATATCCATGTAGCATATGCACCTTGACTATTCCTGGATAATTTTCAAAATATGGCTGAATGTATACCTAAAATTTCTATTCTTAAAGACTGTCTGGAGGAATTCAAACATATATTTTAACAAATGAATGCTTATGAATTATTTAAATGACCAGTTTCAGCAATATGTAACTTATTTATTCAATACAGTTTTATAGTTTTAAAAAACGTGTTATTTTGTTTTATAAACTCAGCAATTACTCAAGGGAATTTGGAAAAGAAAGAAGAAATTATTTTGCATGTTTTCTCACATTCAGAGATAAACACTGTTAATATTTAAGTTTTTTTCAATGTTGGTGTATATTTATAACCTTTTTCACATGCCAATATATTCGGAGCTTTTCTCCCATGTTATTAAATATTTCTAAATAAATTTTATACGATTTAATAGCATTTCATCAAACAAAAGCGCCTAATTCTAATGTTTTTGTTCTTGCTCGTTTAGCTACCTTTCATTTTTTGCTATTATAATCACATTATGATGAATATTTTTATGCACATATATTTTTGTTCATATTTAATTATTTCTTTAGAAATTAGAAATAGAAATTTCCTGAGGGTTAAATTCTTGAATTAAAAAATATTAATGGGTAGAAGACCTAAACAGACATTTCTCCAAAGAAGATAAACAGACTGCCAACAAACACATGAAAGAATGCTCAACATCATTAATCATTAAAGAAATGCAAATCAAAACTACAATGAGATATCATCTCACAGCAGTCAGAATGGCCATCATCAAAAAATCTAGAAACAATAAATGCTGGAGAGGGTGTGGAGAAAAGGGAACACTCCTGCACTGCTGGTGGGAATGTGAATTGGTACAGCCACTATGGAGAACAGTATGGAGAGTCCTTAAAAAACTACAAATAGAACTACCATATGACCCAGCAATCCCACTACTGGGCATATACCCTGAGAAAACCATAATTCAAAAAGAGTCATGTACCAAAATGTTCATTGCAGCTCTATTTACAATAGCCCGGAGACAGAAACAACCTAAGTGCCCATCATCGGATGAATGGATAAAGAAGATGTGGCACATATATACAATAGAATATTACTCAGCCATAAAAAGAAATGAAATTGAGCTATTTGTAATGAGGTGGATAGACCTAGAGTCTGTCATACAGAGTGAAGTTAAGTCAGAAAGAGAAAGACAAATACCGTATGCTAACACATGTATATGGAATTTAAGGAAAAAAATGTCATGCAGAACCTAGGGGTAAGACAGGAATAAAGACACAGACCTACTGGAGAACGGACTTGAGGATATGGGGAGGGGGAAGGGTGAACTGTGACAAAGGGAGAGAGAGGCATGGACATATATACACTAAAAAACGTAAGGTAGATAGCTAGTGGGAAGTAGCCACATAGCACAGGGATATCAGATCGGTGCTTTGTGACCGCCTGGAGGGCTGGGATAGGGAGGGTGAGAGGGAGGGAGACGCAAGAGGGAAGAGATATGGGAACATATGTATATGTATAACTGATTCACTTTGTTATAAGGCAGAAACTAACACACCATTGTAAAGCAATTATACCCCAATAAAGATGTTTAAAAATATATATATATATTGACATTTTAAAACAATATACATTGTCAAACTACCCTTCATAATTTTCCCTGCCAATTTAGTTTCTTCGAAAGTGACTCAAAGTACTTTTTTTTTTTTAAAAGCAGAATATTTTTCCAGTGAAGGAAGGTTTTACCTTAAAGAAAAGGTGTTAATAATTTCAGGGCCTGTACTAGGTGCTGGTGAAATAGAGAACCCTGTAAGGTCTTTTTCTAATTGCTGGCCCCTTAATAATTTCTCCTGTTGTGGGTTGAATGGTTGTTCCCTGAAACAACCACCAAAGGTTTTGCTTTGTTCTGTTTTGTTGTTGTTATTTGTTTGTTTTATGTTTCAGGGGAAGAATAATTCCTAGTACTTTTGGAAGACTTCTCTTATTATCAGTGTCTCAGGCCAATTAAATGTCATGGAACCTCTGATAGCCATGATTTCTGAAAGAAATGGAGTGGCACCTATGTGTTCAAGAATTTCTCTTCTAAGGCTCTCCTTTTTATCAGGTTCTGTTTAATTGTCCCCGGGTACTCCCAAAGGCCTCCAAAACTATGGGAAGATCAAAACAAAAGCCCTAGTGACAGATTATAAGGGACTCTGCCTTATGCTTTCATCTATTGTCACACCCTGTCAACTTTTCATTAAATTTCTGCCAGAAGAAGTCCCATACAATTTTCACACATCCTTCTCCTGTTCCAGCCTTGACCATGACATGCTTCTTCCCTGGAACATCCTTTCTCAAACCAGAACGTCTATAAATCCTAAACTTGGCTTAAAACTTGGTAGCTTTACAAATCTTCTAAATATACCACGCTCATTTTAGTCCCCTCTTTAGGGGTCTTTTGTTATAAAAATGTTTGTCTAAAAATCACAGAGGCATGAAATTGATTTGATTAAATTATTAGTCTCCTGAAAAGTCCCCATTTTTGTTTTATTATATTATTTTTTCTTCTCCCTTAGTTCCCCATACTCAATCCTATTCCTTGCTTCCTCTTTGGTACCCACTCTCTCTTTATTTAATGAATGTCCTTTGACAGATATCTGTGTACCTTTAAAAAATATAACGTGTTATTATGTGGATGGGGTTTACATCAACCGACATTGTATATGAATTCCATACTGTTTATTGCTTTTTAAAATCAACATCAAGTTATTGAGATCTGCTCATGCTACTATATTTAAATCTAATTAATTACTTCTGACTACTGCCTTATATTCTATGGATGGCATATACCATATTTTAGTTATTCACACACCTCTTGTAAAGCTTTCCTAAAACACCTATTTTTACTATCATAAAAAGTGCTGCCATTAATTTTTTGACACAGTTCCTTGTATACGTGAAATTTCCTTCACCGGTCACAGGGCTTCTTTCAGATTATGCTTAATAGTGGTAAACTGGTTCTGGATTTTGGAAACATCTTACAACTATTCAAAATGAAGTGATTGATCAAGCTCAAGAATATCACTTTCAATTTGATTTGCTTATATGGTTAAAGGGTTTTTGCTTGTTGGTTGTTTGTTTTTGCTATCTACTCTCAATTTCTATAGAAACAGTGTATAAAAGTATCGGCGAATACCGGCTTGCAAGTCAAAATGACTGTTTCAAATACTAGCTCCAATTCTATCTCAACATCTGCGTTGGTTAAATAGGGATGAGAAAAAAACAATGGTGAGTACTAACTTACCAATAGAGGTATTTTCAAGATAATATGAGTTAGTAGTACCTGGCACTGAATAAGTATTTACTACATAGCCGCTGGCATCGTCATAATTATCATTAGCTAAATTATCCCATATTACCTAATAGACTGGAACCTATGTGAGAAAGCTACTTCCTCAGTCTCACTTGTTTGATTATTTTCTTTAAGACTGTTACTGGCAGTCAGACCCATCTTTCCTTATGAGACAATATAGTGAGCCTGGGGAAATAGAATTTTGTACATACTTTTCTTCTGTTCCTCCTTGGATTTTAATTCTTTCTTCATTATACACCTGTCAATCAGAAAATGAAATTACTTAGAGACACACATATTTACCCATATACTTTAGAGGCAAACGAGTAATTACTTCTCTGTCTCCCAGACTTAAGGGTTTATCCTCAGCTCGCTGCCCCCAGCAATCCCACAAGCAGGTAAACACAGTAAATATTTCTGTGACATTTACTAACGACCGAGTTCAATTAGTATGTGTTTAAAATGTGCAAGAGAAACAGAAGAATCCTATCTTTAAATTTTTGTCATCTTCTAAAGAATAAATTATAGCTTATATCCAATATACAGCTCACAGACCCTGGCATGCCACTAGGTAGCATTTTTTTCTTTTTGGCATTTAATAGTATGTCTTTATTGTTTTTCTGATTATAAAAATATTAGTATACATATTATATAAAACTAAAACATTACAGAAAAATATAAACCTGGAAACGAATATCCCCAGTAATTCTGTCTCCAGAGATAACTGTTGTTAACTGTTTGGCATGATTTGGGGCACAATTTTTCCCATGCAAGAATAATATAAATATGAATAATAAGAATTTTTAACCTTCAACAACAAAAAAATTTCCTCAAATTGAGGCTGTTGTTTCAGAATTAATGACTTAAATAAACATCTTATATTACCAAATTATAGGCAACACTAACTACCCCACTAGCTTCTAGTTATCGGAAATAAATTCCTTTCGAGTATTTTCTACAACTTGAAATTTGAACCTTCTCAATTCCCTGCTCTTTGTTGGCAGGCTTGCAGGGACATTTAGAGCTAAAAGACCTATGGACATTAGATTTGGGTAAAAGGCTTGAGGCTAGAGGGAGAGGGGATCTTTAAAATTACTCTTTTTTTTCCTACGGAAATTTTCTCTAAATTTTCAAGATCAAAAATAGAAGAGAGGAGAAGACAGGAGAGCAGAGAGAAAGCAGTTTGACCAAACCATGTTTGGCTAGGATTAGCATTATAATCTGAGGTGACACTCTAAATCATTCGATGTTAAACCGTTAGAATATGAAGGCTGGCCCTCGTGTTCCTGTCAGTTCTATGCTGTAGAAGTTATCTTATAGATAAAGGTGGCCAAGGTGGCCCTAGACTCTGGATAGAATTCTGGAGGGGTTGTGGGAGCAGTCAGAGGTGTGGAGCGAAGTTGGAAGTAAGGTAACAACTGAGAAAATAAAAGCACTCTTCCAGCCTTTTGAGGTCCCCAGGTGGAGGGGCAAAGGTGTATGGATAAGAAGGCTGGAGCAAAAGATGGGTGCCTCTGACTTATTACAATCATCATTGTACATAGTAAACATTAACAATAACCATTTACCAACAGAGAAGAAAACTAATATGAAAGTTAGATACTGAGTTCATGTCACTGCATGCCAGAAATAAGGTAGCAGTTTCAGAATGTAATAACTTATCAACAGTGTTGGGGTCACAGTAGTTTTGTGGAGTATTGGCAGTGATAAATGATTCAGGAGTAGTAGTGCCATCAAAGTAAACAGCTTCCATTTCCATCACTGACTGTCCACAGACTTAGGTGGCTCTGTTAAAGAGAATGAAATGCATGGTACCATATATGGGGAGAATTATCCTGAGTTTGCTTTATGACAGACGGTAAGAAAATACACTTTAACATGCAGGTTATGTTCAAACCAGCAAAAGGTTAGGGTCATGAGAATTTTCTTTTAGATGGTTGTCCTGATTTTAGAGTATGACATCATATCATTAAGTAAATTAAATCTAGCCCCTACGCAGTAGTACCTCAAACTACTTCCTTCCTAATACACACGTTGGCTTTCTCTCTTCCCGATGATTACATCTGTTCCAGGAATAAGCACCAACATGTATAATGCTGTTTATTTGCTGCAAATCATTTAGCTCCTTAATAAAACTCATCCATATTCAATTCAGCCTATATGAGTCACACCTCACTGTTAGCCTATATGAGTCACACCTCACTGTTAGGCAGAATATTAATATTTCAAGATATAATCCAATCTAGGTCAGGAGGTACTGTGAGGACAATTCACCAATTTACAGAGTTTCCTCTTTATTCTGTCTGGGTCTCTTCTACTGAGCATAACTGATTAGTCATGATGTTTTCTTCGTGGATACAAAATTGCTGAAATCAATCAATTGTAAGTATCCAAGTCTGATTAGCTGTATATAAAATCAGGCTAATTCTGTAACTGGAACCAAATTAAGTTTTTGGACATGTATTTAGTATACTTAGCATATAAGTTAGAACTGTATGTCCTGAGACTTTTTCAAGACCTTTTATCTTTGTAGAAAAAAGCAGGAAGGAAAAGAAGGAAAAAGAGGAAAGAGGGAGGCAGGCAGGAAGGAAAGAGTTGAGCTATCCTCATTTCTCACCAGCCAGGAGAAGGGGCGTTAAAATAAACATCAAGGGTCAAAAAGGCAGCCTGAGTTGTGGACTGATGTCGCAGATACACGACAAATATTTCCGATTTATCAGAAAAAAAAATCATTAAAACTGCAACTGTGAAGCTTCAAAGTCTATGTCCAAATCTAAGGACTGGTGTTGCACAGCTGGTACCAGTTAAAAGTAACAAGTTACTTACCCTACTTCCTATCTGCCTGCGAAAGTACCTTGGTCTACAAGACTCCTAGCACAAGACTCAGAGTGGCAGCTGTGATGTGCTGTACCAAAGATGGGTCCTCCCTGCTCATATACATAAGCTTATGAACATAAGCCCAGCTGCAATATCTGCAGTATGATTATTCTTTGTTTTCTAAGTCTTATATTCATAGTTACATGTGTGCACCGGCGCTGAATTCTTCCCTCCCTCCCTTTCTTCTTTCCCTCTCTCCTCAAATATTAATTGAATATCCATTGTATTTCAGACAAAACCCTGTCCTCTGCAAGTACACAGTCTGTGAGGGACAGAAACATGGGAACAAATAATTAAAAGCTGATGCAGTAGTAAAGTGAGCTATATGGACTGAAGTGAAGGAGATACATGACAAATATTTCCGATTTATCAGAAAAAGAGATCATTAAAACTTCAACTGTGTAGCTTCAAGGTCTATGTCCAAATCTAAGCAGGAAAAAAAATGAGAGAACACAATATTTCAGAACAGTTTGTAATGAAAAATCTGTACAAAAGTATTTACATAACCAGGAGAAGCCTCTAGAGAAAGGGAGAATTTGCGGGTAAATTAATGAAATGGAGTCATAGAAAAAAGGCAGAATTCTGGGAGGCCCAAAGGTACACTTTACAATGAATAATTCCATCAGAATTATGCGTGCAAATTAGATCAATTAAAGTGAAAGATGCTCAGTCACATACTGGTCTAAGAGTTAGATGTTGGGGGAATAGAACTAAAACCAATTCTCCCTGAAACTGTGGAGAACATCCCAGGTGGAAAACAACAATTCCTGAAGGAAAGAAAGTAAAAGTATTAGTTTCTTTCTTTCTTTCTTTTTTTTTTTTTTTTGAAGGTTAACACTTTTAAAAAAAAAATCATGCATGTTTTGCCTGGCTATTTATACATTTCTACCCTCCTTGAATGACAACAGTAACAACAAAAACAGAAGAAAAAGGCACAAACCTTTGCTCATGAACTCAAAAAGGCCAACCAGAAGTTAGTCCCCAGTTGACCCTAATTTTCTCAAAATTTAGAGATTTAATCTCCTTCTTTGTTAGATTTTTTACACACTCAGTTAAATATTTCTTAACTAAAGAACTACAAGAGAGAAATGGGGAAACTGAACATGTTATTTCAAGACAAAGCAAATGTGTGAAAGTCCAGTGCATATTATAGACAAGGTGAATTGGTTTGCTATCACTATTTATTATAACTGTTTATTATTGTTCAAGCATCTATGGCAGCTAGATGATTCTTCAATTTCAGCTGGACTCACTCATGCGTATCTGGTCATCTGCAGGTTGGGTAAGCAGCTCTCCTGATCTAGATGGGGCTCCCTCACAAAATCAAGCATCAACTAACTAGAAACTGGGGGTGCCTCATTGCCCAGTAGACTAGCCCAGGCTTGTTCTTTTTTTTTTAATAGATCTTTATTGGAGTATGATTACTTTACAATGTTGTGTTAGTTTCTGTTGTGCATGAAAGTGAATCAGCCATATGCATACATATGTCCCCATATCCCCTCCCTTGTGAGCCTCCCTCCCATCTTCCCTATCTCACCCCTCTAGGTCATCGCAAAGCACCAAGCTGACCTCCCTGTGCTATGCTGCTGCTTCCCACAAGCTAACTATTTTACATTTGGTAGTGTATATACATCGATGCTCCTCTCACTTCGCCCCAGCTTCCCCCTCCCACCCCATGTCCTCAAGTCCATTCTCTACGTCTACATCTTTATTCCTGCCCTTCAACTATGTTTATCAGTACCTCTATTTTTTTTTTTTTAGATTCCATATATATGCATTAGCATACGGTATTTGTTTTTCTCTTTCTGACTTACTTCATTCTGTATGACAGACTCTAGGTCCATCCACCTCACTACGAATAACTCAATTTCATTTCTTTTTATGGCTGAGTAATATTCCATTGTACGTATGTGCCACATCTTCTTTATCCATTCATTTGTTGATGGACATTTAGGTTGGTTCCATGTCCTGGCTATTGTAAATAGTGCTGCAGTGAACACTGTGGTACATGACTCTTTTTGAATTATGGTGTTCTCAGGGTACATGCCCAGTAGTGGGATTGCTGGGTCATATGGTAGTTCTATTTTTAGTTTTTTAAGGAATCTCCATACTGTTCTCCATAGTGGCTGTATCAATTTACATTCCCGCCAACAGTGCAAGGTGGTTCCCTTTTCTCCACACCCCCTCCAGCATTTATTGTTTCTAGATTTTTTGATAATGGCCATTCTAACCGGTGTAAGGGGATATCTCATTGTAGTTTTGATTTGCATTTCTCCAATAATTAGTGATGTTGAGCATCTTTTCATGTGCCTCTTGGCCAGCTGTTATGTCTTCCTTGGTGAAATGTCTATTTAGGTCTTCTGCCCATTTTTTAATTGGATTGTTTATTATTTTTGATATTGAGCTCCATGAGCTGTTAGTATATTTTGGAGACTAATCCTTTGTCTGTTGTTTCATTTGCAAACCAGGCTCGTTCTTAATAGTGGAGGCCAGGTTTTGAGAAAGTGGAGGTACATGAGATCTCTTGAGAATGTAGGTTTGGAACTGGTACACTGTTGTTTCCCCCACATTCTATTGGCCAAACAAGTCAGAAGGCAATCTCTTATTTGAGTAATGGGGAAATAGGAATTTCAAAGTCATATCTTAAAGAGTATGGATATAGCGAGACCGTTACTTGGGCCATCAGTGCAATCGGTCTCTCTCACAAGAGATAAGCAATCTTCAGGGAAATGACTTTTATTGTAGACAAATTATTATAGACTAGCGACATCAAAACCATTGCCCCATGAAATGATAGAAGCTGGGGAAAAAAAGGAAACAAAAGTTAACTTCGGATCATGGAACAACCTGCCATTCATCAACCTCTCCTTATAACTGATGTTGTAATTACCAGTGGCTTTGGGTATTGTTGGCTTTATGTTATATTGCTAGCACAACGATAGATAACACTGGATAACATTTATTAAACAGCTGCTATACATACCCAAGTATTAATGCTAGGCAGACTATCTACCTATCTAATCTTTTTTAACCTTCAAAAATGAGCCTATGGTGTACAACTTATTATAGAGGAAGAAGAACTTCTCCAAGAAAACATCACACTAGTAAATTAGAGGATTTGAATCTAGAGCCCAAACACATGCTTTTTTTTCTTTTTAAAAGCATGAATGTTTAACTACATAGATAGACATTTACAGTGGACATCCTTATTATTTGCCTCTCTGGCATCTTCTCCCTCTTTTAGTGGCAGTCCCAAGTTTTATTCGAGGCTTTTAGTTTTCATGGTGTCAGTGCCCTACAGGTGCTGAGCTCTCAGTCAATCAGTGTATTGCTTTCTTCTGGCCACTGTCATTTCTTTCTTCTGGTCCACACTTGGGCACCTAACTACTTAGTAATCTAATTGGAGCAATTCTCAGGCTCCTTCTAGGACCAGTGGCTCAACAAAGACAGGCTACCAGAAGTCCGCCGCAGGTGCAGACAGTAAAGGGGTGCATGGTCTGTGGAGAATTTAAAAGCAATAGTAAAACTAAGTACAGGTCAGTTGCTTTTTATTATGACCATCTACTGGAAATTATAAGAAATGTTAATGAGGAACTACTACTCCCTCTCAATTTGTCTGCTCTGACTGCCAGCCCCTTTCCCTAACTGGAACATCCTGGGTAGGATTACTATGATGAAGAAACTGGCTTCTTTCTCCAGATTCAAATAGGGAAACCAAGCCCCAGGAATTGCTGGCAATTTCCTCTTATGAAAAATTTGGGCCTGAGCATGGAAACAGCCCAGGGGAAGTAGAACCAAACTGAGTCAAGCCACAGATGAAGTTACCTTGAGCCTAGGTTTTTTCAGTTTGCTTGAGTCAACAATGTCTTTCTCTCTCTTTTTTTTTTTGTATACATATATCCCCTCCCTCTTGGACCTCCCTCCCACCCCCCATTTTCTCTCTTTTTTAAAGACTCTGATTTGTTTCAGAAATCCAACCAACACAAGGAGAAAACATTCTGTTTTAAACCCAGAACATTAACGTTAAGGGTAGAAGTCTCTTTGACCACTATAATTAGTTTGTGTTTATTCTCTGGGCTTGACACACTTTTTCTGAAAAAGGGCCAGACAGTAAATACTTTGGCTTATGTTTTCTATTAATTAAATACTAATATAAACAATAAAATAAAAAAAAAAAAAAATTAAATACTAATTAACTAATGGAAAGTTTTAGGCTTATATTTACTGTCTCTATACCAACTATTCAACTCTGCCATTGTAACCTGAAAGCATCAGGCTACATTTAAATTTAAAGTATCATTAAATTTTGCCATCGACAAAATTTAATCAAATGATTGTGACTGTATTCTAATAAAATTTTATGTACAATAAAATTTGAATTTCACATAATTTTCATGTGTTTCAAACTATTTTTCTTCTTCAGATTTTTCCTTCAACCATTTAAAATTTTAAAAACCATTCTTAGCCACAGACCTTACAAAACCAGACAAGCCACAGTTTGGTGACCCTTTTCTCCAGACTATTTAAAATATTAATATGCACATATATGTATACATGGAAAATAGTTTCCTTTGAGATTTTGAAATGTATAGATGATATTGATTTACATATACCTTTCTACAACATACTTTTATAACTCAATAAAAGATTTTTAGAAATTTAACCATGTTCGGACTTCCCTGGTGGCACAGTGGTTAAGAATCCGCCTGCCAATGCAGGGGACACGGGTTCGAGCCCTGGTCCGGGAAGATCCCACATGCCGCAGAGCAACTAAGCCTGTGCGCCACAACTACTGAGTCTGCGCTCTAGAGCCTGTGAGCCACAACTACTGAGCCTGCGTGCTGCAACTACTGAAGCCCGCGCGCCTAGAGCCTGTGCTCCGCAAGAGAAACCGTGCACTGCAATGAGAAGCCCACGTACCGCAATGACAGCAACGAAGACTGAACGCAGCCAAAAATAAATTAATAAATTAATTAATTAAAAAATTTAAGCATGTTAGTCCAAACCCTCCTTTTTAACTGCTTCTTACTAATATAATATTGATAATTCTAAGAGATACTTAGGCTATTTCTACCGTTTTTGTAACAAACACTTTTACTTATGTCACCTTTTTCCCAGGCATAGTACCTTTTCAGGGTAGGTGCCCAATTGTTCCTGGGAAATGTGTTATAAGCATTTGAAATTTTAAACTGTATGAGAGTATCGCATTCCTCACACCCTCATAAACATTTGATGTCATTAAACCTTTTAATATTTGACCATATGATAGATGAATATGTTGTTTGAAATGTTATTTCCCTGAATGTTATTGAGGATGAATACATTTTTACAGCTGCATTGACCATTTGTAGTTTCTATGAATTGACTGTTCCTTTCTTTTGCTAATTGTTATTGTACCGCATGTCCTTTCTTATTGGTTTGTAGAAATTCTTTGTATATTCTTGATGAAAACCCTTTATCATTACATTGCAAATACTTTCTCTTCGTATGTCTCCATCGTTTTTTCTATTAGTGATGTATTTCATCAATGAGAAGTTCTAACATTTGATATAGTCAAACATCAATTTTTGGTGTCACAGGATCTTCCCCATTTCAAGGACATAAACTTAACCATTTTTACTTTCTTCTATTATTTTTATTTTTTTTGTCTTTTACATTAAGATATTTAATCCATCCAGAATTTAATGTCATAATTTCCATAAGGAAGAATATAATTATTTTTTCAAAATGATTAGACAGTTGCCTAGAAAGCATTTATTGAATAATCTGTCTTTTCTCCACTGATATAAAATGCTGCATCTATCATGTCTAATTTCCCAACTATGCATGGGCCATTCTCTGTATTATCTATTTAATTTCACTGATGTATTTGTTCCTTAGCCAATTTCACACAGTTTTAATTACTATACTTTATAAGATGTTTTAATGTCACACAGGGAAAATCCATCTTTTGTTTTTAAATATTGTCTTGGCTACCATTTTGCATTTTCTCTTGTACATGAATTTTAGAATTAAATTTTCAACTGCTATGAAAAATTTTATTGGTATTTTATTTGGAATTAATTGAATTGATAAATTAATATGGTGACAATTGATAGTCATAAAATACTGAGTTTATGGATCCATAAATATATCTTTCTATATATGAAATCATTTTTTATGTCCTTCATTATCATTCTATATTTTTCCATGGATTTAGAAAAATTAACTGGTTCTATTGCTAGCTATTTTGTTGTTTGTGTGCCTAGGAAAAATGACATCTTTTTTCTTACAATGGGTTATGTAAGTCTCTAGACAAACTATCAATTTTTATACATAAATGAGAGTGTCCTATAGTTTGCTGTAATTTGCTATCACTATTCATAGTATCATATTTGATTCCAGTGTTTTATGTGAATCAAAATAAATTTAGTGGCTTTCCACATTTTCCTATGCTCTGAAACAGTTTGTATAAGCTGGGAATTCCATGTTCCTGAAGGTTTGGTAGACATCACCTATAAAGGAATTAGGATTTAGTACCTTTTGAGGGTCAGGCATATATTTATTTGTAAAAACTGCATTGATTGCAATATATTCAATGGATGATGGTTTAATCAGGTATTCTACTTATTTGTGGCAGTTTTTATAATTTAAATTTTATTAGTAAATTGTGCAATTCATTTCATATTTATTGGTATCATATTGCACATATGACCCTTACTTTTCAAACCTCTTCTTTTGTGTAGTTATATCCTAGAATATTACTATTCTTCTAGTAGTTATTCCTAACTTAGAAACACATAATTTAATTTGTACTTTATAGTCAATATCAACATTTCACCAGCACCTATATCTAATATGCAGATGTAGATATCAATAATTTAGCTATATCTGTATATGCCTAGATACCCATTTTGCTTTAAAGTTTACAGTTGTTTACTGCATGCCTACTCAATGTCAGGCACTTTACTAACCAATCCACAAAATCCCACTGCAAAGTAGGCATTCTTATTCCCATTTTACCAAAAAGGAACTCAGAGAGCTTAAGCGAAGTATTCAGGATCTCATAGCTAGAAAGGCGGGCAACTGGGGCTTAAATGTAAATCAAAGCCTGTCCTATACCTAGCCCAAGCACTGTCCAGAAATCCAGTTTTGAATAGACTTTCATCTAGCTTCTGTCAAAAGTGAATTTAAGCCAAATGATACAATAACAGACTATGATGGCAAATTTAGTCCCTGGTTGATCTATAGAATCAATTTAAAGGCTTTAAAATATACATAATTGTGTGAGTCCTGTTCCAAGATCTACAGAATCAGAATTTCTAGGAATAAGACCAATACATATATGCTTGATATTTTATATTTTGAAACATTCCCCAGATAATTCTGATGGTCCAGGTTTGGGAAGTGCTCATCCAAGGTTTACATTGATGATTCATTCCACTAAACTAATATTCCTCAAAAATATGGTCTATTGAGCTGATGCCCACTAAATAATCATCTCTCAGTCAGAAGTTCTGTAATTGTATCTTAAACAAGCTCCCCGGGTAATCTTGTGCACACTAAAGTTCAAGAACCATCACTATATGCTTACTGAGTTCTATCCTTAATATATCTTATTTTGGCTCCTTAGTATTTTCATAACTGACAAACTAATCTTGAGTTTTGGGCTTTGTGGAGGATCCAAAAACAATAACAAATAAAACAAAAACAGGTATATGGAGAACACGTCAACATTCTTTGTGAAATTATCATCAGCAAAATTCTATTGATTGTGACTTGAGAACCAAGCTGAAAGCTCAAGATAACTTGAAAGTTTCATTATATTAATTACACACGGGATGGTTTCTGGTCAAATTATTGTTCCTTTTTCTTCATCACAGTTGCCCAAGCATTGACATTCTGGGTCAGACAATGCTTTTTTGAAGGACGGGGAGTAGCTGTCCTATGCATTGTAAGACATTTAGCAGATTCCCTGGCCTCTTCCCACTACACAGCAGTAGCAATCCACCTACCCAGCTCCCCCCGCCCCAACTGATAACTGAAAATGTCTGCAGACATCGCTAAATGTCCCCTGGAGGGCAAAATCACTCCCCAAATTGCCCACTGCATTACAGGATGGCTTATCTCTTCTCACTGACTTTACAGTTAAGACTCCTGCATGAGTATTTGAATTATGAGCCACCTCAAGTAATTGTGGGAGTTGTGAATTATAAACACATTTGAAACAACAAATATTACAACTTTATTAAAAATCCATTCATAGATTAATATTCAGAAACTGATTGAGTCTTTATATTATTAACAGATTCCAAAATAATTTAACAGATTCTTCACTTCAATATGACCTTTTGGAGACCTGTGAAATGACCTGCTGTCCCAAGCTTGTTCTCTTGTCTAACAATTTAGCTAGCATTATCAACAATTCTTCAAAATATGTCCTAGTTCTTTAGGGCATGATAGCATATGAAGTCTATTCATGGATACTACAGCAGATAACAAATTATATAGACCTGGGTAAGTGAAGGGGAGATGAATGTAACCATTGAGTTAATATTTGTCCTTCGTCATGTTTGTCTTTTTATCCATTGTTCAGGAAAATGTCATAAAAAAGTGTGTCATAGTTCAGTGTTTGATGTTGGATCCGGATAAGTATTGGTCCAGAAGAATAAGTATTTATTTGTAATATTTGAGACTCAGCTAATTTTGGGTTTCAGAGCTAGTTCTCATTAAAATCACTAGCATTTCTATTTACACTTTTTCCTATCTGTTGACATTTTGTAAATAAATATTTAGACACCAAGTGGCTGCATCTATAGGACTTCACATTTGGGGATAAAAAAATGAAAAATATCATTATCTAGCCGTTTCCTAAGTTTGCATGTTTTGTTCTATGTTAATGATGCTAATTAAAATCAAACAGAGCAAATAAAAAGTAACAGGAGGCTCAATTTTCCTATATATCATATAAAAGAAGGCATGAGAAACAGAGTAATTTAAGGATATCTTGTGCTTATGTAAGTTAGGAAATATGTATTTTACTAAAATTCATTTCTTTTTTAATTTCTAGAAGATTTTGAACAGAGAAAACACTGTTATGTTACATTTAGGATTCTGGTATTCATTATAGCTATACTGCTTTACATAATTAGAAGGCCACTGAAAATAAAAGTAGTTTACTTGCATTCAGTTAGCACTAACTGAGCATATATATTATGCAGATGTTGTGCCAGGTGTCCAGGAAGACTAAGATGAATAATCATGGTCGCTGTCCTTGGGGAGCTCGTAGTCCCTGGGGGAAAGAGATTGTGACTAATGGTAGTAAGAAGCGGGTAACAGATACACGCTTGCCGTGTGGACACAGGCCATGGACTGAGGGGTCAGTAAGCAGTTCTGGAGTGTGGCTGGAGGTCACAGTGCAGTGGGAGGATGTTATAGAAGATGGGCTGCAGTGGCGGTCTGCAGATTCCACAGGAAAAAAATAAAGAAAAAGTATCTTCCTCACAGTTACCTTCTGGTAACACAAAAGCTGGGTAGGTACATTTTTTGCTGCTCTTTCATATAACAAAATAAATCAGTTTTTTTTTTTTTTTAACTGGAGTCTGGCCAGTGGTATATTAAGCAATAAAGATACTCCAAGTCAAAAATCATTTATTTATTTGGTACTTTTGGTTTCAAATGTTACCTTCTTTCTCCTAGTCTAACTACGTAACTTTCACTCGTGTTTTAAAGAACAAAGAGAGCTTGAAGTGATAAAACATGTGGATAAAACATGTGTATCATTAACTTCATTGATTTGGATATATTCCATTTTATTGAAGGTCATGTCAATTATAGACTTGATGCTCTATATTTTAACCAACTGAAGCCAACCCTGTCATTTTCCCCCTCATAATAGAAGGGTGGCTAAGGGTTTGAATCTACCTTTAGATAAGCATATTTAATATAATACAACTCAAGCCAAAAGCATTGTCACACTAGCCTATTGGGGTGCCCAGGATATATCCAAGTGCATTAAGTCAAGGGCAGCAGCAGCAGAAACAGCCCTGGCTTCCCAGCTCCTTGTTCCTTCACTCACACATCCTGCCTCTAGGTCAAGGTGTTCTGAATCTCCTGGTCTTTCTCCCCTTTCTCTTTGCCAAATTGTACTCTCAGAAAAGGATCTGATATTTATATCTTGGTATAAATGTAAGTCATTGTATTATCTCTCCCTTTGTTACTTGCTTCTGAATCATAACTTTAATTATGTATACAATACATTTTAGATATTTGTGAGTAGGAAAAGGAGATACAGTTAACATAAGGACATACTTAGTAAATACCTAATGGCTGACTGTTGGATTACTCACCAAGTATTAGCCGCTTTGGGTCATAGGAAAATGAAGCATGTAACTTTATACCTTCAAATAATGTTAGAGGTGGAAGAGACACCTACTTTAGCTTCTGCAGTTTACACATTACAAGACTAATGGCCAGCAAGTGAACAACCAGGAGCCTGGGGTAGCACAGCTGGAAACAGAGCTCTGATCTCCTGATCAAAATACTCCCACTATGCAACATACTATTTTCTGCAAAGCAGGCGACACAGTCCCCAGTGCAAAAGACTGAAGATAGATAGAGTTTATAACGTATGACTCTTAGGCTGTGCCTTTTGATTCTTACATTATTGTCTCTGGTTATGTTTTACCAGAACTCCAGCCCAGCCTTGGCCATAGAGACACTCTACAGCATTGCTATTGGTTAGTAATTTCAACATTGACCTTTGTTTTCAGAGACACTAATCATCCTGATTATTATGTTCTGTCTGTGTTTTATCACATATGCCTCTTTCTTGGTACTGTTGCATGTACATGATGTTCCATCATCACTGAGAGCTTTAAGCCTCATCTTCTTCATCAATTTTTATCAAAATATGTTTTACTTATGTTTGTAAACCAAACGTTCCCTGGCCTTACTGGCCTACACCTACAAAATAAAATTACATTTCCTTTAATAACCATATTATGACGACTTAGAATGAGCATTCTATTCAACTGCAAGGAATCCAGTGTCTCAGCTGGGGAGATTTACGTACTCTGCCAATCCAGGCTGTCTTCTGGGGTCTCAGCCTTCTCTGGTCTCTACTCTGCCCCATGAGTTGCTACTTGTTCCACTGCAGGTCACCTCTTGATAGGCTGAGAGTGCAGTGTCTCTTAAGTTATCACCCCTTCTCTGTGCATCCTTAGTGAGGATGCTGTTGCATCCACAGGGGTGAAAATTGGTTCTTGAGGGGTGAAAACATCTTACTTATCTTACTGTTTAAATGTAGAAGGCACAGAAATGCATATAGTACATATACAGTCTATCTGTGGCATGAAACTTTCATGAGGAGGGAAGCAGTTAGGGAAAAAAAGGGGGGGGAGGAAATTGCTTGACTTTTCATAGCCCAGCTGAGACCAACCTGCAGGTGTTTACAAGATTTACTTAACTAACGATTTTGGGAGTGACATCAGATGAACATCCTGGGAAAGTGCTAGACCTAGTCTCACTCAGAACACATCCTCCCTTAGGGCACCTCACAATGCACCTCTCCACCTAGGTCCTGATCGACTTTTTTTCTCATCGGTGTTACTACCCTCTCTCCAGGAGAGTTCTGGACGTGTCTGTGATTTACATTTTACATTTCCCCTCCCAGTTTCATTCTCTGTCCTGGAGCTGCCTGTATCCAGGGTGGTTGACTGTGGAAATTTCCACTCCCTCCAGAGTACTCATTACTCATAACAGGTCACCTTGCCTCATGGCCTCCAGAAGGAAAATCTTGTTGGAATATCCTAGTCTGATACAGTACAGTTTTCAAGTCTGTGATATCTGGTCTTAAATTACTCTAAAATTATAACATCAACAATTTAATCTAGTTTGAGATTAGTCAAACCCAATCTAATACACTTTCAGTTTCCCTTTTGTCTGAAAAGAGATCATATTGCCAAGTCTTCCCGGTCATCTCTGAGATCATTGTGCTCAAATTCCAGTACAAATAATTAGAAAAAGGTGAAGAAATTCTTTAACTATTTTGTCAAAGTATAATAGTTATTCTTGAAAAATCCATTATCACTTTGTCTTCCTTTAGATTCCACCGCAAGAGTGACCCAACTGAGGTGTCAGTTGTTGGGTAGTTGATATATGGTTTTACTCTATTTCAGATTGAAGTGCGTACTGATGATAAGTGAAAAGCTTCCAGCAGGTTACCAACTTACCCCTGTTTGTCTGGGACTTGATCTTAGCACTTAAAGTCCTGGGTCCCAGGAAACCACTCAGTCTTGGGCAAACTAGTTTCCACCTTTTAAGTGACTACTTAGAGACCATTCTAGCAAAGGTGACTTAACATTGGCAGGTATTATCACGATTTCCTGTGGTGCGGTGCTGAGTTTGTGTCCTGGATGCTACATTCTTCCTGACTCTATTTCTCACCGTAAAAAGCAAAGCTATGCAGCAATATTACTTTTCCCTATATAACAAGTTAAACATTTTATCTTATAATCAGTATGTGAACACCTATCTTTTAGAAACTGGACACTGAGGCAGTCACTCGGTAACAGGCCTCTAATAGGAAAAGCTATTATCTTTGACAGCTGAAAGTGGTGAATCATTCCATTTGGTAATCACAGTTTGCTGGTTGTCATGAAAAAACATTTTAAATATTGCATGATACTGCTTAGCCCTCTGCCCCTCCTTGTCAATGCCACTGCTGTGTCTCCTGAGAGACCCAATATGTTAGGGCATGCCCACTGAAAATTGAAGCTGTATAATCTATTACCATGCAAAATAGAAATCAGCTTCATGCTGTGGGCAGCATTGAAACAGCCTTGTTACATTTACAAAGATTGTTCTGATAAGAGCATCCCCAGTTGACCAGCATATGGGTTCTGATGAGGCTATGTGTCTCTCATTTAATTTATAGTTGGAGCTTCCACCTTTGAGGTTTAACTAGCTTTTCAATGGGACATTTTGCACCTGTGCAGTGTTACTAATCCCAGAGACTATTTTCCTCTTTATCCTGTGGAATTATCGAGAGAGGCCAATTAAGGGGGGGAAAAAAGCAACTCAGGGAAATAGAAATATGCTGTATCCCAGAGGTTATGAGATGGAGCACATGAGGGAAGATGAATTCCTCTTTGAATTTGCTACTATAATTTTAAAATAACATCATATATATATATATATATATATATATATATATAAATTGGCACATATTGCAGGAACCTTTTAATGAGTTTTACAATTCTCTATTAATTCCTATTGTATATAATTCATATAGTTTTGAAGTTCCTACTGTATAGATTAATGACAACAGACAACTCTTTCTTCTTTCTTTGCCAGAAAGAACAGAGGTCAGTATCGCATAACTTCCATATCAGCTGGAGGAAAGTAGAAGACGCCCTCATCTCTATGTCACAAATGGAGAGACCCTCGCACAAAGACACTGTGAAATCTCCAGCAACCTCATAATTTGCCAGCAGGCCTGAAATATGATCAAGTCAGGGCTCTTACATCCCTGTGAGCTTTCTGGCAGGAAAATGGACCCACTTTTTCTCTTTACTTTGTCTTGTTCTGAAAAACATAGTTCATTAAGTTTTCAAAAGATTGATTTTCTGATAGTTTTTTATGATAATGCTTAAGCACAGCCAGGAAGGAAATCAAAACCTCAGGTATTAGAAGTTCTGTGCACCCTAAATAGGGAAGAGATTGAATTTAAATACATAAACTGGAATAAGCCAAATATTTTCACATTTCAAAGTTTCAGTTATAGCAGTGTTCCCCTCTGCTATGTTGAGATTGTGACCTTTTATATCTACTATTGTTTTGAAGTGCCTGAAAGGCAGTCACCCCACCTCTGTCCTGTTTCAATTGTGGTAGCAAGTTTTGGTGCCAAGGAATTAAATCTGATCAATTATGGAAGATTTTATGTAATTTTTCTGCTTATATTAGAAAGATTTAATAGTGCCCTAATTGCTTAATATGACTGCTCAGATTTCATTAAGATAAAATTATAGCAGATTATTGTAATATTTAATTATGAACAAGAGACTTGGCTTCGTTACAGGGAGTTCTGACAAAATACATAGGTTGAACCATATGATTCAGTTTCATTCAGTTCAGTCTCACAATTTCAGATCTTGAAATAATTGTGGCTATGCTATTTTAATAATCCAAGTCTGATGTAGGTTTTCCTCTCTTCATAAAGAGCTCAGTCAACAAATTAATAAGCTTTGCACTCAGAATTTTAGGCTAATAGAGACTTGGGAAAACTAACCAAGTTTTAAAGCGATCCAAACTTTTTAAAGTTTTGATACATGCCTATTATTTCTTTATTTCTTTTGCTGTTTCCTTTTGCTAAAAGAAGCATTCAAAGTACCGGCAAATGAATATTCACGTGCAATGAATATTCTTTAAAAATAAGTTTTATAGCGAAAGAAGTTTTATTTTGAGACTTTTATAATATTTTCCTTCCAAAGAAACATCTTAATATATAGGGAAGCCTGGATTGGTTCATCCTTCAACTTAAGTTGATTATTTAAACTCTGTCTATTCCCAAAAGAATTTGAGTTGGCCCACAAAAATACACACAATACAAAAGGATGATAAATAAATTAGGAAACTGAGAAGACAGGAAAATGAGAAATATTAATTTAAAAAAACCTAAATACTTGGCAGGAAAATGGAACTCAGGGATTCCACCATTAGCACTTTCATCCTTAGATCAGTGCATCTCAACCTTGTCTGTGTGTTCAGACCAACTGGGAAGCTTTTAAAGGAAGGTGAAAGATTTATACGATCTTAAGAGAAACCAGAGTATTAGGGAAGCTTTTGAAAAACACCAATGTCTGCACCCCACCTCAGGTCAGTTACGTAAGAATTTTGAGGGTGGGGTCTGGGCACTGCCACCTTCAGAAAATTATGTAGGTTATTCTAATATGCAACCAAAATTAAGAATCATTGCCCTCTGCCAAAAAAACAAACAAATAACACCCACAACGTGTTCTCTCCTTTTGAATGTAAAGGAAGTTACGAGACTTTCACAGCAACCCATTCTGTCTCTTACATCATTTCATCATATCATTTTATCTTCATAGTAATCCTGTAAAATAAGATCTAGTTTTATGTCCTTTTTACACGTGAGATCAGACCAGTCAACTTGGTAAGGTCACTCAACAAGGATACAGGGAACGTGGATTCAACCTTAGACTGACATCACAAAAACCTATTTCCTTAACTTAATTCCTATATCCCCACCCTAGCATCTTCTTCTGTGCTGCTAGTAGTAAAAAAAAATACATGCTAATAAACCAAACGATAGGAATGCTGTCAGCAAAGGGCTTACTCTATTACTTTCCTTCCGTGACAATATGAAAAAACTCTGATAAAAAGGGCTGAACGAATTCAGTTACCAAGTGTACCACACTCACGCCGAGAGATAACTGCAAGAAGCTCCACCATGACCCAGTCTGCTCTCCCAGGGTACATCTCCACACCTTTATTCCTTTTCCTAAGACTGCACATTTTTTTCTGTAAATGACTACTTGTCATTTACATTCAGTGTGTTCTGATAAAGGGCTGTCATAGCTTTAAAGTAACCTTCAAAGAAACCATCCCAAATCAAACACTTATAGATCTCTGTCTCCCTACTCCTTATCTTGGAATGAGTATCTGAGAAAGAAATCCTTTCACCACATATTCGTTGGGAAGGAAAATGGATTGTTTTTTCCATATGCGAGGCAGGATTTTTGATGAACTTTGAGATATTCTGGTATTTTATGCACCTGTCACTTGGTTCAGTCAAAGTAGTTTTGTTTCTTGACAACCTGTTCAGTAATATCAAGAGGCCAGCGAGAAGTTGAGCTAAATTAGGTAAGAGATTCCTAAATGGTACTTGTATTGAGGAGCGGCTTTTCATAAACCCACTTCATAGTGGAGACCTTGGGAGTAAAGTGGTCCTAAACCTTTCCTGGTGTCCAATACTGTGTTCCTCTATCTTGATAAGATGCATTTTAGAAAATTCTTATAGGAGACAGAGACTGGATAGGTATATTCATTCTGACACATTCTTTATAGAAACATTAGTAGCTTCAATTGTCCGTTCGAGGTGGTGAGATTTGGGGCCAGTTTATTTTTCCACTATGTATCATTATTCTCTAAGAGTCACATTTTCTAAAGTGCACATTTATAATTTACAGTAATTTATAAACAAAATAATGAATAAGAGGCATGGAAATAGCTTTAGAGGACATCTGAAAAGAAACAAGAACTAGAGAACAGTATCATGAAATATCGTTAAAGACAAATTAAAATGGCACCAAACATTTTGTCAACTATAGGCAATGCCTCTGGGAGTCTTGGCATGGGGAAGGGAACAACTAGATGGGTACTCGGTCTGCCATGGAAGAAACTGCTGGACAAGTCAGTGCCGGGGCAGAGCCGACGCTGAGTTCTTCAAGAAGCAAGGAAACTGAACACACAGCTCTGGACTCCTTTAATCTAGGATCTTCCTTCTCAGGGGAATGACATACCCTGAAGGAATTAAATGAGGCTGGCCTTGCAGCTCTGCCAGGCACAAAAGAAAGTGTGGAGGGAGGTTAGGTATTCTGATTGTTCCCCATCTTTCCACTCCCAACCCCAGAAATTTTTTTAAAAAATAATAATGAAATATCTTTATCAGTTTGTGTTTTTCCTGATTAGAGAAAAGAGACTCTGGGAGGCCGGATTTGGAACCCGGGTCAGAGAAGCATTGCTGGGTAAACCCTGCTCTCTGCGTCTTCATCAGGCATCTATTGACAAGCTGGTCTGGTTGTGCTCTGCATCCCCACAGGGCATTTGCACCCAGCCCTGCTGACTGGGAAGCAGTGCAATGCAGCTTCTGACAGATAGCTTGGTTGTTTTGTTGTAAGGAGTTTCATTTTCCAAGGATGAATTATGAAGACTTTTTTCTCTCTTTTTGTTGTTTTAGGGCTGTCTTATCTGAAAATGTGTTCATTAAGTTATCACGCATTGCCTTCTTTCTAGCCCAACACATTTAATACAGGTAAATTACTCCTTAGAAGACAGCTTCCCATAGTTGGAATAGCACCTAGAGTAATACAACCAAGAGAGCAGTCCTGAAGGGCTGGGCATGAGAGGTGGACTTGGTGAAAGAAAGAATAAAGAAACGATCAGATGAGGCTTGAAGGTAGGCAGGATTCCTGTGGTAGCCCTTGGTTGGGTCCATTTCTCTTTCTGTTTTGCCTCCTAATCAGACTTGTTGTTATTTACCCACTGACCTCTGTTTCTCCATGACACTCTCCCAGCTGGCCTTCCTACTAAATCTCTTTGCTGGCTGAACATCGGCCTTCCCCAGCTAAAAGCCAGCCAGAAAAATACTACCTCTATCTCAATAGCCCGGAGTGTGGCACTCTAGGAATGGAAGCAACAGCTATGGCTCCTGCACTGAGTCAGTCGGGTATCCAATTCAAACAAATGACCACTTAGTAGGCAGCTACTGTGTTCAATGGTCCTGGGATAGTACAGAAAGAGATGCAAAGATTAAAATATAGTCTCTGTCCTTGGGTAGTTTGGGACCTGCTTTGGGGATAAAGCAATTGTTTTCAAGAACAATAGTAAGCACAGCAAGAGAGATGTGGCACTGTGTTATGAAAGGGGGATATTCAGAGAATTTCCTCGCTGCTCTCCCTCCCCCCACACGCAGTGAGCTCCTAACAACATGAGGTGTTAGGACTTCATGCCCTCTGTGCCCCAGTGACTGCCTCATGCAAGTCTGTCACACAGTGTTTGTAAGCCATTATTTTGGAGAAGAGATATGCAGTGGTGTAAATCTGAAAGGGCTTACTAGGCAGGAGAAGTGCTGCTGGGGAGTTAGGGATGAAGGTTGGAAGAACATTCTGGTTGGAAAAAAACAAACAGGTGCAATAGTCCAGACACATATAATCCCTGCCCAACTTCCTGTGCTCACTGACTCCCACTTCAGCCAGGAATTTTGAGGAGGGCTTTCCACACAGGTATTTGAAAATAAGACTTATCTGGTAAAAATAGCTTAGTTGGTCTCCCAACTCTGACATCACTTAGGAATCCTCATCTGCTTGCTTCCTTCCCTTCCTCCCATTCTTTCATTCCTAACCTTTCCACTGCTCTTTGGTGTCCTATTTCCCTTTTCCCTTGCCCTGAGCTCCCCACGCCATCCTCATCCCTGCAGAGGAAGCTCTGAGAGTTGGTGTGGCTGCAGCATGACATAAGAAAGTCCGTTTTCCACATTTGTATTTTGCCTCTGCAAGATTTAAACCTCTCCTCTCCTCGCTGCCTCACCCCCTAAAAATCTGCATCAAGTTCATGTGCATCTTCAACTCTCTCCTCTTCAACTCCGTGGAATGGAACTTTTCACAATGTTTTGGCTCGCCAGGAGGTCTGAGGATCTAGTGTTTGGCCTTGGTTTTATAATAAAAGGCTGGTAAAATGTCTTTTTTTTTTTTTTTCACTTCCACCTTCTCCACTGGATTGTTCAGTTTTGGCTTTCCTATCTTCCCTTGTATCTTAGTAAGGTTTCCTTCCAGACATTTCTTCAAATGACTTGACAACAGCCCTGCTATCTTCTAAGAACCTAACAACACTTTGGCTGCTTTAGAAAAATGTGTCTGTTTTTCCATCTCATTAAGAAGCATCTGCAATCTCTCTGAAAACACATGAAAGGGATATACTGAGGGCATGCCAGAATCTGAAAGTCCCATTGAAATTAAAGCCCATTAGTGTTTTTAATGACATCAAAGAGTTACCCGTGCATTTAAAAAATGTACTATTTTGTTTTGGATATGGGTAGGATAGGATGTAAAGGCAAACATATTTGCTTCTTAGTTTATAGTCATAGGAATCAAAGGAAAGAAGAGGAAAAGAGAAAAGGGAAGAAGAGAAAAGACAGAACTGACTCTTTCCATCTCAGGTTATTTCTGAAATGACAAAATGATGATCTTTCACAATTCTCCGAGCTGTGTTCGTGTTGCTACTCTTCCACTGCTCTCAGGGGTGACTCGCCCAGGACAGGGTCCCTTTCAGCCTCTCTGGCTACTAAGCTGAGGCAGACATAGCCACAAGGTGTCACTATTGCTAAAATAGCTCTGCACCTACAGATTCCGATACATATATAACTTAGCTTTCATTTTGTTTTTAAGCAGGGTCTTTGGGAGAGGCCCTTTCGGGTTGGCGTATCAGTTGCCTCCTTCACTTCAACACACTGTGACCTTGCGTGAGGCCTGGATTCCTAATCTGGAAATTGGATAGAAGAAAACAATTTCTGTTTTTCAGGATAGTTATCAGCTTTAAATTAAAACACCTGGTGTAGCTGGGTTTCGCAGGCAGCACCGAGTAAACTCTCAACACAGGTTAGCTCCCTTAACTCAGAAAGTGAGGACTGGGGTTGGGAGGTAGGAGAGAGTGAGAGAGTGGTAAATTTTTGAGCCCGCCTGCCTTCCTTCCTTCCCTTCTTCCTCTCTTTTGATTTTAGAGCTGAAAAAAAAAAATACCATCTAGTACAGAGTTCTGGCTATTGTTAATAGCTGTGCCATTAAAAAAAATGTTTGGGAAAAGCTAAGTACTATAGCTTCCTTTGGCAGAGTCGAAGTATTGAAGTCCTGTTAAAGTCTAAGGAGTCCTGTCATAAGGAAACCTATGTAATCAGATTGTTTTGCTGAATCCAAAGCTCCCCAAGTTTCTTTGAGCCAAGACATATTTTTGTTTGTCTGTTTATTATCATCCAGATTGGGAAACTTTAGTCTGGTTTAACTTCTTTGTCATGTAAATGAGAAAACAGAAACCCAGAGAGTAACGTTTGGTTCATAAAACACATGTCTTAGAAGTGGCAGAGCTGGTCTGGAACCGCTGCGGTGTTAGCGTTGGTTTGTACCAGATCACAAGAACCAGTTGTGCTCATCTGTTTCCAATCCTGTGTTTAGTGATAACCAGGTTTGTTTGCCTGACGTGCAGCAAGCCAAAGACTGAGATGAACAACTTTACAGCCAAGAAAGAGTTTACTCACAAGGCAGCCAAGCAAGGAGATGGGAGAACAAGTCTTAGATCTGCCTCCCCAAAGGCCAGGGTGTTGGGGTATTTATGGGATAAGCAGGTGGTCTTAGGCTGGGGAAAGGTGATTGGAAGCAGGGGAAAAGGTGAGTAAATCCGTGTTCTGCACAGGTGTTCCACGTATTCAACGTGGAGGCGCTTAGCGTGACCTGAGGGTCGGGTTTCCAGCCCTCTGACATCTAAAGGCCATTCATCGGACAGCTGCACAGGCCCAGTTTTAGGGTCAGTGGTCCCAACCAACCCCCAGCCAGCGTGCACTGGGCAGAGGTTGACTCCAGTTTCCTACAAAACAACTGGGCTGCGTGAAGGTGGGAAGGTATGCAATTAAAGAGAGGAAAAGAATGAAAGAAAGGAAAAAAACCCTGAAACAATCAATGAAGGCAGTTTACAATCATAGGGTTTACAAGCAAAGAGGTTCTCTTACGTTATTCTGTAAGACAAGTTCAAGAATTTCTATTAGTTATCAGCTCCTGATCACTCTGTGGGGCATGGTTTCAAAGTTGAAAGCTTGAAATCCACCTCAGTGGGAATATCTACACCACAGAAATTGTCGAACACCACAAATTGTTTTTTTTTTTTCTCCAGAGAAACAGTTTACCAGCACACCACTGTTAGAACCCAAACCCACATTTCATTGATGTTTTCAGCCTCTAAGGTACTTCAAAACAGATGTTTTGGGAGAGGAATGACTAAAACTCAGAATATTAGTACCACTGAATGTGCATGCATGACACATATTGATGTCATTAGGGGGAGAAGCAGAATATATCCCTCATGTTAAAAGGTATTTCAGTTTCCATCTGGGTTCTAACCTGGCAGGACACAGGCAGTCAAATTTCAAGATAGAGGAAGGTTACTTGCTAACTGACCAGTATCTCTTCCAGCCCAATGCTGACTCTTGGGGTAGCTTCAGGGGCCAGAACAAATTCAGTGACTCCATGTACCCCACTGCTGGCCCACTACGGCTTATTTTATAGGTTCATGGGATGCTAAAAAGTCTCTCTCACTAATATATAAATATAACAATAATGAGGAGGTTGACAGCCATCACTGGAGTACTTTTCCCAGGCCCTGCATTCAAAACTTCTCACACCCAGTCCTAGTCTCACAGAGGAGAAAACTGAAACGCAACCAACTTTAATAACATGTCCATGGTCACACAACTAATACTTGTCTGCCAGACTTTAAATAGCATGATTTTCCCTCAAGCCACTTCAGGCATCCTCAGGTACAGTGGAAGAGGAGCAGAAATGAGGTGCCTGGCGAGGGCACTCCTCAATAAGAAAATGCCCCGGAAACAAGGAAGAAAGCACTCGATGGGGGAGGCATCTGCCTGCTCTGTTTAAAACCCACACTTTCCAGGCTTCCCTGGTGGCGCAATGGTTGAGTCTGCCTGCCGATGCAGGGGACACGGGTTCGTGCCCCGGTCCGGGAAGATCCCACATGCGGCGGAGCGGCTGGGCCCGTGAGCCATGGCCGCTGAGCCTGCGCGTCCGGAGCCTGTGCTCCGCAACGCGAGAGGCCACAACAGTGAGAGGCCCGCGTACCGCAAAAAAAAAACAAATACAAAAACTCACACTTGCCGGGCTTCCCTGGTGACGCAGTGGCTGAGAGTCCGCCTGCTGATTCAGGATACACGGGTTCGTGCCCGGGTCCGGAGAGATCCCATATGCCGCGGACTGGGCCCGTGAGTCATGGCCGCTGAGCCTGCGCGTCGAGCCATGGCCGCTGAGCCTGCGCGTCCGGAGCCTGTGCTCTGCAATGGGAGGGGCCCCAGCAGTGAGAGGCCCGCGTACCGCAAAAAAACAAAAAACAAAAAAACCCTCACACTTTACTTAGACAGGAGTGCGGAAATGGAATTGTTTCATGCCCAATGGGGGGGATATTAGGTAAATACATTGGAAACAGAGAGATTGCCGTAGTTGATTGCTTCTGAGCTGAGAAAATATGGAAGTTAAAGTAGCTTTTACAGATAATAGCTTGGGTGTTAAACCAGAATGACAAGCTGCTTCATGCTTTTGGGAAATGGCTTCAAATCATTCATCAGTCGTTTCAGTCACAACATTAGCATCAGCAGAGACTGAAGTTTGAAGTGAAACGGCAGCTGAAAGCAGGAGAAGCACAGAGCCACATGGGCTCTGGCCGGGGCCCTGGGCTGTGGGATTCCTAGGCGCTGTGGACGGGGGTGGGGGTGGGGGCGATGCCATGGAAGCCCAGAGCCCAGGCATGAGAGAGTTGGGGCCACTGGTCTGTCCTCTGCACGTGCTTCCAGCCCCACTCCTAGCAGCTGTGGATGCTGAGAACCCGGCCTCGCAATAAGAGAGGTCGCTCCAGCTCCACAGTGATTTGCTCAGTCCGGCTTTTTTGTTTGGGGAATGAAGCGCTGGAGCCATGGAGCACCTCTGCATTCAGGCTGGGACATTCACTTTGTGCTCTCTCTGGTCTACTGGTTGAGCTTCACACAGATTTTTCTTCCTGGAGGGTTTATCTATTTTGTTGATAAATTTGAATTTGATACCACCAAATTTGAGCCAGAAATCATTTCCTATACCACTATTTACGGCTCAAATCAGATAAGTACCACTCTCTACAACGGACTAGAGATCTGTCAGTCATGGTCAAGCATCCCAAATCAAGCCCTCATTATGTGAGTTTGGCCGAATTGGCTGTTTTTAAGCGTGGAGCATGCCATTGTTACATACTACTGGGTTGCCTGCCTCTAAAATATCCTGTGCCGAGCATCTCATAACCTGGAGTGGAAAGGCCGCAAGTGTAACCTATCATGACCACAATTCCCTTCCAAGGAGGGATATGAGAGGAGCTTTCAGGTGGTTGCTTATATAGGTAACCATGCTCTGCAGCACATGGTCCTGGATTATTCTTCCACTGCAGCTGTAGGACATAGCTTGATGTAAGGACTGGCTGAGAAGGAAAAACGCTCAGAGCGCAGCTCCAGGGTCCTTCCAGCATGACAGCTGCAGGGGGCTTGTGGCTTAGCACTAGATTGTTTTCCCAGGGTACAGGCTTCCCACCAAGGAGAGTCGATGGAAAGTTCAGCCCATCCACTCGATAAGAGTAATCTGCACACACCCTTGAATTGGGAGCTAAAGCAGTTTAAGAGTGAAAAAGCATGAAAATTTAGACTCTGATAGGATCAGCAGTTTAAATTTAAAAAAAAATAATAGAATATTAAATGGAATAGCAAGATCTACTATCCATCGGTGCTATGAAGTGGAATTGATGATGGAACTTTTGCTGCCTACCATTTTATTTTAGACCCTAAACAGCACAACAGATTCCAAAATTAATTATAAAAAGCGAGGGCAACTACATCACAGTCTTTGTGTGCTTATCGCCATCCACCACAGCAGTCCATTAGTACTGCTTTATCAGAGGATGTTAGAATGCAGACACATCAACAAAGCTCATTTATTAATGCCATGAACAAATTAGATCATCAGAGCTTATTCCTAAATTTTTGGATCGAAGCTGAATATTAATAAGTAAATAGACAATTCAAAACAAAACAGTGCATACGCTACAGAAAACCCTCTTCTCCCTGTCCCCCTCCCCAAATGAATATTCTCCATCTTCGAACCTATAAAGTTTTCCCTATTTGCCTAGGTCACCTATACCCAGGGGACCTTCTGCATTTCCTTGGTTATGGGAAGGAGATGCTTTCCAGTGAGACAACCATTGTTCAACTCTGTGTGATTTCTCATATTTGTCTTCTACTGTCCTACATTATACCTTGTTTCCAACAGAATTGGTCTTCTCACCATTCAATAAATATAATTTACTTTTCTGTCTCTGTGTGTCCACCCGTGCCATTGTTTCCACCTAGAATGCCCCTTTCAGTTTTAACTCTCAAGTCTTACTTATCTTTCAAAACTCAGCTAAAAATCACCTAACCTGGCCCTGAGAACAGGATATGATCTTGTCCACCTGCAGTCATCTGAAAAGATTATTTTCAAGTTTTTGTGTGTGTAAGAATCATATGTAGAGCATATTAAAAATGTAGATTCCCAGGCCTTACTCCCAATGATTCTGATTAAGCAGATCTGGGATAGGGTTCCATAATCTTCATTTAAAAAAATATCACCAGTTAATTCTTTTTTTTTTAATATTGCCAATTTTGGTGATTTGTTTTTTAAAGAAATTAACATATCACAGGCAGAACGAAATGAAGTTGGTCACCTCAAGTGTTTCAGTGAAACACACACACACACACACACACACACACACACACACAGAGCACACCACAACACCATAAGACAATGTCCCACAATAATTGCCTAGAAACATTTAAAATACAGACTCCTTTTAATTTCCTAAACATTACACAGCTGTGTACGGCATTCTGAGAAAACAGACTTCAAATATGTTGTTCTTACTGAGACCAGGAAAAATTGCCAAGAAAGCATCAGACAAGTTCAAATTACAATTATTATTATTGCCATAAATCAAAGGGTTTATTTAAGAGAGCTAAGGTTTCCTCATCGGAACTTTGAAGTCAGAGTAACCCATTTATTTATTTATTTATTTGCTAGTATATAGAAATTAAATATATTCAATTTTATTGAGATATAATTGACATATAACACTATAGAGTTTAAGGTGTAGAACATAGTGATTTGATACATGTATGCACTGCAAAATTACCACAATAAGTTTAGTTAATATCCATTACCTCACATAGTTACAATTTTTTTCCTTGTGTTGTTAAGATTGTTTAAATATATTGACCCTGAATCCTATGGCTTTTTATTTTATTTTATTTATTTATTCTTTTATACAGCAGGTTCTTATTAGTTACCTATTTTATACATATTGGTGTATATATATCAATCCCAATCTCCCAATTTATCATCACCAGTTAATTCTGATGCACTAAGTTTGTGGACCATTCCTGCTATAGACTGAATGTTTATGTCCCTCACCCCCATTTCACAGACTGAAAGCTAATCTCCATTGTGATGATCTCAGGAGGTTTTGGGATGAGGTCCTGAGAGTAGATTCCTCATGAATGGGATTAGTGACCTCATAAAAGAGGCTCCAGCCAAACGTTAATTTTGAGGCAGTTCTCTTTTATTCTCATGATAGAAATATAAAGCCTTGGTCCCTATCTTTAGAATTGGAAGAAAATTTGTCAGTTTTGAGGGCATTGTTTGTATTCATTGCTCATGGCTGTGACTTGATGCCAGCTAATTCACCAATACCTTCAGAAGTGGCTGGGGAGTCTAAATGTACGGTCTGAATTGTCTGACAAACAACCATTGTCTCAGTTCCTCCACCGATGGAAAAAATTATGGTTTTTCATTAAGCATACACCTAGCTAAACTTAGTGAACTATTGCTTTGCAGAGAAGCCTGGACCCTATTTTACTTAATTTGCTTTGTATTAAAATTGTTCAATTAAACCTGGGAAGAAAAATAAGGTGTTCCTCTAATGTTTATATGAAAGCCATTTTTCTAAATGAGTTCCTGTATGAATATACATAACATTTTATCAAAAGTAATAGTCTTGGCCTGAAAAAAAATCATAGCACTATATATTAATTATCCAAAGCAGTGGCTTTATTTATGACCTCTTTGACACAGCCTTCACCTCAGTAGTCTCAACCCCAGAAGCTGTGAAGAAAATAAAAAAGGAACTGAATGTAGGTTCTCAACTGGAACGATGGTTAATTACTTCTGTTCTGCACTGTTTGTGCTGTATGGTCAGTAACATGCTAATGAGTTTTAATTAAGTTACCTCTGCAAATCTAAGTTACCTTTGCAAAATTCTGCCAAGAAACAGAAATTGTGTCATATAAGGTGGGATGTTGGATGAATATTGTCTTGTTATCAGTGACCATATATGCTTGACCCCTGACTTTTCCATTATGTGTGATTCAGAATCACTGATGTGTGTTATGGGGTTAAGGTCATGATTACAAGTGGCTGAGAAGAAAGTAAAAGAATTAATAGGGGAAACAACTGTAACTCTAATACGTTATGGGAAACCTGAAAGATGTTCTGTGGACTGTTGCACCCTAAGCCTTGTCAGCAGAATGCTGAGGTGGGAAGGTGACTGGCCTGAAAGAAGGCGCTGGAATTAGAACATTTGTCAGTGTGTTCTTCATGGAACACTAATCCCTTAAAAAATAAGAGAGGAAAACAATTTTCCCATGGCCAAAGAATTTGGGAAACATTATATACTCTCTCTTCCCATGCCACCTTGGAGATTTATACAATTAAAGATTCTGAAATTCCCGCAATTAAAGAAAGACCAAAAAGTAATTAAATTTATTAACCAATACCTCCTGATATTTTCCTGAACTCAACCGTTATTTTGAGAACCATCTGTGGAAATGATGTCCTGGTGTCTGGGAACGTAAGTTTGCGGAGGGTTCCCTCCACTTCCAGAACTGATAAGAAAGAGTAGCTCACTGTGCCTGAACTATTTATACAAACCATGTGGTTTAGGAGGAACACCTGCTTGCCTTCTGAGAGTGTGGGATTTAGGGATGTGCTAGGCAGAGGGTACCAATGTTACCAGCCCCCTATGAAAACCTTGGACATTGAGAATCTAAAGAATCTCTCTGGTTGGTAACGTTTCACACGTGCTGTGACAATGCGTTGCTGGTGGAAATTAGGTGCATCTGTGGGATTCACTGGGCGAGGAAGCTTGTGCCTGGTATTCCCTTTGTTGAGTGTGATATTCGTATCATTTCACACTAACACTGCGGAGCTGTGTGAGTCCGCCTAGCAAATTATTGAACCCGAGGGTGATCTTGGGCACCCCCAAACACATGTGGTGAGCAAGAAAGACACATCTCTGCCCTCACAGGAGTTACCATCTAATGATGTAGGTGATAAACCAGTACTTATAAAAATGATCATTTATAAACCTACGATTAAGAGAAATAATTTTTATAAAAAGGAAAAGTGCAAGTTTCTGTGAGACAAGTAACAGCAAACTGAATGTGGATTGGGAATATCAGAAAAGGCTGTGCTGAGGAAGTGAGAATTAAGATGAGTCCTGAAGGATGGACAGGAGTTACTCAAGGTGAAAGGAAGGGGATGAACAATTTGGACAGAGGTAACAATGACTGCAAAGACTCCAAGACTTGCTATAGCAAGACCCTGGTCTTGCTATTGCATTGTGCGTATATCAGGAGGAAGTCCGGTCATGCTGAGGATATTTATAGGTTGAGACTGACCCCAGAGTCAAAAGATCTGGCTTCTTTTATACATACCTTATTGGCGAGCAATTGCACCCCTAGGTATATACTCAACAGAAGCAGTGCACATATATACACCAAAGTAGATGTCCAATGATGTTTATAGCAGACAGAAACCATAAATGACACAAATGTTTTCTATAGAAGTATGGATAAACAAATTACAGTGTATTTATATAATGGAGTATTATACAGCCATGAATTTGAAGAAACTATTGATACATGCAGCAAGATGGATGAATCTCAAAAAACAGAATGATGATCAAAAGAAACCAGACATAAAAAAGAACATTTATATTGATTTCTATCAAAATTTAAAACTATAAAACAAATCAATGGTGATAGAAGTGAAGATATTGTTTACCTTGAAGTGTAGTGACTGGGAGTAGCATAAGTAGCACTGGGTGCTACTAATATTCTATTTGTTGATCTGGGTAGTGAATATATGAATGTGTTCAGTTTATGAAAACCTACTGTACTGTACACTTAAAGTCTGCATACTTTTCTACAGATACGTTTTAGCTCAAAAAAAGTTTACAACAAAAAATCTGAGTTCTTGCCTTGTTATTAACAAGCCCTTTTACTTTGGACAAATCACAGACTCATCAAGCCTCAAATTTTTCATCTCTAAAATGAATGAAGGGCTTCCCTGATGGCACAGTGGTTAAGAATCTGCCTGCCGATGCAGGGGACGCGGGTTCGAGCCCTGGTCCGGGAATATCCCACATGCCGCGGAGCAATTAAGCCCGCACGCCACAACTACTGAGCCTGTGTGCCACAACTACTGAAGCCCGCATGCCTAGAGTCCATGCTCCACAACAAGAGAAGCCACCACAATGAGAAGCCGGTGCACCGCAACGAAGAGTAGCCCCCGCTCGCAGCAACTAGGGAAAGTCCGCGCGCAGCAACGATGACCCAATGCAGCCAAAATTAAATAAAATAAAAATAAATAAATTTATTTTAAAAAAAGAATGAAAACACCTGCCTTTTCTTCAGTTTTTAATAGAAATCAAATGTCTTCATGAATGATATTATAATCTGATTGGTAGATGGGATATCAACTTGTGATGTCATTTAAAATATTCATACTCATCTCCGTTGACTCTCAATTATTCATTCAGTGCCTAGTTATCTAATCTGTGAGTTTCCTGGACTTCAGCTCTTCTCTTCTATACTATTTACGCATAGCAGAACATGCAGAAATAAAAGAAAAAGCAACGAATTGTTTGTTTTCAATGGGCACGTATGCCTTAAAAGTTTATGTTGTAGTATAGTTTGTAGATTGTCAAAGTATTGCCATTGTGTATGCTAACTTGAATCTCTAAAAATTTATTTTGATTACTAAAAACAATTGCTACAATTTATTGACTGTTTATATCACAGACGGGCATCACATATATGGTAATATATGTATATATACATACATATCTGTGCATTATACGTATATACATATATATAATCATCTTATTGAATCCTCACCTCAAACCCATGAAGTAAGTTTTGTAAAAACCATTTTGCAGGGCTTCCCTGGTGGCGTAGTGGTTGAGAGTCCGCCTGCCGATGCAGGGGACAAGGGTTCGTGCCCTGGTCTGGGAAGATCCCACGTGCCGCGGAGCGGCTGGGCCCGTGAGCCATGGCCGCTGAGCCTGCGCGTCCGGAGCCTGTGCTCCACAATGGGAGAGGCCACAACAGTGAGAGGCCCGCGTACCGCAAAGAAAAAAACAAAAACAAAAAAACATTTTGCAGATAAGAAAACTGAGGTTCAGTGAGGTTGCAGTACTTGTGTATGGTTATGTAAGATGTGGCTGAATTAGGTTTGGTACCTGGGACTTTTTGCCTCCACAGTCCCTGCTTTTCATCCACACTATACCCTCCTGTTGGTGGTGCCTCTGGAGAACAGGTTTCGTTCATGCTTCCTATATGGATCAGCTGTGGCACGGACATTGACCACCGGCAGCAACTCCTTTATCTAGCAAACACCAGTGCTAAACAGTCTGTCTTTTGCACATGACAAAGTCTACATTATAAAAAGAATATATGTAATCTATTTATTTGGTAATTCACTGCATCTCACTATTTGCCCCATACAAAATGCCTGATAGGAAACTAACTTTTGTGATGAAATCACAGCTTCAAAGCAAAGATTTGCAGCATTAGAAAGACATGTACAGGGCTCCCCTGATGGTGCAGTCGTTAAGAATCCGCCTGCTAACGGAGGGGACGTGGGTTCGAGCCCTGGTCTGTGAAGATCCCACATGCTTCGGAGCAACTAAGCCCATGCGCCACAACTACTGAGCCTGCGCTCTAGAGCCCACGAGCCACAACTACTGAGCCCATGTGCCTAGAGCCTGTGCTCTGCAACAAGAGAAGCCATCGCAATGAGAAGCCTGCTTGCTGCAACTAGAGAAAGCCCGCGCGCAGCAGCAAAGACCCAACGCAGCCCCCCCACTCAAAAAAAAAAGAAAGACGTGTAAAATATCTCTTGTGATTTGATCTTTTTTACAGAATTTTGTCTTCCAGGAACCTCTCAACCCTTCATTTTAGAACAGATCTCAGTCTCCCACCCCAGATCCTCAATCTTTGTCCAGGATTACAAGAGACTTTTGTCTAAAACGTGCCTGCATGCAAGTATAGTTGAAAAGGTAGAGGAACAGAGGTGATGGGGGGTTGAGGCAGAGGTTGAAACCTCAGGAAGCCTTAGAAAGGACAGAAGGTGTTACAGGACAGTTTACAGTGGGTAGACCAAGGAATCACAGTGCTTGGATTTTGATAATAAAACAAAGATGAGACCTTTTCAGGCCTGCATAAGAGAAGGAGGGCATTGGTTACTGAGATCTGCACACAGGGTGATTAAGAAAGAGGAGATATAATCAGCTTCCTGCTTCTGTATTCAGGGCCCAGCCAGCATCAGCAAAGCCTTGCACTCATCCATTTTATGTAAAGAGGGTTGACGCAAAAGACCATAACAAGCGTGGTAGCTGCCCTCAGAGGGGTTCTAACTTAACACCTCAAGCCTTCACAGAGATGTAAGCTTGCATAGAAAGGCAACAAAGGTGAGGGCAGGCAGGGTGGGGTGGGAATGAGGGCTGAGGGGTGGAGCCCAGGTGAAGGAAATGGGAGAGATCGCTGCATAGGAGAATGCTCTCCATAAGTAGGCCGGTCACAACTTGTCTAGGAACAAACTCAAGAAACTTTGTGTATCTAACTTTGTGTCTCTTTTCCTCTCCATTCTGCTATCACTTCCCTGGAGCCTTTTGTCTCATCTGTAAAAGAAAGGCGCAGAAATGGATAATCTCCGAGGTCCTTGCCAGCTCTGACAGCCTATGACTAATCCTTCCGTGTGAATGCAGTGCTTTACAGGGGATGTAATACCACATTGCCTTTGGGGAGAAAACTAGGCTGAGTGTAGAATTATGAATTTGACCTTTGAAATTTAAACTGTTTTGATTGTATTTTTACTGTTTTCCTAAGGGAGCCATTCATGTTGCTTTTGTACTTGAAAACTAAACATAGTTCTTAAAGGGAATTGGTGAAAATGACGATTATCCATCATTCAACACTGGGGTCTGTCTCAAGGGCTGGTTAGAGGGCGTGTGGCTATTTGAGGTGGAGGAAATGAAGCAGGAGAGGAAGTTTATTATGCCAAATACAGTGCCCACTAGAAATCCTAGGAAACCCAGCCTCCTGAGCTCAATGGGATTTTGAAACACTTGCTGTTTGAAATAATTCACTCTTGCCTAAAGGTATAAAAGAATATTTTTCCAATTTTCCTCTTGAAATATCACCAGCTGTCCCAGACATTTAAAAAAATAGTAGTATTTGGATGTATTGTATTTTAAAAAGAGTCAGCAAGATTCAGCTTACTTTTGCCTTAAGGCTTTGTGACTTTACATTTGCAGTCAATTTGAAAAATAGTGTGAGATGTCTGTTAAACTTTGAACACAGTGAGACTTACACATCTCCCTTTTTGAGACTACAAAATAATCCTGTATCTTTTGGTAAAGAGCCAATAAACTGACCCTTAGGAAAGAGGCAAACCATACCCACGCATCTAAATGCCTCTAGCAAGAGAGCTTGCTCTTTTTGGGACACGTAAATTGAACACAGCAACAGCTCCAAAATCCATCTTTCGGATGAACATAAGAGAATCCTTAGTTCAGAATGGCCTAGAGGAAACCCGTGAGTACTATATGAATTATGTGGGATCTACTTAGAAAATGGCTATTTCCATATTCTGCTTAATATGTGACATTTGCATCAAGAACTCTGAGGATTACAGATATGGACAGAGTTGTTTTATTTATTACATCACCTTATGTTCCCAGGGGTGCCCCACATGTTTCTGAGATAGAGTTCCCCTGTCAAGTTGTGTCATAATGGAAGTAGATCTATTTCTTTTTGTTTTTAAATGACTTTATGTGAAAGTTAATTAAGGCCACTTTGAAGGGTCACTGCTATGTCCTATTGTCTTAGGTCAAGTTCCCGGGAAACAGATTCTGGGACAGATATTTGTGAGCAGGAAGTTTATTGGAGGGGGGTGGGTACTCTCAGGAACAATATCTCTGATGGGTGAAGGAAACAAGGTTAAGCAGAGGGAGAAACTGAATTGTGTGTATATGGCTCCTATGGCCAGTCACTGCTATACTCTCTGTAATGGTTAATTTTATGTACCAATTTTGCTGGGCCAAAGGGTGTCCAGATAGTTGGTCAAGCATTGCTTTGGGTGTTTCTGTAGTCCATAAGGAGGGTGTTTTTGGATGATATTAACATTTTGAATTGATAGACTGAGTAAGGCAGATTGCTCTCCCTAATGTGGGTGGGCCTCATCCAACTGGTTGAAGGCCTGAATAGAACAAAGGAATGACCTTCCCCTAAGTCTCTTGCCTGGTAATCTTCAAACTGAAATACTGATTCTTCTTGCTTGAAATTGTTCAAACTGGGATATCAAGCTCTTCCTGGTTCTACAGAAGCTTGGGGGATTGGCTGTGAAGATTCTGGACTTGCCAGCCTCCATTTCCATAACTGTGTGAGCCAATTCCTTATAATAAATCTCTCTCTCTCTCTCTCTCTCTCTCTGGCATTTTCAGCAGGAAAAGTACTCCACGTAATTCTTCTAGAGATGCTTGGGGACGACACTTTGAGACACGTGAATCTACTGGACCCATTGGAGGAAATACTGACCAACAGCAGAGTCATTCCTTGTGGCATTCTGGCCTCTGGGAAGATCACAGTGATAACTCTTGGTGAAATGCATTCTGCGGTGAATTTTAGTATTCTCATGCTTTTTAGGCAGTAGGGAGTTTTCTCATCCAACTGAAAATAACTAAAATGTAGATCCGATTGAGTTTTCTTTTTCTCCGTTCGCTGAGTGAAAGACAGACATCAGAAGCACAGAGAATTGGTAGCGGAGATTTGCAATGATCAAAATAATGCTTGGATGGCTTGACTTGAACTCTGGCTTCTCAGACACGCTGACAACTCTGAAGGCACTGTGCCGCTCCACAGCTTGGACTGACAAGCAACTAACCGTGAAATAGAAAGAGAATCTCAAAACAATTTCTGAAGAAGTGAAATGTGAACAATAAACTTCCTGATTCCATTTAGTCACTTTTTATTGACAGAATGCTCCCGTTTTGAATATCTGAATGAAATATTCATTAATAGGTTGTTTAAGGTACTATATACTGCCTTTATTTTTTAGAGGTTTTTTTTTCTTTTAACTAAACAAACTCCCCTTCTTCTCTGTCTCCCTTCAAATGGTATTTTTCCTAAAACATCTACAAATGAGCGTCACAAAATTTAGCACTTGACCATGTATTCCTTTGCCCTGTATATATAAAATAAGAAAATGCATTGAAAGCACTTTGAAAATATAAAGCACTATGTTCCTATAAAATTACCATGATAATATCAGGAGGGCTGTATGAGTTCCCCTACTGTAGTACAGGTTGCTGGAAAATAAGGATTTGTCTTCTACTCTCTTTGTAGCCCTCATGGCTCCCGGCACAGGCTGAGGCAAATAGGAGACACCTGCTGACTTGACAATATTTTATTACCATTTGTAAGCCTTCACTTATTCTCTGCAGTCCCTCTCATTAAAATCTTATAAAATCAATTCCTGAAACCATCACCTATAGTTTAAACACATTTGATAATGACTATAAGAAACTTTGGTGCTCCTACATTAGAAACATGTGGCATCTGGCCTCTCTTCCATTTTTTCCCCATGACAAAAATTGCATTTGACCTTGGGAACTCTTTTCTGAGAAGCCTGACTGTGACTCCAAAACCCTTCTTAACACCTACTCCAGGATTCTGTGCCAGTCAGTCAGGGTTCCCTATCAATCAAGACTCAGGGTAACATCTTTACCATCCTTTTCCTAGATATTAACTCCAAGTTATAAGTCTGTCTGGACTTGCGGAAAAGAAACTAGTTAGGACACCATAAATTTTGGGCTTCCAGGGCTCACATTGCCATCAACAAGCTGTATGACCCTAGGCAAGTAATTAAATATATCAGAACCTTCATTTTCTCATCTGCAGTGTAAGTTATTTAAACCTACTGCTAGTTGTGAGATTTTGTGATGCAGCGGATGGAGGCCAGGCAATCACAGTTTGGTCAGGCTCTCAGCAATCATAAAAATCCAATAAAATATGCTTTTTTCCCATTCAGAAAAAGAACACTTATGTTTGACATAGCTGCTAGACATTTCCATGAGGCTGTGTTTGCAAATTCTTGATGATTCTTTAATTTTTATAGTTTCTCTGTGAGGAGAGCAGTCACACTGGTTGTAACTGAGGTAACGAAGCCTTGGCTGCACGAAGCATTTGGACAGGCCTGTGACATAACTCAGTGTTACCACAACCATTTTCCAGGTCCCACTAGGACGGCACTTTGAGACACTAAATGTACCCATTCCTTAACGCTTCTACAAAAGCCATGCTCCGACTCTAAAGCAAAAACTTTACCACATTTCATTTTGAGAGGCTTTGGACAATGATGTTATATGTCTGAATCAGAAGGTTCCTAATGACAATCCAATCAGTCAAGGATGCCGCAGTTGACAAAACTCTCAGAAGGTTAGCTGCCATGCCTTGTTCTGCTCTAGCCTTGAGCTCCAGGAGGAGAACAACTTTTACGTTATGTCTGAAGCCCAAAAGCCACCTGTGCCTATTGGTGGCTTGATCACCAGCTCAAACAGACCTACTGGTAACTATGAGGTGAGGATTGTATGCAGAAGGGGATATGATACCACTGTGTAAACTGTGGAGCAAAAGCATGGTATTCTCTGTGAGAAAAAGAGAAACACGGCATAAACATGGCTGAAATTTCTTTATGTTATGAAGGCACATCCTGAGGGGTCAAATAGAAAGAAATGATAATATCCAGAGTTGTTTTGCAACTTCTAGACTAAAGTGCAGTGGATATCAGAGTGTTTGTCATCCACGATTAGTGCTCCCAGAGGCCCTCAGGAAGCCAGGCTCATCTGAAGGAGACTCATTGAGTGCTCTCTTTCTGTTGCTGTTTCTCTTCTTCTCTCCATCCTCTCTCTCCACTTCTCTCTGTCTCCATCTCTGTCTCTCTCTCTGACACACACACACACACACACACACACACACACACACACACAAGCATACACACATTTCTTTATAACAACCTAATGATTTTGATCACAGTCTTATCTCTGAGGACTTTAGACAGAGTCCAGTTGTTTTCTATAGCTTTCCAAACTGTTTCTTTTACAGGGATATTTACAATCCTAGAACAAACAGAAAATCTATGACTCATTGTGAGGTTGACAAACACACTCATTGTGACAATGCTCTGTTTTCCTGCGTGCGAGTTTTACTAAGTCATACTTGCAACCTTGTTGTTTGTGGACAGAGAGCCAATTTATTTTGTCTTTTACTGGACATTCATGGAATCGTATATTAACTAGGTGTGAACTGTATACAAATCTTATCAAGTAACTCAGAGGCCTTAAAAGATACCTGGGATTCATGTGGCATCTGAGAATTCCGAAGTGTCCTCCCATGTGTGACAGTGCTAAGGAAGATTCATCCTGCAGAATTCTAACACTATAAGAAACTTAGAGGGAAATATAAGGACAGGCAGGAAACTTATTAAATCTTTTTATCACCATACTTGGTTCTCTCTGAGTTTGAACAAAGGATCTAAGTTGAAGGAAGCAACTAATGCTGTGTTGACAAGTGGATGAATAATGGCTATCTTTTTGTTTCCTAAAATTGTTTTGAACTACATCTGCTATATTTTACATTTTCTGAGGAAAATAGGTTTTTAAGTTCCTGTCTCCTCCTAGGCTGTATGATATAGAAATTAAACTACCTGGACTTTTCAAAAAATAAATCACATAAAGTATGATTTCATGGATGAAGGAGTTAAGCGTCCAAGAGAAGCTGCCCTCTGACCTCATTTGTTAATGAATGTGGTCTGTCATGGTGATGGGAGGTGGTCATAATCAGTACAAAGTAGTCAATCTATAAATACCTGTGGAAGTTTTCTTCAGTTCAAGATAGACTGAGCTACAGTCTTCTCCTGTGAAATCCATAAAATACAATCTGAAAAATCACTAGTACCTGGAATAATGCCTAGGACATGGTAAGCTCTTGATCAATATTTATTCTTTAATGAAAATTAACCATTTTCAGATGGAAAGCAATAGATCCTCTACATTATCCTGAAAATTTCTGCCTTGTCCTGAAAGCCAAAGAGGACACAGCTAGGAGAGGCATTCAAATCGCTATTCACAAACATAAAGGGCGCCAGAGGGGTCTGGAGACCTCCTGCTGTGCCAGGCTGACCTTTTCAAGGCTGGAAATGAAGGAGGTCTTGGGAGGTCTGGGGTTGACACCTGGCGGTGTGTGTTACTCTGAGTTCTGTGCAGCACTTCTTTACAAACCATTATAGAAGAATATCGTGTTTCAACAATGAGTAAGGCCACGTATACTGCTTCCAATCTGTCCTGGGTCCAACAGAAGAGAGGAGGGTTCAGAGCAGCAGTAACAACATTCCTCATCCCCTTAGGGAATAAAACAAAGGGTAGAAAATGTGCAGGGCTGAAGCCCCTCATTCCCAGCCTCGGCAACCCGTTTTCTTTCTCCCGCCTCTAAAGAGAAGAGGCCCTGGAAGGGGTTCCTGGCTTGGTAGGATTATGATAGGGGCCGACCTTGGAGCTGCTCTCTGAGGGACATGCTGACGCTCTGTTTGCAAGCGCTCCGTAACGGCAGCCAATGCTGATGAGAATAAATGATCACCGCACCAAACACAAGTTCAGGTGTCTGAGCAGTTAGACTAATTCAGTCACAACTGCTGGCACATTTGATTTGGAAAAAGAGCCAAGAAAATTATCAGCAAGCTAGAACCTGAATGTAAATGTTGATCTAGTTACTCATTTGTACTAGGATCATCGTGCAGCTGAAGAACATCACTCCATCATGACTAAGCCACGTGGTTAAAAACATCTAACATAGATTTTCCAGTTTAAAAACAGATGTTATCCTTACAACACAGCAAGTTCAATATTATTTTACATTTAACTTATTGGGACACTAATGCTCAGCTAAGCCTTGTGATCACACAGTTACTCAAGGCTTCTAGTCATTCTAATATCCTTTTTGCTATATACTAAAGCCCCCTTTTCAGAAATCACCTTCAACCTTTCTTCTCCCTTGGTCTGATGGCCTGTCATTTTCCAAAATAAAAATAGTAACAGTACCTTACTATTTATACTTCTTGAAGATCTCTTATAAGAATAATAAATCTAAACTAATAATCTGAGGGAAATATGGTTATCTTTGGGCCGGAGAATTTTTGTAGGAAAGATATCCACAATCATATTTGGAGGGAAAGGTAGAGATATAAAAAATAATTTATTTTTTTTTCTCCATCATATGAAGAAATGTTAACTAAAGTCCTTGGCAATTCTTTTCCTACTGTCAGTGAACTTGCAGATACATATGATAAGGAATTAAGAAGTTCAAACAGCATTATCTAAGTTTTTACAGCATGAGATGAGTTACCATGAATGAAGATGAACTCACTATTTTCTCTTTGGGAAGAGTGGAACTTGTTACACAGAAAAAGTTCATAGGAAAATGGGGAACACAGCTGCAGGGATTAATGCTGTCAGTAATGGGTTGGGTCTCTGTCCTTCCCACTAACTTCCTCTCTGCAGTTGCCACTTGAAGCTAGCTCTGTTCTGAACTGGGCCAGGGGTCAACTGTGTGGATGGAACCAAGTCACCCTGCTTTGGAAACCAGTCTCAGAAGTGGTTGCATCCCTTGTCTCACAGTGGTTCTCAGTCCAATGTCTTTGACCAATACTAAGTCTTATCCCTGCATGGCCTGTTTGCTGGACTCTGAGCTTCATACGTAACAATTTGTGGTGCCCTCTGGCCCTACCACAAAGCTGCCTTGTGTGCCTGGATATCAGCTGGGATTGGAAAACCAGACAAGACACAATGAAGAGTCCATCTCTAGCATACGAGTTCTCAGAGGCATAAAAGGGCACTTTCATGTGTATTTCCTTGCCATAGGATTTCTGGTTGTCACCTCCATTTACTAATTTTTTTTTTTTCTGTACACAGGATAAGGGGATGCCTTTCTCCTTGGCAAAGTCTATAATACTGAAAAGTTGTCATAGAGTACAGATCCATCTGACAGTGTGTCAATGATGATTATTAAAGCACCCAGTTGTCTTATGGGAGGGACTATGTGGTTGGGAATAAGAACACTTGATTCCTTGAACACAGCAGTCATTGTGAGCAGATTACCTCCAACTCTACAAATAGACGCAAAGAGCAACAAAGTTTTCCTAACATGTAAAACTCAGATCTCTTGATTCTTCCTCCTGACTTTTTATTCAGTTCCAAAGTGATTTTGATTACTTCAGAGCACTGACCAAGATAGATAGCCAAACACTTAGAAAAAAATCACAAATGACAGGTTATGAAAAATATTGTAAGACATTTTTGAGATACATAGCAAAAGAAAAATTCTAGTAAAAGCCCCTGAGATATCCGAGCACAGTAATTATGTGCAAAATAAATGGGGCAGGAGCAAGAAACTCTGTGTCATAGTCTCTAACTAAACAATGGATGACCAGTTACCCACTTGTGGTGGCTTAAAAAATGGTCCCCCAAAGAGATATACATCCTAAAACCTGGAATCTGTGAATGTTATCTTTTTGGGGAAAAAAAAAAGACCTTAAAGATGTGGTTAAGAACCTTGAAATGGGGGAATTATCCTGCATTAGCCAGGTGGGCCCTAAATGCAATCACATGTGTTCTTATGAAAGGGAAGCAGATATCAGAGATGAGGAGATGAAGACACTACCACAGGGGAAGAGATTAGAGTGATGTGGCCACAAGGCAAGGAATACCAGTAGTCATCAAAAGCTGGAAGAGACAAGGACCAGATTCTCCCCTAGAGCCTCTATGAGAGGCTCCCAGTATCTTGACGTCAGCCCAGCAATACTGATTTCAAATTTCTGTTCTCTGGAACTGTGAGAGAATGAATTTCTGTTGTTATAAGCCATCAGGTTGGTGATAATTTGTTATAGTAACCATAGGAAACTAATACTTCGTCCATGAATCAGACAAAAGATGTTTTACCGAAACATGCCCTATAGGCATTTATTTCAGGTTGGTGACACCCTTCAAAAACAAGCTGCAGTTCTTGAGTAGAATTTTCAGAATGGTTTTCTATCTGGGGTATCTCTATTCCTTCTAATTCTCTTATTTAAAAAATGCGGAGTATTAACTTCACTTAGCAGATGTGGCTGCTGACCTGGAAAGTTTCATCGGCAGTATAGAAGAGGGAGAACAAGATTCTGGGTCCTGAGACTGCAAGGAGGTCAAGTGAGATAAGGCCAGGCATTGGCATCTGAGTAAAGACAAAACATTTTCTCCCACATGTTGTACTAAGGATTAGGAAAGCTGAACTCTAACATTGATCTCCAATGATTACCTATGTCTTCCTGAGCAAATAACTTCATTTCTCTAGGTCTCAGTTTCCTCATCTGTGAAATGAGAGAGTCATTTAGACATACTCAGCAATTCCTTGAAGCCCTAACATGCTATGGCTTTATCCAGCCCAGAGTTGGAATAAAAATTTTTAACAAGCTCAGCCTTAAAGACAAAGAATTAGAGTTTGTGGTCACCTATATGAGTATCAGACATCTCACTACCCTCATCACATACACATCACACATAGGAGTGTGTGTGTGTGTGTGTGTGTGTGTGTGTGTGTGTGTGTGTGAAATATTCCTCTGTCCATTTAAAAACTTCTGGATGAAATGATATACCACAGAGTAAATAAATTTATAAATCTTCTTTATAGCTCTTCTCATTTGGTTATTGTCTTAGATACATTACACTGAAACTATTAGTTTATACATCTGTCTCTACCATTAAACAATAATCCTCCTGAGAGAAGGGCCTGAATCTTATTCATCACTGAATCCCCACGGCCTACCACTTAAGTGCCTGGCAGAAAGCAGGTGTTCAATAAATATTTGTTGGATAGATGCATGGCTGACTAGTTGGCCTCTCCCCTGTGCTAGGATATCAGAACCCACATGAGCAGTAGACTGGAAGGTCCCAGGAAGGGGAGGAGCCTTAAAACAAACAAACAAAGAACATTACCTGCATCTCCTACCCATGGTGGGCAGCATCGCCCACAAAGCATCTACCCCAGGTTTTTTTTCATAGCTTGAAGCCTTTATCATGTTTTATTTTGGGAGAAAATTGGGTGTGCTTTATCAGAGGTTTGTCTTTTTAGAACATTATTTATCTGTCTAAAGCACCATTAAATTGTTAATTGAAATAAAAGAGACTTAATTTGTAACTGGGACTTGATGAAGTGGTAATTAGAAACAAATGTTGTATTGCAATGGAATGCTTTTCCTTATTATTAGCATGCCTATTGATTCTTTTTAAAATTACTCTGTTCAGTTGAATTTCAGTAGATGAACTTCAGGTATTTTTCCACTGAAAAATGACAGTGAAGAAAATTGCCAAGCAATGTGACAGTAAGTAAAGAAATGAGTATTTGGTTGGGCTACTTTTCATGATTCTTCTTGCTATTTTTTTACGAATTAATCCAACTTGTGAGGAAGAAAATATGCTGAGTTATACTCCACTCTACCTGAAAAAAAATTACTCTACGGACACAATGTCATCAAGGGCTGGATTAAGCTTGATTTGTAACAGGATACTCTTTGACACTTACAGGTTAAAAAAAAAATCCATTAGAGGGCCCTTAATTTATAGCATCTTTAAGAGAAAGCACTGATACCAAACTAACAATAAATTAACAATACTCCACTCAGATAGGAGACCCTGTATTTACTCTGAATTCCTTCCATCTCTGTGAACCAAGATGTAAGATGTTTTATTTCTTTTTAGGCTGACCTGGGGGCTGCTGTCAAGAGACATGGGATCCTTTCCACATCCTTCTCAGGCAAGTCATTCAAATCACAACTATAGATCCTTGTAGTACAGGATCTGTTTTATTATACTCTGATACATCATCTATAAAATATATACTCAAATAAATGAGTTATAGTCAGCCGAGTTACATCATTTAGCTGGACATACTTTAACTAGTAAGTCAGATTTCCTTCCTTCCAAACCAATTATATTTCTGCTAAATCTGGTCCCTGGGAAAGTTGGGTTCCTTACTAGCTGGTCTGTGGGTACAAACAGATCAAGTCTAAACTACTCCCTCTCAGCCATCGGACCCCTTTTTCTTGTTATTAGATGTCTACAGATCTCTTCCTTTATGCCTCTAGTCTCAATGCACCTCCTCCCCAATCATCTTCATCACTTCTCTGTTCTTCACTCTGCAATTGGTTTTTAAATATCTCTTACTGTCTGTTTCTTAGGAAATGACATCTTTCTCTGGCTCCACCAACCAGGCTCTAGAGTGTATTTCTCTTAGTCAGTTTCTGCCTTATTCTTACCATATAATGAGATATGAATAGTGAAAAAATTCCAAAACCCTTATCATGGGGCTGGGCTTTTTAAAATATTAACCAGCTTTAGCAGAATATGAATTGAGCTGCATCCAGAAGACTTGCATGTAGCTCTTGAGTTCTTTTATCCAGGTCACCATTTTTGGATGGTGTCTCAAAAGAGTTGAGAAATCCTGGACAGAGTTTCCTGGGGAATTTAGACCCCCTGGGAAAATTTATTATAATCAGTTAATAATCCATCACAGGATAGTTTATGACATTAACATTTATTCATTCACCCCTCATCAGCCACCTCAGGCTTCAAAACAAAACAAAAGCCAACCAACTACTAGGCAAAGTTTCCCCAAACAGTATAGCAATGTTCTGTCTCCCAAGTCTTACTTTCATGGGATGGAAAGTGTTATTGTAATGCTAAGAAGGACACACTTTTCTGGGGGCAGACCCAAGGAAACAAGTGATGGAAGAATACAGTGGTGTGGCTTCGGGAATTCAGAATTTTCCAAGATTCCTCATTTGCTTTCCTACTTACCTACTACTCGGAAGTTTAGGGTCTTCCCTGGAGAGTAGAGGAGATTAAGGGCCATATCAATGTTATCCCCTGATTTAGACACAGGGAATGAGCCACCAGACCTCTGGGCTCAAGGTCACTCACCAGTTTATATCACTGTGAGTTGGTCCTGGGTTATTAGAACAATACCAAAGGAAATGTCACTTATTCAGTAGAACAAGACAAAGTGGAATAAAGAAGAGGGTAAATTACACTGTTGGAAAGAAGCAGGCAGGATGGCTCTCTAACCTTGACGGCTGGGATCCACCTTAGGTCTAAAATGGGAAGGATTCCTCTTCCTCTAGGGAAAACCAAGAGTAAAGTAAATCATTTGGTCTCCCTTCAGCTCCCTCCATTCTTTGCATACTTAAAGTGTTTATCTGGTCTTGCGTCTGAATTCCACAGGTGACCCAGATTCACCTGGGTGACTTCCACTTTGATAGCTATCAAAGCTATCCCCCTTAGTGTAAATCAGCAGTCTCAAAGCCATAAGTATTGTCAAAAAAAAAAAAAAAATCAGAATAGACATAACCAAATAATACAGTGAGACTTTCTCAAGAAAATTTAATATCTAAGTCAAATCAAAGTCACCCAACAAAAGGAACAAGAATTTATTTTGTTGGGCTTCCCTGGTGGTGCAGTGGTTGGGGGTCTGCCTGCTGATGCAGGGGGTGCGGGTTCGTGCCCCGGTCGGGGAGGATCCCACGTGCTGCGGAGCGGCTGGGCCCGTGGGCCGTGGCCGCTGGGCCTGCGCGTCCAGAGCCTGTGCTCTGCAACGGGAGAGGCCACAGCAGTGAGAGGCCCGCGTACGGCAAAAAAAAAAACACCAGAATTTATTTTGTTGTAGCCACTTACCTCCAAATAGATTTCAATTATGTTGATTACCAAGGGTGTTGGGCAAAGAAAAACAGCCCGGGACTTGTAGTTATAAGTCCTAGGTTCTTGTTCTGGGTTGGTTACTAGTAAGTTTTGTGACCATAAGCAAATCATTTAACCTGCCTTTCCTCTCTGTTTTCTTATCCATAAAATACGGATAATAATGCATGTCCTACACCTATTTGTTCCACATACAACTCATAACACAGAATATATAAACTAAATAAAAAATGAGATGTACCATAGCAAAATCATCCTAATCCAGCCCCCTTCCCTGTTCCTTTACATACAGGGTAAAGTCACAAAGTGTTTAGATAACTAACCTGATACTGTGAAAACCTTTCTAAAAAGCTGTTTCATTTAAGAAGAAGCCAAAATTAAAAGACAAATAAAAAGCCCTTTCTCTCAGGCATCACTTTCCTCAGAAGTGAGATAAACCTGGGACCCTGACACTGGCTGATGTGGCTGTGGGATTATTTGTGGGGAGAGTGGGATGGTCACACAGGAAATGAAGAGGATGACTATGATTTTAGCCATTTGCAGAGTCAGTTCCTCCTTTGGGGTCAATGGTGGGAGCAGCAGGGAATGAAATCTGAGATGAGTGCCTGGGACCTTGCACCTGGAAAGTGCTGTCTAACCTGCCACTGCTCTTTTGTGTGTTACACATCCACTCTCACTGGAAAGATTAAAAAGTGTTTATGTTCTTTCTCTTTACTATGTGCCAGAGGAAATGCCTGAATGCTCTCAATTTCTAAAAGGCTAAACAAAAGTTAAGGCAGAAAGACAGGCTTGAGGTAGCACTGCTTTCCTTTTCCTCACTGACAAAGGCCGTAGGTGCTCCAATTTCTGAGCACCAAACTACAAACATCCTTGCTATGTTTAGCCAAGGATAGGTATGATTCGCTAAATGACTGGACTGCATCTAGGTATCTGTTTTAGGATTCAGCCAAAGTTGCAAAGTTTTCCCTTTTAGATTAAGAAAGTTGAATGAACTTGCTTGTTATGTCAATAGTAAGGATTAGGTCAGGGTTTGAATGCAGTTCTGTCCAACTGGCAAAGCCAGTACATGTTTCACCTCTCCACACTGAGGCAATAGCTGTGACTCACATACCCAGCACTTATTTCAGTCTGAAAGGGTTTGAAGTGATTTACAAATGGCAGAAGGAGTATCTCATTTCCGATTGCATTCATGAGCTTTCTTCTCCCTCACAGATTGTGAAGCCCTTACTGTCCCCATTACTGACACTCATGCAACATATGGGTTCACTTGGCTTTCACAGATGGCGCTCTGTCTGCATTTGTTGAATGGTAAGTGGAAGTTCGTCATGGGGACTCTTGGAAAGTAAGCACGGAAAATATCAAACAGGAAAACGTCCTCTGAAAAAGTTAAGCAATTTACAGAGTATGAATGTGCTTTCTTAGGAACTTCGGGGTCTTAAAGAAGCTTTTAATACTTTTATTCAACAAACATGTAGCCCTTAGCGTGGGCTGATACTGTCAGTGTTTTACAATGGTCAGCCTTTTCAGTTCTTACGAGAACCTGTGACGTAGATGCTATTATTTTTCCTATTTGGCAGATGAGGGAGTTGAGGCACACAGAAGGGTACGTGATTTCTGTCCAAAGCCACAAATCTAATTAGTGAAAAATCTAGGATTCAAACCCAGGTTCCTGCTCCAGAATCCATGCTCGTGAGCCTTCTGCTTTGCTGCTTCTAGGGGACAGTTGGAATAGACATGATATAAACAAAGATTTAGTAAGGCGCCTAAGCATTATGAACCTGAATGTTTTCCCCTTGAATCTTTAGCTTTTTATTAGCTAAGATGTAAAAATATCTTCAAAGCATTAAAATCTGGCATTTGACATATTCCTATTTAAAAAGAAATTGAAACAACTTTCAATTAGTGAGGATACGCGGGAGGACTCTGCCCTCCACGCGTACTCATTGGGACCAACCTTGCCTGGTCTGTGCACTGGGGACTGGAGACAGTCCGCTACCCACTAGGGGTCCAGGAGGAGCACAGCCTTGGGACACGATGTGTCCTCAGGGCTGAATGAATAAACGCCACACCTTATCCTTCCATCCCACAACGGGGGCTTGATTCAAGTACTGGGGGAAGGCAGCTTAGTCCTGCTTCTAGTGGACCCCGAGATCCACCCTTCAGTCTCTCATGGGCCTTTCAACTTCAACCCTGCTTCACTGTGCCCTTTCCTTCATGTGGCTTTTACCAGTTCCACCTTCCGGTTTCACGCCTTTATTGTCTTCTACTTTCTAATCATTTAGTTAACATATATCTTATTTAACTTATATCTACTGGGCAACTACCATGAACAGGCACTCCACTTACAGTTTCTTTTTTTTTTTGGCAGTACGCGGGCCTCTCACTGTCGTGACCTCTCCCATTGCAGATCACAGGCTCCGGACGCGCAGGCCCAGTGGCCATGGCTCATAGGCCCAGCTGCTCCACGGCATGTGGGATCTTTCCAGACCGGGGCATGAACCCGCGTCCCCTGCATCGGCAGGCAGACTCTCAACCACTGCGCCACCAGGGAAGCCCTACAGTTTCATTTTAACCATCATAGAATTATAGAAAACTCCTAAGTCATCTCAGTTTATGTCATGTGCAAACAACTGTGTCAACCAAATATTCCATGAACTTTTATAAGAGGATTCCTTAGTCTCCTATGGCTGCTATAACACATTACCACCCACTTGGTGGCTTAAAACGACACCTCATCACCTCTCTTTCTCTTCTAGTCAAATCTCCCTCAGCCTCTCTCGTTTAAGGACACTTAGGATTATGCTTAAGGCCCCTCTGGATAATCCAGGATAACTTCTCCATCTCAAGATCCTTAATCTCATCTGCAAAGTTCCTTTGGTCATATAAAGGCTCATTCACAGGTTCCAGGATGCAGATACCTTTGGGGCCATTATTCAGCCTACCATAGATGCCCAAATAGACTTATTTACCTTTCTGAGAGTAAGATATCCATTTTCATGCTCAGTGGACAAACCAAAACCACAAAATGTCAACTGACGTTAAATCTACACACCCAAAAGATAAAGTCAATAACGTGTTTCCTCTTTTTAGTAAAACAGGCAGTCTGAATGCAGTTAAGCGCCATAATAGTTGAATTATGTAAGGAGCCATTTTTTTCTTCAGTACCATTCCAAAGAAAAGTACAATATGACAGTGTGACCACAATTCTCTACTTTTAACATAAATTTTGGAATCATCCGAGCCATTATGAAACTTCAAACTTTCCTTCTGAAAAAAAAAAAAGTCTCTTGACCTTTTGGTTATTTCTTAGAAAAGTATGGTGGTTTTAGACATGTCCATAAATTTTAACGTTCCTCCCAGTAAGAGAAAACTTTTCTTCCTTTTTCTCTCCTAGAACCTCGGTGGACCTTTGTGACTACATCAACTAATGAAATACAGCAGAAGTGACATTCCATGACCTCCAAGGCTAGGTAAGAAAAAGCCATGCAGATTCTGCCAGTTTTTCCTGCGAGGCTCACTTTCAAGCCCTAAGCAGCCATTTTCAGAGTGTAACTAACTGAAGTGCCACGCTTGAGGGATCCCGTGGAAAGGTCACCACACTGAAATGGAAAGAGATGCCTGAGGAGCGGCGGCATTCCCACCCCAGCTGGCAAGTCCCCACCCTGAGCCCCCAAGTCTTCACATCTTGTCTTCCAGATGTGGTCTCAGACATTCTGGGCCAGGAGTCTACCAACTAGGACCTGCAGACCAAGTCCAGCCCACACCTATATTTTTTTTAAGGAAAGTTTTATTGGCATGCAGCCACCCTCTTTCTTTTATGTATTGTCTGTGGCTGTTTTCCTGCTCTGATGGCTGAGTTGAGTTGTTGTGACAGTGACTACTGGATTTGCAAAGCCTAGAATATTTACTATTTGGCTCTTTACAGAAAACGTTTGCCAATCCCTGTTGTAGAGTATAGACAAACTTTCCTGAATGTACTCTATCCAAGTTGACAGCCCACAAAGTCTTTGAGCATAATAAATGCTTGTTTTATACCAGCAAGATTTGAAGTGATTTGTTATGCAGCCTCAGATAGCTGATACAGAGTTACGGTGATATCACTAAGACATTTCTTGGAGTGTCGTTTCTGTTTTTAAATTATATATAAGCTCATGTAATATTACTGATGTGGGGGAAAAAAATGTCCCTTCAGCTAGTACCTTATCTTGGCTCCCTTCACTGCAAACTCCTCTGAAGGGTGCATCTACCATTCTGCTCAGTTCATTCCAACCCGGTTACTGGTTTTTATCCGTACCACTCTTCCACAGTGGCTATTATCAAGATCATAAAGAATATCTTGCCAAAAGCAAGGTGTTCAATTTGCTCAACCTCTTAGAGTTCTTGTTCCTGTTTTTTTTTTTCTTTTTTTAAAATCTTGGTTGAACTCCCTTTCCTTTCTTCCCAGCGTTTCCAGGATCCCCTCACATCCATCCAGTGTTTTACCTGACATGACTTGGCATGTTTTACCATCCCCCTTTGACTCTTCCTCTTCCAGTAGACTTCCAGTTGTTTCAATTCTCCAGGGCTTGCTCCTGGAGCCTCATCTCTTCCTTATCTACTTTTATTATCTACTATTTCTGTGGGTGACTTCATCCAGCTCTGTGGCTCCAGACTTGAACATCTTAATGTCTACTGAAATTTCCATTGGGGTATCTAAGAAGTATGAAACTTAACATGGCCCAAATAGAACTACTGAGTTTTGCTATAGAACCTGCCCCTCTCAGAGTCTTCCTCATCATATGAAATGGCATCACCACCTACTCAACTTCTCAGGTCAAAATTTTCATCATCTTTGATTTCTCTCTCATATACATTTCACACGTAATCCATCAGTAAGTCTCATGGCACTATTTAAAAAATATATCCCAACACTTATCATATTATCTTCAAGCCACCATCATTTCCCACCTTCAGCTAGTATTAAATTTGTGTTATTTCCTTATGTATGCAATACTTACCTTCATCACTACAAGCTCCTCAAGAGTCTAGAAGAATGCTTGGAGCACAAAATATCCTTATTAAATATCTTTAGATGAACGGACTGAATTTTAAAAGGAATTCAACTAAAAAATTTCCTGAAAAGATAAAAATAAATGAATGAAGGACAATGTCCAAAGATGCTATTAATTCTGCAAGAGGCAAAGAGGGAGATTTTGAGGCCTTGGTTACAACATTCCACTTCTTGAATTAAATGATGATTATTATGGTAGTTTACTTCAAAATTACTATTTACTTTTACAAACATATCTTATAGCCTTCTGTATTACAATGTTTTATAAAATGAAAGGGTGTGTGCAGGAGTTTGAAAACTAAGGCTATGGCCCCAATGTAATCTGCAGCCTGCTTTTGTACAGTCCTTCAGCTAAGGAGAGTTTTTACATTTTAAAAGGTTATTAGAAAGAAAAGGAGGTGACAGAGACAGCACGTAGCCTACAAAGCCTAAAATATTTACTATTTGGTCCTTTACAGAAAATGTTTGCCGCTTATTTGAAAATATAGGCATCAAGTAGATGTTTTATTGTATTAGAAACTATTTCAAAAATCCCACTGCTTTAAGATGGGGATTTGATGAAGAAGGTGATGAATAAGCAAGTGGCCTGAAGCCCTACAGACCTGATAAAGACAATTCATAAAAAACCCATAAATAATACAAGTGCTTCTAATTGACACAAACCAAGGTCAATTAAATTTAATGCCAAAGATATTAAGGAGAGACATAATTGTTGAATATTAAAGATGTGAAAGAAGAAACATTTATGATTCAGTGTTCATTTAATATAAAATTTATGGCATACATTTTAGAATAGAGTAATTTTCCATTTCCTAAGGGGTTTACAGATTTTTAACTTTTTCTTCAGCTTATAGATATAATTTCATATCTTAAGCTTAAATTCCTATTCCATCTCTCCAAATTGAAGACCAATTAAAATATTAAGCATTAAAAATATTAAACTGATTATATGAGAGAAAAACTGTCAAGTAAAATATTAATGGAAAGTGGATTAAAATGTTTGGGGCTGTATTAAATATTTACTAGGCATCACTTTCAATAAATTAGCAGGATTGCCAAAGTTTTTATTGCTGCTGCTATTAAAAGTGAACACCAAAATAGCTATTGCATTGGATGCAAATAAATTAACTTTTCAAATGAACATTATTCCTTTTAATGAGTTTTATGTTGCCATCTTGGATATTTACATTAAATACTAACTTTTAGATAATTCAATGTGCATAGCATGCTGGCTTAAGAATTTGGATAAATTGTGGGCTAGAGTTATATTTTTAAGATGCTTTTGGCTGTTATTTTAAGCCTATAGCATCTTTTCTTTCAAATTAAATGAACAAATGTAAACAAATATATTTATATGCTTTTTGTACTAGTAAGCTACATTCTTTTTGCATCCATTACTTTTATGTGTGGTAACAGCAGGCTATTTGGGTGGGGGAGAGTCCCTCTAACCACCACAAATTGTATGCAGCAGTGGCACAGGTGGAACTGTCAATCATGGTTCCCTGCTCTCTCCTGACAATAGATGAGTTCTTGACCTGAGCCAGACAAGGGACAGGGACCCTTATCTCTTGAGCAGAATGACTTACAGATGGAGAAGCAGTCGGCACCCAGGAGAGTCAGCCTGCTGAACAGGATACCTGAGCTCTTCTGCTTCTTGTTCCCTCCTGATCTGTTTCATCCACTTTCTTTTATTCAGTGAGCTACCCCATACCCTGCCAATCAATTTCAATTTTTTTGCCCCTCCCAACACAAACATCTGGTTTTGTCTTAGGTGAACCAGAGTCATTTTCTTTTATTTGCTGTACTCCATCTGAACACCTTCATTTATGTTCACATGACATAGAACTAAAGCCTGAGAAATATAATGTTATGAACTGCATTTAAAAGATAAAAGCTATAAAAAATTGGCACAAATGATTTCACTGCATTTCACTACATATATTTGCCAGGTTTGTCTCACCCAAGCTGCAAATACTTTTACACCACGAATATTCTGTGTTTGTAGAGAGAGATGTTATCCAAATGGTTTCATGTGTATTGATGTTAACCCAGTATTCTAATATGATCTATGTGGCTGGAAAAAAGTCCTCTCCAGTCCTGTGATATTTGCTTGAACTGTGTGAATTCTCTTAGCTAATATGGATTCAGACAAACACTAAAATAAGAGTAAACACTAAGGAAACACATCTACTTTACCATAACAAGTGAAAACCATGTAGTTTGTGAATAGCACTTTCTTGTAATATCCAGTATGCCCAAATAAAATTTTTTTCTCTAATTTTCCACTGACCTTTTTGTTTCTAAACTATAAAGTTGAGTTGTAGAACGGGCTAAAAGATTTGGAAAAATGATCATCTGTAAGAAATAACCACAGTTTCTATTTAGAATGCTTCTTATTATTAACATCATCTAAATCAGCCCTCACAACAGCCCAAAGTACAGGCATTATCTCTTACTTGGTGAAAAAACTGAAGCTCAAAGAGGAAAAATTGACTTGCCTGAGGTCACCCCTTATTTATGAAGGAACAGAGCTGAAATTTGAACCGAGGTATATCTGTCAGCAAAGCCCATGCTTTTACCCACTACACTATTTAATTTCTATAACAGATTCTATACTCTGTTCATCAGTCCATGAAAAAATATCTACAGGGTGCAAGAAAAAATTGGATACAATTTGTCACACAAAATGGCTTTTTAAAACCAACTCAGATAAGAGACTTGGGTAGGTTGTATTTGAAGAAAATAAAATGATGGTATATATATATCACAAATTCCAATCTCTGCTTTCCTATGCTGATTTGAACCCTAGAACTCTTAAGTTCAATGTATAATACTTAAGGCTACTAAAGAGACAAGTTCAGAGTTCCCTTTAACAGTAAAATTTGAAAAACACAAATTAAAAAACTTTAAGCAATAAAAAAAAAAAAAAAAACTTTAAGCATTAAAATGTGAGAGAAGAGTGCCATAATTTTATCTAGTGCTATCACAAACCCTGATGTGAAAAATGGGCATGAGGGACTTCCCGGTTGGTCTAGCGGTAAAGAATCCACCTTCCCCAGGGGGAAAAAAAAAAAGCATATATAATGCAGAGAATTTTTTTAATATAAAGGATATACCAGTTCTCCCTCTAAGCCATTCTCCTCCACTAGGCAAAAGTTCTTTTTTTCCCTAGTGTTCCAGTTGTGCCTGAATATATTTTCTTGTGCTCTGTCAAATGCATCTTTCTTATCTGCCACATACACCCATTGACCTCACTCATATATATTTCTCCTCTATTTCCTAAAGGGGATCCCTAGATCAAACACTCACACAGCACGATTAATTGCGTGGGGGGGGGGAATTCTACTATATAAATATTATATCAGTAAAGAGTGAAATTGGAAATATTTCATTTTTTAAGCCGAGTACATGCATCTGTTTCTGAGAGTGAAACTTTGTGAAAATCTCCAAATATAATGGGAAATATAAGCAAAATGGTATTTGAAGATGATTTCAATATGAAGTAACCCCAGTCAATAATAAATACAGTGGTTGTTTCCTTTGATTTAGAATTAAGCATAAAGCAACCCTAATTGCCTTAATAGGCATCTAACTGGAATCCATCATCTTCTAAGACGCATAGAGTCCATCACAGTCTTGCATTTTCCTCTGGCTATAGAATGTCAAGGAGGGGAAATGTGCTCTCTCTCTCTATTATCTTTGGCAAATCTCATTTCCTTTTTTTGTCAGGTGACTGGAGTGGCTTTCTCTTGGTAGCACCTCTGGTTTTGCAAAGTTTGGCTTAACTTTCTTGATCTCTGTAGATATTTACAACAACACAAACATGCTATGTTTGTAGAAATATGTCATCTGGTGCTCTTTGTTTGAGCTCAGCTGGGGTATACGAAGAGAAATCGGGTTTTGAAGAAAGAACTACAGAACAATTTGGACAGCTACAGGCATGAATGTCTGAAGAGGACAGCTGAACCGGGTTATGCATCAGACTGAGCTTCTTTGGCCTCAAATTGAGGCCTAGAAATAAAAAAGAAGGGCCTGTGAGGTGGGTAGCGTGGGGCTGGCACCAATTGTGCTGGTTGTTAAATTCATAGCATGTCCCTGCTGTACTGAAACCTATTACTTTCCACAAGTTCAGATGGCAGGTTTTTAAAGTTATTTCTGGGTTTCAAAATGCCACCACCGTCAGAGAGCTTCAAGCCATACAGGGATGGAAAATAATCTCTCTACACCCACCCAACAAAACAGTGAATCCTTGCCTTGTACCACTTACAAGCATGCACAATAGCCATAAAGGCCTTTAGCCATCTGATTTCTGTTCCCTAAACAAGGTATCAGTCAGCTCAGTCTGGTTGACTCTTTTGGTTGATATCAATTTACGTAAGTGCTACCTTCCTTTGAAAGGATTTACTGTACTCAAATACTATTTCTTGAGTGCAGCTAAGAAGCAAAATATGTTTATTAACTGTTTAAAGAGACATATGCCTTTTCAGATTAAAAATGTGTATACTAATTTAAATACACACACACACACACAAAGAATCTGCCTTCCACACACCACAACTAGAGAGAAGCCTGCATGCTGCAACTAAGACCTGACACAGCCAAAAATAAAAAAAGAAAGAAAGAAAGAGAAAATGAAAAAAGAAAAATGGGCATTAAAAAATAGAAATTTTCAGTTCAGAATAGCTAAGCCATGGATGGCATCCTGCAGCCCGAGAATGAAGCTGAGGCCTGGAGAGGGTCTGTATCTGGGGACAGTGAGGATATCCTGATCCAGCCTGGCCTGAAGCTGGCCCTACTCTTGGATCTTTTAGCACTGAGAACCAATGAATTCTCTTTTATGTTTAAGCTCCATTTGAGTCAGATTATCAGTCACCTGAGGTAGAATGCGTCCTCATTCATACAAGTGCAACCACAGGATTAGGGGAAAAAAAAAAAGAAATACCAAATGTTTATAGTAGTATCTTTGGGTGCCAGGATCTTGGGTTATTCTTGTTACTCTCTTCCTATATTTTACTTCATTTTCCTACATTTTTGTAACAAGCATTGTGCAGAATTATGGATGGTGGGGATAGGGGACGGTAAGAATATAAATTCATGCTACATAAGAAAGGCATTTCCTCTAAAAATTAGGTTGAAAGAAAATCCAAACCCAGAATCTGTTAGGCTGCCTTCTGTAGGTGTGGTTTTCAGAGTGGACTCCCTGGACCAGCAGGATGGGTATCATATGGGAACTTACTAGAAATGAAAATTCTCTGACAGCATTAGACTGACTGGATTAGAAACTCTAGGAGAGAAGCCTAGCAACCTTCGTTTTAATAAGCTCCCCAGGTGATTCTGATGCATGTTCAAGGTTGTAAACCACTGTGCTAGAGGTATTGATACAAACTGGCTCTACATCCTGGATTTCAAGCAGAAGCACGTAGGTCCCAGCTTTCAGATGGGACTCAATGGAGCCTTTCGTGAAGGGAAAAAGAACTCTAGATAGTACAGTTTTACTTTATGTTTAATCTCCCTGTGATTTCAACAAGGGATCTCAAAAACTGTCTGTCTAACATATGCAGCAAATATGAATCTTGCGCTATAATTGGGTGTGTAGGAAACATTGTATATTTTTTGTTCATTCCACATCTTACCAAGTTGGCAGTGAATCCAATCGGAGGCAATCTTAGGACCTCCTCTCCCCACAGTTTTACAAGGGTCTTTGATTGAATCACGGGTGAGAGTTAATTCTAGAAAACCTGGAAGTATTGGGAAGTCATCTTAGGTTTTCAGCCCGCTCTGGTTACCACTGAGAAATCCAGGAGGCCCATTTAGTTCTGGTGATTCTGCCATTCTGTGGCAGACTTGGGGTCCCACACCATTACTGGGGCTGGGAGCCTTTGTTCTAGGGCCTAGCTCCTCTGGAATACCATGCAGACATGCCATTGGAGGTCTTGTCAATACCCCTAGGAGATTTCAGGAGGCTGAGAACAAGTTCCCACAACTTTGGCAACCACAGCTCTCATTCCATTCCCATTCTGAAGGAACTTATTTTTCTGTGTAGCTACCCTCAAAACACTCTACCAAGGCAGCTAGCAAATTGTATCAGTGACCCCATGTTTTCAGAGAAAACTGGAATAGGGGTTGTCTTTAGATACAGTCCCTGCTTTCCCATATGCAAAAGCCTCAGCATTTACTGGTTCAGTAAAAGAATTTTCTGTATGCTACTCAGTCATACACCAGCCTGACTAGAGTTCATACCTCTGTAATCTCTCTCTATGCTGGCTGCCTGGTCATAGGGTTAGGCTATTCCTCCTATCTAGGGTATCTAAACATTAGTGATAATAAAAATAAACTTTATATTTCAGTTGTATTTATATACTTCACTAGGAGCTTTCTATACTCTCTCGTTTACTTTCTCAAAATAGCCCTATGAGGTAATTCTAGTTTCAGTACTTGAGCTAGGTTGCCCCAGATCACAGGACTCTTGAGTGGAGGGAAAGCGATCAGGATTCAGCTCCAGCTCTGCCTCGTCTCCCCAGTACCTGACAGAGATTTGACTCTTTTCCTGCACCACGCTGCCTCTTGCTCTACCCTTCTGAGGGCAACCAATCAAGGAACTCACATTTGGATCAGCTGTCCAAAGTGCATCAATGCAGCCAAAGCACCTGCTAGGTGCCCCTTGGAAGTAATCCAAACGACTGATTAGTAATGTTTTGGATTAAACCTCTCCTTGGTGGTGTGTGCTTTCTGGTCTTGCCCAGTATCATGAGTCAGGATCACATACTGGGGAAATAAAGAGTATTCTCTCCTGGAACAAACTTAAGAAGCTCAGTGTATTCTTCTGAAGTGTGAAAAGTGAGCACCGTGTTACATTCAGACGATACATCCTAACTAACAGGCTGGCCCAAGGGTCCAGACCAAAGAGGATGTGAGTTTTGAAATAACCACTGGAGAGGGTTTAAAAAGGAAAAACAAGGCTACTATAATAAATTCGTATTAATGGAAATCTTTACTTAGTATTTATAAGTATCAAGCTCTATGCTAAGCATTCCAAATAGTATAATAGTTAATGCTCTCAAAAACTCTACGAAGTTGTTTTCTGTTCCCCAGATAGATCATCTGTAAAATAGGGTTTATATTATCATCTCCATTACAGCATCATTGTGAGGACTAAATGAATGAATATGTGTCAAATGCTCAGGAGTGGACCTGGTACATAACAGACAGTCAATAAGTGTTAGTGATTATTCCCTCCCTTTTACATACGAGAAAACTATGGCTTAGCCATGCTGAACAAAGTTGCCCGAAATAGCCTGGTAAGTGTGAGAGTGAGTTTGCACCCTCTGACTCTGAGTGTGCTGTAAACACCAGCACACTCCAGTTTCCCTGTGCTTTCTTTCAAAAGCCAGCTAAAAAGGCTTCTGGATCCCTCCCACCCGACCCCTCAAAAAGTGCACTTGGTCTTCTTAGAATTGATTACCTTTGCCTACTTAAAAATTTAGGAAGAACATTTATCGAGAGAGTGTGTGAAGTTTATTACCAAGAGTGTTAACAGGAATCAAGATAAACTTTCAGTGAAAGCCACTGACACTTTCATTAAGCACTGACCTACGCACTGAAAAGCCCTTTGATGGATGTCTCCGCTGTAGCTCCCACAGAAGCCTCCCAACTGCCGGCTACAGTAATGTAATCAGGTAACCTTTGTCTGTGACAAGCCCCGGGCTGGTGAATGTTAAAACACAAACAAAAGGAAATGACTTTTTGATTGAAATGGCTGTTTTGTGGATTGGCCTCACTGATAAAATCAGTCAAAACAAATACATTTACGCACCAACACATACTTAGATTCTGTTTGGAAATTTCACGGCAGATGTGCCCTCTTCTGCTTTTGCTTTTAAAGTCCTTGGTGTCAGCTATCTTACGATAAGGGAGAATGTCCAGAAAGAGAGTTGACTATAGTTCTCAATTTTTAGTTACATAAGATCACATTGGGAATCTGTTAAACAGCAGCTTCCTGGGCCTTCGGAGCAGAAATTCTGATCCAATAGGTTTAGAATCAAGCCAAAGATTATATGTGTACATAAAATTTAAAAAATTTTTTATTGTTTAAAAATGGTGCCAGAGGTGTCCCCGAGCTCTTGACAGATCAGGAGATGGAAAAAAAAAGTTGTTGACAATGTTTTTACATTAATAAAAATGAATACTGAGAATATGAATTTCACATAACTTTTTTTAAATGAGTGACTTGATATATACAGTCTTAGGTAGAATGTATATTCCTAGGGGTAAGCATTGAACTTTTCACTTGATATTCCCAGTGCCTGGTACATGGTGGGCGCTAGGTATTGCTGAATGAAGGAAGAATGGATAAATGGTAATCTTAGGGTCTTGCCTCATTTTGGTGTCCTTGGTTTTGCTGTGCATTCAGCAAATAATCATTAATAGAGATTCCATATTTACACAAATGGAATAAATGAAGGTATCACTGAACAAACTACTCTTTAAATAGTCCCCACACTACAAAGTCCCCTCTTGGGAAAGCCTTTCACATGAACGAACCACCTGGGAGGAAGATGGCTCGTTTCCGGAATGAGCCAGGAAGAGCCTTCTTCTAAGCCAGGAAGATGGCTGGCTTAAAGATGGCTTCCCTGACACCATCATGTGGTCCCGCTTCACTCCCACCCTACAGCTACCCTCAGACACCAGACGGCCCCAGACGACAGAACAGCAACTTAGCCCCTGACCCCAAACTCTCTCCATACATTTGCAGAGATTCTCTGGCATTCCTCCACCCCCTCCCCTAACCTTCTTCGCTTTACTCCACCAGAACCCCTGGGCAGCCCTGGCCGGGCCCCCATTGCACCCTCGGGTCCTACTCCTTGTAGAGTCACTCAGGTGAGCACTTCAGGATGGCCTTCCTACTTCACATTGCTCTTACTCAGCTTTACCAAATTGAGAAGACAGAGGCAACTGAAGACTCTTTCCAGGCCTGGTTCCCTAGGCAGCAGCCAGACACGGGACACACGCCTTGTTCTCAGGGTTGACTCCTTCCCAGCCTTTATGACAGCACCACGATGAAAGAAGCGGTGAAGGCATTAACCCCTGAGAAGCAAACCTGAGTGCAAGTCTGTGATGAAACACTCTGGTCTCCTATTCTTTGTCCTTTTTAACTCATACCTAAATGACTTCACATAATTTAGGGGGTAAGAACAGAGAGGAAAACAGAACCATCTAGGTAGGAACGGTACCCCTCCAATTTGTGGCAACACTGGAGGTAAATAATAGTGTCTTCTTTTTAAATATGAGTAAACTAAATCTCAGAGCCTTTAGACAACTTTCCCCAAATGACACTGTTAGTGAGAAGCTGAGGCAAGATTGAATCCCAGCCTAATAGGACAGCATGTGCTCTCCATTCCCAAACACTTCCTCCCCAGTGGCAGCAAAGAACAAACACAGATGCCTATGGGATGTTGGGGGTATGCACCAAACAGGCTCCCTTTCTTAAGTCTTGTGTTTTAAGTTCATGTATATTTTGCATTTTCACAATATAGATGTGTGAGGTTGAAGGTAAAAGAAATGATTATTTCCTCAAAACTTCCAAGAAGATGAACCACACTTTTAATACCTCCAGCAGATTAGGGGTGAACGTCACTCAAGGGTGAAGCCTATCTCCAGTGCTACTGATTTATCCTTACTATCCCAACCTAAAAGTGATCTCAAGTTGAAACAGAAACTTTGGGCTGGTAAGTATCTGGAAGAATAACTCCTCCTCAGTACGTCAGTATAAAATCTTCGCCTTGGTAGACATACTCAGCATCCAATTCAACAGGTTGATTCATCCAGTTACCTTTGGATGTGCCTTGTCTACTATTACATTCAGATATTATACATTAAGTTACTCCTTAATTCAAAGTTCAATGCAATAAATTATTCTTAGAGACTAGAAAAAGGTTGATTTTATTAGATATGAACGGTATATACTACAATGTTTCCACCCACTCATCAGCTCTAGACTTCTTGACGTCAAAGGTAGAAAGTGAAAGAGGAAAAGATTTAGGTTACAAAATGCTTGGTAAGATATTACACCACAACAGGAGAAGCAAATGTTTCCTCTTGCCTGTGAATTGTCAGGTCTCAATTTCTAAGTCCAACAGAACACTACTTTAAATGAAGGGCGTATTTTTTTTTCTGCAATGAACATGGGGATGCAGATATTTTTTTGAGTTAGTGTTTTCATTTCCTTTGGATAAATACCCCAAAGTGGAATTGCTGGATCATATAGTAGTTCTATTTTAAATTTTCTGAGGAACCTCCATACTGTTTTCCACAGTGGCTTTATCAATTTACATTCCCACCAACAGTATGATAGGGTTCTCTTTTCCGTATATCCTCACCAACACTTGTTATTTCTTGTCTTTTTGATGATAGCCATTCTAACAGGTATGAGGTGATATCTCATTGAGGTTTTGATTTGCATTTCCCTGATGATTAGTGAGGTTGAGCACATTTCCATGTACCTGTTGGCCATGCGTACATCTTCTTTGAAAAAAAATATTCAGATCCTCTGCTCACTTTTAATAGGATTGTTTTGTTTTGTTTTTTGGTATTGAGTTAAATGAGTTGAAAGGCATATACTTTTATAGAATATGTTTTCAAAGTACTTGGCCTTTCATCTAACACTCATTGTTTGGGCTCCATTTCCCTGCACCACAACCTGGAAATTGTCTCTAGGAAAAAAGCCTTAATATATGTGGGACTCACCTTGTGAGGTGAATCAAGGATTGGGGCTCTGCTTTGGCTCCAGTCCTATCACTGCAAACAGTGATTTTATAAGATTTCTACAGGTTTTATAGTTATATAAAGTGGGAAGGTAGGTCCGATACCAACTACTCATCATGGCTGAGACCATAAATTTGCTTACATGGTCTTAGAGCAACACACACAAAAACTTGAGTTATTTTAAAATTACCATTTATTGCTAGGCTTTTGACAGAGGAAAACCTCAGGGGTAACTATAAGCACTTCATAGATTTCTTCCTGAGGATTTATCAATTTAATTAAAATCTTACTTGAGAACAGGCAACTGACTTCAATCATCACAGTGAATGATTATAAAATAAAGACTAACACACCTAAATAAGCCTAGGTGATCATTATTCTCGAAAGCTTCCATCTAATTGAGTTTTTAGAAATTCAGAGTCATTGTCTTATATAAACAATGTTGACCTTGGCAAGTTTATTTTACCAAAAATTAACTTAGATTTAATAGACCACTTTTAGGATATATAATCATAATTTTTTTGAGTCAGTAATGCCCCATGTGCCAACTGGAAATTAAGGACTTCCATAAAACATTTCTGATCACTACACCCCAACTAGATTAAGTTTCTGGGAAGAATTCTCCTACTGCCTAATTCATATAGCCTCCTATCCACCCAGAAATAGAGGAATTGGCCCCTTCACCTTGGCGATTTATAGAGGAATCCTACTCCCTTCTATATCTTGCCTACTTCCCCAAACAATCTTAGGCATCTTGAAATAAAGGAACATATGCAAGAGAATCATTTACATATGAATTAGAGAGCAACCACTTTTTAGAAACATCACTGGTAGAATATATTTGTAAAGAAATGCAAACATTTCAACAGATGACCCTGGCTTGTACTGTTGAAGCATTTAGGTGAGAAAATTGCTCAGAACTATGATAACAGGTAGCACCTCCATCATGGTGGTACTGACTTGGACTGAGATATTTCAAGAGCCATAAGCTTCAGCTCCTATATATTCTTCTCTAGTCTCCACAGTGTATGCCTACAAAAAGGAAGTGAAGCTGGCCTTGAGTAGCAATGACTTTAAGTCAAGACATAATCATCATTTGCCTGGACTACCGAAGGAACTTTCTACTACTATCTTTGTTTTTACCTGAGTAGTAAGTATCTATTGCTACATAACAAATTACCCCAACTTTTAGCTGCTTAAAATGACAAATATTATCTCACACAGTTTCTGAGGGTCAGGAGTCTGGGAGTCACTATGCTGGCTTGGTCTGGCTTTGAGTTATCAGGATGTTGGCAGGGGCTATAATCATCTGAAGGCTTGAGTGAGGCTGAAGGATTTGCTGCAGACTTTGGCTTCTCACATGGCTGTTGGCAGGAGTTCCCAGTTTCTTGGCTAAAGGTCTTAGTTCCTTATGACATGGCAGCTGGCTTCCACCAGAGCAAATGATTAAAGAGGGTGGTGGGGGCCACACTGTCTTTCTTGACCTGGCCTTAGAAGTTAAGCACTGTCACTTCCATCATGTCCTATTCATTAGGAGTGAGTCACTAAATCCATCCACACTCAAGGGAGGGAGAATTAGGCTCCATTTCTTGAAGCAAGGAGTATCAAAGAATTTGTAGACATACTTTAAAACCACTACACTCCCCTCTTTGATAGAGTATATATACTACAGTCACAATCTTTTACTAACAAATCTGTTTACATCTCTCTTCTTATTAGCCTTTCAACGGTATCTCACTGATTTGAAGATAAAAACACAATGTCTTTGGTGCTACTTGATGTGGCCAGTGCTCTCCCCCTACAAACCCCTCCAATGTTGCCTCCTATTTTTTCCCAGTTCTCTGTCTACTGGCCACATTCTCTTGCTTTCAGTTCCTCTAATATGCCAACTTCCTTTTGATTCAGGGCCTTTGCACATGCTGTTCCTGGAACCCAGAATGATCATCATCTTGCTGCCCTTATTCATCATTCAGTTCTTGGTCCAAAGGATACTTCCTGAGGAGAGCTTCTCTGACTCATTAGCCTTTATTAGCTACCCAGCTACAGTTCTTGTTATAGCCTGTACTTTTCATCTGTGGGGCTGATCACAGTTTATGACTGCTTATTCATCTGACTATTTTGTTATGGCTGTAAAAAGTCTGTCTGATTTGTTCACCATTGAGTCCTAGTGTTTGGTACAGGGTTTGGCTGGTATTAGTGCACAGTAAGTATCTGTACTGAATAGGTTATTAGGAAAGGAAGATGAATTGATAGAACAGAGACTTCTGCTTTGAGACCCAAGTTAGAAGAGGTAAGCAAATACATCTTTATCTCTAAGCTTAAGTAAAGACCAAAAGAAAAACATACCATAAATGTGCATAAAGTGGGATATACCAACTGATGGAGACGCCAGCAGGGGAAGCACAATTACAGGAAGACAAGGAAGGCACACATGTAATCAGGACTCTGCTGCTGCGTCACAGATCTGGTTAGGTCATTAAAGAGATACAGCCCTAATCTTAATCTTTGGCTCTGCACTAAACCGGTACAGCCTTGGTTCAGAAATGCATGAATATATCTGCACTTCAAGGTGACTTTGCAGGTAGGAGAATCATTATTCTTAGAACTTTTATTCTGATGTTTTGCCCCATCTGCTTGCCACTCCATCACTCACAAACTGATCTGAAAATATGTACACATGGTGGTAGTCTCTGAGCTGTAAACTGTGGGCAAGAAAGGCGCCCAAAAAGCATCACTTCCCCAGTCTCATCCTCTTTGTTAACATGACAAGGGTGAGATTCCTGGATTAGAACCATTCTAGGTTTTGGGATGTCTTTTGCAATAGGAAGAGACATCTAGGTGAGAGTTGGAAAACGTCCACTGCTACTCATTGTGTTGTCAAACCCTTTGCACTCATGGGGACTAAGAGGCCTGCCTTTCAGAGAGTCCATTCACAGAGCATTGCAAGTGAGAAACAAAAACAGCTTGTTGGGAAATGAGTTCAGTCCCAGCAGCACAGCTCTGAGCCTGGAGGGAGGACAAACAAAGCCACTGCTAAGAATAAAGGCAAGTTCAGTGTTTCTCTCCTTATGGCTTATCTTGCTCCAGCCTCTTGTGTCCAGGCTTGAAAGCGTCTAGGGATCTGACTGAGCCTCTCTAATTGGGTGCCTGCAGTTCATCTTATTTTTCAGTAAAAAAATAAGCTCATCGGCACTGTAGCCTCAGGGGTCCACACGGAACATGTTTATAGAGAAGTTTTTGTGTTTATTAGCATTTCACAAAGCCCATTAGACAAAAGCCTCACAAACTCGCCCAGCCTCAGGAAGCTTCCAAATGTGAACACTTGATGTCACAAGCCCTAGGTCACTGCTAGTGACAGGCACACAGGGCCCTGAGAAGGCTATCCTTTCACTCAGCCCAGGTTACTTGAGTCAGTGGACCTTGAAGGGGACATCCCTCCAGAAAGTCACAGCCATTCGTTTTGGGTTGAGGTTGCAGGAAAGACATTTCCTTCGAAGTAAAAAATCATGAAGCACCTACTAACCTACTATGTGTCCGGCATGCTGGGTGATGTAAATATGCTGGCATGTGGATGTTCTCTTAATACTGACAATAATTTATGAGGTAGATGAGAGTTTCTTGTCTTACAGAAAAAGTCACTGAGGTAAAGAAAGATCAATGACTTGCCCCAAGTCCTACAAATAAGAGGAGTCAAAATTCAAAATCAGGTCTATCTAATCTCAGAGTCTCTCTTCCTCCTACCAGAATGTAGAGTCTCTTAATATAAATTACGATTTGCACAACAGCCCCTTTGAGACTCTCATCCCAAACTACGGTGAAGTAGTACAAGGAGGGCAAAGGGTCAGCAGACCAGGATTTGGGTTCAGTACCTGCTAGGCCACCTGCTGGGCCACCTTGCTGCGCCGTTTCTTCATCGGGATCAGGTGCCCTCCTGGAGGAAGACTGAGCACGAGTCATGCATCAAGCAACCAACATGTCAAGACCTAAGAAGAAATAATGTTCCACAAGGATAAGCACAGCAGAAAGAAAACCAAATTAATTTCCATTGCTGCCAGAGGGGGGGGGGAAAGACATTTCAGCAATTGATTCCAAACGCCGACTGTTATGACACAGAACACAAGAGCAAGTGACTTCAAGTTAAACCTGACCAATTGATTAATAGAAACCATCAAGTAATTGCCTACTAATAGCAGCAGCCTGGAAGGCACTGGAATGTTTGTAAGGAAGTCTCCATTCCACCCAGCCCAAGCATTTCCTAACACTGGAAATGAAAGAACAGATTTTGTGACTATATTAAATATATGTAATGACCATTTTTAATTACTGCACTTAAGGGTGGTTGATTTACATATGCTTCTTAGTCTTTTCCTCCTCTCCTCCCACCAAGGTATGTAATAGCTGTTGAAGCAAGGACAGAATGAAATGCAAATAAGCAAAGATTGTACAGCAGGGTCACGGTATGCTGCTTCTTAAGGCCAGCTGAAGCCATTTCATTAAGTCAGGAGACAAACATTTTTACCAGTAAGGTTTATACATAAACATAAATGGGAGACGTAAATGGGAGCCTCACTAATCCAACGTTCACCAAAAATTTGGCAAGGTAGAAACCCATTCCTCAAATATTTCTTGCTAAGTTGAGGTTTGGTTTTTTGCATTGTTTCTGCATAAATAAAATAAAAACATTTTTGAGTGAGCCATTACCATCAATCATCTTCCTATAATTAAAATAAATGGCACAGAGTTACATATGTCAGGAGTCAAAATAAACTCTTCCTTCATATGCAGTATGCTAGCTGTGCGTTAGGAGACCATCTGCAAATATCCAACCTGAATCTCCTTCTGAGACATAAGATCCTGGAGGCAGTTAATGCAGAGCAAAACAGCAAGGTGTGATTAGCATAGGTGTTCTTCTAAGGAGTCTGAATCCATTTAAGTTTGTTCCAAATGTGGGTTTGCCCTAGGAAAGGCCCAGAACGTATTTTTATTTTAAACCAAGTTGGCAAAGTATAGCCCAAGGCCAAATGCACCCCCCTTTCACCTATTTTTATAAATATAATTTTATTGGAACACAATGACACATTTGTTTATGTATTATCTGTCTGCTTTCAAGCGACAAGGGCAGAGTTGAGTAGTACTGAGAGACGTCTGCAGTGCTGAATGTATTTACTATCTAGTGCTTCATGGAAAAAGTTTGTCTGCTCCTGATCTAAACCATGCCCAGTTCTCCTTTGAATTCTACCGCATAAAACCAATCAAACCAACAATGCTTATTAAGATCCTGTATGGGCAAACTGGTATGTTCACCTCCTACTGAGTCATCCCAGGTAGATTCTTCCCTGGGAACAGCCTCTAACAGAGTAGAAATGATGGGACTGGCTGCTTGCATAGCCCAGAATTTCAGGGTCACGGGCAACACCACAATCTTTCAAGCAGCAGTGTGGACCCATGGTCCCTCTCCCATGGCTGTCTTCTCAGTGTTTTGGGCAATATATGACATATGAGGCCCAGATCACACTATAACACAGCTGACACTCTGCCTGGACAAGACAGACTTATAAGAAACTGATGCCCACAAGACTTAAATTTTGGAATTAGCCTTGACAACAACCTATTCTGACTTTCAAGTGTCGTAGGCTTAAAGAGAAACAAAACAAAACAAAACAAAAATCATTAATTTTTTTCGGCTTGGCAGGCATTCTTTGTTTACAGTTATATGAAGGCATTTCTACTTAAATTCTTTTGGTACTGCAGGTTATTAATATTTTATATACAAAATATATAAACAGCTATTTGTATGTAATATCAAGAGAATATACAAACATATTTAGTCTATCAATACATTTTCCAGAACTGAGAGGGAAAGATGACAAAAAAACCCAGGTACTTTGAGATCATAGAGTGATCGCTGGGCATATTAGGTCCTACTGCACTGTACGCATCAGCATTTAGAGCCCCAGAATGATTGCTTTTTGAATGATTCCTTCATTACCAGGAAATTGCTTACAACTAAGCAGGATATGCCCAAAGCTTCATGTAATATCTTGGCTTCTCTATAATATTTTGATTGCACATTCATAAGAAGATAAGGGCTCTTGTTCTTTCAGAAAAAAGAAACAGGCATTTTAAACTTGGCAAGTTTTCTGGCAGTAAGTATTCTACAAGGGTTCATGACATTTCCATGAAGCTGTCTATAATACATCACCTATCAACCTCTTTGACAGTATCTACACCAAAACATCCCAAAGGCAGTCAGAGGTGAAGGCTCTGGAGTCTAATTAACCTGAAAGTGTCAAGTTTTCAAATTCTCTCCAGCCTGAAGACCCTAGGAAATTTCATATGTTCATTAAATCTACAAATATTTATCAAGTTTAAGACAATGTTAAGGATACAAAAATGGATAAGAACAGGTCCTTGCCTCCAAGCACCTCAAAATCTATTTGTTTCATAAGAGAGGGCTAGTGTGAGCTGTAAGTGGGCTGAAAAATTCCTAACAAAAATTCAGAGCTTTTCTGTAGTGAATCAGATCTAGCCGATTAGAAAATCATTTCTTAGGTGAAAAGGATTTTGCTAGATGGAAAGAGATTGTATACTGTCTTGAAATGGCTATAGTTTGTTTTTAAACCCACCTTCTTGCAATACTCAAGTTTTAAAATTTCTCTCAATAAATTTCTTATTGACTTCAAGCAGTTCAGCCTATTTAATGCAAGAATTTAACACTATTTTTTAAAAGAATAGGAAGCTATTAATAGCCTTTGATAATCGTGAAAGATCAAAAATTTTAATAGTAATGTTGTATCCATTGTGTTATTTATAAAAAAGGGAAAGCAAAAATTCATAGCCTCTAAATGTAATTGGATCCTAGAATAGAAAAAGGCCATTGGTGAAATAACTAGGGAAATCTGAATGAAGTCTATAATTTTAGTAGTATCGTACCAATGTTAGTTTCTTAGTTCTGATAAATGTATCATAATTACGTAAAATGTTGACATTAGGGAAAACTGGATGACAGAGTATATGGGAACTCCATTCTATTTTTTCAACTCCTCGGTAAATCTGAAATTATTTTAAAACAAAACGACTAAAGAATAGTACCAAGTTATTGTTCAAAGCTATTTAGTTTTTCTCATATCTTAGTGTAGACGTGAGAGAACGCAAACAGGAGCACCCAAAATTGGCCAGATAGATAGGCATTATCAGGACTTTTTTTTAAAGTAAAAACATGGAAGTATAGGCTTCCAGTGGCTCTTTCAAATGTAAAATGTACCACTCTGCTGTGAGATTTAGAGACAAAACCCTATAATTCTCTTTGAGAGTAGAACTAGAGGGATCTTTCAGTTTATTCCAGTGCTTGTCAGTTTATCCGTCAATACATTCCTTATGGCCAGAGAGTTAATGTGCACTTCAGAGGGTATGAAGGTTTGCCAGAGATGACGCACCTACAGATACAAACTATCTTCACCATCTCAGGTTTAACTTTAAAAATTCATTCAATACATTATGTTTTATATTACTTATCTATTTAACTGTTCTCTTGAAGTTCTTATAAAATTGATGACCAAACTAAACAAACCAAAGCAAAAACCGAAGCTCTTATATGTTAAAAAAAATTTAGCTGATTGTATCTTGTTGATCTAAGGATATCATTTGATCTTAGATGTATATAAAATTTGCTGAGGGGTGAGAGTGGGAAGAGGGATGTACTATAATTTGAGAAGCCTAGAGTTCCTGGCCTAACAGAGTTCACGCAATTTGCTCAAGACCTGTACCACCTGAGTGAACACCAACAACTCCTTGTGGGTGTGCACGTGGGTCTTGGCATGTGGGATGCCTCACTCTCACTTTTCTAGCCACAGAATCCTTCAGTCAAGGAAGCTTTCATCCCAGATAGTTCGAGAGGAACCTTCCCTTTTTATGTTCCCTGCCCTTTTTTTTGTCATCTGCCGTCTTTACCCCACATGGAAAAAGGGAGGACATTTTTCAGTATATCAAATTCAGTCAATTTAGCAATCCAGGGGACTGGGATGCATTTAAAGATGCTTTTCTTTCAGCTTGTTACACTGACAAGACCATTGTTATGGAGTCTGAAACACTGAATGAAAATAGGTGCCCTCCAGAGTCCTACTTGGTTAGTCAGGTCTATAGAGTACAAGGGGAAGCAAATTCAATTGTATGACTTTAGGCAGTAAAGATTAGAGTGCAACTCTGATTTGAGAACATCAGTCCCTATATTCCCTTTATATAATTAAAGGCAGGTCAGTTTGAATTATTTAGATAATCCCCCAATTTATGGATTGGATTGGCTTAATCACTTGACCTGAGATTTATTACTCAGATACCATTTCCGTAATTGCTCAGGAAGTTCAATGTTTGCTTGTTTTTATCTTTAACTTCAGTTGATGACCAAAATTAGTATGGTAAGAACTGTTCTACCTAGTATTCTATCAATTAATTAGAACTGCAGTACAATGTACATGGATATAAATTGTAATTAGCCTGATGAACTAAGAATCTTAAATATTAAATTGTATATCCATGTTCTAAAAATTGCAACAGGAAATATAACACCCTATGTTTCTGGTATATGGTTAACTTTTGTAACCAAAAAGTATGTTTTTTCTTTTCTTATTAGGGAGAACAAAAAACCCAAAAAAACAAGTCAGGCTGTCTGGAAAAATCAAATCAGCCAACTCTACCCATTCCTGTGTAATTCTAGAAGTGACACCAAATCTGATCCTCAGATCAAACTTACAAGAAACTTTATACAGACACATTCAAGAGGGGCATGTTAACAAAAGTCATGAAAGAGGTATTGGTAATATGGCGCTGCAACATTTTAAAATTATTTATCTCCTATTTTGTCACAAGGCAAGAGTTGTTTCCTCTATTTTTCCACTGATGCCCTTCTGAATTCATTTTTAAACATCTTTTAAAAATTGGAAAATGTATTTGCCAAGTTTATAATTTACTCATTTTCATGGGTTATAAGTTTAAAGCATAATTGTCTTTTCTATATGATATTATTCTAATCCTAGCACATAGTTGAAAGGAAATTGCTAGATTTACCTATCCCCGGTATTCATGGAATATTAATGCGTTGGATTTCTCCTCTGTGTTTCTCCTGAGTTCGTAGGAAAAGCAATGTGAATTTTAATCATATCACATCATATAGAAGGTATGAAAAATTTTCAACACTTTATGCTATTTGGTAGAGTTTATTCTTTTGCCTGGTATAATATCTAAAATTGCATTCTGAAGCATAAGCTCAAAACAAAAATCTCTCACTTAGTTTTTAATAGTCACCCCACCAAAGACAGCAGTGAACCTTCTAGAATCTGAAGATGGGAAAAAATATCCCCCAAAGTGAAGCTAAGCCATAAGACATAAAACTTGACTTTGCAGTCCAGATACCCCTTCTCCCCTCTGCCACCCAAATATCCCTAATTGTATATATATAATATATATATAGTTAACATATATATATAACACACATATATATAACGCATATTTATACAGGGTGGAGGGGTGCTCATGGGATTATGGAGTCTAAGAAGTCCCAGGATCTGCATTTGGCAATCTGGAGACCTAGGAGCTCCAATGAACTCAGGAGCACTGAAGGCAGAAGAAGTGGATGTCCCAGCTCAAAGACAGTCAAGCAGAGAGAGTGAATTTTCCCTTACTCTGTTTTTTGTTCTATTCAGGCCTTCAACAGATTGGATGAGGCCCACCAACTCTGGGGAGGGCAATCTGCTTCACTCAGTGAATGTGTTTAAGAAAATATCTGTGCACCCCATGGCCCAGTCAAGTTGACACTTAAAATTAGCCATCATACAAATTAAATCATGGTAGAATGTCAGAGAGCTTATAAGCTACCTACATATTTAGCCTCAGAAGAGTTCTAATGAGAGACAACTTATGCCTCAATCTGCAGCATCTGTAATTTCTACTGTTTAGCAGACTTAACCTCCTCCCACCCTCTGATTCCTTGGAAAATACTTCCTCCATTCTATATGTGCCTGATGAGATATCAGTTATGCTTTAGTAATGGTCAGTCCCAGTACTCCCCCTGGACACACTGAATAGAAAGAGAAGCATATTTTGCAAGCAGGGCCAAGGAGAGCCCTGCCTGGGATTCATATACAGCTGTAGAGAAGAATGCTGCTTTCTTTCTACTGGTTGTCAAACCAGGATGGTGTGAAGTTGTGGTTTCAAGTGGCCATCTTCTCTGGCCACATGGAGGAAACTGTAACAAAAAGTAAAGAGACCATCATGCAGAGAGAAGAGACAAACAGAAACATGACATGGAGGGGAAGACAGACTGTTAAAGATTTGAAACTCTCGATATAGTTGGTCCTGAAGGCATCATTCCTGGACTTTCTGCTTAAGTGAGCTAATAATTTTTTGTTTTAAGTTCATTTGAATTGTGACCAAGAGAACCCTGGTTAATACAAACTATGGATTCCTCTGCAAAGTGTCATGAAAGATAAAATGCAGAATGTCATTAGAGGCAAACAAACTCAAGGGCACTGTTGAGAGCCCTTATGAATTTAGATCTCCACCAACCTCTGAGAAATTGGCCAACGTCTGATTTCATAACTATACACTACACAAGGGCTGAAACTTCATGTTTAGTAAGCAAAACTGTTATGATAGTTCTTTTGCTAATTAAAATACTTTTGCTAAAAAAAAGAGGGGTTCCAAAAGGCATAGAATGGCATCTGGGTCCCAGGGATGGGTCACTGTCTCTTGCCTTTTGGCCCCCTTCCCCACATACCCTGCATCACAGCATGGCCTTGCACTATAGCACACTATAGCACACGTTTCTCAATGTCCTAATATAACATCAGTCACACAATACAGTGTCCTGCAGATGGTGGATTGGTTGGATTGTGTTGTCAGAAATTTAATACAACCAGAAAAGACATAGAAATCATTGTATCCTCTGGAGTAGGGGGTGGTGGGGGAGGGAGTCATTCTATTCTGTCATAGTATAAAAACTGAAAAATATTCTCAAGATAGATATTAAAAGTAAAGGAAAATGAGGAGCCTCATTTTATGGAATGACTAACCTCTCATTTCAGATTTTTCCCTCTCTCACCTTTTTCAAGTTTATTCCATGTCTCTGCCTAGAAGGTCCCTGTGTAGCCAGACTAAGGAAGTCAAAGCTTTTCCATCTTCTACCAAATCCTAGTCAGTATAATATATTGACATAAAAAAAGCGACATCATTAAAAGTCAGATTTGGGCCAACATTGTTTTTTTCTTGACTCACATATTTTCTCAGATCCTCTGGATCCACAGAATAACCAAAACACTAATCTCTCAGCCATGTCTTTTGAACGGTACCAGCAAAATGAGGAATAATCATCCCACGCTCTATCCATTCATTACAGCCAAACCCCCTGTACACAGATAGATGCCATGTTGAACAATAGCCTTATCCCAGCAGCTCTTCCATAGCATACAGCTCTGGCATTCACTCCCTCCAGTGAGGTCCCTCAGCAAAACTCATATAGTCTAGCAGACTAGGACTTTGAAGGAATGCTTCTTTAAGTATTTACTACAAGTGATTTTAGGAGAGGTTCCTTCTAAAAACAGGAGGGTTTAGCTCCAAAAGAGCTCGCCTTACTTTCTGTAAACTTCACAATTTTCATGTGGAAATAATCCATACAGATTTAATGTTCTCAGCATTTATTCATCTTTGTGGACTTCCTTCCAACTCCCACACACATTTCCCACATCCTGCTTCTCTTGAAAAGTGTAATATTCTAGGTTTATTCAGAGTGGAGCATAATGGAATAATTGTTTCACAGTTCCCATAAACTCTGCTTTCAAGTGGGTCCTCCAGGCTCTGCCCTTCAACCACGTAGTATGTTGCAGTCTCCTGTGATCCAACTGGACTCAGATTCTTCCTCCCCTCCTCTCACATGGCCGGGTGCCTAGACCCTGACCCCTGCCATTTATGGCTCCTCTTTCTCTTTTCTTAGACTTTCCCATTGTTCGTTATGCTATGTGTCTTGGTCATTTGCCAGCTCATCATGTGTGGTTGAACTCTAATCCTCTCCAGAGTTAAACTAATGAACGTGTTCCCTCTTTTACCACAGAAAATCAATTATTTTTGCCTTAACATCAAATGCCTTAAATAGCTACTTCAGAAACCCAAAGGGATAGAGGGAGAAACCTAAGCCAAAAAACCCACCAAAACCACATCTCCCCCCACAAAAAACCCCACAGAAACACTGTTACAAATAGCAACGCAAGGGCCAAAGGCTGACCCTCTCCTATTGAAACTTATCTTTCTCTCTGTTTTCCCATACATTGGAATCTAATTTGTTTTCCCTCAAAAGGTGGAAGAGCTTTTCACACTTAGTGGAATTTACTTCTAAAGTATTAACGTTAACATTACCAAACATTGTAAGTCCTGCTTCACAGTTTATATACTTGTATATATTGTATTTAATATATGCATATGATTAATAAGTACTTAAGTAGGTCCCAGATAAATAAATACTCATTTATTCAACAAAATATGCTTTGAAAGCTCCTGATGCCAGAGGAAGGGACAGTGACAAAAGGCCAACAATTTGGGATGTTCTGTGGAAAACGGATTCTATGGTGCAAGAGGGGATATGTGTAAGTCAGTTAGAAAGTTGGTATGGTACAGGTATGGAGTGGCATGGATTAGAGTGGGATTGGTAGTGGTGGTGGAGAACGAGAGGAGAGGGATTTGAGAGAGATTTAGGGTGTAAAATCAATAGTCTATGTTGACGGACTGGATTTTGGGTTTGGGCAGGATATAATTTCCAAAGTGTGATGTGTCAAGGAACGGCTAGGTTTCTGGATGTGTTAACTGGATGGTTAAAGTACTGTTCATGAAATTAGGAAGCAGTGGGAGAGAACACTTAGGGGAAGTAGATTAGGAGTTTGGTTTTAGAGAGGTTGAGTTTGAGATACACCTGAATTCATCCCAAAGGAGATATCAGATAGGTAGTTGGATATACACGTCTGGAAGTCAGATGAGTGGTCTGTGCTGGAAATACAAACTTGGAAGTTGTCAGTGTGTGGCTGTTCACACCATGAAAATAGATATGGCCATCTGGCGTGAAGTTGTAGAACGATAAGAGTCCCTAGGAAAGTGCTTCCAGAAGGAGAAACTATCAAAAGAGACGAAGAAGCTAGGGCCATAGAACTAGAAGGCATTGAGGGAGACTGCAATAAAACAGATAATAAAACAGATGCTGTAAATGTAAACTCAATGAAAATATGCCTAATGATACTACAAAGTCACATAAGAGCTTTTTGTACTTATGGACACGGACTTAAAAGCTGTTTCTGTGTGTGACATGAGTTTCAGAAAACTGGAAGGGATGGATGAAGAGTGGAGTGGCTGAAGTAAGCACATGCCAGGCAACTTCCAAGGGCTTTACAGGCATAATCGTATTTAATCCTCACAGTAACTCTTACAGATAAGGATACTAACTGTTCAGAGAAGTGAGACAAGATGACCTGCCCAAGCTCACACAGCTCTGTGAGGCAGCAGCACTAGAGCTCAACACCCAAGGTTAAAGATATCTGATTGAGTTTTGTTGTTGATAATTTTTTTTTAATTAATGATGAAATACTCCTTCTAAAAGTGAAAGTGGAATAAGTTTGCAAGTCACCTTTGAAATATTCAAAACAAAGAAATAAAACATGATAGTCTTTATTTCAAGGTGTTCCTTCTCATTTTATGAATACATGAACATATTTTTAAAACATATTTATAAAAGCATCTGCACCCTGCCCCTTGCTCTCCCTATTTCCACTCTGCAGAGCAATCATTTTGAACACTTTCACCTGTGTGGTTGCTCTTGGTTATGCTGCTGAATTTGTTTTCATATTTCTAAATGATATGCGGTGGATATAGCCCAATTACACATGCCTACTCTCCCTTCTCTTCCTAGCCAATACAATTATATCATGGTCTCAGTTATAGAAAACCATGTTATATATTGGCATAACTTTGTAAATATTGTTCATTAGAGACAGATGTATCATGTTTATATTTTCTCTTGAGTTAATAATTGCTTCATTTTAACTCGCATGCTTTTTAATAAACCTATTCTTAACTTCCCACCCTAAGGTGACATCCTTGGTGTCACCATAAGCCAATCACAAGTTGTTTCAAAATGCTCGTTTGTCAGCTAAGCCCTTCCATTTCCCAGCATTTTCATGCCTAGTTATGTTTTTATCCTCCTCTGTTTACTTTCTGTCTCCCAGCTTTCCCTGGAGGTGTGCTCTTCTCTTAGGCTCTCACTCCATTCTCTATCAAATGGAATCTATTAACAGAGGGTGGAAAGCAATCTGATACCTGTCCCAGGTCACTGACATTTTGAGCATTGGATCCCTCAATTGTGAAATGTAAGGACTTGCTCCCTGTAGAAGGCAGGTGAATAAAGGACAGAGGGATCCTATTGGCACCTTGAAACCAATCTAAGAGGCCATGATGCATCACTGTGGGTGTTGGAGTGTTGTCTCATCAGCCTCACAGCACTGGCATGTTGATTTAAGACAATAACCTTCCACAAGGACCCTCCCTCCACAAGACTGGCGCCATAGTCATTCTTAGTATAGAAACATTCAAGTGAAGGCTGACTTCAAAACAATCTATAAACTCTATTAATCTTTCATTAAACCAAATCATTCCTTAAAGTGTAACTTACATTATAAGTTGTTTTTCCTAGTTGTTAAAGCACATTATTAAATATTTTATAAGTGATTGCTGTCACTATGTCAGAAATATAACAACATCAGGGAATTTTACATTCATTCTTAGGAAAGTAATTATGCAGTAAGTTTTAGAGAAAAGTAAACTGGTTTACAGTCACTATTCATTTATTTTTGCAAGGACTAATGCTATTTTAGAGAAATCATGCAACTTTAACTATGTACAACTGAAAACTAGATACTGTTACATATTTCAATTGGATCGTTCAATCTAATTGCCAATCACTGTAATCTGGGTCTAAGCTGGACTTTATAAGGGGCCATATTATTTTGCTCTAAAGACAGTGACAGTCTCTGGTTAAGGACGGCACACAGACCACACTTTGCAGTACGTGATAAAGCCTCTTTAAGTTGTGAGATCTCTGCTGGTCAAATTCCACCGACAGAAGTTCCCTGGCCTACTCACTGGCTAGGTCAGTTACACTCACAGTGAGGTCACAGCACTGGCAGCATCAGAATTTGGTAGGAAAATTCTTGGGCCCCACTTCAGACCTCTTAAGTCAGAAATCCTGTGAGCAGTTCCTACAGCACTCGGGCCTAAAGCAGTAGTTCTCAAACGTTAGTTAGTGTATCAGAATCACCTGGACACCCATTGCTGGGATTGACCCTAATTCAGTAGTTCCCAGGCAATGCTGATGCTACTAGTCAGGGGACTACACTTTTCGAACTGATGACCTCAGCAAATGAAACACCATGTGAATGTTACCCTGTTACTAAACGGAAGGTGACTCTCTGTGTCCCATGATTTTGTTCGAGGGAACTTACCTGATTTCCTTTGGATGTATGCACACGTAGGGAAGAAAAGGGAGAGTCCATCCTTTAACACACACTTATGACACCTACTCTGTGGCAGGCAAGAGAAAGACAAGGACCACATCTTGGAGTTCACACCCTAGCAGGGGAAAACAACAATAAACAAACAAGAAAACAAAACATTTTGTTATGGCTATTTTACATGCTTTAAAGTGCTAAAAAGAATAAGTGCTGTGCTAATAAACTGCCTAAGAGGGGAACCTGAGTATCTGGGGGAAATCAAAAAGTGATTTTTCAGCTTGCAATCTGAAGGATGATGTATTAGTTTTCTATTGCTGCTGTAACAAATTACACAAACATAGTGTTTTATCTTACATAATGTTTTATCCTACAGTTCGGTAGGATAGAATTTCGACACAGATCTCACTAGATAAAAGTCAAAGCATCAGCAGGACCCTATTCTTTCCTGGAGGCTCTAAGAGAGAATCTGTTTCCTCACCCTTTCCAGCCCCTAGAGGCTGCTCTTATCCTTGGCTCATGGTTCCCTCCCTCTGTAGTTAACAGCAGCAACACTGTATCTCTTCAGGCACCTTTCTTTAAGAGCCACATTATCCTCTGACTCTCCTCTTTCTCCTCTCTTGTCCACTTTGAAGGACCCTTCTGATTACACTGGGCCCACCTGGATAATCCAGGCTCATTAAGGTCAGCTGATTAGCAACTGTAATTCTATCTGCAACTTAATTACACCTTAGCATGCACACACAGGTTCTGGAGGTCAGGATACTGCCATTTTTAATGACTAACATTCCGCTTACTACAGGTGACATGAATTTAGCAGAGTTAAAAGAAGAGAAAGAACACTCGAAACACATGTTGCTCTAAAAACAACATATGTGGGTGGAGACCCAGGGAATGACAGGAGCATGACATTTAAAAAGGTGAGCAAACTACACTGTGACCTGAGTAAGAAAGTGAAGGAGAATATGGTGAAAGAGGAGGATGGTGTTTAAGAGACAGGGTCTCCAGAAGACATAAATTTGCAAACAAATTAATTAAAATTATAATTTTGGCAGAGGAGATGAATGAAAACAAAAAATAAGCCACCAGAATATGCTGAAATCTTATTAAAGCAAACATACCCCAAAACTTTTATCTATGTAATGAGCAGAAATATCCAACTCTCAAGTGACTATTTCACTTCGTAATAATGATTTATCTATTTCTGGGAATGCTTAAAGTTAGACTCAGTTTTCCAAGATTTCTGCTAGAAATATCAACAGAAGAAAGGTCACTGTTCTTGAAAGCTACGTGATAGGTGAAGAAATTAGGAGAAAGAAAAGTTTCCATGTTATCTTTCTTACCCAGGCAAACTAGTTTTTATCTATTTGATATGATAATAATTTTTAAAGGATAATTTATCATTATGAGCAAATGTTACACGGAAATTGCAATGTAGAAATATTTCCTTTCTGGCATCTAAAATGTTCTGAGAGACACCCAGGAAGATCATTGGTACATAAGATAATTAGTCTATTTTGCCCTTGGGAAGACCCTAGAAGGGATTACTGTTCTGAGTCTAAATGCAGTTCTCTGTGCTAGAGCAGGGGCTCTTAGGCAGCCTGAAACTCCTGACATTACCTGCAAAGTTATCCACATAGGTCCACTTTCCCTGTCCATTTTTTTGAGGGAAGGAGATAGTGGCTTTAATCAAAGGATTCTCTGACTTTAAAAAGCATAAGATTTTTAGGGCAGTAAAACTGTGATGGTACAGTGGTAGGTACATAACATTAAACATTTGTTCAAACCCACAGAATGTACAACACCAAGAGTGAACTCTAAATGTATGTTACAGACTTTGGGTGATAATGATGTGTTGATGTAGGTTCAAAGAGGTATAAGCATGAAAGCAGGAGCACCATCACAACTGATAACCACTGTTCACATGTTGGTAAACATCTCTCCAGATTCTTCTGTCCCTCTTTCTATCTCCACACATGTTCACACGTGCACATACACACACACACAAGTTAAATGTATATATTTACATATGAATAATTCTTCATAGAAAGGATACTCAAAGTATGTTACGAACATGATTTTATGATACTAGCACCATTTATATATGGTTAATCTCACTGATGTTATTTTCTGTTGGCATTTTTTAATAATGATAAAATGAACATTATGGTGGCTACATCCTTTTACACTCATTTTCTCCTTGGGAAAAGTGTCAAGGTGTTATTTCTGCTTCAAAGTATAAAATAACTTAATCAACATCATATTTCAACATCAACAGCATATTTCTCTCATCAATCAGCCTTGGACTGATTGGTAATAATCAGAAGGTAATACCTTCTTTTGAGAATTGCCTTTATTCTCATATTTATTGACATATTTCTCTTTTATTAACTGAATTTTAAAACTCATTTCAGATTATAATAATTTATACATTTTGACAACATGTATTTTCAGTTTATAATTTTAACCTTATGTATTAGCTAGTGTAGACTAAATTATTTAACAACTAGGCCTCTACATTTATAATGGCTCATTCAATGAAGTGGTTTTGGGATCCAGGTGCTTTGATCTTGTGACTTTACTGTCAGCTCCTGCCTTATCATCATCTACATCCAGCTGAGGTGGGGAGAGAATATGGAGGAGGTACACTGGCCTTTTGTAAATCTTGGCCCATAAGTTAGCACACATTACTTTCACTTATATTTCACTGGCTACACTTAGTGGCAAATGGGATGGGGAAATTTAGTCCCTGGCTGGGCTGTTACTTCCCATCTACAACTGTATACTCTAGGAAGGATGAACAAAATTTAGGAAACAGATACAATTTCTGATACAACTTGGACCGTTTTGACAAGCAGAAGTTTTTAAGTTTTATGAAATTAAATCAAACATTCTTTTTCTTTGCAAATTACTTTCTGATTCATTGCATAGGAGCATGGAGACTGAGCAGAAAGTGGTAACCCAGAGCTTGCAACACTCTTCTCGTTGGGCTGGGGAGATAGAAATGAAGTTCAGAGCCTCCAAGACAACCAGGACTTGAAGGATCGAGATCCCAGAAAAAGAGGGGACTGCAGAAAAGGAAGCCCACCCTTCTATAGATAACCTACCCTCAATGCATTTGCTGACCCCGAACCAGTGCAAGTCTTGCGAGAGGCTTTGAGAAACCATGCGGAAAGCAGCTTCTAAAAGGCTAAACCTTTAAGCAAAGGATGCAGTGATTGGATGGTTCCAGGAAGACTGAATTTTGAGTTTACCAGGGAGGAATGGCTCAGGCCCAGGAGGAATGAGAGCCTGAAGGAGCTATGCTCCAAAAGTAAGGGCAGATCAAAAATAAAATAGCTTAACCAGATATAACTGCCTACCAGAATGAAATTAAATCTCCTAAAAAAATAATATCTGGTAATTCCACTTGATAGCTCTCTGCACCTGTTTATGACCAGAGTGATAAACTGGTTACAGGGAACCCGGAATGATTCACTACTTCCCCTTCTCCTCCCTTATCTTTTGGTTTCACTGAAAGAATGCTGGCTAGCTGCTTTGGAGATGTAAGGTTGCTTTTATTTATTTATTTATTCATTCATTCATTCATTCAGAGGACATGATTTGCTTGTCCTGCCATGAGTTAAGCAGCCTCTGTGGGTTGTTAGAAAAAAGGTTTTCTTTCTTCCTTTTTATCTCCTGTGGGCCATGGAGATCCTACAAGTCTGGAATAGTTGGTGGTTCACGTTTGACTTGGCTCCGGTTATAAACTGGAATTTTTACAAACGAAGAATTTATTATTGCCATTTAAAAACAAATTGTAAAACAAGCAATTGGTTTACGTATTTGATATGAAAATATAGTCCCATTCCTTTATTTTAATGTTGCTATAGAACTGGGGACAAAAATACATTCTACTTCTCAATTTTCCATGCTCCATACTTGCTCTCTGTCCTTAACACTAAATGTGCTAACTTCCTTGTTTTTAAATCACATTTTTAGTTTCAAAAAACTTATTTTTGTTACGTTCTACAAATACGTTCCATTTAAATTTTTTAGGAAAAAATCTAGAGGGAAAAAGCCATAGAAGCTAAAACTTTTCCTACTTCCAACAAATAAGAAGAGAATAAGTCTGCTTGTAGAAGGTGTTTTTGAAAAACAATTAGTTTCTAATTATATCTTGGTAAATAAACTTTATTTCTTGAGCAAAATGGGTTTTTAAGAAATATAATGTGAGATTCTGGAAATGGAGGGTGCAGCAAAAAGAGCATGCACCCTTTCTATCATGGTATTGCCATCCTATTGTATTTCAGCTTGTGGACAGCATATTAAAATTAAATTGTGTGAGTGTGTGTGCAAAAAGTAAGGGTCCAATTTAAAATTTAAGTTCATTAGTGGCATCAATACAAATTCTCTGGTCTGAAATAGAATCCTGCCCCCTTCTCTGACACACACAGAAATTAAAGAGTATCCATGCATGTCAAATACAGCTTAAAATAGCTGGGTGTTTAGATAAACATAAAAACTATGTTCTATAAAAGTGAACTAAATCCTGTGGGGCATATAGGAAAAAAAATAACTACTTTTGCTCTATGCTTTTGCCTTAAGGATATTCATGAAAGAGGTTTTTTTATTTTGTATTTATTTGAAACATTTCATAATTAGTCCCTAAAAGAACTGTTAGACTCACCATAAGGTAGAGAAAATAAATACATTTTTAAGGTCTGGATTTCTATTATATTTAGATTTTAAAAGTTTAAGCAAAGCTTGCTAATTTCACTCCATTCTTTGTAACAGAACCAGTTCACAAACTTGTGGTGCATCAGTTTGAGAACAGTTTTATTTTACCTGTACAGATTTCAATTTTATGGGTCTTTTACTTTGCAAATGTATAATATATAGACATGCTCTATCTTTATACTAACTCATTCCATTATAATTTTTACTGAGACTCTCATCTGTTTACCTAAATCTTTGATGCTTTAGGCCCCATTTTTCAAAGCAGAATTCATTTTGTTCTTTAAAAGCATTGAACAAACCAGAAAATGCATCATACCATATACTGAGATGGAAAATGCTGAATTTGTGTGCTTTTTTCCCAGTAAAAAACATTTAAAATTTTATCAAGTGACATTACATATTTTCTACAATTCAATTAAGAGTTAATAGAGATGCTAAGAAACAAGATCTATGACTAAAAACAAAGAGAAAAAAGACAATATAAACAGACCCACAGGTGATTCAGGTATTGAACCCATACATTAGTAACCCCTAAAGAGTATTTTCAAGAAAATAGGTGAAAAATCATGAGATCCCAATGACTTCACCAATGAATTCTTCCAATTATGTAAGGAATTAAGCTAGCATAACCTTGACTCTAAAACCTGACAAGTCATTACAAGAAAGGAAAATTACAGGCAAGTTTCTCTCATGAATAAAGATATATAAATTTTTAACAAATATTGTCAAATTGAAGTAAATGGTATATGAAAAAAGAATACTATATCATGATCAAATTGAGTTCATTCTGGGAATGCAGAGTTGGTTTAACATTTTAAAATTAATTTAATTCACTACATTAAAAGAAGAATTTAAAAGCTGATCATCTCAAAAGATTCAGAAAAAGAATATGATAAATCCTATAACCATTAATGATTCTTAAAAAAACGTTTCGGCAAACTAGGAACATAAACTTCTTAAATCTGACAAAGTATTTATAAAAAGTATCTATGAAAACATTTATATGTAATGTTATAATACTGAAAGTTATCACCTTGACTTTAGACATAAGTTCAACACTGTGCTGGAGATCCTAACCAGTGCAATAAAGAAAAAAATAGAAAAAGAAAAAGGATTAGGGATTGTAAATGAAGAAATAAAATTATCCACTTTTTATGGACAACTTGCTTGAATCAGTGGATAATCTATCAGAATTTACTTTTATTTCATTTTTATATACTAGCAACAGTTAGAAGAAATTCTTAAGAAATATACTATTCATAATAACATCAAAAATATCAATACATAGGGATACATCTAGCAAAAATTTTGCAAGACCTCTACACAGAAAACTATAGAACATTATTGTGAGAAATTGAGGAAACCCAATAGAATTAGAGAAATACATTGTGCTTAAGAATTGGAAAACTCCATGTTGTAAAGACATCATTGTTCCCCTACTGCAGTGCAAGCCCAGTCAAAATAGCAATAGGATTTTTTTAAAAGTAAAACTTGACAAGCTTTTTCTAAAACTTACATGGAAACACAAAAGGGTCTTAGTTAAGACATTCTCGACGAAGAAGAGCATTGTAGGAGGACTTGTTTTACTAAGTCATTATAAAGCTATTTAAGAGAGTGAGTTGCTGAAGCAAGGATAAAAGAATAGACCAATGGAATAAACAGAGAGCTTATAAAAAGGCAACAGATGTAGAGGTACTTGGTTCATGAGAAAGAACTGGGGGAGATGGGAAAAGAACAGTATTTTTAATAATAATGATAATGGAAAAATTGGGTATCCATACAGGAAAAAAAAATGCAACTTGATTACTATCTCATACCATACACGAAACTAATTACAGTTAAAGTATAGATATAAATGTGAATGACAAAACACTAATGATTTAGAGTGCAAGAAAGATTCAGATGTCCACTAAAGTTTTCCTCAAAACTGTGACTACTGAAGACCATACACAAACACCATCTTTGGGGCGTCTCCAGATGACTTCAGGGAAACGAAAATATAACTCTTCACCCCCCCTCCCGCAATAAATCCTGCAGAATTCATCAAATGCCATTAGATAGTGATAAGATGGGAATCCCCAGGTGGTCCAGTGGTTATGACTCCGTGCTTCCACTGCAGGGGGCCCAGGTTCAATCCCTGGTCGGGGAACTAAGATCCCACAAGCTGCGTGGTGCGACCAGAAAATAAATAAATTAATTTAATTAAATAGTGATAAGGCAAGATTAGAGTTCTGGAAATTTTAATCTGGTGTGTTTGAGGGGAGTGAACCTAAAAGCGAGGAAATTAAGAAGCCCCAGCAAGATTTGGTGTGTTTGAAACTTTTAATAATATCGTTAGTTTTGAAATGGAAAGAAAGGGGCAAATCAAAAAGACACTTCAAGAGGACTTGGCCATTGGGTTGATGGTGTTGGCAAAGTGGGGAAAGGTCATAGTGACTCAGAGGTTTTGAGGCTTAATCATATCATTAACAAGGGTAGAAAATCAGACAGGCAAACTGCTTTGGGGAAGATAATGACTGAGTTTGAGATAATGGCAGGATATCCAAACAGAAATGCTCAAAAGAATGGTAGAAATAAGTTACTGGAAATAAAGGGGCCAGGCCTAGAGTGACAGAGTAGGATGTCAGTAACGTCTGTGGGTAAATGACACATGTCTGGCTACTCACTGTCTGTCCCAATTCTCTCACATCCATTCACTGAGTTACAATTGTGGTGTCATCTGCGTAAGCTTGGCTGGTTTTGGAGTAGAGGGGAAAGGACAGTGCTGGTATAGAGACTGACAATTCTTCAGAGGGCTGCCTGTGAGTAACTCTTAAGTCACACAGATACTAAGCAAAATTGTGAACTAAGCTTGTCTTAAGGCCTTCTAGATAAAGAGTTGTATCAATAGACCCTGGCAAACTACTCCATTATTCCACTAGCATTAGAATCTGTCACGTACTTTCTTTCATCAGTTAAGTTAACCCTCACCCAGGAGAATATTAGTGGGGTATGAAGCCTCACCTGAAGACCAGTCCACTTAATTTTTTCAGTTGAGCTGAGGAAGGACACTGGTCATCTCGTGTGGAAGAAAAGCCTCTTCATAACTCTTTTCCTATTCTCTCTGGTACAGGGATAAGGCACTAAATAAATATTCATGGCTGTGCGTAATGGATGTCATTGGTCGCTGTCCCTCTAATGAATGGCACCTGTATGCAAAAAAAAAGAGGGTCATTATTTAATGGAAAAAAGTTCTAAGTGGTCCAGATTTCAGAGGACTGCATAACCATGAATATTTATGTAACACATTATCATTTAAAAACACTTTTTTAAATCTTTTCAAAGCTTTCTAATTGAGCTATAAAAATTCATGCTAGCCTAGAATAGGCATGCATGCTAAATGCCCAGAAGTGCTGTATCAACCCTCTACTACAGTCTGAGTGCTGAGGCTGTGAAGGCAAATTCTCTCTCCCCTGCTCCTATGAAATCAATTTTCCTAATTTTCTCTGTAAGAGTTCTTATTTCCACACAACTCCTTGCTAACAGTTATTGCTCAAATTATGTTTTTGACCTTGAGGCCCTATTTATAGAGAATTTTTAACAGGGGGGAAATACTGGGGCAAGAGAAGAAATCAAATTCCTAGTGTCTCCCATAAAGACCTGCTTCAAACAAGATCAGGTCTTTATCCTTGCCTCCTAAGAGAAAATGGTTTTCTAACCCCAAAAAAGAGAATTCAATAAAATAAAATAAACAAGAGTAAAGGCACGTGGCCAAACACAGCTGGGTTAGGAATACAAATCATTGCCCTAACCAACTAACCATAACTTTCACGGCCGGTTTATGATAGTGATAAAGGCCTCAGTGATGGGAGTGAGCACAGAGCCCTAAGCTATTGCATGAAATCTGTTTATGGCTCAGAGCAGAGGTCAAGAGCTTTTATGCAAGGACTCAAACCACATACACGCTTTAATGTACTAAGAAATAACCTTTTCCCCTACCCCTGCGTCCATTTAGAGACTCTGCTCTGCCCAAAGTTCTGGAATCCCTATCACTCAACATCAGCTGCTTGGACCAACCAGGGATGGACCCCTTACCCATGTTTGACCAATCGGAATTCTCTTCCAGAAAACTCGTACTGGGAAACAGTTTGCTACACGGATCAAACTGGAAGGTCAAAGAGACATGGGGCCGAGGCTTTCATTCTGGAACAGTTATAGGAATCCAGTGTTCAAAGAGAAGAGTAAAGTAGGTGAGAGGTGCTGAGAGAAGATACCACGTAGCCCCAGAGGGACAAAATCAGCTGCATCTGGACTCTCCACAAAGAAGCCAGGCTCTACTTCGTGCAATTGTAATCCACGATGTCCACCTTGAAATTCTGTCTTCCTACTTGTCCCAAAATGCAAAAAACCAAAAAGTCCTGCAAGAAATATAACATCATGCCAACTTTACTCATTGTTAATTTTACTGTTCATTTAAAAATACCTTTTAAAACAGTTTGTAAGTTAGATATTCTGGTTTCTAACATTGAGTCATAATGCAGAGCCTTTTAAAACATACAACACCAATATTTTCTAAGCAATGGAAATTAAACGTATCATCTTTAACCTAAAACAATGTTTTATAAATGTCAAAAATCTGTCTAAAATTGGAATATTAAAAGGGCAGCCTATGCAAAGTGCAGTTTGAAATTTAGCTCTGCTATGGGTCCAGATATTCAGAAAAAAAAAAAAATCAAAGCTACTGATTCACTGACATTAAGGAAGGAGTCATTTCCCAGAATGAGGTCTAAGTAATACATCCGAATTGCTGGAAGAGTGAAACGTTTTGGAGTTAAACACAAGAAAAAGCCTTATCCCTGCAATCACACCCTATCATTCAGGTTTTCTGGGATCATGCCTGCCTTGAGAAAAATTTTTCTACTGCTTATACATGCCAAGTCACAAGAATTTCACTCATCTATGGTTCATTAACCACTTACTGAGACCAACTCGGAGGGTGGTTTGGGAAAACGGTGCAACTAATAACCTCTTCCCTTCCTTCTTCTTTCCTTCTGCTTGGGGCAGCACCTGCATGCTCTATTTTCTTGTTTCCCTGAGAATTTCACCTCTCAGTTATTTCACCTTGATCAGTCTCTCCCTGTCGATATATATATCCTCTGTATTCACTCACTTTCTTCCTTTTTCTCTACCAACTATGTCCCCATTACCTTGGAAGATTTCTCTCTGTGTCCCAGGGCCAAGTTCACCAGTTTGCAATCTTTGCAGTTGCATAGGTCTCTTGGCTAGAAGAACATCCTGCCTGGTTTAATGCTCTGCACTCACTGTTTTGAACTAATGGAACCGTGGAGCATGCATATGAGCAGAGGAGATGGCAATATGCATGTTTATTGTTCATTGCCACCCCATTCACATGTAACACTTGTGATGTTCCACAAGCACAGAATTCCAGTGGACACATAATGCATGGAAGTTCTGCAAAACTCAAAGTGAGTACAAGGTAAGTGTTTTAAGTCTGTGACTGAATAAGTGCGGGCACTGACAGCCCTGAAAGACCACATGAACCAGAAGTTCTTCTGCAGAAAGAAGAAAACATCCAAGGAAACTTATATTCTTCCTTACTCATCTTATTTCCTTGTATTAGGCAGTTATATTTAAAATGATGACATCGAAGGAAAGGAAAAGATAGGGCAACCGTAATTACTTTACTTTTCAGTCCCTCCTAACTCACCAATAAGATGAAGACCAAGTTTTGGTAGACTATCAAGACCTGGCGCACATCAAGATTGGAATAAAAACAGTTGAATTAGTTTTGTGCAGTGTTTCTACAAAATATTATACATGCTCACGTATGAGCTATGAAATTCGAACTGTGTGATTTTGGTGATTTCACATATGAGTTAAATGCTCTCATGCTTGCATTTAAAGCTGAACAATCTAAAGGGTAAAATTCATGTCAATAATTTAAAATTTTATTTTTCTTTACTTAGAAGGACATAAAATGTCCTTCAAATATTATGCTTGATACACTGAATTTGTTTCATGATTGGAAATTTTGTTAATGTTGATTTAGCCAGTTTTGAAAAAGAAAAGTTTCAAATTTTGCACCACGATTCAGACATTTCCTGCTCATATTCTTGTTTCTGTAATTACTACAAGAAATAGTAGTAAAGACTAATTGTCATTTTTCGTCATTCATTTCCTAGAGACCCCAAAGATTAGATGTTTTCTATGAAATTATCCTATGAGAATTGAAAAAAAGTTCTGAATACTCTTCATCTCTAAGAATTTTGTTGGTCTTCATTCAGTAAGAAGAGTTAGGGATTTTATTAAAAAGGAAAAGAAAAATAGAAAATGATAAAAGTGAAGAGAACTCCCTCTAGTCTCTATGTCAACTGTGGTCCCACTGAATAACTATTTTTCTGTGTATTAAATGCATCTTTTCCACTTCATCTTTTGCATGCAAAATCTTCTCAGATGGGATTATCCTAACTTGAGACTGGCAACAGAAGCGATAAGCAACTATTTGGATTTTTGGGTCACAAGCTCAATACAAACCAGCTTTGCCTGTTTTGAGTTATATTCTTGGTACCCTTTATTTTTTATCCCTTTTATATTTTATTATTATATCTCCCTACCATGTAGGGGAAGTAGTTTATAAAAGGATAAGAACATATGTAATTTAAATGATGTTTTGGTAAACTCAACATTAGATTTAAAAAATTACATTAATATGAGAAAGCCTTCTTTAAGCAAGATGATTTTTCTGACATGTTTTGCTTATAGAACACGTGTACTTCTTACAAAAGAACTGTCACAGATTGTAAGATAAAATGCCATCATCTCTCTTATTGAAATGTCAGTGTTTATTTGCAATAATTGTTTCTGATAAAATCTTCATTTAATTCTCATGTTTTTAGAGAATGGTTGTTGATTTTTATGAATACTGTTTTCCTCTCAAAACGCTATTGGATTAAGCTTATTTCCCAGGTTAATAACTTTTATTAAAAATTGTTTTTTTGGGTGTATGTATTTTACAAAAACGACCTTAGAGCAGAGACTTATTCTGACACTACTATAGTCAATGTTCATACTGAGACACTATGAGGGAACACTAAATGATCAGACATTGCATTCTCAGAAGTCTATAGTATGGCGATTATCCCACTGTCACACAGCAGCGACGACAAAACAGCAAGCAAGCATCCAGTGGTTTTTGAGCATCTACTATGTATCAGACTTCTTTTTATAAAAAGTTATCTCATTTAATCCTCACGATAATCCTGTGAGATAAAATGAAATTCTAGGACTAATCCCGATTCCAGTACCACTCCACCCCCGCCAGCACCCCGTTTAAATTGGCACATTACCCTGTGTAAACTGTATTTCAGTATCCTTTGTGTAAGTTAAAAAGGTCTAAGTGGGAGGAAGCTGAGGGGTCCCTCGAGCCCTTAACAGCTAATGGCCGCGGTTCTTTCTAGAAATGCAACAAACTCGGAAACAGGGAACGAAGTCTTCAGTGCTTCCGAGGAGACCCTGTTACTTTTATCGTTTGTTTTAATCCGAGCAGCAGCCCTAGTGCAAGGGGCCTGGTTTTCCCTACACCACTGGTGACCCGGCACCGATGGGCTACACTCTTCCTTCCCGTCTATGGGTCTCAGATTACTTATGTGTGAGATCAGAAACTTGGATAAAGTTTTCTTTGACTTTACCTGAACTAAATCGAGGTGAGAGGAAGTGAAAGGCGGCACCTGGAAAGAGAAGTCAACCATCCTCTCATGGTCTGGGAGGGACAGATGTATAGCGTTAAACTCGGGGGCCGACAGCTGAGAGAAAGAGCCAGGCCGCAGCTGAGATCCATAGTAGTCCCAGGCCCGCAGTCAGAACCGGGGCAGCGCGCGTCCCTTTTCCGGAAGCCCCGCCCGCTCCTCCAGCCTGGTTCACCCCCACGCCCCCACCACACTCCCGGCCTCGGCGGCGAACTACATTTCCCAGAATGTAGTTCGTCATGCGGCCGCCTCGCTGGGCGCCGAGAAGCGCCTTGGGTGACGCCATCAGCCAGCGCCACGTTTAGACTACTCTGATGTCGTGGCGCTTTAGGGGAAGAAGTTGCTGTTTCGCCGGGCCCCGGTACTGAGGACGCAGTCCGGGTGACCCCTGGCGTCTTCCCACCCCTCCGCCCGCCTTTTCCCCCGCTCCTCTGGCCGGATGAGGCGTGCAGGCCTGGGTAAGAAGAGGGCTGAGATTCTAAGTTCGGGGGCCCTAGAACTGGCCGTGCTGGGCGCGGGGACGCGGAAGGAAATCGGATCTGTTTCATGTCTCTGGAATCTGAACCAGAGAGCAGGGTGTATAGAGGGGTCTTTGGAGGCGATACCAAGTGGAAACACACCATTTGTCCGAGATCCTGGGGCGTTCCTTAAGTTTAGTTCAGTCCCAGGTGTGGATGGTAGGTTTACAGAGAGTAGTGGAGGACTGGAGGTGAGGTATGTACAGGTGCCAACTCAGTGATGAGTCTTTTAGTGTTATTGGCGGTCTGAGCGTGATTATGGAAATTGCTGTCTTCGGTTTCTTTTTATTGTTAGTTTCTTCAGAAGCGAAGTTTGAAGAGTGAGTGTTGCATGCAGAGCACACTAATAATAATCATATTAGCCTGGTTACAGTGAGTTACAAAGGTAAACGTACGTATCATTACTGTTAAAGGCCGTTTTACCCAGAACAGTTCTTATCTGAGCCTTGTTCCACTGGTAAGACGGTAGAATGTAGTAATGACTTAGCATTTGTTCTCGACCTTTTAGCTTAGGAAGCAGGTTCACCAAGCAGCAGGAACGAATTAGGCACAAGGACTTATAATGGGCTATTATAACACAGAGCCATTAAAACAGCATTTTCTGGTTCTGAAACTATTAAGAGATAATTGGGAAAAAGAAAACACCTGCCAAATCAGTGTACAATATACCTGAGAAAATATATGAAATATTGAAAAAAGATAATGTTACCTTTTTCAGTTCTTATAAGATGGAAAAAGAAAAAAAAGTTTTCAAGTGTCAGGTATTTAAAGTTAGTGAAAGTTGCTAGTAACTCTAGGCATGTACATTCATTAGTAAATTGTAGTATGAGAAACAGCTTTTGAAAAATGTAGTTTTTGTGAATACTCGGATCATAGAAGGAAAGTTGGCCAAATAAATTGTAGAGAAAAAATATAACTCATTTTGAACAAGGTTAGTTTTATATACCTAAATGTTTTTCCTTTTTATCATTACTAATGACAGCAAACATGTATTGTGTACTTGAGTAAGCTCTAGGTATACAGTCGTTTATAGCTCTGCTTGTGTTCCCCAAAGCTTCCAATCTAGTTGAGGAGTAGAAATATGTACAAAGATAAATTATAGTACAAGGCGGTAGCTATACAACCAAATACCAAATAAGTTCTACAGGTAGTGAATGTCTCGGGGATTTCACAGATAGAGCACTTGGTACTTTGTGGAGACATAGGAACTTGAACTAAAGCTTAAATAATGAAGTGTAGGAGAGGTAATTTCCAGTTGGAAGGATGACCCTTTCCCCCCAGAAATAGTTGTAGGGCTGGAATCTAGAATTATGAATGATGTGTTTTAAAGGATTATGATTAAGCCAATTTGGTTGAAGTAGGAGACATAGAACCAGAACCAACCACATTGTGTAGACCTTTGAGTGCTAGGCCAAGGAATTTGGATCTCATTGGTAGGTCTTTTGGCCCCTTTGAATGTTTTTGTGCAGCAGTGTGCCATGATAAATTGCAGGAAAGGGACTAGAGAAATGATGGTTCTGAGCCCTGACTGTACATTAGAATCACCTGGAGAGCTTTTAGGGCTTTGATACCCGGACCCCAGCCCAGACTAATGAAATTACAATCTCTAGAATAGAGTGGTTTTTTGTTTGTTTGTTTTTTGTTTGTAAGCTCCCCTGTAGTTGAGAGGAGGAAAGGTGATGTATCAATTGCTGTAATTTACATTGGTGTGATGTGACGTGATGTGACAAGAGCTTTTTTTTTTTTTTTTAAAGAATCAGTCTGTATTGACCTGGAACTTTAAACCTGGGATCGTGAATCAGTAGATATTCATGTGGAGAAGCTTCCACACTTCACGTGTCCCTCTTGGTGATTTGGTTCAGTTATTGATAGAAACTATCCAAAGTAGCATTTGTCTAATGGACAAAGTCTGAGGATCATCTTTGGCACCCATTAGCTTTCCTACAACTTTTTATAGCAGTTAAGTCACACAAAGAATAACAACTCCTAATATTTTATTTTATTTATTTATTTATTAATATTGGTAGTGAATGATGGTGTGAGGGAAGATTAACTCTTTAATAGAAGAAATGTGCCTTGAAATACTTCTGAGAATTTCACTTTTAATAAATGGGACAGTATTGAAGAACTCTAAAAATAAAATTAAGATAGGGAAAAATAACAATAAAGGAAGTGAGACAAATAGCCATTAATTTAGAAATGAATTCCTTGGTTGTCAAGTGGTTAAATTCATCCAGTCAGTAATGACTTATTGGACAAACATTATATATCTAGGACCTTAGTCACATAAAATATGAAGACATTTTTCTTTTCTGTAAGGATTTTGGTCCTTATTAGAGTTTGTACAGAGTATCACTGATGAATAGGGTGAGAATGCATTGTTTAAATGATGATTTTAATCACTGAGTGGAGGAAAATATGTCTAGTGACCTGAGTCCTTAACTTTTATAATGGCACACTTAGCTTTGTGGATAGTGTGTCAGCAGTTGAGGGAAAATTTGGGGAAAGCAACTCCTTCTCCTCAGGAACATACTCGTTTAGCATTTTGTTGTGGTTTTTGTGGTGGTGGAGATTGTGTGTCTGCTGTGTGTAAAGTACTTATTAGGTACAGGGGATATAGAAGAAGGTTGAGACACTGCCTCACTGCCTCTGTCCTCAAAGAAGCCTGTGACCCCACTGCTGACAAAGCCAGGCACATTCAAAGTTGAATAACAGTGAATTCAGATTCTGTTCATTAATTAGTTAATTTACAAGTATTTACTGGGTATGCCTTACTGTGTGTGTATATTTGTGGGGGGATCTATAGCCACGAGCAGAACAAATTTACTTTCTGCCCTTGGAGTGCAGTCTAGAGTGTGATATTAGTGTTACATATAGTCAGAGCTGTAAGAATTCAAAGGAGAGAGTTTTGCTCTTTAGAGAAAGTGAGATTTGGCTGTGCCTTGAAAGAGCTTTCTATTCACACTTTGACCTTTCTTCAACAACCAGTGCTGCCTGCTACTTCCGGCCCTTCCATATATTACTGTCACTGCCACTCCATCCACTCTTTGAGTTTACGGAGACCTTTAGTTTCTGTATCATCCCTTTCCTGCATATTCTCAGGCTTCTGTTAACACTACTTCAGTCCTTGTCCAGTTGAATCCCCATAATCCATATATTCACCCAGTCTTTTTGCAAGGAATCTCATCCTCTTGGGGCTCTGTTCTTCAGCAGCCCCAACACTGTAAACCTCCAACTATTGATCAGTCCAACCATCCAGCGTTTCATGGGCTAACTTAGGCTGATGAGTTCTTCTGGAGAAAAATCACACTACAATATATTGCCTCAGGCAGGATTGCTTTATCCCTGTAGTAATCCTGTATAACCCTAGTCACTTTCCTCCATTATTCTCTTTACTGTTTATTCCCCCAAATGATCACCATTCTTCAAAGACAGGCTTTTCTCTTTTTTACTGAGAAAACTGTCAATAGTTTTAAAAAAAAATGCGGTTAGATAACACTGTCAGCTATGCTTTCCTCTCTCAATCCTCCAACATGTTAGTATATGTATTCACTGTTCAAGGCTCACTCTACCTGTTTGATTGCCTGATGAATATCACATACTATATTAGGCAGTGGCTGGGACTACAGTCCTGTATCCCAATGCTATTCCCTAGAAGATGAGCTCCAAAAAGTGGCACCTAGAAAGAACAATGAATCTGATACATGGAGTTTCTCAAGTATTTGTTGAAGAATGAATGAGTCCCTCTCTTAAATCTCAGCTAATATTCTCCAAGTTATTCCAGCTCTTTTCTATTTAAAAGAAAGAGATGCTAGTAAAGGACCCTCCCTCTGCCATGAACTTCATCCTGCTCTATTATCCTCTTTCTGCCTTTCTCTTCATAGCCAAGCTTCTTCCATAGGTAGTTGATGTTATGATACTTTTAGATTTTTTTTTAAACTGTGTAGTTCTAGGGAGCAGGAAATGTGTCCAGAATCTCCTTATATATCAGTGCCTATTTCAGTGTCTTATGGGCAATCAGTATGCAGTCAACAAATGTGTTTTGAACTGAATTCAGTATTCTTTGCTTAAGAGAGGGTATTAGAATTGTTCTAATCTCTATTTGGTTATTAATTTTTAAAGTTCATTTGGAGTGTGAATAATAGACATACGTGGTCTGCAACGCCCTCCAGGGGTCTTTTTCGGTTCTTTCTTGTCAAGGTTTCAAAAGTTTTTGCTGCAACTCTGCTTGTGACTCTAATCCTTGCAGGTGAAGGAGTACCTCCTGGCAACTATGGGAACTATGGCTATCCTAATAGTGGGTATAGTGCCTGTGAAGAAGAAAATGAGAGACTCACGGAAAGTCTGAGAAACAAAGTAACTGCTATAAAATCTGTAAGTATAAAGCACATATTATATACTTTTTAATTTGTGTATTTATATATACATGTATATTTTATACTTATAAAATATATACTTTTATTGGTATCATACTAAGGAATTCAGTTACAAAATAGTGTAGTTTGGTGATATGAGCTTTTTTTCCCCAAATTTAACAATTCAGAGATAATAAAGCACCTATGAAACTAGATAGCCCAAATCACCTAACTACTTTCTACAACTGTCATTCACGCCAGGGAAAGAAATTTCCAGGAGAAAAAAACTTTCTTCTAACAAGCCTAAATTATCAATATTGGAATTTAAAAAAAAATCATTTAATTCTTAATTTCCTCTAAATGTTGTACTTTCTAAATTATTCACATTATACAAAATTGCTTAGTTCATAGATCAACTACTTTTGATTTAATATGACCTTGAAAACAATACTCATTTCAAAATATAAGTCTCCAGGCTTTTACAATTCTACTTTCCAAAGGCTAATGAAATAGCAATTAAGTTTTAGCAACATGACTCAAAATTTAGACATGATTTAAGTACAAGTTTAGAAAATGTGGCCAATCAAAACATATGGTATATTTGTTTTGTTTTTAACTTCAGAATTTTTTTTTGTAGTTAAATCTAAAATACTGTATGTTGTCTGTACTAATGTCTCAGAGCAATCCACCTTCCACCCCCAAGCAGCTCATCTTCTGACTTTTCTTCTTCTAGTCTCAAAAGCTACAAATCTTTCATGTTTCTGCCTTTGTACCTCACGTCAGTCACCAAGTCCTGTGCTTTTTTTTCTACTGTTCCTATTTCCACCTTTCTCTTTCTAATACTATCCCCCGGTTTTCTTAGGTGAACTGTTGGGAAAGTCTTTTAACCTATCTGTTCCTAATTTTTCCCATGTTTTGGTCTGAGCTACACCCTGTCACCAGTCATCTTTTTAGAGTATATTTTAATTTGCATCCTCGCTCCCAGAAGTCTTCAGTGGCCTCCCATGATGTAAGAAATGAAGTTCACACTCTATAGTTCCATCAAATAGGTTCTGCAAATATTGTCCACAGCTTTTCAGACCTTACCACCTGTACCTCCAGAATGTATACATGCTTTCTGCCAGACAAATTCAAGTACTCCTTGTGTCCTACGCATGCTGTCATTCTCCCACTCCTGTATCTTTGGGCATGCTATCACTTTGCCTTAGACTGCCTGTCCCTCCTGACATTGGCTGAAGTCTTGCCCTTCTGAAAGGCTCCACCTCATTGCATCTTCTCTCCTCCAGGCCATTCCTGATCACCACATAAAAGTAACCTTTTCCTTATGAACATAAGACCATTTGTACCATTTCTGTAGCACTTACTGCATAATGATCTGCATTCGAATTATTTGTATGTAAAAGAAATTTACCAGAAATAGGGTTTTCTATTGTACTTAGTTTTATATTCTACATAGCACTTACCATAATTCCTTATAGTGGTATTGACTTAATATATATTAAATAAAGGATTACCAGAAGATGGTTTTAACAGTGTATGTGATTGATTCCGCATTAAAATAAACATACAGTACACTTATAGAGCATTCACTGGAAGCTTATGCTGCCAAAACCTAATTGCTATCTGATTAGTCTTTGGAAAATAGAATTATATTCAGCCTGGAGACTGTTACATTCTGAAATGAGTATTGTTTTCAAGGTCATATTAAATGAAAAGGAGTTGATCTATAAACTAAGCAATATTGTATAATGTTAATAATTTAAAAAATACAACATTCAGGCCATCAGCAAAAAAATCTAGAAACAATAAACGCTGGAGAGGGTGTGGAGAAAAGGGAACACTCTTGCACTGCTGGTGGCAATGTGAATTGGTACAGCCACTATGGAGAACAGTATGGAGGTTCCTTAACAAACTATAAATAGAACTACCATATGACCCAGCAGTCCCACTACTGGGCATATATCCTGAGAAAACCATAATTCAAAAAGAGTCATGTACCAAAATGTTCATTGCAGCTCTATTTACAATAGCCCAGAGATGGAAACAACCTAAGTGTCCATCATCGGATGAATGGATAAAGAAGATGTGGCACATATATACAATGGAATATTACTCAGCCATAAAAAGAAACGAAATTGAGCTATTTGTAATGAGGTGGATAGACCTAGAGTCTGTCATACAGAGTGAAGTAAGTCAGAAAGAGAAAGACAAATACCATATGCTAACATATATATATGGAATTTAAGAAAAAAAAAATGTCATGAAGAACCTAGGGGTAAGACAGAAATAAAGACACAGACCTACTAGAGAATGGACTTGAGGATATGGGGAGGGGGAAGGGTAAGCTGTGACAAAGCGAGAGAGAGGCATGGACATATATACACTACCAAACGTAAAATAGATAGCTAGTGGGAAGCAGCCGCATTGCACAGGGAGATCAGCTCGGTGCTCTGTGACCGCCTGGAGGGGTGGGATAGGGAGGGTGGGAGGAAGGGAGACGCAAGAGGGAAGAGATTTGGGAACATATGTATATGTATAACTGATTCACTTTGTTATAAAGCAGAAACAAAGACACCATTGTAAAGCAATTATACTCCAATAAAGATGTAAACAAATAAAAAAAATAAAAAATACAACATTCAGAGGAAATTAAGAATTCAGTTTTTTTTTTAATTCCAATATTGATAATTTAGGCTTCTTGTTAGAAGAAAGCTTTTTTCTCCTGTAAATTTCTTCCCCTGGCATGAATGACAGTTGTAGAAACAGGTGATTTGGGCTATCTAGTTTCATAGGTGCTTTATTATCTCTGTATTGTTAAATTTGGGGAAAAAGCTCACATTCTGATCTATAGAATTCTAGCATGGTTTTGCATCACTATTACCCCAGATGCTTTCCACACAAAATAAGTTGAGAACAATATTTTACAGTGGTTTGCCAAGATTTTTAGTAGTTTCCAAGATTTAGTAGTAGTGTGTTTATTCACATATCTTAGAAATGAAGCCTTTGATGAATTTGTTGTATAAAGTATTAGATAGGTTTTGGTTTGAATAGCAGCTGTACTCACTTATGGTATTTCATTTAGACTCAGACTCTTTTGTGCATAGCTTCAGGATGTGGGTAACACTAACTTTTGAGGGTTTTTTTCCAATTTATTATCATATTTTAAAGAAAAACACCTTTAGAATCTAAAGAAATAATTAGTTTAGATGTTTATTCAAAGTAATGCTACATTCATTAGGAAAATATTGCTTATATCTGGATTTGAATTGATAATATGGGAACTTGTATACATTTTTAAAAGGTAAATGAAGAAATATACAAACAAATGCTATTGTGTAAACAGTATAGAGAAAAAAGAAAGCAAGGATAAGAGAACCGGAGAGAAATATGTACCAAAATTAAAAGATGGAATTGAATATTAAGATGAAATCAAAATGAAGAACAGGGAGACAATGTCCATAGTTGGGAAGGAATAGAAATTCTAAATTTATTTTTCATTAATTTCAGTGAGAAAAGTAACAAAAGAAGAGAGTATATTTTATATTTTTAGAATACAGTTTTATTTGAGAAACTGTTTATGCTTAGAATGTCATTATTGTTTTTACTTTATAACACTTAAAAACATTTATGTAAGTAATAATGTTTACTCTTTCTACTTTATAGCTTTCCATTGAAATAGGCCATGAAGTTAAACATCAAAATAAATTATTAGCTGAAATGGTAAGTGAATATGATTTTAACTTTAAGAAACTTGATCTGATATTCTCAAATCTGGTTTGGAATACCTCTAAGATTCGTTTTTGCCATAGTTTTACAATTTTCATCTTGCCTAACACATACAAGTAGGAGGAGGAGGTGGAAGCCACTTTATCTTTAATCCTGTGCTTAGAAACACTGTTAAAAACTCAGGACAAATGACTATTCTGAGTCTTCTTAAAGATCTCTGGATATAGACTGCCAAGTAATCAAAAGCACTTTATGTCCAACCAACCAAATGTCTTTTTCTTAAGGTAAACCTATTTCTTTTGCTTGATCTTCTAAAGATCACTGTGAACAAGTCAATAAGATTTGACCATAGTAACATCCCCAAGCCTTTTATCTCTAGTCTAAACAAACTCAGTAATATATGCCTGTTCTTGTTAGAGGCTTTTTTCATTCTCCAGTGTTTATTTTGTATGTCAAATTACTCTGCCTTCCCTAGTTTCTTCAAATGCTTTTAAAATTGTACTGTTCAAAAATGAATATTGCACTGAAAGCAATCGCCTTGTGAAAGTTGTACGTTAGAATCACTTGCGGAACTTTGAAAATATTTATGCCTGGTCCTCACTCTAAATATACTGATTCAGAATTTTAGGGGAAGGGGCCTAGGTATATGTATTTTGAAAAAAGGATCCCAGGTGATTCTGATGCATAACCCCACTGAAGACTATAGATGTAAAGTTCTTGAACTGCATAGAGCCTGAATTGTGCAAAGGCTATCATTGTGCCAGGGCCTTACATCTCAGGATATTGAGATTTCTATGGAAATGCAGAGTTTTTAATCCATACCTAGTTCTCTCATCTTTTTTTATTCTTTTTTTTTTAACATCTTTATTGGAGTATAATTGCTTTACAATGGTGTGTTAGTTTCTGCTTCACAACAAAATGAATCAGTTATATATATACATATGTTCCCATATCTCTTCCCTCTTGCGTCTCCCTCCCTCCCACCCTCCCTATCCCACACCTCCAGGCGGTCACAGAGCACCCAGCTGATTTCCCTGTGCTATGCGGCTGCTTCTCACTAGCTATCTACCTTACGTTTGTTAGTGTATGTATGCCCATGCATCTCTCTCGCTTTGTCACAGCTCACCCTTCCCCCTCTCCATATACTCAAGTCCATTCCCTAGTAGGTCTGTGTCTTTATTCCTGTCTTACCCCTCGGTTCTTCATGACATTTTTTTTTCTTAAATCCCATATATATGCGTTAGCATATGGTATTTGCCTTTCTCTTTCTGACTTACTTCACTCTGTATGACAGACTCTAGGTCCATCCATCTCATTACAAATAGCTCAATTTCGTTTCTTTTTATGGCTGAGTAATATTCCATTGTATATATGTGCCACATCTTCTTTATCCATTCATTCGATGATGGGCCCTTAGGTTGTTTCCATCTCCGGGGTAAATAGAGCTGCAATGAACATTTTAGTACATGACTCTTTTTGAATTTTGGTTTTCTCAGGATATATGCCCAGTAGTGGGATTGCTGGGTCATATGGTAGTTCTATTTGTAGTTTTTTAAGGAACCTCCATACTGTTCTCCATAGTGGCTGAACCAATTCACATTGCCACCAGCAGTGCAAGAGTGTTCCCTTTTCTCCACACCCTCTCCAGCATTTATTGTTTCTAGATTTTTTGATGATGGCCATTCTGACTGCTGTGAGATGATATCTCATTGTAGTTTTGATTTGCATTTCTCTAATGATTAATGATGTTGAGCATTCTTCCATGTGTTTGTTGGCAGTCTGTATATCTTCTTTGGAGAAATGTCTATTTAGGGCTTCTGCCCATTTTTGGATTGGGCTGCTTGTTTTTTTGTTATTGAGCTGCATGAGCTGCTTGTAACTTTTGGAAATTAATCCTTTGTCAGTTGCTTAACTTGCAAATATTTTCTCCCATTCTGAGGGTTGTCTTTTGGTCTTGTTTATGGTTTCCTTTGCTGTGCAAAAGCTTTGAAGTTTCGTTAGGTCCCATTTGTTTATTTTTGTTTTTATTTCCATTTCTCTAGGAGGTGGGTCAAAAAGGATCTTGCTGTGATTTATGTCTTAGAGTGTTCTGCTTATGTTTTCCTCTAAGAATTTGATAGTTTCTGGCCTTACATTTAGGCCTTTAATCCATTTTGAGCATATTTTTGTGTATGGTGTTAGGGAGTGATCTGATACTTTTATATGTACCTGTCCAGATTTCCCAGCACCACTTATTGAAGAGGCTGTCCTTTCTCCATTGTACATTCCTGCCTCCTTTATCAAAGATAAGGTGACCATATGTGTGTGGTTTTATCTCTGGGCTTTCTATCCTGTTCCATTGATCTATCTTTCTGTTTCTGTGCCAGTATCATACTGCCTTGATTACTGTAGCTTTGTAGTATAGTCTGAAGTCAGGGCGCCTGATTCCTCCAGCTCCGTTTTTTGTTCTCAAGATTGCTTTGGCTATTTGGGGTCTTTTGTGTTTCCATACAAATTGCGAAATTTTTTGTTCTAGTTCTGTGAAAAATGCCAGTGGTAGTTTGATAGGGATTGCATTGAATCTATAGATTGCTTTGGGTCATAGAGTCATTTTCACAATGTTGATTCTTCCAATCCAAGAACATGGTATATCTCTCCATCTATTTGTATCATTAATTTCTTTTATCAGTGTCTTATAATTTTCTGCATACAGGTCTTTTGTCTCCTTAGGTAGGTTTATTCCTAGATATTTTATTCTTTTTGTTGCAATAGTAAATGTGAGTGTTTTCTTGATTTCAGTGTCAGATTTTTCATCCTTAGTGTATAGGAATGCCAGAGATTTCTGTGCATTAATTTTGTATACTGCAACTTTACCAAATCCGTTGATTATCTCTGGTAGTTTTCTGGTAGCATCTTTAGGATTCTGTGTGTATAGTATCATGTCATCTGCAAACAGTGACAGCTTTTCTTCTTCTTTTCTGATTTGGATTCCTTTTACTTCCTTTTCTCCTCTGATTGCTGTGGCTAAAACTTCCAAAACTATGTTGAATAAGAGTGGTGAGAGTGGGCAACCTTGTCTTGTTCCTGATCTTAGTGGAAATGTTTTCAGTTTCTCACCATTGAGGATGATGTTGGCTGTGGGCTTGTCATATATGGCCTTTATTATGTTGAGGAAAGTTCCCTCTATGCCTACTTTCTGTAGAGTTTTTATCATAAATGGGTGTTGAACTTTGTTAAAAGCTTTCTCTGCATCTATTGAGATGATCATATGGTTTTTCTCCTTCAGTTTGTTACTATGGTTTATCTCACTGATAGATTTGCGTATATTGAAGAATCCTTGCATTCCCGGAATAAACCCCACTTGATCATGGTGTATGATCCTCTTAATGTGCTGTTGGATTTTGTTTGCTACTATTTTGTTGAGGATTTTTGCATCTATGTACATCAGTGATATCTGCCTGTAGTTTTCGTTCTTTGTGACATCCTTGTCTGGTTTTGGTATCAAGGTGATGGTGGCCTCGTAGAAAGAATTTGGGAGTGTTCCTCCCCCTGCTATATTTTGGAACAGTTTGAGGTTAGGTGTTAGCTCTTCACTAAATGTTTGCTAGAATTCGCCTGTGAAGCCATCTGGTCCTGGGCTTTTGTTTGTTGGAAGATTTTTAATCACAATTTCAATTTCAGTACTTGTGATTGGTCTGTTCATATTTTCTGTTTCTTCCTGATTCAGTCTTGGCAGGTTGTGCCTTTCTAAGAATTTGTCCATTTCTTCCAGGTCCATTTTATCGGCATAGAGTTGCTTGTAGTAATCTCTCATGATCTTATGTATTTCTGCAGTGTCAGTTGCTACTTCTCCTTTTTCATTTCTAATTCTATTGATTTGAGTCTTCTCCGTCTTTTTCTTGATGAGTCTGGCTAATGGTTTATCAATTTTGTTTATCTTCTCGAAGAACCACATTTTAATTTTATTGATCTTTGCTATCGTTTCCTTCATTTCCTTTTCATTTATTTCTGATCTGATTTTTATGATTTATTTCCTTCTGCTAATTTTGGTTTTTTTTGGTTCTTCTTTCTCTGATTGCTTTAGGTGCAAGGTTAGGTTGTTTATTCGAGATGTTTCCTGTTTCCTAAGGTAGGATTGTATAGCTATAAACTTCCCTCTTAGAACTGCTTTTGCTGCATCCCATAGATTTTGGGTCATCGTGTCTCCATTGTCATTTGTTTCTAGGTATTTTTTATTTCCTCTTTGATTTCTTCACTGATCACTTCGTTATTAAGTTGTGTATTGTTTAGCCTCCATGTGTTTGTATTTTTTACAGATCTTTTCCTGTAATTGATACTGGTTTCATGGCTTTGTGGTTGGAAAAGATACTTGATACAATTTCAATTTTCTTAAATTTACCAAGGCTTGATTTGTGACTCAAGATATGATCTATCCTGGAGAATGTTCCATGAGCACTAGAGAAAAATGTGTATTCTGTTGTTTTTGGATGGAATGTCCTATAACTATCAATTAAGTCCATCTTGTTTAATGTATCATTTAAAGCTTGTGTTTCCTTATTTATTTTCATTTTGGATGATCTGTCGTTTGGTGAAAGTGGGGTGTTAAAGTCCCCTACTATGAATGTGTTACTGTCGATTTCCCCTTTTATGGCTGTTAGTATTTGCCTTATATATTGAGGTGCTGCTATGTTGGGTGCATGAATATTTACAATTGTTGTATCTTCTTTCTGGATCGATCCCTTGATTATTATGTAGTGTCCTTCTTTGTCTCTTCTAATAGTCTTTATTTTAAAGTCTATTTTGTGTGATATGAGAATTGCTACTCCAGCTTTCTTTTGGTTTCCATTTGCATGGAATATCTTTTTCCATTCCCTTATTTTCTGTCTGTATGTGTCTCTGGGTCTGAAGCGGGTCTCTTGGAGACAGCAAATATATGCGTCTTGTTTTTGTATCCATTCAGCCAATCTGTGTCTTTTGGTGGGAGCATTTCGTCCATTTACAATTTTTTAACATGTTTATTGGGGTATAATTGCTTTACAATGGTGTGTTAATTTCTGCTTTATAACAAAATGAATCAGTTGTACATATACATATGTTCCCATATCTCTTCCCTCTTGCATCTCCCTCCTTCCCACCCTCCCTATCCCACCCCTCCAAGCGGTCACAAAGCACCGAGCTGATATCCCCGTACTATGCGGCTGCTTCCCACTAGCTATCTACCTTACGTTTGTTAGTGTATGTATGCCCATGCCTCTCTCTCGCTTTGTCACAGCTCACCCTTTCCCCTCCCCATATCCTCAAGTCCGTTCTGCAGTAGGTCTGTGTCTTTATTCCTGTCTTACCCCTAGGTTCTTCATGACATTTTTTTTCCATTAAGTTCCATATATATGTGTTAGCATACGGTATTTGTCTTTCTCTTTGCGACTTACTTCACTCTGTATGACAGACTCTAGGTCTATCCACCTCATTACAAATAGCTCAATTTCGTTTCTTTTTATGGCTGAGTAATATTCCATTGTATATATGTGCCACATCTTCTTTATCCATTCATTCGATGATGGGCACTTAGGTTGTTTCCATCTCTGGGCTATTGTAAATAGAGCTGCAGTGAACATTTTGGTACATGACTCTTTTTGAATTTTGGTTTTCTCAGGATATATGCCCAGTAGTGGGATTGCTGGGTCATATGGTAGTTCTATTTGTAGTTTTTTAAGGAACCTCCATACTGTTCTCCATAGTGGCTGAACCAATTCACATTGCCACCAGCAGTGCAAGAGTGTTCCCTTTTCTCCACACCCTCTCCAGCATTTATTGTTTCTAGATTTTTTGATGATGGCCATTCTGACTGCTGTGAGATGATATCTCATTGTAGTTTTGATTTGCATTTCTCTAATGATTAATGATGTTGAGCATTCTTTCATGTGTTTGTTGGCAGTCTGTGTATCTTCTTTGGAGAAATGTCTATTTAGGGCTTCTGCCCATTTTTGGATTGGGTTGTTTGTTTTTTTGTTATTGAGCTGCATGAGCTGCTTGTAACTTTTGGAAATAAATCCTTTGTCAGTTGATTAATTTGCAAATATTTTCTCCCATTCTAAGGGAGAATGTTCCATGAGCACTAGAGAAAAATGTGTATTCTGTTGTTTTTGGATGGAATGTCCTATAACTATCAATTAAGTCCATCTTGTTTAATGTATCATTTAAAGGTTGTGTTTCCTTATTTATTTTCATTTTGGATGATATGTCCATTGGTGAAAGTGGGGTGTTACAGTCCTCTACTATGAATGTGTTACTGTCGATTTCCCCTTTTATGGCTGTTAGTATTTGCCTTATGTATTGAGGTGCTGCTATGTTGGGTGCATAAATATTTACAATTGTTGTATCTTCTTGGATTGATCCCTTTATCATGATTTAATGTCCTTTTTTGTCTCTTGTAATAGTCTTTATTTTAAAGTCTTTTGTCTGATATGAGTATTGCTACTCCTGCTTTCTTTTGGTTTCCATTTGCATGGAATATCTTTTTCCATCGCCTTACTTTCTGTCTGTATGTGTCCCTAGTTCTGAAGTGGGTCTCTTGTAGACAGCACATATATGGGTCTTCTTTTTGTATCCATTCAGCTAATCTGTGTTTTTTGTTGGGAGCATTTAGTCCATTTACATTTAAGGTAATTATCGATATGTATGTTCCTATTCCCATTTTCTAAATTGTTTTGGGTTCTTTATTGTCGGTCTTTTCTTTCTCCTGTGTTTCTTGCCTAGAGAAGTTCCTTTAGCAGTTCTTGTAAAGCTGGTTTGGTGGTGCTGAAGTCTCTTAGCTTTTGCTTGTCTGTAAAGGTTTTAATTTCTCCATCAAATCTCAGTGAGATCCTTGCTGGGTAGAGTTATCTTGGTTGCAGGTGTTTCTCCTTCATCACTTTAAATATGTCCTGCCAGTCCCTTCTGGCTTGCAGAATTTCTGCTGAAATGTCAGCTGTTAACCTTATGGGGATTCCCTTGTATGTTATTTGTTGTTTTTCCCTTGTTGCTTTTAATATGTTTTTTTTGTATTTAATTTTTGACAGTTTGATTAATATGTGTCTTGGCATGTTTCTCCTTGGATTTATCCTGTATGGGACTCTCTGTGCTTCCTGGACTTGATTAAGTATTTCGTTTCCCATATTACGGACGTTTTCAACTACAGTCTCTTCAAATATCTTCTCAGTCCCTTTCTTTTTCTCCTCTTCTTCCGGGACCCCTATAATTTGAATGTTGGCGCATTTAATGTTGTCCCAGAGGTCTCTGAGACTGTCCTCAGTTCTTTTCATCTTTTTTCTTTATTCTGCTCTGCAGTAGTTATTTCCACTCTTTTATCTTCCAGGTCACTTATCCGTTCTTCCGCCTCAGTTATTCTGCTATTGATCCCATCTAGAGTATTTTTCATTTCATTTATTGTGTTGTTTATCATTGCTTGTTTAATCTTTAGTTCTTCTAGATCCTTGTTAAATGTTTCTTGCATTTTGTCTATTCTATTTCCAAGATTTTGGATCATCCTTACTATCATTTTTCTGAATTCTTTTTCAGGTAGACTGCCTATTTCCTCTTCATTTGTTAGGTCTGGTGGGTTTTTATCTTACTCCTTCATCTGCTGTGTGTTTTTCTGTCTTCTCATTTTGCTTATCTTACTGTGTTTGGGGTCTCCTTTTTGCAGGCTGCAGGTTCGTAGTTCCTGTTGTTTTTGGTGTCTGTCCCCAGTGGCTAAGGTTGGTTCAGTGGTTTGTGTAGGCTTCCTGGTGGAGGGGACTAGTGCCTGTGTTCTGGTGGATGAGGCTGGATCTTGTCTTTCTGTTGGGCAGGTCCACATCTGGTGGTGTGTTTGGGGGTTTCTGTGGACTTACTATGATTTGGGGCAGCCTCTCTGCTAATGGGTGGGGTTGCGTTCCTGTCTTGCTAGTTGTTTGGCATAGGATGTCCAGCACTGTAGCTTGCTGGTCGATGTGTGAAGCTGGGTGCTGGTGTTGAGATGGAGATCTCTGGGAGATTTTCGCTGTTTGATATTATGTGGAGCTGGGAGGTCTCTTGTGGACCAGTGTCCTGAAGTTGGCTCTCCCACCTCAGAGGCACAGCACTGACTCCTGGCTGCAGCACCAAGAGCCTTTCATCCACACGGTTAATTTGGGATGATTCGTTGTCTATTCATGTATTCCACAGATGCAGGGTACATCAAGTTGATTGTGGAGCTTTAATCCGCTGCTTCTGAGGTTGCTGGGAGAGATTTCCCTTTCTCTTCTTTGTTCTCACAGCTCCCGGGGCTCAGCTTTGGATTTGGCCCCGCTTCTGCATGTAGGTTGCTGGAGGGCGTCTGTTCTTCGCTCAGACAGGACGGGGTTAAAGGAGCCGCTGATGCTGGGGCTCTGGCTCACTCAGGCCAGCGGTAGGGAGGGGCACAGAGTGCGGGGCGAGCCTGCGGCTGCAGAGGCCAGACGCCAGCGTGACGTTGCACCAGCCTGAGGCGCATCGTGTGTTCTCCCCGGGGTAGTTTTCCCTGGATCACAGGACCCTGTCAGTGGTGGGCTGCACAGGCTCCCCGGAAGGGAGGTGTGGAGAGTGACCTGTGCTCGCACACGGGCTTCTTGGTGGCGGCAGCAGCAGCCTTAGCATCTCATGCCTGTCTCTGGGGTTCGCGCTTTTAGCCGCGTCTCGTGCCCGTCTGTGGAGCTCCTTTAAGCAGCGTTCTTAATCCCCTCCCCTCGCGCACCAGGAAACAAAGAGGGAAGAAAAAGTCTCTTGCCTCTTCGGCAGGTCCAGACTTTTCCCCAGACTCCCTCCTGGGCAGCCGTGGTGCACTAACCCCCTGCAGGCTGTGTTTACGCCGCTAACCACAGTCCTCTCCGTGCACTCCGACCGAAGCCCGAGCCTCAGCTCCCACCCCCGCCCACTCCGGCGGGGGAGCAGACAAGCCTATCGGGCTGGTGATTGCTGGTCGGCACCGATCAGCTGTGCGGGAATTTCTCTGTTTTGCCCCCCGCACCCCTGTTGCTGTGCTCTCCTCTGCGGCTCCAAAGCTTTCCCCCTCTGCCCCCCACAGTCTCCGCCCGCGAAGGGGCTTCCTAGTGTGTGGAAACCTTTCCTCCTTCACATCTCCCTCCCACTGGTGCAGGTCCCGTCCCTATCCTTTTGTCTCTGTTTATTCTTTTTTCTTTTTCCCTACCAAGGTACATGGGGGGTTTGTTTCCTTTTGGGAGGTCTGAGGTCTTCTGCCAGCGTTCAGTAGGTGTTCTGTAGGAGTTGTTCCACGTGTAGATGTATTTCTGGTGTAGGAGTTGTTCCACGTTTAGATGTATTTTTGGTGTATCTGTGGGGAGAAAGGTGATCTCCGCGTCTTACTCTTCCGCCATCTTCCCGTCTATCCTAGTTCTCTCATCTTAAGGACTGTTCTAGCTGTTTTTTTTTTAACATCTTTATTGGAGTATAATTGCTTTACAGTGGTGTGTTATTTTTGCTGTATAAAAAAGTGAATCAGCTATACGTATACATATATCCCCATATCCCCTCCCTTTTGCATCTCCCTTCCACCCTCCCTATCCAACATCTCTAGGTGGTCACAAAGCATAGAGCTGATCTCCCTGTGCTATGTGGCTGCTTCCCACTATCTATTTTACATTTGGTAGTGTATATATGTCCATGCCACTCTCTCACTTCGTCCCAGCTTCCCCTTCCCTCTCCGTGTGTCCTCAAGTCCATTCTCTCTGTCTACGTCTTTATTCCTGTCCTGCCCCTAGGTTCCTCAGAACCGTTTTTTTTTTTTTTTTTTTTTTAGATTTCACATATATGTGTTAGCATACGGTATTTGTCTTTCTCTTTCTGACTTACTTCACTCTGTATGACAGACCCTAGGTCCATCCATCTCACTACAAATAACTCAGTTTGGTTTTTTATGGCTAATATTCCATTGTATATATGTGCCACATCTTTTTTGTTTACATCTTTATTGGAGTATAATTGTTTTACAATGGTGTGTTAGTTTCTGCTTTATAACAAAGTGAATCAGTTATACATACACGTATGTTCCCATATCTCTTCCCTCTTGCGTCTCCCTCCCACCCTCCCTATCCCACCCCTCTAGGTGGTCACAGAGCACTGAGCTGATCTCCCTGTGCTATGTGGCTGCTTCCCACTAGCTATCTATTTTATGTTTGGTAGTGTATATATGTCCATGCCACTCTCTCACTTTGTCACAGCTTACCCTTCCCCCTCTGCATATGCTCAAGTCCATTCCCTAGTAGGTCTGTGTCTTTATTCCTGTCTTACCGCTCGGTTCTTCATGACATTTTTTTTTCTTAAATCCCGTATATGTGTGTTAGTATACGGTATTTGCCTTTCTCTTTCTGACTTACTTCACTCTGTATGACAGACTCTAGGTCCATCCATCTCATTACAAATAGCTCAATTTCGTTTCTTTTTATGGCTTAGTAATAATCCATGGTATATATGTGCCACATCTTCTTTATCCATTCATCTGTTGATGGGCACTTAGGTTGCTTCCGTGTCCTGGCTATTGTAAATAGAGCTGCAATGAACATTGTGGTACATGACTCTTTTTTTTTTTTTTTTTAACATTTTTATTGGAGTATAATTGCTTTACAATGGTATGTTAGTTTCAGCTTCACAACAAAATGAATAAGTTATATATATACATATGTTCCCATATCTCTTCCCGCTTGCGTCTCCCTCCCTCCCACCCTCCTGATCCCACCTTTCCAGGCGGTCAAAAAGCACCGAGCTGATCTCCCTGTGCTATGCGGCTGCTTCCCACTAGCTATCTACCTTACGTTTGGTAGTGTATATATGTCCATGCCTCTTTCTCGCTTTGTCACGGCTTACCCTTCCCCCTCCCCATAGCCTCAAGTCCATTCTCTAGTAGGTCTGTGTCTTTATTCCTGTTTCGCCCCTAGGTTTTTCATGACATTTTTTTCCTTAAATTCCATATATATGTGTTAGCATACGGTATTTGTCTCTCTCTTTCTGACTTACTTCACTCTGTATGACAGACTCTAGGTCTATCCACCTCATCACAAATAGCTCAATTTCGTTTCTCTTTATGGCTGAGTAATATTCCATTGTATACATGTGCCACATCTTCTTTATCCATTCATCCGATGATGGACCGTTAGGTTGTTTCCATCTCTGGGCTATTGTAAATAGAGCTGCAATGAACATTTTGGTACATGACTCTTTTTGAATTATGGTTTTCTCAGGGTATATGCCCAGTAGTAGGATTGCTGGGTCATATGGTAGTTCTATTTGTAGCTTTTTAAGGAACCTCCATACTGTTCTCCACAGTGGCTGTATCAATTTACATTCCCACCAACAGTGCAAGAGGGTTCCCTTTTCTCCACACCCTCTCCAGCATTTATTGTTTCTAGATTTTTTGATGATGGCCATTCTGACTGGTGTGAGATGATATCTCATTGTAGTTTTGATTTGCATTTCTCTAATGATTAGTGATGTTGAGCATTCTTTCATGTGTTTGTTGGCAGTCTGTATATCTTCTTTGGAGAAATGTCTATTTAGGTCTTCTGCCCATTTTTGGATTGCGTTGTTTGTTTTTTTGTTATTAAGCTGCATGAGATGCTTATAAATTTTGGAGATTAATCCTTTGTCAGTTGCTTCATTTGCAAATATTTTCTCCCATTCTGAGGGTTGTCTTATGGTCTTGTTTATGGTTTCCTTTGCTGTGCAAAAGCTTTAAAGTTTCATTAGGTACCATTTGTTTGTTTTTGTTTTCATTTCCATTTCTCTAGGAGGTGGGTCAAAAAGGACCTTGCTGTGATTTCTGTCATAGAGTGTCCTGCCTATGTTTTCCTCTAAGAGTTTGATAGTTTCTGGTCTTACATTTAGGTCTTTAATCCATTTTGAGCTTATTTTTTTGTATGGTGTTAGGGAGTGATCTAATCTCATACTTTTACATGTACCTGTCCAGTTTTCCCAGCACCACTTATTGAAGAGGGTGTCCTTTCTCCACTGTATATTACTGCCACCTTTATCAAAGATAAGGTGTCCATATGTGCATGGGTTTATCTCTGGGCTTTCTATCCTGTTCCATTGATCTATCTTTCTGTTTTTGTGGCAGTACCATACCGTCTTGATAACTGTTGCTTTGTAGTATAGTCTGAAGTCAGGGAGCCTGATTCCTCCAGTTCCTTCTTTCGTTCTCAAGATTGCTTTGGCTATTCGGGGTCTTTTGTGTTTCCATACAAATTGCGAAATTTTTTGTTCTAGTTCTGTGAAAAATGCCAGTGGTAGTTTGACAGGGATTGCATTGAATCTATAGATTGCTTTGGGTAGTAGAGTCATTTTCACAATCTGATTCTTCCAATCCAAGAACATGGTATATCTCTCCATCTATTTGTATCATCTTTAATTTCTTTCATCAGTGTCTTATAATTTTCTGCATACAGGTCTTTTGTCTCCTTAGGTAGGTTTATTCCTAGATATTTTATTCTTTTTGTTGCAATGGTAAATGGGAGTGTTTTCTTGATTTCACTTTCAGATTTTTCATCCTTAGTGTATAGGAATGCCAGAGATTTCTGTGCATTAATTTTGTATCCTGCCACTTTTCCAAACTCATTGATTAGCTCTAGTAGTTTTCTGGTAGCATCTTTAGGGTTCTCTATGTATAGGAGGATCATGTCATCTGCAAACAGTGACAGCTTTACTTCTTCTTTTCCGATTTGGATTCCTTTTATTTCCTTTTCTTCTCTGATTGCTGTGGCTAAAACTTCCAAAACTATGTTGAATAAGAGTGGTGAGAGTGGGCAACCTTGTCTTGTTCCTGATCTTAGTGGAAATGCTTTCAGTTTTTCACCATTGAGGATGATGTTGGCTGTGGGCTTGTCATATAATGCCTTTATTATGTTGAGGAAAGTTCCCTCTATGCCTACTTTCTGCAAGCTTTTTATCATAAATGGGTGTTGAATTTTGTCAGAAGCTTTCTCTGCATCTATTGAGACAATCATATGGTTTTTCTCCTTCAGTTTGTTAATATGGTGTATTTCACTGACAGATTTGCGTATATTGAAGAATCCTTGCATTCGCGGAATAAACCCCACTTGATCATGGTGTATGATCCTTTTAATGTGCTGTTGGATTCTGTTTGCTAGTATTTTGTTGAGGATTTTTGCATCTATGTTCATCAGTGATATTGGCCTGTAGTTTTCTTTCTTTGTGACATCCTTGTCTGGTTTTGGTATCAAGGTGATGGTGGGCTCATAGGAGGAGTTTGGGAGTGTTCCTCCCTCTGCTATATTTTGGAAGAGTTTGAGAAGGATAGGTGATAGCTCTTCTCTAAATGTTTGATAGAATTCGCCTGTGAAGCCATCTGGTCCTGGGCTTTTCTTTGTTGGAAGATTTTTAATCACAGTTTCAATTTCAGTGCTTGTGATTGGTCTGTTCATATTTTCTATTTCTTCCTGATTCAGTCTTGGCAGGTTGTGCATTTCTAAGAATTTGTCCATTTCTTCCAGATTGTCCATTTTATTGGCATAGAGTTGCTTGTAGTAATCTCTCATGATCTCTTTTATTTCTGCAGTGTCAGTTGTTACCTCTCCTTTTTCATTTCTAATTCTATTGATTTGAGTCTTCTCCCTTTTTTTCTTGATGAGTCTGGCTAGTGGTTTATCTATTTTGTTTATCTTCTCAAAGAACCAGCTTTTAGTTTTATTGATCTTTGCTATTGTTTCCTTCATTTATTTCTGATCTAATTTTTATGATTTCTTTCCTTCTGCTAGCTTTGGGGTTTTTTTGTTCTTCTTTCTCTAATTGCTTGAGGTTCAAGGTTAGGTTGTTTATTCTAGATGTTTCCTGCTTCTTAAGGTGGGCTTGTATTGCTATAAACTTCCCCCTTAGAACTGCTTTTGCTGCATCCCACAAGTTTTGGGTCGTTGTGTCTCCATTGTCATTTGTTTCTAGGTATTTTTTGATTTCCTCTTTGATTTCTTCAGTGATCACTTCATTATAAGTAGTGTATTGTTTAGCCTCCATGTGTTTGTATTTTTTACAGATCTTTTCCTGTAATTGATATCTAGTCTCATGGCATTGTGGTCAGAAAAGATACTTGATACAATTTCAATTTTCTTAAATTTACCAAGGCTTGATTTGTGACCCAAGATATGATCTATCCTGGAGAATGTTCCATGAGCACTTGAGAAAAATGTGTATTCTGTTGTTTTTGGATGGAGTGTCCTATAAATACCAATTAAGTCCATCTTGTTTAATGTATCATTTAAAGCTTGTGTTTCCTTATTTATTTTCATTTTGGATGATCTGTCCATGGGTGAAAGTGGAGTGTTTAAGTCCCCTACTATGAATGTGTCACTGTCGATTTCCCCTTTTATGGCTGTTAGTATTTGCCTTATGTATTGAGGTGCTCCTATGTTGGGTGCATAAATATTTACAATTGTTATATCTTCTTCTTGGATCGATCCCTTGATCATTATGTAGTGTCCTTCTTTGTCTCTTTTAATAGTCCTTATTTTAATAGTATTTAATAGTCCTTATTCCTCAGAGGCACAGCACTGACTCCTGGCTGCAGCACCAAGAGCCTTTCATCCACAGGGCTTCTTAATTTGGGATGATTGGTTGTCTATTCAGGTATTCCAGAGATGCAGGGTACATCAAGTTGATTGTGGAGCTTTAATCCGCTGCTTCTGAGGTTGCTGGGAGGGATTTCCCTTTCTCTTCTTTGTTCTCACAGTTCCCAGGGGCTCAGCTTTGGATTTGGCCCCGCCTGTGCGTGTAGGTCACCGGAGGGCGTCTGTTCTTTGCTCAGACAGGACGGGGTTAAAGGAGCCGCTGATTCGGAGGCTCTGGCTCACTCAGGCCGGGAGGTAGGGAGGGTCACGGAGTGTGGGGCGGGCCTGCGGCGGCAGAGGCCAGCGTGACGTTGCTAGCCTGAGGCGCGCTGTGCGTTCTCCTGGGGGAGTTGTCCCTGGATCCCGGGACCCTGGCAGTGGCGGGCTGCACAGGCTCCCCAGAAGGGGGGTGTGGGTAGTGACCTGTGTTTGCACACAGGCTTCTTGGTGGCGGCAGCAGCGGCCTTAGCATCTCATGTCTGTCTCTGGTTTCCACACTTTTAGCCGCGGCTCGCGCCCGTCTCTGGAGCTCTCTTAAGCAGCGTTCTTAATCCCCTCTCCTCGTGCACCAGGAAACAAAGAGCGAAGAAAAAGTCTCTTGCCTCTTCGGCAGGTCCAGACTTTTCCCCGGACTCCCTCCCGGCTAGCCGCGGTGCACTAACCCCCTGCAGGCTGTGTTCACGCCGCCAACCTCAGTCCTCTCCCGGCGCTCCGACAGAAGCCGGAGCCTCAGCTCCCAGCCCCGCCCGCCCCGGCGGGCGAGCAGACAAGCCTCTCGGCTGTTGAGTGCCAGTCGGCCCGATCCTCTGCGCTGGAATCTCTCCGCTTTGCCCTCCGCACCCCTGTTGCTGTGCTCTCCTCCGCGGCTCCCAAGCTCCCCCCCTCCGCCACCCGAAGTCTCCGCCCGCGAAGGGGCTTCCTAGTGTGTGGACACTTTTCCTCCTTCACAGTCTCTCCCGCTGGTGCAGGACCCGTCCCTATCCTTTTATCTCTGTTTAGTTTTTTCTTTTGCCCTAACCAGGTACGTGGGGGGTTCCTTGCCTTTTGGGCGGTCTGACGTCTTCTGCCAGCGTTCAGTAGGTGCTCCGTAGGAGTTGTTCCACGCGTAGATGTATTTCTGGTGTATCTGTGGGGAGGAAGGTGATCTCCGCGTCTTACTCTTCCGCCATCTTCCCGGAAGTCCCCCATGACTCTTTTTGAATTATGGTTTTCTCAGGGTATATGCCCAGTAGTGTGATTGCTGGTTCGTATGGTAGTTCAACTTTTAGTTTTTTAAGGAACCGCCATACTGTTGTCCATAGTGGCTGTATCAATTTACATTCCCGTCAACAGTGCAAGAGGGTTCCGTTTCCTCCACACCCATGGTGGTCGTTTTTCCCCATCCATATTTGTAGTCTGTACCACATTTTACCACCTCTACATGATACTCTCTTAACTTTTAATAGACTCTGCTGACCTTCTAAGTCAACTACGTAAATAAAAGGATCTTAAAAGTAAAGGTACATTTAACTGCTAACCATATTAAATTTTGGTTGAATTCTGTACTGGGAAGCAGCCCACCATTTGACCTTGGAGAGCAATGCCCCAACAAAAAGTGGGAAAAAACCTGTGTGATAGTAGATAAACTACTTACTTTATTAATATTTTTTAATCCACATAATTGGAATAAGACCTAAATACTTTGGGGTTTTGAATTGCTCCCGAGCTGAAAGAATGTTTATTGGATAATGAAAGAGCTTTTTATTTATTGAGAAAATTATTTTGCATGGAGTAATCAAGCTGATTAAGTTATAAACAGAGTCCTGAATTGATTAAACATAGAAAATGTCATTAAAAATGTATTCTAATAACAGTATATTAAATTACTTAAATATGCATGTGTAGAATATTAGAACTCAACTAGTATATTTTGTTTTCCTTTTCTCCTCATAGGATTCACAGTTTGATTCTACAACTGGATTTCTAGGTAAAACCATGGGAAAACTGAAGATTTTATCCAGAGGGAGCCAAACAAAGCTGCTGTGCTATATGATGCTGTTTTCATTGTTTGTCTTTTTTGTCATTTATTGGATTATTAAACTGAGGTGATGCAAGTCACTGAGTTTGGAATTTGTTCCAACTTAACGGCTTGGAGTACCACTTCAGTAAAAAATCAGCATCAAAACATTCCTAAATTTCAAATAACACTATGGCATTTTTCCATCGAACATTACTGAATTTTACTTTTTTTATAAATCACATTAGATAATACAGTGCTCTTTGAATACTGTTTCTGAATGATTCATTTTTTGCCCCTATTTTCAGGGGTATTGAGATGGTCCGAGGTCAGCCTGGCCCTAATAAGTTTTTTTCCTGTTTTTGCTGTCAGGTTAAATAGCAGTATAATATCCTGTTGTTACCATAAATGTAGGTTTATGTTCCACATAAAGAAACTTAGTGGAAAATAACAATGCCTGGAGAGCCTTGTGCTGAGCTTTTGAGGTGGTGAGAAAGTTTGTGATGGATGGTAAATGTATTTTCCTGAACTGTCATCACCCCTGATGATGTACTCTCCTTTTCTCCTTTATTTGGTTAAAATTGTAGGCTGATTTCTTTTTACCTACAGGTTTCCTAATAATTTTTGATGATATGACTCTTCTTCTGCTTCTGCCCAAGGACCTCATTCTTTAATAAAACTTGTTATTTTGGCATATTTCTAGTAAGGTTCAAAACAAATATGTACCCGTATAGTTGTCATTTTCTATTAACTTTATATATATACCATTGACTTGGCTTACAATAGTTTTATGATTTTAGCTACTTAGGCCATTTGGTTATCACTTATGACAGAATAATGTGAAGCTAAAGTAATTGCTAAGCTCTGAATGGAAATAAAATGTTCAAGAAAAGTAATTGCCTCTGCTTTATTATGTGCTCAGAATAAATATTGGAAATACTCAGGCATTGACCTTGCAGTTAAGGGCACTGTTACTTTAATCCAGTGTATTTGTCTATAGAAAACAAAATACAAAAGTGGACTGTTGAATAGAAAGAGATATTAAAATGTGAAATACTCCGTATTGCTACTATTTTGGAATTTGCCCATTTATGGGCTCCAAAAATAAAATTTTTAATGAAATACATTAATTGACTTTGTTGCTTCTTTGTTCAAGTCTCTCTCTCTTTTTTTCCTCCATAGACTGAGAAGTGGTTCTGAAAACTCAGAACAAACTCAGGAAAGCTTAACATATTTGTATTATTTCAGAACTTGCTGCAAACAAATGCGATAAATCATGACTGGTTTCAAAATTCTCTTTAATTCTTTAAATTTTTATTTAAAAATCTATTTTTGATTTTCCTGAGTTTGCAATCCTTTTTTGCTCATCCCTACTTAACCTATCAAATTTAGGCCTATCTTTTCTTGCTCCGCTTGTTGTCATTTGGGCCTCCACCTGACAGGTTAAAACTCCAGAGCTGAGAGGGTTAAGTGACAGCATGTAAGAGACAGGCCTGAGGTGTGAGGTGAGGGACACTGGTTTGGGTTAGATGACCTGGGTTCAAATCTCCATTCCTTCACTTGCTCAGTGTTTGGGGGCCTGTTTCTTCATTTAATCATCTATTTCATAAGATTATTGTGAGAGGAAGATAATATATTGGAAAGTGCTTGACACATGATAATGACTCAATAAATGTTAGTTCTCCATATCATGAACAGACATGTCAGAAAAGGGAGTAAATTTAAGGGCAAGACAGTAAGTTTGAGTTGAGGATATGACCTCCAAGTGGAAATTTGTATCAGACAATTAGAGATTGTTTTTCAAGAATTATTTAACTGTGTCCTCTGCCAACTATGTAACATCAGAGCTCAGAGAAAACTCAAAAATCATTGTCAATAATTAAAATTGCAGAAAAGGGAAGAAGAGAAGGCTAAAAAAAATGACCAGAAGATGGAAACAAGAGAATCAACAATGGAAATAGGTGAGATCAAAGCCTCAGGAAAAGCAATGATGGCAAGAGAAGGATGGATTTCAAGATTAAGGTTTGGCTATTATAAGAAAGTACTTTGTAAAGTATTAAAACACTATTTCAATGTTGGCTATTATCAAGGACGGGAGGATTTCAGGAAAAGGGGTTTGGGGTGATGTAAAAGTGATTCTCATCACTGCATTATCCAGCATTTCATATTTTACAATTCTTTTTTTAAGAGCTGCCTAAAATAGGTCCCTAACCAGCATTTTATATCACCCCTCCCCATTACTGCCTTTGCTGAGATTCCTGGCAGGCAGGGAACTCTGGAAAGGTCTGTCTCTGCCCTATCAGGGATCCTTCTGCCAGCACCTCTTTCTTCCTTCTGCTTAGGGACCCCTAGGAAAAAGTACTTCGAGAAATAAAATTTTGGGAAAACATCAAATATGGACAAGTTCTAATTCTTCATAATCCTTTACAAACTCATTGCTAAATCTGAAAAGGACTTTATTGCTATTGGTGTTGGGGAGGTTGATTGTAATAACTGAACAAAATATCCACATTATTTTGAATTTTTAGTCAAACAGCGTAAGATTTGTAGGTGGTTGGGTGGTGGGTAACACACTATAAATCCTATATTTTAAATGGGAAAGCAGCTTTAGAAAAATCTCAAGTGTCCAAAGTTTTTTCTGCAAAAATACCTGGTCACTTCATTTCACTAGGAGTTGGTCTTTGGAAGTGTGCTGACACATTTGCAAATAATAGAAAGTTTAACTTACCTGCTCCATCCCTTACAGATGCCAGGCATAGGTTTCCACAATGAGGAAAGGGAGAACTATACACAATAGTGATAGAATTTAAATCAGCATGTAAATTAATTCTTGACCAGAGAATCGTTGTCAAATCTAAAACAAATGGGCAACATTTGAAGCATCAGAATTCTGGAGCAGAAAACCCTAGCACCTGCACCCATAAAAAGCTTCTGTTTCTACCAAACTAGTTTTCCTAATTTTTCAGTGCTCTTAAATTTCTAATTGTATGTATTGAATTTGCTTCCTTGTAGAAAAAGTGGGAAAAATGCTTGATAATTTGGGTTTATTCAGTTAGCAAATATGTTTATCAGGCCATATTGATGGATAAACTTTGACTCAATATTTACTGGGAAGTGGAATAGCATCGTAGCTAAGACTGAAAGCTGTGCAGTCACTCTGCCTGAGCATAAATCCTGGCTCTACCATTCACATCATAACTTTGGGCTGATGACCTCTCCACCTCAGTTACTTTATTTGTAAAACAGGAATAAAAATTGTATATAGGTAGCAGTAATACACTCATAGGGTTATTATGATTAAAAAAATGATATTCCTTATAAAGAACTTCAAATGGGTTCCTGGCACTCAATGGTGGCTGTTGCTTTTGTGGGTCTGTGGATGGGCACTTGGGAATTTTAATCACACCAGCCAGACAGAATTTTGGCTGCTTTCTCCCGATCTCAAAATCCTGCCAAGGATAAAAGCAGCTGTTGGTCTTTTCTGGGAAGAGTCATCATTTTCTGGAATTTAGTTCATTTATGTTTCTTTGTATCCTTGGCAATCTGATGGTATTTTTTTTTAAACCTGTGACTTTTGAGTGTATCTGGCTTGAATTATTGGAGTGAGAACAACAGATTTTTTAACTTTCTGGAAGCAGAATTTTGGAGGGAGAGAGCTTAGTTTTCTACTTGCTAAAAAGTTATAAACACTCCATTTCCTTTTTACTTTTTCTATAGTTAAATTTTTAACTTTCTTCTATTTTGAAATATTGATTAATGGTATGAGGTGAGGGGCACAAATGATTTTATTTTTAATTTACAAAGTGCCAACCAGTTATTCCCACAGTAAATATTAACACCTTTTTTTTCTCCTTATATGTTGTTACAGTACATGACAGGGTCATTTTCTTGTATATGTATTTTGTTCCATTCACTTTCTTTATCCTTGCACCAATACCACACTATTTTAATTATTGTAGTTTCATAGCATATTAATAGCCAGCACATATCTATTCAATTTATTCTTTCTGATGAACTTCAACATACTTTGATAATATTTTAATAAAGCATAGTGAATTTTGATAAGAATCACATTAATCTTTTGTAACCTTCACTGAAAACAAAAAACGAAAACATTCCCCTACTGGAATGTTAGATTTTGACTCTAAGCAAATTTCACATTTTTTTCCATTATATATTTATATTTAATGATATATAGTGGTAAACCAGCTCTCTTGGGGGTGGGGGGATTGATTCATAGTAATTTTTAATTTCTGTGGTATAAATATTTCCACCACACTTGATTTCAAGCTACCAAATGTAACAGCACTGAACAGAGTTATGAAAACAGACGGACAACTGGATCTAATAATGTGGTACAAGCTGGCTCTAGTATACCACTGGTTACATTGATGATAAATATTCTTTTTAAAAATGTAGAAGTTATTTGTTTCCTAAATGAGAATCTCACACTTATATTTTAATAGGAAAAAACTCAGGCAACATGAACTTAAATTGATAAATTAACCAGAATAATATTTTTTTCAATGTCATATGTCAACTTCTTTTGTCAATATTTATGGGTAAACTCATGCTACATTTATTGATCTCCCATTTTCTGGTAGTTCAAATACTGTGTACAAATTATATATTTTAAAAGGTAGCTGATTATTGTTGTTCTCTATGCTTTTCCCTCCAGTTAAATGTTCAAACAGAGTGCAGGAATTGTTCTGGATATTTTATAAAGCTTTCCTCTTTATAGACAAATGTTACCTTAGCTGAGGTGTTCAGGTCTCGCCTGCTCGTCCTTTGAGAAGAGTTTTTCATGAGCCTTTAAAGGACTACCATATGCACTGAAGAGCTCTGCAAAGGGCCAAGTCCAGGTCTTAAAATAATCTTTCCTAATCTTCAAAATGAACAGAAAGATTGAAATACACATAAAATGTTTTTGAGCAAAAAAATCATCCATGTATTAGGTGTGAGACTTGAAAATTCACAAAAGCTTAATTAATCATCTGTAACTTTAATAGTAAAGGATAATGCAAAATATAACCACATTATCCATTGTAAATGTTAGTATTCTACAAAGTGTTTACAACGCTTAAAAAGAAAAATTAATGTTTAATGGTTTCTTTTTACTAATAGGTCAACTTTGCAACTTCAACAAGGATCAATTTTATATACATAATTGTATAAAAATTGTTCTTACTGTGCTTTTTCAAAGATCCATTATCGTGGTGAGTCACATGAAAGCAGACAGCTGAATCTGCTTATGTCAGTATTTATGACTTCTTTCATGCCTACAGTGAATTTGGAAATGAGCAGAAAAATCATAGCACAGCTGAAGTAAAAGTCCAGATAAAACAGATATTGTATAATGAAAAACTTTGCTGTCATTAATTTATATTTTATAAGTATTTATAATTATTCCTCAACTTTATCTCATTAATGAATAAATCATCCTGTAAGTTGATAATTTATGAAGCTTTCTGCATTATTGAATAATCCATTGGCTTTAAAGCATATAAGCTAAGCTCTCTTACTTTCAAGAAAACTGGAGTGTAATTGTTATGTGAGATAACCTGTATTTCAGAAAATTTATTGGACTGGAATGCTTTAGTCTGCTTACGTACAGATTTAATGCTTAGTGTCTTCAAAAAGTCTTTTAGGGCTTCCCTGGTGGCGCAGTGGTTGAGAGTCCGCCTGCCGATTCAGGGGACACAGGTTCGTGCCCCGGTCCGGGAGGATCCCACATGCCGCGGAGCGGCTGGGCCCGTGAGCCATGGCCGCTGAGCCTGCGCGTCCGGAGCCTGTGCTCCGCAACGGGAGAGGCCACAGCCGTGAGAGGCCCGCGTACTGCAAAAAAAAAAAAAAAAAAAAGTCTTTTAAAATATTTTAATCTCACATTAATGTATATTTATGTTTAAATTATTTGAACATTATTTAAACATTTTTAAAGGTAAGTTGAATTTGTTTTGTGTGCGTGTGCACACACACACACCAATTCCATACTATTAGATTAAAATTCCTTCAATATTAATGGATTCTCTTCTATGTTATTGCTTGAAAGACAAGCAAATTTCTGAATGGGGTATGCTATTCTGCTCCCTTAAACTATCTTTACTTTGCATTTACTTCTCGTGACTGAACAATTTAAAGTTAGTACTAAAATAGTTCTATTCACACAGAGAGCTTTTTAAAGGAGAGCAATGAGTATACATTCTTTTTACTGATTACATACTGTTTCATCCTCAAAATTCCCATGAAATGACCTCTTCCAAAGGCTTGGTGAAAAACTGAATGCCGAGGACAGGGTGTCTACCAATATTAGACTATAGTAGATCTCCAGAAGTGTCTGGTGAATAAGTTGATGTTTCCTACTAGAGAACATGTCGTTTTTATTACCTCTCACTAAAATTCCAGTGCTGAGACCATAGGAAGCCCTTAATAAAAATGTGTGGCATGATAAATAACATTCCAAGTTCAGTTATGAGCTGAGTTTCTCTGAATATCTGAGGCACAGTACGGTAGCCGTTAGGCTAATTAGGGGCCAAAATTATTGCTAATTTAAAATTCTTATGTTTTTGACTTTTTAAAGCTGAAGGAAGATGGGCTAAAATTGAACGCTCTGCCTAAGAGGTCAAGGACAGACACCACTTAATCAGGCACAAGTGGCAGAGGAGTTGAGGAAAGCCATTTAATATTCCTCTTCTTCCACCACCAATCACATTTAAAAACAGAAGAGGTTTATCAACATCTCTGACCCAAGGGGATCAGATGGGTAGAGCATTCTACTCCAGAAAACCTAGGTTGTTTTAAGAATTTTTTTTTTCTGTTTCTGACTAACTAGACTTGACTACTGTCCTTAGCCAAGATGTTTGCATGTAACTCAAAGCGCTACAACAAGATGTGCAACCCACCTAGTCACTAATGTAAGTGGTGGCTTCTCACTTACCAGAGAACTTCACTGGCACCCAGATCAAGGTCAGAGAATGGGACGTTCCATACTAGTGGAGACATGCACATCCAGTGAGCATAGCATTCTTGGGTGGCCCACACTTTCCTACCACTGACAATATAGTCATCACTTTCTTCACATCTGTTATCTTGATATCTGCTGAAAAAGTAAATCAGGGGAAATGGAAGCTTCATTTTTTATCTTTCAGAACAGGCAGTCCATTTTCATCCATGAGAGGCAAGTGATAAATATTAGCAACTTAGTAACTCTTCTCTCTAAGTCTACCTTGAATTTTCAGAGCTAAAAATTTCTGGTCTGTTCACAGGATTATAGAATTTATAGTGATTTGTAAAATGAGAATTCCAACATATATCTAATATTCCCAAAGTGAAAATTGAGAAAATGGAAATGAGGCAAGTTTTGAAAGAGATAATGAATGAAAAGTCTCCAGAAATTGAAAAGAATTACTGAGTTCTCAGATCGATATGCCACACTACGATGCAAACAGGTTATAAAGGAAAGAAAAGAAGCAAAGCCCCACAGCTAGGCACAACATATTAACAGTGCAAACATTAAAGATGAAGAAGTCTTAAATGTATTTCTTTAGTAAGAGGACAATTGTACATAGAATGAAGAAGATGAACATGAGGAGAACATTTTAAAGAAAAAAAAGTACCTTGAGGGCTTCCCTGGTGGCGCAGTGGTTGACAGTCCGCCTGCCGATGCAGGGGACACGGGTTCGTGCCCTGGTCCGGGAGGATCCCACATGCCGCGGAGCGGCTGGGCCCATGAGCCGTGGCCGCGGAGCCTGCGCGTCCGGAGCCTGTGCTCCACAACGGGAGAGGCCACAACAGTGAGAGGCCTGCGTGATGCAAAAAAAAAAAAAAAAAAGTACCTAATTTTTCAGGCCATATTCTTGCAAATGTGAACTGTTCTTTGCCCTATTCTCATATCTTATAGACTAAGAAAAATGGGAGAAAATGGCTTGTGAAATAAAACCACTCCAATCTATGGAATTCCATAATGGAGACTAAAGTAGCACCACTTCAGACACATAGGTGAGGATTCATGGGAACAGAGATCAGAGAGGAACTAAGCTTAAATTTATACCCCAAATTCAGGTAATTATGTCACACCTGTTCTTGTACAAGGAGATAGTATGGCCTCAAGTGTGCTGCTCCTTTTCAAAGCCTTGTACGCACTAATACAAGGAATAAGATCCTTAAAAACAGTAATAAACACCATTGGAAAGTCAAATCTAGGAAAAACACATAGGATTATGGTAGTTTAAGAAGACTTGTTTCACTCACTTTTAACATCAGATCCTGTACCAGTTTCACAGCTGCACAGACAAGAGGTAAACTCCCCAGCAATGGATGGAAAAGACTCTGCTGTTCTTCACTCCCATGCCTGAAGTTGAGGGGTCAAAGGAACAAAGGATTAAAACTGGACATATAGGCAAAGTAAATGACTAGTTCCATGAGAATCGGGGCTGGTTGTTGTGTGTCCTGGTCTATTCCCAGGGCCCAGGTGCTCGATAAATATTTACTGAGTGAAAGAATTAATGTAATCTGATACACAAAGGAAGACGTAATTTTAAAATACAATTTAGATCAATCTGAAATACATCATACTTTCTCAAGATAAATTTTAAAAGCAAACAGAATCTAGCTACTGATTTTTTGTGCAATCATATTTAAGAGGACAAGTTTATGAAAATGAAGAGATCATGTTAAGCTGAAGTTCACTAATTTATCACATGACACTTAAGGGAAAAGCCCACTATTTTCAGGCGATAAAAGCTTATTTTTAAGTAGAGATACTGATAATGCATCGTTCAGTTTGTTGTATGTTCTTGCCATTGTATTGAAAACTGGCAAAGCTGGGCTTTCTTGGTGGACATTGGTTGTTTTTACGTAGCCAGCAACCAGGGACTTCCTATTATGGGGCATTCTCAGCTTGTACAAGTGTTGCTTCCCACCACAGAAGCCAAAGTGGCTGAAGACACTGTCTTCCTGCCCTCCTGGGAGCCTAGCTGTAGGCTCAGAATCCAGGCTTGACCAACCAGGACTTCAAAAGATGTAAGCAGCTGAGAAACTACTAATAGCAGAAGCCTCAGCATCAACTGTTGCACAGAGATCGATGTGCAGTCCAGTGGCAGCAGCCTGAATGTGCCATGTTGAATGGACTGGCAGAAAAAAGAAAACAATATGTAGCCTTGCCATCCACTAGTGGCAGTGCCAGTGGCAACCAACCATAGTGCTCATGAGTCATGACTGGCTATGCTTCCTGCTCTCTAGCCAAGCTTCATTTGTCCATATCCACGTTCTCTTCTTGATCCCCCAGCTTCCAGAATGATTATGTGGGAAACCTTCAACCAGATTCATTTTCTCTTCAAGTTAGCCAAAGCTATTTTCTTAGCATTAAACTCTTACTGATATACCTTACCATTTGTGATACAAGTTCATGTATTACAATAATTTTAATATCACTAAGAGAAAACACACAAAATGGGCATATGGTCTCTTACCTTACATATTTGCTACCTTAACTTATAGAAGAGAAAGTTCTGTGAATTGTGGGGTGGGTTAATTTGTTAAGAAGTATTTCTAATTTGTCTTGGCACTACATAAACCATTATCTATGTAGACAGCAACGCATATCATAACAGCTGCAGATGACTCTTTAAATTCAACTCAAAATCTGACTATGCTGCATCATACACTTTGTCTTTCAGATAATGCATTCTTCTTAAAAGGCATGTTTGGGCTTCCCTGGTGGCGCGGTGGTTGGGAGTCCGCCTGCCGATGTGGGGGACGCAGGTTCGTGCCCCGGTCCGGGAGGATCCCGCATGCCGCGGAGCGGCTGGGCCCGTGGGCCATGGCCACTGGGCCTGTGCGTCCAGAGCCTGTGCTCCGCAACGGGAGAGGCCACAACAGTGAGAGGCCCGCGTACCACAAAAAAAACAAAAAAACAAAGGCGTGTTTCATTTTTAACTAGGTAACTTACCTCTTGGGAGTATGATATTGATGATATTTTTAGTCTATACACTGATATTACTTTCCTTTGAGCTATAAGTAGCAGCTGATTAGGGACATGCTGATCTGATTCATCATTTGAACATCCTTCTGGGTCATACATAAACATAAAACAGACAACTTATATTTGCTAAAGTAATTTAAAAGGCTCACATCATCATAGAGGTCTAGAGGAAGAAACCTGGATGCTATTCCAAAAGGTCTCACTTTGCTGAAGGAGAGAAAAAAAAAGAAAACAGAATTATATACATGTATGTATATATTCTATTACATAAAATATTCTGATTCTACATACACCTGCAACTGCACTTAAATTTCCTTTCACTCATTCATTCAGGGACATTATCATGTCAAGAGAGATTTAAACTTCAGTAATGGAAAAAATAAATAAAAACTTTCTCAATCTTAAATGGAAGGAAGATGCAATCAAGTAAATGTTTATTTTCCAAAGGGCCCAAATGTAAAAATATTGATCACGATTCCTACAGGCAACACAGTGGGATTTTTGTCATATAGAAGACTTTTTCTTGTTCCACAAACTATGAGGTCTAATAGTTTCTTTCTGAGAGGAGGGAACACAGGAAGGTGCTACCTGTCAAGTCTTCTATAAGCCTGGATAATGTAAGATGATGACTTCACTTCTGCTGTTTTTTAAAAAAAGAAAAAAATGCCTTATAAGTAGATTCTCAGTCCATCTTTATGAATTTGGGATTCGTAAGGGAAGAGGATGTTTTTTCCTTAACTAAGGAATGTTTTTTTCAGAGAAGAGAATGTTTTTTCCTTAATTAAGGAAGAATTCATTGTTTACAGGCTTTGGTACTCTATCTAAAGAACATAGGGGCTCTCTTTCCTTCAACTTCTCCCTAATTGTCATTCAGCAGCTATTAAACTTCTGTACAGTTCCTATCCATGCAACTGCCCTTTCTGCTTACTTGCAGCTATTTTATGTTACTTACACATAAGGATTTTACAATACAACTAAAAAAAATAATTGGCACACAGAAATAACTGGTTAAGATCTGTTTGGGATAGAGGGGGAATATAGCTTTTATTAAAATGTTTTAAATGGCTAGATGAATGTTTCTGAGTTTAATAGTATCCAATGAAGCTTATTATCTAGAATAAATTGTTTCTTAAAAGTTAAGAACTATAAAATATGTGGGAAATTGATATAACTTTTTAATTCATAGGATAACTACATTTAATAAGTAGAATATCAACCTTTAAAAAATTTAAGTCTATAACTACATAAACTGCAGAAAAGATGTCATTAAGAAAAATAAAAGCCACATAAATTTTTATTCTACAAGAATTAAAGTAGTTAATTTTAAGTTATTATTTCTGACCCCTGCTTGCTTCTTTTATTACAAGAAACAGTAAAAATACTTTTTTTTTTTTTAAAGCTAATGGTTGTGAAATAGATTTTAGGGGCAATGCGATCCAAACCACCATTTAAAAAGTGATAAAACTACGAGATCATCACATGAGTTGAACTGCCTAACGTCTCAGAGGTCGGTGGTAGCAAAGTTGGAGCTAGATCTGGTTACCTTTTAATCAAGTGTTTTGTCCATATCACCACCTAGACTCCCCCTCAAATGTGTTTGCTTTTCAACCACTTTTGTCATGTGAATGTCACTCAAAAGAAACAGAGTTGACAGCAAGTTTCTTTGTTGGTTTTAAAACATCTAAATATATACATCAGGCAAGAAAGACTTGCTTATGCTACCGTAACAAACCACAGAAACTTCTCAGTGGCTTAAAGGCCAAAGTCTATTTCTTGCTCTTTGCCACATGCCCATGGCCGGTTGTCTAGGGACCTCTGCTCTGTGTTATCCTCTGTGCTTACATTGAGGGAGGTCCCATCTCTGAGCTTCATAATTACTGAGGGAAGAAAACTGGAATGCGGCAGACAGTGCTTTATGCTTTACGCTTTTGTCCAGCAGTGACATGTGACATTATGATCACACTTCACTGACAAATCCCATCTCACGGTCACCCAAATATCAGAAGACAGAAAGGGAAATCTTCCTAGGTGCCTAGAAAGAGAGAAAATTATTTGGTGATTTGGTGAGCAGCATTAATGGCTAATATATATATATATATGTAAAACAGCTATCCTTTTGAGCTTTGCAGGCAAAATATTTACTTCATCATACATTCACTGAATAATGAATATTCATATATCTGCAAAAATCCTACCAGAAGACAGAAGGCTAATGAAATTTGATATCTGATTACACCTACCTGCTTCGTGAAATATACTACTAAACAGATTTTTCAATGGATAACATGTAAGACAAAAAAACTAGAATTTAAAACCAGTTTTAAAAATCCCATTATGTAAAAGAATGAAATTAGAACACTCCCTTACACCATACACAAAAAATAAACTCAAAATGGATTAAAGACCTAAACGTAAGGCCGGATACTATAAAACTCTTAGAGGAAAACATAGGCAGAACCTCTCTGACATAAATTGCAGCATGATCTTTTTGGATCCACCTCCTAGAGTAATGAAAATAAAAACAAAAATAAACAAATGGGATCTATTAAACTTAAAAGTTTTGCAGAGCAAAGAAAGCCATGAACAACAAAAGACAACACAGAATGGGAGAAAATATTTGCAAATGAATTGACTGACAAGGGATTAATCTCCAAAATATACAAACAACTCAAGCAGCTCAATATAAAAAAAACAAACAACCCAATCAAAAAAATGGGTGGAAGATCTAAATAGACATTTCTCCAAAGAAGACATGCAGATGGCCAAGAAGCACAAGAAAAGATGCTCAACATCACTAATTAGAGAAATGCAAATTAAAACTACAATGAGATATCACCTCACACCAGTCAGAATGGCCATCATCAAAAAGTCTACAGACAATAAATGCTGGAGAGGGTGTGGAGAAAAGGGAACCCTCTTGCACTGTTGGTGGGAATGTAAATTGGTACAACCACTATGGAAAACAGTATGGAGTTTCCTCAAAAAATTAAAAATAGAATTACCGTATGACCCAGCAATCCCACTACTGGACGTATGTCCTGAGAAACCATAATTCAAAAGGAGTCATGTACCAAAACGTTCATTGCAGCTCTATTTACAATAGCCAGGACATGGAAGCAACCTAAATGTCCACCGACAGAGGCATGGATAAAGAAGATGTGGCACATATACAATGGAATATTACTCAGCCATAAAAAAGAACGAAATAATGCCATTTACCGCAACAATGGATGGACCTAGAGATTGTCATACTGAATGAAGTAAGTCAGACAGAGAAAGACAAATATCATATGATATTGCTTATATGTGGGATCTTTAAAAATGGTACAACTTATTTGCAAAACAGAAACAGAGTCATAGATGTAAAAAACAAACATGGTTACCAGGGGGAAAGGGAGTGGAGGGATAAATTGGGAGATTGGGATTGACATATACACACTACTATATGTAAAATAGATAACTAATAAGGACCTACTGTATAGCACTGGGAACTCTACTCAATACTCTGTAATGACCTATATGGGAAAAGAATCTAAAAAAGAGTGGATATATATATATATATATGTATATCAGATTAACTTTGCTGTACAGCAGAAACTAACACAATATTGTAAATCAACTATAATCCAATAAACAATTTTTTAAATAAAATAAAAATGTTTGTTGAATTAAAAAAAACATTATGATTTGAAGATTCAATTTCTTCAGAAATACACTTATTTATTTATTAGACAAACACTTTGCAGACAAATGCTACCTTTCCCCTCAATTCAGTTTTACCCAGTTTAATAATGAAGTAGGGCAGAAAATTTATGCCATAGGTATTTTTTCTGTTTTATTGAAAAATCACCATGGTTTGAGGGAAGTACCTAGAGAAAGAATGAAATAGCCTTGGTGTAGAGAAGATCTAAACATCTGAATGGGAATATCATTAAAAACACTAAATGTTTTTAGGGGAAAGAAAGTTAGAAGGCAAATAAAATGCTCCTGCATTGCTTAAACTGTATGTGCTATGTTAGCTCATTTAAGCATTTACTTTTTTTTTTTCAGGTGCTGTGCAGCTTATACAGGGTTAATATAGGAGAACAGTTGCCTGCACAAAGGATAAAAATGTTATGACAATTTTAAGAATGTAATTTACCCAAAGTCTTAAAAGCCAACTAATTGAAGCTTTGATGGGGCAGGAAAAATTGAGTCAGAAACACTTGGTTTTAGATTGGGATGGACATATATACACTAATATGTGTAAAATAGATAACTAATAAGAACCTGCTGTATAAAAAATAAATAAAATAAAATTCAAAAAAAAAAAAAGAAACACTTAGGTTTAAATTTTAGCCTTTCCATTTTTAGCTGTGTAGTAAGTCATGTAATCTCTCCGGCACTGTTTCCTTTTCTGTGAACTGGGGATACCTTTATCTCTGTCACAGGACTGTTGAAAGGATCCTTCATTCATTTGTTAAGCAAAATATTTAACAAGCTGCTCCACAGGCCACCCACTTTGCTGGGCATTAGGGATAAATTAAGCACAAAGCGGGCAAGAGAGAAGCTAAATCCAGGGATAATAAAAATAAGCATATATTGATAAAGAAGTAAGTAAGTAGGGTAATCAGAGTGAGACTTACTGGGAGGCCACTTTAGAGGGGATGGTCAGAGAAAGGTCTCTCTGGGGTTGGGAGGATGAGATGAGACAACCTAGCAAAGAACTTGGGGTTAAGGCTGGCGGGACAGTGGACATAGAATTGCAGTGGTGGGAGGCTGACTCAAAGAGATGGTGCATAAAAAGCACCCACAGAACATCTCACACTTCTGCATCACCATTTCCCTACCCACTGCCACCTACTTACACTCTTGTAGTCACTCTGCTTTGCAGACAAACACTTGATTGGACGTGTGGTAACAGTTGCAGTGAGTTTCAACGGCATGAAATCTAGTGAGTAAAATAGCAACCAATAAAAGCCTTTGGAAAAATTCATTATTAGTATTAATATAATAATTTAAGTATAGTTGCCTAAGATATTTTCAGAGGAGAAAAAAAAGTAATTTTGAATAGAGTTTCTTAGGCATGTGTAATCTTACAATAGGTCACCAATTCTAAAATACTCAAATAAAAACAAGTTGATGTTTTCCTTTCTACAATTTAATTTATAGGTTAATTGTACTGTATTAAAGTTATAGCAAAATCAATATTCTAACAATATATTCCTTTTAGTCTAAATAACATCCAAATTCAGTTACTTGATCTCAGAGGGTGGTAGCCAAAGTTGCTAAATTATCTAGGATGAGCTGAACAAATATCTTGCTTATAACAGTTTTCATCTGAATGCCCCTTGAGGTGTTTGTGTATTTTTCATGTCTCGTTACCTTTACTGAAAAACTTGCTCTGAGGAAAACAGGCCAGCCAAATAAAACAGGGCAGCCAAATAAAACAGACCATCCAAAGAAAACTGTCTTTGAAAGATGCAATGACAAAGCTCCACCACTAAGCTCCATCTAACACTTTGATCATGTATTCCTGTCAATTACCAGGCACCTGACTCCACCCACCTAAAATTCAAACTTATGAGAAAAAACATGTATTAAAGACAAGACATATTCCAACTACTATCCTAGTGTTTAGATTAAAGCAAATTCTAAGTCACTGTCAAGCAGAATTGTCCCTTCACCTCTGAGCTGAAAGCCCTGTGAACAATGGACAAATCTTAATTCCATGTTATGAATCCTTGAAAGATCTAGAGGAGACCAAACTCGAGTATCCAAGTGCCCATCATTAAATGATGACACTTTTATTAACCACAAATAATCATGATGGGATAAAATGTGAAACGCACTAAAGCGCTATAATACTAAGCTAAATTCCTATTTTCTAAAGTATAATAAAATTTTTTTCTTTTATATTTCCCCCAAAAGTTATTGTTCAGAGATCCTGCCTGCATTCATCTCCCCTAGTAGACAGAGTTGATAGTGTCAGAGCATAAGAATTTATGTTTAAATTGTCATTACACCACTTACTGTGAATATTATATATCATGTATACATATATATGTTTGTATATATACTATAAATAGACACCTTTCAAATATATCCTGTTTAGTAAAGCTCTCAAAATAATCTTGTCATATCTTCTTTGCTCTACTTTTGAAAGTAAAAATGTTAACATCCTGGGCTTCCCTGGTGGCGCAGTGGTTGAGAGTCCGCCTGCAGATGCAGGGGACACGGGTTTGTGCCCCGGTCCGGGAAGATCCCACGTTCAGCGGAGCGGCTGGGCCCGTGAGCCATGGCCGCTGAGCCTGCGCGTCCGGAGCCTGTGCTCCGCAACGGGTGAGGCCACAGCAGTGAGAGGCCCGCGTACCGCAAAAAAAAAAAAAAAAAAAAAAGTAACATCCTTCCTTCACAATGTGAAAAATGGTTCCGGATGTGTGAGGGGATGGGGAAGAGGAAGGATAAAAGAATGATTTAGGTTTCCTATCACATCAGCCTTCCATTCATTCACTGCTCAGTTTTTCTGCAGCTCTCCTGAAATTAGATTTACTTTAACTTTAAACAGAATGTTCGAATTACTTGGAAACTAAGATGGAGGTGTTTTCACAGTGGACCACTCAGGTTCCAACTAATGATAACAGTGGAAGCCTGGTTCATCTATTCCTTGTCATTTGTCCAGAAGCCTAAAAGGAAACAGGCTTCCTTTCAGTCCCATCTACCACAGCTACATATTAGGAAGTAATATGTCAAAATAATGGCTTGGAGACACTGTGAAATCCTACAGTGCCTCCCAAAACATCCAAGAAAGAGGTAAGTTTTTTTTTAAAACAAATATATTTTGTGGACTCCTAATACTTTGAAAATTGAAAACAATATCTGGAGTTATAGTTGAGCATGAGATTGAAAGATGGTATCATGACATTCTTCAACTATTCGAGAGAAAGCAGCATTTTCCACATATACTCATTATATCAGGGATCGTTTTAGTTTTCAAAAATGGTGAGTCTGCTTGTAATTAGAACATAAAGGATGACTCAATGGCAATTTAAGTTTCTATACAAAGACAACATTAACTGGCAGGGGATCTCTCCTATCAAAAGCCAAATCTTTGCTGTTAAAGTTTTCAGATATTTTCTAACATACAGTATAAAATTTTTTGCATATCTTTTTAAAATAAAAATGTGTTAATTTTTCACAACCAAAGCCACACATAAGGAATTTCCTGACTAAAAATAAAGATAAAAACATGTCTTTCTCTGAATACACATACTCATTGTAGAAATTTTAGAAAATGGAAAAGTATGAAGGAGAAAATAAAAATCATCTATATTTTCACTATCCAAAGATCACTGCTCTTAATATTCTAATACATTTTGTTTCAGTTTTAAAAACTTTTTGTTTAGAAAAAATTTTAGAAGGATAGAAAAGTTGTAAATACAGCACAGAGAGTTAACTTATTTTCTTCACACAGCTTCCCTTAATGTTAATTCCTTGCATAACTGTAGTACAATTACCAAAACTAAGAAATCAGCATTGGTATAATACTATTACCTAAGTCACAGACTTCATTAAAACTTCTCCAGTTTTTGTTTATTAATGTCCTTTTACTGTTTCTAGGATCCTGCTTAGGAGCTCGTGTTGCATTTAGTTGTCATGTCTCTGACATGTGATGAAACTGACTTCTGAAGTGGCCTTGTCAGTTATTTTGTAGAGTGTCCATCAGTTTGGTTTTGTTTGATGTTTTCTCATGATTAGATTGAGGTTATGTATTTTTGGTGAGAATACTGGAGATGTGATGTGTCCCTCTCCATGTATCATATCAGGGAATATAAGATGTCAACATATCATAGGTTATGTTAACCTTGATCACTTCGTAAAACTGGTGTCTGCCCAGTTTCTCCATTCTACAATTACTATCTTCTCCTTTGTAATTTATAAATATTTTGGAAGAGGTACTGGATTCTCTTCTTCCATAGTATGGACCATCTTTCATCCCACATGTGAAGTTTTGACATCTATGGCATCCATAACTGCAAGTAGCCCAGGACTTTTTTTTTTTTTTTGATATCTGTTAACTATATTTCAGATATCTCTGTAACCAAATGATTCAATGATCCTTGAAAGCTAAATGAAAAGAATCTCAAATTTTCCCACTCTTTTGTGGGCTCTTGATACTATTTAATTTTAGAGCCAACTTTTCATTTTTGAAGTTGAAAAGGCTGAAGAACTTAGTCCATTTACGTCATCAAAAAATAAATGAAATGGAGAAGATAAGGCCGTCTTGAGGCAGTACAATAATAGTCTTCCCACTGAAATATACAATTGTCTTCATAAAATGGTCAAGGGCAGATGGGAGAAGGAAAAAAGATAAGGATGATGCCGTCTGATGCCACTTTTTTTCTAAGGCAAGGGTTGAAGATTTTTCAAGTAAAATAGGAATATTCAATTTAACCTCCACGCAGGGATTATTTCAGTGTAGCAGGAAGTGGTTTTCTACCCATCTGAAAACTCTTCTCAGCCAGACCATCAAAGATTGCAGCCAGAGATGTAAGCAGAGGTGGGGCAGAAAGAGCACACATGTGAATCAATCAGCCTGGATTTGAATCAACCATCCATCAATTACCAGCTAAGTGACTTCAAGGAAGTCACTTAATCTTTCTGGCTCTCTATTTCCCCACCTGTAAAGTAACACATACCTCACAGGTTGATATTAGGATCAAATAAAAAATTTGTGTTGAAAGGCCTGGCACATAATAGGCTTTCTATAAATACTAACTGAATTAGAAAACAACCTTGGGTCAACATGTTCTGCCTTTAAGCCAACACCGGTGATAGCACTTTGTGTATATTGGTTTTGTTGCCTGTCTACTTAGGCATTGTCGTGGACATTATAACACAGGAGAAACGAACTTCGTCTCTGACAGATGGCAGCTCACATTCTAGAGCTAACAGTTCACACTCAATCACATATGATACACTAATGTCTACAGCAGAATTATGGCCAAAGACTTGATGTTGAGTGTCTGTCGTTCTCTGGGTAGGAAGAAATACGACCATAGGCTGGTGCCTCAAATAAAGCCCTATTTTAAGAAAAGCGAAGCCTCTTTCAGGAATTTTCTCAAGACTGCTTTTCTTTAATTCCAATTGGACTCTAAAAAAAATTTTTGCAGCTGCTAAAAAGGGCTGCAAAATCTCTTTAAAAAATTTATTTAATAAAGCATTTTCCTGCTTCTTTAAAAGAAAGCTTACTTCATGGAAAGTTACTACATAAATAAAGCTTTCTTAGTTAAATCTCATTAGCAACCAACCCATATCATTAATAAAATTTCCTATTTGTTGCCTTAACCTAAAATAGGGTAACTCTATAATTTATTATCCAGACTGAGACACTGGGGAGTGACAGTGGGCTTCATTAATAATTACACTGGGACCATAAAGCATGTTTAGCGATGGTCTTGGGAAAACCAAGGACAGAACTTCACTCTAACTTTCCAGAAAGACTGACTAGCCTGATCACTGGTGTCTAAGAGAACTGGTGCACGAGGGTCCTGCAGAAGGGAGTAGGCTGTTTAGATTCAGCAGAAGCGTTTTATGATTCTTTTTCCCCCTGAACTGGAAGATTTGCATGTAATTTAAATTTTAGCATTAACCGTAGCATTAAGAAAAACTCTGTATACCTAAATTGTCCCCAAATTTCAAAGGAGGAATAGATTTCCTGTATTGATGTTCTGGACTTTGATTTAGTGTTTGCTGCTGCCTTAGAGACAGCATGTTAATTTTGTGATTATTAGATCTGAACCTCATTGTATGGTACCCCCCCACTCCCCCCGCCAAAGGGACACATTTTCTACAGGTCTGAGGATAAATGGTTAAAAGACAAATCTGGGCTGTCAGATAAAGCTTGCAGAGAAACAGAACTACCTCTGTATATATTAGATTGTATAGATATTTCTGTTTAAATATTACAGTGTATGCAGTATATATTTGAGTCTATTAGATTTATCAGTTAGGTGCACTGGGAGTTGAGCTAATATTGTGCAGTGTTCTTTCTGCCAAGTAATTTTCTTAATAACATAAATATCCACAGTAATTGTTATTATAACTAACTCACAGATATTTAAAAGGCTGTGATAATGGTATCTTGCCCTTTTCAGGGCTCAGACAAGGCCTGTTTATTCTATGTATGTCCTGCCTTTTTCAAGCTTTCTACGTTCACTTTGAAAATTCACAACATTTAGGTATACCTTCCAGCTAGTACATTACTGGAGACACTAAAAGGTTTAAAGAAAAAAGTGAGTGACTGAATTTTGAAAACCCTGATTAGTATTTTTTTTGTCAAAAGCCAGATACTATATAATATTTAACACTTTTATCTAATATTTAACACTTTTATCCCCAGCTGCATTTGGAAATTTGTTTTCCTCTTCTTTTTTGTATGACATTTATTTTGTAACCCAAGTAGTATTTTTGAACTATTTTCTATGTGCTGAGCACGATTATCATTGTGAGGATGACAAAGTGAATAAGACATGTGTCCTGTCTCAAGGGGATCACTATCTCATTTTTGTTATTTAGAAAAAGGTAAATAGGGTAAAGATTATATTTGTATTGTATGTGCCCAGGGTTCAGAAAAAAATATGCAAATTCTAAAATTATGTTGAAGTCTAGCTATTTAAAAGGTCAAGAGAAGTGTTTTCTTCTCAAGAGCTGATAGAGATGGAGGAAAATCTGCCAACCAAAGAGGTTCAATTTGGACATGCATTCATTAGCTTCCATACGCTGGCACTCTATGCAGACAAGAGGAGGTATTCACTGAATGTTCAGGGGGCTGTCAGCCTAAATGAGTGCATTTCCCAAAGGGGAAACACCATTTTCCACTAATATTTAATTATTTCTCTTTTTTTTCCCCTCTATTAAAAAAAGGTCCTGATGAACAGTCTTTGCAAAACCCATTTATTTACCTCTTTCACGCATGTTAGATTGTATAAAATTTCATTTTGGAGGGAAATCTCTTTACTGGAAATGCTCTTGTGTAACAGCAATTTCATATAACAGATCGATTATGAATTTAGAGATTTCATTTACAAGGAACCACTGACTGAGAATGATTAGTAATTTATACTCTCTCTGTGAAGACAGAAAAAAGGACTTGTAGAAGTTCATCAAATTAGTAAATATTTGGGTAATTATCACTTACCTAAAGTTAGCTTAAAATAATATATGTTAAATCTCTCAGCCTTACAGAGGTTGAGAAAAAAATGCAGATCTTCTAAACTTGAGCAATAGGAGACAAAAAGCCCCTCAACTACACTTCTCTAAGTTGTATTACTCTCTCTAGCCACACACACACTCTGGGCCTCTCATTCTGGTACAAAATCATATTTGACTCTCATTGTTACTTAGATGTTTCACATGTGTGTCATCCTTCCCCAATTATATGTTATAAATTCCAAAACGAAGACAGTATAGTACTGCAAAAGCATATGGGTTTTAAGTTCCCAGACAGCTGGGTGAAAGTTCCAGTTCTGCCATTTACCAGGTGTATGACCTTGGCTAATTTATGAACCCTTCTGAGGCTCGATCTCCTTATCTATTAAATGGGCCTAACTTCTAGGATTATTATGGGGCATACAAATAATAAAGCACATGTCTATTGAATGTGCTTTAGACACATTCACACTCATTTTTTCCCCACAAAAGGCATTTGTTCTCTCTTCTGAATTCTGTACATAGCATGATTTTCTGCACATTGTCAAGAATGTCAAATGACAATGAATATTAAGCTCTGGCTGCCCTGTCTTGAGAGCCACTACTGAACAGATACTACTTTTATATGTATGGTTATGGAATATTTGTATATTTTTAGTGTTTGAATATTTCAGTCTGGTAAATTAGGAATAATCTGCTTTTCAAATTAGATGTATTTTGTAAAATTATGCCAGCACATTTGCAGTTAATTGTTTTTAAGAATGATTGAAGGCTTATGACAAAGGGTACAAAGTTTCAGTTATGGAAGATGAATAAGTTCAAGAGATCTAATGTAGAAGATGGTGACTATAATTAGCAATATGGTATTGGATACTTGAAATTTGCTAAGAGGGTAGATCTTAAGTGTTCTCACCACCAAAATACAAAAACACAAAAAAGTGATGTTTATCAAAACATCAAGTTGTACACCTTCAATATGTACCATTTTTATTTGTCAAATATATCTCAATAAAGTCAAAAAATCATATTTGGTTGGTCATGTTTACCATATTTGTAGATTTGATGAACCACCAAGAGAGTAATTATGATAAATTTGAAGTGGAGGCGGCAGGAGTAATATGGAGGAAATGGTTCACCACTAAACTGAAATATGTAAGAATTAAATATGTTCATTATTGTGTTACTGAAATAAAAAGGTCAAATGGAATATCATTTTAATGTTCCACGCCATGCAAACAATTCTCTGTTAATATATTCTGGTCAGTATGTGTCAAATGAGTTTCTGCTAGAAGTAAATTGGGTTATGTCCTTCATGGGCAAAGAAACTCTCAACAGAAATGCCTATTATTACTTTGTTTTTTCAAATACTCATGGAATATTGTGATAATTTTGCAGAGATGTCACAAATAGAACTGGATTCTATTCTTTCTGGTGGTTTATGTGATAACTTCTGTGGAATGGAAACACTAAACTAGAATAATGCAGTTCTTAATCATCTATGAGTAGCACAGCATTTTTGTCCTGTAATGCAAGAGAATTTATTAGAAATTGTTAAAGATTTGTAAACAAATGGAAAATTTGAGTTATTAATAGATTTTATAATGCAACATTCAATTCCGCTTTTAAAAATAGATATAAAATCTAGTTTTAGTTTCTTAACAATTATAAAGTCAAAATCTGTCATTTACATATTCTAAGTATTTCCTTCCAGTCTCATTAATTCTTAGATCTGTGAGAATTGAGCCAACATGCCATGCAGGAATTTCACAGCTAAAGTAAAGTTGGTGGACTTAGGCCAAGTGTTTCTCAATAGTGAGGTAGTTAAATACAATATGGTATACACTTATAATGGAATGCTACTTAGTTACTGACATGATAGAGCAGTTATATCCACATAGATAACTTTTAAAGGTTCTATTTAAATATTATTCAAATTAAGTAAAGTATTTCATGTGTGAACTAAAATTTACATTTACAAAAATAAACCCCATGACATCTCTGGTTTATAACCTTTCACTGTTTTAAATTTTAAACACAAATAAAACCCCCAAATTGTCACATAGAGTAACAGAATTGAATTAATTCAAGTTCTGTTTCTTCATCCTTTTTGTTTTTTTGGCCACACCGTGCAGCGTGTGGGATCTTAGTTCCCTGACCAGAGTTCAAACTCATGTTCCCTGCATTGGGAGCACAGAGTCTTAACCACTGGACCACCAGGGAAGTCCCTCTTCATCTTTATAATGATATAATCTATATAATTATAGTTCATCTACTTATTGATAGTAAAATATTATGTTTATATTTAATATAAATTTTATATACTATATATTTATATAAAATTTATAATATTAGCATTTTATAAATATAATATCCTTGTTTATTTCTAATCTACTGCTTAAAAGCAGGAATTGGGGAGGTTGGAGATATAACTGGTACCCAAAGCAAGTTTGAATAATTAAATAATTTTGAACTATCGCAAACAGATTCTTGAATAGAGTGTGTATACCTGAGTCTGTGGGTGTTGGGATTGACTATCTGGGAGTTCTCTGAACTTACTTTTGTGTAAAATACAATACTTATCAAAAGATAATAAAAATATGCTAATTTGAGCATATTTTAATATATGCTTTAATATATTAATACATATTTTTAATATATGCTTTTAATATATTATTATTATTTAATTTATTTATTTTTGGCTGTGTTGGGTCTTTGTTGCTGTGTGCGGGCTTTCTCTAGTCATGGCCAGCAGGGGCTACTCTTTTTTGCAGTGCGTGAGCGTCTCACTGCAGTGGCTTCTTTTGTTGCGGAGCATGGCTCTAGGTGCACAGGCTTCAGTAGTTGTGGCACATGGGCTTAGTTGCTCCGCAGCATGTGACATCTTCCCTGATCTGGGCTCAAATCCATGTCCCCTGCGTTGGCAGGCGGATTCTTAACCACTTAGTCACCAGGGAAGCCCTTAATATATTATTGAAACCCAACAGTAAAAAAGCAATTTAAAAATTAGATCAACAAGATTCTTTTCTAGGAGGGGTACTTTATCACTGACGTTTAAAACACGGCAGGTGGATGGTATTATTAAAAATAAGATGGATCTTTACTTGATTTTATTATTGTTTTACATCAGTGCCTAATTTTTTTTAAATTGAGGTATAATTGACACGTAGCATTTTATAAGTTCAAGGTGTACATGCTGACTTGATACATTTATACACTGCAGTATGATTACCATCCTACAGTTAGCTAACACCTCCATCACATCACATAATTATCATTTCTCTTTTGTGTTGAGGACATTTAAGATGCAGCCTCCCAGCAACTTTGAAGTATGTAATTCAGTACTGTTGATTATAATCACTGCACTGTACATTAGATTTCCAGAACCCATTCAACTTCCCCATGAGATGGTGCCTATTCTTATTGCCTGCATCTGGGGTGGACTACTCTCACCACCCTGGCTTGCTAAGCCACTACTAAAATATTTTTTAGAAAGTGAACATGGGGTTTCCCTGGTGGTGCAGTGGTTGAGAGTCCTCCTGCCAATGCAGGGGACACGGGTTCGTGCCCCGGTCCGGGAAGATCCCACATGCCGCGGAGCGGCTGGGCCCGTGAGCCATGGCCGCTGAGCCTGCGCATCCGGGGCCTGTGCTCCGCAACGGGAGAGGCCACAACAGTGAGAGGCCCGCGTCCAGCAAAAAAAAAAAAAAAAAAAAAAAAAAATTGAACATGGTCAAAATAGCCAAAGGAATAGTATTAATGTTCGCCATTGAACTTGAGAAGTTGGTTAAACTACCTAGAATGGCTAAAATTACTGATCTGATTCTCATATTTCTAAAGAGCCTCCTCCTCTGTTATGAAGAATGGATTGATTTGTCCCAAGTGAAAGGAGTTGAGAGAATGGGACTTCTCAACTGTCCTTTTGATATCTCCTCTCTTCTAAGCAGTAAAACCTTTTGGCCATCCAAACAGATAGCTGCAAAGTGTTTAGCACAATGCCTGGCCCAAAGTAAACTCTCAATAAATTCTTACCATTACTATCAGGGGCCCATCCCATATATAGCCTAGTGACAGACTGTGGGGTGTCAACCCTATAGCAATTCCTGGCCCAAAGTAAACTCTCAATAAATTCTTACCATTACTATCAGGGGCCCATCCCATATATAGCCTAGTGACAGACTGTGGGGTGTCAACCCTATAGCCATTCCTCCTCCCTCTGCCTTACTCTCAGAAACTTGTGTACAAGTCTCAGATAGCCCTGTGCTTCAGAGTAACTTGAATCCTTCTCCACCTGCAAATCTTGATTCCTAAGGTCAGATTAAGGTTGCACCATGTCTTTTTTCCAGTGCTTAATTTAGAAATAAGCATATGATGCAATTCTGGCCAAGGTGACATGAAAATCTGATAAAGGCACCTGGGAAAGTTCCTTTTTGGGAGTGGAGGTGGGGTGGGAGAATAGACTATCTTCTAGTTCTTTAACATCCTGTGGGAATGTCATGATTAGCTTGCGCAGCCATCTTAAGGGTATAGTGGTCTGGCATGGGTAGGGGGTGAATCAACCTGATGGGGTTGTCAGTTTGACAATGTGGAAAGAATCTGGATCTTTGGTGGCATCCTAGAACCACTGAATCAAACAGCCCTGGAACTTCTCTAACTCTGGGCTTTGAGTTATATGTGTGCCACCTAATATTGGTTCTTCTATTTTATTCAAAAGCATCTATGAACTGACATGTCTCTCATTATCCTAAACATATGATTTCCAAACATGTTCCAAAAATGTACCTACGAATTAGGAAGCTTCAAGGATGGAAAGTATTACTCATTTGCTGCCCCTCCACTATAGCAGCTGTTCCTTCTATAGTAACGAGTTTTGATACTTAGTAAAAAGAATCATTCATACAGTTGTGGAAGTACCTGCATTCTAAAACCATACAGCAACTTCTGGAATGCTATCTATTGCCACCCCATCTTCATAATCTCTTAAGGAGCCTTCTGTGCTTATTTATTCCACATTACAATGGGTATTCATAGATTGGGAACACTTTTCTTCTAATTCATCCTAAGTGGGTTGACAGTCACAGTAGTCACAGTTCTATACCATAGTGGTCGTCCTTCTCATATTACTTATCACCATTAAAATCACTTACATATTCCTCTTTGGAAGCTGGTATCCATAAAATAGTGAATACTAACTCATCCTAATTTATTGAGTCTAGTCTAGAAAAAGCAGTATCATTATCAGCATCATACTTTTTCTATTCTTCACAAATTACGGCAGTTTCCGGAATTGTCCTTTCCAAATCTGAAATTCCTCAAAGTATATTGCTCAACATTTAGGCTCCTAGAGACCAGAAGTAATACCAATACCTGCAGCTCCTGGCATGTCTTATTGACCTGACTGGCTGTTAATATCATTTCCAACTAGGTTTAGATATAGGAAAGTCTTCAAAAAGCTAATTTTGAACACAGCAACAGAAATAAGGTAGAAACCCAAAAGTAAATTTGTCATCATGTAAAACAACCAGGCTCACACTGCCTTTTCTTGCCCATGACACAGTTTAAAAATCATCTTTTAGTAAACTGAAGACAACCTAAAGATCGGTTTATTTATTTAACAAATAATTAAGTGGCTACCATGTGTCCATTACTATTCTAAATTCTGAAGATACAGTAGTTAATAAAGCATCTGCCCTCATTGAAGAACGATTAACTTTTAGTGGAAGGAACAAAGAAATAGATAAATAAATAAAATATCTAGTAAATATATATGTCAGAGGATGATAAGTGCTATGGAAGAAAAAATCTGACTAATAGATTCAGCATGCAATATCCTGGCTTGCTATTTAAACTTTAAGAGATTTAGGAAATGTGTACTCATTTTTGTTCTATTGATATATTGATATATTAAAACAATATATTAATGTTTTAGTCTTAAAAGGAAAAGAAAAAATGTTAAATATCTAGCTGCCTCTTGGCCCTTCCATTAACAGTAACTGCCTCTTTTGACCTATTAGAGAATAAACATCTTTGACATAGGCTTGACAAAGTCACAGCCAATACTGATTTAAAATACATTTGATGCTGTTTTTCTGACATCAGATCAGTTGCAGAGGATTTTTTTTTTCTGAACATCAAAGTGAATGTACAAAAATGTCTGGTTTTCTTTCTGTAGAAATGGAAATAAGTTTCAGGGATATAGTTAAAGAGTCAAATATATCCAGTTTTAATCTCAGTCAGGGTGTTTAGAATCTTATTAGCTATTCTGTGATGTGAACTGAGGGGAGTCCATTAGCTCAATATTTTGAATTTCAAATCATGTATCCTATTTTATTTTACCATTAAATTATGAAATTTTTGAACCCTGTGTGTAAAGAAATAATTCTTAGAACTTTATCTTAGTACCTGGAAATTCTCAATTTACATTCTTAAATATACTTTACAGGTCCTATTAGCTTTTGAAAGCTAACAACGTATTTTCATCTTTGTTTTGTGAAACCTCGCTTCCATGCTTATCAGAGTTGTTCTGCGGTCAGCTGTAGTTTCAGACTATGAGTGAATAGAGAAGAACACCAAAACAAAGACTAAGATTTTTTTTTTAATATGGCTGAATTTGCATAATTTCCCTTTGACTTTTTTCCTTTTATTATGATCTATTTTCAATGACAACTCTTTGACAAGACTAGAAGGCCACTGCTATGGAAACTATACATCCAGAATACAGAGCATGAATTATATTTTTATATATGAGGTAAAGCTCACCTATAAAACCTGTGTATAACCCTAGCAGCATATAACTGGCCTATAAAAATACTAGGAGATAGATCATTAAGAATTATATCTGTACGGGGCTTCCCTGGTGGCGCAGTGGTTGAGAGTCCGCCTGCCGATGCAGGGAACACGGGTTCATGCCTCGGTCCGGGAAGAGCCCACATGCCGCGGAGCAGCTGGGCCCGTGAGCCATGGCCGCTGAGCCTGAGCGTCCGGAGCCTGTGCTCCGCAACGGGAGAGGCCACAACAGTGAGAGGCCCGCGTACCACAAAAAAAAAAAAAAAAAAGAATTATATCAGTATGAAATGATCTCTGCATGTAATTAGAAATATCTAGGGAGTTCTTAGCATCTGCACTAGAACTAGAATTATTCCCATAGAGCACCGTATTAACTTTACAGTGTGATATTTTATAACAAAAAAATGTTGACAACACCCAATGAACTATGATATTGTTAAAAAACTAATTTTTTAGAGGAAACTGATTTTAAAAAACACATATCTACTGATGAAAAACACACAACCTTTTAGAAATCTTTAAAATCTACTTCCATAACACTCATCCATAGTTTGGTACCTATTGGTGACAACGTTTTGGTGAGTCAAAATTTTGTAAATACACACACACACGCACACACACAACACATATGTATGCATATATAAATTCGGTATAAGGTTAAAAATAGTTTTTAGGGCTTCCCTGGTGGTACAGTGGTTAAGAATCCACCTGACAATGCAGGGGAGGCGGGTTCGAGCCCTGGTCCAGGTAGATCCCACATGCCACAGAGCAACTAAGCCCGTGCACCACAACTACTGAGCCTGTGCTCTAGAGCCCGCGAGCCACAACCACTGAGCCCGTGTGCCACAACTACTGAAGCCTGCGCACCTAGAGCCCGTGCTCTGCAACGAGAGAAGCCACCACAATGAGAAGCCCATGCACTGCAACGAAGAGTAGCCCCTGCTCGCTGCAACTAGAGAAAGCCTGTGCACGTCAACGAAGACCCAACGCTGCCAAAAATAAATAAATAAATTTTTTTAAAAAAATAGTTTTTTAGCAGGGAGAATTATCCTCTTGTATTAATTAGTGTGGTAGCCGGCCTCCAAGAAAGCCTGGAACAATTCCCACCTCTTGATATTCACGCCTTTGCAAAATTCCCGCTCCAGGACTGACTACTTAATCTCCAGGGATCAGTGCAATATGAGAACACAGTGCCCCATGTTCAAAGTCAGAAAAAAATTGCCCTTAAAGGTATTAAATATAGTGTATTTTTTTCCTATGGATACTCTCTCAATTTCTGATGGCATTTTTTATTTGCTATTTATTGTCAACCATATTATTTATGTGTGTGTGTGTAAAATATTTACAGATTGTCCCTTCAGACCTCACTTACAAAACATAAACTCAAAATATAAAATTATTATGCTTTTCACGATGGCATCAGCAGAGCGTCAAACCAAATGTGCCCTTCTGGGCATGGGGCTCTCTACAGCTACACAAGTTGCAAGCCCAGGAAACCAGTCCTTCCTTATTATCATTATACCAGGGATGATCTGATCATGGGACACTTCAGCCCCCGTAACTGCATAAGCCTATTCCTTACAATAAATCATATATATGTTTGTGTGTGTGTATATATATATATATATATATGTATACATCTCCTATTGGTTCTGTTTCTCTGGAGAACCCTGACACTACAATGCTTTTGGATGACTCCCAGGAGAGGTAGGAAGTGATGGTAAATAGCCACATTGGTACTGAGGGTCCAGAGCTGCATCATGAGATTAACGCTCTGGCAACACCGTGGAGAAAAAATGAAGGGGACCACAGTACATGGGGCTAAACCAATTAGGAAGATACTTGAGTAGTCCAGGCGGGAGATGACAGTAGCTTAGTTCAGAATAGTATCCATAAAATCAAAATGAGGGTCTAAGGCAAAATGAGTAAGAGAATTTGCCTCAGGTTGTACCCCAGTTAGGACCTCACATGACCACTGACATGCGGCTTAAAGTAACAATTCCTGAAATTTGCCTTCAACTCTATTTTACACAAATTGCTATTTTCTCATTGCCAATAAGTTCCCACCATCAGTTTTATTTGCTGGGCTAAAAAATGAAGTGAAATAATCAGTGACATTCTTGTACACCATGATTCTCAGACTTCTCATACAGTGACACAAAACCCAAATCTTGAAACACATGAAAAACTTCTCACTGACACTACTGCTACTACCACTATGACTCATACTTTTGCACATACACATGTTTTAAATGTAAATGAAGCCACATGGTTTAAAGTTGTAGAGGGAATGGAAAGGAACGATAGTAAGGGTAAATTCGCACTCTTGTCGTCAAGCACATGACTGTCCCCTAATAGCTGCCCTGTTTTGTGTGAGGTGAAGTGTACAACACGCTACTAGAGGCCCTATCCCACCTTCTGTTTCACTCTTAGAGACCATATGTGAAATTTAATACCTGCCTAAATTTACTGCATTTGTAATTTTTCAGATGAGGTTTTTTTTTTTTTTTAACCTTTAAATACACTTACAGCATTTCTCTAGGGTGAATCCTGAGTTGATTTAAGAAATACATTATTTATTGTTTCAAAATAGAGATTTTATGTATTGAACTACCAACGGGATGCTAAGATATATTTAGTCTTAATTACCAACCTTAGAACTTTGGGGGGAATGAACATCAGTTACCAAACCAGATTGTCTCTAGAGCGACTGCCTTTCGGCAACTCCGATTCTTCATGTTTCCCCCACGCCCCTTCATTTAGAAGGCTGCCCACCAGGCCACCGAGCTGGTATTGAAGAGCTGAATGTCTTAGCTGTAGATGACCAGGAAGTAACCCTAATAAACCAACTAGATTATTTCTCAAGAGTGCTAAAATTAGGGCAGTTTCTCTCCCTCCCCCTCCCCCTCCCCCTCCCTCTCCTTCCTCTCCCTCTCCCTCTCTCCCTCTCTCCCTCTCTCACACACACACACACACACACACACACACACACACACACACACACACACTTTCTCCGGTCAGAACTGTTATCCCTGGAACAGTTTCTACCACTGGGATGGAAAAGCAGCAGGGAACATGGGCATGCAAGATGGAGGGAAAAAGAAAACAAAACCAGCAGAATATGGAGGAAGTAAGGGACAGACAGTCTGGAAAATTTTAGTTCTTGGTTTTAGTCCTGTCTTTGGCATCCTTAGAACATTTCTGTGTAATGGTTTCCTTTTTAGCTCAAACTCTTTCAAATTCCTTTCTCCCACTTGTAATTAAAACAGTTCCAAGTAGTATAATCTCCCAGTCACACCACTGGCACAAGAAAGCACGGACTGGTTGCCAGTATTTTGCTCATACTCTGAGACTGATCTATATTAACTGCGACTTTCCCAAAGAACCTGAGGTGATAGCTCTGCAGGTAAATGCACAAAATGGGGAGGCGGTGGCTCACCCTTTACCTCCTCCTGCTTCAACTCTCTGAGCAGTCTCTCTGGCAGTGCCGTATCCTCCAAGCCTGCTCAGTTCTGCAGGCAGCTCGGGCTTGGCTCATTTATCAAAACTGTCTGGTTTCTGTTCCCTGACCGGCCAAAGTGATTTTTGCTCCTTTGGCTACAGGAAAGTGGAAAGGAACGAATGGGCAGAAAATTAGGAAAAGTTGAAAAGTGTGAAGGATGGAAGAAGCAAGGGAAGCAGATCATGAAAAGGGAGGTCATGCGAAAGCAGAGAGTGTGGGGTTGGTCAGAAATAAAGGCCAACAGGTGGAAGTAATAAGAAATGAGAGTAAACTAAATAAGGGAGAATGCAGACTCCACTGGATGCATAGGAAAACTGCATGTTCACTCTCCCTTACTCTCTGGCCTCACTTCTTCCTGATTTTTCAGTCAAAAGATGTTATTCCTTATGGCTCTTTAATCTCAACAGGTGTTCAAACCTTCTCTACCTACTCTAAATATGGTCACCCCAGCCTTTTCCCTCAACCCTGGTTGGACATTAGAATCACTTGGGCGATGTTTTAAAATGCTGACACCTGGGCCCCACATCAGGCCACATATATCAGAACCTTTGGAAGCGTGACCCAGCACTGATATTTTTTTTTTTTATTGAAGTATAGTTGATTTACAATGTTGTGTTAGTTTCAGGTGTATAGCAAAGTGATTCAGTTATACGTATCTATTCTTTTTCAGATTCTTTTCCATTGTAGGTTATTACAAGATATTGAATACCGTTCCCTGTACTATACACTAGGACCTTGTTGTTTATCTATGTTATATATAAAGTATTGATAGTTTGTATCTGTTAATCCCATATTCCTAACTTATCCAATTTATCTCTCCCCCACCCGTTTCCCCTTTAGTAACCATAAGTTTGTTTTCTGCGTCTGACAGCACTAGTATTTTAAAATGCTGCCCAGCTGCCCACTTCCTACTTCCTTCATCCAGAACCATACAATAAAAACTCTCTTATTATTATATTTCTTCTGCCTCAACTTTCTTCAGCTATTGTCACTCACATGTTCTTCCTTCCCCATGACCTTAGAGGAAAATTGTCTGCTGTCCTTTCCAAGATAATGCTCTCGTGTGCGCCCACTACCTTCTATTTGCGATATTAACTTGCTTTATTGTCGCTTCTCTTTCTCATTTCAATTTCTCCCTTTTCTTAACCTAAAAACTGCCCCAGACAGCTTCTCATTAAGGAAAACGTCTCTTCACCCAACTTCCTCTCCTGGTAGCAATTCTTCTTTATTATCTTCACTATCAAATTTCTTCTTCCACGCTCTTATGCTTTGTCCTCCCGTTTCACGTTTCAACATAGTTTTCACCGTCAACTCCAGTGGCACTGCTCGCTCAAAGACGAACGATGACTCTGGTGCTCAGGTCCCTCGACTTGCCTTGGTCCTCGTTCAACGCAACCTTCCTACACTAGGTTCCTATGGTCCTCCTGATGCTCTGCCCTATCTCTCTTGCCTTTGGCTAAAATGCTGTATCTGCCTCCTCCTATCCGTCCCCCGAAGTCTCACCCCTCTTTTAAATCTCATTTCAAATGTTCCCTCATCCATAAAGCTTTCATGTCATAGAATCCTCATATCATAGAATCAATCTCTACAGCTATTAACAGCAATTCTTCCCTTCATAAGTAATCATTTAAGGTATTTTAAATGCTACCTTAGAAAAACGGTTATCTAATTTTTTTGTAATAAAACTTAAATTTTTTTTTTCATAAAGAAATACTAACAATTCTGGGAGGTCTATTTGGATGTGAGGAGTAAGAAAGGCATAAGGGTCAAGGTTGGTTCCCAGGTGTCTGGCTGGAGCAAACAATCTTTGAAAGGGAACATGTTAAAGGAGTGAGAAGTGGAAATTAGTTCATTTTAGAGCGTGTCATATGCAAAATGCCTGAGGGTCATACAGACTCATAAGTGAGATAAACACATAAAGTTTTGTTGGTGTTGAGGCCATGGAAGTAAGCCTGTTTCTCTGTTGAAAGCATTCAAAGTGAGAAGTGGTTACGGACAGAAGCTTGCAGACACCAATACTTGAGAATAAGACAAAGGAAAAGATTCCAGCTTCCTATTTAGCTAAAACTTATATAACAGACAAAATCAAATACTTTTAAACACTTGGTACCATGTAGATAGATTGCAACTTTCATTATGCTTATTTTATACACAAAACAGAGCACTGTTGAATGGTGAAAGGAAATTAAGTCAGTCTAGCAGGAGCTGTGTTCATCACAAAGTCGCTCTAGTTGTTTGTTTCCTGCCTCACCCCCACCCAGAACCTTTGCTTGTAACTCTGCCTGTGGTGAAGTTTTCTATTTCTTCCAACAGAAGCTAGCAACTCCAAAATATTTGGTCCTATCCTTTAGGACAGTCCCTGTCCCTAGAAAAACCTAGGAACGGTAAGTGCGTGAAGCCTTAAATGCCTGTTGAAAGTGTGGCTACACGTCTGCTGGAGAATTTTCACAAGTTAACAGCAACAACAACCGTTACAGAAAATAAATGTAAGAAGAGATTCTCTTGGGAATAAAATAACCTATTTCCTTAAGTATGATTACATATTCTCGGCTTTGAAGGTTTCTCTGATATATCATCATCATCATCATCAACATTTTAGGAACATCTTATGTGTCAGACATTGTGCTAAGTGCTTTACTCCTTAGAACAACTCAGTTATGATCACTTTAAAAAGCAGGAACTGAGGTTTAGAACAAGTTACCTGAGGTCGCATCATTATTAAACACCTATAATAGTTACCATATGTAAATACAATCCAAGAGTCCCTAACCATCACAACTACGGTGATGGTTATGTTCAGGTTATGGTTAGTTTATGTTTGCGTTTCTCAAACTTGTTAATGCCATTTGTGCATTTTATTCTAATTATGTGACTTCATTATGTGAATAAGTGATATAGAAGGGTTAAAGAAAGGATGTTGTTTGATGAAAACAAAGTTGAATGAATTTACAAACAACATTGTAAAGATGGATTGCTGAACACTGCTGTTGAATTAGGTATGGGCAAGACAATAAAATTTCTAAAACTTTATGCAGCATTCAAATTGCTTTTCAAGTCTCTAAACTCTTGTTTCACATGTTTTCTTTTTTGAAATTGAGATTTAATGATATATACATTATGTTATTTTCAGGTGCGCAATATAGTGATTTGGTGTTTGCATGTATTGTGAAATGATCACCATAATAAGTCTAGTTAACATCCATTCCCATAAATAGTTACAATGTTTTTTCTTGTGATAGGGACTTCTGAGATCTATTCTCTTAGCAACTTTCAAATATGCAATACAGTATTATTAACTATAATCGCCATGCTGGACATTACATCCTCATGAGTTATTTTACTTTTTTAACAGCTAGAATTGGGCACTAGATATTGCATTATGATTGTGGTTTATGAGAAAAAAAAAGTAGGCACTGCAATCAGCAGATACACACCCAAAGGAAATGTGTTGGCACTACATCAAATGAACATGCCTTTGTAAGTTTTAAATCTAAACAAAATATTTACAGTATACATGTATCACTTTTTATGACTCACAGCTTTAATCAACTTTTTTGATGACGTGCCCAACCACTGGTCCCATGGCAAGGCTTCTACCAAACACATAATGCTGCAGTGTTCACAGGGGATCACTTGCTATCACATCTGTCTTCTAACTAGCTTGTGAACTCCTTGATCACAGCATCAGTGATCTCCCAATTATTATATATGACTTTGAAATATATCTTAGCATTTAATCTTTTAATAAAAAATAAGTCTGATAATCTGACAACTTGCAATAGCCTCAAGATAAAATCAAGAGTTTTGCAATATTGATCCCAGGGAAGCTTAGGCACTCAATGCCCACATTCTCTACCTAATACACAGTTGCCTTTCTCTTTTCTAAATAGTATTTCTATATATCTTGAAACAGTAAATAATTGGTTTAATCTGAAACATGCCCTCTGCCCCCCATTTAAAATTCTCAGGTGATATAGGGGAGGAACCCAGTATTTATTATACACCTACTACATGGTAGAAATGGGTTAGGTACTTTACATGACATTTCATTGTTATAGCAACACTGCATGGTAGATATTATTACACTCATTTTACAGATGAGAAAACTAAAATGCCAAGGAGAGAAGTAATCACCCAGCACTACATATAAAATAGGGATTCAAACACAAGTTTGTCTAATTCCAGATTCTACAATCATTCTGATGCACTGTGGTACTTACGTCACCAAAGAATAATGACATAACAAGGGTAAATAACAAGAATTTGAAGGGAATCGATTTTTTCACAACCTGCTTGTATTTATTTATTTAATTGATTTATTACATTGTTTTAAAGGGTCATTTCAAGGATCTCATGCTGTTTTTTAAATAGGCCTTTAAAGGCTACAGCTTTAAAGGGAAATGATTTGCTTATTCTGACAATAGGAGTATCTTAATCCATAAATGTTACGACTGTGTAATCCTTGTCTAAAGAAAGAGATAGACTTGCTGGATAGATAGACAGATAGATAGAGACAGACAGGGAGAGGGAGAGAAAGAAGGAAGGAAGGGAGGGAGGGAGGGAGGGAGGGAAAAGAAAGAAAGAAAGAAAGGAAGAGGGCTTCCCTAGTGGCGCAGTGGTTGAGAGTCCACCTGTCGATGCAGGGGACACGGGTTCATGCCCCGGTCTGGGAGGATCCCACATGCCGCGGAGCGCTGGGCCCGTGAGCCATGGCCACTGAGCCTGCGCGTCCGGAGCCTGTGCTCTGCAACAGGAGAGGCCACAACAGTAAGAGGCCCGCATACCGCAAAAAAAAAAAAAAAAAAAAGGAAGGAAGGAAGAGAAAGAAAGAAAGGAGGGAGGGAGGGAGGGAGGAAGGGAGGAAGGAAGAGAAAGAAAAAGAGAAACAAAGAAAAAAACTAATTTGCAGGCCATCTATATTGGATATATAGTCTATATACAAACATATGTACATATACACATTCATACCTAAATATGTACATTTCAACTTATGTTGCCACTTTTCTAGGCCAGATGGTTTTATACTATATTCATATATGAGCACATGTGTGTCTCTATAAATTCTCTACCTGCAACTCTTTTTAAGAATTTGCTACAATGTGCTACATAAAATACACAGAAATTCCTGTGAGCATCTATCTGTGATTTCACACTATTACATCATGCCAGGAACTCCATCTACCCCTCTGCGTTCCACTGGGTGCACTCAATTTTGTTTCCAGCAGAAGTTGTGTCATGGACTCATCATGCAAGGTTGACAGTCCAGAAAATAACTTGTTTTGATGAGCAGCCCATCTTTCACATCTCATCAGTCCTCTTGAGCCTTTACGGAATGCTGTTGAACCACTGTGAACACAACCAGTAGCAGGTTCCCGGTGACACATTTTTTGTACGTGTGTAGGAGAGAAGGAAGATTCAGGCATAGAATAAATTCAGCCCTCCTCCATGTTTTTCAGACCAACAACAGGGGGGGCCCACTGAACTCCCATTGTTGTCTCTCTAACAATGAGTGGGGGAGAAGTTCTTCCTTTCTATGATAAAAGTTCTAATCAAAGAAGTACTCTGAGAGTAGGCCTAAATATAAATATTAGGGATTTCTGTTTTTGCCCTGCACCAATATGCATATTCTATTAGTAAATGAATAACAAAAATATATTTTATTTTTTAAAGTTTATAATTTTTTAATGGTAACTTTTATATGTATTTTAAATTAATTTATTTATTTTTGGCTGCATTGGGTCTTCGTTGTTGCACGTGGGCTTCTCATTGTGGTGGCTTCTCTTGTTGTGGAAGACAGGCTCTAGGCACGTGGTCTTCAGCAGTTGTGGCATGTGGGCTCAATAGTTGTGGCTCGTGGGCTCTAGAGCTCAGGCTCAGTAGTTGTGGTGCATGGGCTTAGTTGCTCCATGGCATGTGGGATCTTCCCCGACCAGGGCTCGAACTCGTGTCCCCTGCATTGGCAGGCGGATTCTTAACCACTGTGCCATCAAGGAAGTCCCCAAAAACATACTGTAGAAGGGTAAAGTTACCAACCCTTGGGGAGGAAAGTGACTTGGATAATGAAAATGCCACCAGGCACTTAACTCCAGCAACTCTGGCAGGGACAATTGTAATATAATTTATCACCAGAAAGCACACTAAGATGCAGAATACATAATCATCTTATCAGGAAGCTGAGAACAGTGGCAAAACTCATTTGAATTAAGAACCAAAAAATGTTATTAGTCTCAAGGAAATTATAAAGTGTGAAACAATCAGTAAAATTGAGATAAATGCTAACAGCCCTTCAAGAGGTAATGTTAATTTGGTGGTGGGGGGGATTCAAGTCTGTAACTATCAAAGGGTTAAAAATGTACCACAACTTTAAGAGTAAGAATGGCTTGTTAGGGATGTATACATACTTGAAAGAGAAAAAAATTTTCTACTTTGCTTTCTTTCAGAGAACTATGTATTTTCATATCACCACTATAAAAATCAAATTATTTCCGTTTGCTGAGAGCCTAAAAGTACCTCACCCAGGGTCTAAACTTCATTCAGTGCACAGCGTTTAGGTTTTCTCCGCTATTATCAAATTTTCTCTTATATTTAAGGGACTCTGTGTTATGTATAAACCACACTATGCTCTTTTTTCGACTGAACTGGGAGCTACGCTAAAAATGTAATATCTGGCACACTTTAATAGCACTGGATTCTTTTCAACCATTTTCACATATGCTTTTGCAAGAGACTAGCCCTGGGCAGGGGAAGAAAGAGCAGTGTTTTTTGTCCCATGCATTGTCCAGAAAGAATTTCTTAATAAATGCCTCACCCCACAGGGCTTGCAGCATCTCTCAACGGTCCAGCCTAGCACTAGGTGAGCGCCCGCGGGCACAGCGTGGACAAACCAGCTCCCTTTCCTTTCTCTCCTCAGTGCAGACAAGCCAGGATGTAATTTCCAAAATGAACCGTTCTACAAAACAACAAAACGAAGCAAAGGAGCTTTTCCTCAGCTTCCGCTAAGGTGCTCGGTCCTTCCGAGGAAGCTAAGGCTGCGTTGGGGTGAGGCCCTCACTTCATCCGGCGACTAGCCCTGCGCCCGACAGACCCTGCCTAGCCCTCGCCCACACCATGGCCTCCGTCTCGGAGCTCGCCTGCATCTACTCGGCCCTCATCCTACACGACGATGAGGTGACGGTCACGGAGGATAAGATCAATGCCCTCATTAAAGCAGCCGGTGTAAATGTTGAACCTTTCTGGCCAGGCTTGTTTGCAAAGGCTTTGGCCAATGTCAACATCGGGAGCCTCATCTGCAATGTGGGGGCAGGTGGACCTGCCCCAGCAGCTGGTGCTACACCAGCAGGAGGTCCTGCCCCCTCCACTACTGCTGACCCAGCTGAGGAGAAGAAAGTGGAAGCAAAGAAAGGAGAATCTGAAGAGTCTGATGATGACATGGGCTTTGGTCTTTTTGACTAAACCTTTAGTAGCACGTTCAATAAAAAGCTGAGTTCTTTAAAAAATAATAATAATAATAAGCAAAGGCAATGCAAAACTATAAAGATGTATGATATTAGTATAAAGTGGAAGTGTCCAATCTAGGACATCTGAAACCTGCAAAGAAACAATGGTGGCAAAGGAGAAAAAACATAAGAGTTAAGCTAACTCATCTTGCTATAAAGTCTTTTGCTATATAGGTTTTTTTGGTCTTACACTGGATATTTGTGCTTGGATATGGTATGTATACTGAAGACCCTCCATTTTTGTTGTAATGTGTTTTTGTTTTATTTTGTTTTGTTTTATTGAATTTTTAAATTTTATTTTATTTATTTTTTATACAGCAGGTTATTAGTTATCTGTTTTATACATATTAGTTTATACATGTCAATCCCAGTCCTCAATTCATCCCACCACCTCCCCTCCCCACTTTCCCCTCTTGGTGTCCATACATTTGTTCTCTACATCTGTGTCTCTATTTCTGCCTTGCAAACTGGTTCATCTGTACCACTTTTCTAGATTCCACATATATGCGTTAATATACGATATTTGTTTTTCTCTTCTGACTTACTTCACTCTGTATGACAGTCTCTAGGTCCATCCACGTCTCTACAAAGGACCCAGTTTTGTTCCTTTTTATGGCTGAGTAATATTCCATTGTATATATGTACCACATCTTCTTTATCCATTCGGCTGTCGATGGGCATTTAGGCTGCTTCCATGTCCTGGTTATTGTAAATAGTGCTGCAATGAACACAGGGGTGCATGTGTCTTTTTGAATTATGGTTTTCTCTGGGTGTATGCCCAGTAGTGGGATTGCTGGGTCATATGGTAATTCTATTTTTAGTTCTTTAAGGAACCTCCATACTGTTCTCCATAGTGGCTGTATCAATTTACATTCCCACCAACAGTGCAAGAGGGTTCCCTTTTCTCCACACCCTCTCCAGCATTTGTTGTTTGTAGATTTTCTGATGATGCCCATTCTGACTGGTGTGAGGTGATACCTCATTGTAGTTTTGATTTGCATTTCTCTAATAATTAGTGATGTTGAGCAGCTTTTCATGTGCTTCTTGGCCATCTGTATGTCTTCTTTGGAGAAATGTCTATTTAGGTCTTCTGCCCATTTTTTGATTGGGTTGTTTTTTTTTTAATATTGAGCTGCACAAGCTGTTTATATATTTTGAAGATTAAGCCTTTGTCTGTTGATTCGTTTGCAAATATTTTCTCCCATTCTGAGTGTTGTCTTTTTGTTTTATTTAGAGTTTCCTTTGCTGGTAATGTGTTTGTTTTAATGTGTAAAACGTGACTAGTAACTCCTACTTTATAGGACTGTTATAAGAATTATAATTTGTGAGCAAATGTGAGGCATTTTTTAACCTGTTGAAGCAGTTTTGATCAAGAACACCATGTTATACACTGTTACAGTTGGCAGGGCCTTGCAGGGATGTGCAATGCCCCTGTTGTTAGTTCAGAGCTCCTGAATCCATTCAATCACAACACTATCTGTGACATCTCCAGTGAGTGCTGCTTTGTGTCCGAGAATCTGGCCATGACTCACACGTAATAAATTAAAAAACCAAAAAGTTTTACATGGTCCAACAGCCCTATGCCTTTTAAAGGCACACTGTCCCCCAAGATCTTGCCCCTCCCATCTCTATCCAATTTTCTATTTCTCTCTTAAGTGAGATTTTCGTGTTTGCTTCATTTGGATAGCACTGATGTCAGGCTCCTATAACCCACTGAAGCCAGCCAGTCCCTCCCTGGTTTAAGTGTCTCAATTCTAGACACAACTCCTTTCCCCTTTCCTATTCTTCCCATAAGGGAGGTGTTCTTGTCAAATGAGTGTAGTTTCCCAATATCTCAAGCATTTAAAAATAATCCTATATATGCATATATTATACGCAAAAATTCACGCCATCGTATTGCCTGAGATCCATCCTGTGAACGCAGCCAGGCATGTTAGGTCCCACAAGTCACCACTGCAGCCAATGCAAAGCCTCATTAAGGGCGGAAAGAAGGACTGAGAGAGACAACCCTCACCCTCTCCACTGGGAAGCAGGGTTAAGTCAGAGAGTAGAGCAGGAGGGCCAGGAAAAAGCCTCCTGCAGTCTGGGCCTTGCATCAGATATGAGGCAGTGATGGTCTACCCCAGAGGGAGGGGCAGGAGAGCTGAGAGGGACCCACAACGAGATGCAGGAAACTTAAGACCTTTTGTGTCTAAGGGTGAGGAGAACTGACCAAAATTCTCCAACACTCCATACCCCACACTACGTCTTTTACGCAGAATGACCAGCATTCAATAAAAAAATATGACACTATGCATGAAAAAGCAAGAAAACACATTGTCAAGAATCAACAGTCAATAGATGAAAACCCAGGCATGGAACAGATGTTAAATGATCAGACTGAGACTTTAAAGTAACCATTCCTATCGGCCAGCAGCAGCAGAATAGGATCGATAGCCCTCTCATTATTCAAGCAGTGGTTCTCAAAGTGTGCTTGGAAGATCAGCAGCAGCAGTAGCTCCAGGGAACTTATGGGAAATGCAAATTTGGGGCCTCACGCTATACCCACAGAATCTTGGAAGGGGGCTCAGCAATTTGGGGTTTAACAAGCCTGCCAGGTGATTGTGGTACATGCTAAAACTTAAGAACCACTATACTAAAAAAACTGAATTCACTACCGTAAATAAAGATAACATAAGGTTCAGCTATCTCCACTCGTTAATTCCATTAAATATTTAGAATGAAATAATAGCAATGCAACATGGACATTTTCAGAAAACAAAGGAAAGTGGAAGAGTTTTGAACTCATTTCAGGAGACCAGCCTAAGCCTGATACCAACCTGAGAGAGACATTATAGGAGAAGAAAACTATAGACCAATATCCCTCATGAACTCATATATTCAAAATGTTAGCAAAATATTAGATAATTTAATCTAACAATATATAAAAAAGATAATACATCATGACCAATGAGATTTATCCCAGGAATGCTAAGTTGGATTGACAATAGAAAATCAACCGCGCATATTAACAAAATGAAAGAGAAATGTTATATGATCCATTTAATAGATGCAGACAAAGCATTTGACAAAAATTTATACCCATTAATGTTAAGGATTTCCCATCAAAGTAGGAGTAGAAGAGAAATCATAAATTTAATCAAAGGAGTCTACAAAAACCAATGCTAACTTCCTACTCAATTGTGGAACATTAGTCATAAAGCTTCTGGAACAGTGCTTGGTACAAAGTAAGCACTACAAAAGAGTTTACAAAAATAAATAATTACACAGGTCTCTATTTTGCCTTGCCAGAAATGCTACAAGTAACTACATGTTGTGAAAATTTATGATACAATATTAACTTTTATCTTGCCAAAAATTAGATGTTCAGTAGATGTTCTTTTTTTGTTGTTCTTGGATCCCTACATTTTTTAAAATTCTCATTATATTTGGTTTTGAAATTTAATCATGTTCTAAACACTTTAGTACAGGAAAAGAGAGATTTTTTTGGTCATAAAATTATTTTTAAACATTATTACTCTTTTCTTCCTTTCTAAAGAATGGATAATGCCTTCCTATTTTCACTGACTGAAAAGCTTTACAGCAAAAATACAAGTTTCTGATGGTGTGACTATGTGCGTTTCTGAGAGAGGGTGAGCCTGTATGTATTTTATGTGTTCTGCACGTCAGGGTCCCTTTCATCTTTTCCTAGTTTATGTGTCCACCTGAATGCAGCTGGGACTTTACTTGCAGCATCAGATATCACTAGAGCACATGCATTTGGTGGTGGCACAGTAGTTCCAACTGGACCTTAGTGTCCCATAATGTTTCCCAATACAGACATTAAAAATCAAAAACCAATTTAAAGAAGTGCAATATCTCTCTGCTTCTCTTTAGGTGCCGGAAGGGTAAGAGGTTTTCTTTCTTAAGAAGTTATCTTAAGAGTTATGAATTACTCCTAACTCCTATTTCACACTCACAACTTCCGTTCTCTCATCAGAAGGAAAAAGAAACCCACCTTTATCCATAATAATTTATATCCTCACTACAGCCCTGTGATATGATACTAATATTACCCCCATTTTATGGATAAGCAGACTGAGTCAACGTGAGATTAGGCAATTTAAAGTGCCGTAGCTAGTAAGTGGTAAAGTTTTGAACCCAGGTAGACTGACTCCAGACTTCTAGCTCTTCAACAACTTATGTACTGCCACTCAAATTGAAATCATTTGCTTAAAGTCTTTATTAAATCATAGGTTTCACAAAGCCACCAACTATTTACCTGGCTCCCAGGGCATAGAATAGATACCTAAGAAATAGATGAATGAATGAACCATATCATGTAGCTATTCTTATCCCTGATTTACAAATGAGGAGACTGAGATTAAAGAAGCCAAAATAGTCTTCTCAAAATCAAGCAAATACAGAGTACATCCAGGATGTGAATCTAAACCACTCGGACTCCAAATCTTTTCCTCATTCCCTTTATAGCACAGCACACTAACTCTTCTTTAGAACTCTGGAAACCTCCTGATAATTAGTTGACAGCAAAAAAGCACTGGGGAGAATTTGTCCTTTTGAGGGGTTGTATATGACATCACTTTTGTCATGAGGCCTTTATAAAAGACGGCAATCAACATCACCTGCTGGTGACGGCAGTAGCCTTGAGGTCCCTGATGATGATGATGATGATTCCTATGATGAAGAATTAGTAATGGGATGGGGGGAGGGAGCAAAGTTCTACCCCTAGGACATAATATTTTTAACCTCAATTAGTCCATTAGGCATTATGGACACAAACTTTGATATGTTCCGTAAAATAGATCTGCTACTTTCATGGTCAGACATTATCTGGGCAATTGATAAATTCATTTAATTCAGTAATAAAACAACAGATATTGACTCTGAACTGTCATTGACATAGCACTACAGGACTTCCCTGGTGGCGCTGTGGTTAAGAATCCACCTGCCGATGCAGGGGACACGGGGTTGAGCCCTGGTCCGGGAAGATACCACATGCCGTGGAGCGACTAAGCCCGTGCGCCACAACTACTGAGCCCACGTGCCACAACTACTGAAGCCTGCACGCCGAGAGCCCGTGCTCCGCAACAAGATAAACTACCAAAATGAGAAGCCCACGCACCGCAACTAAGAGTAGCCCCTGCTCACCGCAACTAGAGAAAGCCCGTGAGCAGCAACGAAGACCCAATGCAGCCAAAAATAAATAAAATTTTAAAAAAAGAAATAGCATGCACAATCTAGTTTACACTTGTTTATTTTTAAGAAGTTTTAAGCTTTTCACTAACCACTTTGACACTACATGAAATATCCTTAATACGAAAAAGGGTAAAATAAATTTAAGATAGGCTGGACTGAAAGATATCAGTACAATCATAATAAAATATATAAAGGAAGTAAATCAGATTTACTTGTATTCTTTACGGATTCAGAGGTAAAAATGAAAATTCATATTTTAGCAGATAGCTAATTATTAGTCTAATAAGAAGAGCATTCATGTCACCAGCAACAAAGTCAAAAAGACATTCTCTTAATGGTGATGTTCAATGTAGTTCTTTCCTGTTCCGTCCAATTGTTTTCTTCTTAAAGAAGGAAACTAAAAAGAACTGGAAAAGCAGTTACCATTCAGAGTCAGCTGCAGGCATAGCCACAGGGTCTATGCACGTAAATAATGGTCTGATGCTGTCCAGACAGGCTGATGACTCATTCCCAGACTTGCTCTCTAGATAGAATCGTAATTACCGGAAAATTTCACAACTTTCTGCCTCATGTTGTGAAGACTACGAAATCACCCAAGTATGTTTAATGAACAAATAAAACATTTGCTTTGCTAGTTTGAGTGATTCAATCTAATGCTTCAATCTTCTGATCAGTAAAAGACTAAAATACCTTCCACTAACTCTTAAAGTAGCAAGAAAAGGAAGTGGCATCAGTAAGATGTGTGCTGACAAAATAACCTGTGACTCAAGGCCAAACTGAAGTACATTGTCCTTACTTTCTCTCCTTTCCTTCCTTGCTTCCTTTATTCACTCATTCAACAAATATTTACTGAGCACCTATCATGAGCAAGGTCAAGTGTGTGGCTATGTCTACTGTGCTCTCAGCACACATCAGGAAGCTAGGACACCATACTGAAATATGGTGGTACATGGTGGACGACGTTATTCTTTCCACTTATGTTTAGCCTATCAACAACTGTGATTAAGTGGGGTTGCTTGAAGAGAGCTTCTAGCTGGGTAATCAGATAAGACATCTGAGATCCTTCTTGCCTCTCCTCAGGACCAGCAATCCATTTACAACTCCTTTTTAAAAAATATACTAGTCTTCTGCTTCTCTGTTTTCCTCTTAACTAGAATGGAGATATTCCATTATCCAACATTTCGATAATATATTTATGTCCTTATATTTTGCTCTCATGGGTCTTGCAAAATACCAGTCTTGGATAAACCCACTTATTGATTCTCTACTTGCTTATATTCATTGTTGGCATTCCAATAACTTTTTCTTCCCCCCATATAATTCTGCAGTCACATTACTCAGCAGTGACTGTTTTAAACCTTTTCCATTTTCCTGGAGCTTCCACCCCTGCTACTTTCCACATTGTCCTTGGTGTCAGTAGTTCATATTACCTAGTCTCTCAGAAGGAAAGTAGGTGCCACCAGGTAACATTTCCTCCATCTCTAAATCACCAAACATCCCTTCTCTCTTCACCCATCTCCACCCTCTCTTTTGGCAAGAGAGGAGATGGTCCTCCTCCCTGTAAAATTCAAAATCTCCCAGCTGTGACTGAGAGGCTACCCTCTCCCACCTTCCCAGGAACTTTACACAATCAAAAATTTTTTTCTCTGCAACAGTTTCTAATTTTCCCTTAAGCCTGAATATTTTCAATTGCTTTTAAGCTCTCTCAGGCTTCTCTGAGAAAAAAACTAAAACTCTTACCTAATCACTCATTCCCCTTCAGCTACAACAGACTTGTCAACAACATTGTGCATATTTTGCTGTTTCCAATTCTCATTTCACCATCACCAGTCAGCACTCTAATTTGGCTTGAACGCCCACCACTTCCACCAAACAGCTTTCATCAAGGTCCCTAGTGACCTCCATGTTACTAAATGGAATTTTTCTTTTAGGTTTTCATCTTATTTGATTTCTCAGTAGCATCTGACGATGTTGAATATATCTCCTTCTTAAGACACTTTCTTCTCTTGATGTGTTATAGCACATTCTCCTGGCTTTTCCCCTTGTTTGGCCATAGCTTCTTGGTGTCCTTTACACGCTCTGTCTCTTCTACCCTGGAAGTAATTCTTGGCTTTCCTCCGGACCAAACCTAGGCTCTTTTCTGCTTTCACGCTTCCCCCTAAGCAATTCCATGGTTTAGTTACCATCCATATGTCTAGATTGGACGTAAATCTCATGCACCTCCTAAGGTATCTCCCAACTGCCTCCTTATTTTTTCTTGGTCAGCATCCCACCTAGACTCAACTACACCTCTACTTCAAGTTGAATATGGAGGTTAACTTGGGTGTTAAAGGTTGAGGAGAATTTTACCAGGTGGAATACAGAAGTAGAGGAAATTATTCCAGATATTGAAAATGGCAAAACAAAGGCATAAATTCATAAGAAAAGATCAAGGTGAATTTTGAAATTGGTAAGTAACCTGCCTGACATGAGCACAAGCTTTAAAAATAGGGTCACAGAGGCACTGGGCTGTCAGATAAGGAGCCCAGTCCCCACTCAAAAGATAAGAGTATTCCTATGATGGTTTTCAGTGAGGGTCATATGGTATCAAAACAGCGGTTAAGATGACAAACCTCAGGGCCTTATGCAGGGTGGCTTTAGGGAAAGAGACTGTAGAAGCTGGAACATGGAATTGGGATATAACTATTTTAGGTTTCCTGTTTTGGGGTGATAAAGGCCTCAATCAAGATGACAATGACAGGGCTTCCCTGGTGGTGCAGTGGCTAAGAATCTGCCTGTCAATGCAGGGGACACGGGTTCGAGCTCTGACCCAGGAAGATCCCACATGCCGTGGAGCAACTAAGCCCATGCGCCACAACTACTGAGCCTGCACTCTAGAGCCTGCAAGCCACAACTACTGAGCCCATGTGCCACAACCACTAAAGCCCTTGCGCCCAGAGCCTGTGCTCCACAACAAGAGAAGCCACTGCAATGAGAAGCCCGCGCACCGCAACGAGGAGTAGCCCCCGCTCACCGCAACTAAAGAAAGCCCACGCACAGCAACGAAGACCCAACACAGCCAAAAATAAATAAATAAGTAAATAAATAAATTTATTTATTTAAAAAAAAAGCTGATAATGACAACTGGAAGAATGGGCCCAGAAAACATACTGAAAGATAGCAACAAAATGTGATACGCGGAACATGGAGCAGATGAAAATTCAGGCTGAAAACTCTCTTGAAGGTTGAAAGTAATCACAAAAAGGGAGTCACTATTTAACGCTTAGAAGGCGATTTGAAAACACGGATCTAGCATCTCGGAAAGAGGCCTGGGGTGTTCTTATTAATTTAAAAGTCACACTCCAAGAGACGGGAGCTGAAAATTTCACAGCTGACTTTTCCAAAGAGAAGCATAAGTAGAGAAATGGAAGAGAAGAAAGTCAAGGCTAAAATCTTGGGAGGTATATAAAATGTTAAGGAAGGAAACAAACAAACAAACAAAAGACAAGCAAAGATGAATGTAATTTGTGCAGGGCCAGAGAAGCCAAGGAAAGGAAGCACGTCAAGAATGCTTCTGAGGAGCCACAGGGAGAGGAAAGGACATGGCAAATTCCCTTGCAAGGGATTAGGAAGAGATTGATGAAAGCAGCTCAGTCTTTGAAGAATGTTGTGGTTAAAGGAAGAAAAAAGTTACAAGATACTAGTCTAAGGAGAGAGTCAAACCGGTGAAAAGTTTATGTTTTTGCTTGCTTACTTTAGGCTAAGGAAAACCTGACAGCACATTTATACAGTGTGGAGGGGCAATTATTGGAGAGGTTTTGGCAAAAATAGCTCAGTTGTGAGGACCTGAGAATGAGGTACTCAGGAGTCTGGATGAGATAAAGTTTTAGGGCACTGTTGGAAAAGAAAGATAAGGGAGGAATCAGATCACCTGCAGTTATTCATCTCCTAAAATGGCCACGTACAAAACAGAAGAGAGGGGCTGCCAAGATAGCTTTTTAACATTTCTTTTGAAAAGTCATTGATGAGTTTTGCCCAAACAATTGTTGTATCTGTTATGTTTAGAAAAGTCTGACCCTGGGAAGGCAAATAGGTTTAATCTGTCACGTCAATTCCAATTGATTAGTAAACCTGCAGTGCTATTGGAAAGGATTATGAAACCTGTTCTAGCTCAGCAGGAGAGTGCCCTGTGATTGATTAGCAATGTCTACTTTGGGCCAAGCATAGAGGGTTGATATATTTGCTAACTCTGGAACCATAACTATTAGTTATTTAGTCTAATCTTCTGATGTACAGATCAGAAGCAAGACAGCATTTAGATATTCATCACAGGTTTATAGGAAAGTAGAAATGTTAGGCAAAGTCATCCACTTGAAGATTCCTTAGCTGAAAGATGTGGACTTTGGAACCCAGGTTTTGAAAGCTGCAGAATTCAAGCAGAAATACCAGACCTCATTCATTTTTCTAAACTGCTTCAGATTTCAAGTCTGTTTCTTCCTCCCAAATGCATCTGGGATTGGCTTGTAACACATTTGAACTTTACATTAAAAAAATATACATACAACCAAAATTTGCACCACTATCCAAGACTGGTTGTCTGATATTCTCTTCAGTAGAAAGAATACTATTCTGGATCAAAAAGCTTTCAAAAGGTACTCTTTTCAGTGGGATGAAGCAAGAGAGAATGGCAGAGAGGGAGGAGAGCAGCAGCATCTCTGCGTAGCGAGAGGTCTCTGCAGATGAGGAAGGGCTGGTGGAATCACCGTGACAAAACACCTTCTATAGTGCGAGCCCCTATCATGTAAATATTGGTCAGGGGCCCTGGGAAGAAGGCAGGGTATGGTTGGGACAGCACAGTCCTGTTCATTTGCTTCAATGTCTCAATTTAACTGGAGGTAGAAGTTAGCTATAGAAAAGAAAATCAGAAGGTCCATCATTTTAGTAAAGATATGTTACTAAGAATATAAATATTGATGTATTTCTTGAGTATAGTTAACTTTTTGGTTAGCACTGTTGAAACTAAGCTCTATACTTAATAGTTGCATTCTTGTTTTCTATACTTGTGTTATAAAATTCCTCTGCTATTATGTAGTACATTGTTCATGTGAAGCTGTTTTTAAAGGAAACACAGTTCTGTCTTGATAAATATCAGGAAACTACCAGATGTTTCCTACTGTCTAAGCCAAACCAGCCAACAGTATGATCATGCTGTCCCTGACATAGTCATGAACTGTATACCACCCATGGCCTCCCCTGTAATACAGAGTTCAATGCTCTGGCACACAGCAAAATGTGCAATTTAAATAGTGAGAAAACAAAATGAAACAAAAACAAGAGGAACATCATTCTAATGTTATTTTACCTTTCTTACCTAAAAAATGCTATTTTTTTCTATTCAAATTCTTAATCCATAGAAGAATAGACTTGCTTTCTAATATCTTCCAAAAACAGAACAGAATTTACATTTTTTCTCTTCTGAAAGTGGAGAGTTATTTAAGAGATTAGAGAGAGAAAAAGCTACCTTGTTCTTTAAGAATAATCTATTAAGAAAGGCTAGTTGTTAAGCAAGTTTCTTATTTTAATAACCCACGCTGAACCCTTGCTCAGCCTGCATTCTAGCCTTGGGGCTATCTGGACAGGGAGAGATAGGGAGGGAATACAGGGTTTCAGACAGAGTAAATAGCGTATGTAATGACTGGGAGACAGAAAAGCTTAAGGCTTACTTAGCTATCAGCCAGCGGTCCCCTGGATAGGTATATACAGAAAAACAATGGGAGGAAAATATAACATGGTGGATTCAAAATGTGTGGTGTGGAACTTTGAAGCCAAGCTGAGTAGTTTCTACTTCTATCAGCAGATCATATAGGGCCATTGAAGGCTTTTGAAAAAGGAAGTGTATTATTGGATCACTAGTGAGATTCCTCATGAAGAGGCGTAGAGAGACAAGTGTGAAAGGCAGGGGTCATGGCATGTCTGTGTGTCAGAGCCTGGAAAGAGTTGCTAATAAAGAAGCTGGAAAAGCTCCAAGAGGCAGAGGCAGCTGGAGGAGCATGACGGGTGAGATTTCAAGATCAAAGGAGGAAAGGACTTTGAGTGTAAAGCAGATTCCAATGATAGAGAAGGTCACGAGGGATGAGAATTTAAATGCCCTGGATTTGGCAGTTGGAAAGTCATGTAGAGATACAAGCAGCTCATGCAGCTCAATATCAAAAAAAACAAACAACCCCATCCAAAAATGGGCAGAAGACCTAAACAGACATTTCTCCAAAGAAGACATACAGATTGCCAACACACACATGAAAGAATGATCAACATCACTAATCATTAGAGAAATGCAAATCAAAACTACAATGAGGTATCACCTCACACCAGTCAGAATGGCCATCATCAAAAAATCTACAAACAATAAATGCTGGAGAGGGTGTGGAGAAAAGGGAACCCTCTTGCACTTTTGGTGGGAATGTAAACTGATACAGCCACTATGGAGAACAGTATAGAGGTTCCTTAAAAAACTAAAAACAGAACTACATATGACCCAGCAATCCCACTACTGGGCATATACCCTGAGAAAACCATAATTCAAAAAGAGTCATGTACCACAATGTTCATTGCAGCTCTATTTACAATAGCCAGGACATGGAAGCAACCTAAGTGTCCATCAACAGAAGAATGGATAAAGAAGATGTGGCACATATATATACAATGGAATATTACTCAGCCATAAAAAGAAACGAAATTGAGTTATCTGTAGTGAGGTGGATGGACCTAGAGTCTGTCATAGAGAGTGAAGTAAGTCAGAAAGAGAAAAACAAATACCGTATGCTAACACATATATATTGAATCTAAAAAAAAGAAGAAGCAATGGTTATGAAGAACCTAGGGGCAGGACAGGAATAAACATGTAGACATAGAGAATGGACTTGAGGACATGGGGGGGGGGAGGGTAAGCTGGGACGAAGTGAGAGCGGCATGGACTAATATATACTACCAAATGTAAAATAGCTAGCGAGTGGGAAGCAGCCACAAAGCACAGGGAGATCAGCTCAGTGCTTTGTGACCACCTAGAGGGGTGGGATAGAGAGGGTGGGAGGGAGACACAAGAGGGAGGAGATATGGGGATATATGTATATGTATACCTGATTCACTTTGTTATAAAGCAGAAGCTAACACACCATTGTAAAGCAATTATACTCCAATAAAGATGTTTAAAAAAAGAAAGATAACCAACAGGTAGCTGTTAAAAAAAAAAGTGAATTGGAAAGGAATGACCTTCTATGCAACATTTCAGGTATCCAGTTAAACATGTGATTCATTGTGGTCTACCTAGAGTAAAAGTCACAGGTGAGCCTGGAGGATAGGAGCTGAGTTTATACCTTTCTTCTGATTTGAATTGAGAAAGCATAAGATTTGTCTAGTGCCTAGAGAAGGTTCAATGCCTGGCAGTTTTGATTCAACATAGGGAAGTTGTTTCATCTTGAATTTTCAGAACAAGTATGTGTATGGAAGAGAAGACTTTGGGCTTATCAAAGTAGTTTTTCTTTCACTTTTCACAAGTTGCACTTATTTTCATAAAACAGAAACAGATTTCAAAAAAAAAAGAAAGTCATGTGGAGAAAGTGGTTAGTGAGAATGGAAGTGAAATTCCAAGATTTCAAAGATTACTCAAAGAATGAGTAATTAGTAAGGAATGGAGTCAGGCAATGATACAGGCAATGCTCTAAAACGTGGGAAATTGAATAAAAGCATGGAGAGTCTTGTTCTGACAGGAAGCAGGAACAAGGGCAAGTTTCTCCTTTTAGTAAAGTTTTACTATTATGATGGTTGTTAATCAATTTGGGTAGAGAATCCAAGTCACACTTTTAGGCAGAAAAGAAGAAACCAATCAGGGGAGAGAAAGAAAAATCTAAGATATGGCATACCTTATAGACTTAGGTCCTAGGAGACCCAGGGATAACGGAGCTCGAGAAGATAGGCTTAGCAAAAAAAGGAAAATATTTGCTTCTGCATCAGAAAAGCGAGGGATCAAGAAAGATGAATTTGACACATTCTCATGTAGAACGCAGACAAAGTGGGGGAGTGTACATCTGCTGTTCTCAAACTCTCCTACTGAATAAAATGGTAGGACATTTGCCAGCAAGATGGCCGGTTGAAATAAGGCTGGACTCTTGAAGAAAAGACAGAAAGTTGGCAACCGAGGTAGTGGAGAATCCAGGCGAGAAGTAAAAGAACCCCACTGCAGCAAAGGGCTTTGCCAAAATTAGTCAGGGCTTCTCCACACCTCGTCATCATCCCGGAAACTGGATAGCAAGGCTTGGAAAGAAATATGGTGGAAAGACAGTACCAGAGATACCTGATGCTTCACTTGAGGTTGTTTCTTCTTTTATCTTATAAACTCCTCTTCACTCAAGTCATGGATAATATTTGCTACATACAGAAATGTCCTGGGAGGGCTTCCCTGGTGGCGCAGTGGTTGAGAGTCCGCCTGCCGATGCAGGGGACACGGGTTCGTGCCCCGGTCTGGGAGGATCCCACATGCCGCGGAGCGGCTGGGCCCGTGAGCCATGGCTGCTGAGCCTGCGCGTCCAGAGCCTGTGCTCCGCAATGGGAGAGGCCACAGCAGTAAGAGGCCCGCGTACCACCAAAAAAAAAAAAGAGAAATTCCCTGGGAGAACAGTTTTGGGGAAATGAAGAAAAGACTCAGAGAAGAGAATATTGGCCCGAAGTGGAATGTGAGGGAGCTGGAGGGATAATTGGGTAGAACGCAGAACCAGAGGTGACTTGAGAAAGTAAGCCTCGGGAATTCACATACATGGGGATCGACCTCCCACGGGGCCTGAGTGATTTTTGTCTAACTCTTAAAGGACAGTATGAAATTATCTGCTGTCAGAGTAATACAAGTATGATGCTTAAAATGGGTGACTACCTGGGCCCGGCTGGATAGAGGCAAAGAAGTTCAAAATGTGGGGAAAAAATATTGGGAAAAGTAGAGGGACTATAAAGGAGAAGGTGGATGAACAGCAGGATTTCTATAAAGGACAGAAAGAAAGACGAAGGCCTGAAAAATTCACAAGCTTGGGATTGAAGGGGAAAGAATTTTAAGATAAGCCAGTGCTGGCAGAGATAAAGTGAAAGAAAAGATGAAGGAAACAAAGTAGTGACTGCAATCCTGCAGCAAAAGAACAATACTGGCATTTTGATGTTTCAGTTGGTAATTTTTCACAAAGCAGCACGTGGTTGTCATTATATTGTACATCCTGCCCCAGATGCTGCTCCGCCTGAAAGAGGGTCAGGGTTCAGGCCTGAAGTCTCTTTGACCTTGTGGCTTCCGTGACTGAGGAATAAAGTCCTGGTTTAAATAAATCATCTAAGAGCACCAGAGGTCTGGCTCCTGACAATGCAGCAGGCTTAGAATAAGAAGAGGAGGAGAGTGAAGTGCAACAGTAATCAGCCTGAGAGACAGTCTGGGAGTTAGACAAGGTAATGACCTCCCACCCTTCATTGCTCTCTTCAACTCCTACAATCCCCCTACCACACTCCTCTTTCTTAGTGTCTCTCCCCGCATGTTTTTAAGATCCTCTCATGGACCTCAGGAAGCATGGGACAAACTGTCTTTGGGGAACCCCAAACGACTAGAACATCAGATTCTCAACTCACTAGTAACCTGAGAAATTAGAATGAAGACAAAAACAATACCTTTTAGATAGCTTGAAAGGTATCACATATTTGCTATGTGATGGCAAAAAGAGTACATATCATAAGAGTATACAGCACAAAAAATTTTCACAAAGTGAAAACAATTGTGTAATTAGGGACCCCAACCTATACCCAGCATTCCAGAAGCCTTCTTCCTGTCCCCCTTTCAGTCATGCCGTGCCCCTAACAGCAACAACAATCTTGACTTTTAACACCATGGACTGATTTTGCATTAAAAAGTACAGTGTTATTTTGTTCATATTTTTAATACTTTCTGGGCATAGTTCAAGATAGAAATTATTAATATCCCAAACTGGTAACATACCAACAAAAATACTAGTTTTGAATACCTTAAATGGCATGGCACAAAGTAGGCTTGTATAATGGAAGGGTATCATGGGCAATACTAGTATTGTAATCACTGAGGTTAAGGAGATTGAGAAATTCTAAGGTGGGAGTGTCAAAAGTCACCTCATCATCTTAGGTTGGCGGGAGACTAGGGGGAAGGGTGGAGGCAAGGTCTCTGATGTCATCAAGGAAGAAGCAAGGCTAGCAGGTGACTACATGCAAGGAGAGAGGATGGCAAAAGAGAGCAGCTTGAACTTCGAACGTGGGTGAGTGAAGGCAGTCCGGTGGTGGTCAGGAAATGGCAGTGGGGAGCCCTCGGCCCAGGAAGGAAAACCAGTGAAAGGAGGAGAAGTCTCTGAGTGATTGTGATAATGGGGAAAGCCACGGGAAGGAAACAATTGAGAAGATGGGTCCGTTTGATTACCGCAGAATGGAAGGTAGGCAGGGCTCAGCAGAGGGCACATGGGACTGGGCTCCAAGCCTCCAACGCAGTGAAACAGTAACAGGGTCTAAAGTGAAGGCAGAACTTTCATATGGATTATATAAGCAACCTCCCTCTCAAGGTAAAGAATCGTAACTGTTTTTTGGCTTATTGACACTTCTGAGATGAAAACAGTAGATTGTCTTACCAAAGGGGGGAGGAGGTGGGGGAAGCATATACAACAGCATTTTAAATTCAATTTTAGAAGGTTGATTAACTCCTAAAACTCATTCGCACATGCTTATGACAGACAGAGAGAGAGAGAGAGAGAGAGAGAGAGAGAGAGAGAGACAGAGAGAGAGAGAGAGAAGAGGAGACGGGAGAGGAGGAAAAGATGGAGAGGAAGAAAACCAATATGTCAACAACAATGTGGGAAACCAGGAAGATATATGGGATTCTAACCCAAGACCCTACATCTTTTATCCTCATTCATTATCAACCTGTGTTCATTAAGGGTTAACTGTGCCATGTACTAAATACTGAAGATGTATATGATTCAGTTCTTTGTTATGTACATATCTACCCGGTAACTCGGTGGTTTCTTGTGAAATAAAATCAGCATCTCTAGAGAATGGAATGTACAACATCCAAGGAAACAATACTGAGCAATGAGAAAATGAGATTCAGGTGGAATCAGAGTCTCTGGCTTTGAGTGCTGGTTTCACCATTTAAAATCTGTATGGGGCTTCCCTGGTGGCGCAGTGGTTGAGAGTCTGCCTGCGATGCAGGGGACACAGGTTCGTGCCCCAGTCTGGGAAGATCCCACATGCCGCGGAGCGGCTGGGCCCGTGAGCCATGGCCGCTGAGCCTGCGCGTCCGGAGCCTGTGCTCCGCAACGGGAGAGGCCACAACAGTGAGAGGCTCGCGTGCCACAAAAAAACCCAAAAAAACAAAAAACCTGTATGACCCTGGGAAATGTACCTAAGCTCTCCAAGCCATAGTTTTGTCACCGTAAAATGGGGCTAATCCTAGTACAAATGTTATAGGGTCCTTGTGAGGATTAAATGACTTAATGTGTAGCAAGCCCTTAGCATAAAGTCAGAAAAACTCAACAAATGTTAGCATTTGTTAGCAGGAATGACACAGGAATAGGAAGAAGCCTCTGAATAAGGAGACTTACAGAGCTGATACTCTCACTGTGGCCTTGCTACTACTTAGCTGTACAGCCTTTATAAATGTCATTAGCCCATGGTTTCCTCATCTGAGAATTTAGAAAGAATTTAGTCCACAAAACCTCCCTCACTTCTGATGCTAATTACAAGTTCAGGAGTCCCCAAGACCACCCTTAGAGTCAGTAATTTGCTAGAAGAACTCACAGAACTCACTGAAAGCTGTTACACTCACAGTTACAGTTCATTACAGCTAAAGAGACAGAGTAAAATCAGCCACGGAAAGTGATGCATGGGAAAGAGTCTAGGAAAGTTCCAGCTTTCCAATTGTTTTCTCCCAGTGGAATCAAGGCCAACACTGCTCTCTCAGAAACAGTGTGTGACATGCATTGGGTACTGCCAAGCAGGGAAACTCACCAAAGCCTTCATATGCAGAATCTTTGTTGGGGCTCCATGATCAACTGCCCCCATGGCTGGCCTGTCTCCAGCCTCTCCAGAGATCAAGCTGATACCACACGACTCAAAGATTCCCCATAAGTCACACCGTTAGACTGTCTGACGTGGCCCAAAGTCCCCAGGTAAACAGACACTCTTATCAGGCAGGACATTCAGAGGGCTTAGAGATCACCCCCAGAGGTAGGCAGGGAAAGGCCAGACCTCTCTTTGGATGAGGTTAAATTCTTTATACTACCAAAAGCTGGACTTCCAGTTCTAACACTCTAGACCAGCAACCTTCAAATTTTTGTTGATTGGAACCTACAAAAAGAAATGAATTTTACATGTTGATTTCAACATATACGTGTTTCATAAGACAAATACCCTTTTACTATACGGAATGTATGCTGATATTCTAGTTTGTCTGAATTTATTTTATGAACAATATTGGTAACTTTCCACTAAATTGACCACTAATGCGCCTCAACGTGCAGTTTGAAAGACAGTGATTCAGAGCAGGGCCCTGTGGGCCAAATACAGCCTGCTGCTTATTTTTATAAAAATAGCATTGGAGTAGTTGCCACAGAGATAGTACTGCATGCGAAGGCTGAAATATTTACCACCTGGCCCTTTACAGAAAATGTCTGACGACCCCTGATCTAGTGTAGTATTATGATTTGTGACCTCAGGAAAATACATTTATGATATTGCCTTATATCCATTCCAATGTATGACGAATTCATAAACTTACCCGTTTTGTAGTTTGTACAAACACATAACAACACAAATATTAGACTCCAGGGGATAGTTTAAGCCCATGATTTTTGTGTTCTCAAATGTGTGATTGTGCTACTCGCTATTCAAAAAGCATCTGCAAACTCCTTCCCTTCTAGATAACCTGCACCCTTTTAACTACAGCAAAGTATGAGAAGTTATGTGAGAAACATCTGGCACCGTCAAAGACCTCAGAAGCCAGAGAAATACTGATCAGTATTAAAGAGAAGGAGTTCAGCCTTCATAAGAGAAATGTACCAAGAAAAAACATTCCCACACATACACCCAAAGAAATGTCAGTAGGGGTCCCTCTAAAGTCCACATGCAGATGAAATGTTCAGAAGAATTAAAACAAGAGCAAATTTGGGGGGAGAGGAGTACCCCAGTTCACTCTGGACATCTCTCTCATCTCAGCCCTCTAAGACCGAGTATTAGGAAGAGACTAGAAAGAAATGCAGGCTTCCCCAGAGGGTGAGCTGCGAGTGGCACAATATTATCAGTTTCTGAAATATTAGCAGGATTGGCTTTTAGCCTCACCAGACTGACTGACCGGTGTTGGGAACAGAAATAAAAGCTTGTGACTTCATGGGGTTTGACCCTATTGAAAATGAGCCCCTCTGCTTGAAGAGGTGATCAAGTCGCAGGGGTCCTTTCTACTCTCTTAACATAAGGTGCGAAAAGGACATAATCGGAACCCGTAACCTTCTGCTTTCCAGAAATTGGTGTGTCTGTAAACGGATTTAGTAAAATTAATTTTCAAGAGGCTGCTCATTTTCTCTTTAGTGCAATTCAGCTTTGCCACACTAGCTGTGAAGGTTTGTCAAGTTACTGAAACTCTCAAATTCACTTTGATACAGATTTCTAATCTTCCCCTTCCCACCTTTTTAAATTACTGCCTGAGTCTGTGCCCTAAACATGCCCATGTTTTGCTTTTAGCACCAAAACCTTCTAGTTTATTCTATTGGAGCTGCTTTTCCCCTGTATCCCTAGGCTGTTCCTGTTGGCTTCCACGGTCCAAAACTGAGACCAAAATCCTCACCCAATGATGCAGGTAGATGGTAAAATATCCCCAACTTTCCGCCCTTCTTTGTATCTGTGCCCTTTACCACGTGACTCTGAAGCTCCCTCACTCAAGAGGGGGCACCTATTGTCCTTTCCTCTGAATCTGAGTTTGTCTTGTGTCTTGCTTTGCACAACTGCACGCAGTGGAAGTGATGGTGTGCTTGTTCTTTCCCTAGGCCTTAAGACACTGTTTTTGCTTCCACTCTCTTAGAACCCTGCTGTACTCTGACAAAAAGCCCAGGCAAGTCTATTAAAGGATGAAAGTCACCAACTTTGCCACAGCCAACCCCTAGCCGAGACCCACTGACTAGTCAGCCCAGAACTGATCCATCAACTGACTACAGATGAATCAGTGACACCCACCAAGATCAACAGAGCCAGGCCCAGAAAGATTGACTGGTGAACTCAGAAACAATAATAAATGCATTGTTTTAAGTCACTGGATTTGGGGTAGTTTGTTGCCCACAATAACTGAAAAGCATTTTTAAAGACTTTCTATCAATGACAGTGTACCCAATTAACTATAAGTTCCTTCTGTTCTTGCGATATAAATTTGATAAATGCCTTCTTAGTCGGCCAAGCTGAACTCACTAAGTGGAATTTCTCTCTCTTACTTTAATACCACAAATTCTTTTCCTTCACTTATGCTACTGTGTCTCTTTCCATGAAATGTTCCCAGAAGAAAAGGTAGAAAACGTCCTAGGTTTACCCTCATCACTCACTTATTACCCCTCCTTTTCTCGGACACTTAATCCACTTACACTTTGCACATAAAATTGGCTTCATTAAGTAAACTTGATAACTGTCACCACCATTTGTCTCGACTGCCAATTCCTAGAATGCAGGCAAAATGTTGGCAGAACTTGTCCACAGAGTATCATGTTTACAGGCCCTTAATCCGTTTGTCAAATCAAATTAAAATGAATGGTTTTTAAATGTTTGAATTACTCCCGGCTCCAAATGGAAAAGTCCAAATATTAATTTATTCTACCTTATATCTGTTTTTATATTAAAATAATATATGTAAATAAGAATCAGTTGAAAATCCAAACTTCCAACAATTACTTAAAACAATAAAAGAAAAGGCAAGTCTGGACATGGGCAATTAAAGAGCAAGTGCATCCTCGTTGTATGTTCCTCGTTAATACATGACTTTAGTTATAAAAAGGAAACATTTAGCAACAATGGTCTTTGAACTGTTCCTAAGTAATCAGTGAACTATATCAGTATTTATCAGAGTTTTTAGATGTTTTCAAAATATTTAATATCACTTTGAATGTTTCTCTCCTTTCTTCTTTGTCTCCCTTAGATTGAGACACATCCAGGCTTTAATACTATTCCAAAACACCCAACAAGGCAAGACCAACTCCTTCCCCTTCCTTCTCTGTACTGTGCCCATCAGAGCTGTGAAAGTCGGAGTAACTACGCCAAGTCTGTAGGATGGATAATTCTTTATATATTTATATTTAATCGAATTATTTCCAAATGGGATTTGAGGGTGTTTGTTGATAAATACTGATCATCATCAATACATGAGGACTTTTTATGAATTTAAGGAGCTCTACTCACAACCTAGACAATCAGACCCATTAATTCCCAAAACAACTCTGTGACGTAGGTCATTTACTTCGTCTGTCTCAGGCTGGCTGTAAGAAAAGGTTGAGATGACACAAGCTAAAACTACCTTTACGAAAGAAAACTCAGTTTACAGAGACTGAATTTGATGACATCTTTGAAAAGATTCTTTGGTACCTGTTCTTTAGGGGTATCAGTTCTCTAGGGGTATCACTAATAATTTTGGTATTTGCAAGAAAGTCTTTATAGAGTCTGATTTATCTCTTCTTGGCACTCTACCATAATTCACGTAGCTTCTATCAGATAAATTCTGGTACTAAACTGAGACATATTCTTCAGCAAAAGAGCAAAGCTATTTGATTGTATAATTAGAATTCATCACTGTTATAATAATTCAGAGTTGTGATATGATTTTAACAAAGCAAAATTCACCCCTTTGATAAGTTAAAATTGTTATGCTAGGCTGTGATTACAAAAATAAATCAACCAATCAACCAACAAATGAAAACAATTAAAATAAGTGATGATAAAACTCGATGTCATACACAGGGCAAAAATTTCTGAGGCTATAGTAGCTGGCTACACATATGCCAAAAGGCACCTCGGAAAATTCTTGAGCTAATAATTCTTTTCACTCTGAATATGTTTTGGCTTCTAAAAGAGAGTACGATTGCATAATGTTTAAGGCACAGTCTCTGTTTTGCTAGTTACACTAGCTATATGATTTTGAGTGAATTATTTACCCAATACATAAGGTACTTGTGAGAATTAAAAGACATGATCTATGTAAAAAGCTTACTCCAGTGTCAGACAAATATTAAGCACTTCATATGTATAAGCTATCAGCATCATCATCATTTATCACCATCATCATAATCATAATGCAGGGGACACGGGTTCGAGCCCTGGTCTGGGAAGATCCCACATGCCACAGAGCAACTAAGCCCGTGCGCCGCAACTACTGGGCCTGCGCTCTAGAGCTCGCAAGCCACAACTACTGAGCCCCCGCATGCCACAACTACTGAAGCCTGCGTGTCTGGAGCCCTGAAACAAGAGAAGCCACTGTAGTGAGAAGCCTGCACACCACAATGAAGAGCAGTCCCAGCTCGCCGTAACTAGAGAAAGCCCACACAAAGCAACGAAGATCCAACACAGCCAAAAATAAATAAATAATTAATAATAATAATCATTTAAATGTAATCATCATCATGCCATCATCAGCATCACCACTGAAAAATACAAAACATACGTTCCTGTTTATCCTTAGAGATCATAATATACTCTGTAATTTCCACCTATATCTAAGTATAATTTCTGTAAATTAAATTCCATGATCCTAAGGGTTTTATCTAATTCAATACTGTACCCTTTAGGCCTAAACCAGTGCCCTGTACATAGAGGGAGCTCCAAATATTTTTGTTGTTGAATAAATAAATGCATACATACCTTTACATATTTGTTAATATGGATTCTTTTTCATGACTGTAGAATTTTACAAGGATCTATTTCCTTCATTTTAAGTGTAACTTTTGCACAATAACTTTGGAGCCAATTTCTGAAATTTATAAGCCACCTATTTTAATCCCTCCCTGTCCATTTTCATGTTCAATGAAATTATGTACTCTTTAATATTAGATTTTATTCTTTGTTCAAAGAAAAAGAGGTCATCATTTAATGCGTGTGTGAGCCAAAAGGAAAAGGAAGCAATGGCATCAGTGAGGCTCTACATTCTCCCAGTGTCAGTGAATGGTTTTTAATGGTCTGTGGATTCCTCCCTTCAGACTGAGTGTAGCTTGACTGGAAAAGGTGCTGAGGATGTCCTGGTCTTCCCTGGTTAGGACAGCTCAATGCACAGAGTACAGTGTGAGGTTTCACCCTAACAGGAGAGGGCCCCCAGCACTTTCCTTCTGTGATCTTCCCACTCCTTCTATTAAATCAAAGATATCTTAGACTGTTCTAATCGAAATAGGGGCTTACTTCTCATTGATCATCATCCTTCTAAGACTCAATTAGAAGAGATATAGGTGGAGTATAACTATTACTGACTCAATATATTTGTCTTACTTGGTGGGATGAGCTTAACAGATCAAACTCTATGATGATTAGTCATATCCTGTAAACTATACAAACTTATTACTGATTCATATGATATTAATACCCAAATATACTTACTTTCAAAAGGCTATACATAGAAATATGAATTTTGCTCTATTTTTAAATTACTTTTATTTTTAAACTAGATAATATATTTGCAAGATCCCCAAATCAAAACTTTATACAAAAATATACAATGAGAAATCTCCATCTCATCCTTTCCCACCTGACTGTACCCAACATGGGCCCTAATAGGTAGCAATTTTTATTAGTTCCCTGTACAAACGTCCAAAGTTTATTTAAACAAATAAAAGCAGATGCAAATAGGTATAATATAATGTGCTCAACATGACTAATCATCAGGCAAATGCAAATCAAAACCACACTGATATATCACCTACACCTGTTAGAATGGCTATTATCAAAAAGACCAGCAACAACAGTGTTGGTGAGGATGTGCAGAAAAAGGGACCCTTGTGCACTGTTGGTGGGAATGTAAATTGGTGCAAATAGTACAGAGCTTCATCAAAAATTTAAAATAGAATTTCCATATGATCCAGCAATTCCACTTCTGGGTATTTATCCAAAGAAAATGAAAACATAAGCTTCTAAAAATATATGCATTCCTGTGTTCATTGCATCATTATTTACCATAGGCAAGATATGGCAACAATCTAAGTGTCCACTGATGGATGAATGGATGAAGAAATTGTGTTATAGATATACAATGAAATTATTATTCAGCCATATCAAAGGAAAGAAATCTTACCATGTAACAACATGGATGGACCTTGAGGGTATTATGTTTAGTGATATAAGTCAGACAGACAAAGATAAATACCATATGATCTCACGTATATGTGGAATCTAAAAAAAAAAGGAAAAGAAAAGAAAAGCAAACTCACTGATACAGGAAACTGGTGGTTGCTAGAGGTGGGGTGTTGAGAGAGTGAAATAGGTGAAGATGGTCAACAGGTACATGAAAATCTGACTGCAAAAATCACAGGAAATCAAGGAAGTGCAAATTTAGACAATAATGAGATACCAGTTTGCAACCAATATACAAAATAAATTGTCTTGAAATACCAAGTATGGGTAAGCTTCATATTGTTAATTCTGCCTAGAAACAGAAAAACCAATTTTGCTAATGAGTTCATAGAATCTAAGTCTCAAAGCACAAAGCACAGTAACGATTTAATCAGATACTGAATGATTACAGAACTAGATATGTGGGAAGAAATTAAACCCATGATTTAAATTCTACTTAACAAATTCCCACTTACGGAAGGTTACTTTTACAATATAGCCAAATACACAGTTACCATATTTTTTCATTTTCTTCCTAATGTAAGCTAATACATTTTTAGCAGCTGAACACTCTAAAATCAAGAGGATTTTATTACAATTCTACAGGTTTGCTGATTTACTATGATGAAACAGTGAGAAAAAAACATAATTAGATTTAGTAGAAACATCTGTGAGATTGGATATTTATTAAGGAAAAAAACTGAAGTGGGCTGACTAATTTGTCATACGGTTGAAAGTACATGAAAAGCAAACGTTAGGACTTGGAGGCATACATGACTGAATAGGCGAATGTGACTCATAGAAATTCAGGATCAGCCTTGTAATCCACAACTCTCAAGAAGTTAGGGGATTCAGGTGCTGACTTGGCCCTCCCTGAAGGAAACAAATGATTTGACCTACCTTCCCAATAACCAGAATACCAGATGTTTGCTTCCCCATACAACAGAAGAAAACCTTATGACTTGAAAGAAATGAAACAGCTCATTAAAGTAAAACTTTTCAAGCACCAAGGTACTAATCCCATGCCACCTTAAATGTTAAATAACTAATAGTAGCAATACATCCCCAATACTAATTGTTCTATGGTTGTTGGAAAAAATATCTTTACTTTTTTAAACTCTACCATGGAGTTGATCATGCTTTGGGATAAAATTATCCCTGGGCTCCCAGTAATCCCAATTGACGTCAACACTTGGAAAAAACGCAGGAAACTGAAGGAAATCGTTCCAGCTCTTGGTTTGCTATAACCTGCTCTTTCAAAGGCCTGGGGTATCGTGTTCCTTCTCTGAGAGGGGAAGGAAGGTAATTTCGGAAGCAGGATGCTGATATACTTTAGGAAGCTACTAGAGGTCACGGGCACCTCTCTGGTTTAATAAGGTACACCTATGCATATAAGCAGGAGAAAAGGCCTCCTTGAGGAGAAACCTGGGCTTCCATGCCACACTGAAAATTGCAGGGCAAGTTAGTAACTAAACCCATTTCAGCTGGAGCTAACCTGTCACGGTTTTGCTCGTCTTTCTTTTCACTTTAACCTGGCGCAATCTGCATCCAAAAAAACAGAGCGAGAGGGGGAAAATGCTCAAAGAAAGGAAGAAAGGTCCTTTTCTTTGAGGTCGTGCCGCCGGTGCCTTCATGAAAGACTTGAGCAGGCCATATACTTTGTTGTTGGTTTTTTTGTTTGTTTTTTTCCAGCAACAGAGACGTCAATGGTTTAAAGAACGGGGGAGCTTACATGTCTGAAGCACGGTCCTGGAGTGACACCTCACCGGATACTGCGGACTGCAGGCAGGACGCGACGGCAGTCTTCGCTCCGGGGAAGGGCGTGTGGGGAGGGGCCGGTGGAGGGTGTGCTGGGAGAGGTTGCCAGTTATAGGGGAATTGACGTCAGGCCGGCTCATTAGTTACCAGGGAAACCAGTAGAGGGGCACGCCCCTCACAACCCCTTTGCTGATAACAATCACCAGCTGGGGCCTGGGGCAAGGGCATAGGAAGGTCAGTCAGTACCCTGCATAGGGTGTAGGTGAAGCAGGGCCTGGTCTGGCAGCGGATGTACACAGAGCAAGGGAACAGCCATCTTGAGTGGCCTGACCATACGTCCCACACCTACGTACCCAGCAGAACCCTTACAATCTTGGTCCACAGCTTTTCCGAGATATCTTTGGGGCCAGGCCATATACTTTGGCGTGCTGCATCCTCAGGCTAAAACTTCTGTAGCTAGGATCCCATGGTGAAAAGTTAAGCTGTGAATCGGGGGAAAGTATTCACAACACCTTTCACCTGCAAAGGATGAGTGGCCAGAATACATGAAGAATTCCAACGAAGCAATGAGAAACAAGGCAAGCTAATTTTAGAAAGTGGCAAAAGGTTAATTTGTCCCTTTGGAGAAAGAAAGGAGGCGAGCTTGGCCCGGGCCTGCTGGAAGAGGCTGGTAGGCATAGGCGCAGAGCTAAGCATCTGTGCCAGTGCCCAATGCCACAGAACTGGAGGGTCGCCACGCCAAGGCCTGGCAATCACGTTGGAGATGCGGCTCCCTGCGGGAGGACAGACCAGCGCTGGCCCCCAGGGGGTCCTCCTGATTCCCAGCCCACTCCCTTTCTCCAGGCCACTATCGTAGAAACACTCTGAACAAAATCTGTATGACATAAACCGGGAAGTGCTAGTGTAGACGTGGCTTGGCCTGGTTCCTGACCCAAATAATCTGACTACATCAACTTTAGGAACTCTGCTCACTCAGTTCCCTAATAGTTACTGTTAGCTGAAAACATTCCAGGAGTCAGAACTCAGTGCTGTAAACCTCCTGAGATGTGAAGCAGAGAGAGCTGGATCTGAGACCTGATTTATCAAACCACCTAATCTTTAGATACAGGTCCCAAACACCCAAAAGGTTATGGGAGAAGTATAAAAGGTAATGCAAAAAAACCAACCAAACAAAAAAAATCCCCCAAAACAACAGCCTTCTTAAATCACCCACACTCATTTTCCAGAGATAAAACTTTATTTGAGGCATCAAGCAATATACTGAAAGAGGTGAGTCATGCACAAGTGATGTCCTTATTCCCATAATCGTACATTTGATACTCTCTGTCCTCTTAAAAGGGGTGTGTAGTGCGCAAGACGAGAAGCACATAGCTTTCAGACAAAACCATATCTCTGTGAGCACTTAAGAAAGTCTCCTTTAAATTTTGTTGTTCCTTCTTTAAAAGGCACGTCGGTTTTATTTCAGAAAACTACAACAAACTACTTCTTCCACTGAGGAGGAAGTTTCTCCCCAGAGTTATTTATGAAATAATGCAGCTGCCTTTTTCTTTAAAGGGATTCTTGTCTTCTGGAATTCCTTTCACCAGAGGATCTTCTCCAGAACGTTCTTCAATATAGTTCTTTATTTCTTCAGAACATTTAGACACCTTAAGGAGAAAAAGAAAGGAAAGAAAGAATGAATCAGGTCAGGATTGTTCAAACTTTGTCACCACCCTTCAGTGAAATTAATATAATTGGGTACAACCAGAAGTTTTTAAATGAAATAGAATAGAATAAAAATATTAGAGTACAGCACAGAGCCTATATAATATATATGAATGATACAGTCTATGTAAAATATATTTCTTACTATGGTCAGGGTCAAAAAGGTTTGAAAGTCACTGTATTAAAAAAATTACCTCCAAATGGACTTGAGGACACGGGAGGGGGAAGGGTAAACTGGGACCAAGTGAGAGAGTGGCATGGACATATATACACTACCAAATGTAAAATAGATAGCTAGTGGGAAGCAGCCTCATAGCACAGGGAGATCAGCTCGGTGCTTTGTGACCACCTAGAGGGGTGGGATAGGGAGGGTGGGAGGAAGACACAAGAGGGAGGAGATATGGGGATATATGTATATGTATAGCTGATTCACTTTGTTATACAGCAGAAACTAACACACCATTGTAAAGCAATTATACTCCAATAAAGCTGCTAAAAGAAAAAAAATTACCACCAGCATTTTCTATCCACTATGCCTCATGATTTCCTTCCTCTGCTGAAATACAATTATGACGTGTCCACCATATTTTAGGAACTGAAACATACTCCACTTTCAATTTTGCACGCTAATGAACAGATGCAATAGTAGATACTCCCCAAATGTTTGGGGGTGTGACCTGCAAAAAGTCTCACTTACTGGGTATGTGCCAGGTTCTGCAATTTCATAAAATGATAGAAGCATTGAAGAAAGTCTGACTCCGGAGAGGCTAATGTTGTGCAAAAGTCACCCCCATCCCCAGCCCATGTTTCTGCTCAGAATTGATCATAAGAAAAGACATCGGAGGCTTAGTAGGCTTATCTGAGGCTTGTGTTTATATAAGTAGTTTAAACTTTTTCTGAATGGAGGAAGGATTGAATAGTTTCTTCAAAAACTCCATTCAATAGAGACAGTTTGTAAGACTGATTTTTTAAAAAGGGAGGGGAATAAACAAGAAAGAAAGAAAAAAAGGATTACTGTCTTAATGAAGGCCTGCATTAGTAGTAAGAAATTAGAAGTAAAAATTAGAGAAGTTCCAGAAAATTCCAGTGGAGTCCTCTTAAAACTAGGCAAATGTTCCCATTGATTTTGTAATCTAGATTAGAAATCTTCAAACTGTTTTAATGTTGATCACTAAAAAATGTTTGCATATGTATCCCAAAATGTAAATAATTATTTACTTATAACTAAGTGCAGTTACTACTGTTAATACATCATGTATAATCATAAAATATAAACTAGAAATTATTAAAAGATGAGATTCTAAACTAGCCAAAAATATATCATTTTGCAATATATACACATATCAAATCACTATGTTATATGTCTAAAATTAACATAATGTTTCATGTCTATTATACCACAATTAAAAATTTTTTTTAATAAAAAATTTAGTGTTTTACTCCCACACCTCAAAGATTCTTGGCACGTCAGGGTGGAGGCCTAGGTGATACAGTTAAAATGTGGCAAAACAAAATCTTTACAAATCTTTACAAGTACCATTCTCTCAGGTAACATTTGCTGTCAATCATTGCTGACATTCATTGTGCGGGCATTTTAAGTGAATTCTCAGAGGTGATGATGTAAGTGTCCATAAGCTGGGCTCTGTGGCCACAGAGAAATTTGTGGATAAGACTCATGTTTCCCCAAATTGTATCTGTTCTTAGAGAGGCTTCTTCATTAGGTTTCCAAAAAGATGTGTAACCTCCGGAAGTGAATAATGACTTCTCTGATGCATTTCCTTCCACAGTCAAGAAGATATGTTTGAACAACAACTAGCTAGAGCCAGAATTCAGCCTGTGTATTTTGTATCCTTGGCCTGAGCAGAATACACGGCTCAGAAGTGAACAATTTATTGACAGAATAGTGGACTGGGCATCAAGAAGATATGTGTTCTAGTGTTTTCATAACTGCTCTATCATTATCTCTGGGGTCTTAACTAAAAGGCTGGTTAGCCTCCTCAGGATTCAGGTTTTTTAATCCTTAAAAGTGAGTGGGTTGAATGATCTCTAAGAGCCATAATGTTTTTCTAGCACTAAGACTCTATAATTCAAAGTGCATAATAAAATGCTGGAATCTTATTATTAGGACGTAGTTGCCTCTCCCTCTACCCTCTAAGGTTATCCCTGAAGTTTTCTCTCCCTCTGGCACAGACTTGGGGTTTCTGGAACTGAAAAGCCAATCCAGCAGGGTGTGTCCTAAGGAGTGGAGGGAGCTGGCAGGGAGGAAAGGCTAATGAATGATACCTTTAACTTCCACACAGTCAGCTGCATCCAGGCCCCTGCCCAATTTCTAATTTGAAGCTTGATAATTGGAAGACACTTGTCTCTTTTTTTCCCTATAAGTTCTGCATAGTGATACCAAATATTAAGATATTTCAACTTCAATATATGCAACTCTGTTTAATTTGTAACCTCTGAGGTTCAATGCGTGAAAAAAATCTAAGTGATCAACAGATGCCCAACTGTGGGCTTTGCCATCCACAAAATGGATCCCTTAAAGTTTCAAGAAACAATCCTATGCACTGGGTCCTGTAACTTTGGTTTTTCCTTTAAACACAGCAGTATTAATAAGCCACAGAAACTTTCAACATGTACAAAAAGGACTTTGAACTTCAAAATCCTGGAAGACTAGGGATTTGGAAGTTACAGATTAAATTTGAGAAAAGAAATGTATAAAGAGTAAAACACAAAAAAGCCTGCACATTCCAAACATCACTCAAAATGTGCCTTCTGAGTAACAAGACTCTTGTTATGAACAGATTTACCATAACTAGAGCAGGAAGGTAAGTGAACGTATTAACCATACCTACTTCCTTTCCATTTTTTCCTTACCTTTTTCTAGTATTAGACCATAGAGAAATAAAATCAGCTTAAATTTTTCTTGCTGGGGAGAAGGGACTATGTTTCTTGTTGGGGAGAAAGGACTATTTTTCCCTTAAAAAATTATCTATCCAAAAACCTATTCCTGGACTACAGGTTGCCTGATTGAGGAAAAAGGGAAGAAACGAAGGCCTGTATTCCCAGTAAAAACTTAAAGTAAAAATTACAAAGTCTCCAACAAATTTCAGTGGAGACTTCTGAACACTGGGACATATGTTCTAACAGAATTTGTAATCCACTTCAGTGGTCTCTAAAATTTCTAATCATGATCACAAAAAAGAACTTTTGTATGCAGTATAATTATTTGTTCATAAATAAATACAGATACTACTGTATAGGTATTAGTTCATTGCACATACTTACAAAACATAAAGTGGAAATTATAAAGGGATGAGATTTACAAATAAATAAAGATAGATACTGTAATGTTTTGCTCCCAAGCCCCAGTGGACTGTTCATCACACACTTCCTAGAGAGCCCTGATGAAACTCAAAACTAGGTAATTCAAGACTTACATTGTGATTTTTTTTTAAAACCCTTTAAATACCGTTCTTTCCCATTATGAAAAAGATCAAGGAACTAAGTAGCCATCTGCCTTTTCCCTACAGCTTGAGTAGTTTTTAAAACCAACTAACAGCAGGCAGAATTTCTTGTCTGTTCCCCTCATTCTCAAACATTTGGCTTTAAAATTACTCATGAGATCCTTGCTCTCTCCTTTACCTCCTGTGATTTCCCCACATCAGCTGGCAGTTCCCAAGCACCACCAAAGCCCTTCTTCAAAAGAAGCTGCAGAAAAAAGGAAAAAAAAAAAACAAAAACAAAAACCCAAAACAAAACCCCACCCCCCACCCCCCACCCCCCGAGCCAAAACCTATTTTACTGCAACAAATTAGGAAAAGCTGACTTTGGTTCATTTCAGAGAAGGAAATATTCTGGGACATCCAACTTACCTGTTGTCTCTGCAACTTGACTTCTTTGCGAAGTTGCTCAACTTCCATCTTCAGCTTTTCCTTTTCTGGCAAATCTTCGATGTGAAGGGCCGGCATTTTCGCCCCAGACTGGGCGCAGGGACAGCTGTGGAAGTGGGGCGGCTGGACGTGCCGCAAACCAGGGCGCGTCCCGAACTAACTACGTTGCCTGCGCACCCGGCCAGCGCAGGAGGTGACAGCCTCCCCCAGCGCCCCGACGACTTCCCCTCACGCCAGCCCTGCCTAGCGTCCCAGGATCTTAAAACCCCTGCTCTTTTTCTCAGATCTCCACAACCCCAGGAGGCCTGCCCCCGGGAGCCCGGGGAGGGTTGAATTTGCGAGGGGGCCCAAGGACGCAGAGAGGCTGCGCGCTGCGCTGTGCGGGCTCCCGCGGGGATGCTGGCCGGGCCCGCCCCGGCTCCCGACCCTGCCACGCCCGCGGGAGACCGGCCTGGGCTGGGGCCAAAGGGTTGGAGTTGAGCGAGCCCACTTTCCTGGAGAAACAACAAAAGTTTTACTTTTTGTTCCATTTTTTTCCCCCCAAGTCACATCCGGGTTTTGTTTGTGAAGCAAGAAAAGGAGGACACTAGCCGGCAGGAAATAACGGCCCTTCACTTCTCCAAGAGTTTCAAAAATATACAGCATGTAACTTTCCTCCAGCTACATACATGTTTACTGTGGGAAATGTGGACGCTTAAGAAAAGGCCCAAGAGGAAAATGAAACTGAGCTGTAATCACAGAAACGCCCATCACATCTGTTGATGTATACACACCCAGTCTGTTAAATGCCAGAAGCGGATTAACAAATTTTGGAATAAAAAAGGTATCGGGATGTGAATATTGTTTATAACTCGCACAGCCATTTTCTGACATTAATAAATTGTCATCCTCAACAACAGAGTTTTATTCTTTCTTCAGGGGAATGTTTTGTAATGTTCGAAGTATAAGCGGATGATCCTAGAAAAGACAGAAGCAGAAATCTTGAAGTTCTTACCAGAAAGTATTTCTCCATTCCCCATCTGTCAAGGTTTGGGTGACACTTGACACCGAGGGTTTTGAATTCCTGGCTCAAGCATCTTCCTGGATGTTTGCAGTGGATTCGCTTAGTATTGGTTACTCCACTTTCTGGAAAGCAACATGCATCTAGCTGCTACTTTGTGAAGCCAGGAACAATGTCTGATGTGACAAACGTTTGCATGCAATACAAGGTTTCCCTTTGACTATCTAAAACGTTGTTAATGATGCTCAAAAGACTAGAAGAAAAATAAAGCATGTAGGAAGAAAAAATAAAGTATCCCAAGCAGTCAGATACATACTCCTTTCTCCCCAGAGATTACCTCCTGCCTATAGAGTCAAATTCAAGTTGAGTAGAGGCAGTAACTGAATATTTCAGGTTATTTGGCCTTAGACACCATAGCCATTCCGTTTTGTAAACAGAGGTTTTTGTTTGCTCATAATTCCTCACCAGGCTCCACCCACTTATCCTCAATAAATATATTAGAATGAAAAGAACAATGAGCCCCTTGATGAGTACTCATGGGTTGCAGTCCCTGCTCTGCCACTGGCCATCACTAGAAAAGTCACTTATTTCTTCCTGGATTTTGGTTTTCTAGTTTGTGAGATATGTCATGGGGTAGGGGAGGGGTGAATTAGCTAAGGTGAATTTCATTTCTAATTATATTTACGTATCTACATCTGACACATCACTTTCACAAAGAAAAATATTTAGGAGCTTCATTTTCTGTATTTGAAATACCACACATTCCAGGATCTCCCAGGCTCAAAACACTTGGATCAGCTGCAGGAGTTTCCCCTGTTAGCAAGCAGTGAGCCAACACAAAAAGCTCACATCTGTTTCCAGAACTGATTTTTTTTTTTTTTAATTTCCCCATTGCTTAAATTTAAAAGGTTGGTTAAAACTAGCTTAAATAAGTTAGTGAAAGTAAGTTAATGTGGCCTGAATTAAATAAGTTCAGCACCCAAATTAAATAAGTTGGTTAAGTAAATTAATGTTTGTCTGTTCCAAATCATAAGAATAGAGTTATTTTGGCCTTGAAATTTCTTCCCTGTGAAATCATCTAGTTGCATGCAGTGATATTTATAAATCCATAATGGTTCTTTAACTTCTTCCACAGTATTATGAGACTTAAATTAGAAATGAAATACATATTAGTATAATTTTAAAAATTTATTCTTATCAAATAATTCACATGCTAATAATATATTAAGTAAATTGATTAAACTGAGTTGGGAAATGCTGACATCTCATGATCACATGGCACTGAAAAACATTTTGCTGTTGTTTGGTTTTAAATGGTAAAATGATGGGTACTTTTTTCTTTAAAAAACAAAAAAACAAAATACAAGAGTATGTAGCTCCCTATTCCTAAGCACTACTTCACCTCCTACGGGGCAACCATGGTAAGCAATTTCTCGTGTATTCTCGAAGACATATTTCATCAGCAAAATATTTTGGATAAACAAATGTTAAAATCCATTATTAGTTGTATCCAATTGTGTTAACTTTTTACTTATATTGTACATATTACCTCTAATGAAGTTACTTTACAAAATAGTATGTGTAGAAACCATTCTGCAGTGAAGATGACAGATGTAATCAGAAATGAACCTTTATTAGCCCACTGTCTCTTGACAAATGTTTTAAAGAATCTGCTAAATTAAAAAAAAAATTAACCATGTGGTTATTTTCACTTTTAAAGTATAAAAGAGCAAAGACTATGACATATTTACCTTGGCATGTAAAGAAAGGGAAAGCTCTTTGACTATTTTTCTAATGTATAAAGTATGCTGTTAAAAATCCATGTAAAGAAAAGTCTATAAGCAAATGTTGAGGTTAATTTTATTGGAGTTGATTTAATATAACATGAGCTCAAAAAAGCAGGGTTCTAGTTTTATCTTGTGAGTTTTTCAAGACATAGATCCCTTCTGCCTCTGTTCTGTAGTATAAATAAAACTAGGTTACCTCCCAAATTCTGCTCTTCTAAAATTTATAAAGTAAATGGTGACTGTTTAGGCCATGAAAATGATTGTTTCTTTAAGGGAAATATTTAACCCACATTTGATGCACTCGGTTCATTTGATATTCATTCAATTTATTATAAGATTCCTTTTCCAGATAAAAATAATAGGAAATCACAAGATGACCAGGTCTGATGCTCCAATTTTCATTAACAATTACTTACAATTCATCGTATCAAAATGATTTACCAATTCTGTCCATATAAGAGCTTAATTTCTACTGCATATGATTGGTCTTTTTCATTACTCAGTTTACTGTCTTCCTTGTGGCAATACATTCTTTTAAGAATTTAGGAAGTTTGAAATTAGCCTTGTTTTGAAATTGGGCAAAAATCAAATCAATCCAAATTAAAATAACAGTGAGCGTTTTTGTTGTTGTTGTTGCTAAAGTTTAAACTCACCTATATGTACACTGGTGGCCCTGGAATAACAACTTCTGAAAAAAACCCACAGTCACTGACTGCCAGTTGTAGCTGTGTAGGCTGAGGGACATTCTGATTTTATTACCTTCTTCCTGGACCATCTTTCCTATAATTTTTATCTTATTCAAATTTCTGCTGACAATCTGTATTTTTAAGCAACAGGAATTTTACTCTATGGTTGATTTAATCATTAGTTAAGCCAATAAGAATTCTGAGTTATCCAATATAAAAAATACCTCCCTTGCCTGCTTTTAATTGAACACTTATTAAGTTAATTAAATTGTAGAGACAATTTATTAGCTGATATGGCAGTTTCAAAGATGAACAGTTTCTGACTTGGGAAATTTACAGTATAGCATTGATACTAAGACAACCATATAAATTAGAGTAAGAGAAAGCAAAGTAATGTTAAATGACTTAAGAGATATATGCTGGGAATGGAATGAGAGACTGAGATAGTTTTCAGTCAGCCTCAGAAGAAGGGTAGGATTTCAAAAGGCTGAAATGAGATGGAGTGGAGGGACATTCGGGTGGAGAGCTCAGTACGACTAAATCCAGGTGAGAAAATGAGGTGGCACGTCAGGGATTATTTAATAGTTAAGTCTGTTGACTACAGGAAGTCTAAAGGTTTTATAATAATAGAAGACATTTATTACTCTTTTTCTATATGTTTATCTCCTATCTAAATGATTTTATACAGTCACATAAGGATCCACCTTAATCCATTTTACAAAGTTCAAGTGTTGAAATTACTTATCTGAAGGTCTCAGCTATAAAGTGGATGAGTCAGGGTTTTAATGTAGCATCTTCTGGCTCCCAAATCTATTTCCAGTTGTTAGATGAAAGGTAGAGATGTTGTTAGGACTATACATGTTACTAAATGCCAAAGCCAAGACTTCATATTTTTTTAATCAGAAAAAAAAAAGATATATTGAACACTTAATAATTAAATGGCACATGGAAAAAGCTCCTAGAGACAGACAACAATTAAACAAACAAATAGATAAAACATATAGGATGCTAGAAGGTGGTGGGTATTATGGAGGAAAATTAGAGTGGGAAAGGGAGATAGGGAGTGCTGGGGGTAAGGGTGGAGAGGGTTTTTGTAATTTTACACAGGGGAAAAAAGCTTCTCCTGAGGAAAAAAGACGAGACTCCTGTAGTTTATCTTGGAATCCCTTAATACACAAAGCATGTTTTGTAATAGGGAAGAATCTTTTGTATTCTATTACAAGTTAATCACTAAAGGGATATTGCCTATAAGCTTAAATTATACATAATGGCCCATATTTGGGAACCCTGCCTCCCAGGTAATATGCATTTAGCTAAAATACCTTTGTTTAGCTCACAGGAAACATTCTGACCAGGCCCACCTGTGAACGATGGCAGGGAAGAAGAAATGAATACATCCCCTCCAGAGGCTGATGGGAACCAGGAAAGGTTTGACTTTACTCCCTCCCCTTTTAGTATAAAAGAAGCCAGAATTCTAACTCAGGCAAGATGGTTCTTTGGGACACAAGCCCACCATCTTTTTTAGTTTGCTGGCTTTCTGAATAGAGTTGTTTATTGCTTTCTGAATAGAGTTGTTTCCCGAAGAATTCATCTCTTGATATTGGCCTGTCGTGCGGCAAGCAGTATGCGCTTAGACTCAGTAACAGTTTGATATGTGTTGGAATGTGTTGCTAGCGATTCATCCAGAGATCCAGAATTTGGCCCTGAGAAATTTGCCAATTCATTTCTCTGATCCTCGATTTTCTCCACTCCAAGATGAAGGGGTTGGACAAGTGTCAATAGATCTTTGCTGAACATTTACTCTGGCCAGAGTAGGAGGGCACTGTGCTAGGAGCCAAACCTGAGACGACCTTTAGATTCCCTTCCAGGCCCAATCATAGATAACTCTTATCTTGGTTTTTTTTTTTTTTTTTTTTTTGCTGTACGCGGGCCTCTAACTGTTGTGGCCTTTCCCATTGCGGAGCACAAGCTCCGGACGCACAGGCTCAGCGGCCATGGCTCTCGGGCCCAGCCGCTCCGCAGCATGTGGGATCTTCCCAGACTGGGGCACAAACCCGTGTCCCCCGCATCGGCAGGCGGACTCTGAACCACTGCGCCACCAGGGAAGCCCTTATCTTGTTTTTAAAAGGATGACAATCAATTAGCATTTGTGAGTATTCTGATTACTAATGTATCCAAAAACAGCACTGTAAATGTGGGATAGCAATAAAGAGACACTAACAACAAAAATAGTTTCCGAGTTGGGGTAGTTTACACTTGTCATTTGTTACAGAAGCGTAGGCAAGTTATCTCTTAGTCAGTAGCACAAAGGTAGTGAAATTTGGCTTATGAAAACTCAGTTAAGATGCCGGGAGGAAACTGATTAGGAAGGTGATGCAGGTGATGGCTATTATTCTATCATCTGCAGAAAAAATTCTATTCTATCACTGCTGCAGAAAAAAAGGACTATACTGGTGAGTCTTTGTGGGGAGGGGATGGAATAGCATGCATCTTAAAGGATTCTAAGTATTTTGTCTAGTTCTGTTCCCAGTAATAATACTAGTTAACACTTACTGGGTCTTACTACATGTCAGACAATATGCTAAGTGCTGTAGTTACCCTAGTATAATATTTAACCACCATGAAAAAGGGGGTTGGATCATTATTATCCCTATCCTACAGTAGAAGTCAGGCAGGCAGTAAAGTGCCAGAGCCAGACCTTTCTGGCTTCTCATGACCTTTATTTGAGTGCTGCTTAAATCCACCATGCACCATGCTCCATGACCACAGACTGAACCCTTAATCCAACTGGCATTCTGGGAAAAAGTCATGTCACTGGTGACATGTCACTGGTGACAAGCAGAATTGGTAAGAATGCAGAAAGAGGTTATGTTACAACCACTGCTGCTGACTGGGGGTTGAAAGAGGGAAACAAAAAACAGAACATCAACAACAAAACTCTTTACAGCATACTTTCTGCCAAGATAGGTTTTCCGTGAATCAAAAGGATAGATTTCTTAATTCTCTAAGTAAGTGAAAGGTTGGGGAAAATACAAGTCTAACCATGAAATTAAGAGTGCTGAAAGGGTAATGGAGAAACATAAAACATTAACTATATGCTGGCATCCGGAATAATATAGACTCATTTATAAAACATATTATTGTTAAAGAAATGGGCCAATCAATATTTGTTGTCAGTTATGTGTTAAACCCTGTGCTAAGTACTTTAAGAAAAGCATAGACTTGTGCATTATCACAGTCCAAATTTTATTAAATGCTCATATTTATAATTTTAAAATTCATGTACATGCTTAACAGTATTATTACATATGACCAAACAGTATGTCATTAAAGCTCAAGATATTCCATGGAATTAAAAAATTTTTTTTTTATGAAATCACACAGCCTCCTTTGAGCTCCTTGAAGGGATTTTTGTCCTCTGGGATACCCTTTACTAATGGATCCTCCCCAGATCTTTCTTCAACATAATCCCTTACTTCTTCACAACATTTGGACACCTTAAAGGAAAAAAAGAAAGAGGTGACTCATTTGGCTTAATAGAGAATACTGCAGAATCCAAGAATGCAGTTATAATAATAATTTTTGTGTGTGTTCTATCTTTTTAATGTGATTCTGCTTTCTGCCAATGCATTTGTACTTTCTACGAGAGAAGAAGAAATAGCTGCTCCCTGCCCTGTCCTTGTGGATATCTCTGGGCAAAGGCTAACCAGCCGCCATACTCCAGCTAAGGGCTCTCAGCACACGCTGCCTCCGGCTTCTTTAGAGGAGACAGGGTCCAGGGATCAGAACACAGCTGACAGCACAAGTCAAGAACGTTACCAGAGTGAGCATTGATTAAATCGTTGACTTCATTCCAAAAATATGACCTGTGAAGGTGGAAGGGAATGAATAATTGTTAAATTCCAGGCTTGTCACCACTCCTGGATTCTCAGAAGTATACACATGTAATTTTATTTTAAGCTGGTCTACAATGATTGATCATGATTGTAAACTTGAAGGTGAGCTCCAAAGGGACCTTTGGCTGATGTGTTCACATGTATCCCAGGCATCTAGAACAGAGCCTGCATTTAGTTGGTGCTCAGTAAATAAATACTGGCTAAACTAGATCATTCGTTTTGCTTATGAGCTTGCTCCTTAGTCATCTGCTCCATTATAGTAATGACCCTGTGAAAAATCAGGCTTTAGTATTTTAATGGACTCAGCCAGAGCCTGTTAATGTACCATGTAACATACTGTTTAGAGAGAGGCAAAGTTCTATACATGTGTAAGTATGAGTATGTGCGCGTGTGTGTGTGTGTATACACATGCCTATACACACATGGGACCAAATTATTCATTTCTTTTAATGGTCAACTTGTTTTGTTTTCACTTAATTTATCCTTCATGACATTAACACAAAACTGCTTCATTTTTGGCAGTCCATGAAGTGACCATTCTGTAAGTTACCTAAGGAATTTATTGTTTTGTTTTAATAAAATCTTCACACCATTTTTGCATGAAAGTTCTAAGCAACATTAGACAGAAGACTTAAGATTACTTAGACTCTGCAAACTCATTATCTACATATTAGAACAGATCATTTCTAATCGGGGGCAGGACATTGTTCAGGTGGCTCCTTCACAGGACGATACTTGGAGTTTATGCACACATTTGAAATATGCAATACTTTAGATTCACTTTTATCCCCTCAAAATTCAAACTGGGGATTTAGATTCACTTCTTCCCCTGTCTTCCAAACACCAGCTCTTTGGGCCCCAACCAGTTGTCAGGAACAGGACTCAGTGAGGGGTTAGTTTTGACAGTGCCTGGCTAGGATCTGAGGATCCTGAGGAACAGACTACCTAAAATCCTATGTGGGTGGATGCGCTTCAAAATTATTTCACGGAGCCTTATTATAAGTATATATGGTTTAATACAGGATTACATGGCATGGTAGAAAGAGTACGGGCATTGGATTCAGGCCATCCCAGGATTGATTTTGACTCTGCCCACTTACCAGCTGTGTGTCCTTAGTTAAAATAGTTTATCTAAGGTATAGTTACTTCATCTATGAAATATGAGAAGCAACACAGATTGCATTAAGTACCTGGCATACACAGATAGTCAATCAAATGGTAGCTATTACTATAAAGATTGCTTTTAGTTTTTGCCTATTATATTTGCTTATAGTCATTGTAAATCTTTCAGCTTTAGAAACTGATGCAAAGAGTTGTCTTACTCTGACAATAATGCTGCCTTAACAGCAAAGTAGGTTGAGGCACATTATGAATCGGTCTGGTTCATAGATATAAATAATAATTTTTAAAGTAATAATAATTACATATTGTTACTATTCCCATTTTATAGAAGAAGAAACTGGCACAGATGAGTTAGCTCATTTAAGTGAGTATTACACAGGAAGTAAGTTGTAGAGCCCCAATCTGAACCAGGAATATGGTTCCAGAGGATACCCACTTACCCGTACCGTGATGACACTATGCTATCCTGTGTCAGAGCTCTGGATTCAGGCTTGGAAAGTTCTGTGTGTGAGCATGTATGTGTAGTTTTGGCAGTCTGACACTAGATTAAATTGACTTCCAAGAGCAAAGACACATTGAGTAATAGGGCAAAGGAACCCCAAAACCTGACAAATGGGGACGGATGCGATATTTATCCAAAACAAAAATTCCCAGGTGAACTTGCCACAAGTGAATAGTAAACATGACGACAACCAAACTGCCTACAAAACAATCCTGAGTATATAAATAACAAAACAGCATTTGGATGTTTCAAATAAAGAAGAAAAAGATAACCCTCCTTTACCTCAAAAGTTTATTTTCCCCCAATTATAAACATAAGGATTTAAACTTTTTTGGTGTACGTTCCAAGCTTCTGTGCTGTTTACAGATTTAATTTTATCTTTTAAAAATCACATGTTTTGCCTGTATGGAAAGGGCAACAGGGAAGTTTGAGACAACTATAAACATAAAAGAAGTCAAAATTCCAATTTTTACTGGGAGTAAGAGTTTTGAGCAAAGTATGAAGATAATACAAGCTTCTATTTTTGCTTTGGCCTGATGAGGTTTTTTTTTTTTTTTAAGAAATATGAAATATACTCTTCTCACTTGTGAAGGAGTTTTTGTTCTACTGATGTTCCCAAAACAAAGAAATCTAAAATACATATCTACATTTTCTAAGCTTCAGTCACTGTTTGGTGGAAACTTTTATTCCTTTGCCATTTCTCCTCCTTCTACTGGCAGAGGACTTTTCGTAACCATTTCTAAGATCTGACAAATGTTTTTAGGAGAAACCAGTGAGTTCTTGTGCCTGAACTCATTTTTATTTGCAAAGAAGGAATAGAATGTATTCATTCATTACTGGCCATGACAGTGCTGGAGGGGATGTCTTGGCTAAAAGTATTTGAACAATATCAAATAAAGAGAAGCTTATCAATTTAGAAAAGTAAAAACAAAATGCCTATACGCATTGCTTTACTTTATTGCTAAGCTAAAATATGATGTCTCATATTCTTCATTTTATTTTTCTTTCCCTTTTATTTAAAACAACTCTATAGGAGGACGCTTCAAGATGGCGGAGGAGTAAGACGTGTAGATCACCTTCCTCCCCACAAACACATCAGAAATACATCTACATGTGGAACAACTCCTACAGAACACCTACTGAACGCTGGCAGAAGACCTCAGGCTTCCCAAAAGGCAAGAAACTCCCCACATACCTGGGTAGGGCAAAAGAAAAAAGAATAAACAGAGACAAAAGGATAGGGACAGGGCCTGCACCAGTGGGAGGGAGCCGTGAAGGAGGAAAGGTTTCCACACACTAGGAAACCCCTTCGTGGGCAGAGACTGCGGGTGGCGGAGGAGGAAAGTTTTGGAGCTGTGGAGGAGAGCACAGCAATGGAGGTGTGGAGGGCAAAGCGGGGAGATTCCCACACAGAGAATCACTGCCGACCAGCACTCACCAGCCTGAGAGGCTTGTCTGCTCACCCACTGGGGTGGGCGGGGCCTGGGAGCTGAGGCTTGGGCTTCGGAGGTCAGACCCCAGGGAGAGGACTGGGGTTGGCTGCATGAACACAGCCTGAATGGGGCTAGTGCACTACGGCTAGCCAGGAGGGAGTCTGGGAAAATGTCTGGAGCTGCCTAGGAGGCAAGAGACCATTGTTTTGAGGTGCGTGAGGAGAGGGGATTCAGAGCACTGCCTAAACGAGCTCCAGAGATGGGCGCGAGCCACAGCTATCAGTGCGGACCCCAGAGACGGGCATGAGACGCTAAGGCTGCTGCTGCCGCCGCCAAGAAGCCTGTGTGCGAGCACAGGTCACTCTCCACACCTCCGCTCCCGGGAGCCTGTGCAGCCACCACTGCCAGGGTCCTGGGATCCAGGGACAACTTCCCCGGGAGAACGCACGGCGCGCCTCAGGCTGGTGCAACATCATGCCGGACTCTGCCACCAAAGGCTTGGCCCGCATTCTGTACCCCCAGCCTGAGTGAGCCAGAGACCCCGAATCAGCTGCTCCTTTAACCCCGTCCTGTCTAAGTGAAGAACAGACGCCCTCAGGCAACCTATACACAGAGGCAGGTCGAAATCCAAAGCTGAACCCCAGGAGCTATGTGAACAAAGAGAAAGGGAACTCTCTCCCAGCAGCCTCAGGAGCAGCGGATTAAATCTCCACAATCAACTTGATGTACCCTGCATCTGTGGAGTACCTGAATAGATAACAAATCATCCCAAAATTGAGGAGGTGGACTTTGGGAGGAACTGTAGACTTGGGGTTTGCTGTATGTGACTGACTAGATTCTGATTTTTATGTTTACCTTAGTATAGTTTTTAGCACTTGTTATCATTGGTGGATTTGTTTATTGGTTTGGTTGCTCTCTTCTTTTTTTAAATACTTTTTTATTTTAATAATATTTTAAAATTTTAATAACTTTATTTATTTGCTTGCTTTTGTTTTTTTCCCTTTTCACCCTGAGCCGTGTGGCTGACAGGGTGTTGGTGCTCCGGCGGAGTGTCAGGCCTGAGGCTCTGAGGTGGGAGAGCCGAGTTCAGGACAGTGGAAAACCAGAGACCTCCTGGCCCCACGTAGTATCAATCGTGAGAGCTCTCCCAGAGATCTCTGTCTCAACGCTAAGACTCAGCGCCACTCAACGACCAAAAGCTCCACTGCTGGACACCCCATGACAAGCAACTAGCAAGACAGGAACACATCCCCACGCATTAGCAGAGAGGCTGCCTAAAATCATAATAAGTTCACAGACACCCCCAAACTCAGCACTGGACACGGTCCTGCCCACCAGAAAGACAAAATCCAGCCTCATTCACCAGAACACAGGCACCAGTCCCTTTCACCAGGAAACCTACACAACCCACTGAACCAACCTTACCCACTGGGGGCAGACACAAAAACAATGGGAACTATGAACTTGCAGCCTGTGAAAAGGAGATCCCAAACACAGTAAGTTAAGCAAAATGAGAACACAGAGAAATACGCAGCAGATAAAGGAGCAAAGTAAAAACCTAGCAGACCAAACAAATGAAGAGGAAACAGGCAGTCTACCTGAAAAAGAATTCAGAGTAATGATAGTAAAGATGATCCAAAATCTTGGAAATAGTATGCAGAAAATACAAGAAACATTTAACAAGGACCTAGAAGAACTAAAGAGAAAACAAACAATGATGAACAACACAATAAATGAGATTAAAAATTCTCTAAAAGGAATCAATAGCAGAATAACTGAAGCAGAAGAACGAATAACTGACCTGCAACATAAAATAGTGGAAATAACTAACACACAGCAGAATAAAGAAAAAAGGATGAAAAGAATTGAGGACAGTCTCAGAGACATTTTGGACAACATTAAATGCACCAACAATCGAATAATAGGGGTCTCAGAAGAAGAAGAGAAAAAGAAAGGGACTGAGAAAATATTTGAAGAGATTATAGTTGAAAACTTCTCTAACATGGGAAAGGAAATAGTCAATCATGTCCAGGAAGCACAGAGAGTCCCATACAGGATAAATCCAAGGAGAAACACTCCAAGACACGTATTAATCAAACTATCAAAAATTAAACACAAATAAAAAATATTAAAAGCAGCAAGGGAAAAGCAACAAATAACATACAAGAGAATCCCCATAAGGTTAACAGCTGATCTTTCAGCAGAAACTCTGCAAGCCAGAAGGGAGTGGCAGGACATATTTAAAGTGATGAAAGGGAAAAACCTACAAACCAGATTATTCTACCCAGGAAAGATCTCATTCAGATTCAACAGAGAAATTAAAATCTCTACAGACAAGCAAAAGCTAAAGGAATTCAGCACCACCCAACCAGCTTTACAACAAATGCTAAAGGAACTTCTCTAGGCAAGACACACAAGAGAAGGAAAAGACTTACAAAAAACAAAACCCCAAAATTAAGAAAATGGTAATAGGAAGATACATATCAATATTACCACAAATGTAAATGGATTAAATGCTCCAACCAAAAGACACAGACTGGCTGAATGGATACAAAAACAAGACCCGTATATATGCTGTCTACAAGAGACCCACTTCAGACCTAGGGACACATACAGACTGAAAGTGAGGGGATGGAAAAAGATATTCCATGCAAATGTAAATCAAAAGAAAGCTGAAGTAGCAATTCTCATATCAGACAAAATAGACTTTAAAATAAAGACCATTACAAGAGACAAAGAAGGACATTACATAATAATCAAGAGATCAATCCAAGAAGAAGATATAACAATTGTAAATATTTATGCACACAACATAGGAGCACCTGAATACATAAGGCAAATGCTAACAGCCATAAAAGGGGAAATCGACAGTAACATAAGCATAGGAGGGGACTTTAACACTCCACTTTCACCAATGGACAGATCATCCAAAATGAAAATAAATAAGGAAAAACAAGCTTTAAGTGATACATTAAACAAGATGGACTTAATTGATATTTATAGGACATTCCATCCAAGACCAACAGAATACACTTTCATCTCAAGTGCTCATGGAACATTCTCCAGGATAGATCATGTCTTGGGTCACAAATCAAGCCTTGGTAAATTTAAGAAAATTGAAATTGTATCAAGTATCTTTTCTGACCACAATGCTATGAGACTAGATATCAATTACAGGAAAAAATCTGTAAAAAATACAAACACATGGAGGCTAAACAATACACTACTTAATAACCAAGGGATCATTGAAGAAATCAAAGAGGAAATCAAAAAATACCTAGAAACAAATGACAATGAAAACACGACCCAAAACCTATGGGATGCAGCAAAGGCAGTTCTAAGAGGGAAGTTATAGCAATACAAGCCTACCTCAAGAAACATCTCAAATAAACAATCTAACCTTATACCTAAAGCAATTAGAGAAAGAAGAACAAAAAAACCTCAAAGTTAGCAGAAGGAAAGAAATCATAAAGATCAGATCACAAATAAATGAAAAAGAAATGAAGGAATGATAGTAAAGATCAATAAAACTAAAAGGTGGTTCTTTGAGAAGATAAACAAAATTGATAAACCATTAGCCAGACTCATCAAAAAAAAAAGGGAGAAGACTCAAATCAATAGAATTAGAAATGAAAAAGGAGAAGTAGCAACTGACACTGCAGAAATACAAAAGATCATGAGAGATTACTGCAAGCAACTCTATGCCAATAAAATGGACAACCTGGAAGAAATGGACAAATTCTTAGAAAAGCACAACCTTCCGGGACTGAACCAGGAAGCAACAGAAAATATAACCAGACGAATCACAAGCACTGAAATTGAAACTGTGGCTAAAAATCTTCTAACAAACAAAAGCCCAGGACCAGATGGCTTCACAGGCAAATTCTATCAAACATTTAGAGAAGAGCTAACCCCTATCCTTCTCAAACTCTTCCAAAATATAGCAGAGGGAGGAACACTCCCAAACTCATTCTATGAGGCCACCATCAACCTGATACCAAAACCAAACAAATATGTCACAAGAAAAGAAAACTACAGGCCAATATCACTGATGAACATAGATGCAAAAATCCTCAATAAAATACTAGTAAGCAGAATTTAACAGCATATTAAAAGGATCATACACCATGATCAAGTGGGGTTTATCCCAGGAATGCAAGGATTCTTCAATATACGCCATTCAATCAGTGTGATACACCATATTTACAAATTGAAGGAGAAAAACCATATGATCATCTCAATAGATGCTGAAAAAGCTTTCGACAAAATTACACACCCATTTATGATAAAAACCCTCCAGAATGTAGGCATACAGGGAACTTACCTCAACATCATAAAGGCCATATATCACAAATCCACAGCCAACATCGTTCTCAATGGTGAAAAACTGAAATCATTTCCACTAAGATAAGGAACAAGACAAGGTTGCCCACTCTCACCACTATTATTCAACATAGTTTTGGAAGTTTTAGCCACAGCGATCAGAGAGGAAAAAAAAATAAAAGGAATCCAAATTGGAAAAGAAGTAAAGCTGTCACTGTTTGCAGATGACATGATACTATACATAGAGAATCCTAAAGACACTACCAGAAAACTACTAGAGCTAATCAATGAATTTGGTAAAGTAGCAGGATACAAAATTAATGCACAGAAATCTCTTGCATTCCTATACACTAATGATGAAAAATCTGAAAGGGAAATTAAGGAAACACTCCCATTTACCACTGCAACCAAAAGAATAAAATACCTAGGAACAAACCTACCTAAGGAAACAAAAGACCTGTATGCAGAAAATTATAAGACACTGATGAAAGAAATTAGAGATAATACAGACAGATGAAGAGATATACCATGTTCTTGGATTGGAAGAATCAACACTGTGAAAATGACTACACTACCCAAAGCATTCTACAGATTCAGTGCAATCCCTATTAAACTACCAATGGCATTTTTCACAGAATTAGGACAAAAATTTCACAATTTGTATGGAATCACAAAAGACCCTGAATAGCCAAAGCAATCTTGAGAAAGAAAAACGGAGCTGGAGGAATCAGGCTCCTTGACTTCAGACTATACTACAAAGCTACAGTAATCAAGACAGTGTCCATCATCGGATGAATGCATAAAGAAGATGTGGCACATATATACAATGGAATATTACTCAGCCATAAAAAGAAACGAAATTGAGCTATTTGTAATGAGGTGGATAGACCTAGAGTCTGTCTTACAGAGTGAAGTAGGTCAGAAAGAGAAAAACAAATACCGTATGCTAACACATATATATGGAATTTAAGGAAAAAAATGTCATGAAGAACCTAGAAGTAAGACAGGAATAAAGACACAGACCTACTAGAGAATAGACTTGAGGATATGGGGAGGGGGAAGGGTAAGCTGTGACAAAGCGAGAGAGAGGCATGGACATATATACACTACCAAAGGTAAGGTAGATAGCTAGTGGGAAGCAGCCACATAGCACAGGGAGATCAGCTCGGTGCTTTGTGACCGGCTGGAGGGGTGGGATAGGGAGGGTGGGAGGGAGGGAGATGCAAGAGGGAAGAGATATGGGAACATATGTATATGTATAACTGATTCACTTCGTTATAAAGCAGAGACTTACACACCATTGTAAAGCAATTATACTCCAATAAAGATGTAAAAATAAAAATTAAAAAATAAATAGAAATAAAGCAACTCTATATAAATTTTAAAACATTTTTAGCTTAGTGGCCATAGAAAAACAGGCTAAGTGCTGGATTTGGCTTATGGAAAATAGTTTGTCAAACTGTTGATTTTAACTCTAAATCAAAAGATAATTATGATTATTAATTTTCTTAATTTCTGATGAATTTTATCTGAACAACTTGTTTTCAACTATATTGAGTTTCTCCAGTGAATGATGTGGGAGAGGAAAAATAATTTTCCCTCTACACTTCTAGGTTCTTGACTGAGATAACCCTGTAATAAGAAAGACAGATTAACAGGAGAAAAACAAACAGAAGTTTAATAACACGTATACCTCCTGTATACAAGGGAGAGACTCAGGAAAACTGAGAAGCTCCCTGAAATAGTCCAAGCCACCATTTAAATCCCACTGCAGTGAAAGACCAAAGAAGATGGTAGGTGTAGACGACAGGGGTGTGGGGAGCCAGTTACGGGCTTAAGATAATTACCAGAACCTTACCCTAAAATAATCATGACAGCCTATCCCTTAAGGACAAATATTTCCTCCCTTACGTCAGAGTACAACCTCTTGGCTTTGCCTTTGTAAGCCCCTGACTCCTTCTCTTCCCTGGAACACTCTTTCCGTTTTACCCAAATCTGTCTCCTGAACTGTAATTCTTAACACCCCAAATACACGTTTTTTATTCGGGAAAAAAAAAAAAAAAAAGGAAAAGCACAGTATTAAAAAAACAAAACAAAGCAAAAACAAAGAACAGTCCCTAAATGGACAAAGCTCCACATCAACAAACCAAAACTTAATACCTAACTTAACTGCAGTTTCAGCCTTTCCCAGGAGTGGAATTTCAACCTATCAATCTGTAACTTCCTGATCAGCACTAGTGAGGTAATCTGCATGAGAGACCCCTGCTCTTCCCACAAAGGAAGCTGCTCCTGCCTGAAATAATTCTTTCTTTTGTTTATGACTTCCTTGTCCCACCCCTTTGTGCCTATAAAAACCTTCCATTTTGTACAGCTCCTTGGTGAGCCTTTCTACTTGCTAGATGGGATGCTGCCCAATTCATGAATTATTTAATAAAGCCAATTATATCTTCAAATTTACTCAGTTCAATTTTGTTTTTTAACAACAGCAAACAAGGGTAAGGCTGTTAAGCAGATCTAATCCTTGTGTTCTCCATAAGAGTTTCTAGAGATTTAGAGTCATGCTTCTCCTCCTGACACAGAGAAGGAGACACCCTTACTAATGGAGATTTCCCTTATAAATGTAACTGTCTCTTAGGAAAGGGTAACTTCTAGTTGGTTTTCAGAGCTTCCCCTGCGTCTGCTGTTTTTCAAAAATAATCAGCCTAAAAGAATCCATATGCCAAAAAGGCATATTTTGGGGTGGCAAATTCTGCTCCCCTTCAATGGTTTTTAACCTGGTAGTGCTACAGTTATCTCTAGTTTAAAAATAAAATTCAAAACAGAGCAGCAGTTTACCAGCATTCTTTCCAGTGTCACTTCTTTCTTGAGCTGGTCAACTTCCATCTTCAATTTGTCCTTTTCTGTCAGGTCCTCAATATTGATCACTGGCATCTTTTGCCTGCTGAAAAGGTAGAAAGTTTATACACCTGAATTGCTAGACTCACGTCAAGTTAATGTTAGCCAACCCTTCCCTCAGCTCTTAACCTACTAAGTGAACTGTTTGTTTTAACTTGCTGTGATAGTCAATTTCTCTTGAATGCTCTCTGAACAATTCTAGCACTGCACACTAGCCTTGAGGTTTTAAAGCTTCCTTATAATCTTCATTAATATGATTAAACTAAGTATTTGACTCTAAATACCTGCTAGTAGGTTTGTGGGGAGAGGTCAGTTCAGTCAGTAAATAATCTTAAATATCCAATGCTCCTCCTTTTCCCTGTTTATTTGACACAGTGTAAAAACTTGAGGTTCCAACCCTTATCTCCAACTCCAAAGCCCTCCCCCATACGATTTATGCCATTTAAGTTAGTTTGAGGTCATTCTGAGGACTACCCATTAATCCCCTAAATCGCTGGAGTATTTGATCTGGTATTAACAGAGAAACATACAAAAAGTGTCATTATAAGTTCCTTGTAAATAACGGATTGAAATATAAACCAATGGAATGAAAATATAGCAAACAAATAACCTTGTTAGTTAGAAACAAACTAGCATAGTACTTAGATGTGTTTCTCCTGGAATTTTTTTGTATGTAATTGTCACAACGAATTGGACAGCAATGATGAGCAAATGCAGCAGGATAAAGGGGATGCGGGGAGTCTGATCTCCTGATGTACATCATAAAAAAACAGACTCTTCTGCCCTTTTAGTAATGTCTTCTTCTTCTTAATTAGATCAATGGGCAATGGGAAAGATGGCACAGTAGCTAGTGATTCCTGTATGAAATTGCCTGGAAAATATTTCATTGTAGCCAAGTGGCATCACGCTTTATAGTCTGTCCTCTTTAGGTTCTCTCTTCTCTTTTGTTTCTCTGGTCCAACTTCTATGACGACATATTTTTATTAAAGTAGACACATTCAGGTCACATGTTATTTCAGAAAACAACATCATACATCTACATAAAAATACGCTGCTAATCACATTTCAGCAATTAACTTACTTCCTTGCATTTATATAGTATTTTCATTTCCAAAACATTTGAGGAAATATTATTTTCCTTCTTTGTTTTATAATATCCTGTTCTTCTCTGGGAAAGAGGTAGTTTAACCTATTTTTTAGGGATAAATACCTACATAGGCCAGCACAGAGGTACCCGATGGGTACCCAAAGCCAATGTTTCCTATCCTTTTAATTTTTATTTTATTCTGTTCTTATTTTAAGAATCAATATGACAACAAAAAAGTTATTTCTTCCTGTGTAATTATTGCTTGGTATTCAGGAGCCCATTCTCAGTGTTATTCTTACCTTCCTTCTTACTCCCTTCAGACTACCTGCAAAAATTCACAAGCACCTCTGTTTCTACTGATCACTTTTACCTGTTGACATTGTCTTTTGCACAACTTTTCTCCATCTTGGAAAATGTTTTCCACTTGGCAGTGACTTTGAAGAATCACTTTAGGAATTTGTTAAAATAGAGGCCCAACTTAAGGGATTTTGATTTGGGGAAGGGGTTAGAATTTCATTTTCTCTATTCCAGTAAAGCTTTACCATATATTGCCAATGAAATGATCACTCACTGGCACTTGCTGGCTGTGTGGTCCTGATCAAGTTATGTAACCTCTCTGTGCCTCAGTTTACTAGGAAATAGGAACAATAACAGTACCTACATTGTAGATATTTTCTGGGAAGAATAAAGATCACATAACACTGCATAGCATGGAGCAAGCCCTCAGTACATGTTAGCTGATGTTACTCACTTACTCTGTACCTCTAGAGTTTCAGATTGTGTTGTCTTACATGTCACTTGCTGATAGGTGGCTTTATAAATGCTCTTAAAGGATATCATGTGGACATGATTTAGCTCCTTTAATACCATGTGTAGTAGATGCCGTTGGTGCCCTTCCCAGACCCCCCTTTCCCTTTCCAGGTTGGGGTACTTATACCTCCAGAAGCTGCAGTTGTTGACCACCAAACCTTTACATACGTTTGTCCTTAGCTGATGGAAGCCACTTCAGCTGGTGATGTCTGGAAGATTATGACAACTGGCCCCTGTGGGTGTCCTGTAGCAAATGGCTGGCTGAAGTGGGGTTCTAATAGCCCAGACAACTTGCCTCTGGGCTGAAAAGCCTTGGTGTAATTGAGAAACTTCCTGAGCACCGCATGGGTTCAGGATGAAGCTAGACTTCTGAAACCTCATCTTTGCCTGTCTTCTCCTCCTTCATCCTGCTTTCCTCCTTCCTTCAGAGATTTCTCCTGAGAGCTCACCATCAATAAATCACCTGGACAAGTGTCCCTGTCTTAGGCTCTGCTTCTAAGAACTCTAAGACATGAAGGACTGTAAAGACCTTTACAAGAGCATCCATATCTTTCATAACTTATGTCCTTATCACTGTGTACTGTTTGTATATTGTTTGGTATACAGAAGAGAATCGTGAAGTATTGGTAAAGTCACTTGCAACTTACATCAGAAATATTCACCTAGACATAGAGAAAAGTGCATGATGTTGCAGGGGAGGAAAAATAATGTTCCCTCTATACTTCTAGGTTCTTGGCTGAGACCATCCTGTAATAAAAGATTAATAGAAGAAAAACAAACAAAAGTTTAGTAACGTATATACCTCCTGTATACGTGGGAGAGACCCAGGAAAACTGAGTAACTCCCGCAAATGGCCCAAGCCACCACCTTAAACGCTGCTTCCAGCTAAAGACAAAAGAAGATGCTGGGGAGGGGGAGGGGGAGTCAGACATGGGAGGTTAGCAGGCAAAGCACAGTAAACAAGGGTTATGAGAGTTGAGTTGCTGCCTTCTCCACTGATAAGAGCTTTTAGAGATTTAGATTCATCCTCCTCTTTCTGGTACAGAGAGGGAGACACAATTACAAATGGAGATTTCCCTTATAAATGTAAATGTCTCTTATAAGAGGATAACTTCTACTTGGTTTTCATGGCTTCCCCTGTGTCTGCTGTTTCTTAAAAATAATTAGCTCAAAATACTCCTTATGCCAGAGAGGAATACTTTGGGGTGGCATATTCTGCTCCCCTCCAGTATATAACTTCATATTAATAACAAATGATTTCTTAACTCTAAAATGCTGTGATTCACCATATTTAATAATAATTTAAGCAAAACACACTTCATTTGGTGGAGGTGAATCTTAGAAGATTTGAGAACGCTTGCCAAATTTGATACCATGGGTCTTGTATGAAAAATTTCAAAGAGTGAGGATCAAAACTCTCACCACCCTCAAGGACACCTAGATACACAGAGAAGCACAGCATATATTGTCTGCATGGAGAGTTCAAGTGCTCAGAGTTGTATTGAAGTCAAGGATTTAAAAGGATTCAAAGAAAACACACAGATGGCCAACAAGCATATGAAAAGGTGCTCAACGTCACTAATCATTAGAGAAATGCAAATCAAAACCACAATGGGGTATCACCTCACACCAGTCAGAATGGCCAACATCAAAAACCTAGAAACAAATTCTGGAGAGGGTGTGGAGAAAAGGCAACCCTCCTACACTGATGGTGGGAATGTAAATAGATACAGCCACTAAGGAGAACAGTATGGAGATTCCTTAAAAAACTAAAAATAGAACTACCATATGACCCAGCAATCCCACTACTGGGCATATACCCTCAGAAAACCATAATTCAAAAAGAGTCATGTACCAAAATGTTCATTGCAGCTCTATTTACAATAGCCAGGACATGGAAGCAACCTAAGTGTCCATCGACAGAGGAATGGATAAAGAAGATGTGGCACATATATACAACGGAATATTACTCAGCCATAAAAAGAAACGAAATTGAGTTATTTGTAGTGAGATGGATGAACCTAGAGTCTGTCATAGAGAGTGAAGTAAGTCAGAAAGAGAAAAACAAATACCGTATGCTAATGCATATATATGGAATCTAGAAAAATGGTACTGAGGAACCTAGTGGTAGGGCAGAAATAAAAATGCAGACTTTGAGAATGGACTTGAGGACACAGAGGGGGAAGCGCAGGCTGGGACGAAGTGAAAGAGTAGCACTGACATATATACACTATCAAATGTAAAATAGATAGCTAGTGGGAAGCAGCTGCATAGCACAGGGAGATCAGCTCCATGCTCTGTGATGACCTAGCAGGGTGGGATAGGGAGGGTGGGAGGGAGGCTCAAGAGGGAAGGGATATGGGGATATATGTATGCATATAGCTGTTTCACTCTGTTGTACAGCAGAAAATAACACAACATTTTAAAGCAATTATACTCCAATACAGATGTATTAAAAATAAAATAAAATAATAATATAGAACCTTCAAAAATTATAAAAGTGGAATCTTTAAAAATTATATGTAAATTTATTATATTGAATATATAGTTATATACATATATTCATTTTAATTATAGTGAAAATATAAAATTACAAACTAAAAAAATAAAAGATTCAGATATAATATCATTTAATTACTCTTTTAAAAAAATATTTTTATTGGGGTATAGTTGATTTACAATGTTATGTTAGTTTCAGGTGTACAGCAAAGTGAATCATTTATACATATACATATATCCACTCTTTTTTAGATTCTTTTCCCATATACGCCATTACAGAGTATTGAGTAGAGTTCCTTGTGCTATACAGCAGGTTCTTACTAGTTACCTATTTTATATATTGTAGTGTATATATGTCAATCCCAATCTCATCCCTCCTCCACCTTATCCCCTGGTAACCATAAGTTTGTTTTCTGTAACCACGACTCTACTTCTGTTTTGTAAATAAGTTAATTTGTACCCGTTTTTAGATTCCACAAATAAGCGATATAATATGATATTTGTCTTTCTGTGTCTAACTTACTTCACTCAGTGTAACAATCTCTAGGTCCATCCATGTTGCTGCAAATGGCATTATTTTGTTATTTCTTAATGGCTGAGTAATATCCCATTGTATATATGTACCACATCTTCCTTATCCATTCCTCTGTTGATGGACATTTAGGTTGCTTCCATGTCCTGGCTATTGTAAATAGTGCTGCAATGAACACTGGGGTGCATGTATCTTTTCAAATTATGGTTTTCTCCAGGTATATGCCCAGAAGTGGGATTGCTGGGTCATATGGTAGTTTTATGTTTAGTATTTTAAGGAACCTCCATACTGTTCTGCATAGTGGCTGTACCAATTTACATTCCCACCATCAGTGTAGGAAGGTTCCCTTTTCTCCACACCCTCTCCAGCATTTATTGTTTGTAGATTTTTTTGATGATGGCTATTCTGACCAGTGCGAGGTGATACCTCATTGTAGTTTTGATTTGCATTTCCCTAATAATTAGTGATGTTGAGCATCTTTTCATCTTTTGGCCATTTTATTATTTAATTTCTCTTTGTCCCATTTTGCAGATGAGGCAAAGGTGATCCAGAGAATTGAAATGCCCCAAATCACACAGTTGGTGACAACAGAGCTGGGGTTATAACACAAGTGTTTGTTTTCTGGTCTAGGATGTTTTCCACTCTAGCACACTTCTCTCAGTTACCCTCTTCAAACTAGTTTAAAAGAGTAGGTTTGCTTTTTTTTTTTTTTTAATATATATATACTCCATCACTCCAGAATTACATAGAGAAAGAAAGCACAGAGTTGACAACCAAGGGCACTAACCACCTCCATCCCCCCAGTGCCTCCACTAACTAGGCCACTTATATTCTAAACTTCCAGGTTGGGCCACCCTCCATGGGAAGACCTAAGAGGGGCTAGATCAGATTGCTGGAACTGTTAGCAAGTATCCCCATTCCCACTTTCACCAGAATATAACGGGAGGACTGGAGACTCATAGACCAACAAGCTAAGGTAGCAGTTACAGCTAATTCAGGGGAGAAACATACCCTCATTAGGTAGAATATATGTCACCTTTTACTTCTTCCTCCATCCTGCACTACTACTATCAGAGGAGCTAAGGCCAAAAAACCCAAGAAGAGAAGAGGAGAGGGAGAAAGTTCTCAGAGCTGTACCCCATCCACAGAGCACTGGTTCTCAATGGGAGCAATAGTGCCCCCTAGGGGGCCTTTTGAAACTGTCATGTTGTTTATGGTTTTCACTGGTTTTGTAGGTACCGGTTAGGGATGTTGAGGATAGAACTACGTAGAGTAGCTCAGTGTCTCACTAATGTCTTTCAGAGTTTCCATAGGTTTCTTGATAATTTATTTAGAACTAAAACGGCCTAGTGTAAAGTCAAAAGGCTACTTGTTTCCTGTTTGCTTTTACCAATTATAGACTAACGTATTTTGAAGTAAGAAAACTTGACTAGGGCTTCCCTGGTGGTGCAGTGGTTAAGAATTCACCTGCCAATGCAGGGGACACGGGTTCGAGCCCTGGTCCAGGAAGATCCCACATGCCATGGAGCAACTAAGCCCGTGTGCCACAACTACTAAGCCTGTGCTCTAGAGCCTGCATGCCGTAACTACTGAACATGCATGCCACAACTACTGAAGCCCACATGCCTAGAGCCCGTGCTCCACAACAAGAGAAGTCACCGCAGTGAGAAGCCCACGCACCACAATGAAGAGTAGTCCCTGCTCGACGTAGCTAAAGAAAGTCCACGCTCAGCAACGAAGACCCAATGCAGTCAAAAATAAATAAATAAATAAATTTATTAAAAAAAAAAGAAAACTTGACTAATAAAATATTTAACTTTTAAGGGCTATATTAGGGGAAATTATTAAAATTAATTTTTAAAAGTCCTTTGTTTTATACAGAGGGTCAATCACAGATTCTTTGAAAGAGAAATGTTAGCACTTTAAATATGTTGATTCATAAACATTCAGTTTGACACATTTTTTTCAGAAACAAATCCACTCTGTTATGTACAATAAGCTTGTAATCATATGGGTATAAATTTTGTCTCATATTGTTCTTTTTCATCCTGACATTATACTCGGGACTATTAAAGAATAACAGCTAACATTTTATTCATTCATTCAACAAATATTTACCAAGTGCTATTATGTGCCAGACACTATTCTAGATGCTTGAGGGTAGAGCAGAGAAAAAAAAAATCAGAAAACTTTGCCTACAGGGAACTTACAGTCTAATGAAGGAGACAGGCAATTAATAAGGTTAAAAAAAAATTAAATGAGGCAATATAGTGTGATAAGTCCTAAGGAGAAAAATAAAACAGAGAAGGAATAGGAAGTGTCAAGAGAAGTATTTCAATTATTGAGAGAGTGGCCAGGGCAGGCTTCTCTGAGACAATGCTATTTGAATGAAGACCTGAAGGAGTGAGCAATGAATGCTTATTGCTTATTGATTATTACTGATTATAAGAGAAGATTATTCCAGGGAGCAGTGAGCTAGTACGACTGGGAGGAGCCAAGTGAATATGGGGAAGAGTAGTTTATGGTATCAGTGATCATGTGGGTCTTTCGGGCCATTGTAAAGACTCTGGATTCACTCAGTGACTTAGGGAACACTGGAGGGTTTTGAGTAATAGAGTGATACTATCTGTCATATATTTTAGTAGCATTATTCTGGCAGCTATTTTGAGGCTAGACCATAGAGGGCAAGGGTAGAAGCAGAGAAGAGACAATTTTGGTAATTAAGGTGAGACATGATGGTGGCTAAAACCAGGGTAATAGCAGTGGAGGTGGGGACGGGTGGTGAGATTCTAAATATATTTTGAAAGTAGAGATAATAGGATACGCTGAGTGATCAAAAGTCAAGAAAAAGTCAAGATAACATCAATGATTTGGGTCTGAACAAATGAAGAAGGAATGCTGTTTCCTGAGATGAAGAAGACTTGAGAAGGGGAATCCCATGTTTAAGATGCTTGTTACACATTCATTTGAATGGGCAGTCTGGAGTTGAGGGGAAAGGCCAGAGCTTAGGAGAGAGCCATGAGAATGGATGGGAATACCCAGGATGAATAGGAAAGAGAAGAGAACAAAGGATTAAACACTAACCCTCTAAAGGGAGGGAGATGAGACAAAATTAATAAAGGAAAGTGAGTTTGCTGTGATGATTAGTTAATAACTTTTGAGCATTCACCATGTGCCAGACACTGTGCTGAACACACATATGCAATACCTCTATCGCTTTATATCTGTATGTAGCTACTCTTCTTCCTTCTGTCTTTGTACGTGGACCAATAAAATGATAGCAGCTAACAAGCATGTGTTTATTCAGCAAATATTTATTGAGTAACTACCACAGACCAGGCACTCTTGATTGCTAGGGGTTGAAGCAGCAAACAAAATCAACTTTCTTATCTCTTACTGTGTTTATACTACATCACTCTATAAATCATTCTTTTCAGCTGAGGGTTTTTTTCTTATCACATAAAAGGTAGTTTGTATTTGGGGTTTTTTCTTCCATCTAATCAAGTTGATCACACATTTTATCGTATTTCATTTTTCAAAGCCAGTTGCGGGGAGAATGGATACATGTATATGTATGGCTGAGTCCCTTTGCTATACACCTCAAACTATCACAACATTGTTAATCGGCTATACTCCAACATAAAAAAAAAAAAAGCCAGTTGCTTTTGTATATATTGCTATTTTTGTTACATGAATACCAATCTCTCTCAACCTATAGCCTATACTTAAGACACATGTGACTCATAGACATTCAAATATATTCTATGACAACTCGCTTTCTTCCCCAGGGCAACTCTATTTCTCTGTTTCTACTGAGCCAGATGGGTTTTCAAGACGTTTGGAAAGAAGTGTGATTGTGGCAATAATAAGTAATTCATTTGTTCCACAGACATTTATGAGATCCTACTTTCCAGGTCTTGTTCTTAGCATCGGGATACAATGGTGAGTATGACAGGTAAGTTTCCTGTTCTCATAGAACTTATATAATAGTGAGAGGATTAGACAAGTCAAATTAAAATAATAAACATAGTGATTTCAAATGATAAAGCTATAAGGATAGTTTGTGATACCATGAAGTCATAAGGAGTGACTGAGATATTGGGCAACATCATATAGGCTGATTAGAGGTAGTGCCAGTGGGACCAACACCCAAATGCCAAGAAGGAGTCAGTGAAGTAAAGATCAGGAGATGAGCATTTCATGCAGGGTTAAGGGCTAAGCAGAGGGAACAGCTCATGCAAAGGACCCGAGGTGGGAACGAACTTGTATGAGGAGAATAAAACACACAGTGTAACTTGAGTCTAGTAAGGTCAAGAAAGAGTGATGGGATGAGGTCAGTAAAGGGAGACAGTGGTCAGATCCCATAGTCACTCAGTTAGTGACTTCCACGGTGAGAAATAAATGAGGAGCTAAATGGGGGGCTTTATTTTTATTTTGAAGGCGTCAGGTGTTGTGACACAGTCTAATGTGTTAAAAATACTCTGCTCTGTGGGGTTTAATGGAGAACAAAAGTGGAAACTGGGAGTTTCCACTAACCTAACATAATGGTCCCATAAGAACAGATAGATTTGAACTAAACTGGTGACTGTAGATATAAAGAGATACGGGCAAACTAAAAATGTGATTTGGAGGTAGAATTGACAGGACTATTGATAGACTGGGCAATGAATGGATGGGAGGTGTTAAGAATGATTCCAGAGTTTTTAGCTTGAGAATCCAAGTGTGTCATTTACAGAAATGAGGAAGATTGGGGGTTATCACCAACACTCCAGTTTAGGACATATAGCGTTTGAGATGCCTGTTAGACATCCAAGTGGATATGTTAAGTAGATAAAAGTGTTTGGAATCCAGCGGTGAGATCGAGACTATCCATAAATATATGTATATGTATGTAAAGTTTATGTGTATATGTACTTGAAATCACATAAGGAGAGAGTAGAGTTAGTGCCTTGAGTCAGCCCAACCCTTAATTGGCAGGCAGAGGAGAAGGATAAATTGATTGAAAAGCAGTCAACTACGTAGGAAAAAGCCAAAAGAATGTGGTATGGTAAAGACTAAAAAAAAGGCATTTCAAGAATGACGAAGGATTTGAAATTGTTAAATACTGCTGAGAGGTTAAACACAATGCAGATGGAAAAATGTGGTCTTTGGTGACCTTAGGGCCAGCTGCTTTGTCATACGTATTGAGAGGTCCAGTAAGATGTGGCAACATGATGAGTTGCTCTTGACAAGAGCACTTCCTGTTCTTCCTCTTCCCAGTATGAAAGTTTACTAAGTGGAATGTGGGAAAAAAGGGAGAGGAAGTGGAGGCAGAGAGTGAAGATAACATTTTTGATAAGTTTTGCTGGGAGAGGGAGCAGTGAAGTGGGGTCCTTACAGGAAAGGGGTGTAGAATCAAATAAGAATTTTAAGTTTGGGATGAAAAAGAATCAGAGATAGAGCACTCCAAATGGAAACGTAAAACCTGGGTGTATGTGCTGAATGTCGCAGAGGAGTGAGTGAAGTCCTTGAGAAGGCAAGAGAGGAAAGGAGCCAGAGCAGTAGCCAAGGGGTTGGTCTCTGACCAGACCAGCGCATGCCCTCCACTGCAAGAAAAAGCAAGACAGAGAATACAGGACATTCAGTTGCCCAGTAGGAACAACTGACCCTTCTCTGGCTGGTTCAGTATATCTAGTCCAGACTAGTGTACTCAATTCTCTTCTAATACAGACATTTCAGTTCAATTCAGTTTTTCCCTCAGCTAATAGATAGTCAATAAGAGGAAAAAAATAGTGGTAGTGCTAGGAGATGTATGCCCATTTCAAACTGCAACTAATGTTTTCTCCTGCCCCCAAATGGCAGGTTGTCCCTCCTGTGTGATTTAATATACAAAGCTTTTCTACATAAAGCTAGAACAAATGAACATTTGGAGGGCTTATGACACTTTAGTAAGTAATGTATAAGCAACATGAAATTTGGGTTAGAGTATAAAAATAACAAGGCATTTTCATGAAAGGGTATCTTTATACTTGAAAGGTCAAGATCCATTACTTACTGCTAAATATAACCCTGATAATAAGGTCTTTAGGGATTAACTCTCTCAATCCTCTAATCTGATTACCAACTTTGGCAGATGTTTCTCTTAGAGCATTAGAGCAATGTATTAAATTGTAGCTATCTGTTAGTTCTCAATGATAAACTTCATGTTTGAAGTAAAAGGAAATCTGAGATAGAGCTGTCCACGTACTGAACGAGGGTCACGAGCACATGCTCTATATAATGAGCCTGGCTTTGGTCCCCACTAATGTGGAAGAAAAGGATGTGTGCACAGAGACCAGGGGACCAGAATTCAGACTGCTAGTTGTATAGTTTTGACCAAGTCATGTATCTATCTAAAGCTTCAGCTTCTTCATTTGCAGAGTGGGGAGAATAAAGTACCTGTCTCAAGTGGTTATCGTGGGGGGTTTAATGAGCTAATGAATGCAAGGTACAATGCAAACCCTCAATAATAAACATTTTATCCAGTATTGTAGTTATTGCTATTGAGGTTTCCACATGGTATACAAGAGTTAGGGGAAATTTTCCCCTTCTTCCCCCATTCTTAATGTGTCACTCTCTAGTGGACTGGTAACCCCAGCTAGAATTCTGGGTAGGTGGTGAAGCTGCATTATGCCAGAAAAGTCTTGGATAAAATAGTCCAAAATCTGTTCCAACCTTCTGTGTGCCCTACATAGTTAAATGTGCAGCACCTGAGTGAGAAAAAAGATGGTCCGCATCCTACGTAGGCACGATCTTTGAGGGAACATACATCTAGGAAGAAGAGAAAGGGGGTTTCTGAGATTCTGCCCTTCTGCAGAAGGCAATGCTTTGTCATAACCATAGCTGCTAAAAGAACCAACCAAAGCAACTAGCTGATGAAGAAAAGTGTCTGTGTCCCACAGGCACTGAAGATGTAATGTGAGATATGTTTGTGTGGATTGGTTTTTATTTCTAATTGAACTCTTGCTTAACTTTTATTTATTTCATCCACCATAGTCCCATAGAACCTGGTACATATTTTTAATATTATAATAAGAACACTATATTGTGACTGGGTCATAGAGTGTTCATCTGTCTACCCTATTTTGCCGTGAGATCCCTAACGTGTTTATTCATCTTTGTATCCCAAATGTGCACAAAGGCACAAAGTTGGGCACATTTTAAATGTTTAATCTGCTTATTTTTAAAATAGGTGAATGAAAGAATGGCCATGGTAAGAGACACATTATACACTCCATTATCTTGTTCTGCCTAGGGAGAAGGAGAATAATAAAATTAGGCATGGGGAATGTCTCATCTTCTAAGTGACTCCACTTTATTACAACACTGACAAATGCACTCTGTGTCCAACAGAGGGTGCATTAGAGCAAACATTTCCTACAAGGCCCAACCCGCTGGAAAAATGTCTAGTTGGTGAAGGAGCTGTCTAAACTTTAACAGAACTCTCATGACCCCTAATCTCTCAGAAGAGATTAACTGCCTTTCTTAGCAGATGTGCAAACTCCTTGTTAGTGCCAGCTGGACTCATTTCAGATTTTATTTTGACAGGGCTAAACTAACGGGCAGCAAGAACTTTGTTTATTAAGAAGTTATCAGTGGGCTTCCCTGGTGGTGCAGTGGTTGAGAGTCCGCCTGCCGATGCAGGGGACACGGGTTCGTGCCCCGGTCTGGGAAGATCCCACATGCCGCGGAGCGGCTAGGCCCATGAGCCATGGCCGCTGAGCCTGCGTGTCCGGAGCCTGTGCTCCGCAACGGGAGAGACCACAACAGTAAGAGGCCCGCATACCGCAAAAAAAAAAGAAGTTATCAGTGTAACTCCTTAAGTGACTATGTTATGTTATACACAACCCCAAATCACTGGGCTAAATTAATTCTCCTCATTCACTCGTAAGTTAGACATGCTACCTCTCCCTAAGGTATCTGACAGAGAGGAAGACCATCTACCTCAATCTTTTCTTTAAATTCACGGTCACCTTTCAAGACTGTGGAGCTCTCAGAGGGTAGAACAGCATGCTCAAGGCTTGGGAATTCTAGGAGCTACTGTGTTCCAAGTCACCTTCACATCCACTTGTTATGGGTCCAATGCGGGGGAGGGTGTGGAAAAGAACAGAGGCAAGGATCTGACACCTCAAAGCTGCTCCTGAACTCATGGGAGCCTTTGTGTGTTTCAATTCTGGAGTTTAGTGTTCTGCTCTACGGTCTTGATACAGTAGAAAGAGCTTAGGTCTGGGTATGTCAGAAAGAATACAAGACTGAGTGAGTATCAGGAATGTGGGTTCTAGTCTCAGCTCTGCCAACAAACTAAGGTAATTAAACATGACCAGCCATTTTATCTTTCTAGGTCTCAATTTGTAAATGTAAAATAAAAATACTGGAACAGATGGTATTGATAGTTCTCTTCAGCATTCAAATTATAAGAATTCCATGCCTTATTTTACAGAGATCTAAACTATTTTGAGCCTCTGTCTTTAGCTGCAGCCACTAGAGCTGTCACTCGGTCTGGCAATGACAAATCAATCTGGGTGACGGTTCTTCCCTGATCCCTCCAGCCTGTACTTCCTGTTGACTTTGGATTAAGGAATTCTTTTCCTCAGCTGTGGTAACCTTTTGGCCTAGACACTGGTTTAAGGAAATAGAAGTACTATGACATCCCTATGGGGAGGCTGATCGTGGTCACTTGGCTACTTCCACATAATCCTAAGGATAAATCCAGTAATTTAAAGTAGTCCCAGGAATTTTAGATTCCTCTTATATAGGAAAATATCTTTTTCATGGATATAAAAATACTCAAGTGTTTTGCAATTGAGGAGTAATTTCCTTCCTGATCATCTGGCTTGACAATCTCAAAATTCTGACTCCCCCCACTTGTTCACTTCTCCTTCCCTGTCCCTACTCAGAGGTCACAGAGGTGTTAGAGATGCACCCTATTTGGCATAGAACAAGGGAGGAAACTAACATTTCTAGAGAATCTCTGAATACAGATTTCAACCTGTGTCTATAGGCTCCATACCACGGAGGGGTGAAAAGCCTGGTTTTGAACCCTTCCGCCTCCATCTGTTACACAGCAGGCCTGAGTGGACTGAGTATCTGCTGGGGCTGAGAGAACCCTGAAGCTCATTTCCCCAGAAGAGACTATCACAAAGTGGTATCTGATTGTGTGACACCTTCCTACGTGGAGAGGTGACCTCTGAGCACAGCCAGCGAGGAGAGCTGATGGGAGCAAGGCCAGTTCATGTGGCTGTGTTTCTTGATTGTGGTTAATGCTCCATCTTAAAATGCTCTGCTGAGGCTTCCAGTGGTAACTGCGACATGGGACGATTCCGATGGATTCTGTGCCTGTATGTGAGGAGCACATCTCTCAGAGTTCCTAGGCGCTTTCCCTTTAATCCTTATAGCACACTTGTACGGGACACTGATTATATCCATTTCACAGATAAGAAAACTGAGGCTCTGAGATTTTATGTAACTTGTCCAAAGGAACAAGGAATAAAATCCAGGTTTCCTCAGACTCCCAAGTCTGCTTTCCCATTGCACTATGCAATTTCCCAAAATAACCTGCCCTAATTCCAAAGATTTCTCTTTCTACATGAAGCAAAAGATGATTAAAAAAACTGCCAGCAGCTGAGAACAAAGAACAGAAGTGACAATAGTTAATGCTAAATGATAAGTCTGACTGAGTCTCCGTCCTTGAATTTGTTTTAGTCCGTTTCGGAGATATATTTCATCATATTCAGAAGAATGGAAATAGGTTAAGTTTGACGTTGAATTAGCTTTTCTTCCAAACATGATCCGTATAAACGTGTGGTAAAATTTTCCTCCCCTAATAATATTTGGGAGGTATTGGGAAGGTCTTATCTGATTCTCATATGAGTGTTTTTCCAAAACCAGCTGGCTGCCGCAGGGCTTGGCGTGCGGGAGTCAGCTCACACTGGCTCTGGTGAACTGATTGTACCCATCTATTTCCAACTCTGGCAGCTTGAAATCAAGCCAAAGTGAGAGCATTTACTCCATGGAAATCAGTAAAATATACAAACCACCAATCGCCCCCCCCACCCCCCCCCGCCCTTTTTTTTCTCCTGGTGAGCTTGTTGTTAAACATGTATCCTTACATCTCTGTCATTCTTAATCATAGATATCTAGTAATCTGACAGCATAAATGACACAGTATTTCCAGACCAGGTTAGTTTTCCTAGGAATATGGTTCTCTGTCATGACATCAGGATAACTGAAAACTGGCCCAAGGGGTTATAGTGTGAAAACATCCCAGACTATTAACTCACTGTGAGCACAGAGATTCTCAGAAACTTGAAAGAGAATTCCTGTAAACTCCCTCCAGTATCTTTAGGAGAAGCCAAGGATAATTATTCCCTTAAGAATATTAAATAGAGCAAGAGGAAAAGGGGGAGGAAGGGAAGACACATTCATCAAGAGAACCCATTAAAATGTTCTCCAAAAATATCCTTGATATTTCATGTAAAATCCCAGTGTAGATAATTTGTTTTGTATAGATAAAAAGTTAGGCTCAGGCTAATATATCAAAGGAACAATTAACTATAATAGATGCACTGACACTAAGAAATGTATGGGAAGGGGCTGATCTGGCCAAAGCTTCAGGATCCCCCCTAAGGCCACCTCTCTTTGGACTTTCATGTTCCAGCTCCAAAAACATAGTTAAAACACTAACACATAGCTGATGGCGGTGTAAAATGGTATAATCATTCTGGAAAACTGTCTGGCAGTTTCTAATATTTTAAAATATTTTACTTGAGAGTAATAAAAGTTGTTTGCACACACAAAGCAGCTTTATTCATAGTTGCCCCAAATAGAAATAACACAAATGTCCAATAATAGGACCTTTGTTGTATACTTATACATTGGAAGGCTGCTCAACACTTACAAGGAACAAACTCTACAATAGCATGTGTGTCTTAAAAACAGTAATGGAGTAAAAGAAGTACAAAACAGTAAATATCTTATGATGCCATTTGCATGAGATTTACAACAGGTGAAACCAATCTGTGGTGCTCAGAATGGCTGCCCCTGGCCTGGGGTTGGAAGGATTGACTGGGAAAGGGTATGAGAGAATGTTCTGGGGTGATGGAAATGTTTAATTCTTGATTGGAGTGGTGATTACAAGCGTATATATAGTTGTCAAAACTGATCCAACTGTAATATTATGAACCTTTTATGAAATGTAAATTAGAGCTCGATTGAAATATGAATGTGTATATCTATGTATAAATGTAAAGAAATACATATACTTAAATTTCTATTAAAGGGTCTAATGCAATGAGCCCAGCTCCCCTTGGCCCTGTGAATTTCACACTTTCTGCCCTTCAAAGACCTGGACTTTGTGCTTTCAAAGTGTGGATTCAAGCTTCAGCGTGATGCTGCAAGTTGGAACCTTGTGCAATCACACCCAGGTCATTTCCCTCTAGCCTGTGGACTTCCCATCTCTGACACAATGCCCCATCTGGTCATCCCCGCTCGGCCACTGGAGAAAGTTTGGGAGGCAGGTTCAACTTGGTGGGGAATTCCTCTCCCCACCCCCCCCACCCCCACCCCCCCCACCCCCCACCCCCCACCCCCCGCCGCACACACTCTCCAGCGTCCAGGGGGCGGCAGGGTCAGCGCTCTCAGGGCATGAATCAGTCTCCCCTCCAGGCTCCGCAAAGGCACGCTCCGCCCTGTCCCGGGTCAGAAGGACGCTCACCCTACATAAAGCAGCGGCACCCACCACGCTGGAACTCAGACTGCCTCGAGGTTGGACGCTGTGCACCTTCCTCCCGCTGGCACATTCTGGGGACGCCTCACCCCACGGGCGGCTTGAATCCAGACACCATGTACTCTGTTCGCCCCCTCCAGCTGGTGGTTCTGCCGCTGCTCCTGGTGGGAACTGCGCTGGGAGATGCTCCTCAAGCGCCGCCAGGTATCTCCCTGCCCAGGGGACCCCCTTATCGCCCCGGCCAGGCGGCGAGGGCTCCGCGGACCCCTGCACTCGCTCTCTGTGCCCCGCTTTCCCCGATCCCTGCCGTGCACCACGCAACGGGGCACTTGCACCCAAGTTTGCACTTTCTCTGCAGATGCCCTTCTGCTGTGCTGGGAAGCTGCCGGGACAGAACTCCCCGGGAAGCCTCTCCCTCCGCGGAGATGTGGCTGACCTCCTTCTCTCACTCTCTGGCTCTCCTTCTGCCCCTCCTGTAGGAAATAACGCGGAGATCTGCCTCCTACCCCCGGACGAAGGGCCCTGCCGGGCCCGGATCCCCAGTTACTACTATGACAGGTATACGCAGAGCTGCCGCGAGTTCATGTATGGGGGCTGCGAGGGCAATGCCAACAATTTCGAAACTTGGGAGGCCTGCGATGAAGCTTGCTGGAGGATACAGAGTAAGTGCTCGCACGCACACTCAGGACTCTTGTGCTGCTCCTTGCACTGAAGGGCTAGTAGTAACTTAGCTTATTTTCCAGATCCCATCTTCTACAGTAAGTTTTAGCCTGAATTTTCTCAAATATTAAGGCTTTTAATGCTTTTCAGTTTACCACAAGTGATCACAAAGTTTACAACGCCTAAGACATCTCCTCTCTCCTAACTGGCATTTATCATAATTCACTGCGTGTGCATACTCAGGAAAAGATTTCACCAGTAAGACGTAACACTGCAAGAGTATAATGTATTAGGTGCAACATAAGGGCTTTTCTGTATTTATTATAGTTCTAAACCTATGGTTTTTATGCTCCTTGAGAATAGCATTTTCTCGTGTCCACTATCTATCAATCTGAAATACTTTTAGTGGATTTTGTTATTAAAGTGTGATTTAGCTAATTATAACCTTATTTTTGTCCCCGATACCCCATCAGGTCTTAGATTAGTATAGAGATATAGTGGAGATTCACGATGCTGTTTTCGATTTTATTTTAATTATGTTTATTATCTCTGTTAAGGCCTGTAACAGAACCTGGGGCTCTGCTATTCAAGGAATTGAGCCAGGGAAAAATGTGTATTCCTACGAATAAGTTTGATTAACTTCATATGTAGAAACAATCAGAATACTCTGAGAGAATAGTCTTTCCAATGAAGTTGAAAATTTATCATAGCCGAGCCAAGTCTGGAGACACTGTTAAAAAAAAAAAAAAAAAAGCCGAATCCAGTTGCCTCTCAGTGTTTGTGGGGATTGGTTCCAGGACCCCACCCCACCCATACCAAAATCCACAGCGTTTGTCTATAACATATGCACATACTCCCTTATACTTTAAATCATCTCTAGATTACTTATAATGCCTAATACAACATAAATGCTAGGCATATAGTTGCCACCATAGGACAAATTTAAGTTTCGCTTTTTTTTTTTTGAACTTTCTGGAATTTTTTTTCCTGAATATTTTCTGTCTGGGGTTGGTTGAATCTGTGGATTCTGGACCCAGGGATACAAGGTCTCACTCTAACTGGACTAGTGGGCAGTCTTTTGGGGGTTTACTAGCCCAGCACTAAATATGATGCCTTCCCCCACTCCACCCTGGCCACCACCAGTTGTTTCTGAAAATACAGTAAAGTTCTGAAAGTAATACCAAGAAGGTTAAATTTTTACTAACATTGTTTTATGCTCTTCTTGTCCTAGAAGTTCCCAAGATTTGCCGGTTGGAAGTCAGTAAGAGGCAGTGTGGGGAGCTCAGAGAAGTGTATTTCTTCAATCTAAGTTCCATGGCATGTGAAAAATTCATATCTGGCGGGTGTCACAGCAGTGAGAACCGGTTCCCGGATGAAGCTACTTGTATGGGCTTCTGTGCACCAAAGAAAGGTAAATATTCTTTTTACAGTGTTTCTATTTCATTTCTTTATTAAGGCTTTAGGGTGAAAAAGTTAACAATTTGATGTGGAATGAACATGGTTTGTGTTCTGGTGATTTCACATATAATATGATATCAATCTTCACACTATTGCCCTGTGAGGGAGTATTATTATCCCCTGTTCTACATATTAGAGTAGAAGCTAGAAGTTAACAACTTGCCAAGTTCTCAGGGCTGGAAAGTGACAAAGCTATGATTCAAGTTTTGCTTCCTCTTCTGAATTGTTTCTTTAGAACTATTTCTCATCTACGTAATTTACACGTAAAAATTACAATCTTCATTAATGACATGACCTCAGGTTTGTATGAAATCAGTTGTATATATGAGATAGTGTGATAGAAAGACTTCATGGTGAAACCTGAAAATTTCTAAAGTTTTTGGTTAGATTTCTGTGTTCTTTAGTAGTTACAAATTGTAGCACAAATTGATCTCTATCCCTCTTTTCTCTCTTCCCCATTGCTTACCTACATTCCCCCCACACAATCCCTAAAACCATGGGTTACTTGGGTAGTATGTAATGTTTGTACAGGCATTTTCCGTAGGCATAGCAGAGACACGTACACAGAGATAAATAAGTTCAACAAACAAGGAAAACTTGCTTTGGCAGAGACTTTGATAAAGCTCTGTAGCTATACAGTGTTGAATATGCAAAATCTTGAATTAATGAGGAGATGGTTCTTGCTGGCGTTCTTTTAAATTGTTTATGTAAATGTAAGTGTTCCAGTGGCTACCTGGGAATTAGATACATGTATTCTTGATTAATTATGGAAGGAGAGCTGATAAAAACATTTAAAATAAAACTACCAACACAAGAGAGTTTACCAAAGCATGTCACATATTTTCCCATGAAATGTAGCCCATTTTTACCTGTCCATATCTGTTTTTCGGGTTTAATTTCTTTACACATTCAAACGATACAAGGATATAGCTTGATATTCTGTCCACTTTATAAAAATTTAGAGTTAACAGAATATGGCATGTAAGCTGTTTTGAAATTCAAGGCACACTTTTTAAATGGCGTAGTATATTTTGGATTCAGAACGAAGCTTCTATGGGATTAGATTTTCTTCAGTTACTTCAGTAATCAGCACAGTTTAGTAAATCTGCTATTACTGCATTTTTAATTTTATTTTCTTTTTCATTAAGGTCCATCATTTTGCTATAGTCCAAAAGATGAGGGACTATGCTCTGCTAATGCAACTCGCTATTATTTTAATCCAAGACACAAAGCCTGTGAGGCCTTCACCTATACTGGCTGTGGAGGGAATAACAATAACTTTGTTAACGTGAAGGACTGCAAACGCATTTGTGTAAAAGGTAGTGGATTTTTTTCTTATTCAATTTTTAAACTAACTTTATAAATAACTCATAAGCAAAATTATATTTTGATGTATCCATTTTACTAATAACATATTGCCATTTCTAGACTGCTTCTACATAGACAGCACTTTAGTACTGGTCAGTTTTGTCAAAGTGCTTATACTGGCTAGGTAGAGTGTTATTGACTAAGTGGATAGTGAGTAAAATTGACTTTATAATCATTAAAATTAAGATGAGGTGAGTTTGTAAGCATGTTGTAAGTGGTGATTTATAGCGAGCCTACAGACTGGGTAATATGATGTTTATTTTTATTTTGTTGACCTTAGCCTTGAAAAAGGGAAAGAACAAGAAGATGCCAAAGCTTCTCTTTGCAAGTAGAAGACTGAAAATTAAGAAGAAGCAATTTTAACCCTTTTTTTTTCTGTATGTCATCTTGTGAATGCCTTTATGATTATATCTGAAGGATAATATGGTAACACAAGTAAGCGAATCATTAGTGATTTATTCACCAGTTCTTATATTTTTAAATTTGTGTATTTTTTATACATAACTAGCTGCTATTCAAATGCGAATCTATTATTTTAAATTTAATGTTCAACTATTTTTTTATGAGGTTAAATTCTTGCTGTGCATAAGATATAAAAGCAAATATGACTCACCCAGTTCTTGGGGTTGCTCTCCCTGATTTCAGAAGATGATAGTAACTGAAAAATATAAGACAATATAATTATATTCTTTTAACACATAGGATTATAAAAAGGACCAGCAAATATATTTAATTTTGCATTTAAAAGTTAGATTATATTTTGGGGCCACGGAGACAAACTTGCAGACTTACCAACACTTCAAAAAATGTTACAAATGCTACTATGTAGACACTGCTAACTTACTTCTATTTCTACAGTGTCATTTTAAAAGATAATAAAGTAACTTTTTTGACTGAATTAAAAAGCCAGTAAAGTAATTACAACCAGAAATGCACTCCTCGGGTAGGGGTGGGAGGATTCTCTGTCTCTCTCTCTCTTCAGCTATCCATCCATCCCCACTCAGCATTAAGTTGTTAAAATTTTTGTACTGTTCAAGGTGCTTATTTATACTATACCAGAGACAATGCATAAATTTAATAATTTAAATTCCACTAATAAAATATTTCTGATAAATATGATCATCCCATTTTAAACAGTTTTTTTCTTTCTCTGTAACAACAAGATTTTTTTAAATTCCTACATTTTCTTGGCAAGATTAATGTTTAAAAGTATGCCCCTGATATGGCCAAATTATAAGTACATTTGCCCTTTTCTTGAGCAATCCCTCCTTTAAAAATCTATCCCAAAGGTATTGTGACCAAAAAAAAACCCCAAAATGCTAATATGCTGTAGTTGATATATTATTTGGAATAACTGAAAACTGGAAACAAACCAGATACTCATCAATAGGGGGTTGGTTGAAGAAATTATGGATGAAAAATCAGCAAATTATCTATATGTGGATATCATCTGATCCTCAGGATACATTAAAGAAAAACAGGGTCTAGAACAATATGAATAAATACACACACACACACAAATCACAGAAGATACAAAGATATTAAAAATGTTTACCTATAAGATGAGGTAGGAGACAAAGGATTGGACAGGTATGGAAGTGAAATTTATGTGAATGTACCTTACAATAATTTTGATCCTGGATCATGTAAATATTTTGTGTAATTAAAAAACAAAATTAAATCAAAAAGAATAAAAAGCATTCCTTCTAAAACTGGAAACAAGACAAAACAATTGAACCTAAATGAATATCAAATAGCGGCATAACTACAAAAAGGGTATATAATTATTTTCAGTGACTTTCAAAACTAGTATTTTGACTCTGTATCTTTTGGAGGATATAATCTAAGAGTCAAATAAATTCTGAAGATATCTAAAAATACATTTTTTAGTCTGATTAGTAATACTGTTATTTTGAACCTATCATACATAGAATACTATATTATATATTCTATAAAAATGTATTTGCCACCCTTTCATTGAAAAGTCTTTTGACAATCCAGTAGGAGTAAGTACACCTACCGTCCAGATTATGGTCACTAAAAGAAACCAGAACTTGCTGAGTCTAGGTCTGGGACAGGAAATGTGTAAGATGAACCTGGGCCATCTTACGCTGTAAAGCAAGGAAACTATCAAAGACTAATGAATTAAAAAAAAAAAAAGACTAATGAATCACGTCACAAAAACAGAAGAGTAACATTAGGGGACTTCCACTGACCTAAAATGAGGCAATATGAGCATCAAAACAAAAAATGACCACAAATATATAAGTATATAAATGTGAATATAACATGAGTTAATAATTACACATACACCTCCTTGGTGACTCTTAGAGGTTGCTAGGGCATTATCTCATTACTCTGAAAACTGATGAATTAGAAAAATACTAAAGTACTTATCCTTTTTTATTTAGTCTTAACAACTAAATAGTGTATGAGAGAAAGTTACTCATAGAAGAATCCCACCTAATACATGCAATAAAATGTTAGAAGATACCCCTAATGAAGTATGCATCTAGGTAATGATCATCTGTGGATGCTGAAACCATGGCATGAAAGATTGATGGGGAACAGTATCATGGAGAAATCAGACTAATGTCTCCGAACCCATGGATAATTTTAACATTACTAAAAGTGTGCCAACAGACATTATTCACTTCTGGATGTGATGCAATAAGAAGTGTACACCCTTTCTGATAAAGTAATCTTTCAGAAAGAAAGAGAGAAAAAATTAAACCTGAAGTTAGGCCAGTCTCTAGAGCTTACTGTCTATCATATTGCCAGATTGTAAGGTACTCTTGGTGGGTAAAGGAGCAAGTTGGAAGAAACCAGGGAAAGTCAATCAGCCAAATACATAATATTGGACATTCTACAGGACAAATATCCTAGTTTCTCCAACAAACCAAAACAAATTTTAAAAGGAGGAAAAAGAGGAGACAGTGCTTTTATAGAGTATGAGATGTAACAACAACAAAAAGCCTGTCATTAAAAGGTTTTCAGTTGAATAAGGCCTGTATTTATGACTGCTTTTGGTGGTTTCTGAGAATGACTATAGCAGAAGGATCTTGTGTGTGCTCTGGGGTTGTCGAGTGAGCGATACAGAGCCTCTGGGCATGGTGGTTAGGGGGTTTCAAGCACTACAGGGAAGCTTGATTTATTTGTTGACTTTAACCCACCCTGGGACCAAAGCCCTTTGGGGATCATGGACCTGACTTAGTTTACAGCTACAGCTTTCTGCTCAGCAAGGGTAGGAGGTAGACTTTCTGATATAACTGTTCTAATAGCCCAAACCTCTGCCATTTTAATCTAATGACGAAATAAACAGAACTGTCGTAGGACATTCTGCAGTTGAAGGGAAATTCCTTTTTGCCACAATCAGCTTGAAGACAGGTCACTACTGTGATTTTACCAGACAGCTGTTTAAAAGGAATGTCTCATTCCGTGACACAAAAAAAGGAATGGCTAGCTTTCGAATATCACAGCCTCTTACTGAAAAAAATTACTCTGGACTACCACTTATGCACACACATTGTCACATGTTCACCGACAGAAACTGCAGTGGAGCCTTCTAGATTGCCTGGATCATGGTACCTCCAAGTGTACATGTTATCTCTGCCAACAGTCTTGTAGACATTTAGCTAATGATGTTATTTAGTAAGGGACTGTCCTTTGGCATGTCCTTCCCTGTATTGTAAGAGTGGTCATAGAAGCTTGTCTTTAGAAGCTTCATGTTTCTAAAAAAAAAAAAGAAAAAAGAAATGTCTTGTGATAAAAATAAGAAAAAATAGAAAAGTGCAGAGTTGTAGCTTTAAATATTTGTTGTCTATATATTCTGTCATAAATATAGAGATGGAGGCAAGTAAATGTGGGAATCAAAATCATCTACAATTATTTCTTCTCCCTTCACTCTTGTATCAATTGGTCGCCAAGTGTATCTATTCAAACCTATTCTAATCCTCCTTATCTTACTCCAGAAAATTAAAACATTCTCCCAAGTTTCCTCCCTGCCTATGTCTGCTCCATATCCAATCATCCACACTAAGGCCAGGGTAATCTTTCTTAAAAAAAAATAATCTTATCAGGTTACTCTTCTGCTTAGAACTCTTTAGTGGTTGAATTGGGAGATTGGGATTGATATATATGCACTAATATGTATAAAATGGATAACTAATAAGAACCTGCTGTATAAAAAAATAAATAAAATTCTAAAAAAAACCCTAAAACAAAAAAAAAACACTCTTTAGTGGTTTCCTATTAAATCTTCATGTTACTGTCCAAGCCCCTAGTATGTCATTTAAGACTTCATACAAGTAGACCATGACATTCTGCTCCAGCTTCATCTCCCCGATTACACCATCATCTATAACCTACAATTCAGTTGCACTAAATTGTGTTCAATTTCCAAAGCATAGTGCTTTATTTTTCTATAATACAGTTATTATATTTTGTGCATGAGAGCCATCTGGGCAGCCAGGCACAGTACAGACTCCTAAGCCCCATGCCCAGGGGTTTTGATTTAGTGGTTTGAGTTGGCACTCAAAGATGTACATTAAAAACACTGGATCCAAATGATTAAAACCTATACTTGCATGACACGTGAGGAACACAGTTTTATGCCTTAGAATGTTTAATTTTCCTTTGCAAATAGTATCCATCCCTCCTTAAGAACTACTTGACAAGTTGAATCTTCTTGTTGGCACAGCATTCCTTGACCCTCCTCAAGCAGGTTTAACCATCTGTTCTGTGGGCTTGGCTATACCCAATACAATTCCCAGTCACTCTAACACAGTATTTAATTATTTTCCCAGGAGTTTTATTGTTAGGGTGTTCGGGTTTTTCAAGCAAAATTAATAGGTTTTTTTCATTTTAAAATATATTATCATACTCACTGTATAATATATAGAAAATAAAAGAAAAATATAAGGATAAAAATAAAAACAATCCAATATTTTACCACTAAGTGATTAACAATATTTGTCTCCTTGAGGGAGAAATAACTTAGTCAAGAGATATGAGCATTTTTATGCTCTCAGTATATACTAACAAACTGCATTACAAAGTTAAATCAATTTATCCCCACCTAAGAATCTATGCAAATGTCCAACAATTTGGTTTAAAATAAACAGAAAAATAAATCACTTCTTTATAATTAAGTGGTATCTAATCATTATTTTAACTGGTATTTCCAAGATTATTACTAAATGTTGCACTTAAAAATATTATACATTTTCTCTCATTAAAGGTTAATACTTCCCTTTAAACTTAGCTTACAACGTTAACATAAAAATAGAGCTAATATTTTATAATCAAATTTTTAATAATGAATTGTTTCAAACATAGAAAATTACAGAAAACATTATAACTGACCCAATTTAAAATACATGATAGGAGTTTGCCAGATTTGTTTCAGGTGCTTTTTCTATTTTAAGAAATGAGATGTGGCAAATAGAGCTTAAGACTCAAATGTTCCTCTGTCATCCCATCTCTCCCTTACTCTCCTGAGAAGTAACTGCTCTCCTAATGTTGGAGTATATACTTTCTGTGCATATTTTAATGCTTGTATTATGAATATACTCACCCACACCAATATGAAGTATTGTTACACATTTTAAAATTATTTATGATGTCACACTATGTATCCATTGTCATCATGCATTGCTACCATTATGTTTTAGGTATAGTCTATAAATCCACATTGTTTCATGTAGATCTGCTTCATTTATTTTGACTACACAATGTTATTCCAGTACATGAATACAGTATATTCATCCATTTCCCTATTGATGTATATTCCCAAATTTTTGCTTTTATAAGCAATATAATAACAAATGTTTATATACATATCTCATATTACACACACAGGGACCTGGAAGTGGAATTGCTAGTTAAAGACACGTTCATCTTCAACTTACTGTATTTTGCCAAATCACTCACCAAAATATTAGTACCACTAAGCACCAATGTATACAAATTTCTATTTCTTCAAGTTTTTGACAACACTGAACACTGTCAAAGTCTTTAATTGTTGCCATTCATAAGTGAGAAATTGTACCTCACTGTTGTTTAATTTTTATTTTCCTGATTAGTAATGATGCTGAGAATCATTTTTTTATATTTGTTGGCCATTCTCATTTCCTCTTCTATAAATTGTCCATTTGTATTTCTTCCATTTTTCCCTTTGACTCTGTATCATTAATTTGTATATTTTTATGTATTCTGGGTAAGAATCTTTTGTTAGTTATGATTTACAGATATCTTCTTCCAATTTGTGTAAATAGTGATGTTATTTTGGTTTTCCTCTGCAAGTTGGATTGTGAAGCTACATTATTTCATGATATGTCATTAAGCAGGATTCATTTAGCACTTTCTCAACTCTTAAATGGATTATGTGACATCCTTACAAGAAATCAGGAAGTATGATATTTGTGCCAAAGCCCAGTAGATTGTGAGATATTTCCTCAATAAAACACTGCAACATTTTGAACAAAGTGATAAGGAAAGTGTTATGTACTATAAGAATTATTATAGAGAATATGAAAAGAAGCAATATTGGAAAAATTACTGGCTAAGAACTTCTCCTAACTAAAAACATATGACTATATGTTCAAGAAGCTCTACATGTTCCAAACAGAAAAAATTCAAAGAAAAATACAACTGGCCACATCTCAGTCAAACTTCTGAAAACTAAAAACAAATTGAAAATCTTCATGTAACTAGAAAAAAACAAGTATCTCCAAATGAGCATCAAAAAGACTGATGACTGATGATATTTCAACAGAAACTATGGAAGTCAGAAAATGACAGATTAACATTTTAAAGTGCTAAACAAACAAAACCTGCAAACCAATAATTGTACACCCAGCAAAAACATCCTTCAAAATGGAAGGATAAATGAAGATGTTTACATATAAACAAAAGCCAAGAGAATGTGTTGTCAGCAGATCTGCACTACAGAAAACATTAATGGAAATTCTGAAGGAAAATGATCCCAGAATGGAATGAGAGCACTAGAAGATAGAAGTGTGAAAAACTATAAATGAATATTCTGTTTAAAAGTATTGAGTATTATATCTTATGAAGTTAAAACATGTAGGTTTTAGATATATGGAATTAATAGCACCAAAGGTAGGAGTGTTGGTTAATGGAATTAAACTTTTCTCAGCTTCTTGTATACTTTGGGGAGTATTACAACTTACTAGCTAGAATACATACAGTAAGTTAAGGGTAATTGGTGAAAGAATAACAAAACAGATAGGGCTAAAAAGTGAGTAGAGGAAAGAATGGACTAATAGGAAAAATGGAATAATGATTAATCCAAAGGAAAGCAGGAAAAAAGAAATGAAGAAACAAAAGATGGGACAATTAGAAAACAGTGGCAAGATAGCTGACTTAAACCCAACTATCTAAGTAATATTATTAAATATAAGTTGGCTAAACACTCCAATTAAAGGAAGAAATAGTCATATTGAATTAAAAAACAAACAAAAATCCAGGATTCAACTCAATACTGTTTACAAGACACATGCTTTATATACATGTTATAAATAACTGAAAATAAAGAAAAGGTATACCATATAAACACTACTAACCAAAATAGTTTATTAATCTCAGACAAAGATTTTGAGACAAGGAGAATAGCCTAAATAAAGAGGGACTTTCACAGTGATAAAAAGGTTCAATTTAATCAATAGGAGGATATAATAATTATAAATGTCTACATGTCTAATAAAAAGTTCAATATATGAAAGGAAAACAGAGATAACTAAAAGGAGAAATAGACATATCTATAATTGTAATTTATATAATTTGATATTTTAACACAGTTCTTTCAATAAATGAAAAAGTAGGAAAAATTAATGAAATAAGAAATTTAAATAACACTATACCCAACAGATTCAGAATAAACATTGTTTGTAAGTATATATGGAATATTTACCAAGTGGACCACTTGCTGATCCATAGGTAAGTCTCAATCTATTCCAAAGAATCAAAATCACATATATATATATATTCCCTGATTACAAAATTAAACTAGAAAGTTAGAAAGATGGTTGGAAAATCTCTGAGTGTTTGGAAATTAAACACATACTATTATATAACACATGTGCCAAAGATGAAATCACAATGGAATAGATTTCAGCTAAGTGAAAATAAATCTGACATATCAAAAACCTGAGATGCAGTTAAAATAGTGATCAAAGGGAAATTTATACTTCTAAATTAGTAATTAAAGAGAAGAAAGATTGAAAATCAATGTTCCAATCCTCCATCTCAAGAAACTAGAAAATTTAACCATATTAAACACATTATTTAAGCACCCCCCAAAAATGTAGAAGAATATAAGTTAATAAAGATAACAGCAATAAAAATGTTTAGAAAACAGACATAAATTTTAAGAAAATAAAGTCAAAATTTTTTCTTTAAAAATGTTAATCAAGTATTTTGTTAATAGCAAGATTTTAAAGAAAAGAAAAAGAACATAAATTATTAATATCACAAATAGAAAAGCAGACAATATTACAAATCACAAAGTTGTTGAAAATAGAATTAATGGATATTGTTAACAAATTCATAACAATACATTTGGTAACTCAGATGAAATAGGCAAATTCCTTTAAAAACAAAAATGACGGGGCTTCCCTGGTGGCGCAGCAGTTGAGAGTCTGCCTGCCGATGCAGGGGACGCGGGTTCGTGCCCCCGTCCGGGAGGCTCCCACATGCCGCGGAGCGGCTTGGCCCGTGAGCCATGGCCGCTGAGCCTGTGCGTCTGGAGCCTGTGCTCCACAACGGGAGAGGCCACAACAGTGAGAGGCCCGCGTACGGCAAAAAAAAAAAAGACAAAACATGAAAAGCTATGTAATTTGAGGGGTCCAGTACAGAGTGAGAATGGCAGATTCCTTGCTCAAACACTAATTAGGAATTTAAAGATGGTGACAATAAAACATTAAACCAAGAGCAGGACCCTTGTAAATGCATGTGACCACATGGAATGCACGCCCATTAAGCTGGTCCTGTTTCCAAAACTAACATGAAAATAGGAAGACATTCTGGATGTTCCCGTATCTGTTAAAGAACTTGAAGCCACAGTTCAACTTTAGCACAAAGAAAACTTCAGGCCCAGATGGATGATTCATTGGTAAATTATCCCAGACTTTTAATAAGAAATAATCCTAACTTCCAAAATCTCTTCTAGAAGATAATAAAAAAGAAATACTTCCCATTTTTCAAGACTAAAACTAATTGGGAAAGGCATTACAAGGAAGAAAAATTATAGGCCAATTTCTTCTTTGTGAATAGATGCACAAAACTTGAACAAACTATTACAAAGTCAAGTGCAGTAATATACAACACATCATGACTAAGTGAAGTTTGTCCCAGTGGTGTAAGACAGTTTCAACATAAGAAAATCAATCATTGTAAATGACCACATTAACAAAATAAATGACAAATCACATAATCATCTTAACAGATGCAGAAAAGGCATTTGATAAAATTCAGTATCAATTCATGATAAAAAAAATCTCAACAAAGTAGGAATAGAAGAGCTCCTCCTTCATCTGAAAATGGATGCCCACAAAAACCTACAGTTAACATTATATTTAATGTTGAAATCTATGAAATTTAAGCTATATGAAAAGAGGAAGGAAAGCATCAAGGGGAGAGAGAGTGAAAAGGTGGTAGGACCAATAATGCTGTGAAATCTATTGTTGATATCTGTTTTCCTCTGTGACTTGGTCTTTTAGCCTGAAGTCCCAGAGGTTTGTTCTTTAATTTTTGAGTCTAATAATTTACTGAGTAACATATCAAAATTGACCCAAATTTAAATATTTTATAGTTGTTTTTCTTCTTGCCACTTTTGTTATTTCTACATACACATGATTTGCTTGGCCTATTTTCTATATCTAGTGTTTTCCTTTTGAACAGCTTGTGTCTTGCTGTGGTCCCCAGCGTTTTTGTTTGGCACCAGGGACCGGTTTTGTGGAAGACAATTTTTCCACTGACCAGGGCAGGCGTGGGGATGGGGGTGGGGGATGGTGGATGGTTCAGGCAGTAATGCGAGCGCCAGATGAATTTTCGCTTGCTCGCCCTCCGCTCACCTCCTGCTGTGCGGCCCGGTTCCTAACAGGTACCCGTCCGCGGCCCGGCCCGGGGCTGGGGACCCCTGATGTCTTGGATATTCTTGAGTCAACAATAACAAGCATCCCACGGAGCACTACAAGGGGTTTGGGTGGCTTACTAGGGTTCTTAGTTCAGGAATACTCTTTTCTGCTGGTGCACAGAATTATAAAGACTTTACACTGTGGTGTGTCTTCTACTGCTGTAATTCTTGAACTTTCTATGAGATTCTTACTTTCCATCATTTTCTTCCTTCTTACCATTCACTATCAAGTCTATCAAGCCTCCAAGGGCTATTTACTTCTTATCGGTTGTCTCACTGCCACCCTAAGCAACGTCTTCCCTAGTCTGCCACCTTTGGTTCTGCAGCTTCCATGTCTTTTCTCCTTCCCAATTCCCCAACAGCCGTGGCTTTGATCCAGATCTCACACTCCAGTTTGGGTAAACCCCTCTTCTTCTTGGGGTAATATTATCTGTATTTCTCCAACTGCAGGATCCCACTACACTCTCCTCTTTTGGGGGCATAATCTTCACATTATTTCCTCAATTACATGTAAATTGAAGTTTGTGTGTTACCTTTCTCTTAGTTTTGCTCTAGATGTAAGTTATGGGTGGTTTTATTATATCTCCTTATGGATCCATATAGTCTTTGGAGGATATGTAGAGAGATTATTACTTAGGTAACCACCATTATCCTAGGGAAATCTGACAAACACTTTTAAAACTGAAATAATATTTAAAGTTTTAAGAACCACAGATCAATTTTCCTGTTCTCTTTTTTAAACTTACTCTGATTTTTACATTCATAACTCTTAATGTGTACAGAATATAAATTACGGTTGACTCTTGAACACAGGTTTGAACTGCACAGGTCCATTTATATGCAGATTTTTTTCAATAAATATACTACATATATTTTAATTTTACAGATCTTTGAATTAACTAAGTGTGGGGAAAAGTTTGTTTGATTAGAGATCACATTATGTGGAATCAAAAGAACTGGGGTTTGAGTTCTGATTCTATCTAAACTGTTTCTGCTTCCTGCCCTTGAGTGAGTCATTTATTAATTCCTTTGTTTTTGAGGCAGAGATAGCAGTATACAGACTTTTGTCTGCATAGGCATGGGTGCTCCTAACCCCTGAGTTGTTCAAGGGTCAACTGTATATGTTGACACTACCTTCAGAGCCTAAGCCCCTTAACCCCACAGTTGCACTTATAACTTTATCTTACCTAGTATTTGAAGCTAATAAATTCTTCAGCAAAGATACAAATTGATACGGTCCTAGATTAGAATTTTGCAGTAGAGGCCAGCTATTCCCCTCTGAAACTAAAATGGAGGTTAATTTTATATTAATTTTATATTTTGCTTAAACAGTTCTTTTATATTTGATACAGAAGAGCTCTGTCTTAGTCATCCTCTCCTGGAAATTTTTCATCTGAATCACAGCACTATAATTCTCATGACAAATTGATTTCTGCATTGTGTTTTAAAGTTAATCTTTTCAGATAACTTTTACTTGTAAAATACATTTTTTTTTTTACATAGAGCAGTTGTTCAGCTATAATTTTAAAGAATATATTCTCAGTCATTTTTTGTTTCTTGCGTTTACTGGAGTGAGATGAATGATGGTATACCATCAGTTTAATGATTACCTGCTAAAAACTTTTGTTTCAAATAGTAGTCTACAATTTTAAGTGAACAACCAAAGCTATTTACAACTTTTTAACAAATATTGCTGTAATAAAATGTTACTTTATAAATCGAACTTTTGTATGCAAATGTCATTTCTTGTAACTAATAATCAAGGCTAGCCTTATCTCAAGATTATGAGTTATGCTTCAAGGAGACAATTACCTTTAAAATCAGGATATTTCTAAATTATTGTCATTAGTTCAAACATTTAACTACTGAAGACCAGTATTTGCCCTTCTTAGAAAATGAATGGTTATTACCTAACTTTCTTTTCTAAAGATTTATATTGATTTTTACAATAATATCACAGTGTTTTATTCTTCTTTAAAAGTAATTTCTTCACTATTTGGATACATTTATTTTCCAGGTTAATTTCAGAATCTGTTTTTCAAGCTAAAAATATAACCCCATTCCATTAATTGGGTTTGCATAATATCTATACTTTCATTTGCAATAAAATTGTCATCTGTAATATAAGAAATTTGTCAGTAACACAAAGCATGCATTTAGGGTCATATTTCTATCTCTATTTTGTAAAATCATATTATAATTTTTCCAGGTCCTCTTATCAAGACAGATGGTCCACTACAAATCTATGAGAATTCTCTTGCTTCACTTGGATAGTTTAAGATTACTGGGAGATGGAAGCCTTCTTCAGCTGCAAATGAGAGCTCTAGACATTCAACTTAGAGACAGGGAGAAGCCTCCTCTCTGTCCATGACCCCTACTTATCCTTTTATAGAAGAGAATACACTATCGGCAATCATCTGCAACTCTGCCTGGCTTCTCTATGCTGTACTGTGGTTGTTTTTCTCAGCCACTTGTCCAAATAAACTGGTCCTACAAAGCAATTTAGGCTCAGATTGAATCCATATCCTGTTTCCTAATGTTGAAGTCAGCGATATTCCTCACCTAAAGCACATCCAGGCCTTATGGGCTCACTCACAGCCACCCTCTCCTGAGGTGTTCTTTGGAGGTACTATGGCTGAAAGGAATCAGATATGTTTCAATAGGGGCATCTGTAACCCCTGCCCTTCTGCCTGTACCAATAATTCTCCAGGATTCCATGATCTCTTAAGCCCTATGGAAATAAAAGGCTTATGAAACCCTCTCTTCCTGTAATGGAGTTAGGTCCAACAAAGGATAGCTACTATAAATCCATGCATCTCACTCCTTTCTAGGGATGACAGCCCTAAATACCTACCTGATTCCTTCAAAGATATGTTATCGTTACTGTCTTAAAGATGAAGAAAGGGGTGAAACACACATGCACCTCTCTGGTAGGGTATTACATCAGAATAACAAAAAATCATTCCTTGGTGCATCATTATTTATTTATTTTATATTTCAAGTTTATTTTTCATGCTTTTAAAGTTTTTGTTTTTTGTGTTAGTGAAAGTATCTTATGATTCATACATTCTAACTGGTAATTACTGTTAAATAGGAAAGATGATTTTTGGCCTAGTTATTTTCTGATTAATCAAACACAATAAAGCTGTACTATCTGTTATACTATTTCAGTTGATTTTTTAAGTTTTTCTACAGAGCTTCACAAAATTTGCAAATAACAATTGTATCTCCTTGTTACTAATATCTAAACTCTTTGTTCTTTTTCTTGCCTTGTTGCATTGCCTAAAATTTCCAGAAACAATGATACATAATAGTAAGGAAAGTCTATTTGTGTATTCCTGACTTTTATCAACAAACTTTGTGTCTTATAGTTAACTATGCACTGGTTGCAGGTTTGAAATTAATATTTATCAGATTAATGAAATATAATCATCTTCCTTATTTACTAAGAGGTTTTTCCTTATACGAGGAATATATCATGGTTCTAGTTACACAGATTTTCAGCAAATAAATGTGATATATTTTCTCCTTTGAAATTTTGATATGATAAATTATCTAATAGATATCTCAATATGAGCTTATGTATAACTTCTTAAAATAAAACTTATATAAACATTAAGGCTTTTAATATAGCTCTGAATTCAATTTGATCATTTTAAAGGAATTTTATCTAAAATCTGTAGCTTTTCTCTTTCTAATGCTCTGTCAAATTTTGGCATTAGTGTTATATGCTGGACCAAAAACTAAAAAAGGTGTATTCTAAAGCAGTCTATCTTTTTCTATGCTCTGGGATTTTATAATATTATAAGATTTATTTATTTGTGTTAAGAATGGTTTTACTAACTCACACATTAAACTGTCTAAAGCCTAGCACCCTTTCCGGACGCGCAAGCTCAGCGGCCATGGCTCACTGGCCCAGCCGCTCTGTGGCATGTGGGATCTTCCCGGACCGGGGCACGAACCCGTTCCCCTGCATTGGCAGGCGGACTCTTAACCACTGTGCCACCAGGGAAGCCCCTAGCACTCTTTTAAAGGAAGTTCTTTGTCAACTTTTTTCATTTTATTTATGACTTTTGATTTATTCAGGCTTTCTATAACTTCTTGGGCTGATTTTGGCAATCAATATTTTCCTTTAAAGTAATTTGATGGAGGCTTTCAAAATTTTTAGCAATGAAATTTACATCAGATTTTTAAAGACAAAACTTTTGTTAATTTTATCCTTGATTACAGCTTTATTATACTTTTTAATAAACAAATACTCAATTAAACGATTCTGCTATTTGTATGTGTTCTAGTAAATTAACTTTTGCTTTTATCTTTATTAATTCCACCATATTCTTTTTGTAAGTTTTTCCTTACTTGAAATTTTTTTTTTTTTTTTTTTTTTTTTTTGCTGTACGCGGGCCTCTCACTGTTGTGGCCTCTCCCGTTGCGGAGCACAGGCTCCAGACGCGCAGGCCCAGCGGCCATGGCTCACGGGCCCAGCCGTTCCGCAGCATGTGGGATCTTCCCGGACCGGGGCACGAACCCGCGTCCCCTGCATCGGCAGGCAGACTCTCAACCACTGCGCCACCAGGGAAGCTCCCATTACTTGAAATTTTTTATATGGAAGATTTGAAATATAATAAGAAGTGAATTAAAAAAGTAGAAATCTGTAGTTAAATACAAATAAATCCATGCAAAAAAGAAAAAAATGATAACACTAATTTTAGGGGAGGAGGTTAAAATATGATAGAAATAAATTGAAAAATTATGTTTAAGTGGAAAGTAAACTGAGTAGAATGAAAGTATTCTAAGAAAGTAAAGGTACATGATTCTGTTGGGTTAAAGAGAAAAAATAAAATTGGAAACAATCATTTCAAATGAGGGCAAGAAAGGGGCAAAAAAGAATCAAAAGATTCCAAAGCCAGGACAAATAGAAAGTCCAATATAAGCTTTAGAAATAAATATAACAGTAACTACATTAAATGCACATGGAAGAAATTTTAAAGGCAAAGATCATTTTCCTGGAATAAAGAATAAATTCCAGCTCTTTGCTGTTCAGCAGAGACAAATTGAAAACATAACTACACAGAAAGATTGACTATAAAAGCATTGAAATTCATACCAGGCAAATACCAAACAAAAAGGTTAGTATATGTATATTAATAAAAGGCCAGAATTCCATCCAATATTCAAATTTAAAAAATTAATTCACCTGAAAAATATAACTATTCTAAGTTTCTGTGCATCTAAGAACAAATCATTTATCTGTGTATCTATCTGTCTACAGCAAAACTGAAAAATTTTACAGAATTATAAGCTTAAATGAACAAATATACTATATGGAACACAGAACACTGCCCCCAAACTGCAGAATACATATTTTCCTAAAGTAGGGATCAGCAAACTTGTTCTGTAAAGAGCCAGATGGTAAATATTTTAGCCTTTGCAGGACATAGAATTTCTGTCACAACCTCTCAACTCTGCCACTGTAGTATAAAAGCAAACACAGACAATACATAAATAAATGGGTGTAGTTGTGTTTCAATAAAACTTTATTTACAAAAACAGGTACCTGGCTGGATTTAGCCTGTTGGCCATAGTTTGCTGATCCTTGTTCTTAAGTACACATTGAACATTAATGAAAATTACCACCTAACCCTAAAACAAGACTCAACCAATTTCAAGGTATTGCTATCATATAAGCCACATTCTTTGAAAACAATACAGTTAACTTAGTTAATAGCAATAAAAAGTTAACTAGAAAATCACTTTTGTTTGGAAATTTAGAAAAACCCTTATGGGTCAGAAAGAAATAATTGGAAATTAGAAAATATTTTGAACTGAATAATAATGAAACTATTACATAAAACTCACAGAAAGCAACTAAGAAGCTCCGAGACAAAAATTGTTAGCATTTAATGCATATATTAGAAAAATATGAAAGGTTTAAATTAATGAGTTAAACGACCAAGTTAAAAATCGAGATTAAAAAGATTGGATTTTCAAATAAGACTCACATGAATAAAAGGTCAAGCTTTATTAAGGATGCAAACAGTCAAAGAGCATAGTCAAATCACAGAGAGAGGTCTAGGACCTCTAGTTGGGCATTCTCAGGTTTTTTTTTTTTTTTTCCAACTTCATCAGAAATTCTCTGGCTCAGAGCACTCATACTGAAGGTGCTATCTAGGCCATAAACCATCTCTGCTTTCTACTCAGATGCTTAGCGTTTACATGATATTTTCTAGGCAATCATGTCCTATAAATCCACAGATTCCAAGTTTCTTTACTTTAAGCAATTCTTAATAACTAGGCACACCCTGATAAAAGCCTTTCATAGATAAGGCCTATTTTTCTGCAAAACCATTTCATTTGTTTACTATTAAGCCTATCATCAGTATGTTTACAAGGAGATTAGACTGGGACATCTGCCTTCATTCTTTTCCAGGGATGTCTCCTCCCCTGACCAGCAGAGTAAATGCAGTGCAGACCTTCTGCTTTAATCATTTATTTCCCAAGAAACTAGAGTCAGAACAATGAAGTAAAGCTCAAAACAAAACACCAAAACAGAAAATGGTAGAAGAATTAAGGAGGTAGAAACAAAGATAAAATGGACAGAATACACAATGCCAAACACACAAACAAGCAAACGCTGATTAATTGGAATTATCAGTAAAATTTATAAACTTCTGGAAAGATTAACAAAACAAAAACAAAGAAAAAAGTATAAAAAGACTTAACTGCAGATGTGAATAGAGATTACAGGGATAATAAGAGCATTTTTGCCACAATTTCTATGAAAACAAATAAGAAATTTTTTTTTTTTTTTTTTGCGGTACAAGGGCCTCTCCCATTGCAGAGCACAGGCTCCGGACGCACAGGCTCAGCGGCCATGGCTCACGGGCCCAGCCGCTCCGCGGCATGTGGGATCTTCCCAGACCGGGGCACGAACCCATATCCGCTGCATCGGCAGGCGGACTCTGAACCACTGCACCACCAGGGAAGCCCAACAAGTAAGAAATCTTAAATGGGCACAATTCTAGAGGAGAATCTGCAGTCAAGCAAGTAACAAGAGAGAAATGTGAGAAAAATTATTGTTGGGAGCTATGAATGCTGTCAACTGTAGACTAATTTTTAAAAAAGGTGGGAATAAGGCTAACAGAATGGAGTGATTTTGTTATATGCTCAATGTAGAAATGAAACTAGTAACACAAATCAGGAGCCAAAGAAAAGAGACGGTGGAAAACAGAACCAGCTGTGATACCTGGGAGTCAAAGGATATCACTTACAGCTGAGAAGTCAAGTAGTTGGAATAGTAACACCTTCACAAATACAAACACTAAGATCAAATTCTTGACTGTGCAGTTCAACTACCAGTGGCGGGTAGAACGTAAGTTAATTTTACTGTAGCTCATAATAGGGAACTGATAGGTAGCGACTAAAGAAAGAAGGAACTAAGAGCATTTTATAAAAGTAAAACTGTCAAGTAGCCAGTAGAAAAGAAATAAACTTCTTAAATATTAGAGAATTGGAATAAAAAGCAAAGAAAATAGAACATCTAGTGAAATACACATATTTATAAAAACAGAAGAGACTTGCAGTTTCCAGTCACTAATAAAGAGCTTGAAAGTCATCATTCTGTCCTTACAACAAGATAAAAGCTGAAAAAACTGGAAATTAACAACCCTTCTTAGATCTATCAAATAATTGACGTCACAGTGTAAACTGCCACCCTGAAAACTAGAGAGAGGTGAATACAGAGAATCACAGCTTACCAGGAGCAGAGGCCCAGGAGCAGAATCCGGCAGCTCACATCAGTAGCTGGTAGGAACACTTAAGTAATAATTGACTAATTGCTGGAGACTGAGCATGGGCTAGTTTGAGAGATTAAAAACACCTGGGGGCTCAACTTTGCAAAGTTAAACCATCTTACCATATGGTCCTGGCATCATGCTCCAAGGTATTTACCCAGTAAGTTGAATTTATGTCCACATAAAAACATACACACAAATCTTTTTAGCGGTTTTATTTACATTTGCTAAAAATTGGAAACAACCAAGATGTCCTTCAGAAGGTGAATGGATAAACAAAGTGTTGTTCCTTTCCATAGAATGGACTATTATTAGCAATAAAAAACTATCAAGCCGAGCCACAAAAAGACATGGAGGAAACCCAAATGCATATTGCTAAGTAAAAAAGCCAGTCTGAAAAGGCTACATCTTACATGATTCTAACTGTATGACATTCTGGAAGAGACAAAACTATAGAGAATAAAAAGATCAGTGGTTGCCAGGAGTTTGAGGAGAGGGAGGGAGGGATAAACAGGTAGAGTACAGTGGATTATTAGGACAGTGAAACTATTCTGTATGATACTTTAATGGTGGTTACATGACATTAAGCATTTGTCAAAACCCACAGAATGCACAACACAAAGGGTGACCCTAATGCAAACTATGGACTTTAGTTAATTATAATGCACCAATATTATTTCATCAATTGTATATCACACTACTGCAAGCTGTTAATAATAGGGGAAATTGTGAGCAAAAGAGGGGTATAAATGGGAACTGTCTGTACTGTATGATCAATTTTTCTATAACCCAAAACTTCTCTAAAAAGTAAAGTCTATTAATTAAAACAGAATAAGTAATGTAACACTATGAAAGGATTCAAACACACCTGTCGTATAAGTGAAGGTAACGATCTAAATCATGTGGAAAAGAAAAGATTGGATCACAAAGAAAAACCTACCTCTGTACTATACACAACAGACAAATCTAAAAGTAATCTGATTCAAAGTTAAAATTAAAAAGAGTAAAGGCAAGTAAAAAGAAAACAGATTGTGTTCTTAATATGAGACATGGTAGAATAAATGGATATAAACTACGTTTAAATAAGACAAAAAAGGACATAAAATAATGTTAAGGATATGACTCACAATGAAAAGATAGCAGTTATGAATATGTATGCACCTATAACATAGAATCACTTTTCATGCAGCTGAAATTATAAGAGATGTCAGCGGGACCAGTCAGTCATACATGTGAAGCCAGCAAAGTGTACAGCATAGCTCTTTAGTTCAGTTCCAGTCTTCTTCAGGACTACCTAAGTGGTATTTTCCAGGTGACAGATCTGAAGCTTACAGAGTTTTTGAGACCATCTTTAGATAAAGAAGGTAATTTACAAATTCAAAATTAGCTACAAAAGTGCTTATTTTGAATGAGAAAAGAAATGCCAGTAAAATACTGGAGCCTGGGAGACACAAATTTCCTTTTTTTCCTGAGGTCTCTAGTAAAACGACACAGATATGCTTCTTGACTGCACCCTGGCTCCCCCTCCTGCAAAACACTCTGTAACTCCCAACAACACCCACTATTCACAGGTGAAAACCCTTGAATCTTAGTCTTCATTAGCATCACAGTAAATCTGTCTCTGTACCATGACTATTATTCTCCAATTCTCAAGAGTCCATAGGACCTGGGGGTTCCAGAGTATCTCTGAGAGCCCCAAGCTTCTCCATAACCATGAATGCCTTCATTCTTGACTCTCAGGACATGAATTGTGGCCTTCCCTCTGGGGTCACTAACAAAAACTTTTCTTCTTGGAAACTCCTTTCCTTATAGGCTAATTGCTTTAAAACCTTGTTTCCCACCTCACTGTCTTGTCTCCTAGCCTTGGCCTTCAGTTCCAGTTTGCAATCACTGAGTTTCTGAAGGGAATCAGAAGGGAGAGGTGGAAGTTGGTCTTTGGGGCCAGTAAGTTGAAGGAGCTGATGGGGAAAACGGGTCCTAAGAATGAAGTAGGTATAAGATATTGGTCTCAGGTCTTTCCTTTCATTAAGTTTGACCTCCTCTTAACCTACATCCTAAATAAGACTATATTATACTTTCTGTCTACCTGGAGTTGTGAAAAAAAAAAAAAAAAGCAAAACTTTACCGCCCTACTTCTATTATATGACAGTTTCCAGTAACAGGAAAAGTAAGCAATTCTGACATTATTATGTCTTTATTCATCTCATAGCTTGAGGAGGTAGAGTATATCTTAAATACATTTTTTCAAGAAGGTTACATCAATGGTATATTTTCTGAAAAACTCTTTCTTTGTCTTCATACATGAGGAAGGACATGGCTGGGATGTCATTCACTCCCAGTTCATAGATACATTATTTAAATGCTTTTGTCATTTAGTGTCTTGGAGAAGAATCCTGCATATGTCCGGCTCTGTTCTTTAACACTGTAGCAATCTATGAACCTTTCCTACCCATATACTTAGGAAGGCTTTCTGCCATGGGCATACCTAGAATTCTACAGTAGTCTTTTTTTTCTTGCTTGTCTATTTACCTCTCTCTCTCTCCCCCTCTCTCTTGCATTCGAAAAAAAGCTTACATAGTTTTTCCTCTTTATTCATTTTATTTTGTCAGTTTCAATTCCACTCTTTCTTTTCTTCCTCCAGTTTTCCCTGAAATCCTGGTACTTCATTTTTCATTTTCTTACAATCTTATCTTGCCTTTTGCCTTATCTTGCCTTTGTCTTCTAATTAAGATTCTTCTCATCACAGTCTGTGCAACCTATGTGCACAAAGGTCTTCTTTTTCACAAAGGCCGTATGTTGGCATTCTGTTTTCTGAAATGTTTTTCCTGCAGTAAATCATGTTTGTTTGCTTTTCCTTTGAGTCTTTAAGGACTTGTTCATTTAATATGAATTGAGTGTAGTTTCATAGATCCCATGCTGGTTTTATACCTTATGCCTTTTTATAGGAGAAGAAATCAATTCCTCCATTAAGATAGTATATGTAGACTTCCCTAGGCATTTTTAGTTACTACCATTCTCTTTAGTGCCCAGATCTCTACCTCAGAATTGCAGCTGGAGATGCATCTATGTACAGAGAGCAATTATCAGAGTTCAGTAGATAATAAACGGACCCAGATTTCTTAGGTGATATAAGGTATTCTTGTGTTCCCACTTCAAGATGCTTCCCGAGATTCTGAACTGGAATAAAAAACGAAGACAAAACAGAAAACCTCTCTCTGTAGTTCTTGTTGCAGGCTTGCCAATAGCATTTATTTGGAAAACCATAACTTGCAAGATGCAGTGTTTACTGGTGATCCCTCTTCTCCCTTCTCCATTTCCTTTTGCATCGTTTACAGGGAGTCACAAATTCTAACTGATTACATATAGAAAGAGTGCTGCCGATGAGGGATTGTGATTCCCTGCTTCCAAGGTAGCCCCAAGACTTCCCTGCTTTGTGCTAGGCCCCTCCTGTGTGGTCCCTTTCCACATTGGACCAGGGTTGGTCTCTGAGAGCAACAGCATACAGCAAACACCATGGGATTTAACTTCTGTGATTCGAAAAGCCTCCATCTTGAGTATTTTCTCAGTCTCTTTTTCTTTCTCTTTTCTGGTTACTCATTCTGGGCGAGGCCAGTTTCCACATCTTGTAGACACTCAGGTAGCCCACGGAAAGAACCACTTGGTGAGGAATAGAAGCCTCTCAGCAGCTACGTGAGGGAGCTAGGAAGTGGGTTCTCTGGCACCAGTCAGGTTTGAGATGACTGCCGCCCTGGCTGGCAACTTAACTGCAGTCCTGTGAGAGGTGCTGAGCCAAAACCCTCCAGATGAGCTGCTCTCAGATTGCTGACACTCAGAAACTCTGTGGCGTAAGAAATGATAGTTGTTTGAAATTGCTCGATCTGGGGATAATTTGTTCTGGAGCGATAGATAACTAATATAAGAATGGAGAAAAACATTTTGGGTAACCTCAAAAAATAGCAGTCATAAAGTATATGCATAGTTGACAAGGTGTGTGGTGGTTTACCCCAAAAATGTTTTTTCTAAACTGGGAAACAAAGAATAAGGGAAGAATAAAGTCTCTTTCATTCAGAAAAGGGAGTTTTCTCCTTTCTAGCATGGCTGCTGAAGTGGGCAGGAGTTTTTCAATCTAGCTCTTTTAGTATCACAATTAATACAAATTTCTCTCAGACACTGATAACAGATTTTCTAAAAATTTTGGTTTATAGCATCATTATGAGTTTCTTTATTTTTCTATATCTTCATAGGTATTTTTGTGACTATTTGGGAAAATCTATAACAGGATTTAGTAAGCCAACTCAATTTTGAAGTAGAATTTCTGTAATAAAATTAATTATATATGGTTTCAATTATTTTAAATTTACTTATGTTCATTTTATGGGTCAGGATATGGTATCTTGGTGAATGTTCCCCAACTATGATGGTCAATTTTTCTATTTCTTTTGTCAGCTCCATCAGCTTTTGCTCTATTCATTTCAAGAATTTTGTTTGGTGTGTACACTTGGCATCATTATGTGTTTCTGGTAGATTGATCCTTTTATCATTATGTAATGTCATTCTTTCTTTTCAGCAATTTCTCTTTCTCTGAAGTCCATTTTACTGGACATTAATAAAACTAATCCCTCTTTTTTTAAATTCACGTTTAAGTGGTATAACTTTTCCATCCTTTTACTTTCAATCTACCTATGTCATTGAATTTAAAGTGTCAGTTTCTTGTAACCAGTTTATAATTGGGACATGTTTTCTTTATCCACTCCATCTTTTGCTCAGTGTATTTAGACTATTTACATTTAAGGTAATTATTGATATGCTACAACCAATTTGCCATTTTATTTGTTTTCTGTTTGTTTCTTCTTGTTTTTGTTCCTTTATTTCTTTTTTCTGCCTTTCTGTAGTATATTGCAATACATTTTTAGGATTTCATCTCGATTTATTTAAGGTCTGCTGAGCAGAGAGGAGCAGGGAGAAATGAGTCTATGCCATCTTACTTGGAGTGTTAGCCTCATTCGTCTACTCTTGATTTCTTGACACACTACTCTTGACATAGTACCTGATATAATCCACACCTAGTCTAGTTGAAATTATACTTCCTATTTATTCAGAAAATGTGCAGTGTTGGGCTATTCTTTTTGTAGGGCTGGCCACAAGGCATATTATATGACAAAGAGCAGTTGCAGGCTATTCATTGACTGTTTATTGGTCAAAAAGAAAGGGCATTGCTCAGTGGGGGGAATTTCCTAGATCAATCAGATTAGCTCCATCCAAAAATCTTGACAGATTAATCTGTATAAAACTATACAATTAGCAGTAAGAAATGTCAGTGATGAAGATCATGAAGGCAAAGAGAGAGACAGAGAGAGAGAGAGAGAGAGAGAAATTGGCAAAAACCCATCTACAGAGTTGCCTAGAAACCTAAACATCTATGTGTCTTCATACAATAAGCACCCACACTTTGTCTCTAGAATGTGACTTGAATAAGTGTTTGTCCCTGTCAATAATATTATAGAACCACCAAAATAATGCACTATACCTAGAAACTCTAATGAGATATGATTGGGAAATATTAACCTATTCTTTTATCTTGATCTTTCCCCCCATTCAAGAACTAGATTGTGGGACATCCTCAGGAATGGGACGTTACAACAGAAAATCAGGGGGAAAGTTTTGTAATTTCAAAAGCCTAGGTGCTGAGATAGCTCAGAACATAAAAAAAAAAAAAAAAAAAAAAAAAAAAGAATGTGGTAAGGCTGAGCTAGACTTCTTACTCCTAGAAGAAATACAAGACTTCAGATAGCCTCATATGTCCTGGGTACAGCATGATGATTCTGGTGTGCCCAAGAATGGAACAAAAATGTCAAGTACAGAGCAAAATCTGGCAACACACACATTCTATTGGCTGGAACTAATCATATGATCCAAACTAGACACAAGGAGGCTAGCAAATTCTAGTCTCTGGCTGGGCAGCAGCTTCCCAACAATTCTACATTATGGAAAGGGAGCATAAATTTGTAGTGGTACTGAAAGTGGGTTCTGCCACAGATAGGTTGTAAAGTGTTCATGGCAATTTTGCCAGATAATTATAATTTGTTTTCTAAGAGGTGATAATAATTTGTATTCTCACTAGCAGTATAGGAGTTCCAGTTGCTTCATACCTTTGTCTGTGCTTGATACCATGCAAGTTACTTCATTGAACAATTATACAGATCATCAGTTTGTAAAGTTTTTTATTTAAAATGTGAATTCCTAGAAGGCCTTTCTTAAATAAATCATTAACTGTTTTATGATGAAGCAAATGAATAACAAATCATATAATTTATTAAGGTCAGGCCAGTAGTACCCAGACTTTATTCTCCATAGCCCAGCCATCTTTTCTGAGGGTTTTAGTAATTACAAATGTATTCAGTAAAAGATTTTTTTATTGTTTGTTTTTTTGACCCTATGGATTTAAATATTTAGCATAGTGCCTTGTAAATTATTGGCAATTAATAACTATTCTTTGAATGAATGAATAATGAATTTCTAGGAAGCAATCACATTTCAAAGCTTCATAATATGCTTGTATTATAGTCCCCTCTATTTCAGGTTGGACTCTTTGGTCTTTAAAAAGGACTTGAAAATCACCAATTGGGGGCAGGTGTGTGTGTGTGTGTGTGTGTGTGTGTGTGTGTGTGTGTGTGTGTGTGTGTGTGTGTGGCAATGACCTGATGGTATAAATGGCCAATTTTTCCCTCCTTGGGAATAAAAAGCAGAAGTCAGTTTGTGTCAGACTGTGATGCTTCTTGCTTAATCACCATAGTTACCTGTTTTGAGCAAGAAATAACTAGTGTGGCTTCCTCCCCCTGCCATGTTTCTATTCTCACCTAGAGATTAATCACTACTGGGACCACAGAGGCTTGTACAAATAGCACTTGTTCACTGTGAAACTTATAAATCAAATACTGCAAACATTCTTTCTTCCTCAGAGAAGTCAGGAGCAGGAAATGCTAAGTTCATAGAAAAGTGACATGCCCTTCAACCACATAGAGTGAGAGAGTAGATCAGTTTAAAATCTATGGGGCTTTTATTACTTTTAGAAGGTGTAAAGGAGAAGGGAACTAAAGAAATACAAGTTAGCCTGCAGTAGTGGTTACTTTTTGCCTTTTCTTATTAATGCTTTTCCTAGGCTATGAATAGATGATTACAAATAGATACTTTGATTTTCTATAGGACTTGCAAAACTGTATTAGGGGAAAAAAATCAATTTTGTTCCTTCAGAATAATCTCACATTTCTTATTATGTTAAAAAAAGGGGAGGGAGTAACTTTTCTTTCTTTGTAATGTCAAGCATAATTAAAGAGAGAGATTTGGATTGCTCAACGCTGAGACTCATACTCCCTAGTGCATAAATCACCTTTTGCAGAGAAATGAGTTGTACACTATTTAATGGTGTGGCAGCATAATCGCCTCAGATCAGTTTGCTCAGCTTGCAAGGCCAAGGGTTCATACGTCAAGGAGCAGTCAGTTTTACTCCATTGCAAAACAGACTTTTGGCCTGAGATGGGTAGGGCTGAAGGGGAGAGGCAGATGTATTCACTCTCCCAGGAGAAGAGCAGAGAGAGTTCATGACAAAGGACACTTTAAGGCAGAGTGAGGAGTTCTGTTTTAAGAAGCCTGGGGGCAAGTCTCTCCAGTGTTCTAGCATGGTAGATTTGGACACATCGAGTCTGGAGTCAGTGCATTTTCCCCCATTAAATATGATACTTCATTTGATTTTAAGGAATTTTATTGTTATAATTCTCTATTTCTTGGAAACATTAGCCTGAGACCACAGTTCAGTTAGGATTCCCTTTCCTTATCCTGCTTTTCAATTTGAAAAAGGAATTTTATTGACCTTTATTGGTAACACAGATGCTAAATTGCCAAATGTCCTACTTCTCCCGTTGGTTTGAACTTTGAGTCTGTCAAGCTATTGATTTGTTTTTGTCAGCATGAATCTTAAATAGCACCTAATGTTGTTCATCCAAACTTTTTACCAGATAAGCACACTTTTCCCCATTATTTCTTCTTCCCATGAACTTGTTTTTAAAAAATATTTGTAATCCAGCAAACCACATTTGTTAGGCAGTATCTTGTTTTGCCTTATAACACAAGATATATCTATATCTATACATATATATATATATTAATTTTTTACATCATGGAAAATAACTCGTAAGCAGACACTACTTTTGGATAAGTGATATAATGCAGGGATCTCAATGGGGATATGGTAAGTAAAAGAGCTAGAATACAATGGTTTCCTTGAAAGCAACATCTATTTCATTAGAAACATTTTGAAGACTGAGTTTAAATAAAGAGACATCACTAACAAGGTCAATACTTTCAGCTGATTTCTAGGAAAGAATATTGGCTGCATGACACAGTCACAAATAATATTTTATGGTGACATTTTATTGAATGTATTTAATTTTTAAGTCAATAAGTAAGGTAAAAGTAAATCTCACAGTATACTAAATATTTAAATGCATCTAAATACCCTCAACATCATTGTTTCCACAAATTTTTCATTTCCTGATATGTCAGTTGTTTCAGCTTTCACGGGATCTGCCTTGGTACAAAAAAATTCTCCCTGTTAAGAGGTGACAGGAATGCACTCTCTAAATAGGTAATCCTCATGTACTTTCATTTATAAAGATTACACTTACACTCTATTATAGTTTGGTGAAATTATAAAGTTTACATCTGTACTACTTCATAAAATTTCTACAGTGTCCCTGTGGGTTTCCAGATACCACTTCTCCTGGCCTTGTGGTCCCTTATCTGTAGATTTCTTTCCTTATTCCTCTTCCAGCCTCCACTAAAACTTATCCTTTCCATCACTGCCACCACACAGTGCTAGCTCTAAGATGGTATAGGGCTAACTCATATAATAAATGCACTTAGGTTTTACATCCCTCAGTAGAATGTGAACCCTCTGATGGTGGAAGTTCCATCTTTATCTTCAGTTTTCCTCAAGAACAGGAAATGTGGGCTTCCCTGGTGGCGCAGTGGTTGAGAGTCCGCCTGCCGATGCAGGGGACACGGGTTTGTGCCCCGGTCCGGGAGGACCCCGCGTGCCGCTGAGCGGCTGGGCCTGTGGGCCATGGCCGCTGAGCCTGCGCGTCCGGAGCCTGTGCTCCGCAACGGGAGAGGCCACCACAGTGAGAGGCCCGCGTACCGCAAAAAAAAAAAAAAAAAAAAAAAAAAGAACAGGAAATGTAGTATTTCAACCTACTTCACTCTCCTAAAACTGCTCTTGTAAAAGATCCGCTGATCTTCTAATTGTCATATGTAATATTTAAGCTTTTACTTTACTTGCCATTTCCTCAGCATTGACAGATTGGCTACTTCTTTTTTCAACTGTCTCTCCCCTTGTGTTTGAAAATACGGCTCTATCCAGGTTTCTTTCCATCTGTCTTGACTTCTCTTTCTCCATTTGCTTAATTGGGTCCTCTGCCCTGGACTAGCGGTGATTCCCAGGCTTCTATCCTCACCACTTTTTTCTTCTATTTTTTTTTCTCACTCCCTGAATAAACTGATTTATTTCATTCTTTCTGTGTATTTTAGCAGACTAAGACTTTTTGTTTTTTGTCTGTCAAACTCTTATAGTCTTTCATGATCCAGTTGGCTGTCAGTTCTTCTTAATGATGCTTGACAGCCCAACTCAGGCATCGCCTCATCTGTGAACTCTTCCCTGATCTTTCTATACAGAGCAAATCAACCCCTATTCTACAAGATGGCTGATTAATATATATATACTTCTGTTATTGTTCCTATTATACTATTAATATATTACCTTTTTCCTGTGACTCTGTGAGCTAGTAGATGGCAAAGTTTGTGTTTTATTTATCTTTGTATATCCAGTGACTAACACAATGCATAATATATGGTACATTCTCAATAATTGTATGTGGAATGATTGAGGGGGTACATGAACAGACACGCAAATGAAAAAGTAAATGCTACTTAACTATTGATTCAAACTGTTTTAGTCACCACAGCCAGTTTACACAGCTACAGAAGCAGTAAGGAATTGGAACATTCCAGTCCCAGATGTATGTAAGTGGTAAGTTTGACCTGAAAATCATTCCTCATATCTGCTTCCACAGTATATAAACTCATGTAAACTAAGCAAAGAAAGTCTTCCCTTTGCTCCTATCAATCTTATAATTTGCATTGTCTAATAGTCTTTAGAAAGGTTCTACTGACAAACCCACCATGTCCCCATTCTATGTACTATCTTTACTTATGCTTTGTTTGTATGACATTTAAGTACTTTTAACTGTTTGAATTCATTTGGCTGCAAATTTAATCTGACTAGGAAGTAAGGAAGAAATACCAAAGGAGAGACTATTTTCTTTTCAGAAATAAAATATGATATAGTTTTTTTTCACTTGTTAATACAATCAAGCTTTCAACACTCAGGAAAAAAAAAACATGCATTTACTGTCAATGGTTAGAGACTTCATGATAAATAATTATGTGTTTAATAATACATTTGAGATAATTTCTTAATGCGTACACTGGAAATCTCTGGTGAAATTAACTGGTCTTTTAATATTGTGCCAGCCATTTTTAAGAAATAACCTGACACTTTCATTTAAACCACCCTAAAAATAGCAACACTGACAAAAAAATTTAATCCTTGGCATACACCATCTCGTACATTCTTAGATCAACCATTGCCAGTTATCTAGCTTTAGAGAAATAACTAATTTGAAGTAATTGGTTGCTTTTCCTTAAAAGAGGTCCAGTTTTGTGCTTCATAACTTCATGTCTAAGACGAAAATATAATTTTCTGAAGTTGATTTGCACAGCAAGTTAAGGAGATAGTAGCAACATTATTTATTTTATTGGATAAGAAAAACGCAACGGGCAGCAGGAAAGTTTTCCTCTGTTTCCTTCCCTGAATCTGCTTTAAAGCCCAGCTTATAAAGGAAAGAACTAAAAGTCCAACTACTATTTCTCACAGTATTGGGAAAGAAAAGGATGGCAGCCACATAAAAGAAAGAACAAAATTATAATAACTGTGTGGTTACTTCATGGTAAAGTGCAAGAAAATCTCTGGAAACATCTCAAAGGAGTAAATGAATTTTCCTTGAATGTACTTAGAGTACAGACAACTCATCACAGAGATCTTCCTTTGGGATTTCTATAATGGACATAATGACAAATCTGGTAAGTTCACATATGACTCTAAGATATAGCCATGGAGTTGTGTTTTTATATCATATTCCCTAAAGGCTCTGTGCATAAGCCAGCAGCTGGAATTGGCTTTGTCATGTTGATTAAAATCCTAAACCCAGTTTGTTATAGATGGTTATGATGAGTCAATTCAGACACTGAAGAAATATCTGAAGATCTAGAAATCTTCCTGATATGCCATTTTTGTCTATCAAAGTCCAGGTCAGTTGGAATTCTGTGAACCTGGATATAAGAAGTGGATCATCGTTCAGCATTCATAGTCTTTCTAACCCAAGAATGCAAAATATTTTAAAGGCCAAATCAAATGCAAAATTTGGGAAAAACTCAAGGCTAAGGATAATGCAAAGAGATGGAAAGAAGCTAGAAGTATTGTGTTCATTTATTCTCAAAGAGCAATGATTCCAAACTGAAGAAGAGGATTACAAAATGCAATACGGATGTCATTATGTTATCCTACGGAGTTCTGATAATGATAGGAATCAACTTAGATCAGCATCCACAAACCCTAAAAAAAATTATCCCAAAACCCCCCAAATCAAACTATGCAAAACTTCATTGTACATAAACCAAAACAGTCTAACTAAATAACTTATAAATCATAGTTACAGAGGAAATGACATGGTGTTATCAGAGAAGGGACATAAGTTTTTACATAATGTCAGAAGGGAGTCCACTATAAAAACCTCTGAAGAGATCACCGTCCTCTGCAGGAGGCTGGCAGAGCTGCTTCTCAACCAACCTCCTACAAGGCAACATAATGTTCTTTTGCATTTTTTGAGGAAGCAATAAATCCCATGTGCATGCCCACTTGTGTGCATGAGCACATGCATACATACACACACACACACACCAGAGTTATATCTGCATTAAGCCTTCCCCAAACGATTAAAACTTTACTGAGTTTGCTGAGAGAGTTTAATATTTTTCTAGACAAAATCCATCCTAGATACTGAAGATTACTTTGTTTGGAAGTTTCATTGCTGCGTGTAGAAGCATGGGAGATCTTCCCATATATATACTCAAAGAAAGAAAATGAGGTGAATCTTGGGAACATGACCTTATATTTTTGGTGGTATTTTTAATTCTATTGTAATTAACATGAAGTCATATTTTCAGAAGTCCCAGAATATGTATTGTGAATGAAGATGCTCGAGATGTACATAATTGCCCATGTTAAGTAAATTATAGGTCCCTTAATCAACAGTCTGAGAGAAAATATGCAAATTAATTATTTTTCAGTTAGAGACTAGAGAAAAAATTATCAAAAGATGAATAGCTGAAGCAGTTACGTAGCTGGTTTTATTTATTCTCAATTTACCTTTGAAGTGATAACATATACAACATATTTAAAATCAATTAACTTGTGAATACTATAATTCAGTTTTCTAGCAAACATATCAAACTTACACTTACAGTATTTCAAAATAAATTTCTTAAGGGAGACTTGGCTTCTGGCTATTTTTAAACTGTTTAATCATTTGAACTACTTGGATGAAATAAGATAAACGGACGTTAGTAAATAAAAGTTCTGATTTTGTTGTTATACGTGTAAATCCCTGATGAAGTCGTACTTATAGAATGGACTTTTTGCTTTAGATGCTTTCTTATGCCAAAAATTATTACCAGTGAACCCTTTATGAGAATTCAGAGAAACTAATGGGCTGTAATGCAATCACCCCTCCTAGAGTGGATTTGGTGAGATTAGAACAAGCCAATCTGCCTGGGTACACACACAGGTAATACATCTTGTCCATGGCAACCTGGAAATCTTTCACTTGGCAAATTACCTTCCCTGACCCCATTCGTATAATGACCCCCATCTTAGCAAACATATAGTAACCTAAGTTCCAGAAAAAATAACAAAACTACATAAATTATATTTTTATAATGCTAAAGAAAACTGTTGCACATTGTATAAAATTAAGGTATGAGGACAACCAAATTGGATAATTTTGGACAAAAGTCCATTTGGGGAAGGAAGTCACCCAAATCAATATTTCGTAGTCATTCTATAAACCACATATTTGCTAAATAACTCCTTTAATTTGGGCATAGACAATCTACAAATAACAAGGGATAGTTTACAAAGAAAGGTTAATACAGTATGATAGATTCCTACTGGTGAGGTAAATTATAATCTTAGTAAGGTTTATCAGCTTTCAGTAAATACTTTGAGCGAGTTTTGGAGATATTTTCCTACCTGAATGCCTCAGAGCTTGTCATTCATATAATTATAGTCAGTATTCTAGGTTAGAAGAAGCTTACAGCCTGGGAGGAGAAAGACGTTAATATTTTATAAAGAATTAACTGTTATTAGAAGGATGTCACCCAGCACATCATATTCAGGGTTGTGAAACAGAAGGAAAATAAGAGATTTTGAACACAGAGATAGAAAGAGTAGAAACTTTACAATGTCTAGGGGAAGGCTGGTCATTGAAAGACAGAATGGGGGACTAGTACCAGAACACCCCTCTCAAAAAGAAACCTGAATACCTATGGAGGAGGAGGGATGCGAGAGGGCAGGAAAAATAGAGCATAAACTTTGAATATCCAAATTTGAGTTTGGAGATGGTCTCTATTGAATCATCATGAGAGGAATGAAAAGTCTGACAGGAAAATAACACCTGTTAGAATCTGTCATTAATAGAGCTGAGAGTGGGTTTCTAAAGAAGATTCCTTGTAAGCACAAAATCACAAGAAAGACTGGCAGATTCTGTTTCCAAATAAAGTCTGACAGGCAGAAATTTACAATGTATCAATCTGTGGGTGACCAAGTTTCCTCCTGTGAAGTACAGGAACCATGCCTGGGTGAAAAAATGAAATGGAAGGTGGCCATTAAAGTAGGTAACATTTGTGTTGCTGGGTTTCCGCCTTCATATTGACAACTATTAACCACTTGTTGCTTTAGATGAATTAGGGTATCAGGACATCAGACTTCCCTTCAATCTCAGAACACCGTCACAGTATTTTCTTGGTTAGCCTCTTTCCTTTAATGTGGGCTTTAAATTTTTAAATATTATTACTCTCTTCATTTGCCTAAAGGGCCATCAGTACAGCCATACACCTCCTAGTCAGAGGGCCCGAGGCTTGACAAGAGCCATTGAAGAGGAGGACATTTATGTCTAACTTTTGGAATTGAGATGAGCATGGGCATGTTCCCATTATTCTGATAATCATGATATTCTGCCTAGGGCATAACATTTTTCACTACAATGAATAATACTACAATAAATATTCGGCTCTTATAATTCTTACATCACAGAATTTGATAGTTGAGAGAGACCACGAATACTATCTTAATCCAATGGTTTCCCACTTATAGTAGCTGAATTCTTTTTCTCAAATGAAATCCTACATGGAATTCTTTATCTTCATTCCACCTTTCTCTGATGTCATACAACACTTGTTCAGAGAAAGGAGAGACATATCTTTTACATTCTATCTTTTAATGAACTTTCCATGACATCTGGTAACTTTTCCTAAAAGAGTTCCTCTATTTTCCATTTTTTCTGGGCGACATCTTTACGTTTCCTCACACTGGACCCTCTTTTTAAAATCCTGAACACATGGGTGGAGATGTCCTTCCAGTAGATTTCCTTTGACAATTTTCAGAGAGGAAAAGTAGTCTTCCTGAGCAATCTCAGTAACTCCCATGAGCCTCCTTTCCCCAAGCCTAAGTAACTTATTTTTCATATCTCAGGGGTTCCTATTTTATTTACTGGGATGCCTTCAAAAGAAAGGCCCCAAGCTTGACATATGGATTAAAAAAAATCCTAACACAGACTATTTTTATTATTAACAAACAGTGTAGAATGATGTGGACACAAAATTGTGTTCTTCCTGAAATCATACAGTTTAGAAAAATATTAACTCTTCAAACCAGATAATAATAGCAACCATGTACGTAGACCCCCAAACAGAAGTATTTATCCTACAGTTCTGGGCATTGTGTATATAAGAAACTGGTTTTTGTTGTTGTTGATGCTTGTGTAGAGGAACACAACTTGCCACCCCAAAATATCTCTTTGGCATGCGATTATTTCAAGCTGAAAACAATCAAGCTGTGTCCCATTGTCTCGACATGGTCCAGAGAATATTTGTTTATCAAACATTTGCTTTTCCCTCTCCATGTGAATTGCCTTTCTCCACTCTGAAGTCGCAACCCACTACAACTAACATACTCTTTTGTCTTTAGCTGAAGATGGTACTGTAGGTGACGGCTTCAGCCATCTTGGTGAGTTACTCAGTTCTCCTGGGTCTCTCCCATATTTACATGTTATTAAACTTTTGTTTGATTTTTCTCCTGTTAATCTGTCTCATGCCAATTTAATTCTTAGAGGAGCCAGAAGAACCTAGAAGGGTAAAGGAAAATTTCATCCTCCCCGACACTCGTGTGTGTGTGTGTGTGTGTGTATTTGTGTGTTTTACTAACACGTGGTTATATTTTCTACCATCTCAATCCAAAATAGGAATTTTTTTTTGAAGAGCACAGTGAGGGAGATAGATAGATGATAGATAGATAGATAGAGTTACATATATAGATTTTTTTCCTTGCAAAGGTGGCCACCTGAAACTAATAAGAAGATTGAAAAAATCTGAATATTTAACATTGTCCTCATGTTAAATAAGACTACATGAAGCAAAGATTTATTTTATTGTTTCTTACATTCTTTCTTACCTTCTCTTTCTCGTTCCTTTATCCCATAAGCTAACTGTTTTTTGCTTTTGTTCTTCAGTGCTGCCATTTAGCCACCTATATATGGTTCCTGTGGAAAAAACAAATTTAATGTTTTCTTGGCTTTTGTGTCTGGCAGAAGTAGGACAATAAAATAATTCCAGCACAAATAGTTGGATGTCTAGGAGACCTTCCCACAAAACAAAAATAGGAAAGAGTAAAACAAAAGTTAGCTGTCAGGAACAGCTGTCTGGCAAACTTTCTTGCATTTACAAGTAGTCCCTGAAATGACCATTTGGGAGAAGCCATTCCCCTGGTTTGCATGGCTCACTGGGTCAAAATGGAATTTCCTTCCATACTTGCTTCGACCCCTCCAAACATCTACTACTCTTACCCCAATCAGTCTTCATTCTAATTGGTAGAGTCTTCAGTATCCAGGCAATAAAGATAATCCTACACCTTAGTTCTTGGGTATTCTTTCCACATTTGAAAAGCTGAACTGTACAATATTCAGAGCAAAATTTCAGTATTGAAATTCTTACAGGGACTTTGTTGACTCATAGTACTATTTCCCTCAAGTAAAGCAAATTAATTTTATGGTTGAATCAATACCATGCCCACACATAAAAATAAAAAGGAAGAAGTCAGCTCTCAAAATCAGCATTTCCAAAACGTATCTGAAAATTATAAAGAACTGATTGAAGTCTGACAGGATAACATGAGTATAATTCAATCTTGAATTTAGATAAATACAGAAGGTACTGATAATACATTTGCTATGGTGTAATGGGAAAGAGATGTTTTTCTCCTATTTGGGAATATCCCTTCATCTGAGTGGATGAACACCAACGTGCTAGGATGATGCTTAGTGCAGCTAGAATCTCAGAAGGACTTGGGTGGGTGTTCAAGCCAAAATAAACTTTTATTGTTATTTAAGCCTTGGTTTTTCAGGATTATTAACTTAGTAGGGATTGTGGAAAGATGCAAATCCTTGATCTGAACAGAAACCCATTTTGTTTTGAAAGCAAATGTACTTCTTCTCCAGTCTCTTATTTCCACTAACCATAGTATTCTCTGGGGGATTATTTCTTACACTTGCCTTTGAGATATTTGCCATTTCCTTGTAAGCTGGAGCTTTGATGATTAGCATTGCAGATGTTATATATTCTCCCAAAAAAATTTTCCAAGGAAAGAGTACTAGCAACTAGGCATTTTAGTTCCAACAGAAAAGCATTTCTATTAAGTTTGAAGTACTAAAATGTGAGAAGTCAAAATTGTCCTGAGTGAAAAGATGCAGAGTTTGAAGAAATGAAAAATTAATCTCACTGGGCTCTTTTTAGTTGATTTAAAATAAGTTATTTATTCATTTATTATTGAGCCTCAATTGAGCCTGGAGTATGTCTCCAAAGATAAAGAACTGGAATCCTTTCACATGTGGTCAATTTAATTCTTAGGCTATCTAGTGCATCAAATGAGCTCTTATAGTAATCCAAAGACAATTTTTAATATTAACTCTTGGTCAATCCATTTGATTTTCCCAATAATCTGGTTCATATTTGCTTATAAGTATTTTCCTGTCATGCTACTTCTTCCAGTATTAACTTCTGCTGCACATGCTAATATCACTCTAATGATTTATCTTCTATTAATAAATTGAACAAGACTTCTTCTGTCTCCTTCAGGGAAGCAGTCTCCTCACTATAATCATTTGTCTCTAGTCATAGAGGAAATGCATCTCCGTCTTAGTGACTCTCTTTCCCGCTCCCTCCTCTCTTACTAAATAAAACTTAACCTTTGAGGAACTTCCTATTACATGATCATGGTAGCAGTAGTTCTTTAAATCTCCCTGAAACTCCTCCCTAAAACCAAACTGATTAACCATAAGAGTAGAAGAAAAAAGAACTCAGATGACATTTTCAACCAGTTTTATATCACAGTCCAAAATCCAGCATTTTACTTTATGGGGAAACACTAGAGGGTTTCCAACAAAAGCCAAGAATAATGCAAGGATGCTCAGTATCAGCACCTGTGTTACACATGGTACCAATGTAATTAGAAAAAAATAATTAGGGGCCAAAGAGCGGAAAGTAAGATGTTAAATTAGCATTGCTAGCAGGTAATAATGTATGATTGAATTTTTTTCAAAATCCAAGAGAATCTATGAAAAAAAGTGGTAAAATCCATGAGAATTTAGTAACGGAGAATATAAAGTTAGTATACATAAATTAATCATCTTCATGTATGTAAATAATAATCTGTTAGAAATATAAGAAAAGGCTCATTTACAGTAGCAAGAAAAAAAAAATTCTCAGGCAAAGCCATTACATAAAAATACCTTAACAAAGCCTTAACTTTAAAACATTACTAAAATTATACAAACTATACTTGAATAAAAAGATTGAATTATCATGTTTTTGAACAGAAAGACAGTATCAGAAATGTATCAGTTGACTTAATTTATGAGTTAATAATTAAAATTTTTTAATTTTTGAAATGTTTTAAACTAGAAATAATGTGGAAAAATAAACAAGTAGCCAAGAAAACAGCAATTCATGATAAAAGTTCTCAGCAAACTAAGTAAACATGGAAACTACTTAATCTGATAAAGAGCATACATGGGGAGTGGTGGGAGGAACCCTATAGCTAACATCATACTTAATATTCAAATACTGAAGGTATTTCACCTAATATTAAGAACAAGGCAAGGATGCTTATGCTCATCAATTCTATTCAATGTCATACTGGAAGTCCTAGCCATTGTAATAAGGCAAGGAAAGGAAATATAAGTCATGCAGACTGAAAAAGGAAGACATAAAAGATTATTTATTTTAAAAATAGCCAGAAAAACTTTGGAAAGAAATAACAATATCAGTGAGCTTGCTTCTATAATTTAAAATGTGTGTTGATGCATGAAGAGACATAACAGTAGAACAGAATAGAAATTCCAATAATAGAGCCAAGTATATGCAGAAATGTAGTGTATTATACAAGGGGGCTTCCCAAATCCCTGAGGAAAAGATGTACTTTTTATTACAGGGAGTTCTCACTTTCCATGGTAATATAGGAACACAAAAATATGACTATGCAAGCTGATATCATGTAGAGCAATCTTAATAGTTAATGGAAAACTTCATGTTATCAAGTATTTTGGGCTGCATATGTAGAGCTTCTCAAACGGCAGAAGTGTCACCATTCCCAAAGTCAGCTATTTTTTTATATAATGTCATTTTTGTTTGATTCAAATTTACTTCAGCATTATTTTTATTTCTTCAGCACACTTTTTACTTTGTGCAGCAATTCTCTCTTAATTATCTATTTTTATAAAATGGCACATGGATTTATCACTGGAGGCCAAGAAGGCAAACGACTATATGCTTCACTGTGCATGAATTGAATAATTGATGTACAGTGACCAATTACCAATAGGCTTTGAAAGAAGTAACATGATTTGTCACTGACCAAGATGTCCATCTGTTGTTTATGTAGTGATTTATAAACTGAAGAGCTAGCAGCAAAGTTTGTACTGTATGTAATTATTCACAGTTAATATACTGTGGTAACTGAAATTTGAGCTACATTATTGAGGAACAATGTTATTTAACTAAACCATGGTAATTGAAATCCATGCATATTTGAACCATGAAAACTGGGATTGCCTATTAATTATTAGTATAACTGGTTAGCCATTTGAAAAAAGATAAAATTATATTTGTACCTCACTTCCACACAAGAATACATTCCACAACTGATCACAGTTCTAAATATAACACAATGAAAATCTCACATAAACTAGGAGAAAATATAGATGAATTCCTCTGTAACCTGAATATTGGAAATATTGTCTAATCATTACTCAATATGTAAAATGAGAGAAATGATTGATAAATTTGACTACATTAAAATTTCTTCAGTGTGAAACACAAAACAAAGAAAATTTCCATAAGCAAAATCAAGGGACAAATTAACAGTTAAAAAAAAAAGATATTTCCATTTATATAATGTCAGGCATATGAAAAACTGCATAGCTCCACATATAATGAGAGAAATAAGAATTTAAACTATACTGAGATACCACTTCTCACCTATCACATTTGCAAAAATAAAAAAAAGACAGAATCTTGCAAAACTGTACTACTGTATCACCAGAGTATTAACATTGATACAGTCAAGATACATGATATTTTTATCACCATAAAGATCTCTCATCTTGTCATTTTATAGCTACAACTTTACTCCTTCTTTAATAACTGGCAACCAGTAATCTTCTCTTTTATAATTTGGTCATTTTAAGAATGTTATATATATGTAATTATGTAGTCTGTAACTTTTGAGGACTGGCTTTTTCTTACTCAGCATATTTTTCTGAAGATTAACCTAGGTGTTTTTAATGTGTCAATAGCTTTTTTTGTAGTTAATTAATTAATTTATTTATTTTTGGCTGCACTGGGTCTTCGTTGCTGCACACGGGCTTTCTCTAGTTGCAGCGAGCGGGGGCTACTCTTCGTTGCAGTGTGCAGGCTTCTCATTGCAGTGGCTTCTCTTGTTGCAGAGAACGGGCTCTAGGTATGGCACACGGGCTTAGTTGCTCCGCGGCATGTGGGATATTCCAGGACCAGGGATCGAACCCATGTTCTCTGCATTGGCAGACAGATTCTTAATCACTGCGCCACCAGGGAAGTCCCCCCTTTGTTTTTTAATTGCTGAGTAATATTCCATGTTATAGATGTACCACCATCTGTTTAACCATTTACCCACTGAAGGACATCTGGGTGGTTTCAAGCATGGTTTCCAATTTTCGCACAGATTTTTTGTTTGTGAGCATAAATCTTGATTTGTCTGGGATTAATGCCCAGGAGTGAATTTGCTGGGTTTTATAGTAATTGCATATTTAGGTTTTTATTAAAGAAACTGACACACTATTTTGGCAGAGTGGCTGTAGCAAGGTATATAATCCACTCTGATAATCTCTGTCATTTAATTGGGTTATTTAGACTTAAAATATCATATAATTACTTATATGTTAGTAGTTAAGTCTGCCATTTTAATTTTTGTTTTCTGTGTGTTCTGTTCGTGTGTGTTTTTTCTTTTTCTTTCTGCTTTTCTAAGGGTTACTTGAACATTTTTTAGAATTTCCTTTTGATTATTTAGTGTTTTTCTCTAATTTTTTTTTTTTGTGGTACGCGGGCCTCTCACTATCGCAGCCTCTCCCGTTGCGAAGCACAGGCTCCGGACACGCAGGCTCAACGGCCATGGCTCACGGGCCCAGCCGCTCCACGGCATGTGGGATCCTGCCGGACTGGGGCACGAACCCGCGTCCCCTGCATCGGCAGGCAGACTCTCAACCACTGCGCCACCAGGGAAGCCCTTATTTAGTGTTTTGAATGTATTCTTATATGTTTTTTAAGGGATGCTCTGGAGATTGCATTATGTATACATAACTTATCAATCACAGTATGCTGGTGTCATCGTTTGACCAGTTTGAGTGAAGTATAGAAACCTTACTTTTTGTACTTTTTACCTTCACTCATTTATAATATAACGGTCTTAAGTATTTCCTTACATACATTTAGGACCCTGTCATACAGTGTTATAATTTTGCTTCCACTGTGAAACATAATTTAGGAAATTTTGAGAAGAAAAGCCTACTGTATTTACTCATGTTATTGTTTATCACTGATTCTTTCTTTCTGACGTTATAAGCTTTCTTCATTTATTATTCCATTTCTGTTTAACAGATAACTTCCTTTAGCCATTAATTTAGGGTAGGTCTACTCATAACAAGTTCTCTTACTTTAACCTCATCTGAAAATGTATTGATTTTCCCTTCATTTCTGAAGGATATTTTCACCAGGTATATGACTATAAGTTTATGTTTCTTTTCTTATAGCACTTGAAAAATGTGCCACTTTCTTTTAGTTTCCATTTTCTGATGAGAAATTTTCTGCCATTCAAATTTTTTTTTTCTATAGGAAAGGTGTTATTTGTTCTCCTGCTGTCTTCTTTGTTTTCTTTGTTTTTAGTTTTCAGAAGTATAATTATTAGTGTCTTGGCACTGAATTCTTTGAGTTTACCCTGTTTGAAATATTTTCAAATTTGTGTACTGTAGATTTATTTCTCTTGCTGAATTTGGAAAGTTTTCAGTCATTATTTCTTCTAGTACTTTTTCAGTCCTGATCTCTTTGTCCTCTCCTTCTTACACACTGATGACACACAATTTACTTTTTAAAAATATAATCCCACAGGTCCCTGAGGCTTTTATGTTTCTAACTTATTGTCTCTCTGTTGTTCAGATTGATTTGTATTATTTTGTCTTCCAGTTCATTGATCCTTTCCTTTCACTCATTCTGTTGTTAAGCCCATCCAGTGAGCTTTTTACTTCAGCTTTTTTTTTATTTCTGAAATGTTTATTTGTATGTTATTTATATTTTATAGTTCTTTGCTAAAACTTTCTATTTTTTCATTTGTTTCAAGTGAGTTTGTAATTGCTTGTTGAAGAATTTTTATCAAGTCTGCTTTAAAATCTTTTTTGTGCAAGTCAGATAAGTCTAACATCTCTGTCATGTCTGTGGATGAATGATCATGTTTTAAAATATTGATAATTCTTTTTCATATGTATTCCTAGTGCAGCTCCATGAAGTAGGTGCTATTACTACTACCATTTTCCAAGTGAGATAACCCTCTCTCCTCCAACTTCCAGTCTTTGACTTGGTATTTTGGTATATGCTAAAAAAGAAAGAAGGTGACTACATAAATTTCCAAGAATGGAAAATACGCACACCTTGTGTATTAAATTCCTACATTAAAAGAAAAAAGTGTTACATTGGAAGAAGGTGACTACATAAATTTCCAAGAATGGAAAATACGCACACCTTGTGTATTAAATTCCTACATTAAAAGAAAAAAGTGTTACACTGGAAGCAATTCTAAAAATAAAATGACAACATATTAGTTAATACTGTGGTTCCTTTCCTGGTCCCCCCCAAAAAGAAAAAAATCCCATTGTGGATCGGGATTGTAAAACAGATATGTGCTTTTGGTTAGGTTGACACCATCTTGAAAATCTATTGGTAGGCATTGACAATCAGCAGAATGTCATCTTTTAGCTACAGTAATTGGCTCAAAGAGGAATATATAACTTATGTTAGCCCACTCATCCTAAAGTCCAGGATTTGTGCCTGAAGGTAGAGAAAGATAAATTTTTTTGTCTTCTAGATGGTATTACCTGGAGCTGCAGGCTTTTAGCTAATTTAAGGAATGTGAGACCAAGAATAAAGATAATTGAGAGGGGCAGAGACAAGAAAACAGCAAGGAAAGGAAACCGGAACGCTGATCAAACTCAGGTGAATCTAACTCTATCTCTAGAATTTTCAGTTAAATGAGTCAATAAATTATCTTTATGGTTTAAAAAAGTTTTAAGTGATCCCAAATGTCCCGAAGAATAAAATCTTTTATCTTTATGCTTTATTGAAGAGACAATGCTTCTACAAACTCTTTATCAGTACTAGTCCTGAAACTTTTTAAAAACATTCTTTAGTCTTAGCCTCAGGAGGCATAAGTGTAAGTAATTGCCAAGTCTTGTAATGTATCAACGTGGCTGACAGGACTTTACCAAAGAAAAAAAAAAAGTATACTGAGAAATTTATAATGTGCTATAGCTTTTCTTTTTGAACTAATTTTATGAGCATTTGTGCCTTACATTTTAGATTTTCTGTATTTTTGTAAAGATAATACAATATGGAAAAAAAGTCAAATATCCTAAGATATAATTAATAGGTTTTGTCCCACCCCTGATATGCAGGCCTATAGTTCCTTCACCTAGAGTCAATCACTGATATTATTTACTTGATTAAACACAAGGAAATACCTTATACATATACAAGCATACATGTGACTATCTGTCCATTTTTTGTGTACTCAAATGATTACTAGCTGCACATACCCTTCTGCACCTTGCTTCTTTTATTTAACAATACATTTTTATTTTCCAGCCATTCCATATTAGTACCTACCGGTCATTTGTTCATTCATATGAACTCTGTAATTTATAATCAATCTTCATTTTAGGGATGTTAGGTTTGTTTTCAGTATTTGATATTACAAGTAGTACTTTCATAAATAGCCTTGTACATACTTCTTTGCAAATATACTAACATATATCTACTATAAATTCCTAGAATGATAACCATAGTATACGTACATTCTGAATTTTAATAGATATTGCCAAGCTGCCTTCCAGAGATTCTATTTTTTTCCATAAATTCTCCCCAATTCAATTTTGTTAAAATTTTACCATCTGATAGACAAAAGCCTGTTATATTTAAAATTTTTATTTATTTATTATGAGTGATATTTAGCATTGTTTTACACATTTATAAACTATCTGTATCTGTTTTCCTGGGTACTTTCTATTTATGTTCAACTTTTGCTTATAAGATCTCCTTATACATTAAAGAATGAGCCATTAATTGCCATATGTGTTTATGGTCGATAATATGGACTGGTTTACTTAAACTCTATTCCCTCTCTCTCTGGTATGCCTTCTTTTCTGCAACTATTGGAAAACTAATAACTGCTTTCCCAGACTACCTTAGAACTAGACTTCTGTAGTAAATTGGTATTGCACTTAGGTGTATTTGCATGAGATTTGGATGGAAGCAGTAACAGTGAACCTGTGTTCACTTTCCTGACTGGCTTTATACTGTTAAGCAAAATTTTGGAGATGTGAGGTCATATAGAGTATTGGCTATTCTTCATCTTCTTGATAAAAAGTGGCTGTTTTGGTGGAAGAAGCAATGGGATCTCATACTCCCATTCCCATATACCAGTTTTGTAGATGGCAAGAGGCATTCTAGGAATAGCAAGTAAACTCATACACCAGTGCCAATTCACCAGCTTTGTAGCTTCCTGACAACATCTCCTAATCTCTGAATTCCAGCTACAGAGGTGTGTAGTTCACAGTAGCAGTTTTGGAGGTAAAACATCCTCTGATGGGACAGAGCAACAGTGTTTGGGGGATGATTCTTGATACCAGCTTCCAGCTCATTCCTCCACTTTCCAATGACATTGTAAAATGCATACTGTCCTTTATCAAATAGCTTTCTTCTTAATATTTCTTAAATAGTTTCTGCTTCTTGCACTGAATCCTGCCTGAGACAATGTTGCAAAATCTCTTTTACAGTTTCCTGGCTTGAGTAATTTGAGTCTTTTCTCTTTTTCTCTTTTTTTTTTAAATTAACCAGTCTAGTTAGAGTTTTAGAACTCTAGTGAAAGAACTAACTTTCGGTTTTATTGTTCTCTATTGTTTTTTCTGTTCTCTATGTCATTTAATTTTACCCTATCTTTATTGTTTCCTTCCTTTTGTTTGCTTTAGACTTAGTTTGCTTTTCTTTTCCTTTTTTTAAAAAGTTTCTTAAAATGGAAATTTAGATCACTAAGAACTTTCTTTTTTCAACACAGTAAATTTTTTATACCTGTATCACAGCTATAAATTTCCCCCCAAGCACTGCTTAGCAAAATCAGTCACAGTGTGCAAACTTCTCTTACCTTGTCTATAATGGAAATTCCTCTATCATATCATTTCACCATGATATTTTAATTTTGACTCAAACTACACAGAGACATATAAAAACATACCAAATAATATATATTTACATTTTATATACTATCTCATTAAGGAAATGCCTGGATTGCATCAATCTTTCATGATCTTGGAAGATAACTATATATATATATATATATTTTTTTTTTTTTCTTTTGCAGTACACGGGCCTCTCACTGTTGTGGCCTCTCCCGTTGTGGAGCACAGGCTCCAGACGCACAGGCTCAGTGGCCGTGGCTCACGGGCGTAGCCGCTCTGCGGCATGTGGGATCTTCCTGGACTGGGGCACGAACCCGTGTCCCCTGCATCAGCAGGCGGACTCTCAACCACTGCACTACCAGGGAAGCCCAAGATAACTATATTTTTACCTCACTCTCAACCTTATGTGGCTGAGCTGAGGCTATTAGCTGCTGAGATCCTGAGACAGCAGCTATCTGAAATATTTATTTTGGGTGTCTGCAAACTCAGCAAGGAAGTTCAGATGTTGACTACCAAAAAAGTAAAAAAGAAAAGACAAGTGTCCAAGTCAACACAGATGTGGCCAATGCCAAAATGAAAATTCAAGTAGAAGCACTGAAGTCCTACAATTTCTAAAATTTATCTGCAAGACATTATTAATCCACTAGGTTATTCTTCAGCTATATAGGTATTACTTCAGGTATAAAAACATAACTCAGCATACCTTATGAAGGGTAAAGGTATATTAAATAAAGCATTAATGGGGTACTGATGCTAACAACAGAAAAAGATACAACTATTTTCTAGAGAAGAAATTTTACTCTTCAGACACAATAAGATATAAAACACAGAAGAGAATTTGGTCTTTTCCTTATGAGTTGGAGTTGATTAGATAGATTGTGTGACTCTCAAAAAGTTTATATACAACAATCTTAGCTCAATTTTTCATTTTATTTTGGATAGAAGGAATCTGCTTTTACCAATCAATAAACTGTAATGTATCATCTGAACTTAAATGAGAACTACCTCCTATTGCTAGTTTAATGTCCTGCTGCTACCCTTGCTCTCCAGCCATGAGAACAGCACATACTATTTGCCCTCAGATTGACATTCATATGGAAACATTAATTGCCCAGTAGGTGGTCAAGATACTCTTGTTTTTCTTCTACAGCCTGATGAATAACCTCCTCTGCTGTCATTTTACAGTTTGTGCAGAGCTCTGAACCTTTCTACTTTAGGTGCATTACCCTGCTGATGCTTGAATGTTTGTATAGAACAGACCCAAGTAGGTGTTATCTCAACCCACAGAGAGTATTGGGTTCATTCTAATTAGTTAGCACTAGTAATTAATCTAAAGTCTTCTCTTATAATTCAAGGTTTGAGAATCCTGTTTATTGTTAAAATAGGGGTAGGTATTATTTTTTCTTGGTGAGCTAAGATCATCTCTTTTCCTAGATCATTTAACTCTATGAGTTGTAGATCATTATTATCTACTTTTTACAGATGATGAAATTCAGGCTTACAGAAATGAGATCTTTTCCCCAGGATCTTACAGCTATTATGAGGCAAAGGCAATATTCAAATCCAGAGTTTCTGAGCCTATTCACTTCATCTTTAACTTCAGATTCCTCCTAACCATTCCATCTGTTGTCCCTTCATTAGTCATTTCATGCTATAGATTAGGTGTTTCACTAAGGAGAGAGCAATGGAAAAGGAAAGAGGAAACTCAAAGGAATTTATCTCCTAATCACAGGAAAGAAGTAACATTATAGTGACAAGCAAAATGTTCCAGGTTTTGATATTTTGTGTATTTTCCAGTAAGTGATTTTCACTTTTGCAAACCAATAAAACCTGATAAAAATACCCACCCATCCTTTCACTGGGTATAAAGAATTTGAGATTTGCAATTGTCCCTTTTATTATCAAAGTCATGGTGAGAGAGACTAAGCTTTATCTATTAATACCTTTATTGACAGGCATTTAAAAGCAAAACATTGGAGAAAAGACATGGATACACAGTCATTTGTTTTTTACCCCCCACGTTGCGCTATAAGATGCTCATTTTCCTTACACCACTCACTTGCCTTCATATCGTGTACTCACTCTATTTCCTATTTCTCTGAAATCAGTGATAGAGGTGAAAGATTTATTTTCCCCTGGAAGCCAACAGAAGAAAGAGGATTTGTTTCATTCAACAAATATTTATTGAGCATCTATTGTATTTAGGCATACAAGCAGTAAAAAATAAAAAAGACAGAAAGGTCTCTATTCTTATGGAATTTACATTCTAGAGACCATCAGGCAATCAAGTCTGAGTATTTTGAGGTGGATTTCTCTAGATTTTATTTGTGAAATTTAACTTTAGGAAAGGTGTGACCATATTTTATCTCTTTGGTAATCAAATCTTTCCAAGAGTTGACTTTATCACCATAGATTTCTATGAGGCAAGCTTGGCTTAATAAGTTATTCATAAATAATAAAAAATAACTGATAGGAAAAAAAATGAAATTAGCCATTGTTTCCCTACTTAACAATTGAATGTAGTAAAATTTAATAAAAGAGTTCTTTGACTTTATAATTAGGTAATATATTATTTTTATGGCTATTATGTCCTGTTCACAGATAGATATTGTAGCTTAGAAGCATGATCTGTCACAGAATTTCATGGTGACACATTTTGCTTAAGCAACGATAGTACCTGCTCTCCTCTAAAATCACATGGTTCAGATGAATTTCCAGTAAGCTAAATTGTGATTCTAACTAGTATATATACAGGATGAGGTAGATGAAAAAATGCTTTGAGGCTTTTCAAGCACCGTTCGAATGTAAATTATCATTGTGAAAGACCTTTCCAGGGTCACACAAAGTTATCGGGAAGCCAGAAGAAAACCCAGGTTTTAGTTTCCTAGACTGGGGCTCTTTCTATTGCACAATCCTCCTTATAAGTGCATAAACCCGAAAGATGCACGAGGCACAATGGATAAGCTTTCTTGGTATGGTAGCTTAATTGTAAAAACTCCATTTTCATTCTATGAGAATGACTCAATTTGCCACATAGGCCCACTTAAGATTTTTTTTTAAGTTAGAGAAAGTAACTAATGGCTTTTAAAATATGTCCTTCACGTGGGCCAGACATGAAATAGTTTTTGAAATAAAATGCCAAAAGCACTACACTTTTCAATAATGAATCACTAACCATTTGTCTCTGTGCTAAAACTTGGCTTTTAAGAAGAAATTTTTAAAACTCTAATTACAGCTTACAAAAGCAAAAAGGTCAAAAAAGTGATGTTTAGTAGCTTAATGGGATTTCTTACTGAACCAATACAGCATTATGAGGAGGCTGTTTTTCTCTTCATCAAAAAGCTGCACACATAAACCAATACCACCGGTTCGAAATTATCAATGTGTCATACTAGCATGCTACTCAAGTCAATTGTCAAGCTCTTAAGCACCTAAGTTATACACAAAAGGCTAAAAGACTGATTTTCTAAGTGAGCAAATATATATGTTGGGAATGCATGAAAATCTCTCTTGGAACTGAGAAGTGGAACCACTACAAAACATTTTCATCTCAATGAATCTACATTTAGTGATGCAAAAATCACTACTTGGTTGTAATGAAATTGAAAGCAGAACTGATTTCTTCATTTCATTGCTTGAATAAATCAATTCTACAAAATATTTCTTTAGTACAAGTCAGGAAAAGTCACAATCCCTTAACTAATGCCTTTTACAGAGTTAAAACTTATGTTTTGCTTGCTATAACTTATTCTTTACTTCTTATATCCTATTCTTTTACTTGCTGGATTTTTATACTGCTCTTATACAATAAAAATGGTACAGCTTTGTCATTGTTCCTAAGATGGAAAGTGATATGACTGAAGTTTTCCAGAAAGTAATCTTAGATATTGGTTCAATGCATGCTGGAGTTATAGTTTATGTAAGTCATGAGGTGTAAGTATTGATATTTTTTTGTGTCATTTTCAAGTCCAGAAGGCCTATATGGTATACTAGTTGTAGGGCTTTCCTTTGATTCTCTTAGATTATTCTAAACTTTGATCATATTAGGTTATTTTTTCTAATTTCCAAAAACATCCTGTATTAGAACAAGAAATGCCAACTACTGTGAAAAACAACTACCAAGTATCAGTGGCTCAGCATGATAAAAATTTGTTTCTTCCTCACATCACTGTTGACTGCAAGTTAGTTAGTTCTCCTTCAAGAATGTGTCAGGAACCTAGGCTTCTTCCATTTTATAATACCAGCATTTTAAAAACACAGCCTCTATGACAACCACAGAAGGAAAACACTGTGGCCAAACACGTAGTACATTTTCACAGCAGGGTTCAAAATGAATACATTACTTCTGCCTACAGCCCATTAGCCAGAATCCAGTCATGTGGCCATAACCTAACTTCAAGGGAGGCTCAGAAATATAGTCTTCCTATGTGTCCAGGAAAAGGAAAGAGGATTGGTGAGCTCATAGCTATTTTCTGACACAATCCCTAAACAACAAATCTGCAACACCTAAACATTTCAGATTGTCATCCCAACCCTTGAAACCTGGTTAATAGTGGTAGGAGGTAGGGTTGTTGGGGACAGATAAATGTAGCAGGCAGGGCACATAAAGGTATATGATAAACAAGAGCTGTCAGTTGCTGTCTGCCATAATGTCTCTTTTTCTTCATTCTGTCTTCCCCATCAGCCACCCCTCCTGGTACTTCCCAGAGTCCCCTTGAACTGACTGGAACAGTTTGATCTGGTCCGTAGAGAGCAAAGACTTTCCAAGGTTTCTAAATGCCTTGATTTCTACTTCGTGAGGAAATTAAATAGCCTTAGTAGAGGCAGCAGAAGGGAAGAAACAAAATACGCCTGGAATTTAAACTGTTAATAGAAGTAAATGCTTTTTTTGTTGAGATACTGACGTGCACGATTCCAAATCACTCTTATTTAGCTGCATATTGGAATGAACTTGCAAACTACTGTTGTCATATTGAAACCTGCTAAGAATCTAGTGAGCTGATAAACTGATACCTCAAAGAAAGGAAAAATGAAAATTAAATTAGAAATAAAAATTAACAACTGAAGGCATTCAAAAATAAATTTCCATCTTACCAGTCCCTTTCAAAGACACCAACGGCAAGTATTGTTGTGAATGGAAGAAGTGGTTTTCTTTTCAAAGTTTTCCATTCAGTAAGATGACAAAGTTATCTGAAATTACAGATCTGAAATCAGTGCTTTTCCTGCTGGCAACTTAGCAGCTTTTGTAATTGATGTGACAGTTTCATTTCCCCACTGCTGCAGACAATCAGCATGTTACTCCATCTCTCAAGCAAATCTAAGAAAAAGATTTTCAGGTTTACTTTTTAGTAGATATTAACATTTTCCAAACAAGATATGGTGGCAATGACAGACTATATAGATTCAAGGCTTTGACAACATCCTGCTTTGGATGATACAAAACAAAAAGCTGTCAGTGTGACTTCATCAACATACCTAACAATTGCTTCAATAGGACAACTGATCATTTAAAATCTTTCTCTAGGGGCTTCCCTGGTGGCGCAGTGGTTGAGAGTCCACCCGCCGTTGCAGGGGACACGGGTTCGTGCCCGGGTCCGGGAAGATCCCACATGCCGCGGAGCGGCTGGGCCCATGAGCCATGGCCGCTGAGCCTGCGCGTCCGGAGCCTGTGCTCCACAATGGGAGAGGCCACAACAGTGAGAGGCCCGTGTACCGCAAAAAAATATCAAGTGAGATATACTATGAGAAACTAGTCTTTAAAGTCAGAAACCCCATAAAATTCATATATTCATTTAGCCAATGTTTGCACAGTACCCTATGCTATGGACCCTATGACATGAACTGGACTAGGTACCATGTATGCTTCTCCATATGGACTACAGTGGTGAATATTGATTATGTGAGTTATTATCTTTAAAAGTTGGCTTGTTAAAATTCCACAATGTAAAAAAAAATAAAATGTCTTACTTTTCAGGGTGAGTTGTCATGTAAAGCTTTGCTCTCATCCTTCTATTTCCCTTCGGAAGGTATTATAAATGCCCAGTTGGCCTCTGAGGTGGTCCAGTGATCCACCATAGTATCTTCCACAGCGTGTTACCTAAACTCCCCTAAGCTTATACGGTCTACAACTTTCCTTGGCAATTCACTCCATTAACAACAGTTGTGTCCAGAAATCCCTCTGTAATGGAGTCTGACTTCAATTTTGATGTTTAACTGCTGAGAACTTTAAAATCTCACCATTACTCTTTTATTCCTGCCTCACACCTTGGCAAGCTAATAAGAAAGCCTAGGTGCTCCCTCCTCTGGAAGAAGGTTCAAACCACAAAAGCCCCTTCCTGTCATCCCTTAATCATCATTAAAACCCCAAAGCAGTCTCTTTTCTCTGTTCTCTCAAGCCACTTTCGGACCTGCTTGGGAAACCTGCTGTCCTCTTTCCAGAAAGTCGCATTGTGTAAATAATAAACCTTTCTCATACCCTCTTGGTTTGTGCCTGAAGTCTTCAGACTTGACATCCAGAACAAATTTTGGTGGGGGCCCGTTCTGTGTCTGTGTATGGTCCCTGTCTCTGCAGAATGCCCACTGTTGGCCCCAAGAGTGGAGTGCCGAGACAAAGATCACCATCACTTGGGCAGGGTGAGGTGGTGGTGGGGAGGAGGTGTTCCTTCTTTTTCTTTGGCTTGCTCACTGGCTCTGCTGCCTAGATAGCAGGCGTGCACTTTGAGCTGCTGGCTAGCCTGCAATTTGAGCTGTGCTGCTTTGTGCTACAGTTGCTGAGTTCTACTGAGTTTCTGTTATAGTTCTAACTAGTCTAAGTCAGAAGTTTCAATAATTAATTGGCTTTTCGGGAAAGAAGTATGGAATTCAGGTCCTCATTAAAGCAGCCCTGGGTCATGTGTCTCATATGCTCAGACACATCTGTGTGTCTTAGATTAAATCATGTGTGTCAGTTCAAGCATAAGCTGTTACTAACCCTAGATTCAGAGAATGATTCTTGCCCTGTGACCAACTGTGACCTGGTTTGTTTCATTCAGGTGTATGCCCTCATTCTATGGGGCATTCAGGGGAAAGATTACACCCTATGTAATAAATTTGGGTTCATTGGGTGGTAACTCACATAGAGGAAGAACAGTCACTCACTATGTGAATAGCAGTCATTATTTGAAAATTTGAATTGTGGAATTCCACACTCCTAAAAGCAGGTGGCTCATTAGGACCCTACAAAACGCCTTTGTTGGTGCTGCTACTGTTGTACTTATGTCTCCACTGCCAAAAAAGATGCTGATCATCAGAAGTACAAGGAAAAATACCCATGGCATTCCTGTAGTACAATCATGGATTAATTCAACTGTTGCCAGGGGGGAGGTCCTTAACCCTGATGATACTGATTTGAGGCTCTCTGGAGCAAGGAGTATATAAATATGACCGGGGTAGAGAGGAACCCAGTAACCACACACACACACACACACACACACACACACACACACACAGGCACACACAAAGCAAGCAAGCAAGAAAGCTGGATACAAAGGGAGGAAACATATAAAAATGAATAAAAAAGAGGTTCACAGTTTGATCCAACTGGAAATCCAAAAGTTACTAAAATAATTTACACAGCATAAGAAAAAAAGGGTGCTGATTGGGTTTTGTGCCTCTACAGCAAAGGTTCTCAATTAACTTTAACATCTGCTGAAATGCACAAACTGGCAAAACTTCATGGTCTTTCATCATATGGAGGCTCAATTTACAGTTACACTGGGGAATCCCACTAAACTGAAACAAAGTACACCCCTAAGATCTTAGAGGAGTTACTGAACATAAAGTAGAGGACAGGTGCTTCATTTTAGCCATTGGAACTACTGCCTTACCTAAATTCCCCATATTCATAGCAACTATTGCCCTAAAATATTCTATAATGAGCATAAATGCCCTGACTTAATGAACAGTAAATTAAAATTAAACTGTCTTTGCACTTACAAATTAATTTGACAAAATGGGACCACATGGACCCTTCTCTCTAGTTAAAATAGTTAATACAGCTCAAGGGTAAACAGAACCGGGGACTTCAAGGATTGATCCCCATTATAAAAGACCTATTTAGGAAACAGTGGTTATTCCCACTGTTTCTCCATTTAGTAGTCTAATTTCGCATCCTCTTACACTTGGAAAGAATGAATGGCATCACACAGTAGTTTACCACAAACTTGATGCCTTGGTCTCATGCATTAAGGTTTCCATACCCAATAATACTGAAATTATTGACTCCACACAAACAGCAACTGGTGAATATTTCGCTATTGTAGATTATAGTGAAAAGCTCTAGAATCTATCCAAATTGTGACACAGCAGGCACTCTTGTAAGTGTTCCCAGAGAATCCTTTACTGTAAAGCCTTTAGTAACTTCCTCTCATGTCTTTTGGCATTTCTGGACCACCTATAATGGTCATAAGTTGTTCATAGGCTTCGGGAAAAACTGCCCTCCTTCATCCCATGTTATATGTCATTATTGTGGCAATTTCTGGACACACACTGGGCATGTGACCTGATCCTCCATACCCACCTACCTAAATTGTTGGGTCATGGAAGCAGCAACTCTCAAGCTCAGCATGACTACTGAGACTTCTTGTTATGGGACAGAGCCAAACCTGGGCCCTCTGACTTATCCCACCTTTAGGAGTGGTTGCCCTCTTCTGTCACATGTCTTTTGCTATATGTCAGAGTGCTAGAGAATGTAACTCCTCTCCATGTTCCTCTGGCTACCTGAGCTCCTTGGAATCAACTAAATGAACAGCAAAGGGCATTTGTAAACTTTATGGATGATATTATCACTATCACAAATGATGGAGCTCACTGGAGAGCAGCTGCTTTCCATCCCTTAACCAGGATGTCCTTGATGAAGGACAGGACACAAGGGTCAACATAATTGGTAAAACTTCAGGCACGGAAGCATCAGATGTCAGGCATCTTAGCACTGGATGCCTTGGCCAGCGATCAGCCCTATCTGTACAATATTAGTCTCTTGAGCCATTGCAAATGATCTGGCTGTCTGATCCACCCAATGGCCACAACAATAATCCTTTACGCGTTATTGCCCACTTATGGGTAAAGAATTCTGATAATTTCTTGCCTCACAGATACTCAAAACATAAATCAAGGTCACACGTGTCTGCATACAAACTAAAGTACAGCCCAAGTCCTCACCAAGATGCTCCTGATTCCCTTCAGAGTTCCAGGTTTTACTGATAATGACCAAGGCCTTTATTTTACTTTTCAGAATATATAATTCTGGGCCTTTGAAGAAGACATTTTTTCTTTCTCTTGTCAGTCTCATAAAATATAGGCCTCATAGAGTGCAATAATGGCTTACTTAAATAAGTTCAAACTCAATTACATGAACATGGTGCATTTCAGGCATCAGTCAAACATCAGGAGGTGGATTATAGCAAAAAAATTGACTCGATTTTTGGATGTTTGATTGTTGAAAGCTTTTGAGCCTCACTACTGCTTCTTCCCCTTTGTCTTACACCTGGACAAGCTTATAAGAAAGCCCAGATGCTCCCTTCTTTGGCACTGACAGGAAATTCATGCTCTTTTTTGCAAGGGAACCCTTACTGCAGCCCCAGTCCCTCTCCCAACCATAAAAATCCCAAGCCCACATAATACTTTGCCTGTATCAAAATTTTCTTTACCAATGCAAAATATAGAAATGCAAACCTTAACAAATTTTGTTTTTTCTTGACCTTTCTATTGAAAGTAATACACAGAAGGAATGTTTCTATTTCCTGCCCCCCAGACAGGACCTATGTCCCCAAAAGCTAAAAAGTATTTATCCCTTTGTTGTTCGATGAGACCATATTATCTCATCTCACTTGTTAAAAGAATACCTGGTGTAATGGTACATAATTAGTCTGAGGGCACCCATGGCAGACTGTGTTTGGGTATATACAATGACATTCTTTGGATTTCCCTCAAGAACACTGCTAGGTTACCAGAGTCTTTATCTTTTCCTGGCTTTGCCTTGATTGCCCCTCTTCTTCAATTCCAATTATATTTATATTGTTTCCGTATAAATATCCCAAAACTTAGTGGCTTGACACAACCACCATTTTATTTGCTCATGATTCTGTGGGACAGGAATTTGGATAGAGGATGGTGGGAATGGCTCAGCTCATCTTTGTAGCACACGGGACCAGCTGGTGCAACTCAAGTGATTGGGGGCTGGTTACGTCAGTTTCACTAGGGTCACATGCCACGGGCCTCTGTTCTTACTGTTGACTGGGCACCTCATCTTTCATCCATGTGGACTCTTCACATGATCAGCTTGACCCTCCTCAGTGCATAGTATTCTCAAGGTAGCCAGACTTCTTACACAGCAGCTGGTTCCTCTTAAAATGCAGAAGTGCAAAGTGCAAAAATAAAAATTTCTGGGTTTTCCTAAGGCTTCAGGCAGGAACTGGCACAGGGTTACTCCTACTACATTTTATTAATTAAAGCAGATTCAGAGCCAGCCCAGATTTAGAGGGGAAACTTCACAAGGATGAGGGTACTGGGAGGCTAGTTAATTAGCTGATAACCAAAGTAACAGTCTACCCTACCCGCCAAAGCACTATCTATTTCCAGAGCTCCTACATTCTCCACACAAACTAGCCTGACTCCTGGCAAATTGGATGTGTTTTGGCCACAATATTTGTGAATAGCATAATTCTGTAGTGGTAGACACCATAAAGTACCACACATAAGATCAAGTGTGCTAGAGAACATGAAAAATATTGGCTAAAAAACAGAGAGAACAGGAAAGCAGAGCTCAGATTGCCTTTCTCTTAATAAGACTGTGAAGTTGAACAACTATGAGTAGTTTTCCAAAATCTAACTGGCCCAAGGTCTCATTTCTATCATATTATAATATCTTAAGCTCACTATATTTTAACAGAATATATTGTGAGAAATAATAGCTACCATTGAACTCTATGGGGTTTTCTATTTTATATCAGTTTTATCTTTTAAAAGTAAACAGTGTCTGCTTAAAACTTATGTGGGGGAGGGAGAGAGCAAGAAAAAGGGGGCACTCATATGTGCACAGATTATAAAGAGAGGGGAAGCGAAGTGATCAAGTGAAAATGAAATGAATTGCCGAGTGTTCATTTAGATAACAAGCAGGATAGTGTTATTTACTGTTCTGCTCCATTACTGACATTTTCTTTCACACCACAGGTTGCCATGACCCCTCATTTTATAGCATTTCATGATTGGAATTCTGCCACATGACATTTCACTAAGCACATTTCACTGAACATCTCTTAACCCTTGACATTTGGGCACTGATGATATATATGAACCTGAAATCCTTTTCTAAGAGCAAGTAATGTTTTAGAGTCAATGAAAGGGATGGACATGTCCACTCTATTTTAAAAAGACATTTTCAATATGTAAGATTTTCTATTAATATTCTTTAGATGCAAGTTAAAAATATGATTTTCCCCTCTATCATGATTTTCTTAGCATATGTTATAATCTTTAGTAACTATTAAAAGCTGTTCAGAAGAAATATCTTTTCTTTTAAGAACTATAGGTAGCTTATTATTTTATAACTGTTCTTTGCTCATCAGAGTCTACTTGACAAATAGACTTTTCCCCAGCTTTACTGAGGTATAAAATTATATATATTTAAGATATACAACTTAATGATTTGAAATACATGTACATTATGAAATAATCAAAGCTATTTAGCATATCCATCACCTCATAAAGTTGCTATTTTCTTTTCCTTTCTTTCTTTTTTTTATGTTGAGAATACTTAAGATATACCCTCTTAGCAAATTTCAAGTATACAATACATACAGTATTGTTAGCTTTAGTTACACTGTTTGTTATACATTAGATCTCTGGAACTTACCAAATAGACTCTGATTCAGAATTTTTATTTGTAAATTTCCATTGTGTTCTAAAATTTTTAAAAAGCTGAATTACAATTTAATTTTATTAAAATTTTAATTTTCCTGTTGAATTTCTATGTAATCTTTAGAAATCCAATTAACTTTCATGTCTTACTCAAATAGCTGACAATACTTCATAACCAACTATATCAGAAATTGGCAAACTATAGTTCATGGGCCAGTTACGACCCATTACCTGTTCTTGTAAATAAAGTTTTATTGGAATATAGCTATGCAATTCATTTACGTATTATCAATATCTACTTTTGCTTTCCAATGGCAGAACTGAGTGGTTGCAAAAAACACTGTGTGGGCTGCAAAGTCTAAAATATTTACTATCTGGCCGTTTACAGAAAAAGTTTGCTGAACATAAGAATGTTGTATAACTTAATATGAGAGCATTTTGAAATATTCTGACTAACTTCTGAAAAACAGTAATGGTTCTCTATCTCAAAATGAGATCAAATATACACAAACTTCTTGACACCTACAGAAATTTACCTGTTCTTCTCTGTCACCCACTTTTGTATTTTATTTTCCTTTCTTTTCCTCTGTGCAATCTCATTGATTCTTCTCTTTAGTTGCACTTCTTTTAACGTTTCTCAAAATGTGATCCTGCACCACCTCAAGATCCCCCAGTCCTCATAAAAAGGCAGATTATTGAGTCCCATGTCAGACCAGCTGATGATTCTTCAGCTTTCTAAAGGCATTTAAGGTAGGCATTCCCATTCCACTATACTTCCCACTGGTCAACACAGATGGCAGGTTTATAGTAACCTCTAACTCCTTTCGTGATTTGCTATCAGAATCAGTTAATAGTTTTTGATATCACTAGAAAGCTTGGGGGATCAGCTGTCTAAAAGCAAATGCTGTTCTTACTCTTGCAATTTAGCTTTACCAGAAACAAAATGGGTATCTTGATCACTCTCTGACTTTTGTCCCTACTTCTCAGTTGAGTTGAACTCCAAACATAAGGGGTGAGTGATAATCACACTGAGCCAGACAGGAAGTTCCTTGCCATCTGCAAGGAACTTGTACTGGGACACAAGGACTCTAATTAATTAGTCTCCTCGGAGCACATGGCTTTGAAATTTAGGCCAAGCCAAATGGGACAATCCCAGTTGAAATGGATTAGCTTTTAAACATAAGTTAGTAAATGGATTAGCATAGGACTACAAATACATAAAATACCAGAAACTTTATTACATAAATGTATTCGGAAATATTCGCTATAATTGAAAAATCTTAATGAGAGAGAGAGACAGAAATGTATCTGTGTGTAGAGAGAAGTTTGAAGACCGAAGCAGAGAAACTATGGCATAGAAATGGAAGGGATGGTTATGATTAATAAAAGAGTCTAGTTTTTGCTCCAGAAACTTATTAGGCCCAGTTATAGCCCTTGAGATATGTATAATACCCATGTATCCATATAATAAATTTCCATATTGATCTTAATCAGTTAAAAAAAAAGCAAGGGTGGGAGAATTTGGTGAAGGGGGTCAAAAGGTACAAACTTCCAGTTATAAGATAAATAAGTACTAGGGATGTAATGTACAACATGATGACTGTAGTTAACAGTGCTTTATGGTATATTTGCAAGTTGCTGAGACAGTAAATCCTAAAAGTTCTCACCACAAGAAAAAAACATAACTTTTTTTGTAACTATATGAGTTGATAGATGCTAACTAAACTTATTGTGGTAATCATTTCACTATACATACATATGTTAAGTTATTATGCTGTATACCTTAAACTTACACTGTGTTGTATGTCAATTATATATCAATAAAATTAGGGGGGAAAAGAAAATGTTATTGATTTGAACCAGATTGTTCACATAAGAGAAGAACTTACATGGTTTCAACAAACTGGAATAACTTCTTGACATTTGGTAGTTGTATTAGTTATCATTTCTGCATAGTACAAATTACCTCTAGAATTTAGCAGCTTAAGATAACAATCATTATGTTGGGAAAGCTGGCACGGCTTATCTGGATGCCTCTGGCTCAGGGTCTCTCAGAAGGCTGCAATCAAGCTTCTGGCCAGGATGGTAGTCATCATAAGGCTTATTTCCAAGTGCACTCATGTGGCAGTTAGAAGGCTTCAATCCTCCGGGAAAGCTCACAGCATGGCAGGTGACTTCACTCAGAGCAAGCAAGCAAGAGAGCAAGAGAGGCCATCACAGATGCCACATTTCAAGCTGCCCTCATGGAAAAACCCATACAGGAAGGAACTAATGTCAAGGGCCAGCAGTCTGTGAAGCCACGTGAGGGCTCTTGGAAGCTTATTCCCTTTGAACCTTGTGATGAATGTAGCCCCTGCCAACACTGCAGCCTTGTGAAAGACATGGAGCTAAGAAATGTTCCAGAGAACCTATTTAATACAAACATCATCCAAAGAAAGTTTGTGTTGCTATATCAAATATCAAACAAAAAGGGCTGTAAGGCTAAAAATATAACCATAAATTAAGAGAGGCCTATCATAATACAATAAGGCTTAATTCACCAGGAAGATAAATAATTCCTTTTCATGCACCTAACTTACATAGCCTCATTAAATGTAAAGCAAAATTTAATATAAGTAAAAAGAAAGACAGACAAATGTGCAGTTATAATGGGTCAAATTTACATACTTTTACCAGTAATTGATTGAGCAGACCAAAAATTAGCAAAGACATAAAAATTTTAAACCATGCCATTAGCAAAACTCACCTAATGGAAATGTAGAGAATAGCTCGTAGAACAGTCATTCTTTCCAGGTATAGAAAGAACATTTTAAAAATTCACCATATGCTCTGCCATAACGTTAGTCTGAACAGATTTTAAAGGTCGAAAGAAAAAAAAAATGTATCTATTTTTATCTCAGCTCAATTACAGTATAAATGGAAAAAACCCAACACTCTGTACTTACCATTATGGATTTCACATTCTAGAATACTATATAGTTATTTATTTATTTTCTCTATTGTCTACTTTATATTTCCCTCTACTACAGAACCGAAATTTTTAACTTTTGGGTTTTTGTTTGCTTGCTTTTTGTTTTCGCTGATGCATCCATCTCCAAGCACCTACAACAGTGTCTGGAACATAGTGATACTCAATATATATTTGTTTGTGTTGATGTTGTTGATTGTTAGGGTCCAAAAGAGAAGTTATATGTCACCTAGAAGAACACTCCCCCCGCCATTTTTGTTTTTTTGAGTTATGGCTCAGCAACTCGTAACTGTGTGACTAAAGCAGGGGTACTGAGGAAGGAATATGGTCTTCCAGGGATAGTTGTAGAAAGGGGAGAGGCGGAGGAGATGGCTGCAGAATACTGATGGAGGCTGATGCAAAATTAGCACTGAGGCACTGAGGGTAACACTGAGAACAACATTGTTCAGGTGAGGGTGGTGACGATTGCTGGACAATTGCTTAAATAGTTAAAGGAGCGTTAGTAAAAGTAGAGCTTACACTCAGTTATACATGATGTTTTCTTTGCGTAGTTATTCTAATTTCTTTGTTTAGCTGTGTCTAACATACTGGCAAACTTCCATCAAGTTCTTAATTTTATATTTGAAATTTTTCAATTTTTCAGTTTTATAATTGCCACTTGCTTCTTTTTTAGAGTTTCCAATTTTAGGCATGAATTTCCTATTTTGTGTTTTATTTCCTTAAACATATTAAACAAAGTTAATTTAGATGGTGTCTGATAACTATTATCTGAATCTCTTTTGATTCTGTTTCTGTTGTCTTTTATCCTGTTTTTTTTAAATTACATTGGTTAGTTTTTACTGAGTGCCAAACATAAACAAAATGTTTTAAAGATAATTTGAAACCTGATATGATATGATATTCCTCCAGACAGACATAAATTCACTTCGGCAGATAATTACAGACACTAGCTATCCTGGAATTCCATAATTCAATTACAGCTCAGACAATTTGTATCTGGCTTTCACACTTGAAGAGGAAGGTTCTATTTTACTTTCATTCTTATTTTTAGGCTAGAGGTTTCAAGGTCCCCACCCAAACTTGGAGGTTTAATACTTCCCTTCCTTAGTGATCCTGAATTCCAAATTTTTTTCTTAGTCCAATAAGTCCTATTGAAAGTCCTTTTCATCTTTCTCTACCTCCTTTCCACTTCTACTGCAATCAAATGATGCTCCTTGGGGAAAAGTGTCCCCAAATGCCAAATTCATCTCTGGATTTTCTTCTTTGCCCTGACGTTTGCTCCATAATTCTCCCCTGCCTTAGCAGCCTTCAGATACCTTCACATAGGATTTTTTTTAATAATTTGACCAGCTTTCTAAATTGTTCTCAGTGGAAGGATTGGCACAAATGGCAAATTCTGCCATTATCAGAAGTGGAAACACATTTACTTGACCTTCTGGCACAATATAATTTCAAGGTTCTGGCACAAACTCACGGAAATTATTGTGAATAAAATCACAGTTATTACTTTATATTAGACTCTTGTCTATTCTGATAGGTTGTTACTCAGAGAAGACAAATTTAATTATACAATAAAACATAAGACAGCTTCACACATGGAAGAACTTTTCAAACCTCTCATAATTGACTAAGTTATCTTAGGGCATCTAGAGTGGAGACTTGGTATTAAAAGAATATTAAGAAGTCTAGTCAGAAAAGGTTTAAGAATAAAATAAGGGGAATTCATGCAGAATTTTTCATCTATCCAATTAGCAGAAATTATTTCAATGATCACTTCCCATGCCAGCAAGGTCTCAGACAACCTGCCTATACTATAATGGTAGAAGTATAAATTGATATTACCAATTCTAGCAAGTAATCAAGAGTTTTCTAAATGTTTATACTCTCTAACCAGTTAATTCCACTTTTAGGAATTTATCTTAAGGAAATAATGAGAAATGCACACAAATATTTCTATGCATGGATATTCAACATAGCAATATTTGTAATACTGAAAAAAATGAATACAACCTAACAAAAGGGGAATGGATAAATTATTTATGATCCACTTATATGACTGAGTGTTATATAGTCATCTTATCTTCAAAAATACTCACTGAAATATTAGCCGATGAAATGATGTTCTCTAGACTTTGCTTCAGGTAAATAATCCAGGGAGGGAGAGAGGGAGAGAGTAGAGTTATACATGAAATGAGATTGGCTGGTGAGAAATACTGAAGCTGGTTGATGGATTCACAGGGTTGGCTAAACTATTCAGTACAGTTTGAAGTTTTCCATAATAAAGTAAAAAAATACATGGGGAATTAAAAAAAAAGTCTAGTCTTGACCACGTGTCTTCCATTTATTCTTCCTCTTCTCCCTCAGTTCTAATGTTCCTCCCTCTTTATGTCTCGGAAACACTGAGGACTAGTGATACATCTGCATCACGTTCTCTCTTCCACGTGCCACCACCACCTTCAATTTCTCCTCTTAATGTCTGTGTCTCACTCTTTACATGTAAGTCTCATTCGGGATTACTGTAAGAGTACCTGGCCAGCACGCCTCAGCACCTAAGCATACAGGCTTATAGGCCAGATCATATTCTGTCTCAGGCCTTCCAGAAAGAGAGAACTGCTGATGTTGGCAAGTAAGGTTCAGAAATTTGGGCATCACTTTACATGTGGGTGTGTGCCTGTCTATGGAAGTGTGAGATAGTGATTAAAATTTTTGACATTGATACTGATTATGGGTACCAGGAAACTGGCAGAATGAACCCAGGAAAATTTTTTTAATTGTTTTGTCTGCATAAAATTAATGTTAATTACTCTCATTTCTGTGAACTACTTACCATTTATTCTTAATTACAATATAGCAAAATAATAATTACGTGTGATTAAACATGTTTTAGATTTACTTTAGTATAAAAAGCTTTTTTTTAAAATAAAAGCTGAAAAATTTGCATATCAGCATTAAAAATTTCCTGGATTCTAACAGCTGGTGACTAAAGAATGGATCCAAATTAAGACAACTCAAATTTTACCATTTTGCTTACTTTTCTTATATGCAGGACATATTCTATGACCTCTTGAGTGGGAACTTGGTATCAGAAGAGTTTAGGAAGTCTGGGCTTGGCTATCTTTACATGCATGAAATGACTTCAGCCTCTAGCAAAGGCTCCGAGTTCCCCTATAGTTCTATGATAGTCTGAGAATGTCCCGTGTGTGCTCATAAATAAGCAAGATCAGTGCTTTGCTGGGCTCCACAGTCCTAGTCAGGGTCAATGTTGCTCTTCTAGGCACTTGTTCCTGCACCAGGGTTATCTCTGGACTATGCCTGTACCTTACTTGATATAGCATTCCCTCCAAGTACCACGACCTCTGACGTTGCCACCTTTGGCATCGTATTCTCTGCTGTGGTTTTATCAGATTCATCAGGGTAAGAGAAGTCTGTTTGTATCTCCAAATGTTTTATAGACTTGGCGGGGGGGAGAATTTGTCTGTGTCTCAATTATAGCTTCCCTATTCTGCATAAGACTCTTACATGGAGGTATTGGGGAGCTGCACTGAAAGACAAGTCTGAGTGGTAGACACCATGCAATATTCATAATCATCTTTTTCCCCAGTGATTACTTATTTGATGCAGATCGATCTTTCCAAAGCAAATAAAATCATTCATCATGGGCTGTCGTACCATTCTTCAGATAGGCTCAGAAATGTTTGAGCCCCATTGGTGAATTTGCAAAATCCTAAATTCAAGATGAGATTGCTGTTCTATTAAACTGTATAGTATGTGGCAGCATGAAGTTGTAGTACTGACAACCTAAAGACTTTAGTAAAACATTGTCTCTAAGTTTGTAAGAAACACTCCAAAGAATAGTTGCCAGAGGCAAGGTAAATATTTGCCATATTGTGCTATAATCAGTAAAGTATACACAAGATCAGAGTGCATTAGAGCTGTATTTTTAAAATTCATAAACTAATAACAATTTGTAATAACACATGTATGAAATCAGAAAGCACACTTTTTATTTGTTTGCTTGTTTTTTTAACTTCTATTAGCATGAGCCCAGCATATGGTGGGTCTTCAGTAGATACTGGTTGAAAAATTAAACTAAAAAAAGTTAGTTTCCCATTTAGGATGAACTTTCTAGCTGTATGCATGTTTTCAGATGATAATTTAAAAATCCTTAAATCAGAAAGTCTGGGAAATGTCTTTTTTGGTCAGGCCTGTCACTGATAGAGGGTTTAGGATCTCTTCTATGGTGTAGCTGGTTCAGTGATAGGGGCAATTCTTTCTTATATCAATTGACACAAGGACAATTATTTCTGTAAAAGCCCTTTCTGTTCAAAGTTCTGGAATAAGTACCTTTAAGTAATATACATTTTTCCCTGAGTAAAATCCAACTTGCCCTTCAAAACCAACTTTAAAATTGCGCTAAAAAGGGTCAATCTTCTAAGTGCATAGCACTTTTCAAAAACTGTGATAGCAGACTAAAATGATAGCAAAATTTACTTGAAAAAATGTAAGAAGCAAGTTTTATGTTATAAAAATTGAATTTTCCCTCAGCTTTATGAGGTATACCTGACAAATAAAAATTGTATGATTTAAGGTATACAACGCATTGTTTTGATACATGTATACAATGTAAAATGATTATCTCAATCAAGCTAATTAACATTTCCATCTCTTCACATGGTTATCTTTGTGTGTGTCTGTAGTGGGAACACTTAAGATATAATATTTTAGCAAATTTCAAGTATACGATACAGTATTATTAACTGTAGTTACCATGCTGTACATTAGAGCTCCAGAACTCTTTCATCCTGCACAACTGAAACTTTACCCTCTGACCAATATCTTCCTATTTCCCTGACTCTCCAGGGAACTCTCCAGGGAACTCTCCAGAACTCTATGAGTTCTACTTTTTTAGATTTTACATATAAGTGAATGGCTTATTTCTTTCTGTGTCTGGCTTATTTCACTTAGCATAATGTCCTCTAAGTTCATCCATCTTGTTACAAATGGCAGGAATTCCTTCCTTTTTGAGGCTGAATAATATTCTATTATGTATATTATATACCATATATTACCTATATAGTATATGTATTATAATAGGCTATATGTTTCATATATATATATATATATAAAATATACCATATTTTCTTTATCCATAGATCTGACTTAGGTTTATAATGATTGAATTTTCCAGGACATTTTGCATACACTGATAAGCTGGTGATAAGGAGGGAGAACTCTGAAGTAAATGCAAATCTCCTGTCTATTTAGGTCAGTGTTAGCTCCACTGAAGTAACTGATATAACTAAGATGAAAAAGTTCCAAGATCATAATATAATCTTACTTTAAATTTTTAAAAATTTCTTCCCTTGCAGAATATTATAGTAGAGTATTAGGAATTGGCATAAAGCAATTCATTTATGCTTAACATTGTCGGTAGTTACCAAAACACATCATAGCTTTATGAACTAGATTACTGAAACTTCCCTTGGACAAGATTAATTCAACATTTTAGTATTTGAGATATTTACAATCCCTGATGATCTGCCAACTCTGTTAGTGAGATAATTCATAGTTTTTCTTCTCCAAAGTGATTGCAATTTACCTCATGGCTGTACAGATAATGTTAGACAGATATCTCTGATTTTATCTATTTGGGAAAATACTATAACTTCCTATTAACAGGGTGTAATTTGATTCCATTTCCAAAACTTCATATGTTGAATTTTCTTTGATATTGTGATAATATCTCAAATTATACATACCTGAGAAATAAAGAAATGTGATGTCTTTTTCTAAAAACTATCAGTTCATAGACATTTTCTTCTGTCATTAAAAACAACATCATGGAGAGACCTTCAAGATGGCAGAGGAGTAAGACATGGAGATCACCTTCCTCCCCACAAATACATCAGAAATATCTACATGTGGAACAACTCCTACAGAACACCTACTGAATGCTGGCAGAAGACCTCAGACTTCCCAAAAGGCAAGAACCTCCCCACCTACCTGGGTAGGGCAAAAGAAAAAAGAAAAAACAGAGACAAAAGAATAGGGAAGGGACCTGCACTTCTGGGAGGGAGCTGTGAAAGAGGAAAAGTTTCCACACACTAGGAAGCCCCTTCACTGGCTGAGACAGGGTGTGGGCGGGGGGGGAAGCTTCAGAGCCACGGAGGAGAGCACAGCAACAGGGGTGCAGAGGGCAAAGCAGAGATATTCTCACACAGAGGATCACTGCCGACCAGGACTCACCAGCCTGAGAGGCTTGTCTGCTCACCAGCCGGGGCAGGTGGGGGCTGGGAACTGAGGCTCAGGCTTCGGAGGTCAGATCTCAGGGAGAGGACTGGGGTTGGCTGCGTCAACACAGCCTGAAGGGAGCTAGTGCGCCACAGCTAGCTGGGAGGGAGTCCGGGAAAAGGTCTGGAACTGCCGAAGAGGCAAGAGACCACTGTTTCGGAGTAGGCGAGGAGAGGGGATTCGGAGCACCGCCTAAACAAGCTCCACAGATGGGCACGAACTGCAGCTATCAGCACAGACACCAGAGACCAACATGAAATGCTAAGGCTGCTGCTGCAGCCACCAAGAAGCCTGTGTGCAAGCACAGGTCACTATCCACACCTCCCCTCCTGGGAGCCTGTGCAGCCCGCCACTGCCAGGGTCCCGTGATCCAGGGACAACTTCCCCGGAACACACAGCACGCCTCAAGATGCTGCAATGTCACGACAGCCTCTGCCACCACAGGCTCTCCTGCATTCCAAACCACTCCCTCCCCTCAGCCTGAGTGAGCCAGAGCCCCCTAATCAGCTGCTCCTTTAACCCCGTCCTGTTTGGGCAGAAACAGACGCCCTCAGGTAACCTACACACAGAGGCAGGACCAATCTAAAACTGAACCACAGGAGCTGTGCCAAAAAAGAAGAGAAGGGGAAATTTCTCCCAGCAGCCTGAGGAACAGCAGATTAAACCTCCAAAATCAACTTGATGTATCCTGTATCTGTGGAATACATGAATAGACAACGAATCATCCCAAAATTGACGTGGTAGACTTTGGGAGCAACTGTAGACTTGGGGTTTGCTTTCTGAATATAATTTGTTTCTGGCTTTATGTTTATCTTAGTTTAGTATTTAGAGCTTATTATCATTAGTAGATTTGTTTATTGATTTGGTTGCTCTCTTCCTTTATATATATATATATATATATATATATATATATATATATTTTCCTTTTCCTCTTTTTGCAAGTGTGTATGTTTATGCTTCTTTGTGTAATTTTATCTGTATAGTTTTGCTTCTACCATTTGTCCTAGGGTTCTGTCTGTCCATTTTGGGTTTTTTTGTATAGTTTTTAGCGCTTGTTATCATTTATGGATTTGTTTTTTGGTTTGGTTGCTCTCTTCTTTCTTTTTTTTAATTACTTTTTAATTTTTTTATTTTTAATAATCTTTTTAATTGTTTATTTTAATAACTTTATTTTATTTCTTTCTTTCCTTTTTTCTCCCTTTTCTTCAGAGCTGTGTGGCTGACAGGGTCTTGGTGCTCCACCCGGTTTCAGGTCTGTGCCTCTGAGGTGGGAGAGCCGAGTCAGGACATTGGTCCACCAGAGACCTCCCGGCTCCATGAAATAACAAACAGCAAAAACTCTCCCAAAGATCATCATCTCAATGCTAAGACCCAGCTCCACTCAACGACCAGCAAGCAACAGTGCTGGACACCGATGCCAAACAACTAGCAAAACAGGCGCACACCACCACCCATGAACAGAGAGGCTGTCTAAAATCATAATAAGGTAAAAGACACGCCAAAACACACCACCGGATGCGGTCCTGCCCACCAAAAAGACTAGATCCAGCCCCATCCACCAGAACACAAGCACCAGTACCCTCCACCAGGAAGCCTACACAAGCCACTGAACAAATCTTAGCCACTGGGGGCAGACACCAAAAACAACAGGAAGTATGAACCTGCAACCTGCGAAAAGGAGACTCCAAAGACAGTAAATTAAGCAAAATGAGAAGACAGAAAAACACACAGCAGATGAAGAAGCAAGGTAAAAACCCACCAGACCAAACAAATGAAGAGGAAATAGGCAGTCTACCTGAAAAAGAATTTGGAGTAATGATAGGAAAGATGATCCAAAATCTGGAAATAGGATGGAGAAAATACAAGAAACATTTAACAAGGACCTAGAAGAACTAAAGAGCAAAAACACAATGATGAACAAGACAATAAATGAAATTTAAAATTATCTAGAAGGAATCAACAACTGAGGCAGAAGAACAGAGAAGTGACCTGGAAGATAAAATACTCGAAATAACTACCACAGAGCAGAATAAAGAAAAAAGAATGAAAAGAATTGAGGACAATCTCAGAGACCTCTGGGACAACATTGAATGCACCAACATTCGAATTATAGGGGTCCAAGAAGAAGAAGAGAAAAAGAAAGGGACTAGGAAATATTTGAAGAGATTATAGTTGAAAACTTCCCTAATATGGGAAAGGAAATAGTCAATGAAGTCCAGGAAGCACAGAGAGTCCCATACAGGATAAATCCAAGGAGAAACACACCAAGAACATATTAATCAAACTATCAAATATTAAATACAAAGAAAAAATATTAAAAGCAGCAAGGGAAAAACAACAACTAACATACAAGGGAATCCCTATAAGGTTAACAGCTGATCTTTTAGCAGAAACTCTGCAAGCCAGAAGGAAGTGGCAGGATATATTGAAAGTGATGAAAGGGAAAAACCTACAACCAAGATTACTCTACACAGCAAGGATCTCATTCAGATTCAACGGAGAAATTAAAACCTTTACAGATAAGCAACAGCTAAGAGAATTCAGCACCACCAAACCAACTTTACAACAAATGTGAAAGGAACTTCTGTAGGCAGGAATCACAAGAGAAGAAAAAGGCCTACAATAAAAAAACCCAAAACAATTAAGAAAATGGTAACAGGAACATACATATAGATAACTACCTTAAATGTAAATGGATTAAATGCTCCAGCCAAAAGACATAAACTGGCTGAATGGAAACAAAAACAAGACCTGTATATATGCTGTCTACAAGAGACCCACTTCAGACCTAGGGACACATACAGATTGAAAGTGTGTTGATAGAAAACATATTCCATGCAAATAGAAATCAAAAGAAACCTGGAGTAGCAATTCTCATATCAGACAAAATAGACTTTAAAATAAAGACTATTACAAGAGACAAAGAAGGACATTACATAATGATCAAGGGATCAATCCAAGAAGAAGACATAACAATTGTAAATATTTATGCACCCAACATAGGAGCATCTGAATACATAAGGCAAATGCTAACAGCCATAAAAGGAGAAATCGACAGTAACATAATCATGGGAGGGGACTTTAACATCCCACTTTCACCAATGGACAGATCATCCAAAATGAAAATAAATAAGGAAATACAAGCTTTAAGTGATACATTAAACAAGATGGACCTAATTGATATTTAGAGGACACTCCATCCAAAAACAACACAATACACTTTCATCTCAAGTGCTCATGGAACATTCTCCACGATAGATCATGTCTTGGGTCACAAATCAAGCCTTCGTAAATTTAAGAAAATTGAAGTCGTATCAAGTATCTTTTCCGACCACATTGCTATGAGACTAGATATCAATTACAGGAAAAAATCTGTAAAAATACAAACACATGGAGGCTAAACAATACACTACTTAATAACCAAGAGATCACTGAAGAAATCAAGGAGGAAATCAAAAAATACCTAGAAACAAATGACAATGAAAACACGATGACCCCAAACCTATGGGATACAGCAAAGGCAGTTCTAAGAGGGAAGCTTATAGTAATACAATCCTACCTCAAGAAACATCTGAAATAAACAATCTAACCTTATACCTAAAGAAGTTAGAGAAAGAAAAACAAAAACCCCAAAGTTAGCAGAAGGAAAGAACTCATAAAGATCAGATCAGAAATAAATGAAAAAAAATGAAGTAAACAACAGCAAAGATCAATGAAACTAAAAGCTGGTTCACTGAGAAGATAAACAAAATTAATAAACTGTTAGCCAGACTCATCAAGAAAAAAAGGCAGAGGACTCAAATTAACAGAATTAGATATGAAAAAGGAGAAGTAACAACTGACACTGCAGAAATACAAAGGATCATGAGAGATTACTACAAGCAGCTATATGCCAATAAAACGGACAACCTGGAAGAAATGGACAAATTCTTAGAAAAGCACAACCTTCTGAGACTGAACCAGGAAGAATTAGAAAATATAAACTGACCAATCACAAGCACTGAGATAAAAACTGTGATTAAAGTCTTCCAACAAACAAAAGCCCAGGACCAGATAGCTTCACAGGTGAATTCTATCAAACATTTAGAGAAGAGCTAACACCTATCCTTCTCAAACTCTATCAAAATATAGCAGAGGGAGGAACACTCCCATACGCATTCTACAAGGCCACAATCACCCTGACACAAAAACCAGACAAAGATGTCACAAAGAAAGAAAAGTACAGGCCAATATCAATGATGAATATAGATGCAAAAATTCTCAACAAAATACTAGCAAACAGAATCCAACAGCAAATTAAAAGGATCATACACCATGATCAAGTGGGGTGTATCCCAGGAATACAAGGGTTCTTAAATATATGCAAATCAATCAATGTGATAAACCATATTAACAAATTGAAGGATAAAAACCATATGATCATCTCAATAGATGCAAAAAAAAAGCTTTTGATAAAATACAACACCCATTTATGATAAAAACTCTCCAGAAAGTAGGCATAGAGGAAACTTACCTCAACATAATAAAGGCCACATATGACAAACCCACAGCCAACATCGTTCTCAATGGTGAAAAACTGAAACCATTTCCTCCAAGATCAGGAACAAGACAAGGTGGTCCACTCTCACCACTCTTATTCAACATAGTTTTGGAAGTTTTAGCCATGGCAATCAGAGAAGAAAGAGAAATAAAAGGAATACAAATCGGAAAAGAAGAAGTAAAGCTGTCAGTGTTTGCAGATGACATGATACTATACATAGAGAATCCTAAAGACACTACCAGAATACTACTAGAGCTAATCAATGCATTTGGTAAAGTAGCAGGACACAAAATTAATGCACAGAAATCTCTGGCATTCCTATACACTAACGATAAAAAATCTGAAAGAGAAATCAAGAAAACACTCCCATTTACCACTGCTACAAAAAGAATAAAATATCTAGGAATAAACCTACCTAAGGAGACAAAAGACCTGTATGCAGAAAATTATAAGACACTGATGAAAGAAATTAAAGATGATACAAATAGATGGAGAGATATATCATGTTCTTGGATTGGAAGAATCAACATTGTGAAAATGACTCTACTACCCAAAGCAATCTATAGATTCAATGCAATCCCTATCAAACTACCACTGGCATTTTTCACAGAACTAGAACAAAAAATTTCACAATTTGTATGGAAACACAAAAGACCCCGAAGAGCCAAAGCAATCTTGAGAACAAAAAACGGAGCTGGAGGAATCAGGCTCCTGGACTTCAGACTATACTACAAAGCTACAGTAATCAAGACAGTATGGTACTGGCACAAAAATAGAAATATAGATCAATGGAACAGGATAGAGATACAATGGAGAAAAGACCCCCTCTTCAATAAGTGGTGCTGGGAAAATTGTACAGCTACATGTAAAAGAATGAAATTAGAACACTCCATAACACCATACACAAAAATAAACTCAAAATGGATTAAAGACCTAAATGTAAGGGCAGACACTGTAAAACTCTTAGAGGAAAACATAGGCAGAACACTGTATGACATAAATCACAGCAAGATCGTTTTTGACCCACTCCCTAGAGAAATGGAAATAAAAACAAAAATAAACAAATGAGACCTAATGAAACTTAAAAGCTTTTGCACAGCAAAGGAAACCATAAACAAGACCAAAAGGCAACCCTCAGAATGGGAGAAAATATTTGCAAATGAAGCAACTGACAAAGGATTAATGTCCAAAATTTACAAGCAGCTCATGCAGCTCAATATCAAAAAAACAAACACCCCAATCCAAAAATGGCCACAAGACCTAAATAGACATTTCCCCAAAGAAGATATACAGATTGCCAACAAACACAAGAAAGGATGCTCAACATCAGTAATCATTAGAGAAATGCAAATCAAAACTACAATGAGGTACCACCTCACAATCGTCAGAATGGCCATCATCAAAAAATCTACAAACACAAATGCTGGAGAAGGTTTGGAGAAAAGGGAACCCTCTTGCACTGTTGGTGGGAATGTAAATTGATACAGCCACTATGGAGAACACTATGGAGGTTCCTTAAAAAAGTAAAAATAGAACTACCATATGACCCAGCAATCCCACTACTGGGCATATACCCTGAGAAAACCAAAATTCAAAAAGATACATGTACCACAATGCTCATTGCAGCTCTATTTACAATAGCCAGGACATGGAATCAACCTAAGTGTTCATCAACAGATGAATGAATAAAGAAGATGTGACATATATATACAATGGAATATTAGTCAGCCATGAAAAGAAACAAAATTGAGTTACCTGTAGTGAGGTGGATGGACCTAGAGTCTGTGATACAGAGTGAAGTAAGTCAGAAAGAGAAAAACAAATACCATAGGCTAACAGATATATATGGAATCTAAAAAAAAAAAAAAAGGTTCCGAGAAACCTAGGGACAGGACAAGAATAAAGATGTAGATGTAGAGAACGGACTTGAGGACATGGGGAGGGGGAAGGGTAAGCTGGGAAAAAGTAAGAGAGTGGCATGGACATATATACACTACCAAATGTAAAATAGATAGCTAGTGCGAAGCAGCCGCATAGCACAGGGAGAACAGCTCTGTGCTTTGTGTCCACCTAGAGTGGTGGGATAGGGAGGGTGGGAGGGAGGGAAACGCAAGAGGGAAGAGATATGGGGATATATGTATATGTATAGCTGATTCACTTTGCTATAAAGCAGAAGCTAACACACCATTGTAAAGCAATTATACTCCAATAAAGATGTTTAAAAAAAATTGGTTTCTTCCAGAGCAATAAAATTTCATTTCCTCACAAAGGGGATAAATAAAAAATCATTATTATCACTATTAAAGCTTAAAGTTAAAAAGTGAAAAAAAAAAAGAAATGTATCTCCCATCACATAAAACCTTACTAATAATATATAGAGAAAGGGAACTAAACAGGCTGATTTTAATAATATTTTTCAAAGCCAAATCACAAGAGAGAGATCTGAAGTTTTAAAATAAATACTGCCACATAAGTTTTTACAATAAAATTGTACATTATTTTTAAAGGAAAAGAATTTTCCTGAATTTAAATTTTTTTAAATTCTGAAATCCCTGAATTTAAAGTAAGTGTTCTTTAAATCCTTTAAAAGTATTCATCCTGGAGGTCTGGTCTCTAACTTCCACAATGCAGGAAGTTCTCAAATGTTGTAGAGTACTCCTTTTGGAACTATTGTTAGAACTAGGCTGTGAAAATAACAACAACAATAACAAAAAAACACAAAAAAGAAAAACAACATCATGAGGTAGGCTTTCTCTAGTCAACTGATGTAGGTCATAAAAAAATTCAAAATCTGATGATGCTTTAGATTAATTCCAAAAGAAAAATATGGCCAGACCTGTTTACCCTCAGTTTTGAACAGGATGAGCATATTATGTCCTATTTGCTCCAATTCTGAAGAAAGCACAGACATTTACAATTACCCCTGGCTCTTCAGAGAGATGCCAATATTTTTCCCACACCATTTTGTGCCTTTTCTGCTTCTACTTGTCAGGCAGAAGTTCTGCAGAAGAGCCAGGAATGAATGTACCTATTTAATCAGTGGCTCTCAACCCCTAGCTACACATTATAATCACCCACCAGGGAAGTGTTTATAAAATAGCAATTCCCAAATCCCATCTCAAGATAATTAAATCAGAATTGATTAGAGGTAGAGCCTGAAGAATGATAGCTTTTAATATCTCCTTGAGTAATTCTCTCGTGGATCCAAGAATGGGAATCACTGCTTTAGATGACACTAATGGGTGGGGAGGGATTATTAGTGTTCACTCATGCCAGCTCTATTCTCATTTCTTGGCACTTTCCAGTCCCTTGAATTAAGAGGGGCCGTGTCACAAGCTTTGGCCAATGGACTGTAACTGATAGTAAATGGGACACTTCTGAGTTCAGTTAGCAAAAAGTTTCTGCTTAAATCTCTAGCTGTCTCATTTTTTGATGCCAACTTTGGAAACTCCATTGACATGGAAGAGCTGCAAAGCAGAAGCAACGTGGATCCCTGAGTTACCGAATGAAGGAGAACTGCCCTGGAGAGCGTCCTAAACTTTTCAAAAGAGGAAAGAAAATTTTGTTGCATTAAACTACTAAGATTACATTGTGTTATTGTGTTGTTGTTAATAATGCAGCCTAGAACCTTGTTACCCAATGAGTCCACAGACTCAAAGCATTTACATTAACCTAGAGGCTTGGTAGAAATGCAGATTCACAGGCCTTATCCTAAAGTTACTGAATCCCAAGGAGATTTATGTTCACATGAAGGTTTAAGAAGTACTGATCTAGCATATTCTAATCCATTATCCTTTTGTGAGATATCCTGGAGGCAAAAGCATAGCCAGAGGCAAAGGCCAGTCAGGAGAGCCTCTGGGGCAGAATTACTCATTCATTCATTCATTCATGCACCCGTATATCTATCCTTCTATCCAGGAATTAAGTAAAAGAATGTATTTAGCTTTTTTTTTTTTTAACATCGATTCACTAAATATTTGTTGAGAACCTATACTCAAAGGCACTTGAAGTATAGCAATAAACAAGTCAGTTAAGGTTGCACACATAAAAGTTATAAACTAGTTTCAGGATAGAAACAAGTATGTAGAGACTTCCCTGGTGGCACCGTGGTTAGGAATTCGCCTGCCAACGCAGGGGACACAGGTTCGAGCCCTGGTCCGGGAAGATCCCACATGCTGCGGAGCAACTAAGCCCGTGTGCCACAACTACTGAGCCTTCACTCTAGAGCCCGGGAGCCACAACTACTGAGCCCACATGCCACAACTACTGAAGCCCACATGCCTAGAGCCTGTGCTCTGCAACAAGAGGAGCCACCGTAATAAGAAGCCCGCACTCCACAACGAAGAGTAGCCCCCGCTCGCCGCAACTAGAGAAAGCCCACACGCAGCAACAAAGACCCAACACAGCCAAAAATAATTAATTAAAAATTAAAAAAAAAAGAAACAAGTATGTAAGCAAAAATTATAGTAGCATGGGGAATGCTATGATTATCAATGGTCAAGGTAGATGGTGACATGGATGCACATGGGAGACATAAGGGAAGGTTTCCTAGAAGATGTGACATTTAAGCTAAGATCTGAAGGATGTGTAGGAGGTATTCAAATTAAGTTGTGAGAAAGCTATTAAATATAGCTGGAATACAGTGGAATTTGTGCAGGAGGACAAAGAAAGAGCACGGATAGGTAAGCAAGGGCCTGGGTTCTGTGCTCAAACATATAAAGAAGAGCAAGGATAACTGCAAAAAGGGTTAAAATAATTTTTCCGTGGCATGAATAAAGTTTGTATTCAGACCATTCAAATCTTGCAAGAACTCAAGTTGGTTGGTCCACTGAAGATCGGTGAGTTTGGCAAAGATACAAATACTGTTTCATGCCCCTGCATAGTCTTTTCCACTTCAGGTGTCAAGTAAAGAACGTTCCTAGCTTTCCACTGACATCAAAATATTCTGACCTATGCTTGTTGCCCTTGGACCTGGTGAATTGGTGGGTGAGCATCTCTTTCTTCTGAAATCCTGAGGAGCTTTTCCCAAGGCATGTATTAATGGCATGTTAATATAGCACATATTGAAATGGAGTTGGATGGATATCTTATTAAACAAATTGGTCATGACTAGTTTATTTGTAAGAATTAGAGGCAACAAGCTTTGGAGCAATAATTTAAAAATCTAGAAGTGTTTCAATTCAGAAGGTGAATATTGCCATAACCACGAAAACAGAACAAAGACTCAATATGATACGGTTTGCACAGGAATCAAAAGAGCTGGGAATAGAGGGAGGCTGTGGGTGATTTAACAATGTGGTGTCTCTATTTCTATCAACTCCTTTTCCTTAATTTGCCAGTTCAAGGACTTCACAAAGCAGAATAGGCATGCTCATTGATCACATGATATTTTGTAGTTATGGATCTCATTCCTGATAACTGTTTTCCAAGCAGCCTTTGGGGAATCAAAGGCCCTGGGTACATAAAAAAAGCAAATTTATAGACTGTAAATTCTGGAAAACTTTGTATGAGAGCCCTCATTTAAATGTTGCCAGTGTATCTGCATATATGACAGTAGAGTTAGAAGTCAAAGCCCATTATTATGAAATCCAAGAGTTATCCTCCATTCTTCTATTGCTAACATTTTATTAAACTGAACATTTTCAGTTATCAGGATTTAAAAATATGTTTTGCAGATATATTTGATATTTTAGCTGCATCACACAAGTTTGGTATGCTGTCTTTTCATTATCATTTGGTTAAAAATATTTTCTAATGTCTTTTGGATTATTCACAGATTATTTAGGAGTGTGTTAATTTTAAATATTTGTAGCTTTCCTAGGTATCATCCTGTTAACTTCTAATTTAATTTTAATGTTTTCAGGGAACATACTCTATGATTTTAATCCTCTAAATGTATTGAGGCTTGTTTTAAAGCCCAGCTATTGTTTAGCTTAGTGAATGCCCATGTGTACTTGAAAAGAATATGTATTGTGCAGTTGGTGGAGGTAGGACTCTATAAATATTAGTGAATCATGATAGCTGTGTGTTGTCCAAATCATCTTTCTTTACTCCCATCAAATTTTTAATTGGAATGTATAGCCTATTAATTTTTACTGTAATTATTGATATGATTGGATATAGAATTACTATTTTGTTATTTTTTTCTGTTTGTCACCTCTGCTTTGCTTTTCTGTTTCTTTCTTTTCCACTTTTATATTATTAAATACTTTTTAGAATTTCATTTTAATTATCTATTTTTTTAGCTATACCTTTCTGTAGTATCTTTAGTAGTTATTCAGATTACAATACACCTACTTAACTTTTCTACACAGGTTCTCTCCTCTCTTACTGGGACTATAATTCCTTGAATGATAGATCTTTTGCACAGGTCCCTTAGTACTCAATTTTATTCCCATGCTTTTTGCTCTCTACTTCAGATTGGATCATTTTTATTGATCTATTTTCAAACTTACTATTTCTTTTTTCATCTCCATTTTCCAAATAAGTCCATTTTGTGAACTGTTTATCTCAAGCCTATGTTTTATATTTATAAAATATCCCTCTCTTTTATACTTTTATTTTTCTGATAAAATGTCTTATATTTTTATTTGTTAAGATTTTTTTTTTCATCTCACTGAACATGGTTATAGTAGCAGCTTTAAAGTCCTTGACTGAAAATTCCAACATCAAGGTTACCTCAGAGTTGGGCTCTACTGATCATCTTTTCATTTTAGCATAGTTCCTTATATGTCAAGTAAACTTGGATTGCATTTCAAACATTGTGAATATTATATTGTAGAGCCCCTAAATTCTGGTACACTACTCCAAAAAGTGTTGACGCTTTTGTCTTAGCAGGGAAATAACAGGCTCAAACTCCACCTCTGATTTAACTTAGGTAGGCATTATTTTCAGTGGGCTTTCTGGCTTAGGCTCTCTCCTCTCTAGGAGTTTCCTCCTTACTCTCTGAGATCTATTGTTGCCAGAGCTCTGTCTCCTGGTTCCTCATCCTGTAAAGATAGGAGACTTTCTATAGAAGTTTTAACTTTCTATAGAAGTTTTAATTTTGTATTTTTTCACAGTTTAGTATTTATTTACTAGATACTTGGTTATGAGTTTCCTCTATCACATCAGAAACAATATTCATTCTGTTTTCACTATAGTGTATCTCTTAATACTTGAAGGAACTAGCTCCCCTCATCAGCTTTGACCCTGGATTCACTTGTCTCTCTAGGTTTCAGGGAGGCTGTTTGTCTTGTAACCTTAGTTCTCTAATGAGACAAAGAAAAGTCACTGATTTTCAGTTTGTTCAGCTTTCACTTATTGTAAGGACAGGAGTGATGACTTCCAAGCTCTTACATGCTGAGGCTTGAAACCAGAAGTCCCTATTATGTTTAAAATGTCTCTTCAGTTTATCATCTTTAATTCACAGTGTTCTCCCTTACCTCCAATTACATTGTTTCATTCATACTGACACGTACAACACTATATTCTCTGCCTCAAATGTTTGTGTGTGTGTATCATTTGCTGAAACACATTGATACTTCTTTCCTGTTTTCTTCATGTAATGTGGTTAAATGGATTCTGGGTTGCTTATTCTGTTCATGAGGATATCTGATGAATTTTCTGAACAACCAATAGCAGGTGATCTTAAGGGGGTGGAGGGGGTATTTGTAAAGTTTACTAAATTTCCTCCTGAAACTTACCAAATTCTTACTTCACTACCTTCCTCTTTGGTATCCACAGTAAAAGTGAAGTTTCCTTAATAAAGGGTGTTGGCTTTTTTTCTTTTTCTGTTTTCATCTAATTATTTGAAACTATTTCATTTCCTTAGAGCCTTTTTTTCTGCCACTTCCTTCTTTGCCTCTTACCATCATGCCTCCAAGGGATATCTTTCTTTTCAAGGTTCTCCCACTTCTCCAAACTAGTGCCTTCTTTTTTTTTTTGCTGTATGCGGGCCTGTCACTGTTGTGGCCTCTCCCGTTGAGGAGCACAGGCTCCGGACGCGCAGGCTCAGCAGGCATGGCTCATGGGCCTAGCCACTCCGTGGCATGTGGGATCTTCCCGGACTGGGGCATGAACCCATGTCCCCTGCATCGTTAGGCGGACTCTCAACCACTGTGCCACCAGGGAAGCCCAATAGTGCCTTCTTAATACTGTTGCTTCTGGGCTGCATACTTTACAATTTTTTAGTGTTCACTATTTAGTAGCCAAGTGTTTTGATCAGATCTTAGACCTGTTCTCAGCATTTCCTGAGTCAGGATGGAGACCACATCCTCTGGGCTTGAACCCTAGTGTGCTGTCTGTGACCCATCACTTCTCTTGCATTTTCTGTTCATTTCTTGCCTGAATCTGTTTTTATGTGAGCCTTAGAGACAATGCTGCTGGTTTCAGATTTTTATTTCTCTACCTAAAGGTAAATTTAAGATTATTTTATCACCCATCTCCCAGTTGTGCTGTAGGAATAAGCAATGGGTAGTTTTATTCTCTCCCATTTTATTCTCTATGGTTTTATTTTAGATGTGTGAAGATATGAGAAAAGTAGCCCACTTTCTTTACAAAGGGAAAAGAAAGTCTTTTACTGGTTCCCTTTATATTATTTTGTGTTTAACCTTTACAAGAAGCCTATGAAATAGATATTTTATAACCCCCATTTTGCAGACGAGGAAACTCTGAAAAGTTAGTTTACCTGTAATTATTTCCTTGGAAAATGAGAGAGCAAGGGTTAAATCTATTTTTAACTCTATAGTTCTTAATCACAGTATTATACCATGTGCTAGCTGTGACCTTCAGCAAGTCATGGAACCCAGAGGGCTTAGAGAACCTCTAGTTATTCATCCATAAATGAGGATGGTGTAGTGCTTTTCCTTAAAGGAATATGTTAATATTAGATGCAATAATCCATAGCAAATATTAAGTACTTAATATATATTATTTATATTAATTCCTGAAGAATATTAAACTGGTTGAGGCTGTTAGTGTTTTCAAGTATCTTCGTGGTTTCTAAATTTGAGCACATAAAAAACAACAATATTACAATATTAAGTATTTGACCGCAAACTTCTTGAGGCCAAATTCAAAACAAACTCCAATTTGCTGATGTCTCCTCTCTACTTGACCCCGGAACCATTAACTCATTTTAGACTTCCCCTAAGAGATAACCCTGCTAACAGCTTCTGGTTTTCAAGGTCTAACTGCACTCTAATCACGGTGGAGTGCTGCTCTCTCTGTTCATGGGACAGTTTCCCTACAGCATCCTTTTGCAATCAGATTAAATCCCCTTGCTTTTAGTAGCTCCGAAAGGTAGTTGAATTACAAATTTTCCCACTGAAAATGATCATGTTGAAGAAAACAAACATATCTCAAATTGGTCACACTAGAGGTAAAGATTTGAAGTAAATATTCCTGAGTGAAGCTAAAAGAAGTATTTTAATAAAGCTACTAGTTGGAATCTTCCATGACACTGAAATGATTGTTGCTGAGAGAAGAGAGGAAATGATTGTTTATTTAGATAGTTTACATCCTGATGTCTCCTAAGATAAATCTGAGGAAGTAAAAATATGTAAATTATTTATGTAATTATATATATATTAAAATATGTAATTATATATATTTAATATATATAAATATTTTTGGCATTCATTTTATATATATTTTTATATATTTATTTATATTTTTTTATACATATATATAAAACGAATGCCAAAAATATTCAAAAGACTAGAATTATTGCACAGCCTTTCCTTTAGAACAGATTGTTTGGGTCATGAGTTGTCAGTGAAGAATTCTCCTTGAAATGATGTCTAATATTTCTTCTCATATAAAATATGACATTTCTATCCATAGGCCAGCAAACTGCGCTATCACAGTTACAAAACAAAAGTGAGAATTTATTTTTAAAATGGTAAAATGGAACCGAGTGCTCATCTGCTCTAGGATCCTATGCTTCAATATAATCTCATGTTCACTTTAGAACTGCTGAAAACTTGGCAGAGCAGAAAAGATTTTGCTATTCTATTATACTGTAAATCTACAATATTTGTGAGGTTGCCTAGTCTAAAAAATCACGGGTACTTCAAATAAAAGAACTATTGAGAGGATGAGGTAGTAAATGTGCTTTTCGGATTTATTTTTCAGGGAAAATATGCCTCTTCAACTGAAGTTGGAATCTCTACAGTGCATCAGGGAAAATGTTCTGACTTAGCTCTATGTTCAGTGTAGATAAACTAAATTATATTCTGAGCCCTCCCATCCCTAAGATGCATTGTTGGATTGTGGTTTACAGAATTGTTCAGATTTTAGAACTATTATTAATAATTATACATTAGTGCAAGGCTATTTTTACTCAATTATTTTCTGACTCCTCCCCTCATCTCTCCATTTCTAGGAATACACATATGTTAAAATAATAACTACCTGCCAAGATACATCACCCTAGGGTGAAAAGTGGGGAGGGAGGATAGTGGGGTCATTTTGTTTAACTTAACATTTTCTGCCAATAGTAAGAAACAGCAAAGAGAGGAAAGATGATATAAAGCAGGAGGGCTGGGAGGCCAATCTGATGCAGCAAAGCATACCTGCTCTCTCTGCATCCAGAGACACAGCTGCTTATCGTCTTGGTATAACTTCTCTTCAGTCACATATGCTCTAGCGTATTCAAACTACAAATGACCTTATTGATAACAGTTCAGAAATAGGGCCTGGGTATGTAATATACTCAAAAGCTGCACAGTCGTATCTGTTATATCACCACAACTGAGAGCCATCAGTGCGAACAGAAGGACTTGATGAATGCATTGTTCTCTTACAATTCTAAGATTTGTAGATATTACAGAAATTGAGTTTGCTACAGCCTCAAGAGTACACATTTAATTCCTTCATAACACGTGAAATTGGTCCAGAGTGGAAGATACTTCAGTACAGTGAATGTTTGAAGATGCATGGTGGGCAAATCAAGTCACTGACAAAAGAGATGAGCTCTTCAACTTTTCCCAAATTTTAGTTTCATGCTGGGTGCTGTCACAGCATAAGCATCAAAGCCAGAGAACAGCCTGATTTGAATTGCTTTGTATTGTTTGCAGCCTAGTGTGATCTATATAGATACTTTGATAGTATTTTTTCTATAACATTAATTTGGCACTAAATAGTGTTTCTAAAAATAACAATTAAATGGATGCCCAAATTTAAAATGCATGTTTTAGCATTAAAATATGTCTATATATACACACACACGAAAGGTTATATATAACACATATATATATAAGTACTTTTATACTTTTATTTCAAAGTAAAAGATCTATATTTGAAGGCACCATTATCTGTTTATCAATATATTGTTAGTGGGGTAAATGATATAAAAGAAACAAAGATGAATGAGACATTCCTTGCCATCAAGAAGTATGCCATATTACAAGGAAGATTTTAAAAGTTACCTAAATGTCTCCAGACTTGCAAAACTCTGGCTAAAAAGAGTTTAATTTAATTTTTATATATAGATTATTGTGACCTATTTGTGTGAAATTACCCTCATCTATGTACACCAGGTTTGGGAGAGTTTTCAAGCCACACATTTGTTCTGGAAAAAACTCCTCAGTTTACATTGTTCTCATTTCTGTCTGTCATGATGCTGGTTAACTTCATGAGCCACATGAAGGTAGTGGCTCAGACAATCACAGCTTATCTAAGAGAGGTGACACTGCTCAAGGTCAAGTAAACATTTGCCTGATCACCTTTTTCCTTCTTAAAATTTCAACCTCATGTCACTTTAATTCAAGGATGATGATTAAGTTGGAATGTTTTATATTGTGAAGAAGCCACATGGTGGACCCATATTATTCATTTTCTCTCTCTTTCTCCATATATGTGTGTGTGTGTGTATATATAATTTCTATATATATATAACTTCTATATATAGTTTACATATGTAAATATATATAGTTTATATATAAAATACATACTATGTAAATGAAGACATAAATATATACAGTTTATATAAAACTTAAAATATATATTATATATAGTTTCTTTCTTTAGGTGTAGTTTCTGTCATGCTAGAGCTAAGAGGGGCAGGGCAGTAAGACATATGAGTGCTGTTTTCAAGGAGCTTACAGGTCATGAAAGCACTGGAAATAAATATAAATAACCATGATATCAATAAAAAGGAATATAAATAAAATTATATGGAGATCAGAATCAGGAGATATTACTTCTGGTTGAAGGACTCATAGATAAGGTGACAGTATAATTCATTATATAAACTTGCACACTTTTAAGAATGAAAGGGAGAACAATTGACAATAATGCCGGGAAAACAGGTGTTAACCACGATTGTTGCAGGCAAACCAAGGACATATGAGTCACCTTGGAGGGAGAGTCTTGGAGAAGAGATATCATTTCATTTAAAGATCGAAAAATGGCCAGAAGCTGGACAAATAGAAATAAGGCAAGGGTCAGATAGAAGCAACACTATAAGCAAACTCATAGACATGATTTTTAAAATATGGATGGTTTTTTAAAATCAAAGATGATAAATTTATATACTGAAAAACACCAACAAATATAGGTGCTGTTTTGTGATCCTGGAAGGAATCAGTTGGCATGATCAAACTGGGTAATTCAATAAAGTGACTATTTACAGACATGCATGAAGGTTTATGAAACTATAATGGATAATTAAATCTCCCACACCAGCACCAACTGTGGGTTGTTTCCACCCTCTAAGCTTGAAGTGGCAAAGGGAATGGAGAGTTTCTGGAACCTGATGAGGGCTACTTGATAGGACCCATGACTTTCAGTAAGGACCATCACCCACTTGCAGTGACCTAGAATAGAGACGATGATTCTGGAATAAATACCCGAAGTCACAAGTCACTCCCCTCACACCCACTGATCTCTTGCTGTTACATTTTACTGGCCAAATCTAAACGGAAGCCAGCAGGTAAAAGAACTGTTGAAAACATATTGTTCAGCTACCTGGGGCACAATACAGGATGGAGAAGGGTAGGGAATGGATCTGGAGGTGCAAAGAGAATATATCTAAAACAGATATCATAGCTGGGAGCAAGTTCAGTAAAGGAGAAGATGAAAAGCTGATTCTGAACATGGATAGATCTAGGAGTGGAAAGAAAATATAGGATTGAAATTTGGAAAAGGTCAAAATTCTTTTGGGATCAACTAAATAATGTTGAGATTAACACATTTAACCCTGGTATCCTTTACCTCTTGGGGTCTGGACTGGTTTTTATGTTATAATGTTTTTTACATAATGTTTGTAATGGTGACTTTAACGATTACTAGTTCAGATAGATTTGTGTAGCTCCTTCATATGTATGAATGAACGAAAGTATGTAAAACAAGAGCACCTCCTGAAAAGTGAAAATTTAAAGACCTTATATTAAGATAGAATCAAAGATGACTCTTGCTCAAATCCAGTGTCATGCCCTGAGGGAATTTTCAACTAGAGCAACTTGAGAAGTTCCTATAAGCCTGTAAGTCATAAGGATGAAATGACCAATACATTTTACTCATGGTATTATTTTGGAACTTCAGTCCTGGTATGGCTAAAACAATTTTAAGTAAGCTCTGTCTGTATCCTGTACCTGGAATTTTGACTTATTTATCTTTGTTACCATTCTGCCTAGCTCTTATATTCCTCCTTGTCCCTATTATCTTTTTCTCTTACAATCCCTAGCATTCCAGTTTATTGACTGGAACCTCACTAACATATATTAGATTTTCCTGAGGGCAAAAGTTTTGTTGCTAATGCTAAGTATGATTTAGGTTTTGTGCTATTTTTGAGCCCCATTTCGTATTAGTACAGCTTGTTGTTTTTTGCGGTACGCGGGCCTCTCACTGTTGTGGCCCCTCCCGTTGCGGAGCACAGGCTCCGGACGCGCAGGCTCAGCGGCCATGGCTCACAGGCCTAGCCGCTCCGCGGCATGTGGGATCTTCCCGGACCGGGGCACGAACCCGTGTGTGTCCCCTGCATCGGCGGGCAGACTCTCCACCACTGCGCCGCCATGGAAGCCCCAGTACGGCTTGTTTTTAATGTAACTTCTCATTCCTATCCCGCAGTAATAGCTGCTCAACTGGATTATCATCTGTTCTCTTCTATTGTTCCTATTTAATTTATTGCACTTATCACAGACTGGACTTCATCAAAATTTGCAAATGAAACAGGTTTAGTTCTAGAATCCAGCTCCTCTCAGCTGCCAAAGCATGCTACAATTGCCTGGGCCATATCTTCTTTCTTTACCATTTCCCTGAAATAATGCTGGCAAAATGCACCATTGATTACCTAAATGTCTAATCCAATGCATACTTCTCAGTTCTTATTCTATTTTTATACTTGCTGCTTGTAATAACTTTTTTTCCATCTTAAAATATCTCCTTTCATTTCTGAGACACTAATCTCCCTTAGTTCTCCCTAAATTTCTGATTCTTTCTTCTCCCTCTCTTTTGCTGACTCTTTTTCTGCTATGGCAGACTGTCTCCAGGATGGTTATCAATGACCCTTGCCTTCTGGTATTTACACTTTGTGTTGGACCTTCCACACTGAGTAGGACTGACCTACGTAATCAGCTGTAAAGGATATTGCAGAAGTGGTCATGTGTGACTCCTGTGTCTAAGTCATAGAAGACATTGTAGCTTCCACCTTACTCTCTAGGATGACTTGCTTTCAAGAAACCAGCTGCCAAATCAGCATACAGTTATTAAAGAAGCTAAAAAGGTAAGTAGAGTTTTTATGAATTTCAAAGTCCTGAAAAAACAAACAAAAACTGAAATCAATACGTATTAAAGAGCAGAGAACCTTTAGATTTATTTGAGATACCACAGAGGGTAAGACCTTTGAACTAGGGCAAACTGGAAACAGCTTAGTCTTGAATGCATCAAGTTGATCTACCTCTACTCTTTGCCTACCCAGGAGAAAACTGTATCCTCTCTGGAGGAAAATGGCACCAGTGAAAGCCTCAACCATTTTTTCAGACATGATGTCTAGGATTCAATAAAAAAAATTAGTAGGTACGCCAAGAAACAGGTTCAATTAATAAAAACCAAAGGTAAAAAAAGAAAGTATAAACAAATTACAACAGTATAAACTTGATTAAAATGTTTTTAAAATGGAAAGAAAGTATAGGATATCTCACTATAAAGCAAGAATTTATGAAAAATAATCAAATAAAAATTCAAGAATTGAAAAAATAACTCAATATATGATTTTTGAAACAGATTAGAGACTGAAAAAAAGGATATTAATAAACTGGAAGTTAAGTCAGTTAAAATTAAAGGGAAAAAGATGAGGGTATTGAAAAGAGCATACAGACACATGGGACATGGTGAAAAAGTCTAACATGTATGTAATTGGAGAAGGAGAAGGATGAGAGAATAGAACAGAAACAATATTAGAAAACCTAATGGCTGAGAATTTTCCAAAACTAATAAAAAAATCAAACTACAGATGCAAACATTCATACAAACCTAAAGAAGTATAAATAAAAACACCCACATTTTGGCATGTTTAGTAAAACTGCTGAAAAACAAAGGAGAAAGAGAACATCATAAGTGTAGCTGGAGGAAATAACACATTATTTTAATAAATGAGATTGATTAGCCAAATATCCAAGATGATAGAAACTAGAAGACAAAAAGAAAATAATTTCCTAGCAAAATCATCTTTCAAAAATGAAGGAAAAATAAAGACGTTTTCATAAAGCAAAAGCCAAAAGATTCAATGTCAGCAAGCTGACACTAGAAGAAATGCTAAAAGCAGTTCTTCAATTAGAAGACACGTGGCCCTCGGAGGAAGTATAATAACTCAGGAAAGAATGAGACATACCAAAAGGTTTATGTCTTGATAACTCAGACATTTTTGAGGAGTACTAGTAAGGTGTTTTATAGACTATCCCTCAGCTGGGATTTATCTGATGTTTTCTCATGATTAGACTGAGAATATGAGTTTTTGTGGGGGGAAACCACAGAAATAAAGTGCTATTTTCATCACACTGTATCAATGGTATATACTGTCCATTACAAAATGTTGAAGTGAAACTTGGTCACCTGGCTGAGGCAGCTTTTGTTAGATTTCTCCACTGTAAAGTTACTCCTTTTCTCCCCTTTCCATATGGTAATCTTTGGAAGGAAGTAACTATGTATGGGCAATGCACACTTAAGGAGTAGGAAGTTATGTTCCAACTCCTTGAGGGCAAAATATTTACATAAATTATTTAGAATTCTTAAGCATGGGTTACTTGTCTCTTCTCCCTCATCTATTAATTTATTCAACCATTTATTTATATTAGGATGGACTCAATGAATATTTATTTTATACTTTGGATCATAATTTAATACCACTTTATTCTGTTGCTTGAGTCATTCCAGCTTTGGCCATTGGGAGCTTTTTAACTTGGTGCTATAGTTTTGTCTTTCCTGGATATCATATAATTGAAATCATACAGGTCATAGACTTTTTAGACTGGCTTTTTTCACTTAACAATATGCATGTTAGGTTTCCCCATGTCTTTTCATGGTTTGATAATAGATCATTTCTTTTTATTGCTTTATATTCCATTGTATGGATATACTAGTTTGTTCATCCATTTACCTATTAAAAGACACCTGCTTGCTTCCAGTTTTTGGCAATTATGAATAAAGCTGCTATAAACATTCCTATGCAGGTTTTCCTGTGGGCATAAGTTTTCAAATCATATGGGTAAATACCTAAGAGCATAATAGCTGGGTATACAGTAAGACTATGTTTAGCTTTGTATAAAACTATCAAACTGTCTTCCAAAATGTCTATACCATGTTTCATTCCTACCAGCAATGAATGAGAGTTTCTTTTGCTCTACCTCCCCATCACCAATTTGCATTGTCATTTTTTTGGACTTTAGCCAACCTCAAAAGTGTGTAGTGGCACCTCATTGTTGTCTTAATATGCAATTTTCTAATGACAAATAATGTCCAGCATATTTTTATATGCTTATTTACCATGTCTATATCTTTTTTGATGAGGTGCCTGTCTCTGTTCAGATATTTTGCCCATTTTAAGTTGGGTTGTATATGCATGGCCTTCTAGAGTCATAGTAATTTGTAGGACTTTTCAAAGCCCTCTATAGACATTGCATTGTTCAGATTTTTCTTTACAGTTTCTTGATTAGCCTGTTGTTTTCCACTGCCTCAGGTAGTCATGATGTTAATTAATTGCCTCTGATCTTTTTTTGACAAACAGCCCCAGGTAAAAGGCTGTTAGCACTAGGCAAGCTCTGAATCAGTTCAAATAAAGTCAGCCTTGAAAATGTGGTCTTCCATTGAACCACCAGACATGTCAAATAATGATAGTTCTCTGGGATTGGGATTTTAAAGGAACTTCAACTCCATTCTACCCCTTTCAGTGACTCCAGTTGATTTCTTTTCACTGTGATTGGGGGCTGTTGGTTTTCCAGGCTATTGCAGAGTTAAGGAATAAAAGAAATAGAGCAACCTAAAATGCCACAAAGCCCACTGTTCTTACAGAGATTCAGCTGCTTTTCTCGAATAAATTCTCCACAAGTTTTTGTTTAATTCTCAGAGTTTTACAAAGTTGATTCTAACAAGTTTTGCAACTGTTCTTATTGCTTTCATAGATGCGAGGATTTTTTAAGGTCCTTACTCCACTATTTTCACTGTTTCACTGGCTTGTTATTTTAGGCTTTCATTTAATTTTGCTGTAGATTTTGTCAACTTCAGTATCAGAACCCTGTCCGAGTTTGATCTTAGAACTTTTTCTGAGAAAGCAAGAGTGAATGAATACCTGCATACAACTGCACAGTTACTTCCCAACTAAGCCGTTTGAAGTATATTATTAGCCTACTCTATACGGTCTGTCAGCCTATTGTGCTATAAACTTGATTGATCAGCATGTTATTCTCGGATTGTGGAAGTTTTCTTAAATAATTCATGATACACAGAACCATCTTTCAATGAAAGCTCTTTACTTATGCTATTGATGTAACTATAGGGCATATTCCAGTTCAGTAGTACAAAAATTGGCTCTTTCTAATGACAGCAATGTGTCTATAACCATGAGGAAGTTAACAATCGTTGTAATTTTCAAAAGCAACCCATTATTTTTCTCTTGTCTCAAATTCGCCGTCTTACTCAGATTCCAAGAGAAAATCAGCTAAGGTTTGAATTTTGGATTCTGAGAGCACTGGATCCTACATACTAAAGTGCAATGTATGAAGCATAGTGTAGCAGTGAAGAGCACAGACTCTGAAGCTGGAGTGCCCAGGGTTGAATATTGACTAGGGTTGAATCCACCAGTTTTTTCTGGTGTGTCTTTGGGCAAATTTCTTAAAGTCAGATGACCTGTGTCTTCTCAAATCAGCTTGTCTTTCATGCTTTCTGTGGGTTTTCTTCACTTTCTATCATGCCTCCAGCAGAAAATCAGGGCAATCACAGGAATCACTTCATTTGTTACCCTTTCTTGGGGATAATAGTCCTGTGCTGCCTGTTGTTCGATGTCTGAAAACAGTCATTTCGTTTATTCTGTCCATTATTCTACTTATTTACATCAGAAGGGCAGATTCAGAACGAATTACTCTGTCATGGCTGGAAGTGGAAGTCCTTCATTATCCTTACATTTTAAATTATCAGATTCTCTCAAACTTTGCCCATGGAAGTCTCTTCAAACTCTCTCACCTTTGCCCCTTTGATTTTCATGCATTATTATATTTTTGAAGTTTTTAAAAAATATTTTTTGAAGCAAAATATACTCACAGTACATTGCATAGATATAAGCATATGGCTTGATTATTTTTGGTTTTGTCAATAATTGTCTTTATTAAATTGTGATCTGAGCATGATAATGCATTATGCCTAACTTAAAATTTTGTATTCCTTAATGCCCATATATATGGTCAACTTTGTGCATGCTCAATGTGCACTTGAAAAGGAATATCATTCCCTATTTTGGAAAAACAAATTTTGATGCATATTCATAAGGTAAATTTGATTAAAATTGCTTAGGTCTTCTATATTCTGACTTGTTTTCGTATCTACTTTATTCCTCTTTAGACTGAGAAGTATATGTTAAAATCTTCTATGATTAGTGTATTTATGTCTGCTGGGCCTTGCATATACAGTAGTTTCTGCTCTATTAAGATTATGCTATACTATTTGGAATATAAATATTCATAATTGCTATATATACTTGTGAATAGTAAACTTTAGCTTTACATTACTAAATGTCCTATTGTCTCACATTTAGTACATTTATTCTAATTTAGTCTAAATTCTACCTAGTCAGTCATCAAGGTAATAATCCCTTTATTGTTTCTGTTTTTGCTTGATATACCTTTATAACATCTACTATTAGTACAGTGAGATTATGAGTCTTAAAGAGCACTTTCTCTGTCTTCTAATTTTTTAATATATATTTTGTTTTAGGATGGCCCTTTCTTATCACCATCCAGTCTCCAAAGAATGTCTCCCTTTCTAAGGTGTACCCGCTTCTCCAGAGGTGCTGACTTCTCACACTATCACATTTGGTCCCATTCATTTTTATAACTTATTTATTTATTTGCAGTACGCGGGCCTCTCACTGTTGTGGCCTCTCCCATTGTGGAGCACAGGCTCCGGACGCGCAGGCTCAGCGGCCATGGCTCACAGGCCTAGCCGCTCCGCGGCATGTGGGATCTTCCCGGACCGGGGCACGAACCCGCGTTCCCTGCATCGGCAGGCGGACTCTCAACCACTGCGCCACCAGGGAAGCCCTCCCATTCATTTTTAATCCCCTTTCTTTTGACTCGTAGTAGCTATGCTCTGACCTACAAGATTGAAAGGTCATGTTCAGTATTTCCCAGTTAGAGAGGTATCAGTTAATATAATCTATTTTCCACCAATGCAGGTCCCAGGCACATTCTCCCCTTCTCTGTAGGGTTGCCTACCTGACTTTCAACTCTGGGGTGAGTTCTAAAGAGAACTCTTCTGACCCTGGTCTTTATTGCCCATTTCCATGAATATTGGAGTTTTTTGTCATCCATGTCCCTTAGTTATGCTCTAGTTATATGTGGTAGGTAGGTGAAATGTATTTTATTTTCTTGTTTCTTATGTGTTTTGCAAGAGAATGTCTGGAAACATTGAATTTTAGGCAGTTTCCATCATACTGTGGAAAACTGAAAGATACCTGCTATTTTTTCATTTCCCTTTTTCTGGTTTACTTTGTCCATCTTTTTATTTTTCAACATTTCTAAGTCAGTTAAGCTATGCCTCTTTTATACAATGTAGGGTTGGATTTTGCTTTGAAAGACAATTTAAAATATTTTCTTCTAATTGGATTAAGCACACTAATGTTGATTGGTTTGACAGTAAGTTTGGTTCCTGTTCTGCATTTTATCTAATGTTTCATCTATTTTTTCACTATGTGGACTCTTTCCCTTTTTTATTGTTACCTTTCTGATAATTAGTTTGTATTTATATAGCAAGGGTTTAACTTTATACTTTTACCTTCTTATGAAGTGGAAAACCATGTGGCATGTAGCTTCTTTTCTCTCTTCATTTCTTCTACCTTTCAGCCTTATTCAACAACATTATCTTTCTTTGTGTTTACCTTTGTACCCTTATGTGGTTAAGCTACTTCTTAGTTTGTCAGCTCTAAACAATATATATTTTGACTTTCAACATTCTACCTTTTCTCCACTTATGCCATTTCTATTAGCTGTCATTTCTGTGTTGTCAGAACATTTAACATTTACAAACCATTCTGCTACTTTTATTTCAATTTTTTAGTATAAAAAACAATGAATACTCTTAAGGTATTTATTATTTATCATCACTCCTTTAATGAGTTTTTCCTATAACTCCTTGGATGGATGAAAATTGTGCTCTAGTAGATTCTTCAGGAAGGGGTCATGAACACAATATTCCCTAATCTGTATATTCAAAACTATCAATAACCTTTACACTAGACAGCTTGGGTATATAAAATGTCCTTGGTTTACATTTTTTCCCCTTATGTATCTTGAACATCTTTTTTCTAATGAATAATTTTATTGTAAAAAAAGATATCTAATGTGAAACATTTTCTTTTGCTTCCAAGAGATTCAGTATATTTGTTTGGATGTTTAAGGAATACCTTCTTTATAATTACATTTCAATAATTTTAATAAGATATAGCTTAGTGTTGACAGTATTTCTGGCCAGTGATTGTTACCTGCCAGAATGTTGTACTGATTTTTATCCTCTTTCTTGTGGTGTCTTTAGATGAAGGATGACCAAATTTCTTTTCCATCATTCATATTCAAACTAGATGGATTCTCCTGAACTAGAAGCAAGAGTCCTTCAGAAAGTGAGGGTGGGAAGATCCAATGCTCTTTTCAAAGCTTCACGGGTCAAGAATTCCTTTATCTGTTGTTTCAATGCAGATTTTAAAATATGGCTCTTCTGAGTCATATGAATATGACTAGCTGCCTTTGCTCTGATCCTTACATCCTACCTTGTTTCAGAAGGGATTCTACCTCCTGCCCTGTTTTACAGGTTTCTTCACAAACATCATCCTCCAATGAGGTACACCCAAATTTAGATGCTATGGTATGCTGGTATTTTCTGAAATCTGCCTTTTATATTTTCCTAAAGTTTGCCTCTCTCTTTTACTTTTCCCAGCTTCTGCCCTATTCAGTGTAGCTTATGTGTGAGATTTTTATTGATTTGCTAGTTATTTAGGGTAATCCTAGCTGTTCTAACAAATAAACCCCAAATTTCAATGATCTAACAAAAGGAAAGCTTGTTTCTTGCTCATGCAAAATTTCAATGGGAGAGTGCTTGTTTACTGGCATCTTTTCTCTACTTGATGGTTTAGGGATCCACGCTTCATCTGTACTGTTTTTCCACTAGGCTCAGCCTCAATATTCTCCACATTCAGCTGGGAGATAGAGGAAGAAGAGATAAAGGATTCTAAACCGCCTTGGCCCAGAACTGACACACATCCACTTCTGTTTACACATTTAGGTGAGAACTATTCACAGGGTTCCACCTGACAGTCAAGCTGAGGGCTCTCCAGACTACTCAGAATGGGGACCTTGTTCCCAGAAACAACTGTAAACAATGGAAAGGAAGCATATATTTATTTAATGGTCAGTCTGCTATCTGTCACTTTCCCCTTTACTATTCCCCCTTACAGGTGGTGAGGTTGAAAGACAAGAACTTCCTTAACGCAGAGTAGAGCAAGGACTGACAAACTATGGCTCATGGGCCAAATTCAACCCACGACCTGTTTGCAAATACTTGTGTTGAAACATAGCCATGCCAACTTATTTACATATTGTCTATGGCTGCTTCTGCACTGTACCCCAGAGTTGAGCAGCTGTGACAGAGACTGAATGGTTCAGAAAGCCTAAAGTATTTATCATTTGGTCTTTATAGAAATAGTTATCTGACCCTTGATATAAAGGAAAGAGTCTGTAAGCTCTGTAAAATGGGAATTTGGGGCTAGATCTACCATGTGCAATCTGATGATCAGGCCTCTAACCTTGGCTCCTAGGAATGTCTGAAGGACATTCCCCATATTAAGGCATTAAGAAATTCACTGGTGAAGGAAGCACTCATCTTGAAAAACGCTCTGATGGCTACTCTCTACAGATGAGCTCCCTAAGTGGAAGGGATAGGGTGAGGGCATTCATCTGTAAGAAACAACTGAGTCAGTTTCCATAATGAGCCAGAGACTGAGTGGTAATCAGGGTGTTTTGGACCCACATGAATTTGTGGTGAAGTTTAGTTAATTATGCAGTTCCTAGGAATGAAATAAATGGTTGTTTTTGAAAACCCATAGAAGCCAAAAAATTCTAGATCTGGGCAGAAACCCACTTCATAGCTTCTTTTTTTTTTTTTGCGGTATGTGGGCCTCTCACTGTTGTGGCCTCTCCCGTTGCGGAGCACAGGCTCCGGATATAGCTTCTTAATTCACAGACATAAACCAGTTGCTAGACATGGAACTCACTGATTGAAAGGTATCTCACAATTTGGGTCTTTTTTCAAGTCTTACCCACTGTGACCTGTCAATATTTTTCAATGTAACTATGCACTGGGAAAAGAGAAATATGTTGATCTTCTAAAGATAATTAGATCCTAACTCTGACCAAACACTAAGCCCCAGAATTCCAAAACATTAATGAGATCTACCAGTAACATTGGGGCTTATGATGGTCAGGTGATGACAGATTGATTTGATACAAAGATACCACATAACAGGAGTCAAAAGTAATTCCATGTATCTTGGAGTAATCAAGTGTTTAGTATAACTATCTTTCCAGTGGCAAATTAACATACCCTTGGCACCTGGTATGCAGCTCTTGACTTAAAATATGCTTTTCCTTATCCCAATTATTAAAAATAATCAAAATAGTACAAACATGGCTGGAAGAGCAGCATACTTTCACTGTCTTATCTCAGGGCTATGTCAATTCTCTTGCTCTAATATACAGACCAGAGAGATACTGATTGTTATGATAACCTACAGAACATCATACTATCCATCACATTACTATGATTATGTTAGTTGGATCAAGTGAGCATGAAATGGGAAGAATTACAAATGTCTTAAAACACATCATGAGAGAAGACAGACAATAATCCCACAAAAATTCTGGCGCTTGCGTAGCAGTGAAATATCTAGGCGTCCATTGGTGTGAGGCGTGTCAGGGACCCCCTCTAAAGGGAGATAAAAACCGCTGCACATTACACTGTATAATAAACAAGCACAATATTTATCTGGGTCTTTTGGATTTTAGAAGCAATATATGTCATACTTGAGTTCACTACCCTGCACATTTACTGGGGAACCCATAAGATTGCCAGGTTTAAGTAGTGACCAGAGCAAAAGAAGGCTCTGCAGCAGGTTCAAACTATGGTATAAGCTGCCATACCATTTGAGCCTTATAACAAAGCAGTCCCAGTGGTAGTGGGCATGTGACGCCTGGAAACATCATATGGTGTCTCTTGCCAATCCCAAAAAAGAACCACAGTGCAGAAGTAAGACCCTGCCTTCTTCTGATGAGGACTAGTCTCAGTTGGAAAAATTAGTTCCTGGCTTTCTACTGACCCTCAGTAAAGACTGAATGTTGGACCCACAAATACAAAGGGATTATGACATTCAAACTGTTCATCATGAGTGGAGTATCATTTGATTTGCTGAATCATGTGCAGGGAGCATGTCATTGTTCAATGGATGCTGATGTGGGATGGGCCCTAGCAGATCAGAAAGGATGAATAACTTGCCTGAATAGGGTCCTCAGGGTCCCTGTTCCCACTGTTTAGCTGCCTTAGCTTTAACTATACCTTTGGTCTTAAGCAAGCTCCCTATGGCCAGCTACCCCAGGAAGAAAAAATGTGGTCTGTTTTATAGTTAGCAGAAGAAGAAAAGTGTTTTTTCTTCATGATATTCTGGTACCAGCAAAAGATTGATAGCCACTACATAACAGAGCTCCTCAAGGCTAACCCTGAATGACAGCAGTGAAAGAAATGTTTCTAGTTGGTCTGCTTGTCTACTGTCCATGGTAGACAGTAGTTGGAGAGTTGGCCCGAAGTATTGATTTACCCTATTTCTTCAGCAACTCCAAAGATTTTTGTAAGCCTTTAAATACCTAGTAATAAATCTCTCTCTGCTCAAACCTGCTCAAGAGCATTGAAGTCTCTGCAAATGAACCCCAACCAAAGAAATTTAACTAATATTTTATGACTTAAGTATATATTATGTTTCATGATCTTAAAAGCATTATAGTCAAGTGACATATATAAAGAACAACTGTTGGGCTTCCCTGGTGGCGCAGTGGTTGAGAGTCCGCCTGACGATGCAGGGGACACGGGTTCGTGCCCCGGTCCGGGAAGATCCCATATGCTGCGGAGTGGCTGGGCCCGTGAGCCATGGCCGCTGAGCCTGCGCGTCCGGAGCCTGTGCTCCGCAACGGGAGAGGCCATAACAGTGAGAGGCCCACATACCGCAAAAAAAAAAAAAAAAGAACAACTGTTGCTCTTGTTTGCATTTAGCAGAAACTGTTCATATGTGTTCATATATATGGTTGAGCTAAAGTAATCCTCTTCTTGACAGAGTGATGGAGCTATTATAATATAGCTAGGGAAACTTGCTTAAAAAATAATTTCTCAGACCCTAAGAATATATAGAGAGGTGAATTTGACAAGTCAGAATACATTCTCCTGATGAGAACCACAAGAGGTTACACACTATGTTTTGGTTAATAAGCCAACTCTCCTGAATGCCTGGTATCATAAAATGGCTAAGCCATGGTGTGTTGGGAATTTAAACTGCAGCTTTACATGACCTGGGTGAATGACTGAAATATTGATGTAGATATTATTCTGGAAAGAACACTAACTTTCCTTCTTAATTTTAAAAGTCATATTGAGCTCCATCTAGCTGGCCTGATAAATAAACCACCCTTGAGAAAGTAGCAGCAACTGATATGCACACCTGATTTGACCAAAGGAGTGAAAAACTATAAACTAAATAATGTAAAGTTCTTGTTTCTGGGAACCTTCAGGCCAAATATGCCTCCTTTGTAAATGTCAATACAAAACATGTAAATAGTGACATTTAATCTATTTCTTTACAAAAAAATAATAAAATTTATCTTATAAAGGTTGAAGGATTTTTTTTCCTAGAGTGGCAATCCTGGAATTGTTTATTAAATTTCTTTAGGGCTACGATAAATAATACTGGCAATAATATCCATTAGTGTCTAATAAGTCCCTGCTATGTGACTGACTCTGCATTAAGAATCTCAGATAATTTAAATAACCTCATCAAATTAAGAGATAAAATCGGAACCTGGTTTGTCTGGCTCCAAAATTTGCAATTTTCCTCAGTACCACTGAAATAAATACATGTGGAAATACACTTGGAAGAACATTTCATAACAAAGGACTAGGTGATTTAGGTGTTGATTTAACGCAGGAAAGTGCTGGGCCATTCATGTTACTTAAATGGCTTCACGATATTAGGATGATGAATACGCAATAAGAACGCTGTAGTTTTCTCATATTTATGCCCAGCTCCGGGCTACATTGTCAGAGAGGTGAAGGTGTTATGCCTTTTTTTTTTCTAATTTTTTGCTACCTCCTGGCACAAAAGTCCTCAAACTTGAGTCCGCCTGCCGATGCAGGGGATACGGGTTCGTGCCCCGATCCGGGAAGATTCCACATGCCGCGGAGCGGCTGGGCCCGTGAGCCATGGCCGCTGAGCCTGTGCGTCCGGAGCCTGTGCTCCACAACGCGAGAGGCCACTACGGTGAGAGGCCCGCGTACCACAAAAACAACAACAACAACAACAACAAAAAAGTCCTCAAACTTGAGGTCTTCTGTCTTCTCTGGCTGATCAGTAAGACAGAATACATACCATTGCCTCCATGCCTGATGCTATGGCTAGTCCATTCGTGTGCCTGTTCTGAAAGCACTAGGATGAGAACCTAGTTGTTTATTAAATCTCTTCAGGGCTTTTTTCAGGCTTTATTAAATTTCTTTGGTCTCCCTACCTCTTTCTTCCTTTGATAATGCCCTGCACTCTAAAAGTTACATGTCACTTCGTTTCTCAAGTTCTCAAGCACTGCCACTTCCAAAAGAGAATTCTTCTCTCAACTAATAGCTAGCGGGAACTGTAAGAAAAGTATGTGCTTCTTTGTATCTCATATCAATGCCCACCCATTGCAGAAGAGGCACTAAGCGATCATATGGCTAACTTGACATCTGGTTGAGATCAGCCAACTTCCCTGCTCAGTCATCCCAGTGCTTTCACAACAGGCACATGAGTGTAATAACCATGGTGGCAGGATGGAGGCAATGCATACACCTAATAGTTTGTATTCTATCTCATTAAGCCTGATTAACCATTCTTGCTCCTGAATGTCCAACCCAATAGCAGCAAAAATTGACACTAAATCCTCAATATGGTACCATCCCTTGATGAATCCAACCACTCCTTGATAGCAATTTGAATATATCTGATCCCTTCTTCCCTAGACGATACAGAAACTTGTCTTTATTGGGACTGGTACATATTCCAGTTATGGGTTTACTTTTTCTACCCACAAAGCCTTGGCCAGAGGAGTCCAAGGACTCACAGAACGTCTAATTAATTATAGCGTGATACTGCATAACACTGCTTCATACCAAAGGATCCACTGGTCTTCCATATCCTGCATCACCTGTCAGCTGCTGGACTGATAGAATATTGTCATGGACTCTTACAGGGGCAGCTAAATCACCAGTATGGGCATAACTTGCAGGGTTAGGGCACGTTTATGGCGCTATTGTAGGCAGAATACTGAGTCCTGGAACCCAAAGGATGGAAGTAAGAGAGACTGCTCTCACCATCTTTCCAAGTGATCGACTTGAGAAGTTTTTGTTTTCTACCCATATAAGTTTAGGCTCTGCTCTACTTGAGGTCCTTTTTCTTTGGTGGGAGTGGGAGCTGAGGTGAGGAAGGATTCTATCACCACAGAATCCAATAACCTGTGAATTGTCACCGGGTCATTTAATGCTCTTCAAAGCATCAAAGAGGGCTTCCCTGGTGGCACAGTGGGTGAGAGTCCGCCTGCCAATGCAGGGGACACGGGTTCGTGCCCCGGTCTGGGAAGATCCCACATGCCGTGGAGCGGCTAGGCCCGTGAGCCATGGCCGCTGAGCCTGTGCGTCCGGAACCTGTGCTCCGCAACGGGAGAGGACACAACAGTGAGAGGCCCGCGTACCGCAAAAAAAAAAAAAAAAAAAAAAAAGCATCAAAGAAAGGAGTTACTGTATCAGCCACTCTGACTGACCCTAATCATCATGAGGAAATAGAGTTGCTGCAGATATGTATGAATGGAGGCAGATATGTCTGAAACTTGAGGAATTCACTGGGGTGCCTGTTTTGCAACCATGTTCAGTAACTGACAGAAATGGGCATTTATAGCAACCATAGCCTGAAAAGGGCATAATAACTATAAGAGTGATGAAGGTCTGGGTCTCTACCAGGCCAGCAAAAGTACTGGCTGAGGTTGAGGGGAATCCAGGAATAGCTGAGGAGAGAAGTGATGAATATCAGTTGTGAGTTCAGAAACAACCGCAGCTAGTTTCACCAGTTCCCCTGTTTTATAAAGTGTCACTGACTACTGCTTTAGAGAAATAATAAAAGGACAAAATCACTTTAATATAGGACATGCGTAAATCAGAATATTAAAGTGTGGACCTTAACTAGTATTGTTCATCTCACTCCAGCTTTGCCACTTCAGTGGACTCCAGGTGACTTCCAGTTCTTTTAATAGCTAGTATCTGCATCTCTTTGTCCCAGGGCTTTCTCCAAAACTACTTTTGCCCTGCACATGTTAGTCTGGGATTGTCAGGAAATTAACTCCCCTTCCTCCCATGCCCCAGAAGGGACAGCTGTCAGTCAATGACAAACAAGAATTGGTGGATGAATATCCCAGTTCCCTCACTCAGAATTGGCAAATATCACTTTGGAAATTCTACTTGCAAAAATCATCTCACCTCTGTTCCCTTCATTCTAAAATCTAGGTCCCTCTAGTCTTAACTGCTTCAGTAGATCTCCAATGCCTTTGCTGATTTTTCCTTTTTAAATTTCACAACTTTTCTAGGTGTTTTGTGGGAACATGTTTACTGCAAATTAACCTATCCTAATCATCAGTGGAAATCTTTTGTGAGTGATTTTTTAGTTTCTAACGTCATTCCTGGCTATTTTTTAAAGCATGTGAATAATAGATAGCATTACTGAGCAATTATGATTTGACATGCTCTATATTGGTCAGTATGCATACATTATATCTAATTTTCCCACCTACAGACATTATCCCTACTTTAAATATAAGAAAATGAGCTAGAGAGAGGCTAAAAAGCTTTCTGAAGACCACACATTTAATTAGTAAGTGATATTCTTTAATTTAATGATAAGTTTGGTTCCAAGCTTTTTACTGCCTTACCAGTGGTCCTCAAGTTTTATATGCAGAGCAAAATAAATGTAAAATTGTATAAAGAGTGTATGCCCAGTCCTAACTCACAGATATTCTGATTAATTTTGTCTGTAGAGGGCTTCAGAATCAACAATTTTGGCAAGTAATCCAGATAACCTGACATACATATGCCAAGACTATATTTTGAGAATAATACCCTATATCCAAATGCCTATCTATTTTGCACCTTATATAAGTATACAAGCTTTAACAAAATTGTAACTTACTTGAATTCAGAGGTCAAGCGTTACACTTTGAATATGATTCTCAAAGGATGTAACACAGAACATAGGAGAGCTTCAATAAATATTTTATGACTAACAGCAAATATTGTAAAAGAGGGACTGTGTACATGATTTGATATTACTAGTGTCTAACAATAATAATAATAAAACAAGAAAAATTTCATTGTGAAAGTGCAAGAAATCTGTGCCTAGCACAGATGAGAATATAGTTTTAAAGGACATTAACACTGTAATTATCCTGCTAGACATATGGTGCTATATTATTCATTGTTTTTAAAACTAATCAGAAAATTTATTGTTTTAAAAACTAATCAGAAAAATTACTTGAGATGTACCTAATTTCAAGTCAAATCAGCATCTTTTTATCAAGCATATTCATTTTTTAAAATAATTAATCTTATGAAAAAAACTCTCTTATGGAAAAACTGAGCCCCAATATTTAACATTTTCAGTAACTTACAAAAATAGTCTAAACCCTAAGGAATATTCTAAAGTTTTAGATATCAGTAAGAATAATTTTAATGCAGCATGCCATTTATTTAGCATAAAATTTTCATTTATTTTATCATAAGTGTATTTGATGGAAAAATCACTCTTTCCAATTTGTTCACCTTGATTCCATTAAGTACAGAAGGTCTTTGCAGCAGATGCTCCTATAAGCCATTTCTATTTGGGAGTGTAATGACACCCCATCTGACATAAGCATATTTCAGAGTTTTCATTTCTATGACACAAGGAAAACTTTGACTTCAGCCCATTTGATATATTAAGTGCTTGAAATGGAATTTGAGGCTAAGATATGGCAAAAGAGCTCATCTTTTTATCAAAATACAATTTGTACTGACAAAATGACAATTCAGAAAAATATTAGAAATAAGAATAACAGGTTAACCATGTACAGATACTTTCTACTAATTGAAATGTCAACATGAGAGAAATAAGAAATATAAAATTAGAGCACAAAGCCAGACTAATACTTCTGGCATGAGAATTATATTATGTTCCAGGTAAGCTAATAGAATGTGATATACAAACGAATGTCATCCTTCATGCATGTAAAAGCAGAAGAAAAAGGTTGAAAGCCAGTATTCTATATTTCCCTTAGGTATTCAGCAAAGAAAACATAAATAACATAATAAAACATTCTTAAAAAAGCAAGTAAAAAGTGTCACAAAAGCATTTGTCTTAAAATTCCCCAATAAAAGAGCAAACCCTATTCTGAATGGTAAAGAAATAAACTTTGCCCAGATGGAACTTAAAATAGATAATGATAAAATGATGTAACAGATGGCCTTCCCTGGTGGCACAGTGGTTAAGAATCCGCCTGCCAATGCAGGGGACATGGGTTCAAGCCCTGGTCTGGGAAGATGCCACGTGCCACGGAGCAATTAAGCCTGTGTGCCACAACTACTGAGCCTGCACTCTAGAGCCCACAAGCTACAACTACTGAAGCCCAAGTACCTAGAGCTCGTGCTCCACAAGAGAAGCCACTGCAATGAGAAGTCCACGCACTGCAACGAAGAGTAGCCCCCACTCGCCGCAACCAGAGAAAGCCTGCATGCAGCAACGAAGACACAATGTAGACAAAAATAAAATAAATAAAAATTTTTAAAAATATTATAAAAATGAAGTAACAAGTTTTGAAATACTAAGATTTGAAATATTAAAATATTAAGAGTATACTTCTGGGCAGGATGGATTAGGTTACAGCAGGCAAATGATCCTCCTGCAGTAACTAGATAAAGTGAGATAAATTCAAATGTCATGTTTATATAGACGTTTGGAGAGCTGTGGAAGCAATGAGAATTGAAGGAAATAAAATGCCTCGGAAGAGCAGAGAAGAATTTTTTCCAAGACAGGGTGCTTAAAAAACAAAGATTTGCTGGAGGGGAGGGAGGAGTATGGAGAACACAGTGAACACTCACAATGGGATTCTTAGAAAATTAGGACTAGGAAGGAACTCCCTCAATCTGGAAAAAGGAGTATCTTCAAAAGAACATACAGCAAACACAATAATGAATGGTGACAACTTCCCCCGAGATAGGAAAGACACAATGACGTTCTCTCTTACCACTTCTATTCAAAATTAGACTAGAATTTCTATCCAGTGCAATCAGGCAAGGAAAAGAAAATAAGACATTAAGATTGGAAATGAAGAAGTAAACTTATTATTTTCAGATGACATGGATGTGTGTGTAGAAAATCCAATAGAATCTATATTATGAGAAATAAGTGAATATATCAAGTCCAATGTAGAAAAAATAAAATACTTTAAAAAATTACCTTTATAATTTTAAAACATAAACATCAAATACTTAGCAATAAATTTAATGGAAAAATGCATATAACTATATTGAAAAGTACAAAATTAAAAGAGGCCTTTAAATGAAGGGATACATAATCTTCATAGATCAGAGGACTCAATGCTCTAAAGATGTCTAGTCTCCTTCAATTAGTGTATAGGTACAATGTAAACCCAAACAAAATTCTAGCTAATATATTTTTTGAAAATCAACAGCTGATTCTAAAATTTATATGGAAATTCAAAAGCCCAAGAATAACCAAGGCAAATTTATAGAAGAGCAGAAAAATCAGACATGACCTATTATATAATGCTCTAATATTTAAGATGGTATTGGATCGGTGCACAGATAAACAAAAATACCAGTACAGAAAAGGATTCACAGTTCTCTAATACAAGGGGTAAAGTTGATCTGTCACTGCAATGCAAAGAGAATGGTCTTTTCAAAAATGATGCTAAATCATTTGGATATCTATATCTATCTATCCATCTATCTATCTAAGACCCATTCTTCAAACTACACGTAAAAATTAATTTGACGTGAATTATAGATCTAAATGTGAAAAGTGAAACTGTAATACTTTTGAAAGAAAACATATGGACAAGTGTTCATAATCTTGGGGTAGGTAAAAGTTTTTTGAAAAGTACAAAAAAGCACTAGCTATAAAGAGAAAACAGAACAAATTGCACTACATTAAAATTTAAAATGGCTGTTTATCCAAAGATATTGTTAACAGTATAATGGCATGTCATAGATTGGAGAAGAGTTTTGAAGACTTATATTGGATAAAGGATTCATGTCCGGAATATATAAAGAACCCTCACAAAACAATTTTTAAAACGTAGACATACCAGTAAAAAATTGGACAGAAGACTTGAATAGGTATAATCACAAAAAATAATGTGCAAGTGGCCAGTACACATATGATAAGGTATTCAACTTAATCAATTACCAAGGAAGTGCAAACTAAAACCACAATTTTATATTTATGCACCCTCACCCAAATGGTTAACCTGAATATGACAGATGAAATCAAGTGTCAGCAAGGGTAAGGAACAGTTGAAACACTCAGGGTCAGCTTATGATAGTGAATTGATAAAACTGCTTCAGAAATCAGGTTGGTAGTATGTACTACAGCTGAATTTACACGAAAGCTTGGACCCAGCAAGTCCACTCAAAGGATGAACACAACAGAAATGAGAACATATGTAAACCAAAGGATATGTATAATCATTTTCATAGCAGAATTATTTAAAAACTAGAAACAATCGAATGCTCATCAACTATAAAATTAATAAACTGTGATATATTTGTTCAATGGAATATTAAGCAATGCAAATGAACAAGCTATAGCTACAAACAACAGCATGGATGAAACTCATAAATATAAGTTTGAATTAAAACCAGAAGTAAGAGTACTTAAGGTATAATTCCACTTACATAAATTTGAAAAACGGTAAAAAGGGATCCAAAGGGCTAGAAATCAGGATAAAGGTTATCACAGGTATTGATAATGGTCAAAGAAGTTTCTGGGATACAGGTAATGTTCTGTGTCTTTTTCTTTTCTTTTTTTTTAAATTTTATTTTTAACATCTTTCTTGGAGTATAATTGTTTACAATGTGGTGTTAGTTTCTGCTGTATAATAAAGTGAATCAGCTATATGTATACATATATCAGCATATCCCCTCCCTCTAGTGCCTCCCTCCTACCCTCCCTATGCCACCCACCTAGGTGGTCACAAAGCACCGAACTGATCTCCCTGTGCTATGCAGCTGCTTCCCACTAGCTATCTATTTTATATTTGGTAGTGTATATACGTCAATGCTACTCTCCAACTTCGTCCCAGCTTATCTTCACCCTCCCTGTGTCCTCAAGTCCATTCTCTACATCAGCATCTTTATTCCTGTCCTGTCCCTAGGTTCATCAGAACCATTTTTGTTTTAGATTCCATATATATGTGTTAGCATACAGTATTTGTTTTTCTCTTTCTGACTTACTTCACTCTGTATGACAGACTCTAGGTCCATGCACCTCATTACAAATAACTCAATTTCGTTTCTTTTTATGGCTGAGAATATTCCATTGTATGTATGTGCCACATCTTCTTTATCCATTCATCTGTCTATGGACACTTAGGTTGCTTCCATGTCCTGACTATTGTATATAGAGCTTCAATGAACATTGTGGTACATGACTCATTTTGAATTATGGTTTTCTCAGGGTATATGCCAGGAGTGGGATTGCTGGGTCATATTGTAGTTCTATTTTTACTTTTTTAAGGAACCTCCATACTGTTCTGCATAGTTGCTGTATCAAGTTACATTCCCACCAACACTGCAAGAGGGTTCCCTTTTCTCCACACCCTCTCCAGCATTTATTGTTTGTAGATTTTTTGATGATGGCCATTCTGACCGGTGTGAGGTGATACCTCACTGTGGTTTTGATTTGCATTACTCTAATGATTAGTGATGTTGAGCATCCTTTCACATGTTTGTTGGCAATCTGTGCATCTTCTTTGCAGAAATGTCTATTTAGGTCTTGTGCCCATTTTTGGATTGGGTTGTTTGTTTTTTTGATATTGAGCTGCATGAGCTGCTTGTAAATTTTGGACATTAATCCTTTGTCAGTTGCTTTGTTTGCAAATATTCTATCCCATTCTGAGGGTTCTCTTTTTGTCTAGTTTATGGTTTCCTTTGCTGTGCAAAAGCTCTGAAGTTTCATTAGGTCTCATTTGTTTATTTTTGTTTTTATTTCCATTTCTCTAGGAGGTGGGTCAAAATGGATCTTGCTGTGATTAATGTCACAGAGGGTTCTGCCTATGTTCTCCTCTAAGAGTTTTATAGTGTCTGTCCTTACATTAAGGTCTTTAATCCATTTTGAGTTTATTTTTGTGTATGGTGTTAGGAAGTGTTCTAATTTCATTCTTTTACATGTAGCTGTCCAGTTTTCCCAGCACCACTTACTGAAGAGGCTGTCTTTTCTCCATTGTATCTCTATCCTGTTCCATTGGTCTATATTTCTGTTTTTAGGCCAGTACCATACTGTTTTGATTACCGTAGCTTTGTAGTATAGTTTGAAGTCAGGGAGCCTGATTCCTCCAGCTCCGTTTTTCTTTCTCAACATTGCTTTGGCTATTAGGGGTCTTTTGTGTTTCCATACAAATTGCGAAATTTTTTGTTCTTGTTCTGTGAAAAATGCCATTGATAGTCAGATCGGGATTGCATTGAATCTGTAGATTGCTTTGAGTAGTATAGTCATTTTCACAATGTTGACTGTTTCAGTCCAAGAACATGGTATATCTCTCCATCTGTTTGTATCGTCTTTAATTTCTTTCATCAGTGTCTTATAGTTTTCTGTATACAGGTCTTTTGTCTCCTTATGTAGGTTTATTCCTAGGTATTTTATTCTTTTTGTTGCAATGGTAAATGGGAGTGTTTCCTTAGTTTCTCTTTCAGGTTTTTCATCGTTAGTGTATAGGAATGCAAGAGATTTCTGTGCATTAATTTTGTATCCTGTTACTTTACCAAATTCATTCATTAGCTCTAGTAGTTTTCTGGTATCATGTTTAGGATTCTCTGTGTATAGCATCATGTTATCTGCAAACAGTGATAGTTTTACTTCTTCTTTTCCAATTTAGATTCCTTTTATTTCTTTTTCTTCTCTGATTGCCATGGCTAAAACTTCCAAAACTTTGTTGAATAATAGTGGTGAAAGTGGGCAACCTTGTCTTGTTCCTGATCTTAGTGGAAATGGTGTCAGTTTTTCACCACTGAGAATGACGTTGGCTGTGGGTTTTCATATATGACCTTTATTATGTTGAGGTAGGTTCCCCCTATGCCCACTTTTTGGAGAGTTTTTATCATAAATGGGTGTTGAATTTTGTTGAAAGATTTTTCTGCATCTGTTGAGATTTTCATATGGTTTTTAATCCTTCAATTTGTTACTATGGTGTATCTCACTGATTGATTTGCATATATTGAAGAATCCTTGCATTCCTGGGATAAACCCCACCTGATCATAGTGTATGATCGTTTTAATGTGCTGTTGGATTCTGTTTGCCATTATTTTGTTGAAGATTTCTGCCTCTGTGTTCATCAGTGATATTGGCCTGTAGTTTTATTTTTTTAGTGACACCTCTTTTTGGTTTTGGTATCAGGGTGATGGTGGCCTCACAGAATGAGTTTCGGAGTGTTCCTCCCTCTGCTATTTTTTGAAGGAGTTTGAGAAATATAGGTGTTAGTTCTTCTCTTAATGTTTTATAGAATTTGCCTGTAAAGCCATCTGTTCCTGGGGTTTTGTTTGTTGGAAGATTTTTATCACAGTTTCAATTTCAGAGCTTGTGATTGTTCTGTTCATATTTTCTCTTTCTTCCTGGTTCAATCTTGGAAGCCTGTACTTTTCTAAGAATTTGTCCATTTCTTCCAGGTTGTCCATTTTATTGCCATATAGTTGCTTGTAGTAATCTCTCATGATCCTTTGTATTTCTGCAGTGTCGGTTGGTACTTCTTTTTCATTTCTAAATCTGTTGATCTGAGTCTTCTCCCTTTTTTTCTTGATGAGTCTGGCTAATGGTTTATGAATTTTGTTTATGTTCTCAAAGAACTAGCTTTTACTTTTATTGATCTTTGCTATTGTTTCCTTCATTTCTGTTTCATTTATTTCTGATCTGATCTTTATGATTTCTTTCCTTCTGCTAACTTTGGGGGGTTTTTTTTGTTGTTGTTCTTCTTCTTTCTCTAATTGCTTTAGGTGTAAGGTTAGGTTGTTTATTTGAGATTTTTCTTGCTTCTTGAGGTAGGATTGTATTGCTATAAACTTCCCTCTCAGAACTGCTTTTGCTGCATCCCATAGGTTTGGGGTTGTCCTGTTTTCATTGTCATTTGTTTCTAGGTATTTTTTGATTTCCTCTCTGAGTTCTTCAGTGATCCCTTGGGTATTTAATAGCATATTGTTTAGCCTACATGTGTTTGTATTTTTTACAATTTTTGCCCTGTAATTGATATCTAGTCTCATAGCGTTGTGGTCGGAAAAGATACTTGATACAATTTCAATTTTCTTAAATTTCCCAAGGCTTGATTTGTGACCCAAGACATGATCTATCCTGGAAAATGTTCCATGAGTACTTGAGAAGAAAGTGTATTCTGTGGTTTTTGGATGGAATGTCCTATAAATATCAATTAAGTCTATCTGGTCTAATGTGTCACCTAAAGCTTGTGTTTCTTTATTTATTTTCATTTGGATGATCTGTCCATTGGTGAAACTGGGGTTTTAAAGTCCCCTGCTATGATTGTCTTACTGTTGATTTCTCGTGTTATGGCTGCTAGCATTTGCCTTATGTATTGAGGTGCTCCTATGTTGGGTGCACAATGGTTATATCTTCTTCTTAGGCTGATCCCTTGATCATTATATAGTATCCTTCTTTGTTTCTTTTAATAGTCTTTATTTTAAAGTCTATTTTGTCTGATATGAGAATTGCTACTCCAGGCTTCTTTTGATTTCCATTTGCATGGAATCTCTTTTTCCACCCCCTCACTTTCAGTCTGTATGTGTCCCTAGGTCTGAAGTGGGTCTCTTGTAGACAGCATATATATGGGTCTTGTTTTTGTATCCATTCAGCCAGTCTGTGTCTTTTGGTTGGAGCATTTAATCCATTTACATTTAAGGTAATTATCGATATGCATGTTCCTATTAGCATCTTCTTAATTGTTTTGGGTTTATTTTTGTAGGTCTTTTCCTTCTCTTGTGTCTCCTGCCTACAGAAGTTCCTTTAGCACTTTGTTGTAAAGCTGGTTTGTTGGTGCTGAATTCTTTTAACTTTTGCTTATCTCTAAAGGTTTTAATTTCTCCATTGAATCTGAATGATATCCTTGCTGGGTAGAGCAATCTTGGTTGTAGTTTTTTCCCATTCATCACTTTAAATATGTCCTGCCACTTTCTTCTGGCTTGCAGAGTTTCTGCTGAAAGATCAGCTGTTAACCTTATGGGGATTCCTTTGTATGTTATTTGTTGCTTTTCCCTTGCTGCTTTTAATATTTTTTCTTTGTACTTAATTTTTGATAGTTTGATTAATATGTTTCTTGGTGTATTCTCCTTGGATGTATCCTGTATGGGACTCTGCTTCCTGGACTTGACTATTTCCTTTCCCATATTAGGGACATTTTCAATTATAATCTCTTCAAATATTTTCTCAGAGCACTTCTTTTTCTCTTCTTCTTCTGGGACCTCTATTATTCAAATGTTGGCATGTTTAATGTTGTCCCAGAGGTCTCTGAGACTGTCCTCAATTCTTTTCATTCTTTTTTTCTTTATTCTGCTCTGCAGTAGTTATTTCCACTATTTTATCTTCTGGGTCACTTATCCATTTTTCTGCCTCAGTTATTCTGCTATTGATTCCTTCTAGAGAATTTTTAATTTCATTTATTGTCTTGTTCATCATTGTTTGTTTGCTCTTTAGTTCTTGTAGGTCCTTGTTAAACATTTCTTGTATTTTCTCTATTCTATTTCCAAGATTTGGGATCATTTTTTCTATCATTAGTCTGAATTCTTTTTCAGGGAGACGACCTATTTCTTCTTCATTTGTTTTGGTGTGGTGGGTTTTTACCTTGTTCCTTCATCTGCTGCATATTTCTCTGTCTTTGCATTTTGTTTGATTTACTGTATTTGGAGTCTCCTTTTTGCAGGCTGTATGTTTGTAGTTCCCGTTGTTTTTGGTGTCTGCCTCCAGTGGGCGAAGTTGGTTCAGTGGCTTGTGTAGGCTTCCTGGTGGAGGGGACTAGTGCTTGTGTTCTGGTGGGTGGGGCTGGATCTTGTTCTTCTGGTGGGCAGGGCCGCGTCTGGTGGTGTGTTTGGGGTGTTTGTGAACTCAGTATATTTTAGGCAGCCTCTTTGCTAATGGGTGGTGTTGAGTTCCTGTCTTGCTAGTTGTATGGCATGTGTTGTCCAGCACTGGAGCTTGCCAACTGCTGGGTGGAGCTGGGTCTTATTGTTGAGATGGAGATCTCTGGGAAAGCTCTTGCCAATTGATATGACATGGGCCTGGAAGGTCTCTGGTGGTCTAATGTCCTGGACTCAGTTCTCCCACCTCAGAGGTTCAGGCCTGACACATGGCCAGAGCACCAAGAACCTGCCAGTCACATGGCTTGGAAGAAAAGGAAGAAAAAGAAGGGAAAAAAAACCACCAAACAGACAGAACCCCAAACCAAATGGTAAAAGCAAAACTTTCTACCTTGTCAGCCTGGCTTCTGTTTAGGACTTCCAAGCTGCTATAATTCTGAGAGTCATTCTCATCTCTGCTCTTCTCCAGTCCTGAAAATTATGAGCCAGGAACTAATCTATGTCCGTGAATTTCAATAGTCAAAAGCAGTCAAAAATGTCTGGTGTCATGAAGTTTATGCAGGAACTGAATTGCCCAGCACTTTTGATCTCAGACTTCTCAGTCCCCAGAATATTTCCTTGCAAACTGGAAGGGAAGATCCTTGAGGACAGGGAATACCCTTGTTTCTCTAATGCCTATTATAATGCCTGGTCCATCACAGAAACTCAACGTGTAATCAGGAAGAACAAATCTGACTCCATACTGGACCAGTTTCTTTTACTTTAACCTTTGTATTCGACTGCTTTTGCTTAGTCGTACTAGCTCAAGGAGGTATGAAACCAAGGAGGACCCTGTGGGGCCCTCGCAAGTACAAATCCTTCTCGTGTCTGTTCTGTTTCTTGATATGAACACTGGTTATACATTGAAATGTGTTCACTTAATGAGAATTCATTGAGCTATACATGTATTATAATTCGTAAACTTTTCTATATAAATTACACATTTCAATAAAAGTTTGCAAAGTATGCATTTCACAAAGGAAATAAAATCATTTTGAGTGTATGAGTCAGAAAATTAAGTAATATTAAGTCATTGTAAATGTAGAACATATGGCAAGGCATATTTCATAAAACTGCAATCATTTGTGTATCACTGGGAAATCAATGTCACTTCAAAATAGTAACAGGAACTTCTCTAAACAAAGTTACTGAAATTAAAGCATCAAGTTAAACTTTTAAAAATCTTTATTATGTAGAGAACATAAAAGGGATATTAGTGTCTGATTTGGGAAAAATTTTGACCTCCCTAGAATATTGCTTGAATTTGATGCAAAATGTAGACATCTCTTCTTTTTGCTGACATTCTATGGAAATATTCTCTCCAATATTTCAAAATGTCTTTCAAATGCAATCTGTTATTTCAGAGAATGGATTTGAAGGTTTTAGTTTATTCATTTATCATCTAATTCTGAAATGGTACCAGATGTATAAGGGAGTAGCTTTTCATTTGTTTTCCCAAGGGTAATATAAAATTAACAAATAGCTTACATATTCACCCCAAACAATCACTGTGAAACAGAACACCACATGTAGCATATACCATGTCATCTGTGATTAGAGGATGGAAAATATTCTAATGAAAGGTTCAGAATGGCATATCCTTCCAAGAATAAAATGGATTATAGCAATGCAATTCTTAAAAGTACTATTTTATAAATATTGATAAAATGTAAGGGTTTTTAAATGTTTTGCATAAACATTAAGACATATTTCAATCAATAATACTATTTTTATATTATGTAAATATAGATTATTTTTTAAATGATAAAGTTATAAGAATCAGTTCTACAGGTTTACAGTCAAAAAAGGCATACTGTCCTCCTCTTTATGAAACAAAAAATCCTGCTATGATTTGACCATATATGAATTCTGGAAAGAATCCCCAATATTTCTGTTTTGTCAGGTCTCTTCCTTGGAGTACTTCTCATTTTGAAGTAATACAACCTAGTTATTAAGAGCTTCTATGAGACGCAAAGCTGACCTAAATTTAGTCTCCCCTTCTTAGATGTTGTGTGGTTTTTGGTAAATTATTTATTAGCCTTAATATTTCTGTTGAGCTTACACTTATAAAATGCTTAACTCATTACCTGGCAATTAATATGCATATCAAATTATCTTACTTTCATTCTAAAAAATATTAAACATTACCTGATACTGCCAAGCTTAGTCCTCCAGGAAAATGATTTATCTTTTAAAATCATGAGCCTAAATTCTTTCCCTTGTTTCCCTCAGCAAAGCTGAGAGGTTGCCACTATAAAAATAAAATAAAAATAAACCAGAACAAAATTTGCTCAAAACTTGGTGGAACCAAAAAGGAAATGATTACTAAAAATACAGTTGTATATAAAATATCTTATCTAAAGATTGGTCTTTTGACCTTCTGAATCCCAATAAAAGCAGAAAGTATTTTAATAAAGCCTATAATTTGCATTTGCCCACCTCCAGAAGCACGCTGTGTGTGATCTTATCTTCCAGTGCCCAGAGAATCTGCAGTGAGGCCAAGGAATCTGCATTTAAAAAGCTTTTCAAGTGGTCCAGTTTTGTAGCGAGGCTTGGGAATCACTGCATAACATCAATTAACCTAAATCACTATGAAATGATCCATAGTGACTTATTGGAACAGATCTTCCCTTCCCATTTCTCTCCCCAAGACACAAGCAGATCCTGGGAAGAAATCTTGTTCAAATCTGCATTTTAAGGTCACAATAATGGTTGCACTTTAACCCTTAAGCAATCGTAACATTGTCACAAAGAATAAATACACTATAGGAGAAAGAGTGTTGTTTCTATCTATTACAAACCCATCACTCCCTTCACCCACCATCTCCTACTTGTCATATCTATTTCATTCCAAAAGAACTTCTTGGTGTGGTGACATTATCTGCAAATAGTTATATTTCAGATGTTCATTTATAGCATATACCTCAGAAAATCCCTTTGAAGTCATTTGGTATGGTAACTGAATTTTAGAAATCAAAAACAGCAGAACTCTACTAACTTTAGAAAGATTATCAAATTTGTTCGACTATAATTTCTTTCATTTTTGTCAAAAAGAGTATGGTGTAACTCCTATGGACAGCCTTTGAACTTCCTGTTTAACTTCAAAATCCTCTTACTTTGATATTTAAGTAGTCTAAATATTAAAAAAGGAAAAAAGTCTATCTAGAATCATTTTCAAATTCCATACATCCAATACTTACTCATTAGATATTGATTAGTAAACAAATTGCCTGAAATTTGTTTCTATTTTATTTTTAAATTGTTAAAACATTTAAAATAACACAATATAATGCACTGACTAAATGCTGGATTTTGGAACCAAAAAGCCTGAGTTTGAATACTAACTATTCCACTTGCTCATTCTCAAATCTTTGCAAATTTACTTAACCTTTCTGTCTCTGCCCAGATTCCTTAGGAAAAAACAAAGGTAAAATGCATCACTAAGTTGGTCACAGCCATGTCAATAACTTGATTTCCTAAGACATCTTCAGAGAAGTCATATCTTACACGAATACCCTCTCTAAACAATCTATCCATAGAAAAAAGAGAAAGAAATTTACCTACCCACCTCTATTCCCCACTGGCCACGGTTTATTCCCATGGAGTGTTGCACAACATGGGGACCCAGCAGTTTCCAAGGTGTCTTTTGCCTTAAAAGCAACAGGGAAGACTCAGGACAGGAGGCACAAAGTAAACGTTGAGTTTGACACAATCGTATTGTGTCCATATGGACTTGGAGCAACCCCTGTAGTCAACACAACCCCTGTAGTTAACCCTTGGCGGGTAGTGGTGGAAGTGACAGCAGGTGGCAGTAGCAGTGTATTAGTCAACTATTGTCATGATAGCACTGCCTAACAAATCACTTTAAAACTTAATGGCTGAAAAAATTAAGCAATTCAACTTACATAGGTTGGGCTCAGCTGGGAAGCTTTGTTTTAGGATGTTTAAGGTTAGTCGGATTTGGCTCCAGGTTATGGAGTCATGTATTGTGACCTCTGAGCACAATTCAAGTCTGCTTGCTTCACATCTGCTAACATCCCACTGGCCAAATCAAATCACCTGTCCAAAGCCAAATTCGAGAGATGAGAAAGTGTGTGCCACCAACCATGAAGTCATGGGCAAGGATGTGGAAGAATCATTCCTTTACAACTGAGTGATGAATTAGGACCAATAATTCAATCTACCACTAAGACACCTGTCTTCATGACTGTAGGAAGCAGTACAAGCTGTTCTTAGGGCCACTCTGATCATATATCAAAGCAAATCCTCAGATCTCAGTGACACATAAAATGAATCCAGTACTCAGGATAATCCTTAATTTTTTCATCTGTGAAATGGGGATAACAGTAATCCTTAATACATAGGGTTTATATTTAGGATTTTAAATGGACTAAGTTGTAGAAAACAACTTTTAACACAATACCTGGCATCATGTCAAGAGATGTTAGTTAACACACATCTACCAAATAAAAGAGCCTGTTAGCTGTATTTCAGATACGTGCCAGTGGCTATGAGAGTGAGTAAACAAAAGAAGGCATGTGTTTAGCTAGCTTATTTTGACTTGTTATTGTAGGGAAAAAAAACTCCAACAGTTTACTTCTTAATCATGTTGAGTTAATTTAACAGTATTATCTTTGTAAATGTAAGATGGCCTATTTTAAATGAAATGAGGAAAGATAACAGGGATCCCTCAGCTATTTCTTGTTTCATTTAGAAGGCTATCCTGCATTACCCTTTTACTGAATTAATTTCAGTTGTAAAGAATGCTGCTTTTGGTACAGGCACGTGGTCTTTGCAATCTTGGAAAAAGAAGGAATTGAAATTGCTCAAGGAATTCTCTACAGTACCAGAGAGATACAATTTAAAATTTGGTTGTAATCAAAGGAAACAAACAATTAAAAATGTCAGGATGACAAGTCAGCATGGCTAACTGAAAAAGGAGTCACAGGAATCTGATACTTTTATGGTAAATTTCAAGCAATGATTGTAAAAGTCTTAATGATGAGAGATAAGTTGGGAAGCCAAGGAGGGTGGAAACCTGTAGGTGGCCGTTCTCTTAGTGATCATACTCAGTCATTATTATTGAATATTTACAGTTGGAATTAAAAACATTTGTTTAAATAGACATGTATATTTATATTAAACAGATTTTCTAGCATACTTGTCTGATGCTCATTTTATTTCTGTTTTACCGTCCAGTTCTTCACTCTTTGGATGATTTACTTTGAATTGAATAGGAATAGGAATTATTGAATAGGAATTGAATAGGAATAGGAATTATTCCTTATTCCCTAACTATGCTTATTCAAAGCTTTAATACTCTGTTATCAACATTATATTTCTATAGAAATATATCTGTATGTCAAGTCATGAGAATATATGAATAAATTATGTTTATGTTTTAGTGTCTACTACACACCAGTCATTTCACAAGAGAGAAGCCAAAATATCTATACATTCATGTTTGGGGTTTTTTCTTTCTTTCTTGAAATGATTAGAACATGCCCTTAAAATTTTAACATGGTACAAATACAGCTCTCTCTATGTGATGGCGACAGTAAGAAGCAGAAAAGGGAGTTGATGGCAAGTTCTTCTGAAACCAAAACACAAGCATTTTTTAGTATGGTCTATTTAAAGAGCACTTTCTTTTAGGAACCCAGGAGAGATTTACAATGGTAGCTGTTTCTGTTTTTAGTTTTCACCATGTGACTTTGGGCAAGCCTTGATTTTCCAATACACCCCAAATAAGACAAGCATTAATAGTTTGTGTCAAAGACTTGCTTTCAATAGAATTTCAAAAGAGATCAAAAGAAGCAGAACTTGACTTGGTGGGTATGAAATGTGAGGTCAGAAAACATAGGTGGGCTGCAGGCTTTACCGTGCTGGGCCAGGGGACCTGTGGAACCACAAAGTCTCTGATACTGACTCACTGGGGAGACTCAGTCTTCAACAAAAACCCTGCTCTGTACTTCCTCCAATGAGCCTAAGACCTTCAGGATATTTTCCCATGATTTCTAGTTACTTTTCAGAGAAATCTGACTGGTCCTTTTAGAGGTAGATTAGATTTGGGGCGAAGAGGTTACAATCACTGTCTGGTTTTTTCCTTCCTTTTAATTTGCAATGTTGCAGTTTTATTTATTGTCTATTTTTTTTCACCGATTTTCCTTAATTGCCTTTGCATATTAGACTTTTTGGGTTCCTTTTTCTAAAACAAATGGCTATTAGAGTCCTGGTTTCAATCTAACATTTGGTCTTGTATTATTTTTAGTTATTGGGCCTTCCTGGAAGAAAAATGCAATTAAAGCTGATTTTTCTTCAGCATCATTCTTGTTTTACTCTTGGCCCTTTGAAATTTTATTAAGGGAAGAATTGCTCATCAATCTCTTACATCTCAATGAGCAGGTGAGTCAACACATGCCATCTCCAAAGTCATTTGGCACATAAAGCCTCAGTTCTATAGAAATAAAGCTATTAAGGCCAATTTGTCCAGTTTATGAGCATTTTGTATGAAGCAGGAATTTTCTTAAATGCAGTTGAAATTACATTGTATGGACAACTTCCCACTTGGCCTACTTCACTTGGTTATTGCATATAAACATCTTCTTTCCAAAACTAAATTATAAGCTCCTTTAGCTCAAGGGATATTTGAACGTACTTCTTTGGAGCATTTAACAAGGCCTAAAACTAAGAATACCTTCACATACTTATTCATTACATTATATTTACTGATATGCCAGTATTTAGAATTATCATCCACATGATTGAATAAACACAGCTTCAAATCCAGATCTCATTCTTTGCATTCTGTCTATGAGCAGACCATGCTACATTGTAGGGACCAGGAAACCCTAGTTACATTCCTATTACTAATGTCATTTGAAATCTCTGAGCATGTTTCCAGTTCTGAGCAAAGTCATTGAGAACCATCTTTATGAGCACATTTTAAATCATCCAGTTAACTTTGTATTTTGGGGTTCATTACACCACACAAAACATGATGTTAAGCCTTTCACAATATATCATGTCATTGAGCTATTCTTTTTTGTTCTGATGTGAGGATATTGCCTATCACTAGAAAGGAAAAATAAAAGTCTAAGTCTAGATATATTTTGCAAAACGATACATATGAGTAATAACATAGAAAGCACAACGAGAAAATCTGCCTTGAACTCTGCTAACTGTATCTAAATTAATTAGGTATCTTTAATTGCAAAAGACAGAAACCCAACTCAAACAAGATTAATTAAAATAATGGAATTTACTGAGTGATGTAAGTAGAAAGTCAAGGTTACTTTGGATATGGTTGTATCCAGAGATTTATGTGATAGCATTAAGATTCTCTTTCATCTTTCTATGCTGCTATATGCTTAGCTTCAATCTCAGGCAAAGATAATCATAGGAAGCCCCAGTCCTTACAGCTTGTGATCTCATATAAAAGAGGCAGTTGTGTCTGCACCAAAATCCCTATCAATTCCTGAGAACTTTGATGGGCCCTTGTTTGGACTACATATTCACTCTTATCATGAATGAGTTGAGGCTATACGATTAACTGCCCCAAGAGCATCAGAAGGAGTAGAAGAAACGCACTTCCCAAAACAAAATGTTTTAGGCAGCCAAATAGAAATAGAAGTCTATTGAATCACAGAAGCTTTTATATCCTTCAGTTTATGTTCACATATAATCAATAATTTAGACTAATTATAAATATTGTGCATATGCAAAGAAACAGCCTATATACTGAAATTTTCCTTACTATATCATCAGCTTCTAGTTCATAAAACATTATTATTGAGAAAGCAATAGTATAACAGAGCCTTATAAATTACATACTCTTAGACCCAATGCATGGCAAAGCTGTTTCATGTTAAAATTTTTATATGCTATTCAACTTGTATCTGAAACATACTGAGTTTGTATGTTTAATAATGGTTTTATAATTTACTGTATTTCAGAATGAGTTCAGAGTATGATAAAATATTTAATATATTACAACATCTCCATTCTCTAACTCAGGTCTAGGTAAACATTTTCTATAAAGGATGAGATAGTAAATATTTTAGGTTTGTGAGTCATAAGGATTCTATTGCAACTACCAACTCTGCTGTTGTTGGAGTACAAAAGGAGCCACAGATAATTCATGAATTAATGAGTGTGGCTGTGTTCCAATAAAACTTTATTTACAAAAATAGGTGGTGGAATGGATTTGGCCCATGTGCTGTACTTTGCCAACTTAGCTTGGTGAACACTCAGTATTTATCACACAGGGAGTCTCAAAACTCAGAGAGGGAATCACGACCTGAATTGACAATGTTTTAATCACGAACAATTCTAACTTAAAGTCAATTTATTTCTCCTTCATTTTGAACTTCCTACTTTTAATTGGAAGATTGTCAAAATTAAGTAGAAAAAATTGTATCAAGTACACTGAGATTCTTCCTACAAAGTATTTAAAACAATGACTAACATTTTATTGTAATTTGTACTTACCTAGTACTCTCATAAGAAACTGCATCATTGGTTCCTCAGACCAACCCTATGTGATGCTGCCTTTTTACCCTAAGTCCTTCCCACCCATTCCCCTCACTCAGCAAGGCATAGACCCTTTCCATTTTAAGGAATTTACTTATAATCACTCTGGGCACATAAACAAGGAATGACAAAAAACACAAAAGTAAACTTTTTTCTGACCTCCTATGCTAAAAGTTCCTAAAGTATTTGCTGATACATTTGCATTCCTATCTTTTCTTCTAAGTAGAAGAAATTATGATACACACTCCCAGATCTTTGACAAAGCCAATCTAATTCCTCCAAATATTTCTAAAATGCGTAAGTACATCTATATAACAATATTACAAATATCTCTGCATTAGAAAAAGCATCCAAAACAATTATTTAATTACTTGATACTAAAGAATTGCTTGATAGGTATGTTTGTGTTCAATATGCAATGATTAAGCACAGCATTGTATACAAATCACCTTTCCCTCATCTGTCACACATATCGTAACGCAAATAAATAATGAAAAATATAATCAAATACATTATAAATGAAAATAACACTTAGAAAACTTAGAAAACTAAAATAAGCAGAAAAAGCAAAAATGTCTACCTCATATCAAAAAAATAACCTGAGTGAACTTTGGTGGCAAGAGGAAGAAAATGGAAGACTGCTGTTTAGCAACAGATGAGGGAGTAAGGGTAAGGTGGTGAAGGAGTGAGTGAAGAGATCTAGATTTTTTAACATTTCATGGTTTCTAAGGATTGCACTGAAAAGGCTGTTCTTTGCAAGCATGTGTGCACTTAAGCCTACAGTTTTAACACATTGTGGTTTATTATGGGCTTTGCAATTGGATAGATCTCGGTCTGAATCTTTGTTTGGTCACTTACTAGCTGCAGCTATCAGGGCAAGTTATTTAAACTCCCTTCAGTTTCCCCATTATAATATGGGAAGAGTCACGCTTATGTTAATTACGGGGTATTGTGAGGATTTAATTATACAACAAATGTTATTGCACAGGTCAAAATAGGTGTTTTATAAATACAGTTTCCTTCCCCACTGACCCACCTATTTTTAAGCATCCAGTTACAGTCTAAAACGAGTCGATTTTGGAAGAGCTTACCAAACGTCTAGTTCTACCATACCATATAGATTCTGGTTCAAAGAAGATGTCATATAACCTAGAGGTTACTAAACCAAAGTTTTGGTCTCATTTTAATCTATAACATAAAACAAATCAATAACAATTAAGCAAAAATAAATTTAAAAATCTGAAAGTTTGAGTTCTCATATATAACACAGAGGTAATAAAATCCTTCCTGGTTATATTATACGTAAACTGACCATATAATTTTTCATCAAGCTGGGATACTTTGGAGAGTTAAAGTGAGCACTATTTATAGACCAGGGCATCAGGCTATGATCATTGTTACTAGAAGGTTATGTTAAAACCAAATGATGGGCTTCCCTAGTGGCGCAGTGGTTGAGAGTCCGCCTGCCGATGCAGGGGACACGGGTTCGTGCCCCAGTCCGAGAAGATCCCACATGCCGCGGAGCGGCTGGGCCCGTGAGCCATGGCCGCTGAGCCTGCGCGTCCGGAGCCTGTGCTCCACAACGGGAGACGCCACAACAGTGAGAGCCCCGCATATCGGAAAACAAAAACAAAAACAAACAAAACAAACAAACAAAAAGAACCAAATGAGAAGATGTATATCAAATTGCAAAGCACTATACCACCTGCCTAAGGGATGACAGATTTTATGCTAAACTGATTTTAAAAAAGCCCAGTTTTGCTTTCACCAACCTGATCTTACATTTTTTCCAGTATCCAACTTCTGTTAGATTTAAAAGTATTTAGAATTAGGGGATTATGGATGAAAGTGTCTTAATGTCTGTGAACCTAGATGATGTCAGCATGGGTATCTAAGCAGAGCTCATGGAAAAAGTCAGAAAATCAAAGCTACTTTTAGTAATAAGTGATCATGTGCAAGGTGATGGTATATCGCTCTTGAAACAGGTTTATATTTCAATTACCAATTTTAAAATGTCCAAGCAGATGCAGTTCTAAATGCAATTTTCTTCTTGTAATACCTTTTCTAGATGTTTTTCAGTTTTACACTCAATTTTTCAGTTTGTAACATCAATGAATCAGTATAAAGCATGACACTTCAAGCACTATTCATTTGAAAATGGAATTTGAAAAAAAATCACCCTCAAATTCTAGGAGAATCCAGGCTGGACAATGGTTATAGACCTCCTGCCCTGTGCAGCTCGCTGTGAGAATGTGACATAGCACCACCTCATCCTGAGTCAATAGCCAGCCACTGGCCTTCATTATAAGCGAAACGGCTGTTTGAAGAGTGGTACCACGGAGAGGAAAGTTATAACTTGATAGAGCTGAGGAGGGATCCAGACTGAACAGATTTCAACAAAAGTTATGCAGAAAGATAACTCACTAGAAGCACTGTTGTTCATGAAATTACGGCTGGGAAGAGACAGCATTCTCTCAGGCTACTGCAGTAGTTACAGGCAATTTTCAAAGAAATTGTATTACTAGTGATTTTCAAAGAAATGGCAATAAAAAATAGCTTCCTGTTTCTATTTAGCAACTGGTACATAGCTGAAAGAGAAGCCTCAATGGAGCACAAACCAGATATACCCTCTGTGATTCTATGTCTGCAGGTAGAGCTTCCAATAATTTGCCATTTATTTTTTTCAAGTCAACAATTATTTTGTCCACTTCATACGTGGTTCTAGGCACTAGGGATATATGGATGAAGGAAACACACAAAATTTTCTCTCTTAATGGCACTGACACTCTATTGGAGGAAAACAGATCTATCAAGCTTTTTAAATGATTTTGAGGGACTCTAACATTTGCGTACTAAGACTGTCTAATGCAAAAACATAAAGACTCAAGTATAATAAAAATCCACCTATTTACTTACTTAGCAAATATTTTCTGAGTGTTCTCAACTGTGTAACTTTAAGATCTAAGGAGATGGATCCCTGGTTCCCATGACATTCACACAAATATCCCATTTGGTTCTTGATTCATTTGATACAGTTATTGAGGCTCACAATATGCAAGTGTTCAGAGTCTAGAGAGAGACAGAAAGACCAATAGATGGATGTCATGCAATATAATAGAGGTACATGGACTATGTGCTTTAGAAGCACAAGGCTGATGTCACTAACTCTGCCTGGGCTTCTGGGGATATTTCTCACAAAAGATATGACACTTGGATTAGGACTTAAAGGATGAGTTAGACTTTGCCAGATAGCGGAAAAGGAAAGGGTGTTACTGCAGATATAACAGCAGGTACAGATGCACAAATGAAAAGAGTAGAATTTTACCCATATTATAATATGGTCATGCAAAGGCCTTCTAGCTTCTCCATTTTTTATAACAAGCTGATGACCATTCTCACTGGACAGCGGAGGAGCTGCCAAAAAATACTGGCAATCAATAGAACCAGTGTCCTCTAAATAGATTTTTTTTTAAATCTGAAGTAGCATCTAACGGTTAAATAATCAACAGTTCCAAGTTCAGCTCCATGTCAGAGCCATTTTTTCTTTCCCTACCCGTTCTCAAGCCAATGGCTGAGTATAGGAGAAGCTTATGGACTGAACGGCATTTGGGGAGAAGTACTTAGGTGGTCTTTGTACTGGTTTCTGCCTCAGGGCAGATTCTCATTCACTGCTGCTATCAACTGAGGTATCAGGCAGGTAGGACCACAACTTTGCCTCCTCTGTGGCACGATCTCTTAGCCTTAGCAGACCCAGCTGTCCTCCTTGCTAATTTTTTTCTCACTGGCAGTATGGATACCCCTTGAATTTTGGCTTTCACTGTTCTTTATCGCTGAACTAAGCAGCTTACCCTAAAACCCTCAGCTAACATGGTGCCATTTAGCCCTTCTGCAAAGAAGCTCTAATATTCAATAACTATACCCCATTGGGGAACTTAAATGTTACATGTCTCCATTTTCTTCTTTGTTAAACGGCATTGCATAGATTAAACGAGTTAATAAATACAATGTGCTAAGAAAGATGCCTGTCGTATTTACAGGCAATGTGTGTTTACTCTTGTAATTAGTTCTTCATTCCCCCTTGAGGTATGTAGGAACTTCTGGGTCCTTTCTCTATTGTGCGCATGGCACCTGGAGCCAGGAGCACTGCTTCAGGTCACCTACGGAGCTGCATCTTTTGCTACAGCTACCGCCTCTACTACGTTGGCATGCGATCACTCTGCATGGCAGTCTCCTTATGCTTTTGACTTTTTCTTCAACTTAAAGAAATCCCTCTTTCTTCTTGGGATTTTGCCTCAGAGAAGTGAAGAAAGGACACATTGCAGATTTGAGTACCTTTGTCTTTTCTTCCCAGACCCTGGGCCAGAAGGCATAGACTATTTTTCCTTTTCATCTTGGAGAGGAATTTCCCTTTATGTTTGAGTTTCCAGAACTGGCTCTTGATGTTAATATGAGCTAAAATATTTTTTAAAGAATTTTTTCATTCCAAAGCTTGCCTTTCAGAACCACTGTTTTACCATGGACTCCCCAAATTCGATTTTGAGTGTCAAAGGCTCAAACATGAATCCCTTCTCTTTATCTTCTTGATATAAAAATTCTAGTCCCCTCTAAGACAAATAATGCCTCTTGAAAAATAGTAAGAAAATAACACATAATGAAGTGTAAACAAGGAAAAGCACATGCACATATTTCAAAATTATTCTCATTTTATTCATAAGTATTAAAAGGTTTAGTGTATTCAAAAAGCAGGAAATAGTGATTAAGTTGGTGTTATAAGTGTGTGTGTGTGTGTGTGTGTGTGTGTGTGTGTTTTGGGGGAGGTAGGGCAAAAGTTGAAACGTAGGTAAGAAGGCTAACAAGTGAGGTGCAAGAAACCAGTTTCAATCAGGTTGAAAAGAGCATCATATGCCAAGCTAAGTAATTTTTGCTTTTCATTTAGCTGAAATAACAACACTGTGTATTAAGCGGTGTTAATATTTGTATGTCCATTTCATGTGTTAGAAAATGAAAGCTCTGTGCTATTAAGCTATTCTCCTATGTTATCATCACTATAATTATCAGAGCCGGGATAAAAATTCAGTTTTCCTGATTTATAATCTACCATATTACCTGTTTTGTTTTGTTTTTAACTTCAAGTGACTTCGATGGACAAGTTATAAACTGACATTTTCACTTTTGAGATAAATGAGATAAATCCGAGAGAAAAATTACATAAATCAAAAACATTTCATTGTTTCCGAAATTCCTGTTCCTCTTGCAAAACAGAATCCCAAGGCTGTGTTCAATAAGATCCTCTGATATATTTATTGCTTGCCTATTACTCACGATCCTATGTGCTTTCACAGTTAGTAAAGACTCAGTAATTCTAACTATGAGGATATCAAATTGCACTTTTGTACAGTCCAGATCATGTTATTTATTTTTTCCATACAATTTTCTGAAAACGATGGTATAATTTCAAAAGTGTCTAGCAGATTAATGGCAAATCTTTTGTAGAGATCTCCATAAACATGTTCTTTTATACCACTGTGTCACTTAACCAAGGCCTAAGAGATACAACAAGCTACTCCAACCACATTTTCTGAAACTAATATGAGTCTGTCTGAAATGTCACTTAGAATCATCTTTAGATAAGTCTACTTGCTAATAAGGCAGGGGATAAAATACAGTTTTGCACTTAAATGATTATTTTTGACTATGTAAGCAGCCAGTAATGTCAATTCATGACAGAAAGTCAATTCTTTATATCAATAATTTAGCTGCTCTTTTCATTGAGAGTGCAAATACTTCATTCATTTGAATAAATATTTATTGTATATCTATTGTTTTTCCACTGAGGATGTACAGATGAATGAGGGAGCACAGTCTCTGGCCCCCTGGAGCTTACAACTGTACAAAGGTTAAAAGGAAAAAAAGTGTCTATGAGAACTTCTAATGAATAAACCTTAACTAATACAAGGTATCATGGAAGCCTTCCACAGAGAAATTATCTTTAAACAAAGATGTGAAAGCTAAGTAGAATTTGTCCAGGTAACTAGTTAAAGAAAGATATTCCCAGGAAGAAGAAATAGCATATGCCAAGGCTCTGGTTGGGGATAAGGGGGGTTTAGGGAATTCAAGGAATGAAAAACTCTGTGGAAGAAGCATAATGAGGAGGGAGACAGGGCCAGATCATGAAGGAATTCATAGGCCAAGTAAAGTATTTTAAATCTTAAGAGACGGGGAAAGTCACTAAAAAATTTAAGTGAAGCAGTATCGTGGTTGATTTTTATTTTTAAAAGATTACTTCATATCAGAGCCATGTTGCATATAACTCAGGAGGCACCATTCATGTTCACCATTCACCATTCATAGGGGGTTCTGCTCCAGATACTATGTTCTGCTCCAGAATGGATCAGAGGTGATGAGAGTGAAAATAGGACTATCAGGGAAGAGAATGCATTGGTCCAGGCAAGAGATGACAGTGGCTTAGATTTAGGTGGAAGAAAAGTAGTGAAGAGAAGTGGAAGTATTTGCAACATATTAAGGAGATAGAATTCATGATACATAATGTGTGATTATGGGAGCTGATATAGAGAAAATAATCAAGAATCATTCATCGCTTCCTGGTTCATTGGCTGTGGGTACAATTTGGGGGTACAGGGAGCATAAGAGGTAGAGGGAATCATAACTTCTTTTGCAGGCATGGTAGTTTTGAAGGACCCATGAAACATATGGGTGGAGATTTAGAATAAAACATTTGGTATTTTGTTCTGGAGCTCAGAAGATAATTTTGAGCTAGAGACATAAAGTTGAGAATAATCGCTATAGAGATGAAATTGAAGTCACCCAAGTGGCAAAAATCAGTAAGTTAAAGCAGGTAGAAAGAGAACAGAGGGACTGGGGTAAAACCATCAGGACTCCTACAGTTAAAAGTCTAACAGAAGAAAAGTAGACAGGGAGGTGGAAGCAAAGCCAGGAGAGGGGCATGGAGTCAAAGGAATTGAGTCTTTTAAAGCAGAATGAGTGTTCAGCTATGCCTAAGGCTGCTGAGAAGACAGAAGGAGTTTCCATTACATCCTGTGACATAGAGGGCCTTATCCACAGGTGTGCCTAGGGCAGCAGTCATACTGGATTGAACTGAGGACTGAATGGGGGATGAGGACATAGGGAGGCCAAGAAACTTGACAGTGAAGTGAGCATGATAGAAACAAACTGGGGAACAATATGGAGTCTGAAGATTTCTAAGTGGGATGGGAAGTATCTAGTATAGAAGGAGGTTTTGAGTATACATGAGTAGCAAAAGATCACCCATGAGAGCAAGAAATAGAGAGGGAAGAGGATTCCAAGCACAAGAACTGGGCTTTGGGAAGAAGGAGGAATAATTCCTCCACTGGGTTAGGTGGAGAGGAATAAGGGAGGTATGTTTAGCTGGAAGAAGTTGTACTGGGGGTGGTTGTGGGACCACTAGCTTCTGTTTTCTCTGCAAAGTATGGGCTAAAGAGTTAAATCACACATGCAAAAAAAAAAATAGTGTAAAAGCTCTCAAGAGAGCAAAGAATAGTTTGTCTTGCGTGGAGACTGGAGATAAGTGACAAGAGAAACATTGCATGGCCAGGTAATGTTCAGGGCCCGGTTTAAATTGGGAATCAAGGACCAAAATAGCTAGTACCTTAAAGAAAACAGAAGTGCAAAACCCCAAGATCCTGAAGAGTCAAAAAAAATTATTTTACTGAGCATCAAATACATAGGGCCTGGTGCATGTCTGTAGTACGAGGAGATGTTCCTGTGTATTACATGTGTCTGCGTGTGTACACATGTGTGTGTGTGTGTGTATATATGTGTGTATATGCAGGAAGTATAACCCTAACACAATTTTGATCCAGATAACCTTAAACTTCCAAACTGGAACAGTGATACTGATTAGCGAATTATAAATTGTATCACATGAGAATGATCAATAATTGCATACTATCAGGGTCTAGAAACCAGGATTCAGGATAAATGGAAGCGTTCTGGGATTCCCACAACACCATAATTGTTTCTTAACTACTTTCAAATGGCCATTGCAAGATAGAATTATTAAGGCCAAGGAACTCAGGTTTATCATTTTTTTTGTAATAGTGAGGAAAATTAATACTGCAAAGTCTCTCAGAAGTTACCATTTGGGTATGTGGAGCGTTAAGCCATGTCTCACCTCACAGCCAAGAGGAGATAAACCTTACTCTGTGAGTCAACAGGCTATCATCCAAGAAATGAGAATGAAGCAGATGAAGACGATGATCCTCCCTAAATCCAAATTCACTGTAATTATTTATTCCTTCCTCTGAATTTATTCAGCATATTATTTTTAACTCTGTTTAGGATATATATTAATCTTCCCTGTACGGTAATTGATTATTTGTATGTCTTAGTCCTCTGCTACATTTTTCCTGGACTTGAATGACAATGTGTTGAATGAATATTTCCGCATGGTTTTGAAGAGTGCCTTATTCAATAATAAACCTTAATAATTCATTCAACAATTATTACTCATTGCCTTCCGTATGCCAGATATTGTGCCACACAGACAACACAGTAGGGAAACAAAACAGATATGTTTCCTGTTCTCATAGAATTCACAGTCTAGTGGGGAAAATAGGCAATAAATAAACAGATGCAGAACTGAATACATAATTGAAAATTTAGATGAGTTGCTGAGCAAAAGAACAGCATGATATGAGAGAAAGTGAATTAATTTTATATTAAGTGAAAACTTTGAGAAAGTCACAGATAAACCAGGCTTTCTCAACCCCAGCATTATTGACATTTTAGAATGGATGATTCCTTGCTGTAGAGAGCTGTCCTGTATGTTGTAGAATGTTTGGCAGTTTCCTGACCTCTACCTACTAGATGCCAGCAAGCACCATCCCAGTTGTAACAACCAAAAATGTCTCAAGATATTGCCAAATCACCCCTGACAGAGAACCACTAATTTAAATTGAGACCAAATGTATAAGTAAGAATTTAGCAGGAGGAAAGAAGGTCAGAAGAGCGTTATTCTAGGAAGAGGAAACATCATGAGAAGTCCATGGGGGCAGAAAAGAGCTCTGAGCATTTAAATAACTACAAGAGGCTGGCATGGCAGGAGTATTTTGAATGAGGGAAAGATTGGTGCAAGTAGGGTGGGAAAAGAAGGCAGAGGACAGGTTTTAAAAAGGGTCTTTATAAGTATTGTAGAGGAGTTCAGAATGGGAAGCTACAGGAGAGTTTTCAGTAGGAGAGTGGCAAGATCAAGAGACGTAATTCATATTTTAAACTCTCCCTCTCTCTGTGAGAGTGGAAATGAGGAGGCCAGCTAGGGTCTACTGCCATTTTCCAGGGTGATGGCTTGGCTTACGGTGGAGGATGAAGAGATGGTAAGGAGTAGACACAGCAAAGCCACATTTTAGAAGAAGAAACAGCAGGACTTACTGTATACATGACTGTTCAATGAAAGGAGGATGAAAGGAAAGAGAATTATTTGAGACCTCCATTGATTTGTAAATGTATGTATTGGATTTGTGTTACTTGTCCAAAATGATAAAATTTGGGGTTGGGCTTAGTCCTATGCCTTTAAGATATTAAAGATATTAAAATTTAAAAATTCAAACTTCTTTCATATAATAGCTTTACAAATATCCTCTAGCTCACTACGTATTCCACACCTGATCTTCTCTACAGACTAAAATACGAAGGACTTTCAATAGCTCAGTTCATCGCATTGTTTGCTATTCTCAACCTACTCTTGTATATCTATTAAATTGTAGCCTCTAAAACAGAAAGATTTACTCTAGTATTGCTCTCAAAAAAGTATAAAGGGGAGTGAAAATATTTCTGATAGACATATTACACTATTCATTAATCTTGAAGTTTCATTAATGAATATTCCTGTCATTCAAACATGCTGCTAAGCCATATCTTTCTCATTCTATACATTTGCAATTGGAGTTATGCCTTTAAATGTAAGATTTCATGCTTAACGTCTTTATGGCATGTTGTATCTGTCAGAGTTCAATAATCAAAAGAAACTACTCTCTGCATTCCATGTATAAATTGTTATAATAAAGGGAATTATAGCTTTACATGGACTTGGTAGGAGAGGGGAGTAAAGGTCAGCAAAGTCACCACTAACAAGCTAGCCTACAACCTGCCCTCTGAAAAGGCAGAGAAAAGATAGCATTATGTCCACCTAATTATTTTGAGCTCCCTTTGAATGGGATGACTCATGAGAATGCACATAAAACACAAATATCTTCACACTCTGATCATTCTGAAAAGTCCACTCATATATTAGCTCCAGTATCTATCTATCCATCCATCCATCCAACCATCTCTCTATCTATCTATCTATCTATCATGTATCTCTCTATCTCTCTATCATTTATCTAAAGTTTCAACTCTTGCTCCTTCTCAACCATATCCTAAAAGTCAATGTAAAATCACACTTATTGCAATTTCCCTTTCCCATACTCCTTTAGGCCAACCATGGGATGTGGTAAGGCTGCAAATATTAATTTTCAGGTAGTACTACCATACCATATGGATTCTGTAAATCAGGCTTCAATTTCTTTTCTTCTATATATTATAAACCCTATACTATGTTTTTATTTGTTCTTGTTTAAGCAATCAGTAGTATTTTAAACAGATTTTCTAACGAAAAAAATATTATATTTACCCACACAGTCACACTTATTATGCTTTTTTGGACCTTTTTGTAGATTCATATTTTCATCTGGTATTATTTTCCATCTGACTGAAAAACTTCCTTTGACTTTTCTCATAGTGTGGGTCTACTTGTGATGAATTCTTTTGCTTTTGTGTGTCTGCAAACATCTTATTTTACTTTTGTTTTTGAAAGATGTATTTGCTGGGTATAGAATCCTTGGTCAACAGGTTTTTTCCTTTCATTACTTTAAAGATGTTGCTTCACTATATTCAAGCTTGTATTGTTTCTGATGAGAATTCATGATGTGCCTTGTGATTTCTTAAGCCTCTTAGATCTGTTGATTTATAATTTGCATCAAATTTGGAAAATTGTTGACCATTATTTCTTCAAATATTTTTTCTCTCCTCCTTTCTCTTGATTATTCTTTAAACACTTGTTATTTGTATATTAGGCTGCTTGAAGTTGCCCCACAGCTTACAGATGTTCAGATCATTTGGTTTTGAATCTTTAGTCTTTTTTTTTCTCTCTGTATGTTTCATTTTAGATAGTTTCTATTGTTATGTCTTCAAGTTCATTTATCATTCCTTTAAAAATGTCTAATCAGCCTTTAAACTCATGTAGAATATTTTTCATCTCAGTCATTGTAGTTTTCATCTCTGGAAGTTTGATTTGGGTCTTTGTACATATTCCCTGTCTCTATTTAACATGTTCTTTTAGCTTTTTTGACAAATGGAACACTGTTACAATAACTGTTTTAATAACTCTGCTATATCTAACATCTGTGTCTGTTCTAGGTTTGTTTCAATTGATTGATGTTTCTCCTCATTATGGATTGTATTTTCCTGCTTTGGGGAATGCCTGGTAGTTTTTGACTGGATGCCAAACATTACACATTTTACCTTGTTGGATGCTGAATCTATTTCTATTCTTGAGCTTTGATCTGGACTCTAGTTATTTGGAAATAGTTTGGTTACTTTAAATTTTTCTTTTAAGATTTGCTAGATGGCATCTAGCTTAGTCTAGAGCTAATTATTCTCAATTACTGAAGCAAGATCATTCTGAGTACTCTATCCAGTGTCCTGTGACTTATGAGTTTCTCCAGTCTGGTTAACAAGGAAAGACACCATTCCTGGATGCAGTGGTCTCTGGGTACTGTCTCCTCTAATCCTTTTTGGTAGTTCATTCCTAGCCTGGGGAAGAGTCTATATTTACCATTAATCTTCTAAATACTATCCAAATCTCTCTCTCTATTCAGCTTTCTCCTCTCTAATACTTTGTCCATGAACTCTAACTACCTTCGTCTCTGCAGTTCTTCTCCTTAACCAGTGAGACTGCTGGGCTCTACCTGGATTTCCCCTCCTCGAGCCACAGCTCGGTACCTTTCTCAGGGTGGCAGGCTGGGTCAATCATAGGGCTCACCCTGTTCATTTCTTGTATCTCAGATGTTATTGTCCCTTATAGTCGTATCTCTAAAGTTTTGAAAATTACTGTTTATATTGTTGTATACAGTTTTTAGTTGTTTCAGGTGGGAAGGTAAATCTGTTCTCTGTTACTCCATCTTCATTGGAAGTAGAAGGGACTGTGCCTCTTTTTCACTAGCAGTGATTGCAGGATGTAGTAAATTGCCCTTCACTTTAGGAGAATGTCTTCTGTATAATTCATCTTCATCCAGTTCATTCACAAAAATACTGAAGAGTTCAGGATCAGGGACAAAGCTTTGTAACTTATCAGTGAGAATACACTTTCAAAACTTACATAAACCCTTTACTCAAAGTTTTTCATTTTATAAATTTACCTAATTGTCATATTAGCCTATATATTTGCATCTAGCCATTTGTTTTTCATTAACTAACTGAATCTATGTTTAATTCTACTTTAAATGATTAATTGTAGGAAAAATAAATTAATTCTCCTGTGTGGTAGGCATTAATTCTGTTCTCTGAATATTTCAGGTCCTTGGCCTATGGTAGAATTGCACTTCCTGATCCACTTATGGGTAAGAAGCACCATATGATTATTTCTGGACTTTTAGTTGTGAGTAGAACTTTTACAAGTACTTGTAGGTCAAAAATTTAATTGCCAATGCAAAACCACTAGACTTCCCATTATCCTCTAGCTTTTAAGACAGTGGCTGCTCCATCAGCCAAAGTTCCCAAGTAAATTAAATGAACAGTCACTTCTACCATCCCATGATAAACAAGCAACATGAGTATAAAATAAATCTTTGTTATTTTAAACCACTGATATTTAGTGTGTGTGTGTGTGTGTGTGTGTGTATCTTGTACTGAAACAGTTTACAAAAAAATTATAACATTGCAATAAAAATTAAAGTTTTATTTGAGTAACAAATACAATCCCAGTTTTCTCCACTCTGTCCCTGGAACCATTTAATAATAGTTATAACTTTTTGAGTCTTCTTCTTGGCATTTTTCCTACTTCTCTCTCAAGATATAATGGCTAATTTGCCTACTCTCATAAAAAGTATTTTGGATATGTCTCCGTTGATATATCAAGACCTAGTTCATTCCTTTTAACTATCATATAATATCCCATTATAAGAATATACTACTTTTTTCTATTCTATTTTGATTACCATGTATATACATTTGTCTGTTATAAACATTTAGGCCATTTTCAATTTCATATCTCCATAGTAGCAGATCATCTATCTTTCTTTCTCTCTTTCTTCCTTTCTTTCTTTCTCTCTTTCTCCATTTCTTTCTTTACTTTTCTTTCCTTCTTTCTTTCTTTCTTTCCTTCCTTCCTTCCTTCTTTCTTTCCTTCCTTCCTTTCTTTCGTTGGCCACGTCAGGTCTTAGTTGTGGCATGTGGGATCTTCATTGAGGCATGCAAGCTCTTCGTTGTGGCACACACGCTTCTCTAGTTGCAGCATGCAGGCTCTCTAGTTGTGGCACACAGGCTTAGTAGTTGCAGTGCACAGGCTTAGTTGCCCTGTGGCATGTGGGATCTTAGCTCCCTGACCAGGGATCGAACCTGTGTCCCCAGCACTGGAAGGCGGATTCTTAACCCCTGGACCACCAGGGAAGTCCCCAGATCACCTTTCTACATATCTCCTCGTATACACATCAAAACAGGACCTCTGGGTTGTAGGATGTACCCATTTTCAGCTTTAATAAATACTGCAAAACTCTCCTCCAACGTGACTAAATCACTTTATACTGCAACCATTTTTGTTAGGTTTATTCCTATGTTTATTGCTTTGGTTTATACAATAGTTAAGAACCTGATTTATTCCACATATAAAAAAACCCATTTGAATGGTGATTATGATCTGGCATTGTTAAGGACTTTGGCAATATAAAGATAAAGGGCACAATTAAGGACCCATCACTACACAAACAGTGTCATCTTGAGATTCTTTGCATTATGATTTATTAGATAAAATTGGGCTAATATTTTCTTTAATTGTAGTTGCTCATGAAAATAAGCTTTCAAATATGGTACACTTATCTATAACCTATTTTCTCCATCTTCAAACTGAGTAACAACTTATATAAAATTAGCCACTTAAATGAAGAAGTTTTGTAAAATATTTTATATAAGCTTATATTTCATTGTGGTTTTATCAGATGATGGTCTTGATAAATGCTAGGAAGAGTTTACTTTTACTGAAAATGAAGACTGATTGGGAATATTCTAAGTTACTTTCATACACATGAAAAGGTACAACACTATTTGAAGATGGACTTAGATTATTTAAAAGGTATATTGTAAACCTTAGGGTTTATATATACACTACCAAACATAAAATAGATAGCTAGTGGGAAGCAGCCGCATAGCACAGGGAGATCAGCTCGGTGGTTTGTGACCACCTAGAGGGGTTGGATAGGGAGGGTAGGAGGGAGGGAGACGCAAGAGGGAAGAGATATGGGAACATACGTATATGTATAACTGATTCACTTTGTTATAAAGCAGAAACTAACACACCATTGTAAAGCAATTATACTGCAACAAAGATGTTAAAAAAAAGAAAAGTTTTAAAATGAAGAATGATTGATAAGTCAATAGATGAGAATCACAAAAGATGCTCAAATGAAATGAGAGAAATCAAAAAAAGAAGAAACAAAGACAAATGTAACAAGTAGAAAATAGCAAAACAGTAGATTCTAATCCAACTATCAATAATCACTTTAAATGTGAATAGTCTAAACATACTTTTTTAAAAGAGATTTTAAGACTGGATAAAAAACATTACCTGAGTCCATACCACCTACAAGAAAGCCAATTTGAATACAAAAAGTTATATAGATTAAAATAAAGGGATGGCACTGCTGTAGAAAATAGTTTGGCAGTTCCTCAAAAAGTTAAACACAGAATTACCATATAACCCAGAAATTCCACTCCTAGGTATATATCCAAGGCAATTGAAAACTTGTTCACCCAAAAACCTGTACACAAGAATTCATAAGAGCATTATTCATAACAGTCTAAAAACTGAAACAATCCAAATGCCCATCAACTAATTAATGGATAAACAATATCTGATATAGCCATACAATGGAATATTGATCAGCCATAAAAAGCAATGAAGTACTGATATATGCTGCAAGTGGAAAACCTTGCAAACATTTTGAAAAATGAAAGAAGCAAGAAACAAAATGCCACTCAAAGTAGGTTAGTGGTTGCCAGGATCTGGAGGGAGGGGGGAATTGGGATTAATTGCTGACAGACTTAGAAGTTATTTTGGGGTAATGGAAATATTCTGGAATCAGAAAATACTGATGGTAACACAACATTGTGAATATATTGAAAACCACTCTACTGGACACTTGAAAATGGTTAAGTTTATGTTGTGTGAAATTTATCTCAGTAAAAAACTTTAAAGGGATGCAGATAGTTATACCATGCAAACACAAATCAAAGAAAGCTGAAGTAGCTTCATTAATTTTAGACCAGGCCAACATCAGAACAAGGAAAATATTCAGGAATAAAAAGGGACATTACATAATAACAGAGGGGTCAATTCTCTCAGAGGACATAACAATTCTAAACAAGTGTGCACCTAACAATAGAGTATCAAAATGCATGAGGCAAACACTGATAGAACTAAATGGAGAAATAGATAAATCTACCTTTATAGTTGGAGACTTCACCACCACAAACAAGCAGGCAAAAACTCAGGAAGGACAAATATATAGCCTTGAACAGCACTATTAACCAACTTGGAGTAATTCACATTTATAGAACACTCTAAACACCAACATTAAAATGTACATTTTTCTCAAGTGAGCATTAAACAGTCACCAAGATAGACTATATATAGTTCATAAAATAAACCTTAACAAATATGAAAGAATATAAATCATGCAGTATGTTCTGATGCCATAATAGAAATGAACTAAATATCACTAACAAAACTAGAAAATGCTCAAATACTTGGAAAATATACAATATATTTCTAAATAATCAATCAGTTAAAAAAATCAAAGAAAATTTTAAAATATTTTGAACTTAATTATAATGCAAATACAACTTATCAAACATTGTGGGATACAGCTAAAGCAGTGCTGAGAGGGATAGCCACAGCATAAAATGAACATATTTTAGAAGAAGAAAGACCTACCAATCAATCAATGTCCTAGGTTTCCATCTTAAGAAACCAGAGAAAGAAGTGCAAATTAAACCTAGCACAAGCAGAAGAACGGAAATAAAAATAAGAGCAGAAATCAATTAAACTAAAAACAGGAAAACAATAGAGAAAAATCAATGAAACCAAAATCTGGTTATTTGCAAAGAACAATAAAAACTACCAAAGTTCTGCCCAGGCTCACCAAGAAAAAATGAGAAAGACAAAAATTACCAATATTACCAAAAGATGAAAGACGGGCTATCACTATTTATCTCACAGATATTAAAATGATAAAGGAATGTAAAGAACAATTCTATGACCATAAATTCAAAAATTTAGATGAAATGAAACAATTCTTTAAAAGATGCAAACTACTAAAATTTTCTCAAGGGGAAATAGATAATCTGAATAGTCCTATACCTATTAAAGGAATTAAGTTATTACTTAAAAACCTTCAAAAATTGAGAAAGTAAAAATACCAAACCCAGATGGTTTCACTGGTGAATTTGTCCAAATATTTAAGGAAATCACAGTACCAGTTCTATACAATCTCTTTCAGAAAATAGAAAAGAAGGGAATATTTTCCAATTCATTTTATGAAGTCATAGTTACCCTAATATCAAAATCAGACTAAAAACATTACAACAAAAGAAAACTGAAGACTAATACCACTCATGAACATAGAAGCAAAGATCTCTAACAAAATATGTGAATTAAAACTCAGTGATATATAAACAGCATAATACATCTTGCCTAAATAGGGTTCATCCTAGGACTGCAATGCTAGTTTAACATTCATAAATCAATCAGTGTAATTTATCATATTAATAGACAGAAAAAGAAACATCACATAATTATATTAATCAGAGCAAAAAATTACTTGACAAACTTCAAAGTCCATTCATGATAAAAACCTCCCCCAAACTTGGAATAGAGTGCAACTTTTTTAACCTGATGAAGGATATATAAGGAGAACCTACAGCTAACATCATATTTAATGCCAAGAAACTAAATGCTTTACCTTCAATATCAGACCCAAGTCATGGATATCCTTTCTCACCACTCATACTCAGCATTGTATCAGAAGTCCTATCAAGTTCAGTAAGGTAAGTACATATTGCAAAGGAAGACATAAAACTCTCTTTGTTGGCAGATGACATGATTGTCTATGTGGAAAACCCCACAGTCTATAAAAACCTCCTGGAACTAATAAGTGAGTTAAGCAAGGACTCAGGAAACAAGGCCAGTACAGAAAAGTCAGTTGATTTCTTATATACTAATATTAGTAGCTGGAATTTAAAATAGAAAATAAACATTTACAATATCATCAAAAATGAATTATGTATAAATCTAAAAAAGAATATGCAGGATCTATATGCAGAAGAACTATAAAATACTGGTGAAAGAAATAAAAAATATCAAAATAAATGCAGAATAAATGCTCACAGATTAGAAAAATCAATATGGTCAACATGTCAATTCTTCCCTATTTGATTTGATATTTAACATAATCCCAATAAAATCCGAGAAAGCTTTTCTGTTGACAGCGACCATTTTTAAAACTTATGTGGAAAGCAAATTACTAGAATAATCTAAAAATCTCTGAAGAAAACAAAATTAAAAGACTCATTTACCCAATTTCAAGATTTCTATAAAGCAGTAATATAGACAGTGTGGTATTACTAAAAGTATATATACACAGATGAACAAAACAGATCAACAACATAAATAGACCCCAAAAATATAGCCAAATGACTTTTGACAAAGGTGCCAGGGAATTCAATGGAGAAAGTGTACTCTTTTCAACAAATGGTAATAAAACAACTGGAAGAGCGTATGCACTTGGATAGGCTTTGACAGGCAGTTCTTTAGTCAAACACCAATCTAGATGTTACTGTGAAGGTAATTTTTAGATGTGATTAACATCTAAATCAGTGGACTCTGAGCAAAGCAGATTACCCTCATCCAGCAAGTTGAAGACCTGAAGAGAAGGAATTCTACCTCCAGACTGTCTTCCGACTTAAGACTAACATCAGCGCTTCCCTAGGTCTCTAGTCTACCTGCTTTCCTTCCGGATTTCAGACTTATGCATGTGAGCCAATTACTTTAAATCAATCTCTTGAGAGAGAGAGATAGAGAGAAACAGACAGACAGATTATTTTTTTCCGTTGAATTCTGGTGAAAGGTAAGTCAATTTACTCCACTCGAAATTATTGGTTTTAGTCAAAAGCAGAAAGACTGGGTTGTTGGTTTAAATTTGATAAACACTATTATGTCATATTCCTAGTGTTTCTGAATGAATTAGGGGTCAGACATATGCTCCTCAGGGAAAAAAAGACATTTGCCAAAGGTAGAAAGAGTGTATTCTCAAAGAATATCCAGAAGAAGAAACAAATCTCCCCTTATCAGAATGGATACCAAGATCTGCAGTCTTTAAACAGGTGCTAAGCTTGTTATTTTGTACTCTAGGTCTCTCACCAAAAATATTTTGTGGTGTTTTTAATTTATGCATTAAGAGTAATAATATCTAACATTCCCTCCTCACATCTGGCAAGAAACAGCTGCTGTAACAACAGATGACATTATCTTCAGCTGTTGAGTGGACATTGATTCCCAGGATGTAAATAAGAATACCTGAGGATTATCTACATACCCACACAATGGGTAATAAAACTGAAGGAAAGTAATGGTCATCTGTTTCCACAAGATAATCTTATTTGCCCCCAAATCCCAGAAAAAACACTCCACAAGCAAAACCTCAAAACCCTAACAAAGAAAGGTACCTTTCAACACTTCATGTGATTGCTTCCAAAAAGTCTTTAATCAAAATTAAGTGCTATATGCAAGCTCAGAGAAACACTGTGGCTGAGTTACACCTGCAGTTTCTAGTCCCCCAGGTAACTAGAAGTTCTTGCCCCTTTATCACAGCTTCTGACTTCTCCAATGGAACAGTACAGAACTTGGAGCTTGTTTGCTTTAGGAAAGAGTAAATGAGCCCAAATGCTGATCTATTTATAGCTTCATAAAAGCAAATATAGGGCAATTTCCCAAATCTAGGTGCTAACCTAAAATAACCTGAGGGATGAAATATACCCACATTCTTGCAGAGAAAAAAATCATCAGAGTAGTCAGACTTACTGGATAGTCAGTCATGTGATGCAGACACAGCTTTTTGGTCTTCTCATCATTTTCAACTGAAGATGTCCCAGGAGCCAGTCTGCGGTCAGAGATGGGTCAGCACTGGAGTACAAAAAGAAGTCTCTCCAGCACATGGAACCCTAAGGAAGGATCAGTAAGATTCACCATAAGAGATCCAAATAAACAGAGAGGAAAATGGGGAAAGGATGCACACTGTTAATGGTGGTACCTCTATTGGATAACCCATCCAGGCTCATCATCCTCTAGCAGGAAGCCTTAGGGCCTCAGTCTCTTTATATACCCATATGGTAGTTCCTTTGATTACTAGGATATACACCCAAAGCCCAGACTATTCTTTCTCCGAAGATCTAGCCATCCTAAGTGCCTCACTCATCTTAATTTCTTCCATTCCCCCAAAATGACCACTTCTCCATTCCTAAGCTGGGCTTACTTCCTAGTCTCAATTTTAGAATTCTGTTCTTTCTCTCCCGTTTGTGTTGCTGAAAAGGGAGAGTTCAACCTTAAGTTTTGGAAGAAAGAGAGGTGGAAAAAGTCACTTAGATGGTCTGGTCTTCTCTAGGAAGCTTATTTTTTTCTTCCTCTCCTGAATACTCCAGATAGTTACTTTAAAAAAGAAAACATATTGTTAGATCCCTTATTATGCTCAAAGAGTTTTTTATTTTGCTTTGTTTTTGTTTTGTCCTAGTGGGGAAGTATGTTATAAAGTTCACTTGTGTTGCATCTTCCTGATTTGGGGAATAATTTGTTTGTTTACATGCTTGCTTGTCTACTGAAATTTATGGGAAATGCACCATGCTATCACATGTAGATTAATTAAATATCCCTGTATGTGGTAAGAAACATAACTAAACAATGCAACTACTGAAATGTCAGGTTCTTTGAATATACAGCAATAATGTATCATACCGATAATTCTTTTCCCATACTTTCACTGGACAACTGAATTCACAACAATAGCGTTCTTTAAGACAATAATTTGACATCAGAAAATAAAATAACCAAGGTGATGACTGTAAATGTTAACTGGGTGATGATTAGTGATTCCTGGCTAGCAAACAAATTTCCTCATCAGTATAATTCTTCTTTAGTATGGAACATCTTTCAAGTTATTAGAATCTCTTGGTAAAATACAAATTGAGAAAAAAAAAGAAATTGGCCTAGTTTAGCAACTGCTGTGTATCATCGTAAGCTAGACAGAGTCATTATTCCATATATATCAATTATCTAATATTTTCCCTAACAATAACACTTAAAAGCAGGGCAACTCAGTTCTGAGACTCAGATTATGCATGTTATACATAATGGTCACAATGACTGCCTACCTCAAAATTTATTTTGTGGATTAAATAATAACCATGAATGAAAAGAACCCCAAATCATGGGAAATATTATAGTGTTAAAAATTGTTCATATTATTTTTTTTACTTTCTGCAGAAATACCTATGTACTTTATGCTTATACTATTTTTTGCCATAAAGTGGAGTTTATTTTTATTTTACACAATGCCTCAATCTTTTCCTTTATAGTTCATGCTTTTACAAAGCTTAAGAAATCTTAAGCTTATAGTTTATACTTATTATGCTTAAAAATCCTTTCCTTCTCCAACATTATATAATATCCATGTATATTTTAATCTTAATTTTTTTGTTTCTACATTGTAATAGTTAACCCAGCTACAGTTTAATTTTGTTATAAAGTATGTAATTTAGTTATCTAAAATATTTCTTTTTCTGCAAATGATTACTTTTGAAATGGCAGGACCAAGAATGCTACCCCCATTTTACAGCTGAGTAACAAAAGCACAAGGAGGTAAAATGACAGACAGTGGTGTGAGAGCCAGCTCATACCTGCTCTCAAGAGCTGATTGTAAACAGCATTTCCCAACACCACAGTCAATAAATCAGACATAGTGGAAATATTTACACCAGGGAAATCAGTAAATACTACAAACCAGCGTTTTTTTCCCTTTCTTCCTTCCCCCCTTCCCCCTTCTTTCCTCCCTCCCACCCTCCCAACTTCCCTTCCTTCCTTCTGGCAGCCAGTTTATCACATACCATTCGCAGTGGACCATATGCTATGCTAGGGCATTAACAGAGTGATAATATAAACATCGTCTGTCTTCCGAGAGTATCATTTGATTTAATGGTAACATCTTTAATTATAAGAAACACAGTATATTATAAGGTAGGAAATAAAACTCACATAACTTTCCAAGATTTAACAATATTACCAAAAAAAAAAAAAAATGTGTCCTGTGGCAAACAGGCTTTATCCATATCCCCAACTCCCAGTACAGAGGTAAAGAAGATGTATCAACTCTCCTTGTCTTTTAGGATATCTTCGGCAGAGAAGTGTGAGAAGCAGTAAACTAGAATATTTATAAGACAGTCCTCCTACAACCCCTAGCTTGTACATCCTATAGTTTTAAGTGATTAAGCTAGAACAAAACTGCAGGTCCTCTGGCAGTTTATCGGTCTTTCAAAGACAGTATATAATTTCCCACTGCCTCATTATCAGTGTACACTTAATGTAAATAAAGCAGAAAATATGTGCTGCTTGCCAACAAACTCTAAATATTTAGAGTATAAGCAATCATCTCTGCAATAGCAACCTCTAAGATGGTTTCCCATTGTCCTCACCTGTGTATTCATGACCTGTGTAATCCCCAACTCTTGAGATTGGGCTGGATTTATTGACTCACTTCTAATGAATAAGTATGACAGAAGTTATGGGATATCACATCTGTAATTAGACTATTAATAGTCTGTGGCTTGTTTTGGGCCCTCTCTCATTCTCTCTTGACTCACTCTCTGAGACAAACCAGTAGCTATGTTTTAAACTATAGAGAGATCCAAGTGGCAAGGAATTGGTATCTCCAGACAACAGCCAGCAAGAAGGACTGCTTACAGAAGGGCCCAAGGTGTACAACTGTGCAAGTATGCAGTGACCCCACTCTCAGTTTTCATATTTTTAATTTTTAATTTTGTCCTCTCCTATGTTTAAATGGCTTTGCAAGTACTGTTGCTCTGTACTTTGTGTTTGGGATGTAGTTTTAAAAATTAGCACAACTTATGCAGTGGTGATTCTCTCTCTTACTGTATTATGCTTCTCTGATTTGTCACTAGGACTTACTGGGGCCACTGGAGGGCTGGAGTTTCAGGACTCGATGAGTGTATGCTTAGGAAGAGATGCTGTCAGCTATTCATTAGAAGAGAAAGCTGCTGTCCAAAACTTATTAAGCCATTACTCATAGGTCAGGAATATGGCCTTGGATTTAATATTTTCTGTTTTTGCCTTGCAATGGAAAGAGCACACCAAATATTTCTTCTATTTTCTAATCCCTCACAAAATAGACTCCCTTCAGAAAATCATCCTGACCTCCACTGACATTGACTGCAAAGATTTTGAAAATTCAGATCACTTTTCTCTCTCTGGTCTGACACTACATACTTGGCCTTGCTCAGCCCAGTTGGCTGCCACTTTCACTGATGTTTATACTATATAAAACAGTTCTATTAATCAGTCCCCTTGCCTAATAGGTTCAAACAATTCTGAATCACTGTTGGTCATTATCACCCTGGTCCCTATGCCAGTGCGACCAACCTTTGCAAAGAGGTCTTTGTTACAGCTTAACCTCTGATGTGTAAAACTGAGGTGGAAGAAGCCTCTCTGACCATGTGCCTCTGATTTGTTGTCTGAACTCTCTAGGACTAAGACCTCTTACTCCTGTGAGGTAGCAAAACTTTCTTGCATGGGAGGATAAACCTGAAGCTACCACATATTCAGAGATGTGTTTAAGCTGGATGGTGGTGAGAGAGGACATAGGTCTTCTATCTGCCCACATCTTTCTCCATCTTCAAAGCCCTAATTAAATACCAGCTTTTCATGAAATTATACCAAATTCTTGTAGTTGGAAGCAATGTCAACTACCTAGGAGTTCCTTACCATCTTGGTTGTCCCACTCTCATCTCAAAATATAAGCAGCTTGCTTTTTAGCTACTTGTATGCATCTTTACCTCCCCTACCAAAGCCCTGACTTGAAATCAATGACCAATATTTATTTTCCTTTGTATTGCCCCACAGCTTCTCACGTAAAAACTTACTTATAGAAGGAGTCCAATAAATATTTGTTAATTGGACGAATGCAAAAATGAATGAGAAGAAGGAAGCTACCTTGACAAGGGAGGAAGCACCGGGCAATGAAAACCATGAGCATACCAGTTGAAAGTACAGATGAATCATGGAACAGGGAGTCAGGAGGAGCTGAAAGCAATGAGGGTACTGGGGAGGCAGGTGCAGGTACAGGACAGAACCCAAAGTTACACCTAACTTCATCAATTTAAAAGATCTGGTCTATTTAAAGTGGTATATTTTCAGATTTTTGTTTGTTTTTTGCTGCCAGTAAAGTTTAGTGTAATAGTTAATTCCTGGGGTTGTCTAAGCAAAGGAAAAAGAAACTGTTAATAACTATCAAACATGTGAGTAACGGGCATTTATTTGAGCATTAGAATTGAGCTAATCTCCACAACAAAACACAAAGTAGCTATAATAAACATGTATTTCCAAAGATTATAGGCTATTATTATTATTACCTTGTGAAAATAATACTAGAGATTAGTACTTTCAATACTTGGATCACGCTCAGGTTGCAATGCTGTGATGTCACTTCTATGTACTGACCATCCTTGAGTTTCTAACAGTGTAAGACACTAGAAGCACTGATTAGATTTGGAGGATTATCCAATTGTGTGACTCACCAGCTGTATAATTTCAGATAAATCCTCTAACTTCTCTGGGTTTCATCTTCCTAATTTTAAAATGAGGACATAGGCTGGAAAATCCATCAATTCCCTTCCAGGTCTATTATTCATTGGTTCTAGGACCTAGGAATTAGCACACAAATGTGGACAAAGACGTCCCTTTCTTTCTCCTCCTTCCATCTGAACAGGCCTCTTCACTTTCCACCAGCCATGGATTTACTCAGGGTTAAGAGGCTTCCTGGCCACCTGGGGTACTCTCTCATTATATAGCTCTCCTTCTCGTTCCTAACCCTTGGGGGGATTACTGGCACCCTAGAGAGACTTCCTTTCTGTGATGTTTTTACTTAGCATTCAGATATTACTTTCTAAAATCTTTTCTCACATAATCATGTACTTTTTCTATTCTCTTCCAACTCTTTGACAATTACCTCAGGAAATACCTTTCTTTCTCTTTTCTTCCCTTCTACTCTTTATTTCATTTCCCTCCTTGTTTTACTTATGAGATAAAATAGGGTAACTCATTTCATTTTCTTAATAAATTGTTTTCTAAAAAGTTTAATAACTTTTTTTCTGATTATACAAAGACATTCATGTTTATTATAGAAAGTTTGGGAAACAATAAGACAATAAATTATCTACAACATTGTTATCTAGAGCTATTCACTAGAAATATTTCAGGATGTTTCCTTTTACATTTTTGTATATATATGTAAATAACTTTCAAACTTATAATTTGAATTATGATACACTTTTGTTTTTGTGTTTTGTAACCAGGTATTTTTCACCTAACGCTTTATACTTTGTTTCCTAAGCATTTTCCAACATCAGCATTGATTAAACATTATATCTCATATCCTGAGTCTAATAATAATATTATTATTATTAATGTATTAATGTAATTAATGTAATAATGTATTAATAATACATAATCTAGTGATTACTATGTGCCTGGCAATATCCTAAGCACTTTACATAGGTTATCGTCTTAAGTCCTCAAAATAACCATGTGATATGGACACCGTTATTATCCACATTTTAAAGATTTGGAAACTGTCACAGAGAGATATTAAATAACTCATTCAGGATAACACAGCTAGCAAATTCTAAAGTTGGGATTTGAGCTCAGGAGTTCCAGCTCTGGAGTTTGTATAAATAATTATTATATATACCACCTCTGGTCAGCATTCCTGTCAGCTCGAACTTCAAAATATATCCAGCATTTTACAACTTCTCTCCACTTTTTTACCATTTCCCTTGTCTAAGGTGCCATCATCTATTACCTGGATTATTTCAAAAGCTTCACATCTGGTCCTCCTGTTTCTGACTTCCTGCTTTTGGTCTTCAACACTTCTGAAGCTGCTTCCGCAACTGTCCGTCTATAGGTGTTTTCAACTTAGTAGCCAGAGATATTCTTTTAGAACATAAGTACTATCGAGTCAATTCATTGTTTAAAGCCTTTCAGTGGTCTCCATTTGACTCAGAATAAGAGCCAAAGTCCCTTCTGTAATGGCTCTCTGTGTTCACTATTAAGCCCCCATTCTCCTCCTTACTCATTGGCTTCTCTACCCCCACCCTACACTGGCCTCTTTATTGTTCCTCACTTGCACCACAGGACATTTGTACTTGCTGTTCTCTTTGCCTGGAATATTCCTCCCCAGAAGAGCCATGTGACTTGCTTTCTCATCTCCTTAAAGTCTTTGCACACATGTCACCATCTCAACATAACTCTCTCTGACCATCATTTAAAAATTTTTTCAGCCTTATTGAGGTATAATTGAAAAATAAAATTGTAAGATGTTTAAAGTGTACATGTGATGATTTGATATACACATACCTTAAGAAAGAATTCCCACCATGGAATTAACATATTCATCACCTCACATATTTTACCTTTTTCAAGAGTCTCCTATGTCACCATCTTGCTCCCTCACTCCCTAACCATTTTTCAAATTTCAAGTATTCTCACAATTCTCCCTTGCTGCCCCTGGCAATACCATCTCTCCTCGCTTAGTTTTTATTACTATATTAATAAATTACTGTATTTAATATAAATATAGATATATATTATTATTATTCTTTGTTTTCTGTCTCTTCTGACTAGAACAGGTAGAGTATGTATGTGTGTTTTCCCATTGCTTATATGTAAAAAATTTTCTTTCACAAAGATTAGCTCAATATTATATGTTCTAGATTTGTATGTTATTCTTAAAAATATTAATCCTTTAATGCATCTGGAACTTATGCTGTATGATACGAAATAACTTTTTTTTCAAACTATTTGATAACTATAGTTTATCTCATCCACATTAGGTTGTGATACTTATTTTACCAGATACTAACAGGTGTCTTTATTAATCTCTCTGGCTGGAATTATGTAAAGCCCATACTCTTTTTTCTTTTTTGCGGTACACAGGCCTCTCACTGTTGTGGCCTCTCCCGCTGCGGAGCACAGGCTCCGGATGCGCAGGCTCAGCGGCCATGGCTCACGGGCCCAGCCGCTCTGTGGCATGTGGGATCTTCCCGGACCGGGGCACGAACCCGTGTCCCCTGCATCGGCAGGCAGACCCTCAACCACTGCGCCACCAGGGAAGCCCCATACTCTTTTGATGATTGCAATTTTTAAAATGTTTAAATAGATGATAGGGCAAGTAAACTCATCATCAGTGGTGAGTTAACTTTCTCTTAAACATTTTCTCAGGTACTTTCATCACTTTATTCTTACAAAGTTAATTTAGAACTATGTTGCCTACTTCCAAAATAGAACTTTGATTAGAATTTCATTAAAACTATAAGTTATTTGGGAAGAATCAATACCCTCAGGCTATTCAGTGTTTTTTATCAAAGAATAAGCTATATTTTATTTATTTATATCCATGATTTGTTCCAAAAGGACTTTAGGCAGATTATATCAACTCATAAATTATAAAATCTTCAATAAGAGGACGGGAATAGTAGGACAAGAAGAAAAGAAAAACAAAACATAAGATGTAATTAGAAGTAAGCTCAATATACAAAATGCATTCAAAATGCTTCTGCACACTCAACGAAGTGGATTCACAAATCTGTTTAAGTTATGGAGAAAATATTGCAAGGACAGAGCTCAACTGTTTCAATAATATTAAAAAATGTTTTGAAACCAGAGATCAGTTTCTCCCATTGCTGGACTGCAAGTGGGCCCTGAGTTGTAAGAAACAGCACCTTCAAAGACATTCTTAATCTAACAACAATTTATAAGTTAAATACCACATATTGTAGATTATCACATAATGTCAAAATTCATCTCACTTAAAGTAACACCACTCAGAACCAAAAGGATATGATCCACCTCCACAGCTCCTAGCGGACTGCCTTAATAGGCGAGAAGTTTTAGAATCCCTAGATTATGGGGTGGCAATCAGTTTCAACTATAAGCAACAGCTGACTAGTTACTGGCTTTGGTGAGAACACTTCTGAAGCTTCCCTGAGGCTTAACAAAATGGGGTTCTGAGATCAATTACTGATAACCAGTGGTGGTTCAGCAGTGAGTGGGTATCAATCCACAGGCCATTAGTTCACCTTATATTAGGAATGAATGTGTATACATTTTCTAGAAAAGTATCTACAGAAGCAATTTGGTGAAAGATATAAAATTGCAGCTTGAAAAACTACGCAACCCCAAACTAGATAATTCAAAGGAAACCACATCTAGAAATTTTATAATCAAACTTCTGAGAAATGAAGACAAAGAAAAAGATCTTGAAAGCTGCTGGGGGTGGAGGTGGTGAGGAGGCATCACATTATATATAACAGAATAATGTTTGAATGACTTCAAATTTTGCACCAGAAACCATGAAAGACAGAAAACAAATAACATTTTTAAAGTGTTGAGTAAAAAGAACTGTCAACCCTGAATTTTATATATAGAAAAAAAATCTATCAAGAATGAAGGCAACCTAATGAAACTTAAAAGCTTTTGCGCAGCAAAGGAAACCATAAAGAAGACCAAAAGACAACCCTCAGAATGGGAGAAAATATTTGCAAATGAAGCAACTGACAAAGGATTGATCTCCAAAATTTATAAGCAGCTCATGCAGCTTAATAACAAAAAAACAAACAACCCAATCCAAAAATGGGCAGAAGACCTAAATAGACATTTCTCCAAAGAAGATATACAGAGTGCCAACAAACACATGAAAGAATGCTCAACATCACTAATCATGAGAGAAATGCAAATCAAAACTACAATGAGATATCATCTCACACCAGTCAGAATGGCCATCATCAAAAAATCTAGAAACAATAAATGCTGGAGAGGGTGTGGAGAAAAGGGAACCCTCTTACACTGTTGGTGGGAATGTAAATTGATACAGCCACTGTGGAGAACAGTATGGAGGTTCCTTAAAAAGCTACAAATAGAACTACCATATGACCCAGCAATCCCACTACTGGGCATATACCCTGAGAAAACCATAATTCAAAAAGAGTCATGTACCAAAATGTTCATTGCAGCTCTATTTACAATAGCCCAGAGATGGAAACAACCTAAGTGTCCATCATCGGATGAATGGATAAAGAAGATGTGGCACATATATACAATGGAATATTACTCAGCCATAAAAAGAGACGAAATTGAGCTATTTGTAATGAGGTGGATAGACCTAGAGTCTGTCATACAGAGTGAAGTAAGTCAGAAAGAGAGAGACAAATACCGTATGCTAACACATATATATGGAATTTTAAAAAAAAAATGTCATGAAAAACCTAGGGGTGAAACAGGAATAAAGACACAGACTTACTAGAGAATGGACTTGAGGCTATGGGGAGGGGGAAGGGTAAATGGTGACAAAGCGATAAAGAGGCATGGACATATATACACTACCAAACGTAAGGTAGATAGCTAGTGGGAAGCAGCCGCGTAGCACAGGGAGATCAGCTCGGTGCTTTGTGACCGCCTGGAGGGGTGGGATAGGGAGGGTGGGAGGGAGGGAGACGCAAGCGGGAAGAGATATGGGAATATATGTATATATATAACTGATTCATTTTGTTGTGAAGCTGAAACTAACATACCATTGTAAAGCAATTATACTCCAATAAAGATGTTAAAAAAAAAAAAAAAGAAAAAAAAATACACTGATAGAAAGATGGGGAAAAAAAAAAAAAAGAATGAAGGCAAATAAAGATATTCTCAGATAAAGAAAACTAAGAGAATTTGTCTCTGTTGATCTTCCCATAAAGAAAGTCTCCTTAGGCTGAAGGAAATGACACCAGAGGGAAACTTGGAACTTTAGAAATGAAAAGGAATGAAAGAAATGGTAAACATTTTGGAAAATAGAATAGGTTGTGCTTATTCTTAAGTTTTTTTAACATATGTTTCATGGTTGTAATAAAAAAATTATAATATTGTCTGGGGAGAGTACTTCAATGTACATAGATGTAATATACTTGGAAACGGCAACATAAGGGAGAAGACTTGTTTCATGGCCTAACATGTGGTCTACCTTGGAGAATATACCACATACATTTAAGAAGAATATGTATTCTAGCGTTGTTGGATGAAGTGTTTCTGTTTATGTGTGTTAGGCCCAATTGGTCTATAGCGTTATTTAAATCCTCTCTTGCCTTGTTGATCTCCTGAATGGTTGTGTAAGCCTCTATTTTTTACACTAAGTAGTAAAATACTAACTGTAAGAAGGCTATGAAATTAGGTATGTATATTGTAATCCCTAGATTAACCATTAAAAAATAATACAAAGTGGTAGTAGCCAAACACCAATAAATAAATTAAAATTTAATTGCTTAAGATAATTCAAATACCCAAAAGAAGGTCTGAGCACAACAAATATCAGAGGAGAAAAATAGAAAAATAATAAAATGGTTGACATAGTGAACCATATAAATTATTACATTAATGTGAATGCTTTAAATACAATTATTAAAAGACAAACATTATCAGATTAGATTTTTTTTTAAAGGACTCAACTATAAGCTGCCTATAAAAACCCAATTTAAATACAATTATATAGACTGAGTAAAAGAAAAAGGATAAAAATGATATGCCATATTTATGGAAAATCAAAGGAACCAGAATGGCCAAAATTTTTTAAATAAAATAAAATTGGAGAATTTACAGTACTTAATTTAAACCTTTGAAACAACAGTAATCAGTGTGGTTTTAGCAAAAGAATGGGCATATAAATCAGTGGAACAGAATGGAATCCAGATATTGAGCTGTACACAAAAGGGCAACTGAAGTTTGAGAAAAGTACAAAAACAATTCAATAGGGAAATGACAGTCTTCCACAAATGATATTGGGACAATTGGTCATCCATATTAAAAAAAAAAAAAAAACCTTAATATGTACTGTATATCTTATGTAAAAATGGACTCAAAATGGATCACAGACATAAATGTAAAATATAAAATGTTCTTAGACATGACATCAAATGCATAGTCCATAAAAGAAAAATATGATTAATTGGATCATCAAAATTAAAAATATTTGGTCTATGAAAGACAGGGAATGAAAAAAACCACAAGCTCAGAGAAAATATTTTTAAGTTACGTATCTGACAAAGGACTTGTATCCAGAATATATGAAGAACTCTCAAAACTCAACAATAAGAAAACTCAATAACAATGGGCAAAAGATTTAAACAAATACCTCACCAAAGAAAATACACAGATGGCAAATAATGACATGAAAAGATAATCAACATCATTATTGACTATGGAAATACAAATGATAAATAGAGTAAGATTCCACTACCCATTTATTAAAATGACCAAAAAACAAACAAACAAACAACAAAAACACCTGCAAAACTAAGTTCTGGCAAGGGTGCAGAAGAGCAACTAGGATTCTCAGACATTACTGGTAGAAATGCAAAATAGTGCAGCCACTAAGGAAAATATCTTGTCAGTTTCTTATAAAGTTAAACATACTGTTACTCTCTACTCAGAAATCCCACTCATAGGTATTTATGCAAGAGAAATAAAAACATATGCTCACATAAAAGCCTGCTGACAAATGTTTATAGCAGCTTCATTTGCCAAAAACTAGAAGCAATCCACATGTCCTTCATCTGGAGGATGAATAATCAAATTGTGTTAAATCCATTTAAAGGAAAACTACTTAAGAATAAAATGGTTTACTGAAAACAGTATGGTACCTACAACAACATGTATATATTTCAAATATCTTATACTGGCTGAAACAAGTTAGACTAAAAAGTCTACATACTATGTATGAATCATTTTATTTGACATTCTGGAAAATGCAAAACTATATGGGTAGAAAACAGATCAGTGGTATCAAGGCTTAAAGAAGTAAGTCTGACTATAAAGTGTCAGCCCAAAGGCATCTGGGGGAAGAGTGTTAAAATTGTTCTGAATCTTGATTATGGTCATGGTTACTTGACTCTGCATTTGTCAAACCTCATAGCACCATGCAACATAAAGATTGAAGTTTACTGTTTATAAATTTAAAACAAATTTGAAAAGATTGAAATCCCCCCCCCAAAATTTCTATTTGAGCCAAAAAACTGAATACAGATGAATATATAGTGCTTTTTCTTAAAAGAGAATGAAAATTTCACTATTTTTAACCCTACTTACTATTGTAACATTTCATCTTACCAAAGAAAATAATTCCTGTCTTCCTATTATAAAGACATCAGTGTACTCAGCAGTGTTGTTAAAACACTCTGTCAGAGGGATGGAGGCAGAAAAGAAGAGATTATGTGCTTTTTGATAAATCTTTGCTGCTGCATGTGTGGTTGCTCTGTAAGTAAGGGAACCTGCTATCCTGGTAGTTTTCTGAATAGAGCTGTCTAACAGGAAGGATCAGTGAAGTTACCAGCTGAATAATGAGCCTGAAAACACAGAATGCTGCTATCTTTATGAACAGTGAAAAAGTATAGACCTTAAGACTAAACAGAGTGAAAAACATATTGTGTGATTCATTTTCTCTAGCCCTAGCTCACTGTTCTCAGGAACCTACTTCTATCTGCATGGTGATGAAAAATAAACTTTAGTAAACAATATATGGGTTTTTTGTTTTTCTTTGGTTGTTTGTTTGGTGGGAAATGAGGTTGTAGTATTGTGGGATCAGGTTGATTCAACCCCATAAACAATGTCTGATGTAAGCAATGTTAGCCTTTGAGCTTCTCAGTGTTTTCCTATATCATTATCTACTTTACCCCATCTGTTTCGATTTCTTTTGTCCAGCAGAAGGAAAAAAAGCTTTCATTTTAGGTATGTTATGGATTTTGCTAATTCCTACCAAAAGCCACCAGTATTAGTGGAACAGGCAACTCCATAAGGGTCTTAGCCAGCTTGAAAGCATTCCCTAAAAGTAGTTAGTCAAAAGGAAAATCATATATCAAAGTGGATATATAAAAATCATATTCAACTGTTTCCCTACCATTAATCTTCTGTTCTCAATCCTTTTCTTCCCAATGCCCAGGTTGTACTGTTATGGCCATGAAAATATTGGGGATAAGAGGAATTGATAGAACAAAACTGAAAGCACAGACTTTATATACAAGTATATGCACAGAGCATAATCTCTTTCCTTTGCATCAGACCACTGTTGTTCACACAATTTCTCTAGAAACAAATAATATAATGATCAATTTTCTAACTTGAATAATTTTCTGAGTACCTAGGTGATGAACTCTAAATTTAGTGTTGATGAATCAATATGAGGAGTTATTAAAAGGTGAAAAACATGACATTTTCTCCTTTGACCTGATTTCCCAAGGAGCACCTCACACATATTAAGACTCACGTTTATGATGAATGCCAGTGTTTAGGACCCAGAGATTAAGGAGAGGAGATGTGTGGCCCACACAGGAGGAAAACATAAGGTGAGGACCACGGAATGGAAGAAGTGATCAACCTTGTAGACCTAGGGGAAAATGGGGAGACAGAGTGGCCCATCTGGAACCCAGCGTTCCCCTCAACGCTGCCCTACTAGAAAACTCAAATCTACACTCCTTTGCCTACTTCCAGAACTTCTGCCCACACCCCTCTTTCCCCAATCTCCTCCCAATAATCTTGTTCCCCTTTCCTTCCAGCTCAAGTTCCTGTAACAGAACATTTTCAGTGGCTCAGATCGCAGGGAGTCTCAGCTTTTACTACCCAGAAGGTGGTACATTAATGGAAAAGATCAGCTATTTCTCTACTAGAGTGGGATGTTTCTTTGACAGCCAACTTAGAATATCTGTTTCCCATAGAGACAATGCATTATTGTTATATTTATACAATACTATACTTCAGATATATTTAGACTTGACCTCACCAACAGACATAAATATTCTATATAATAGTTTCCCCCCCAAGAAAAACGTCTTCTGAACAACTGATACATAATCAAACTTTTGGAACCCTACCCATTTTCGTAGTAGAAATTTCAAGTAGTTATATTTGTATCTGCATTGTTTTCTTCATTACTATAAATTTCTGGGCACTAGGGATAAAGCTAAACTTTTATTAGATTAGTAAGGAAGATAGAGTATCTACTTTGTGCCATAAACCAGGCTCTAGAGAAGAGAAAATTAATCACCATCAATTGTTTATTATGTACAAATTTGGCTGTGGTCTATGCTTGGCCATTTCAAAAGGAACTAAACAAATCTAGTCTCTTCCCTCTGGGAACTTAAAATTAAATACAGGCTATTCTAATAAAGCCATAGAAGTCCAGGAAACATGTAAATTAAATAAGAAGTATTTAACAGTCAAAAAAGAAATTTAATTAAATGAGAGCTGATCTCAGAAAAATAATCCTCAAAGTGTCCTGAAAAGTTACTTTGCGACAGAGTGAAGGGCTGAATTAGCGATGCTCTCTTTGAGGCAGTTTGCTTTGCCCACCTCCCAAACTGAAGACTTTTCCCTGCATCTAGAGCACTGGGAACATCAAGGGTATGCTTTGTCTTAACACTGCACCTGTGAGGAGAGCATAACTCTTCTCTGACCCGCTCTTTATTTATAGTCATTCCAGACTTGGAACTTTTCCTTCCATTTTGAAAATAAGGAATTCCTTCCATTGTGACATGTTGATTTGGTTGAAGGACATAAAGAAGAAAATCTGGTTATACACAAATACATAATTAGAGAAGGGAGAAGTATTTTAGTAGCATTTTTAAGGTAATCTGATACCAAACCAAAGCCTGATAAGTGGTAGTTTCTTAAAGGTTAGTTGCAATATAGAATCTGAAGCCATATCAAAAAATAATCTGTATGATTGATTTGTCTATGTTGAATTTTGAATAAATCTTTTATCCATGCAAGATTTGGTAACAGCATACATTGGTCATTTGGAAAACATTGGACCATTGAGTTATTTAGACCTTCTAAATGTTGACACATTTCATTACACAATGTAAAACTTACATTTGTTAATATCTCTAACAATCTTTGTGGAAAAGTCTTTATGTATTGGGAAGCTGTCAGACTCATGTTGGTGGATACTAATTTTCACTTAGAATCTCTAATTGTATCATTGGCACTGTTTTCAGTAGTGTGCAATAGTTGGTTTGCAATGGTTTATGAGACCCAATTATCTACTCTTAACTCTGTGTTCAGTGACATCAAGTTGGTAGTTTGAAATCAGCCATGCTGGGAGTATTTATACCACAGAAATTGGCTATAAATCTACAAATTGGGACTTTCTTTGTCCCCCGAGGGCTAGTTGTTAAACATTTATCGGAACATCACTGGTTGGTTGTTTTCCTTGAAGTGACAGGTTTACGGTTTGTTGAAGATAAATTTTCTGCCAAGTCCCTTAAATTTGAATAATGATAGGCTGTCTGACAGTTTTTCTTTAAAAAAAGAACTGTTCCATGAAAAAGCAGTTTATTCATCTCACAGTTCAAACTATTGAACGAATGCTTTTCCTCTGGAAAACCTATGTATTTTTTAGTACGCAATATGCTTTATGCATATTTTCCCTTCCTTGAAAAAAGAATAATAAAAAAGACATGTTTTCAAGTGTCAAAATGTAATAAAATTAGTAATTTTTACTGCTTCATCAAAACATTCTTAAGGAGCCAGAAGTTTTACCCATCATTGCTTTTCAACACCTGTACAAATGTCAGTACAGTGGAAAATGCAAATAAGATCTTAGTATTTTTATGAAAAGTTTTATGAATCCTCTGAAAGTAACTCAGGATCCCGAGTTCTATAGTGTATACTTTGAAATCCACTGTTTTAGACAAACAGAAACCTAGAATATTTACTACCAATATACTCTCACTTAAGTCTAAAGAAAATAAAGCCTCAAGAAACAAATATCAACATCAGATGATATCAGAAGGAGAATTTGAGATGCAAGAAGGGATGATAAAAAAAATAAAATGGTAAGCATGTGTTAAATGAAAATAAATACGAAATAATAAGCATGAAATAAGAATGTATATGTTGAGGGATTAAATAAGAAAGAGAAACTAAAATAGCAAACAATAAAAGTATTTAACTCAGGAGAGAAGGTGTATGAAAATAAAATATTTGAAATTCTTGATTTGTTTCAGAAGATGGACAAGATAACTTGAAACTATAATTAAGTCAAATATGAATGTTAAAATTTTCAAGGGAACCACTAAAATATTAGAAATATCATATATATCTTACATTATATTTTGAATAGGCAGAAGAGAAAAAAGTAAAAGAGTAGGGCCTTCCCAGGTGGTGCAGTGGTTAAGACTCCATGCTCCCAATGCAGGAGGCCTGGGTTCGATCCCTGGTCGGGGAACTAGATCCCACATGCGTGGCACAACTAAGAGTTTACATGCCACAACTAAGGAGCCCAGATGCTGCAACTAAGGAACCAATGAGCCAAAACTAAGACCCGGGAAACCAAATAAAAATAAATAAATATTTAAAAAGAGAAAAAAAGAGAGAGTAAAGGGAGGAAAAAGGACTGAAAAAGTCATAACAAGGCACCTAATATCTTTGTAATTAAAACTAACAAAAATCCATTAACTTATCAGGTTAAAAGGGAAATACTGAGAATTTTCACTTTCATCTATGATAGAGTACTTTGTAAAAGACTAACTTTCACATCAAGAATAATTGTTGACTGTAAGGAAAATGAACAAACTACTGTTTGAACATATCAGAGAGTAGCATTGACACCCAGAGCTTGAAACAGCCTACATGACAGAGAGGATGGAAACACTTTTTGACATGGCCATGACATTCTCTGCCCCATTTCTCCTTGAAACATATGCCAATAATAATTGTTGTCAACCTAGAGATCTTGCAGAAAGCAGTTCTGAACCTTTAACATTCTCACAATGCTAGGCAGACAAATAGAGTTTAATACTATGAAGTCAGCAAGAACTTGAGGGACCAAGATCCTGGAGTTTAAGAAACTAGAGAGAATAAGCCTGACATTCTGCACTTCTTTTTCTCTAGATACATTTTCCAAATCCCACACTTTGTAGGATAAGAGATCTAAAAGTTGAGAAACTAGTTCTCTTGTGAAATTTTCCATCATGACATCTATTTTCTTGAATATATTAATCACAATTATTTTAGAGTTCACATAAAATACTTCCAAAATGTAGTTCACCTATGAGTATATTTTTATTACTTTTTTTTTAATCATTTTGTCACTGGGCTAGTCTCATACTTTTTTATGTTTTTGTTTTTTTTTTTAATTTGGGGTATAGTTGCCTTACAATGTTGTGTTAGTTTCTGCTGTACAATGAACTGAATCAGCTCTATGTATACATATATCCCCTCCCTCTTGGACCTCCCTTCTACCCTACCCCATCCCATCCATCCAGGTCACCACAGAGCACCAAGCTGAGCTCCCTCTGCTATACACCAGGTTCCCACCAGCTATCTGTTTTACACGTGTCAGTGCACGTACGTCAATCCTAATCTCCCAATTCATCCCACCCTCTCTCCCCCTGTGCCATGTCCACATGTCCATTCCCTACATCTGTGTCTCTATTCCTGTCCTGCAAATAGGTTCCTCTGTACCATTTTTCTAGATTCCACATACATGTGTTAATATACGATATTTGTTTTTCTCTTTCTGACTTACTTCACTCTGTGTGACAGACTCTAGGTCCATCAACATCCCTACAAATGACCCAATTTCGTTCCTTTTAATGGCTGAGTAATATTCCATTGTATATATGTACCACATCTTCTTTACCCATTCATCTGTCGATGGACATTTAGGTTGCTTCCATGTCCTGGCTATTATAAATAGTACTGCAATGAACATTGAAGTGCATGTGTCTTTTTGAATTATGGTTTTCTCAGGGTATATGCCAGTAGTGGGATTGCTGTGTCATATAGTGGTTCTATTTTTAGATTTTTAAGGAACCTCTATACTGTTCTCCATAGTGGCTGTATCAATTTACATTCCTACCAACAGTGCAAGAGGGTTCCCTTTTCTCCACACCCTCTCCAGCATTTATTGTTTGTATGTTTTTTGATGATGGCCATTCTGACCAGTATGAGGTGATACCTCATTGTAGTTTTGATTTGCATTTCTCTAATAATTAGTGATGTTGAGCATTTTTTCATGTGCCTCTTGGCCATCTGTATGTCTTCTTTGGAGAAATGTCTATTTAGGTTTCCACTCATTTTTTGATTGGGTTATTTGTTTTTTCAATATTGAGCTTCATGAGCTGTTTGAACATTTTGGAGATTGATCCCTTGTCAGTTGCTTCGTTTGCAAATATTGTCTTCCATTCTGAGGGTTGTCTTTTCATCTTCTTTATGGTTTCCTTTGCTGTGCAAAAGTTTTAAGCTTAATTAGGCCCCATTTGTTTATTGTTCTTTCATGTTCATTACTCTAGGAGGTGGGTCAAAAAAGATCTTGCTGTGATTTATGACAGAGAGTGCTTTTCCTATATTTTACTCCAGGAGTTTTATAGTGTCCTCTCTTACATTTAGGTCTTTAATCCATTTTGAGCTTATTTTTGTGTATGGTATTAGGTAGTGTTCTAATTTCATTCTTTTATATGTAGCTGTCCAGTTTTCCCAGCACCACTTATTGCAGAGACTGCCTTTTCTCCATTGTATTTCTTGCCTCCTTTATCATAGATTAGGTGGCCATGGGCACATGGGTAGTGTCATACATTTTTATTTTAATACTGAACACTGCATGTAACATTGTAGAGTATCTATTTGTTGCCATTTTCTTCTGAGGGAATTTAATTTTCTTTTGTCAGTCAGTTAGAATAAGGCCACACCATACTTATAACAGAAACATTCGCGTATTGATGAAAAGTTTAAATCAACAGAAATATATAATATTTCTAAATTTATATGTATCTAATAGCATAATTTAAAAATATATCAAGCAAATATATAAACAGAACAGAACAAAAATAAGTAATTAGACAATTTAACACTTATTCACTTATAGCTCAAGAAAACAGTCCCCAGTAAGCACAAAAATTGAACCACAGAACTAATAAGTTCAAACTAATGAAAATTATAAACACCATACCATGTGTGTATGAAGCCAGTACATACTCCTTAAAAATATACATTTTAGGTGGGGAGGGGGAAGAATGGACAGGGAGTTTGGGGTTAGTAGATGCAAATTTAGAAATTTGTATTCTAAATTACATTTAGAATGGATAAATAAAAAGGCCCTACTGTACAGCACAGGGAACTATATCCAATCTCCTGGGATAAACTATAATGGAAAAGAATATTTTAAAAAAAGTATATATGTGTATAACTGAGTCACTTTGCTGTGCAGCAGAAATTAACACAACAGTGTAAATCAACTATATTACAAAAACAAATATATATATATATATTGACACATTTTTAACTGAGCCTAGAACATTTCCTAAAATTGGCCAGGCTTTAGGCCATTAATCAAGTCTCAATAAATTTCAACACAACAGACTATTTTTTTATATCAATATGCAAAAGATATAGACATCAATAACAAAATATATATTTAAAAATGACACATATTTGGATATTTTAAAACCTTCTGAAATAATTCACAGACAAAATAATCATGAAAAAATTAGAAAATATTCAAAACTAAATAACGAGGAAAATAGAAAATCTTGAAACTTGAGTGTGATAAATAATCTTATACGTCAACTTGACTGGGATAAGGGATGCTCCAAGAGTTGGTAAAACATTATATCTGGGTGTGTCTTTGAAGTATTTCCAGAAGAGTTAACATTTGAATTGTTGAACTAAAAAGAGCAGCTAGCCCTCCCTAATATGGATGGACCTCATCCAATTTTTCAAGGGGCTGAATAGAACAAAAGGGCAGAGAAAGGGTGGATTTCTCTCCCTGCTTAATCTATAACAACCACCTTCTCCTGCCCTGACACATTGGGGTGCTCCTGGTTCTACGGCTTTCAGATTTAAATGAGAACTTACACCATCAGATGCTCCCTCACCCTGTCATACTAGTCATTCTTAGGACTTCAGACTTGATCTGAATTACACCGCTGACTTTCCTGGTTCTCCAGCTTGCAGAGGGCATGTTATGGGACTTTTCAGCCTCCATAATAGTGTGAGTCAATTCTTAAAATAAATCCTTTCTTATACCTGCTTATTTTGTTTCCCTTACTAATGAATAATGGGATGCATCCAAAGAAATATGAGGAAGAAATTTTATAGACATAAATACTCATGTTAAGCAAAAAGAAAAAAAACAAAAGAAAGAAAAAACGAAAGACTAAAAGTGAATGAGCTAAGCTTCCAATTTACTTAGGAAAAGAATCACAAGATAAACCAGAAAAACTAGAGAGAAGAAATAAAAAGACCACATAAACAATTAATGAAGTAGAAAAAAAATAAAGAGAAAACATCAATGTAAACAAAGAATGTCATCTGCCCTATCAGTAAACAAAGGATGCTGTGGCCATCAAGCCATCAGCCACTGCAGCGAGCCCCACCACTGTGCAACCTGAGGGGATTCAGGGTGGAGAAAAACAGGATACTGGACCTGCAGAGTTAAGGCGCATATCAAATGAATGATTTCAATGAGCCCAGACTCTTGCATCTACCCATACATAGAAAACTACTAAATTCATTAACTTGAGAGGTCTGATTTTTCTTTAATTAACAGTAATCTTGGAATCCATATCAGAAAAGAAGTAAAGCTGTCACTGTTTGCAGATGACATGATACTATACATAGAGAATCCTAAAGATACTACCAGAAAACTACTAGAGCTAATCAATGAATCTGGTAAAGCAGCAAGATACAAAATTAATGCACAGAAATCTCTTGCATTCCTATACACTAATGATGAAAAATCTGAAAGTGAAATTAAGAAAACACTCCCATTTACCATTGCAACAAAAAGAATAAAATACCTAGGAGTAAATCTACCTAAGGAGACAAAAGACCTGTATGCAGAAAATTATAAGACACTGATGAAAGAAATTAAAGATGATACAAATAGATGGAGAGATATACCATGTTCTTGGATTGGAAGAATCAACATTTGAAAATGACTATACTACCCAAAGCAATCTACAGATTCAATGCAATCCCTATCAAACTACCAATGGCATTTTTCACAGAACTAGAACAAAAAATTTCACAATTTGTACGGAAACACAAAGACCCTGAATAGCCAAAGCAATGTTGAGAAAGAAAAACGGAGCTGGAGGAATCAGGCTCCCTGACTTCAGACTACACTACAAATAATCTTGATACTACTGTAATCAAGACAGTATGGTACTGGCACAAAAACAGAAATATAGATCAATGGAACAGGATAGGAAGCCCAGAGATAAACCCATGCACATATGGTCACCTTATCTTTGATAAAGGATGCAAGAATATACAGTGGAGAAAAGACAGCCTCTTCAATAAGTGGTGCTGGGAAAACTGGACAGCTACATGTAAAAGAATGAAATTAGAACACCCTCTAACAAAATACACAAAAATAAACTCAAAATGGATTAAAGACCTAAATGTAAGGCCAGACACTATAAAACTCTTAGAGGAAAACATAGGCAGAACACTCTATAACATAAATCACAGCAATATCCTTTTTGACCCACCTCCGAGAGAAATGGAAATAAAAACAAAAATAAACAAATGGGACCTAATGAAACTTCAAAGCTTTTGCACAGCAAAGGAAACCATAAACAAGACCAAAAGACAACCCTCAGAATGAGAGAATATATTTGCAAATGAAGCAACGGACAAAGGATTAACCTCCAAAATTTACAAGCAGCTCATGTAGCTCAATATCAGAAAAACAACCAACCCAATCCAAATATCAGAAAAAAAACCAACCCAATCCAAAAAACAGACCTATCTCCAAGGAAGATATACAGATTGCCAACAAACACATGAAAGAATGCTCAACATCATTAATCATTAGAGAAATGCAAATCAAAACTACAATGAGATATCATCTCACACCAGTCAGAGTGGCCATCATCAAAAAATCTTGAAACAATAAATGCTGGAGAGGGTGTGGAGAAAAGGGAACCCTCTTGCACTGTTGTTGGGAATGTAAATTGATACAGCCACTATGGAGAACAGTATGGAGGTTCCTTAAAAAACTAAAAATAGAACTACCATACGACCCAGCAATCCCACTACTGGGCATATACCCTGAGAAAACCATTATTCAAAAAGAGTCAGGTTCCACAATGTTCACTGCAGCACTATTTACAATAGCCAGGACGTGGAAGCAACGTAAGTGTCCATCAACAGATGAATGGATAAAGAAGATGTGACACATATATACAATAGAATATTACTCAGCCATAAAAAGAAACAAAATTGAGTCATTTGTAGTGAGGTGGATGTACCTGGAGTCTGTCATACAGAGTGAAGTAAGTCAGAAAGAGAAAAACAAATACCGTATGCGAGCACATATATATGGTATCTAAAAAAAAAAAAAAGTGGTCATGAATAACCTAGGGGCAAGACGGAAATAAAGACACAGACCTACTAGAGAATGGACTTGAGGATATGGGGAGGGGGAAGGGTAAGCTGGGACAAAGTGAGAGAGTGGCATGGATATATATACACTACCAAATATAAAATAGATAGCTAGTGGGAAGCAGCCACATAGCACGGGGAGATCAGCTCGGTGCTCTGTGACCACCTAGAGGGGTGGGATAGTGAGGGTGGGAGGGAGGGAGACACAAGAGGGAAGACATATGGGGATATATGTATATGTATAACTGATTCACTTTGTTATAAAGCAGAAACTAACACACCACTGTAAAGCAATTATACTGCAATAAAGATATTAAAAAATAATTTTTGTAGTTTTACTAACTTTAAAAAAAATACATTTGAAAACTTAGGTCAAAATATATTCCAAGGGAAAAGATAACTTCACTAAAACAAAGCATAGCAAAGGAGAATCCTTGAACTGTTTTTAAAAAGTGAATAGTTAATATATACCCACAAATAAAATACCAGGTTCAGATGGTTTTAAGGTATATTCCACCAAAATTGAAAGGCAGTTATGTCCATTGTTTTACAAAGCCTTCTAGAAGTTGTAGAAGACATTCTCCATAAGACAAGTCGTTTTATGAGGTAAGCATTATCTTACCCTAAAAGTGGATAAGAATCTTATGACAATAAAAAATTACAGACTAATCTCAAGTATGAACATAAATCTGAAATCTAAGTAAAATATTAACAGATATAATCCATTAATATGTTTTTAAAAAGCTGTATTTTTTCCAGAAATACACAATTGAATCAACATTAGAAAATCTGTTTATGTTGCCAACTTAAAAAAAAAAAAGCACAACATGGGAGCTGTGATTTAAGTTTTATTTGGGGCAAAATCAGGACTATAGCCTGGGATACAGTACCTAAACAGCTCTGAGAAACTGCTCTAAAGAGGTAGGGGGAAGGTCAGTATACATGTGATTTTGGTGAAGTGGGAGTACATGCAATCAAGCACATATTTCTGCAGGTTCCTGCTAGTCTCGTGACGGTTACTACTAGTCACAAGGAGCAGACGTAACCATGAAGGATTTTAGTGCTTTTCTAGATATGAGGAGATACAAGAATTGGGCATATAAAATTGTCTCCTGAAAATATCTACCTATCTGAAGACTTGTTCTGTGAGTTTTTCCCAGAGCACAGAGTGCCTCATTTCTGATCTCCACCCTGAACTCCTTTCAGGGGGTGTTGAAAGTCAGCAGCTTCAGCAGCGCATGATTTAATCCTTGTAGAGGTAGATGGCAAGTGCCCACGGCAAGTGCCAATTTGGTTTTGACAATGTTAATCTTCACATTACATTGTATGATCATCTCAGTAGATCGGGAGGGAAGATCAATACAATTAAACATTAGTTTGGTTAAAAATTAATCTGATACAGGATATCTTCAAAAACCCTAAAACAAACAGCATACTCAATATAAATGCAAAATCAGTCCTTTAAAATCAGGAACAAGACAAAAATGTCCATTAATACCCCATCAATCTCACATTGTACTGAAAGTACTAGACAGCTCCAAAGTACAAGAAATGGCAGGCACATAAAAGAAATAAATGGAAGCAAAACTAAGTATTTTGGGACTTCCCTGGTGGTGCAGTGGTTAAGAACCCACCTGCTAATGCAGGCGACACAGGTTCAAGCCTTGGTCGGGGAAGATCCCACATGCCATGGAACAACTAAGCCCGTGTGCCACAACTACTTGAGCCTGCGCTCTAGAGTCCGTGAGCCACAACTACTGAGCCCACAAGCCACAACTACTGAAGCCTGCGTGCCGTAGAGCCCATGAGCCACAACAAGAGAAGCCACCGCAATGAAAGTGCACCTCAATGAAGAGTAGCCCCCGCTCGCCACAACTAGAGAAAGCCCATGCGCAGCAACAAAGACCCAATGCAGCCAAAAATAAATAAATGGATAAATAAATTTATAAAAAAAAAACTTAATATTTTGTAGTTGATATAAATGGCTACTTAGAAAACCCCCCAAAATGCACAAACTATTAAAATTAATAGGAGAGTTCAGCTGGAATAATAGACAGAAGATCAATATGCAAAAATCAATTGCATTTTGATACCAATAATAAGGTATTAGAAAATGTAATTAGAACAAAAGATACTATTTTCAATAGCAACAAAGGCTATAGGGTGTTTATGGTACCTAGGAATAAACCTAACAAAAGATAACATAAACACTTTTGGAAGATATTAGGGACCTAAATAAAAGAATAACCAGAGCATGGAGATGAAACTGACAGAAGATGAGCTGGAGATGTAGTCAGGACCATATCATGATGGGATCTGGGGGTCATATTAAGTGGCTGGAAATAATTCTGAGAGCAATGAGTATCCACTGAAAGGGTTTAAGTGGGGATAAATATGAACTACATTAGACTGTGATCATTCTGGCAATGGTATGGTAAATAGATTGAAGAGGGGTAACATTTGCGATCAGGAAACAAGATAAGAGGTTTTTTAAGCTGTCCTGTTAATAATGAAGGTGGCCTGAACTAGGGTGCCCAGAAGGTCCTTCGTGGTCTGGTCCTTGACTGCCTCTCCAGCTTCACTCTTTATCAAGCCCATCTCATACTCTGTGTTCTTGCAGTCCAATGAGTTCCATGTGGTTTCTCATACCTCCAGACCTGTTATGAAACCCTGCCTGCTGGGACACTTTCCAGACTACCTTTTCCTGACATTGGCTTGGATAATAAATAGTCTTTCAGATCTAAGCTTAGCTGTTGCATCCAATTGGAAAACTTTTACTGTTCCTCCAAAGCTGAGGCAGTTTGTTCAAATAATGTTATTTTCATACTTCCATTGTAAAATCTTAATCACTGTATTGAAAAGGTCTCTTTATTATGCTTCCTCCCCTATTGACTGAAAGCATCTCTATTTGACTGAAAGCATCTCTAAATCAGAAACCTAGGTCATATTCCCCAATGTATCCCTAGAAACTTACATATATTTGGGCTTCAAAAAATATTTATTGATGTGAGAAAAAGAGATGGGGGGGCAAGGGCAGAGGAAAGAGAGAAGGAAGGAAGAAGGGAAGGACAAACAGGGGTCAAGAAGAAAGAAATTCCATATATTGTTAGATATGCCAAAGGTCTTTTTCAGATCCTAAAGAGAAGACTCTTGATAATCTGTTTAGTGCCACTGCAAAACTTAATCCTGTCTAGAAAATGTAGCTCATGGGATTTCTACCTGCACAATTTTAATCCTGGGTGGAGGAAATGGTAAATTTGGGCCCAAGTGAAAGTACAAAGCAGCAGTTGGCAAACCTGTAGGCCATGTATGATATCTGTTTTGTAAATAAAAGTTATATTGAAACACAGTCATGTTTTAAAATTTTATTTACATATTGTCTATGACCACTTTCGTTCTATAACATCCGAGCTAAATAGTTGTGCTGTAGACTATATGGCCCACAATGTCTAAAATATTTATTATTTGGCCTTTTATAGAAACACATTGACAACCCTTGGTGTAAAAAGCCAGAGCTCACATGATCAACTGGGAGTGGATTAACTGAACAATTAACTGAACAATTATGACTATCTCCTGATGGCAGAATAGCACAACAGAACACCTACTCTCTTTCAGGTTCAGTCCTGGGTGTAGTGAATTGGGTTAGGCAATATGACAAGGCACCTTGGGGTAATAAATTATTGTACAAAATTTTTTAAAAATGAGACACAGAGACAAAGAAAGATGGAGAGAGAGGATAAATGACAAGAGTTACTGTCTGAACATCCTCTTGATAAAGAAAAAGAAATTCTTTCCACTGACGTAAAATAAGGTGTCAGACATAGTCATCATAACCAGCCTATGGTTTCCTCTTGTCATTTCAGAATATTTCTCATGCTTATGAGAGATATAAGAATGGTAGTCCTGGAGGCTGTTCTATTTTTATTTTAGAAAAATAGCTGATCTTGACTGAGGCTATGGAGCTCTTATTATCAAAGTGCTTCCTCTTATAAACATTCAAAGAGTTTTTACTTTTTGTGGCTATGGCACATTTATATCAATTACAGTCACTTCTCAAAACAGGCCCCATTACACAGATACTTCCTTAAGAGATCTTGACTCAATGCAAGTAACAGAGCACTTCAAAAAAAGAAAATATATATATATATATATATATATAGTGTGTGTGTGTGTGTGTGTGTGTGTGTGGCTGCAAGTTACCTTTTTCAAGAGTTCATATGGAAGCCTAGGACTATTTCATGATTGGGAAAGTCACACTTAGTACTATTTATCAAAAATTGGAAAATGATGACTCTAGAAATATACTGATTAGTTTTACTTGGATGCTTCAAAGAATAATTAAACCATCAATTAATCATTTTTCAGTGACATAAAAAATAACTCCATGAGATAAAAATTATCACAGTTCTGAGACAAGCTATTCCTTTCAGCTGTCCTTCTGGAGGTGCAAAATTAAGTCTTTCAGTATTTCAAGAAAAACATTGGTACATTTGTTCTTTACTAAGCAGAGTTTACATCATTTACAGATGGATTTTTTATATATCTTAATGTCTTCCTAAAAAGTTGTGTATAAACAGAACTTCTAGTAACATGTGTCAAGAATATATGTGTGTGTGTATATATATATATATGAAAACCAGATTAAAATCCTGCCTCTTGTAATGTGTTTTAAGAGGTTCTGTAAATTACCTAATCTCTCTGAATTTTAGTTTCTCATCTATAAAAGGGGGATAGTGAGAGTATTTATCTCATAGGATACTGTGAGGATTTAAATGAGTTAACAAATGTAAAGCTATCTCATATAGTCTGGAATATGGTAAATGCTGAAGACAATGTTAATATCATTAGGCTACCTGCATTGGGGAAGCTAACTATGGTGTTTCACCACAAGTAAAAGCTCCTTGATGAAATCAGCTGTTATACCAATAAGTTTCTCCTGCTTGACTGAGTTTTGCTTTTTTGCGGTACACGGGCCTCTCACTGTTGCGGCCTCTCCCGTTGCGGAGCACAGGCTCCGGACGCGCAGGCTCAGTGGCCATGGCTCACAGGCCCAGCCGCTCCGCGGCATGTGGGATCTTCCCGGAATGGGGCACGAACCCGTATCCCCTGCATCGGCAGGTGTACTCTCAACCACTGCGCCACCAGGGAAGCCCTTGATTGAGTTTTGATGTTCATGTTTGGTATTTGAAATTTTTTGTTTGTTTTGTTTTCTTGTTTTTAGTAAGTATGTGTTTCCTCAGTGGGTATTCTTAAAGTAGGCTAGCTTTACAAAGTATTATTGGTAGACTGAGCCTTGGACCATAACTACTTGGCAATTCCTTTAATAGATATGGCAGATCTATAGCACACGCACCACCACTTCACTCTCCCACTCCAGCAAAGACATCATTAATCGGTGACAACACTTCTTTTCCACCTGAGTTCTAATGCAGGCTCAGAATACTCCTCAATACATCATTCCTGGAAGGCAAGAGCAGTAGATCAAAGATAATATATGAACTTTCTGGTTGGCATCCCTGATGGTATGTTATATTTTCATCATATATATCATTTATCCTCTGATATCTTCCATTCCTTCTCTTTCATGCCTACATTTTTACTTGCCTAAGTCCTGGGTCTACCCGTGGTTGCCACCCACACCATAATATCTAAGAAGATCTACTGCTAACATTGATATTAAGATATTATTTACTGAATTTCTATACTATAGGGAGCTACCTAGAAAATCATACCTGCCCTTATGGAGTTTACAGTCTAGTATATCACATGAAAATTGACAAATAGTTACATTAAAAATTTTATATTACAGTTGAATTAAATGCTATGAAGAAAAAGTATATAACAAAAGTCCTGACTAAATCTAGCAAGTCAAAAAAGGCTTCCCTAAGGTAGTGATGTTTGTGCAGAGGTGCAAAAGATAAACAGGACTTAAACAGAAATAGGAGTTGGACAGAGGTAAAAATATTCCAGGGAGAGAGGCCAGTGTGAGTGAAGGTTTAGGGACAGGAGGAATTCAGTATGTTTAAAGACCTGAGAAGGCCAGTAGTAGGGACTTAGATTGAGGGGAGGGGGAAATGCGGCTAGACAGGTAGGCAGGGGCCAAATCATTTAAGGGCACTGGGAGTACCTTAAGTATTTGTGACTTCATCATAAGGACAAGTTGAAAGCATTGAAGGGGTTAAGCAGGAGAGTAGCATGATTAGATTTGTGTTTTTAAAGATTATTCTGGGCACCATTTTGGTAGACTGATTAAAGTTGGTAAGAATGCAGGCAGGAACTCCAAATGGGAGGTGATAGAGTAGTCCAAATAAGAAATGATGTTAGCAGATTATTTTAAAAAGTGGGGGAAGATAAAAGATATTTAAAAGAGAAAATCAACAGGGCATTATGATGCATTACATACAATAGGTGAGGAAAAGGGAGATCATGGATGATTCTCAGGTGTTTGTGGAATTGGGGGCATGTGATGTCATTCATTCACTGGGTTAAGGAATGTTGCATAGGAATCAGGCTTGGGTAGAAGATCATGAGGTCAGTGTGGGGCAAGTTTAGTTGGCTATACATTGAGGTGTTCAAGTACCGTTAAGCATGCAGTTGAATACAAACATCTGAAACTCAAACAAGAACTCTGACATAGAGATAAAACTCTGTTAGTCATTGACGTATAGTGGCAATTTAAGTTGTACGTGTGGATGATATACAAGAAGAGAGTAGAAATTATAATTAGCAATGGCCATGGAACTCAGACTTGAGATCTCTGAAATTTAGAGGTCAGGTGGATGGAAAGAAGCCTATAGAGCGGTGAAGTGTTTAAATAATAAAAAAGAGAATTTGGAAGGAAACCTGAAAAATGTAGCATCATGGAAACCAAAAAAAGAGAGTATTTCCGAAAAGAAGGGAAAATTAAGAGTATCAAATGCTGCTGAGGTAAGTTAAGGTGAAGGTTTAGATTTCAACATAGAGGTCATTGGGAGATCTTAAATGTGAGCTAAGTGGTGGAGTGGGAAACCAGATCAGAAGTAGCTGAAGACTGTGCGATACATATGAGGAAATGAGGACCACAAATTGGAAGAGAATTGAGGGAAGGAAGAGGGTCAAGAGAGCCTTGGCTTTTTTTCAGATGGGAAAGACTCGAGTATGTTCATACTCGTGAGAAAGAACCTACATGGAAGGAACATCTGAAAGTACAGTAGAAAGGAGAGTGACACTAATGTTCCTGGGAAGGAAAGGGCAGTGAGGAAGTCAGAGCATAAATGATGGTATTAGTCATAAGCAGGAAGAGGAGTACCTCCTTTAACATGAGATGAGGGAAGGAGGGGAGAATAGGACAGATGGAGGTGGGTGTGGCAGCACAATCAGAGGGTTACACGAAAGGCAGAGAATACAAGTTTGGGGTTTTCCTCACTAGACCAGCTTGAGGTCATCATTGCTTATGTGAGGTAAGTCTAAATTTGTGCTCTAGAGATAATAACATCCAAACTTCTCCTCCTTAAAAAAATAATCAGCAGACTCTTTTTCTAATGTGCTCTTAGGAACTCAGAAAGCAGGAGACAGAGAGTTCTAAAATCTTTTGGTCATTTTAAAACCTCCACATTTGCTCTTCTAAAACTACAGAGAAACTGAATCCTCTTCAAATTGGCGGAGGCGGGGAAAATGTTGATGTGGCTCTGCCTTCCCCCGTGAGCTGGTATAAAAAGTTTTGCTCTTTAAAGCAATACAGCTTGGCCTCAAAAGCTACAGGAAGGTTTACTTAATACAGGCAGCTCTTATAAAACAGTATTTTCCTTTGGACTTGAAAAGACACACCTTTTAAACTTGAGTAGGATAGAGATGTTACAGAGGCAACTTCAAAATTTATTTCTTTGGTATGGAGAGAAAGAAAGATGACAAAACAAATTAATATTTGATCAGGCGTGCATATGGAGGAGTATTAATTTTAGGAAAGTTGAGTCATATCACCACCTATCTGCTGTTGTGGCAACATAGGACTGGCCTTGGTGAGAAACTATTGCGCTGACTTGAATTTCACCAGTCTCTCATGTCCTTTTTTCCTACCTCATCTCAAAATAACTGACCACAGTATGTTTCAATTAGAAAAAACTTTGTGATCTCATTACCAAATAGCCAGAATTTTAAAGGACAATAGGTCTTGATACAGTAGTCCCAGGGTAGCCTACAAAAAGTTCCCCAATATTTTGAGCACTGGGGACTTTTCTGCAAAGGAATAAGGGAGAGAGTTTCAATTTCCAAGAACTTGCTGACAGAAACTTCCCTTCACCTGGGGTAAGTTCCTCCTTCAGTGTCTATTTAACAGAACAAAATCACACATTTAAACTACTTAATTACTTTGTGGGGTACTCTCAGTAAATAATTTAGGTACATACTGATAAGCAGTATCATTAAATTCAGCCTGATGAATCATTAGATTGGGCTACTGACATAGCTTTGCTCTGGGTTTCAGTCTCTGGTCAGCTAAAACTCCCAACAATCCATTTACAGATTCCTTCTTGATGGCCCAATCCTCACTTCTTTCCCAGCTTGAGATTGCTTGTTCAGTTACCCAGACCCTGACTCATTGGGTCTATCTACTTGATTTCTAGGTGAGTAAAGGTCTTCCTGCCTAAGTTGTTCACAAGTTACTTTTGCCTTTATATTGAACTATGGGTCTGTGCAACTCCTAAGAAGTTACACTCCCTCCATCCTCTCTATTCTCTATATTGCCTCCAATTTGAACACTCAAATGTCTACAGACACCTAGCAGGTGTCATAAATAAGCGAAGTGATTGGGTTGTAAGGCAACAGGAGAACTAATAAATAGAAGGGGCTTGGCTACTCAGCTCCACCCCAATGCAGCCACAGTTTTGCTAAACTTTCCATTTTATCAAGAAAATCCAGAAATCCAGAGTATGCAAAATACCTTCGGTATTAAATGCAGACAAATAGCTCAAAATGTAGTGTAGTCAAATTTATGCATAGATTTGGGCCACTGGTTGCAGCTTTGTTGCCTTTGGCCATCACGTTCATGGAATAGGGCCAGTTCTGACGCTGTGGGCGGCTCAGACTCAGAGGCCCTTAGGACCCAGCCCCACTGATATATTATGTTTCTGAGAACTGTGACTGAGCAGGAAGGTAACGAGAGAAGTTGCAATTCAACCTGCACATGGTAGAACCAGCAAGGACCTCACCCCAGAGTGAACAAATGCCCATTGGACGGTACAGGTTCAAGCTCTCAACAGCAACTCCGGGTGGTGACAAGGGGCAGCAGTAGTAAATTGATCAGTCTTTCTCATCTTCTGTTTACTTGGTACCTGGAGAGAGGATTGATTCCTCCTTCATCCCCTAATTTTAGTGCCTGAATTAGCCTGTCATGTTCTTGGGAAATTGAGGAGGATGGATACCCTCAAGAGGGTAATGCTGAGCTACTACAATAATATGACATATTTAAAAGTTCATTTAAAACTAGGTATGATTATGTTTGTAAACATATTGGTGAAAAGCACATTAATAGTAAAAAGCACATCAATAATACATCTAAAAATTCAATATACTTTTAGATTATTCTTAGTAACAAGGTGACTGTCAAACTCATGTAAGTGAGGGCTTTTATTCGTCATATGTTGTATAAGTTAGGATTGTTAACGAACACCACTATTGTGTTAGACAGATTCCATCTGGATCTCCATCTGCCATGCACTGATGTTTAGAATAAATTCCTTAATGTTTTGCAGCTCACTTAAGAAATAGGCTTTAACCAGGAGTTTGTAAGGAGAACTTACAAAACTAAGGTCATGTATATTTCAACCACCCATCATCCTCCTACCCACGAGCAAATGCGAGCCTAAGCAATCTTCTGAAACTCCAGATGAATCCAAGTTGAGTAGAGAGAAACTGTCTCCTACCCATTGCTCTCATTTCTTGTGGGGGAAGCAGGAAAGTAGCCTCCTCAGGCAATGTGGAATTGAGAGCCAACTATGTATTGTCATGTAGTTCACCCAGACAAATTAATATTCATTAAAGAGTGATATTTATACTTTATAATGCCTAATATGAGCACCTGAATCTTGACCACAGTGGCAGAATACAGGTTCCAAGTTTGGAAATCTCTCTATATATTAATATTTAGAGAGGCTCTTTAACTGGAACTCCTGTAGTTGACAACATCACCGAACCTGTACTCTGAAAAGAGAACTATATTTAGTGTTCTTGACATTTAACACGTGCATAATTTTTTATAGAAAATGATGTGTTGATATAAACTTCCAATTCCTCTTCACCAGTGATTGGTAAACCCAATCTAAAATAAAACTAAGAGTACAGTCACTCTTCTGAGAAAATAAGGATTCCTACTCAAGTAGGCACTACAGACCCTCTTCCTTGTCTCTGCTGAGTTTGCCCTAGGACACTGTCTTTTTATATCAGATATCATTACCATCTGGAATAAAATTTTAATCTTGGCTTATGTGCTTCCTCAAAGTTCCATTTCAATATAGAAATTTTATAGCTTTGTTATTAAGGAGGCATTATTTTCTTCCATTACATTCAGAACTTGTGCTTCTCATCACCTATTAAGCTGGGAATGACTAGTTTCTTTGTGATGCATAGATGCTGTCTTTCTTTTCTCCTTTCTGAATATTTTGGCTTTGAATACTTTGTGTCCTAATCTGTTTGAAAATTCCATGTTCTACTTGAAAATTCAAATGTTCTGTTGTAGTATCTAATTAAAAATTGACCTCCATCTCACCTTCATCCTTATTCAATTGGTCAAAATTGTGGAAATGAAACACAACATATCAAAATTTATGGGATGCCACTACGCCACTAAAACAGTATTTAGAGAATATACAGAAAAGTTTCAAAACAATGACCACAACTTGTACTATAAGAAATTAGAAAAAATGAGCAATTAAAACACAGACTTAGGGCTTCCCTGGTGGCACAGTGGTTGAGAGTCTGCCTGCCGATGCAGGAGACACTGGTTCGTGCCCCGGTCCGGGAAGATCCCACATGCCACGGAGCAGCTAGGCCCGTGAGCCATGGCCGCTGAGTCTGCGCGTCCAGAGCCTGTGCTCCACAACGGGAGAGGCCACAACAGTGAGGGGCCCGCATACCGCAAAAAAAACAAAAAACAAAAAAACAAAAAACACAGACTTAGCAGAAGAAAGAAAATAACAGATAAAAATAGAAATCAATAAAATGGAAAATAATAATATAAATAACAAATGCAAGCAAAATCTAGTACATGAAGCATATAAGTAAAGTTTACAAACCTCTAGAAAGACTAATCAGGAAAAATAGAAGATCCAATGAGTAAGTGATATACTAATAGATTCTACAGATATTAAAAAAGTACAAGGAAATACTAAAAACAACTTTATAATGTCATTAAATTCACCAAATTAGATGAAATGGACAAATGCCTTGAGAGACATGAACTACCTACCACATAAACTACCAAAGCTCACTTACAAAGAAATAGATAAAGTAAATAGCCCTCTACCTATAAAAGAAATTCAATTTGTGGTTTAAAATCTTCCTATAAAGGAAACTCCAGGCCCAGATGAATTTGCTGGTGAATTTTAACAAATATTTAAAAAATAAATAATATCTATTCTACAAAAACTCTTTGATAAATTCAAAGAGGGGAAGTATTTCCCTACTTATTCATGAGGTTATGTTTACCCTGATAACCAACAGCAGAAAAAAACTATACAATAAGGAAAACTACAAATTAATAACTGGATCAATACAGATGCAAACAAAAAATTAATACATTGAGCTTTATAAAATATGAAAACGTCAATACATCAGAAAAAGTATCAATAATATCTGGAATGCAGAGCTGGTTTAACATTAAAAATTCAGTCATTATAATTCATCATATTAACTACCTTAAAGAGAAATCTCATAGATCATTTCAATGGAAAATATCCACCTTATAATCATAATAAAAACCTCCCGCAAGCTAGGAATAGAAGGGAATTTATTCAATCTGATAAGGGACATCTAAGAAAACCTTACAGCTAACATTATACTTGATGCTTTTGCCTCAAGATCAGGAACCAGACAGGATGTTAGTTCTTGCCACTTTATTCAATACTGTGCTGAAGATTATAGCCAGTGCAATAATCAAGAAACAGAAATGAAGGGGATTCAAGACTGGAAAAGAAAAAGCAAGATGCTATTTATTCACAGATGACACGATCATCTATGTTGAAATTCTGACAAGGATGAGAAGAAAATAAAAGCTTCATTTATTGCTAGCAGGAATGTAAAACAATACAGCCTCTTTGAAAAACAGTTCGAAAGTTTTTTAAAGTTAAAAATAAACGTACCTATTATTCTGCAATTCCATTCCCAGGTATCTACCTAGGAAAACTGTAAGCATATGTTCAAAGGCTTGTATACAAATATCCATAGCAGCATTATACATAATAATCCCAAACTGAAAACAATCCAATGTTCATTAACAGGTGAATGGATAATCAAAATGTATATCCCTACAATGAAATACTATTTGTGAAAGAAAATTAACAAACTACTGATACGTGCTCAACATGAATGAACCTCAAAAATACTACATTAAGTGAAAGTAGTACACTACATATTGTATGGCTCTATTTATATTAAATGTCTAGAAAAGGAAAATTTACAGAGACAGAGAGATCAGTACTTTCCTGGGGCTTGAGGTAGGAGCAGTGATTGACTACAAACAGGCATGAGAAAACTTCCTGGAGTGACAGAAATACTTTAAAATTTCATGATGTTAATGGTTCTACAACTCCATAAGTTTACTAAAAATCATTGAATTGTATAGTTACAATGGGTGAATTTTTTGGTTGGTAAATTATATTACAATAAAATCTTTTTTACAAAGTCAACAAGGGGTTGGGAGTGGGAGGTTTTGATGAAATAAATTTGGCAATATATTTAAATAATTGTTGATGCTTAGGTGAGGGGTAATTGGGATCCATTGTACTATTCATTTTACTTTTGTGTATGTTTGAAATTTTTCAGAAAAGTAAAAACAAAAAGAGAATAAGTGATTCATATTTAGATCTAATGTGCAACTTTTTTACATAGTCTGACCAGTGTGTTACTACTATATGCTATTCATACCCCTAAGCTTCCACATTCATTTTTAACCGATAGATATGTTGACCTAAACTTCCTAACATTTCCTATCTTGGTCATTTATCATTTTTAATAAGTCTAGAGAGCCACTTTTTATTAATTTCTCTCTTCAATTATAAATGAACCAAATGCCTGATTTTCACGCATTTCCACATTTCAACAGTTTTATTCAATACACTATGAGACACTGAGGGCTTGGGCATTGGATGCTCTGTGCCAATGCCAACAGAATGGAAGAAAAGAAGTTGTTTTCCATACTCCTTCCAAGCTTCCTTCTTACTCTTATTTTAGCCATTGATTAATAGTTCCCTATGAAGTTATGCCTTAAACTACTATGCCTTAAACTATTTTATAACCTTTTTCCATAAGGAAATTATGAATACTTGAATTCAATCCCATTCCCCCAGCTGCTCTGTTGGGAGTTCCTGTGAAGGAGTTGCTGATTTCTCACTCAGTTCTGCCAACAGCCTGTAGTGATCTTGGATAGGTAGTAATCTCACTTCTCTTTATCTGAATTGTCTCCAGGATTGGGCTTACAATTCTCAGATCCTACCTCCTTTCCTTAGAGACTGAATCTCTATCAATTTTGTACAGGCTAAATGTCACCTTTCTGAAGTCCTCTATGTTTTTATTCTACAATTAGAATTATTCATTCCTTCTGAGTTTTGATATCATTTGGATTATAATTCATCCTCAAATTCATCATAGTGTGACTTGTATTATAAGAAGAGAATTTCATGCCTGTCTCTCCAGTGAGGATGTGCACTCTTTGAAATACATGACTTTGGAAAAACCACATTCTATTAATCTTTGAATACCAGCAGTTAGTATAGTGATCTCTCAAAAATGTTTGAATTGAACTGAATTTAATTAGAGCTCATCTTGTCGAATGTCTACATTTCAGAAATAAAGAAACTCAACCCTAGACTGGATAGTATTTCCACATCTTTTGCATTTTTTCACAACATGGCACACACAGAAAATATTAACATTTGTGCAGTAAACTAAGGTAATTGGATGAGACCACACCAAGGAAGAAGCTACTTCCCTAGAAGTTCCAGGAAGCCCAGGCACTCCAATTCCACCCGCATTGTCCTCTAAACACCTGAAAAGCTAAGCAGATCATTATCTCACTCTGTTTGTAACCCATTCACAGCATACCCCTGTGCCAGAGGGAGAGAGGCTCTGCCTCAAGGTATCCAACTTTCTAGCTTCAAATATTCCATGCTCAACTGCAATTAAATGTGCAATTAACTTTGTATAGCAATAAACTGATTTCTGAATAAAACACTTCCTTTTTCATTCATATGGTAGCCAACCCCTCTTGGTTTATTTCTAATAACACTCTATAAACAAAATCATCTCAAGCTATGCTCTCCAAAATTCAAGTGGAATATTTTGAATAAATATTGGCTTTTATTTTCTGTATCCCCAAATGCAATGGTTCTATCCATCCTAGTTTCAGGTCATGGACCCTTTCCTTCATTAAAAAAATATGACAAATAAAAATGATCTTCTTTGGTTGTGCTGTATAAAGATGAATGTGATCCATGCTGGATTCATTCTTATATTTTTTCTTACTTTAAAGAAATTATACATAAAACATTTTCTTGGGCCCTATGCACTGTGCCTAATGGAAAAGTTGGCTCTGCCCAATCCATTAATGATTTCTGGCTTTGAAGTTCACCCACACAGAGACCCTTTAGTTAACCATCCCATGGGCTAAATTTCTGATGTCTCCAGCAGCAAAACAACTGGTCTTAGCAATAATTGGACAGAAAGGTAGCAGAGTTGAATGTGCAAGACTGAAAACAATACATTCTAATCTCTATTTGATAGCACATTAATGTGCCCTTGGACAAATCCATTCAATTTAGCCTAATTACCTCTGTTTGTTCAATTAAAAATAACTCATGGGAGGCTAGGTTGGAGCACTCTGAATCATTATATAAGACTTTATATGGTGAATAAAGTTGCCTACCTGACTGCTGTTGAGTAATTGACATCTGTCACAGAAACTGAATAGAAAATCTGAATTCATAGGCTGTATAGAATCTGATCTCTCATGCTTCTTAGCTCATAATTATTTTCAGCTGGAAAAGGCTCTCGTATTTTCCAGCAAGCAAGTGGCTCTGAATTAGTGTAAAGCATGATAGATTGAGAGGAACAAAGCGGCTTAGTTTCTGTTCTTAGCTGCATTACAAAGGCAGAAAGCCCTTCCTTGCTTTTTCCTTTCACATGCATTTTATTCAGAACTCTTTCTCAGCAGTGTGCCCAGGTAAAAACTGATGTTAGGTGAAGACTTTCTTACCTTCACTCAAATTCCATTCTGGGATGTATCACTTCCAGGTGGGCTCAGATCTGATCAAACACTGTTAGTCGAGCCCCCCCCCCATAGCTCTTTTTTCTACGTTCTTTGATATGCACAATAGGGCAAAGCTGCTGCTGCTAGTGTCATAAAGCACTAATTTCCACAAGGAATCTGACTATTGCCAATCTTAATGCCAGAAAGACTGAAGTACTTTACACCATCATGTATCCCATTTACCTCAATGAACTGCTTTCTGAAGAGAGCTCAGCACCTCTTCACTGCTGGGGCCTCAGATTAGGTGCTGACTACTTGTGAGGGCTCTTTCTCCCTTCAAAATCCTCAGAAACTTTGCCTTTACTTCCTTTACAATGGCTCCCAGAGGTTGTTCAGACAACAGTTCTGCATTCACATGCATAACTGGACTGCAATCTTTTCTCAGTTGCAGTATCTGGGGTGCAGGGTTGGGGGGGTGGAATTGCTAATCAGAGCAGTTATTGTATCAATATTTGTGGATTTTAATTTATTCATTCACAACGTATTTGCGGATTTTAATTTACTCATCCACAACATATTTATTGAATACTTACTAAATACCAAGTTTTAGATTCCAATACACAAAGAGGAAATACAGTTTCTATTCTAAGAGACTTCATATAATCTGAGGGAAGAGACAATAAGAAACAACCCTTATACTGGAGAGAGAGAAACGCTATGATTAAAATAGTCAGAAAAAGATCTGTGCATGCTCTACAAAAGAGAAATATCAAATTGGTGACAACTTATGGTTAACACCAGATACATTCAGATTGTTTATTTATTTGGGCTTAATGTTTTTCCTAATTCCTGGTTTCTATAGGTGGAATTCTATAGAATTCTCTGATTCCTGCTGTTTCAATTTTGTTTAATATCATCTGGTGTCCTGAATTCTGTTCATTTTAAAACTCATCTTTCCCCAATACCATTTTCTTATATTCCTCTAGATTTTCTACCAAAGAGGTAAAATGTTCACTTTAAAAGTTACATAGAAAAAATATATATGCTTTAAAGATGAAGAGGCAAGGAACTGCATTAGTTTCCTATGACTGCTGTAACAAATTACCACAATCTTGGTGGCCTAAAACAACACATTTTTTTTCTTTCAGTTCCAGACACCAGAAATCTGATGTCAGTTTCACTGCGATGAGGTTAAGGTGTCCCCAGGGCTGTGTTCCTTCTGGAGGCTGTAGGGAAGAATCCATTTCCAGGTCTTTTCAGCTACTAAAGGCCACTTATATTTCTTGGCTTGTGGCCCCTTTTTCTATCTTCAAAGCTCATCAATCCAACCTCTACTTCCAATGTCACATGGCCTTCTCTCAGATTCTGTTCCTTCTACACACTCCTTATAAGATCCTTGTGTGCCACTTGGATAATTGATGATAATCTCAAAATCCTTAATTGCATCTGCAAAATCTCAAAATCCTTAATTGCATCTGCAAAATTCCTTTTGCTATGAAAGGCAAGGTATTCACAGGTTCCAGGGATTAGGTTGTGGATGTATTTGTGTGGCCTTTATTCAGCCTACCATAGATATTTTGAGCTCAAGGAATTTATGGAATACATTCAGGGCTTATGTTTCCCAGTGGCATGTTCTATGCCACCACACACATTTTCCCAGTCCTCAGTCCATTCCTGGATCTTGGTTCTGTATCAAAAATAGATAACCCTGCTACGAGTGGTCATTCTTATTTATGTTTTCCATTGTGAACATTTCACAATTTTCTCATATTTTAATTTAAAATATATATGAACATTTAAAAAAATGCAATTGGGGTGATTCTGCTTCACTGACATTTAAGTCATCTAAAAATTTCACTTGGGAAAATGTTGTACATTCACAAAACTGGAGCTGTTTCTCCCTCAATTCATGGTCTTAAAAAGTAAATATGGTAGTTATTAAATCAGAGTTGAGGGACTTCCCTGGTGGTCCAGTGCAGGAGATGTGGGTTCAATCCCTGGTTGGGGAGCTAAGATCCCACATGCCTCATGGTCAAAAAACCAAAACATAAAACAGAAGCAATATTGTAACAAATTCAACAAAGACTTTAAAAGAATGGTCCACATCAAAAAAAAAAAAATCTTAAAAAAAAAAAAGTGAGAGTTGAGAGCCATGGAAAAACAGTTTCCAGAGTTTCACTTCTAGTGAGATTGACCTTTGCTCTAATTTTACATTTAGTTAGTCTTCAGTGAGGAAAAATTTTTTTTTCTAAATTAACATCATCTCAGCATCAACAAAAGAAGAGTGTGTGTGTCTGTGTGTGTGTGTCTGTGTGTGTGTGTGTATGTCTGTGTGTGTGTGTGTGTGTTTCAAATGGAGACAAAGCGCTTCTTGGTTTTTCACTGAGCAACTGCCCATGAGGTTATAGATTTAATCAGCATTTGATAAACCCAGCTTTGCTAAAGCTATTTATACCTCCTCCCTCCAGCACCTTAGTAGGCTTGCAATGGCGAGATCAAGTTATGCAAAACGGTTCCAGTATTAGGAATTCACCTTATTCTCATTTCAGTATCATTTTTTTATCTATTGATGAGCAGCATCAATCGAAGTACTATGTACTGTTAGAAACCAAAATGTTTATTGCACATCACTGGTGATTAGAGAAATGTTAGTGATTTTTATAAGCAGTACATTTGCAAAAGATTAGGATGATAAAATGTGGACAAGGGCATCTAGTATTTAAAGTTAAAAATTACATGCACATTTACAATTCCTTTGGAAAAATCTGTTGTTTATATTACATATACTTTGCATTTTCAGTTTGGAGATCCACCACTAACCAAACTTAGCTAAATATTGATAGTTTTGGAAAATTTTGAACTTTAATTAAAATTTACTATTGCTATGACAATCTTGTCATTTTCTTTCTTACATTTCAATTCTAGTCTTTAGGGAGGCAATATTGGGAGGTAGCTAGAGCAAAAATAGGAGGCTGGATGCTGTCCTCAGCTTACCTGTCACCACTTGGCAAGTTGTTCAGAACAAACACTGCAAAGTATTCTTGCTTCCAACATCATAATGCCTGGTGAGATGCTATTCCCAGTATGTTTCACCTGGGCTTAAAAGCCCTACAAAGATGCAAAGCATCTGCATTTATATTTAGACTAAATTATCATATTTTCTTTAATATTTATTGTATTTTACTTTCATATACACTTCAATGAGTGATTTGGACAGGCCTCACCGCATTTTAAAAAGAAATACCTCAAGAAAACGATTCACATTTGGCTTTGATTCTGACTCATTAAGTCCTCAATTGAATTGATACCAGTCTCTACCATTTTCAAGGTAATCAATTTTAGATGAGAAACAATAACATCACCTTGGCCTCAGATGTGAAGCCACAATTACCATTTCCATCCTTAGTACAATTTCACCATGGCTATCTATACCTAAAAAACTGTCAGCATAACATCAAAATGTCATGAAAGAGAATATGAAGTCTCTATCTTTATACTAGTATTATCAGTTCTATTGCCACCCCCAAGTCTTACAAATCTTGTTGATAGGTTGACTCTGCCATCCTTAAGTTCACTAATCAGGTGGGAAAAAAAATTACTGTATATATTTCTCATTTATTTTTTTCTTTCTACTTTGTTGGTTAATCCTAGCTTTACCATAGATTATGTAATTGATTAGCTTCAAGCTGTTTAAACAAACACACAACTAAGACTTTGTTCTCTCTGTTATGGAGTTTCCACTCGATTCCTTCCTTAAGGAAACATTTTTACACCATCAATATAAATACTAATATGTGCTAAGACATAAGTGCAGTGAGTGCAATAAGGGAAAAACTCATGATCAGAGAATAAGAGACAATGCGGCAAGTTACTTTCTGAAGTCTGGCTTTTCAGATATAATGTGGGATTTATATCTACCTTGTAGAATTGCTGTGAAGATGAGATAAAATGTCATAAATGTCTTATGGCAGTACCTAAGGTCAGGATCAACCCCTCAAAAGTAGTAGCTCTGTTTATTATTAGTAGTAGTAGCATTATCAAAATCATTATTATTTCAGGGACTTCTCTGGTGGCACAGTAGATAAGAATCCGCCTGCCAATGCAAGGGACACGGGTTCAAGCCCTGGTCCGAGAAGATCCCATGTGCCGCGGAGCAACTAAGCCCGTGCACCACAACTACTGAGCCTACGCTCTAGAGCCCGGGAGCCACAACTACTGAGCCTATGCTCTGCAACAAGAGAAGACACCACAATGAGAAGCCCGCACACCACAACAAAGAGTAGCCACCACTCGTGGCAACTAGAGAAAGCCCACACGCAGCAACGAAGACCCAACGCAGCCAAAAATAAATTTAAAAAAAAATCATTATTATTTCAGAGTCTTTCTAGGGAAATGAGTGAAATGAATGCTGAGGGAGATCGAAATGTGCCTATGATTTGGTTACAATAAAACTGCATAAAGTCAAGAATCTTTTTTTTTTTTTTTTTTGTCTGTGTTGGGTCTTCGTTTCTGTGCAAGGGCTTACTCTAGTTGGGGCAAGCGGGGGCCACTCTTCATCACGGGGCACGGGCCTCTCACTATCGAGGCCTCTCTTGTTGCGGAGCACAGGCTCCAGACGCGCAGGCTCAGTAGTTGTGGCTCACGGGCCTAGTTGCTTCACGGCATGTGGGATCTTCCCAGACCAGGGCCTGAACCCGTGTCCCCTGCATTGGCAGGCAGATTCTCAACCACTGCACCACCAGGGAAGCCCAAGTCAAGAATCTTTATAACCACATGTACAAGCCCCTTCATTCCTGAGAAATTCAGGCATTTCCCTCAAGATTTTGAGTATAACTGACAGGACTCTGAATATGCTGGTTTAAATAGTTTAAAAAAAGTGGTCACTGTCTTATGATATCTTTTGATCTTCTAACGAAGCTGTGCAAGCAAGCCTGTCACCTTGTCTTTTGTGCTTATTTTGTCTCCTTTATTTTTCACGAAGTGCCTAGAGAAGGGCACTTTCAATTTCAGCCACTTATTATTCTGCAGTAATTTCTGAAACATTCATAGGAATGTGGTTGAGGAACTGAATACAAGTGTGACTGAAGAAAGCAAGTAAGGTCGTATTAGGACTCCTGGCTATGAATGACAGAAACTCAAACCAGCTTTTTTCAAAAAAAAAAAGGAAAGATAATTTATAGGCTCTCTTAACTGGAAAATTTAAGAGCTGAGTTTTGAAATTGTGATTGTTATGGAAGAGAGAAAATTCTTATGGTGATTAAAAATGAGTGTGAGAACCTGCATTAATACTGGAAAATAGTTACAGGCCAGTGAAAGTTTCTGCTGAAGCAAGAATGGTGGTCAAATTTGAAGACAGTCTTTCCAGTAAGGAAGCAATTCATTTATTCAGCAAACTTTGATAATGTACATGGCTGGACCATATCTGGTTGCCCCTCTACATAGACTTTCTGCCTTCTCCACCCTACTATGTGCTTCGGGACTGACTCATATGAACCGGGCTTCCTTGTCCTCCACTTTCTGATTTGTTTGGTCAATGTGAGGCACTGTTTGAGAGTCTAAGAGTAGAAGGAAAAGAATTCAAGGTATTTATTCCCATAGCTCCTCCCTGCTCTGCTGTGGGTTGGCTAACACACTGTGTTCCTTGACCAATTCTTCAGCTTCTTTCAGATGGGTGTTTCCTACAGTTGTAGGTCTCAGAAGATTCTAGCAAACATTTGCTGCTTTGTCCTTTCAAGCCTACAGGTGATGGCTGCTTTCTGCTTTTGCAAGCTCATGGGTATTTTACCATTCTTTATTGGTTTTCTTTAAACCTGGACACATAATTGTAAAAAACTGGTTTATTAAACTATTTTCAATAACTCCTTATGATGTCGCTATCTTTTTTCCTGCTGATTTCATGCCTGATACAATAATTTATATCAGCTATGGCCCCTGAAAAAGACCTTCAAAATGTAATTCTGTAATTGGGTTGCTCTCATATTGGATGGGTACACTAACCTCATTGCGCAGATGGGAGGATGAGCTTTACTGATACCAATTCTTCATCTCCCTGCAATAGAATTGTGCAGCCATCCTCTTGCCATGACTCAAGGTGGGCAGAGTGAACTTCCTCACTCTTTTATGAAAGTAGATAAGTTTTCAAAGGCATAGACCAAAGACCACTAGGGTCACAGTGGTTTTGTGGGTTATATGTTCATAATCTTAAATCAAAGAAAGCAGTAGCATCTATCCTGCATGTCCCCTCAAGGTTCAGGAAGGCTTTAACCTCTATAAATCTTTAGCCAACAGAATAATTACTTTTAGATATCAATTCCACAGAACAAGAATTTAAAGAATTAAATAAATGCCTTTGCTCCATGTGGAAAAGTATAAGTATCTAAGTAGTCAAAGCAAGATGAAATTTTCCAGTAAGCATTTATGTGGAAAAGGGAGTAAATTGTTTGAGTTGCAAAGTGTTTGATGAATGTTTTTATACTTCTCTGGTAATGAGAGGACAGTGCTGTGAAGTGGGGAAAAGCCCTAAATCAGGCATAATGTCGACTTTGTTACAATCCTCAGATTTATATTTAGTATCATTTCTATTGGGAAAATCACTTAATCTGTGTCATATCAGTTTATCTTTTTAAACTGAGAGTTTAAGGGACCTCTAAGTTTGCTTCTATTTTTATATTTCAAACGCCTAGGACAGTTTTTAATTCTTTTTGAAATTTGTACCTTCCAAGAGGTGCTCCAAGGCCTCAGCAACTTGGTGAAGTCAATCAGGAACACAGTGTTCCAAGTAGGAAGTGGAATGTAAACATAGGCTGAGTATCTCAGTGACCTTTAAAATAGTGGCACCATGCTGGTTGCAAAGTAATATCATACCACAGCACTGTCAAGACCATGAAACAAGACATTTAAACTAAATACCAACAAATCAAAAAAAAAAAGGCGCGGGGGGGGGGGCGGAGTACCACTGAATAATCTCCTTCACTGCATTCCAGTCAGAATCCAAATAGAAAGTTTTGGTAGTTACAGACTTCTCACAGGCAATTTCAACCTCATGCACAGGGAAAGTATGAATAGTCTATTGGCAGGATCGGAGAAAAGCAAAACATTTCCTCTAGCATCCAAGTAACTCCCAACATTGTTGGAAAGCTCTCTGGGCTAACAGAGAAAAGTCTGCAAAAACACAAAAAATGCTAACAGAGACAAGGCAGGGCAGCTGGTGTGCTGGCCTTCGTTTGCTAGAGAATGTGCCAACCTCATTTATTAGGAGGAGGACTTGTTTAGGGCAAGTGTGCTGACCATCTGGGATCCCTCAAGGCTAGTGCTGGGGTTTGTGCTTTCTTCCCCAAAGTTAAAACGCACGGCATTGGGCTACCAAATGGTTTATAATGGAAAAGGGGGCTTGGAATGAGCATCGGGTGCCAAAACATAGACAAAAATGGGGGCCAGAGAACCAAGAATACAGGAATAAGGAATACTAGATTTAAATGGAGAAAAGAGGTGAGGAAAATGTGAACAAATTCTGGAGCCAGAGGGTCATTGCTCATAACAGAACTTTTAGACCCTCCCAACATATGTGTGCAGAATTCTGGGATGAGAGAAAGGGATAATGCAATAAACATCACATCTCTTCACCATTCAGGTTCTGAACAGTTGAAAAATAAAATAAACAGTAGTTATGGAGGATAAATTATCACTTTTATGAACCAGTGTCTAGGCTGGAGGACTTTTAGGTGGGAGAGTAAAGTAGGATCACCAGTATTGGACCCCTGAATTAGACAGCCATAAGCACCCAGTTTTTAAGCCAGCAGAGGCCTCCTTGCAATGTGGAGATCTGCCCAAGTAGGACTCAAGTGTGAAGAGGTTGAGGAGGACCTGTCTTGTCGTAAGCAGGCTTGGCCCTAGAGAGAGATGTAGAGCTGAGCCAAACCTGCCTAGTAACCCTACCCAAGTTTACCACTCAGATAAATCATTCTTCTTCCTCAGGACCGAGCAAGTAAAGCACAGGAGAGAGATCTATGTTCTAGTGCTTGAATTCCATTCTCAGGAAGCGAGTAGAACTAGGGAAAGCACCTTCTCTACTTATAGGAAGTGGCCTCAGTTAGGTGGAGTGGCTTGGGCCAAGGTAGAAAGAGCTCAAAACCATATAGAGTATCAGCCAGGGAGGGCAGAAGTCACAGTGCTGTGCTCTAGGACCTGGAAGGAACAGTAATTTTCCCAGTACAACCTCTATGCAATTGATATGTTTTTAGGAACCTTGAAAACTGAGCCAAAGATAAAAGGTATTAATCAACCACAGTATTTTCATCATCGCATTCCCATGTCTGTTCTTCAACACTTCCCTGTAGCTGCTTGTTACTTAATACTTTTCAAAATACTTCCACGTATTATGATTTTGTTTATGCTAATAATCACCCTTTTTGGGGAGGCAAAACTTTCATGATCATTTCTGTTTTATAGAAAAGTACAGAGAGCTAACCTGTCATTTGGAGGGATGATATTTAATAGAAGAACTAAAACAAGAACATGGGTTTCCTAAAAATTGTATGAGTGGAATACGAAACTCGATTTACTTGATAATACAAGTAGAAACTAACAAAGAAAACTAAGATATGTCTCTTACACATTGGCCTTATTTTCAGAATATAAAAATTCAAATATCTGGAGTTTCAGCTAGGGAAAAGTTGTCAATAAACATCTTGTGTGGAAATCTTTGACCTATTCAGTACATAAGCTAAAATTTTATACAGTACTATATAGAGAAAAATCAGTTTTGTTTTGTTTTGTTTGTGTTAACAGATCTATTAAAGGCAGATTTACAGATATTTTATTTCAGATTTCCTTTTGCTAACTCATGGTAATATAGAAAAACCTTTCTGACTATTATTTTTAGGAGAAAAAGAACATTTATGAGTAAGCCAGTCACTTACTCACTTATGCTGAATGCACAATAAATGCCAGGCTCTATGTTTAGGTGCCTATTAAAACAAAGAAGAAAAAGACTTGTATTTAACTGAGTATATTCAAGTCAGAGAAATGGACACACAGATGAACTTAACAAATTATTACAGCTTAAATAATTGGGGGATATACAGCCTGCAATGTAGCACAAAGGATAAAACAAAGATAATTTGATTTAAGGTCTAAACTTTTAAATTTTCTTGGAAATTTTATATAACCTATACATTCTTTTCTACCAGAATTTTACTTTACAAATTGTACGGGAGCTGGTTTTATCCGACTTAGCTTATACATAAAAATGATTTATTGTTACTATCCATAAAAATTGTTTTAAAAGAAAGAGAAAATGATTAGTATTATCACTGCATGATTCATCACTTTAGCATTTCACTGGTTATCACAGTATCATGAGGGTAGGGATTAGGAGAGAAAAACACTTGGATCCCAGAGCAGTTAGAATAAATAAGGACTGAATGATATGTTTCTAAAAGAAAGCATGTTTCATTATCCTAGCTGAGAACAGAGTGACAAGTCCCTGGAGAATCTCTACACTGACCTGGCAACAACACATAATTTAATGGATCCACAGAAAGGATATACTTTTATGATTTTCTCTCTGCCTATGGAAGTATTTTCAATGAAACACAGTATGTCCCTAATCACATAGGATCCTATGGAAATGACTGATGCCATGACTGAAATATTGAGTCATCTTTCAAAAAAACAAATACTTTAGTAGTGTTTACATTGCAGGACTCTTCATCTATGAAAAGTTCTTTAGAAAGTCTTATTCTGGATAGGAAAATGAGCCTGTGTTAGTTTGCCTGATGAAGCATTCTTAATCTCCCCTGTCAATTGAATAATTCATTCCATTCAAGCAGAGAAGATCCCAGGGGGTCTTGTCTATCTTATGATGAGAACATAAGCCATAGTTACAACACAACTGCCCAGTTCTGAAGCACTCAGTTCTAAAAATATTCCCCTCTGTCAATTGGAGAGCCACCTGAGAAGACATATCAGGCACAATTATCCACCGTTTTGTAAGGGCTCTTCATTATGATTCATTATCTTTTCCAAATGGGTTTATATCCCATCATGTCTTTTTGAAGTGAAAAATCTACCCGTTGTGTGTTTCTCATAGACAACTGAGATAAAAACAAGTAATTCATCTACTTGATTTCCTGAGTTTGGTAAAACTCTTGAGACACTCACTGGCTTTAGTGCTAATAAATGTACTACAGTAGATTGGAGCATGCCCCAGTGAGGTCATGAGTGGCTCCACAAAGCCAGGTGGGGAAATATCTGAGGTACAAAGTCACTAGGCAGCATTTTTAGAAATGACAGGTCATTTGTCACATAGTGAGAAGTAAACAGCATTAGGCTGTAGGTGTAAAATTGGTAGCAGAAATGCAGAAGCCTCAGGAAGGGCAAAGATAGAGGAAGGAAAGTATTAAGCCAAAGGCTTGATTTGGGGCATTCAGTAACAGTCTGATAAGATCAAGCTTCACAGTGCCCAAATAAGGGAACTTAATAAGTAGACACTTAATCAGTGTTAGTTGATGATGATAATAAGCTTTGAGGACAGAACCAGCCAAGTCTAAGCTAGGTAGTGCAGGTAAAAATACTACAGGTAGCACTGAGTGTATAGGTAGTATTGAGGGTCCCAAGAATGGAAACCCTAAGTCAGGAGGAGGATGAGGAACTAAGAGGTCAGCAAGTGTTATGGACTGAATGTATGTGCTCCCCTCCCCAAATTTATATGTTGAAGTCCTAACCCCCAGTGTGGCTGTATTTGGAGTAAGGAAGTAATTAAGACTAAATGAGGTTATGGGGGTTGGGAAGTCGTGATCCAACAGGTGTCCTTATAAAAAGAGGCACCAGGGCTCCCTCTCCACTCAGTCACTCATTGCCACACCCTCAATTCCTAGAGCACTGGAGGTGTTTAATAAATATTGGCTGAGTAAATTTCACCTTGCCAAAACTGGCCAGAAACCTGCAATAAGGGCAAGTGGAAACAAAAGCAGAGGATAAAATAGCTCCCAGTACACTGTTTTGCATGCAAAAGACATTGGACTGCTATTATATCCCAAACAAACAGTTGCAGAAGCTATCACAATAACTTCTCCAAAGTTTCACAGTAAAAGTCATGCTTTAGACTACTAAACAAATGCCTACCAAACAAATGTCTTTGGGCCCATTTGGTTGTCTTTTGAAAGGCAAGAGGTAGAAAATGCAACTGATGAAAGGCAGCTCATTCAGGATGAACATAATGGACTTCCTCATTTTTCCAAGAAAATAGCCACTGAGTGATCATGACCTAACACTGAAAACAAATGTGGAAGCAATATGCAAAGGCCAAAAGTGTGTGTGTGTGTGCTGTACGGTGTGTGTGTGTGTGTTTATTAAACACCTCATAATTCACAGATTGTTCAGATAACTCAAATTAAATCAAAATACAGATTATTAATATAGTGAATGTCATATGCTATATGTACATGTAAAGGAATTTTATAGGGAACTACTGGAAAGCTTAGGAGCAAACTCCACAGTATAAGTCTAACTTAAGCCACTGTTTATGTCATGTACACTTACATGCCATTAGTCAAAGTAAATCCTAAATAACAAGCAAAAAATCGAGGAGTGAATACATTCATTTTATACACCAAGAAGTCATGGCAATGATGTGCACGTGTAATCATATTACAGGGGAATGAAGTGTTGGAACCAGTAATTCGATCTAATACACTTGGTATTTCCTGACTTTTAAATTTTTTGAAAATCTTTATGATTATTTGTGTTATGCTACTGTAGCATTATTCTGTGGGAGTATTATGTATATATTCCCAAATCAAGTCAATTGTCCCTTATATGTTTTGTGTACATCTTCTCTCACATCTCCTAAACTGGTCTGTCTTCACTTTTTTCTAATACTTACAGAACCAAAAAATTTCACTGTAAAGTAATGGACTTTATCACTTTTATGATGGATGCTTTTTCTATTTTTTTTAAAGAAGTTCTTCACTACTTCAAAAATTACAAAAATATTTTTCTATATTAATGTCTTTAAAACAGCAGTTTTACCCTTAACAAGTAAATCTTTAATTCACTTGGGAATTTTGGAGGTTGTGGTGGTCCAAATTTTTTTCAATATGGATTTCACCTTTTGTTGAAATATCTGCATTTCTCCACTGATCCGTTACACCATGTCTCTCATATATCGTGTCCATTTACACACAACTTTTTTTCTGGGCTATTTGTCCAGTCCATTGTTCTACATGTCTGTCACTGAAGCATATGGTTTTATTTATTAAAAATTAATAATAATTTTGATATCTAGTTTAAAAAGTCCATGTGCTTTGGGAATAGGGCAAGTTACAATGTCCCAAAATTCACTGTCCTTACTGTGAGCATCTGTTTTTCTTGAAACTCACCTCCTCACTAAATTGTAATAATTTATCTATCAATATATTTGGAATGCCTATATGTACAATCGTATCATTAGTGAATACGGACAATTCTGTTTCTTCTTTTCCATTCCTTATAATTTTTTTTTGCCTTGTTAATGACCTCCAATACAATGTTTAATAAATGTAGTAAGAGCAAGTTTTCTGGTCTTATTGCCAATCTCAAAGAAAACCTTTTTCATTTTGTTACTAGGTATAATGTTGCTATATATAGCTTTATTTAACCTCTTTCAGATTAAGAAATTTTGCTTTCTTCCTCAGGTTTCTAACATTTCTATCTTATATGAATATTGAATTCATCTACATGTACTGAAATGAAAATATAATTATTATCCTTTAAGCTCTTAATGTGGTGAATTGCATTAACTGATTTTATAATATTAAACCAAGCTTTGATTTCTTAGATAAATTCAGCATGGCTGTGATTTCTTATTCTTTTATGTTTTCTGTAGTATATTTGCTGATATCTTGTAGAATTTTTCATCCTTTATTCACAATAGAAATTGGTCTGAAATATTTCTTCTGCATTCTATCCTTTTCAGGTGGTGGTGGCATCAATATTATACCAGACTCAAAAAAGGACTTGAGAAGTTTTTCACATAATCTGGAATATTTTGTGTAAAACAAATATTTTCTTCCCTGAGAATTTGATAATACTCAGCTGTGAAATCATTGAATCTTGGATTCCTCTTGTGAAACAACTTTTGATTGCTGGTCCAATTCTTCAATTCAAATTCAGGTTCTTTACTTCTTCTTAGTTGGTTGTGGTAGCTTATATTTTTCTAGGAATTTCTCCACGGTGGCTAAAATTTCGAATTTGTTATTATGATGTTTTCCCTGGTTCACTGTTACATTTTTTGATGTCTGTGTCATTTATAATGACATCAGCTTTTTTATTCCTGATATTTGTGCCTTTTTTAAAATCAGTTTCACTGGAATTTATTCAGTTATGTTAAGGGTTTTTTTCCCCAAAGAATCAAATTTTCTCCCTGTTGATTTTTTCAATTGTATGTTTATTTTCTATTTTATTAATTTCTTGTCTTATGTTAATTTTCATACTTTTACTATTTTTTAATTCTTATTATGACATCTTGAGGAAGATCTCAGTTCTTTAACTTTCACCTGTTCTTTTTTAAATACTATACATATTGAAGGCTATTTTTCCTTTAATATGTAAAAATACATATTTATATTTTATCCAACATTTTGAGTTTTCAAGAAGAGATTTAATATGAATAACTTGATCCAACATTTTGCCTGAAGTCAATACTCCACTCCTGTTGATGGAACCACCACCTTGCTCTTGGCTTGTCCTATTCTTAAAATTGTTAAAAATATAGCATTTTCTATCTTTCTCCAACTTGTTTTTATTTTTCCCAATGCCTCCTTGATTTCAATAACTTACTATATTTTGCCTCTACCAAGTAAGCCTATTATACTTCTCTTATCCTATACAGTAGATTTCCTTTCTGATCAGTTTATCCAGCAATGATCATCTGGGATCATTGCATAAAGATCAGAAGATACTTCTAGATTTCCTGGTCATTTAAATTCCTTTAACATGTACAAATATGTTTAATCCTTACATCCTGAGTTTCATTAATTCACATCATCTTTATTATGAGATTTAACTTATTTAATTTTAAATACAGAGCTTCCTAGGTTCATCTTCTTTTTCAGATTTTTCAAGTCTTAAGAGAATATCTTACTTACCCTAAAACCCCAAAACAAAACAATCTGGGCAAGTTTCAAAATCATAATAAGCTGAAGACACAGAGAAAAACAAATGAGCTAAAATAAAGAAAGGGATAAGATATTCATATAATTCTAGTGAGAAGAAGAATATGCCATGTAAGAGGTAAGAAGAAACAGCTGGAATTTTAACAGTTGCATGTAGGCTAGTGTGACATAGTAACATCCTGAGGAACCTCAGCTACAGATTAAATCTGTCAGCACCAGCCAATTATTTTCCTCAGCTCTTCACCAAATATTCAGCAGTAGTATACAAAAACCTGGGCATAGAAAAAAGGAGCTCAGAGAAAGCCTTCCTGCATGTTTAAGGCAGTAACCTTAGCAAGTGAGAGGTCAGGAAAAGAAAGATGAAAAAAATTTATCAGTGGTCACTCAAACTTTCAAATGTCAAAGACTGGGGACACACCAGTAGAATTGAGAGAAATACATCCAGGTCAAGCTAGGTCTTCACTGAGAGGACAGCAGCTGCTCTCTGAATGTCATGGTGAAAACTCAAGGCTCAAAAAGATCCACCAAGGACCAGCAAACACAGGGGTACAAGTAGAAGCCAAACACAGAACAAAACAAAAAACTCCATACCTGCTCTAAACCCTAGCAGCTGGAATGCAAAGCAAAAGAAGACAACCCACATAAACAAAAATGTGTAGCTCATTTGTAAAACAGGCAGATTTCCAGAACGTCACTAGTGCTCATATACCAGATTCTACTAAAGGGAATGCCCTGATCTTAGCCTCAATATGCTTAAAGTCAGTGGTAAAATAAACCAAAGCCACAATAAACCTCAGAGCCAACTCATCTATGGATCAGAATGACTTAGAGAACTCTCCAGCAGTCTGAAAGAAATGATGTGCCCTTTCTGAAGGTAAATATTATTTAATTCTGTCTCGACTTATATTTTATACAAAATTATCAGTATATAATTTTAAAAAGTATAGGACACATAAAAAAGGAAGAAAATAAGACCCTTGTTCAAGACAAGAAATAGCTAATAAATGCAACCCAGAGATTTCCAAGACGGTAGAACAGAAATTTTTAAATAATTGTGATTAAAATGCTATAAGTTCTAGTAAAAAAGGTAGATAAGATGTGCAAAGAGGTGGGTAAATTTATCAGTGTAATAAAAACTAAGTGGAAATGCTCATAGTGAAAATCACCAAGTCCAAAATGAAAAATTTATTTAATGGACTTAACAGCAGAGGAGATGATCAGAAAACTTAAAGATAGGTTAAATAGAAAGAATACCAACTAAAACTCAAAGATTTTTTTAAGTGAACATAAAAAAACAATTATATGTAACTGTAGTCCCAAGAAAAGTGAAAGGATGAGGCAGAATGAACATTTGAGATAACAGCTGAAAACTTTCAAAAACTAGTGACAGACATCAACCCATTGATCCAAAATTCTCAGTGAAGCGAAGAAGATAAATACAAAGAAAACTATACCTAGGTATAGCATAATCAAATTCCTAAAAATCAAAGATAAAGAACAATTCTTAAAAGTAGCCAGAGAAGAAGAGACTCAATATAAAGGAAGAAAACAATATAAATGATTATTTTTACCAGAAATAATAAAGGTCAGATGACAATGGAATGATGTCTTTAAAGTGCTAAAAGAAAAAGATAAAAATTGTCAAACCTAGAATTCTATCTCCTGTAAAAATATCCTTTAACTATGTAAGTAGTATAAAGATGTTTTCAGATAGCCAAAAGCTAAGAGAATTCATCTCCAGCAAATCCAAATTCAAAAGAGAAAGAAGGGAGAAAGGAAGGAAGGAAGGGAGAGAGAGAGAGAGAGAGAGAGAGAGAGAGAGAGAGAGAGAGAGAGAGAGAAAGAAAAGAAGTTATTTAAGCTGAAAAGAATGCCAGAGGAAACCCAAGATCTTCATGAAGGAATAAAGAGTATCCAAAAGAGTAAATTGCTGAGTAAATATAAAATGCTTTTTAAATTACCTAATTTACCTGAGTAAATATAAAATGCTTTTTAAATTAACTTTAATATTTTACATTTCTAAAAGACTTGATCTTGATTTAAAAATGGTAACAAAGATTTCTGGAGGTTTAGAGTATTTGTAGAAGTAAATTATAATAACCTAGGAAAGAGTGGAGAAAATAAATGGAATCATACTATTACAATTTTTATAAGATTTTTATGCCTGTCTTGATATGACGCATTATTATTATTTAAAGGTAGACTGTGGTAACTTAATGATTCCTGCTGCAGTTTCTAGAGCAATGACTAAAAAATAAAATAGACATAGCTAAAAACACCAATACAAGAGAAAAATTAGATATAAAAAAGTTATTTACCAAAAGAAGGCAAGAAAGAAGAAACAAAGAAATAAAGTACAAATGGGATCCTTAATTGTTAAATGGTATATATGTGAAATTTGCTTTTAAGGCAATATTATTAAACATTAAATTCAAAGATATATACATATACAGATATACCATGAATTTCATGACATTCTGATCTGAAATTATGTAATATATTTGATTTAAATATAAAAATTCAAAAATATTAATTTAAAAAGTTTACAATAGATAAAAAGATTTTAGATAGACAATGATGGATAGATGGATAGATACATATTTGGGATAAACTTTTCTAAATTTGAGAATGCTGGTTTATGGTGTTAAAGCATGTAAGTATTATGGGAGAAGTCATATTCACAGATTAATAAACATCGTTATAGTTAGGGTTTTTTTCATCTTTGATTGTTAGTAAGTGACAAAATGTAATGACTGGAGCTTTCTCCTTTTCATTCTTTCATTTAGTGCTCTTTGATATCAATAAACAGCTTAAAGAAGAAAGAAAATGACCCATAAGCTGTAGACTGCATGATCAGCCCAGGAATGATTTACATATAAGGAGTTTCCATTTATTCTTAAATTGTACTCTTTATTCTTGTATCTTTCTTTCTCTGTATGTTTTCCTTAAAAACAGCACAATGGACAAAAGCAACAAGGCTGCCATTTTGTCATTTAATTTGGAGTGGGTACCTGCTTACATTTCTACAATGTGTTAAACCATTTCCAAATTAACCTTAGAACCTGCTTCTGAGATAATCCAATTTTTATCTCAATAACTAAGGTATCATTTTATGCCCTGGAATCAAGGTTTCGTTTTGTTCTCCTTTTTTCCCATTTTATTAGTGAATAACCTAAGCAGACACTCATGCCTGGCCAAACTAAGTTGCTTTATGTTCTTCTTATACGAGGCAGTAACGGTGATATTGATATTATTGGTTGGTGCTATAGACTGAATGTGTCCTTCCAAAATTCATATGTTGAAACCCAATGCCCAAGGTGACAGTATTGGGAGGTGGCCTTTGGGAGGAGACTAAGTCATGAGACTAGAGCCCTCATGAACGAGATTCATGCCCTTATTAAAGAGTCCTGAAAGAACTCCCTAGCCCTCCTACCACGTGAGTATACAGCTAAAAGTCAGCAAGCTGCAACTCAGAAAATGGCCTTCACCAGAATCTGACCATGTCAGCGCCCTGATCTTGGACTTCCAGCCTCCAGAAGAGAATAAATTTCTGTTGTTTGTAAGCCACCCAGTCTGTGGTATTTTGTTATAGCAGCCCAAAACAGACTAAGACAGTTGGGATGTTCCCACATCAATTTTTTTTTTTTGCAGTATTTTTATAATAGAGCTCTCGACATAAAGTCCACCTACATGAAATAAATAAATGAATTTATTTTTGTTCTGTAATGTCTTTTTCCCTTCAATAGGTTAAGAAAGAAAATTTTCTAAATATTCACTAAAAACATATCCTGAAATAGGAAAATCTTACTAAATAAATAAGTACCACAGAGAAACAACAGAAGATAGTGCTCAAAAACGTGGGGTTCTGAATTAGGCAGACCTGGATTCCAAAGAATTTTCCACTTAGTAACAGTATCACCATGGAGTCATTTAACCTCTCTAAGCTTTACTTTCCTAATCTACTAAATAGACAAATTAGGGTGGTTATAAGGACAAAATTAAATTATAAATAAGAAAATTAAAATGTACTTAGAAAAGTGAAAGAAGTGATTCGTTAGTGTTCAATAATGGTTAACTTCCATTCTTAAAAATTACTATAGCTCCATGACATCAGTCTTTTTTGGATCTGACTCCACAGGCCAGGGCAACAAAAGCAAAAATAAACAAATGGGACTACATCAAACTAAAAAGCTTCTGCACAGTGAAGGAAATCATCAACAAAACCAAAGGCAACCTACTGAATGGCAGAAGATATTTGCAAATGATATATCTGATAAGGGATTAATAACCAAAATATATAAAGAACTCACACAATAACAACAACAACAAAAAAAAAACCCTACTAAAAAATGGTCAGAGGATCTGAATAGATATTTTTCCAAACAAGACATACAGATGGCCAAAAGGCACACAAGAAGATGATCAATATGACTAATCATCTGGGAAGTGCAAATCAAAACCACAATGAGATATTACCTCAAACCTATGAGAATGTCTGTTATCAGAAAGACAAGAAATCTCAAGTGTTGGCAAAGATAACAGATAAAAAGAAACTCTGTTCACTGTTGATGGGAATGTAAACTGGTGCAATCACTACAGAAAACAGAATGGAGGTTCCTCCAAAAATTCAAAATAGAGCTACCATATGATCTAGCAATTTTCTAATTTGAGAAAAATATATGCGTCCCTATGTTCACTACTGCATTATTTACAATAGCCAAGATATGGAAACAACCAAGTGTCCACTGATGGATGAATGGGTAAAGAAGATGTGGTATATACAAATACAGTAGAATACACACTACTTAGCCATAAAAAGATGGAAATTCTATCATTTGCAACAAGATAGGTGGACCCTGAGGATATAATGCTAAGTGAAATAAGTCAGACAGAGAAAGACAAATACTGCATGATTTCATCTATATGTGGAATCAAAAAAAAAAAAACCCAACCAAACAAATAAAACAAAACAAAGCCCAGATTCACAGATACAGAGAACAGACTGGTGGTTGCCAGAAGAGAGGGATGTTGTGGGGGAGGCGAAATGGGTGAAGGGGATCAAAAGATACAAACTTCCAGTTATAAAATAAATAAGTCATGGGGATGTGACGTACAGCATGGGAGAATACAATCATTAATATTGTATTACCTTTGTATGGTGACAGATGGTAACTACACTTACTTGGAGACCATTTTGCAATGTATCCAAATGTTGAATCACTATGTTGTACACATGAAGCTAATATGTTGTATGTCAATAATATTTCAATTTTTTTTATTACTTTTTGCCAGGTTCTAATAATAATATTTTGTTTTCATTATTTGATAAAGTATTGGAGTACAAAGATAAATGAAATTAAGACACCAGAAATGGTCTTGTGCAGTTCACAGCCTAATGGAGGAACAAGACATGCTAACAGATGGTTATCATACAGTGAGAGATCTCTATCCGGTATTTCAAGGGAAGAAGATATCATAGATTAGTTTTACCTCAGAGTAAGAGAAGGTAAAGGGTGACAGCTGCTGAAAAGTTGGAAAGAAAATCTTCATTAATTTTATGACATTTAAGCTTCCTCACAAACTACCTGGACATTCGAGTCCCCCGTTTTCCACAATGACTATTTTAGACCCTATCCACTCCTCCTCACACCTATAATGCCACCTTTCCTCCCCACATTCTCAACAGATGACAATGCTTCATAGTTTTTGGAGGAAAGAGAAGCCAAAAAGCTGGGACTCCATTAATTTCATTTTTCCTATTATGTAAACCTGTCACCTGTCCACATGAGAACATATCAATATCCCTTCATTCCTGTGACACTAAAGGAACGTAACCTCCATGTGTCCTTTGGATCTCATCTCCTCCATCTTCTCAGGAAACTGCATTATCTATTCTTCTTTCTCTCTTGCATATTTAACAACTGCTTTTGCCTGATTCTTTCCAGTTGGCTTTTAAATATGTTAAGTGTCTGCTACAGAAAAACAAAAGAAAACAAACATCCCTAGCCACTTCCTGACCTTCTTCCCTTCACAAGCAAACTTTTTCAGAGTTTTTAATACTTAATGTTTTCTTTTCCTCACCCTCACTTTTCATCTCACTCCAGTCTGGTTTATGCCTCCATCACTTCATGCTAATAGCTCTTTTTAAGGTAACCAATAAACCTCATTTGACTAATCCCAAGAGAAATGTTTCTCACTTGATATCTTAGGAGCATGTCACACTGACAATGCTCTTTTCCTTGAAACACTTCTTTTCTTGGATTCCATGACACAACACTTCATTTACTTCCACAGCTGATTGCCTTTCTGTCTCTATGTGAGCTTACTGACCACCACTTGGCCATTAAATATTAATATTCTTGAAGTTCCACCCTCTTATGCCATACTCTCCATAGGTGATTTCAACCATGCCCATGACCTTACTTATCATCAATATACCAGTGACTCATATCCAACTGCCTACTTGGATTCTCCTGTTAACTGTCTCAAAGCCATGCCAAACTCTACACATTTAAAGCCCAATTCATGGGGCTTCCCTGGTGGCACAGTGGTTGAGAGTACACCTGCCGATGCAGGGGACACAGGTTCGTTGCCCCGGTCCGGGAAGATCCCACATGCCATGGAGTGGCTAGGCCCGTAAGCCATGGCCACTGAGCCTGCGCGTCCGGAGCCTGTGCTCCGCAACGGGAGAGGCCACAACAGTGAGAGGCCCGTGTACTGCAAAAAAATAAATAAATTTTTTTAAAAAATAATAAATAAAGCCCAATGTATGCACACCACTTTCTCATAATCCAATTAGCATGGTGGTCTTCCAATGTGTGACAAACCATAAACTGTGACAAACCAGACACCTGCTTTAACTAACCCTTCTCCCTTATTCCCCAATCTGTCACAAAGTCATATCAATTTTAGCTCCTGAATATCTCTTACTTCTGTCTCTTTTCTTCTCTATCTCCACTGCCCATCACCATAGTCCAAGCTGCTATTATCTCTCACTCCAATAAGTGCAATGTCCTTTATATTCATTTTCTATTGACAAGTAACAAATTACCACAAACCAAGTGTCTTAAAACAACACCAATTCATTAGCCCACAGTTTTGTAAGGCAAAAATCTAGCCTGAAGCAGGCATAGCTAGGTTCTCTGCTCAGGGCATAGTGCCAAAGGCCAAAGTGCCAGGTAGGCTGAGTTCTTATCTGTAGGTTCTGGGGGAAAATCTACTTCAAAGTCCATTCTTTCTTTTTTTTTTTTTTGTGGTACGCAGGCCTCTCACTGTTGTGGCCTCTCCCGTTGCAGAGCACAGGCTCCGGACACACAGGCTCAGTGGCCATGGCTCACGGGCCCAGCCGCTCCACGGCATGTGGGATCTTCCCGGACCGGGATACGAATCCGTGTCCCCTGCATCGGCAGGCGGACTCTCAACCACTGCGCCACCAGGGAAGCCCCAAAGTCCATTCTTATTATTGGCAGAATTAAGTTCCTTACAATTGTAGGACTGGGGTTCCCATTTCCTTGCTGCCTGTCATCCAGCTCCCAGAGGCTTCCTTCATTCCTTTCTCTCCATCTTCAAGGCATCAATGGAACATCAAATCCTTCTGATGCCTTGAATCTTTTGACCTCTTCTTCTTCAATCTGCTAAGGAAAAGTCTGTGCTTTTAAGTGATTTGAAGGTCAGGTTAGAACCACAAGATAATCTGCTTATCTTAAGGTTAACAGATTTGGGATTTTAATTCATCTGTAAAATATCTTCACAAGTGTACGAAAATTTGCATTTGAACAACTGGAAGAAGGTATGTGTACACCAGAAAACAGGAATGTTTGGGGCCATCTTTAAGATTCTGCCTACCATAGTCTCTATACTTATTCTTATCCTCTCCTACAGTTAATTCATGCTTCAGCCAAACTAGTCACTTCACACCCCATCCTTAACACTTAGTATACTCCGTCTATTTTTTTGTTGGCATCTATATAAGATACAATGGAAGATAAATATCTGAGCTTTTGTACAATTTTGATCAAAGAAGCATAATATAATTTGCAGACACTTGGATAATAATCATCTAGCATAAGGATTATTAGCAAGAAAGGACTGCATAGGGCTCAAACAAAGTATCCTCAAATATTCAATTACTCCTTATTTTATAATGACATGATAGTTCAATTATCTGAATTATAAATCTAATTTGAACATGTAAGTAGGCAGTTCTGGGAACCACCTTGGGGGACAGTTTGTATAGACAACTCAGTAAAAGCTGAGTAGAAACCTGCTAGAATAAAAAATATATATCAAACAAGAGGGGTTGGAGTTTTGTATAAACATGCAAATTCAAACTTTCATATTTAGAACTCTGTGATACTGCAGACCTGTTTCTTCTCCCACTAACATGGTTGCCCATGTCAGTGTAAATAAATCATATTTTCCATGGTTAAACCATCAACCAACTGGTATGCTTACAAAGACAATTTTCTTTTAGATGAGGAAAAAACAGACGTTGCTTTCTTGGAAGGAAAATGAATTGAAATGGGATTTAATGTTGTAGACAACCAATAGCTCTATGGAACAGCTCTGTTTAATTGTTATGGTGACCAAAAGCTGTAGGACTGCCTAACAAATAAGCTAGAAAAGATACTGTGAACAGACGTAATTAAAGTACAGATGTGCAGAATATGGGAGGAACAGCAAACAGCTTGGAATAAAACAGAAAAAAAAAGCATGAAAATAGGGAGAAAGGCATATTTGAAATATACGGTCAAGAATCTCATTTTCCCTGAGTATTGCGGAGGGTTTGATACAGGCTGAAACTCAGGGACAGAAATGCAATGGTTTCAAAGATTCTCCATCTCACAGCATGCTATGACATCCTTCGGAGATATTCCCCAGAGACAGGGTGCATCAGGGACTGCCATATGACTGTTCTTCTCCCTCCCTGCCCCATTCCCACACTGACTTTATTTTCTTATGGCACAAGCTGAGCTAGTCTTTGTAGAGTTTGGGTTGAAATAAACTTCTTTGACATCTAAAAGCCTGAACTTAAGTGCCAGCTGCTCAGGAAAGTACTAGAAAAGCCAGGTGCCTACCACCTGGAGATACCTGCAGTTTCTCCCACTGGGAACAGGAGACCTTAGTCCCTTAATCCTTTAATTGGGCAACTCAGAAAGATCATCCAAAATGTTACTGGAGAAATCCTGACTACATCTCCCCACATCATACTAACAGAATTATACTTTATTCTCCAGGGTGTGAGAACCATTGGAGGTTTCCAAACAGGTGACAGAAATGATGAAGTCTGTCTTTAAAAGAATGACTAGCAACAATGTGAGAAATGGATTTGTTAAGAGAACATACATAAGAGGAAGAGACACCATTAAGTAAACTATAAAATAAACCAGGTCATAAAGTAGGCAGATATTCTGGAAGAAAAAGAATGGATTCTAGAGATATTCTGGATATCTGACAAAACATTAACTCAGTCATCCTGATTTTCATTAAACCATCACTCAATCATTCAGTGAGTATTCTCTTTATACTCTTCTTGGGACTATATTTAGGCTTGTTGTTAGGGTATTAGCATCATCAAAGACCCAAGGAATCCCATGGAACACCCTTAATTTCTTAGATATCAATCTAGCCAAGAAATATGTAAATATAGGCTTCATACAAAATATACATTTAACACCTCACCGAAATATACAGTAATAAAAGCATTCTGAAAGCTGTAAAGTATTAAACAAATGTAACAAATTCCTGACGTCTAACCTTCCCTAGGTAGACTCAACCTCACTCCCATCTAATCAACTGATCACACAAAACTCAGAGAAACAGATGAATCTATGCAGGTCTTTGGATTTCCTTGAGTATCAGGATGGTCCTTGAGGTAGCCCAGAATACTGAACTTTACTGAATGATATTCTAATCAGGAGACTTGTCCTTTGGTCCCTCCTGCTTTCTCAGTAACAGGTGACTGCTCACTCTTTCTGATCTATTGGCAGCTTCCCAGTCTGCTGATTATTAAGCATTTACTATCTATGCACCATGACATGCTAAATGTCATGGGAGAAATCAATGTTAAGTAAGCAACAATTATTATCTTCAAGTAATCCATAATCCAGTGAAGAAGACAGACATAATCAATTAAATGTAAGGTCAAAAGTGAAAAAAGTAAAGGCATATATAGAATGCCATGGGGCACAGAGTAGATATCAAATTGTTACCTTTTTTTCCCTATAGTAATTTTCCAGGAAGGCTTACCAAAAACTGACATATGGATTTATTTTCAGAAGCAACCCATATTGAAAAAAATATAGAATGAAATAGTATGAGAATGGTTATTATTCCTAACATTATCAAAAACCAAACTTTCCAAATATCTCCATATGAGACTAGTTTTGTTTTAATTATACATTGTTCAGAAAACGCAGAATGACAAAAAAACTTTTGCCTTTACCTTGGTCAATAAATCATAAATTAAATTTTACATACATCCATTAGGGAAAAAATGCACTGCAAAAAAATCTTTTTAATCATTAAGGTATTTCCCTTTAATTTAATGGATATTTAAAATTAATTATTTTAATTTTACTAATCAAAGGAACATCTATTTGTATCTGACAAATTAAAGTGCATACATATGAGCCACTTTCAATCAATAGGAAATATCTGAAGTATTTAAGGATTTACATTTTCTTTACAACTCCAATAACTCTACAGGCACCCAGAGATTTGAAGTATGTAATTTGAGAGTCACTAGTCTAGGTGGGCTACAGTTCAGAAAAGGAATAAGAACAGTTTGGATCTCTGGGGCACTGAAAAAGAATTAGAAAGTATATGAAAAGCTAGAAAGGAAATGAGAATAGTCACAGGTGTTTTACACTCAGTCAGTCTGTATGAGTCTCTAATACAGAAAATTAAAATTACTAGGGACATTAATGATTTTCTTTCTTGGTCCTTCTCATTTTACAATGAGGAAACTGCAACTCAGGGAATTTAAAATACTGCTAAGAGTTACCAAGCAATATTACCAAAGTAAGACCTAGGTTTCATGGATAAAACAAGTATATTGTTTTATCCAACCCATTAAATTAAAGGAAAATGCCTTAATAATTAAAAAGATTTTTGTAGGGCATTTTTTTCTAAGATACTTGTAAAACGTAATGTGATTTATCGACCAAGGTAAAGGCAAATTTTGATGTTATTTGTATAGAAAAGAAGACAAATTACAAAGAATATAAAATCTATATTGATAGTAACCTGTATACAAATAAATTTGATCGGAAACTTGAAAATATAAATAGACACATTTTCCTTTCCGAGAATGGGAACCTGAAATAAACTACAAACAAATTAAAGCTTGCTTCCTCCAAGAAAGATTTGTGTCTATAGCTCATTGAGCATTCTAAGTCAGAATAATTATGCAGGAGAAAAAACATTGGACAATACAGGAACTGACACTTCATCCCTATTCCTACAATAATTACTTGGCTTTATTTCCTAAAGTCTTAGTTGAGGAGCTAATTTCCTTTCTGTTGTTCTGACTATAAATGAGATTGTCATTTGCTTCTGCTTAACTCTGATTAAAAGTAAAAACCACTTAAGTATGACTATTTAATCCAGTTTTGATCAAAATCACCTATCACCACCAATAATAGAATTTAAAACATGTATTATATATTTATCTAAGATTCTTTGTGTGGCTCAAACAAGGAAACAAGTACTACATTGCATCTCTGTAAAGCGCACTTATATTCTTTAACAGAATAGACCAGTGCTGGGTTTTGTCACTCGTAGTTCAAAGTTCAGGAGGGACAGGCACTTACATCATTTTAAAAGAGACAGTGGAGCTGGAGCCCTTCATAGAGACATGTCATTTATCACAACAACACTGGGATGAGACCCTCCCTCCCAAAGCCATCAGACATTGTAACTACTGAATCAACACCACAGAATAAATATGTATAGTAAGTTAAAGATATAAAATAAGAATATGAAACAGAATAGAAATAAGTGTAACAAAATTTAAAACATAATGAAAAGTTAAACCACAAAATGACGCAGCTTAAATAAAAGTTATTAAATTGGGAGCTAGATATTGACTTAGGCATAGAAAATATTTAAAAAGTATTAAGAAATATAGAATGTATAAAGACAAAACCTATTGTAAGTTAGTAGGAGTCCTAGAAGGACTTGGCAATGGGAAGAAAACGGCAGTGTGAAAAACAAAACAAAATAAAACAGAGCTTTACTAGGTAAAGTTCCAGAAATCAGAGTTCAGACCTGGGAAAGAAGCTGGTATAAAGGGGGAATCATGCCAGTGTAAGAACCAAAGAGAAGTAAAACCAAAATTCAAAGTATAAACTGCCCAAATCACTGTTAACAACTACAGTAAGCATGATGGAGTATATTCCAAGGGACACAAAGGAAAAGCTAACAGAGACCACAAAGGAAATCTACTCTTGAAAGGTAGACAATATGGAGCCAGATCTGTGAGGTTGCTGCTTTTCTTGACTTAGTGTCATACCCAGAAAACCCAACAACCTTCAAGCAAGATTTTAAAATAAAAATAAGAGCTCTTCATAAACACATCATACTCGAACTGCTGAAAGCCAAAGATAAACAGAAAATCTTGAAAGCAGCAGAGAAAAATGGCACATTATATGCAGAATAACAAGGATTAGATAACAGATGATTTATCAGAAACTCTCCAAGCCAGAAGATACTGAAATGACATAGTCATAGGGCTGAAGGAAAAAAGTTGTCAACTAAGAATTCTATAACCTGGGAAGAGAAACTCCAAGATAAAATAAATAAATTTTCATATAAATGAAAACAGAGAATTTATAGCTCATAGAGCTGCATTACAAGAAGTACTAAAGAAAAATACTCTAGAGAGCAACTGAATCTACAAAAAGAAATTTTAAAAACCAAAAATGGTAAAGGTGTGAATATATATCAGCAAAGACACAGAAGACTGAATGACACTAATAACCACATCAACCTAAATAGTAACTGGGTGAGGTGGTGGATATGTTAACTAACCTTATTGTGGTAATCATTTCACATATATATGTATACCAGATCATCATGTTGTACATCTTAAATTTACACAATGTTATATGTCAATTATATCCCAATAAAACTAGGGAGAATATAACCTCATTAACCTAATTGCCAATTATATAGCACTACCTCCAATAACTGAAGATGAACATTATTTTGAAGTGCTCATAAAATGTACATAGAGAGACCATATGATGAGCCATAAAATAAATCTTTAAAACATTTGAAAAGATGGAAATTGTATATAGTATGTCCCTGACCAAAGTGGAATTCAATTATAAATCACCAAAAACAATAAATGTAGAAAAGCTCCAGATATCTGGAAATTAAACAACTTACATTTAAACAACTCATGGGTTAAGAAATCACAAAGAAAATTAGAAAACATTTTGAACCATTCATAATAAAAGCACAACACATCAACATCTTTGGGATGCAGCTAAAGCAATACTTACAAGGAAATTTTAGTCATTAAATGCTTATATAAGAAAAGAAAGTCTCACATAGATGGCCAAAAAGCACATGAAAAGCTGCTCAACATCACTAATTATTAGAGAAATGCAAATCAAAACTACAATGAGGTATCACCTCACACCGGTTAGAATGGCCATCATTAAAATGTCTACAAACAATACTTGCTGGAGAGGGTGTGGAAAAAAGGGAACCCTCCTACACTGTTGGTGGGAATGTAAACTGGTACAACCACTATGGAGAAGAGTATGGAGGTTTCTTAAAAAACTAAAAATAGAACTACCATATGACTCTGCAATCCCACTCCTGGGCATATATCCAGAGAAAACCGGAACTCAAAAAGATACATGCACCCCAATGTTCACTGCAGCACTTATTTACAATAGGCAGGACATGGAAGCAACCTAAATGTCCATCAAAAGAGGAATGGATAAACAAGATATGGGGTGTGTGTGTGTGTGTGTGTGTGTAATGGAATATATCTATCTGTAATGGAATATTAGCCATAAAAAGGAAAGAAAGAATGCCATTTACAGCAACATGGATGGACCTAGAGATTGTCATACTGAGTGAAATAAGTCAGATAGAGAAAGACAAATATCATGTGATATTGCTTATATGTGTAATCTAAAAAAAAAAAAGGTACAAATGAGCTTATTTACAAAACAGAAATAGACTCAGATATAGAAAACAAACTTATGGTTACCAGGGGGCAAAGCAGGGTGGAGAGGGGAGGGATAAATTGGGAGACTGGGATTGACAAATACACACTACTGTATATAAAATAGGTAACTAATAAGGACCTACTATATAGCACAGGGAACTCTTCTCAATATTTTGTAATGACCTATATGGGAAAAGAATCTTAAAAAGAGCTGATATATGTATATGTATAGCTGATATACTTTGCTGTACAGCAGAAACTAACAGAACACTGTAAATCAACTATACGCTAATAAATGTTTTTTTAAAAATTATATATGTTTAGGTTATACAACATGATTCTTTAGTTTGTACAATGTAATGATTTAATAAATGTATACATTGTGGGGAAAAAAAAGAAAGAAAAGTCTCAAATCAATGATCCAAACTTCTCCACTATAAACTAGAAAAAGGACAGTCAATTACATCCAAAGCAAGCAGAAGAAAGGAAATAAATACAAAACTGAAAACAGAACACCAATAAATAAAATTAATGGAATCAAAATTTGTTCTTTAAAAAGATCAATAAGATTGAAGACCTCTAGTAAGGCTGGTCAGGAAAAAAGAAAAACACGAATTATCAGTACCAGGCATGAAAGCAAGGAAATGACTACAGATCTTATAAACATTGTGAACAACTTATACCAATAAATTAGAACACTTAAATTAAAAGAAAAATTCCTTTGAAAGACACAAATAATCAAAGCTTACTCAAGAAAAAATACATAACCTGAATAAATCTATACCTATTAAAGAAACAGAATCCATATTTGAAACCTTTCTCACAAAGAAAACCAGCTTCACTGGTGAGTTCTACAAAATATTTACATAAGAAATACCAATTTTACACACAATCTTTCAAAAAATTGAAGAGTAAGAAATACATCCCAACTTATTTTATGAGGTGAGCCTTATTGTGATATCAAAAATTAGACAAAGATATCACAAAAACTACAGAACAATGTTCCTCAAAAAATATAAATGCAAAAAATAAATGTAAAATATAAAAGTTCATGAGAAAATTTTAAAGGAACAGAGAGAATACAAAAAGAAAGGAAGCTGTTGGATACCCAATTTCTACTGGAAGGAAGCAGCTTGACAAAATTACTCAGATACCTGCACATGCTATCTTTCATGAAAAAGGAAATACGACCAACAGGGTAAAACCCAAAGCAGAAAGAGCATCACCAAGACACTCCAGAGCACAAATGAGAGCTCAGGAGCACAGCAGAGAGCTGTGAAGGATTATTCCCAACCTGAAACCTTATCAAGGAACTCAGGCTACAGTTTGCCTGGCTAAATTTCAGAACTGCATTGGACCAATGATTCTTTTTTATCTTCCATTTTTGCCCTTTTTGAGAATGCCTATAATTTGTTAGCCTGTACTTGTCCCACAATTGTATGTAGGGAGTGTTGGGTGTTGGGATTATACAAATTGTCTTTTAGCTTTACAGGTCCACACAAAGATTAATTTTGCCCCAAGAGTCACACTTAAAGGATTATACCCAGGGGCCTCATTTGCATGTGATTTAGATAACTTAAATGTTGAGATTTTGAGATAATGAGATTTAGAGAAGATTCTGGATTTGACCCAGTGCTGTAATAGGGGGAGAGACCCATGGAATCCTTGGGAGGGAATGAATGTGTTGCGCATTTGACAGGGGCTTGAAGTTTTGGGAGTCAGATGGCAGACTGTGGTAAGCAGAATTATAAAATATCCCCCAAGGATTACCACCCGCCTCTACACATGCCCTCTATAATTCCTGGGACCTTAATATGATGGATTTTATTCCAGTGATTAGGTTATGTTACAGGCAGATATCGAGGTGGATCTGACCAAATCACATGAACATATAAAAGCAGAGAATTTTCTTCAGCTAGCCACAGAGGAGACAGTCAGATTTTCAGAGCATAAGGAGGATTTGATATGTCATTGCTGGCTTGAAGATTGAGGTTATTAACGTGCCTTACCTAGAATTATAGAAGATGGAAATGGGGGTGATAAGGAAGGAGAAAGAGGGAGAGTTATAGGATCCAATTATATGTAAAATTATACGTCTGTGGGTGTGAATGAATGCACGAAAGATGCATTAAAAGTCAAGCTAAAATGTTAGTGGTAGTTATTTAGGGATGGTGAGACTTCAGGAGATCTTAAATTTCTTATATTTGTATGTATCATTTTAATACTTTAGAGATGTATTATTTATTTAATACTGAAGAAAATGTAACTGTTTTTATTGTGGAGAAAATAAAATTTAACTCTAATTGTTTTTAAAATAACACACAAAAAAGAAATTGTGATATTACAAATAAAATAAGACACTGCAAGATGGGGGCAGGGGTTAAGGTGGGAGAGAGACAGAGATTCTGTAAATCAATAAGAACAAAGTCAAACAACCAAAGAGAAAAAAACAGCAATGGACATAAACACAAAATTTTTCACAAAAGTAAAACTCAATATTAAAAAAGTATTTTCCAAACTTCTAATAATTTTTAAAATAGAAATATGTCTAAAATTTCCTGGTGCATATTAGTTAATAAAGCCTCCCTTTATTTTACTAATTTTACTATTATTACTAAGCTGCCAAAGTTCTATTAGGGGATCATTTGTTTGATCATAATTTCATGAGGAACAGAACTCTAACACTAGATCTATACCTAACAATAGATCAAACCAAGGTGCAGTTGAACCAGTCATTTTAGCTCTCTACAAGATTAATACCAATCAGTACAATATTGATTAGAAAACAGGGTCAGATATAGATTGAGAAGCTGGAGGAAATGATTGGCTCAACCTGATTCTATAACCAGTATAGAAGTGGCCCAAGGGAAGTGAAACAGCAAAATCCTTCCAAAGTGTCAGATGAATTAAATTAATTTAGAATCCTACCCTTCAACTTTTCTTTGATTATTAATCCTCACTTCGCTTCCCGGAAAGACTTTTGCTTTTAATTCTGCCTTTTTGGCTCAGAAATGACAACATCATTTCTGAAGTTTTACTGTATCCATTTTCCAAAGAGCAGGTCTGATCTATTCAGGCAATACAATAAAGGGGATGTAGTTTCCCCTATGATGAATTAAGAATCAGAATTTAAAATCCAGAGAAGGCAAATTTGGTAGACTCAAGACTGCTGCATGAGAAAGGACAAAAATGTAATATCCTAAAATTTTATAAACTACAATATTACTACCTAATATACATTTTCCTGAAATTTGAGTCTTTATAATGAATGGATACCTTTAAATACCCTGTGGCATATGAAAATGTTGATTCATTTCTATACGATTATAATTCACTACTAGAATTGGAATGCTTCAATGGTATGACTGTGATATACAAATAGAGGATACAGTGTGCTTTCATGGTATTTAAAATGCAGTAGGTAAAGATATTCAGTCTTCTTTTTTTATCTGCTTAAGCCAGTCCCCATATTGACACATGGCATTGTGGATGCAGTAATTTGTGGTCAGTGAAGGAGACTGAAATAACACAATCTGGGTACCCAAAGTAGCAGGATTCTAAATATCCTGCAAAGCAAATGACTCTAATATTCTGCTTACAAGTAATGGCATCCAACTCGTATCGCAGAGTTATACATACATAATGTCTGCTGCTCTATAAAGTTTAGCAAGCAGCCTTCACAATAAGGAAGGGCAAAATTCTATTTGAAAACTTTTTTTCCCCAAGTTAGAGGAAAGAACTAGAATACCCCTACAGAACTCTCTGCATCTAAGCCTTAGCACAGCAACGTGGGAGAGGTAATCTGAGCATGCCTGCAGAGGAAAGGATGTAGATCCCATTATTCATGGATACCACCTGCTGGTAGACATGTGGTGTTGCTACACAGAGAAGGGCACAGAGGGGAAATGCACAAAGAAATGGAAAGACCAGAGGACACCAAATACAGAAATAACAATATTTAGAAAAGAGTGATGAACTTCAGCAGGTTTTATAGCAACCTGGTGACAACATCTCACTCCTTTAAGAACTTTTCTAACAAGATTCTGAGTTTTGACTTTGAAACGTCTGTAGTAGTAGTGACACGTAGTCATTGGCTCCACTTTATAATTTTTAAGTACAAATAATTGTATATAAATCCAAGACTTATAGCTATTAACTCTTATTTATAGAGCAATGATTCTCAAAGGGGACAATTTCGCCACTCATTGGGAAACTGGTCAGTGTCTGGAGACAACTTTAGTTGTCACATGGGGGAGGTGCTACTGACATCTAGTGGGTAGAGGCCAGGGGTGCTGCTAAACATCCTGCATTACACAGGCCAGCCTCCACATCAAAGAATAATCCAGCCCAAAATGAAAATAGTGTCAAAAAAAAAATAAAGTATTACATACTTCTACCATTAAAAAAAAAAAAGAAAATGGTGTCAAACTTGAGAAATCCTGACCTGGAGGAACCAATTCAAAGATAAAAACACTCTAATATTAAACTACAACACTTACACCTTCTGGCTTTTATTTAATAAACATTTATGTAGCACTTACTATGCATCCAGTGCTAAGAACTTTACCAACATTAACATAGTTTATTCTTATAACAATCTTAAGAGGTATATATTATTAATAGCCCCATTTTAAAACTAGGGAATCTGAAACACAAAGAGGTTAAACAGCTTGTCTAAGATGTCAGAACTAGCAAGTGCTGGAGCCATAATTTGAATCCAGGGAGCCTGGCTCCACAGTCCATTGCCTGAACTAGGAAACTATGCTGATCACCTTTCAGCAGACATATTCTTTTAATTGAAGGAGATAGCCAAAAGTAGGATTGCTGTTTCAATGATTTTCCTGCCCACCTCGAGATTTTCTGCTAGAACCTGATGAAGTCAATGTATTGACAGTCAGTGCACTCTTTGGTGTCCCTGTTTCAAGGCAGTAGACTGGGATAGCAAGAAAAACAAAACTTTGGATTTTAAAATTCAAAAGATATGAGTTCAAACTCTACTTCTATCCCTTAACTCTATGTCCTTCACCAACTTTCTACGCCTCAGTTTCCTTCTTGTAAAACAGAATTATTAATACTTGTAGACTTGTTGCAAGGAATAGAGATATGCGGTGTGCATAGGGCATAGAACATATTAAAAGCCATTAAAAGCCATTACAGCCAATAAAAGTGGTTATTCTAAGTATCTGTCTATGTAATAGACTGGAATTTCTTACTAATATCCAGCTGGTTCCACATTTTCTCTTCCTTGTACTTCTCTACCTCCGTGCCCATTCAAATCTGAATATCTAATCATAGAAAGATTCTGACCCTCCTAGTTTGCCCCACTAAATGAAGTTAATTCTTCCATTTCCCTGGTTATGTAACAAGTAGAGTCACCAGGAAAATGCATATAGAAATACCTCTCTGTGGTTGTGGTATGAGTCTCTTGAAAAAAGTTTCTTTATTCTCCTTGTTGCTATGTTGGATTCTTTATCTTAGCTAGTTCAGATACAAATTCATGTCTCCTATATTATTCCTTTATCTGAAGCAAGACAACTCCCTGGTTTCAGATGGAAAATAACACTATACATCATTCAATTTGTGTGTTACAATGTCAAATTTGACTCATTAGATTGCCAGTAGTAGAAAACCCACCCAAGGTAGCTCGGTAAGAAAAGGCATTTATGTATTAATTCATACCATTGGGAAGTTTGGAAATGTAGCTAGGTCCCGGGGTTTCAAGCATGGCTAGATAGAGGATACTACCTCTTTGGCCATCTCTTAGAACCTCCTGTCTCTACTGGCTTTCTCTTTGGTTTCTTCAGAATAAATAAGATGATCAGTGGTAATCCCTATACCCCACACATACAGGCTAATGGCTCTGTTTTTCAGAGCCTTCACTAACACTTATAGCTGAAAAAAAAAAAAAAAGAAAGAAAAACCTGAGAGACTCTGATCAGCCTGAGTAGGCCACATGCCTATGGCTGAACAATCAAAGTGGCCAGTGAGATATGTTACTCTGATTTACCTGATCTATGTCATGTTCCCTGTCCCTCTGTGGCCAGAAAGGGGAGAGCTATCCTCAATTAATCACAGAAAAAGTTTCCAATAAGAACAAAAGTTTCATCACCAGAAAAGATTGCAGACACATGCTGTCCACTACCATCACCAAAGAATTCAAGCTTGGTTTATAAGGGAAAAAGTTTTGGTTCTGTACTTGCATATACTAGATTCCAAAATCAAGGCTATTTTTAATGTTCTCATTCTCTTGTCTTGAGAATTTATCTTGATCCAAAAGATTAAATGTTGTAGAAGTACTTGAAGAACCATATGAGAAAAATATATTCAACCACTAGGACAGGGCTAAAGCCAATGGCAGGAATGGGAATGGATAGAAACCTAGTTACAGGGAAGGGAAGCCTAGCCAAGAACGGCACAGGATTTGTAAAATATAGTGACAGGTAAAAAGTTGTTTCCAGATAAGCAGTTGCCATCTGAGAAGTTTAGTAAGGTAAGAGTCAAGCAAACTAAAATATATGGGTTGGCAGGCATCAGTAGTAAGACTAAGCAAGTCCAAAAACCTATCCCACCCCTACGTGACTATTTTCTATAGCCTTATACCCACAAAGGCTAGAGTAACAGAGGAAAACCCAAGAGTATAGAGACCAACATTATAAAAGGAGGTTATAAAGGGGCCTTTTGTAATGCAACAAAGGGTGGATTAGAGACATTCTTCCAACATTAAAAAAAAAAGTAAATAAAAGCTCCTTAAGGAAAGATAGATATTTTTAATGCTATATCACCAGAACTTTTATTAATCAACATAATAAAGAAATAAATGACAATCTTTATCTGCAATAGTAAAGGAATACTACTAATTAGTCTTTCAGATTCTTCCTTTTGCGAGAATGACATCAGGGAGGTTTCTGTTCCTTCCCCCTCGGTTTTCAAGATCTGAAAACCCTCTCTCCCACCCGTTATGCAATGACAGAATAAGAAGTGACTGAGGATGACTAACAACCCAAGCTAGAAGACAGACTTTTCAGCAGGAACCAAAAAATTAAAAAGCACAGAGAGCTCTAGGGGCTGACAGAAAGAAAGGGTAGTGAAGAGAGTATAGAACTAAGAATCAAAGCCAGAAGGCAAAAGCATGGGGACGAGCTGAACGTGTCAGAGAATCCAGTTTTGAACATTCATCACCCTGTGGACTCTGTATGTATTGGAATACGACATTTAAAACACAACTTCCAGTGAAACAAACAAAACGATCTTATAATCGTGAAGGACACATGGTTCTATCGAGACAAATTTTAGGAGGAATACTGTGAGTAAAAAAAAAAAAAAATGGGGGAATTCCCTGGCAGTCCAGTAGTTATGACTCGTGCTTTCCCTGCCAAGGGCCTGGGCTCAATCCCCTGGTCAGGGAACTAATATCCCACAAGCCACCAGGCGGGGGGAATCCAAATACTGTTTTCATCAATTACTAATTTAGAGAATTTACTTCCATCTTTTATGTCAGCCTGTTGAAAGAAAACTATAATTGATACCACTGTAATCTCAAGGCACTTTGCCTTCAGCCTCTAAATATACCATAATGCTTGGTTTTCACTGCCATGTTTATAATCATGATTCCTTAAACCCAAGAAATGAGAACCACTGGGACAGATGTTGGACTTTCTTATAAAAAATGTTGAACGTATGTTCTCTTAAGGTAATCCTACCTCTTGAAAAATTTGCTCTTCAACTTTCTTGACTCTTCAAGTTGGAGGCTGAGATAACAATAGATCATAAGTAATTCCCACAAGTGGAATTTTTTTTTTTTTTTTTTTTTGCGGTAAGCGGGCCTCTCACTGTTGTGGCCTGTCCCGTTGCGGAGCACAGGCTCCGGACGCGCAGGCTCAGCGGCCATGGCTCACGGGCCCAGCCGCCCCGCGGCATGTGGGATCTTCCCGGACCAGGGCACGAACCCGTGTCCCCTGCATCGGCAGGCGGACTCTCAACCACTTCGCCACCAGGTAAGCCCCCACAAGTGGAAGTTTTGAAAAATTATAAAAACATGTTAGGCATGTAGCCATACTCTCATCAGCTTATTGATTTCACTTATGAAGCTTATATCCCTGGGGAAAGATTCATGGAGTTGGTGTGATGGACTCCTTTAATAACGTAATCATTTTATGATGAGTCCTGGTTTTAAAGGAAGTTAGGACATGGAAACCATAATATGATAAACTTCTCACAGTAGCTTTTCCCTACTCCCATTTGCTTCGTAAATAAAGAAGACCCTTCAAAAGAACCAAAGATTATTAAAATTATCATTTTCATCAATATACGCTCAATTCTCAGGTGGATAACCGGCTTCAATTAAGAGACTGATAAGTTTCCGATTCAAGATGGCGACCTTACAGGACCCTGAACTCACCTCCTCCCACAGACACACCAAATCTATGGCTACATATGGAACAACATCCTCTGAAAAAAGGTAAAAACTGGCTGAGCCACTCCTACGGTCCACATTGAAGCAGGTAAGAGAGGCTGGGTCACAATCTCGCCACAAACCCCACCAGCCCCGCCTCCCCCACCCGCGTGTGGAGACCCACAGCTGCTCACTGAGGAGAAAAGGCTTTGAACCCCACATGGGGCACCCGCCACTTTTAACACCTGCACCTGCGAGACGGCCCTCAAAACACGCAGCGTTGTAAACCTACAGGGCTCTGTCCACAAGCCCCACGCTCCACGAGGCTCTAGGGCCGTGGCTCTTAAAGGGCTCACGCGCTGGGACTCACCAGCCCCAAGGCCCCAGGCGAAGCGCCAATCCAGGGTGCCGGACTTGGTGTGGGGGAGGCCCATTTGGTTGTTTGGAGTGTTGGCGGGGGTAGGCATCTGATCTGACCGGCATTTGGGGGCCTGCTGGCACTCTCCGGGCGAGACTAGGCGCCGCCATCTTCGCTCGCCCTTCGCCGCTTCCGGGGGCCGGGATCCCCGGATTGGAGCTTTTATGTGCGTCTGGCGCCCAGTCTACGGCCGCCGGTGGTGGAGGGGCGGGGGGGCCGCTACTTGATCGCGCGGTTCTGGTGGCCAGAGTGGCTTGCGTTCCTGGGTCCCATGGGGGCGTGGCAATCTGCGAGGTGGTTCTTGGCAGGCTACCACCCGGGGCAGGGCAGTGCATAGAGAGCAGTTGGAGGTGCCCGCAGGCTCTCTGTGAAGGCGGCCTCTTTGCCAGCGTTGGAGCTCTGGCCTGAGGGTTAGGCACACCCACAGGGCCCTGTGGGCGTGGATGTACTCTCAGGGAAGTAGGCTAGTGCACCATCTTCTTTGCCTCTCCCTCTGCCTCACTATAGCTGGCAGGTAGCTCCCAGACAGGAGCTTAGACTCTCATCTTGAGCCCCAGATTTGGGGATTGCTGCCCAGGGGACACCTCAAGATGGTGACCAATGAGGTATAGGCATGCAGTCCCATAGGACTGTATATACTTGCATGCTTTATCTTTTTTTTTTTTGGAAGAATAGTTGATTTAAAAGTTGTGTTAATTACTGCTGTACAGCAAAGTGATTCAGTTATACATATATACATATTTTAAATATTCTTTTCCATTACGGTTTATCATAGGATATTGAATATAGTTCCCTGTGCTATACAGTAGGACCTTGCTGTTTATCCATCCTAGATATAAAAGCTTACATCTGCTAACTCCAACCTCCCTCTCCATCTCTCCCCCAACCCCCTGCCCCTTGGCAACCACCAGTCCATTCTCTATGTCTGTTTCTATTCTGTTCTGTTCCTGTTTCACAGATAGGTTCATTTGTGTCATACTTTAGATTCCACATATAAGTGATATCATATGGTATTTGTCTTTGTGACTTACTTCACTTAGTATGATAATCTCTAGTTGCATCCATGTTGCAGCAAATGGCATTATTTTGTTCTTTTTTATGACTGGGTAATATTCCATTGTGTGTATGTACCACATCTTCTTTATCCACTCATCTGTCAATAGACATTTAGGTTGTTTCCATGTCTTGGCTATTATGACTAGTGCTGCTATGAACATAGGGGTGCATGTATCTTTTTTAATTATAGTTTTGCCCAGATATATGCCCAGGAGTGGGACTGCTAAATCATACATTCCATTTTTAGTTTTCTAAGGAAACTCCATAATGTTTTCCACAGTGGTTGCACCAACCTACATTCCCACCAACAGTGTAGGAGGGTTCCCTTTTCTCCACACCCTCTCCAGCATTTGTTATTTGCAGCCTTTTTAATGATGGCCATTCTGACTGGTGTGAGGCGGTACCTCACTGTAGTTTTTGATTTGCATTTCTCTAATAATTAGTGATGTTGAGCATCTTTTCATGTGCCTATTGGCCATCTGTATATGTGCATACTTTAAAAGCTGTAGCCTAAAGGTCTGGCTTCTTAATCACATACCACGAGCTAGCACATTAGAAAACTCTAAATAAGAAAAATAATCTTCCGCAATCTCAGTAACAATCCTTGACTTTTTCATTTATGCCACTCTTGAGTCCTTGTCCGTGTTCATTTTCAGAATCTGTATTGACTTTTATCTTCTTGTATGGTGATTTTAAAATACAATATTTGTTTAACAAAGAAAGATCTCTCTTAAAGAGCTATGCATAAGTTCTACCAAACACAGCATTAGTTTCTAATATGTATATCATGAATAAATTTACGAATATCATGGGTTACCCTCCTTGTGTTTCTTGTGCTCTCCTGCAGTAGTTCATGGACTGACTTTGCTAATCGGTGCTTGTCAAAATCGATATTTTATATTCGTCTCTTCAATTCTTGCTTACTAACCTTCAGAGAGTCAGTGGTTCCCCGTGATATATTATTAAGAACAATTAACTTGCCATTTTATTTAAAAGAACAAAATTCTCATTTCAAAAGCTGTTCATGCATTTACCATTATCATGTGGGAATATTTTTAAAGCTGCTTTTAAATCTTTTGCGGTTCCCCTTCTAACTTTGCCAAATATAGTGTTAATAAATCTCTATAATAATTAATTTTAAACAAAGTTGCTTACTTTTTAAAACAAGTTTGGAATGTTTTACTTATATAAGCCTTTTTGTAAATGTAGAAAAACATTGGGCATCTTTGAAAGTAATATTTTTAAAAATTGACCTAATAAATTCTCTGGTGCATGAACTTGTATTAATACTTGTATAAATGCATACCACCACCTCTTCCATTACCATAAGGTTTAATGATTATGGTCTTAGAGTAACAGTAAACATTTCTTTTAAGTAAGCAGTACCCGATATCTTTTTGAGAACATTTAACTTGTTTTACTTGGAGGCAGTATGAGGCATTGGTGATTCTGATCATTTACATCAGATTAATTCTAATAAGTATCCTTCCTTAAAGTAAATGAGTTAACCTTACCACTAAATCTTATTTTGTTCTAAATGCTCTTTGTGGTCTTGACTCTTTGAATTACACATACCACATTGTAGCACATTAGAAAACACTAAGTAAGAAAAATAACCTTCCATACTCTCACCAGCAGTCTTTGACTTTGTCATTTACACCACTCTCCAGTCCCTGTCCACATTCATTTTTAAGTAGTTGTTGTAGAATTTTGAACTTTCCAGGCTCTATGGCAGGAATATAAGGAAGTTATTTTTCATCAGACCTCTTTTCCTCATTCTGCCCAAAGTTCATGAGTACGTCTTTTAATTACCTCTTTATTCTGAACGTGTTTTTCCTTAAAGAAATGTATTCCCATTAATGAAGCTTACACAGCACAATATTTACCATTGGTTAACATTCATCTTCCCATCCAATGATGTCCCATTTTTCCTGGCCCTGCATCTGATGTCCTATATAGATTTTTACCAAGTTCCACTCTAATTCTATGTTATCCTTTAAAATCATATGGTAGAAGAAAATATTCCCTCAAAATTGCTCAGACAAGATATACACCCAAGAGTTGGTCACTAAAGACCATTCTTTTTGGCATCATAACTCCTTTTCTGAAGAATGGAAAGCTCAACCAGATGGGACACAAAACAAAATATTATTAAGTACTATTCTAACTGCTTTTCATGTATTTTAACTTTTCAAACATTCACAATCCAATGATGTAAATACTACTATTAATTCCATTTTGCAAATAAGGAGACCGAGGCAGAGGAAGGTTAGACACATTTCCCAGTGTGAGCAATCTAGCTCCAGAGTCTATTGGTTTAATCACTGCACATGTTGCCTCTTGATATGATTAACATTGTCACCTTGACCTCGATTTCTAACAAATGTATCCACAGGGCTTAGTCATATTTGAGAATACCTAAATAGACATAAGCAACATCACCTTAGAATTTTCTAAAAATCTTGAGCTAAAAAAATATGATTAAATATTACATTTTTAACATTCCAGATTTTAAAAAGAATTTCAGGAATTGTCATTCAACTTCAGAAGTATTTGAGAAAATAGCAAGGGGATGATTGAAATATAGAGTAGCATCTTTCATTTAATTGTAGTCCTAAAACGTGGTACAGCAGACAAGGAATTAGAAGTCAGAAGACCTAGCTCTGGTCTTGGCATTGCCCCTAGATCTCTGTGTTAGTTTAGATAAGTCACTTTCTTTTTTAAATTAGTTTCTTCATCTGATTAAAAAAAAAATCTGAACAAAAGTGTATGCTTTGCCCATCTCACTGACTTGTTCTAAATACAAATGAGATAATGTGTTGGGAGCACTCTGTAAACTGTACAATGCTACATAATGGAACTTACTATCAAATATGGTTAAGAGCAGGCTCTAGTGTCTTTTTCATATACTTCCTAGCTATGACCTTGGCCAGGTTCTGTAGCCTCTCTAATATTTCATTTCCTCAACTTTAAAAAGTTTTAAGAAGGTTTTATGATAGAATTGACTTCCTAGGATTTTTGTCACCTTTTATAAGATAACACATGTATAATTTGAGTTTCCTCAGATGCAGGTTCTAAGACAAGGATTCAAGTGCAAGCAATTTAATGGAAGGTAGGGAAGTTATACAAAGAAGACAAGGACACAATGAAAGGTGCATTATCAGATAAATTACCACCCTGGGTTACTGGAACTTAATTCTGCTGAGGAGTTCTGAGTCTAAGGAATGGCATAGACAATATACCATATATGTTCTATATATAATCATTTTGCTTCATTAAAATAAGTTCTATTTACTCATCTTCAAGTTAACTAATCCTTTCACTTCTCATGTCCAGTTACCAACCCATCAAATGAATCTTCATTTCTTATATTAGACTTTTCACTTCTAGAATTTCCACCTGTTTCTCTCGTAACAGTTTCCACTTCACTGCTGTAATTCTCCAATTGTTCACCTGTCCTGGTTAATAACCTGTCCTGGTTATTACTGGTTATTATTTCTGCATAATAAATTCCACACTTAGCAGCTGAAAATAATCATTTTAGTTTGCTCATTATTTTATGGTAATTCAGGAAAAGCTCAGCTTTTGTTGTCTCACATGTGGTTCTAGTAAGATATCAGCTGGGACTGCAGTCCTCTGAAGTCTCAACTGGGCTGGATATCAAGATGACAACCCATAGCAGACAGTTGATGCTGGATGTCACCTGGGAGCTCAGCTAGGGCAATTGACCTAAATACCTGTATGTGCCTGCTCCAGGATAACAATCTGACAGTAATCCAACTCCTTACCTGGCATTTGGCTTCCCCCAGAGGAAGTATCCCAAGATGCTGCATGTTATTTTTCCTGATATAGCCTCAGAAGTTACATAGGATCACTTCAGCCTTACTCTGTTCGCACTGTCTGAAGCAGATAAAAACCTGTCCATATTTAAGGGGAGGTAAAATAGAGGTAGTTCTCAATGAAGAGTGTCAAAGAATTTTGGGACCATGTTTTAAAACCATTACATCCCCTTTATCTCTAAATTATTTAATATTTTGTCCTAGTTATTTTAAAGACCTCTTCAGCTAATTTCAACATCTGTGTTATGGATGGGTCTCCTTCAACTAGCTCTTTCTTCTCTCACCTGTGGGTGACATTGTCTTGCCTCTTCATATATACTGCAAGTTCTAACTAAATACCACATACTGTGTCTAAAAGGAACAGGAGGGACTAATATAGATAAAATTACTCTAGGAAGTGACATACTCCTTCTTCAGAGAAACCACTAGGTTGAGCTGCTGACTGAGTATAATCCATGGTTATGTAATCTGTCTTGGCTTTTAGTGCACTTTTATTGGATCCAGTTCACCACTGGGTTCAAATATTTTGATGGTGAGATCAGGTCTTTCCTGAGCGTAGGAAGATGCTGAAGATTTCTCTGTACTTTACAGCACAGCTGCCAGCACTACAGAGAGTGCTAGGGAGATTTCTTTGCTTTCTAACTTTCTACCTTTCTTCCCTGGACCCAGTTTTCCATGGGCTTATGCTTGGTGAAGGTTGCAAGCACCTCTGGAAAATCTCTCTGAGCTCTCCTGCTCTGCCCTCAGCCTCCAGCCACCTGTTTCCTTGCACTTGATGAGGGCTCAGTATACCTTGAGGATATACCTCTCAGCTTTCTTTCCCTGTACCTCACATTCATACACTGTTGCTGTGCATACAACAAAGGTCCCATGGGAAAGAATTTATGGCTATGTGTGGAGTTGCTTTGTCACTGGGATTTTCAGAAATCTAAACACTCATTGCCATCTACATATAGCCATTAAAAGTTCATTAAAAATTTGGCTGTTCTCCTTACTCCCATCTATTGGAAGCTTCTCCCACCACAGCCCCAGGGATGATAGCAAGGCACAGACATCTGCTCTCCTAAAAAGGGCTAATTTCTTTCTAGAATTTAACTCACTAGAATTGTTTTACATTCTCAGCTCTCTGAAGAGTTTCTGAAAGACTATGATTTTATAGTAGCTTATATGACATGTTTTCGTTGTTAGGGATGGGAATGACGATCTCTTTTAATGTGCTACATCAGGAACTGATTGAATGGGAAAATTTTCCCTGCTATATATAGCATGACCTTACTCCACAATGCTAAGGGTCTGCAATGTGATTCTTCTACTGGGGCTCACTAGAGACTCCACACATTATATAATTTGACAACATATCCCTGGTGCAAGGCTATAAATGTCTATTTTTGTTCATCCCAAGTGAATGTAAAATGCTTCTAATCCTTTTTCTTGATTGGGATTGAAAGAAACATTCTTGTGAGATCAATAGTCTCATACAATGTGTCAGTGTATTGATCTCTTCTAATAAATATATAATATCTGGCATGGCAGCTGTACTTGGGGCTATCACTTTATTAAGTTTTTGGAAGTGTACCATTAGGCACCATGATCCATCTTGTTTTGTCAGGGCAGTATCTGCATTCTTTAGTTTTTGAAAGTGGCACTAATCTCTGCCAGTATACCTAGGATGCTTCTGATTTATGATCTTGCATGGTGGGATGCATTTTAAGGGGCTTTCACATGTCCTCTCCCACTCTAATGGATATTATTATAAAAGTCAAGGAATCAACAGAGAGTTCCATCAGTTGCTAGATATATCCATCCTTTTAAGCACATAGGTATTAGATAAATAACTACAGGTTGATCCAGAGAGCCACTGAATCAACTGTCAGACAGACTTAGGCCATGGCTCTATTTTATACCTACCTGGTCTCAGTACACTTCACTCAAACAAGAGAGTCATCATTGCATTCATGTATCTCAGAAGCAATCTCTGAGACAAGGTGAATTAGTTACCCTATTGCTGTGCAACAAAATATTAGCAGTTTAAAACAACAAGCATTTATTGTCTTCCATAATTTCTGAGAGTCAGGGATCCAGAAGCATTTTAGCTGTGTGATTCTGGGTTAGGACATCTCATGAATTTGCAGTAAGATGTTGCTAGAACTGGAGCCAGGGATGGGGGTCTGCTTTTTGATAGTTGACTCTCATAGCTGCTGGCAGGAGGCCCCAATTCCTTGATTCATAGATCTCTCAGTAGAGCTACTTAAGAATTCACATAACATGGCAGCTAGCTTGTTCCAGAGCAAGTGATCCAAGAGCGATAGCAAGGAGTATCCTATGATGTCTTTTACCCCTACACACAAAACATCATTTCTACCATATGCTATTGGTTAGAAGCAAGTCGCTAAATCTACACAAATTGTCAGAATTTGGCTACATCTTATAGGAGAAGTAGTGTTTGAGCGTTGTGGGCATATTTTAAAACCACCCCAGGAGGGTTTGAGTGCAAATAGTATAGTTGGAAGACAATCCTAGGAAACACCAGAAAAAGAGAAGAAAGTAAGAGAAGCAGAGAAGGAAAAGGTCCGGTAAAGGATACGTTACCAAGTAAGTAGGCAACTGAAGTATAACACCACTGGGAAAACACATCTTAGAGTTAGTTTTCCTACCCAAGGAGTGAGAGAGCAGAGTAAATATGCAATAGCTCCCATCAGTCATTGGTTGACAGCTATCATTTATGTCCACAAGTCATTGTCCAAAACCAATTAGTGGCCCCAGCCAACTTCAAGAGAACCAGAATGCCAAAAAGTGCAATTCTGCCATTTTCCAAGAAGAAGAAAAATATTCACCTGAAACAGAGGGTAACTGGTTATTGATGAACCCAACTGGAGATGACCACAGCTCTCAAGAATCAAAACTTAACCCTGGGAAAAGCAGGGCCTAGAGTTTTTTCCACAATGAGATATTGGAGAGATAATGACAACAAATGAGGATCCTGTGGGACTGGTCCTGAGGGAAAGGAGATGGTAAGATATAAACTTTGAGGTCACAGGGCCTGAGGGGAAGACATCAGACAAGGGGGTTTCCCTATCCCTCTGTTACCTTTACCAGTGAGTCAGAGAAGGCCTGATCCAACACCTAGAGATTGATTATTATCATCCTAGCACTCACTATGTGTTTCCTACATGATTAGCCACATTATCTATTCATACCACTATCTGGTAAGGCCCTTAATCCATAGCTTCCTTCACATTGCCTACAGAAGAAGCAATGCCTGAAGCTCTGCTGAGTCTCTTCTGCACCACCCCCATCAGGATACCCATTTTTTATAACCAAAGGTGCATCCTTGATAGCTACAGAGGCAGTGATATTACGTAAGAAAAGGAGGTGTTCCCAGCCATTGTACTTGGGAGGACCAGACTGTGATGAAAATCAACTCTGTTATTTTCAACTTTTCTCCTAACCAATGTATCTGGTTAATGAAATTCTCCATTTCCCACACCATCCTAGGTATCTGAAAATGTATTATGTCAAAGAAATGTGTATTGAGCTTCTAATAATCCCATTCATTTCTATCACTACTGGTTGAGTATTTTTCAAATGAGGATCTAGACCTTCTGTGATATTAGAGATTTTGTTACACTTTCCATGAGATTGACATTGCTAACCCCAGTGCCTTGCTCAATTCAAATGAAAGTCATTATATTTTGTCTCAGTCACCTTTCTGAATTTGTAATCTCAGAGGGAAAACGATTTCTTTTTTCACACCTTGGTCTATGGTTCTGTGCATTTTTAGAGAGCTCCTAAGTTTGTCAGTCACTTCAAATTTCACATAGCAGTGTTGGTTTTTAACCAAGAAAAAAATATGGGGAATATTTCTTTAAAGAAGCCATAATTAGCAATGTTGCCAAATTACATCAACATATTCAGCGTTGGGTTTTTGTGTGACTAGATGGATATTACCAGCTTCCACATTACCATAGAAGTAATCATCAAAATATAGTAAAAGATAGCATGTTTCTCTAATATGGGAAAGGGGGAATATTAGCCAAAGATCTGGCAGGTCCAGGACAGATTTTCCTCTAATCAAAAAAAAATAATTAAAGCTTTGAAACAAAGTAATAGGGCCAAGCAGAAAACAGATGATTTTTAACTCACTACTTCTTGACTTACCTCAGAGCTTTTAGGTTTTGTCCACCTAGAAGTTTCCTACTGAGAGGAAACTTCTTTCTGAGGAAGCAGAGTTCATATCAGTCCCACCTCTCCCTTGGTTATTCTTCATACTATTATTTCACTTTTCAATATTATTAATCACATTTAGGGATGATAATTCTGTGTCCTGGTTTATGACAAATAGCATAGACAGAGGAGGTAAGGAAAGTGTGAAGACTGGATGTTAACCACAGGGACTTTACTTTCATATGTCATTAAATTCATCTTTTACTTACATTATATTGATAGGTCATCTCTCTTCTCTGTTTCCCGAAAATCTTTCATAATTTGACGATGTGTTTCTACAACTGGCTCTAAAGCCCTTGTTGAAAATATTGTAAATATTCCTTGCACGGGTCAACTTATTTTTCAAAAAGTTTGCTGTGAGAGTGAGAGCATAGAAAGGGGAGATACTGGAAATATATGGTAAGCAACACAGCCTGGGCTCTGCCTATCAGAATGGATGTTCCGACTAATAAGAACCCTGGTCATATTAGTGCATCTATATCTGTGCCTGATTATGCAAACTGAAGATGAAGGTCAACAGGATAAATTATTGGGATGTAAGAATAATGATGAAGACATGTGTGTATTTTTTTAACATCTCAGCAAAGCTGATATGATGTAGGATTCTGAACTGTAGTGAGAAATACTACAGTCCTCATTCTCTGACCAAAAAGGAAAAAGAAAACAGTGAAAGAATCTTAAGATAATAAGATAGATGACTGATTTGAATGTAAAAAAATGTTTTATAATGACTAACATGGAATAACGGTCACCATTTCTAGGTCTCTAAATTTGTTGTAAGATTTTACTTGGTATGCAGTGCATACGCCAATGAATTCATGTCCCATGTCAGTAATCATTTCTCCATCAGATAATAGGACTTACATAAAGATGAGTTTCATATGAAAACTGATTTTAGTTTATTGCTAGCAATAGATAATTTGATGAAGTCTCCAGCTATGCAAAGGGACTGCCCACGATGAAAAGGACTCATTAATGCCAGTGAACGGTGGACAGGATGCTCAGTAATTCAAAGAAACTTTCCGAATTTCAAAATGGAAAAAAGCAGGGTGACCAAGGAGGAATAAGATACATTTTAAAGTCATTTCAAAAGAGTACATGCCCTAAGCTTTCCTGTACTCAAAATAAAAATCATCTATAATATTTTTAAGCTTTACATTGGATAGAAACAGGTCATGAGATAGCAAAAAAAGAAAAAAATGAACAAGAAATGAAAACGGCCACTCAGTGAACCCTGGGCCGTTTAAATTCTTGTTTGAGAAAGTAACCACAATTTCTCATTTGACCTTCTATCACTCCCAGTCACTCTTTAGATGTCTCTACAAGAAGAGAATGTGCTTTGTCCAAAAGATCCTTTCTGTTCACGAGATCCTGAACAACCCATGCCATATTCAATAGGCCTGTAGAAGACAGAATGTGTGTATTCTGAGAAAATGGCATATTTCATTTTCTTCCTTTCTTGTTAACTTTGATAGCACTCTTTCTTGCATCAAACTCTTTACAAAGAGGAAACCAGTATTTATAATCTCTTGCCACTTAGGTGTGTGTCTATCCAGTTAAGATGACAATTTTCTTGAGTTGAATCATTGATCCTTTGTAAAGCATAACATCTATAGAATCATATTATCATAAATCAGTTTTTCAAGACTGTTTTTCACCACATCTCAGTAAAAGATACATTTTTCACTATGACCCACTAAACATATTCATATTCTTACATATATTGAAACAAAGACCCTCACTATACAGTGAAAGCTAATATTCTTTATTCTGTGGTAGTGGGGATACTCTTACACTACTATTCTTTTATGTTTTAGTTTTAATTGCTTGTCATTACCTACCTACTAGATTGATCTTACAACCCATCTATGGCTTGTGTTTTTCAATTGGGAAACAATGCTGTAAAGATCTCAAGATATTATCTTGAACTTTGTTCCAAATGAGAAGAAATCAGGAAAAAGGGTTCTCTCCTAGAAATGATGAGTTCTTTAGAAAAAAAAAAAAAGCACTCTTTTCTCTGAGATGACCTACCAAGCCAAGTGAGTAGGAATCTGTTTCAGGCACAAGGGCATATCTAACTAAATACCTTTAGATTATCTCTAAAGCTTCATTGTCAAAGCCCAGAACATCACAATATTGTGGGGAACTCTATAATACCGCACTTGAATTCACCATGTAGTTCCCCTTTATTGTTTCCAGAGATGAAGTTATGCATTAAATGCAGAAGGACCAAAAGAGGCAAGTGCCTGGAATAAGGCCTTGAGGAAGAACAAGGGGCATCTTAAAGGCTGTGAGATAGCAGTATGACCCTGATATTGTGACATTATTATCAGCATCGTGCTATCAATATCCATGTCAAATAGGATGGGTGTTGCTGTGAGTAGCTGAGGGAAGTAAAAGCCACACAAAATGATCGTGTGTTTCTATAAGCCTACCAGGACATACTTAATACTAGCTTTATATTATGACAAAAAATATTTGTAATTTGGAGCATTTTCCTAGTGTCTACAATTGGTTAGCATTTACTTCATTTGAATTTGCCTTTGCTTTTTCTAATGTTCCACCGTATTCTTATGCCACAAGTTCCCAGGGATGCTTTCTCTGTTTTAACCATATGTAAAGAGTATATATATTCTTTTAAATTACAAATTAAAACTTTATGGACCCTAAAGCCCTTGTAAAAAAAAGAAACCACATGCACAGCAGACAGTGTTATTCTTCTCTTCCTAAAGAAAAGGTAACAAAACAGCATGACCAGAAGACTTTTCCTCATTTAGAATATTTTTTCTGGGAAAAACATTGTTTGTAGGGTCAGAAAAGGATTTAGTGGCATGGCTTACTCAATGTGGTCCATTATCTGGCATTATGCATTATCTGACTGTGGATTATATTCTAGTAAAAAGGGAGTAAAGGGATCACTTTTTAGAACCACATTATGTTATTCAGGCTTTTGTAGTGTTCATGCATATTGAAGAGAGAGTTTTGGATCCCCAAAGGTTTAATGCACCCATATTAAATAAAGAAGAGAATCTCTTCTTCCTAGTAGGCTTAATGTGGAGAGAAGAAAGACCAAGTGATAAGAAAATTCAATAATACTGAATTTAATAGGAACATGTCCAATCATTCCAAACAAATACATTTTGGTACACCTGAAAATTCTAATCAACTGAAAACAGATGTGTGAACACCAGGATCATCTTGTTGCACAAAGTCTCATGTTTATGTTCTCTCTGGCATAAAATGGGAAAGTAAGGAAAAGAAAACATATATAAATAAGGTATAAATGTACCTTCAACTCTCAACAAGATACAGAAACAAATAGGTCATTTTGCTGTTTTTTTTAAGTCTTTTAGTAGACTACCTCAGTGAGAAATATAGTTTATTTACAGTTAAAATATTTATATTCAATAGGATATGATTCAGTAAAATCAATACAAAGCACATTTAAATAATTACTTATTCAACAAGTAACTTGATATTTATCTTATGTCCTCTCACATCCAGATTTTTATTATTCATTTGAATGAAAGCTACTTGTTATTATAATTATATTAGAATTTTTTAGATGGATAAGTACTGCTTCTAAAAGCAAAGGCATAAATAAAATTAATCTGGATAATAAAAATATGTATTTGATGTGCATTTATACTTAAATATATATTCTGTGGTAATTGTGTGTGTGTGTGTGTGTGTGCTTACACTGGCAATATTACTTTTCTTTTCAGCATAAAATAAGCAATCTTTAGTTAAAGACAGCATTAGCACTTGTAATATTGCTGAGGTTAAATCTTTTCAATAGTGATATTGAGAGTCTTAGAGTTAACTGGATATTGAAAACAAACTTAATTACTTTAGTCTTAAAAGAGACCCTACATCATTTCTCACAAAGACATTGCAAGTCATGTGTGACTTGGTTCCAAATACTATAGGTCTATATTATTAATCTTTGAATGCCAGACCAAAACTTAGAATTAAAAACCTCCCAACTGCAAAGGTTTGATATAAGCTTGGTAGAATATCTGAGGTTGCTATTTGTTGTTAAAACAGTTTCTTTTTAATTATATAAGTGTTGCTCACTTTCTTAGACTGTGTAAAGCATACTGTTAATTAGTGTCATGAAAAGGCATCCGCTGAGTGGACAGGAAACATTAATATATGTGTGCTATTTGCCACAAACGACTCACGGTTCAGGAGCTCTGTTCAGACACTTCCCTGTGGCCTCTAAGAAGACCTGTTTGAAGTTTAGGCAAGACCAAGTCAGTAGGTATTAGAGTAAAATCTAAAATTCCTTTTTTGTTGTTGTTTTTGGTTTGACTTTCTTTGGTACGGTGAGAGTGGCATCTCAGTACATTGGACTGGCAAATTCTGGGAAGACGGAGGAAATGACCAAAATACAACTCATAGCCTGCTTTGGCTAAAAGCTGTTTGGTCCCACTGGATTAGGAAAAAGGACTCCTTCATACACCCCAAACTAGAATTCCTGGATTTTGAGACAAAACCCCAGTTAATATAAAATATTGCATCACCCACTTTGTCTCTTTTGTGCATGGATTCCTTTTAGGGGGCTGAAAGGGAACTAGGGGTATTTGTTTGGTATTCAGTGCGAACATTATATGTCTGACATTGTTTCAATAAGCCAGCAAGTACATGCCTAGGAATGGACATTTGGAGAACAAGTTACAACGTGGACAGATTCCTGTATTAAAAGTTGCTTTTTCCTTTTAAGCCTCAAAATGAAAGTGTACCTTTTAATATTAATGGGATTGGGGATCCAGCAAATGTATAAGACTATTTAAAAACCTGCTGAATGACAGTCACGTGGGAGGAACAGGCATCTGACCATGGCCAGAGCTAAGATATGTTTAGGGGAATATGGGGGACTTATTCTTAAGCTTCAGACTAAAGGAGAAGCTGCTGTTCTTGCAGCCTGAATCCCACAAGAAGTCAGCAGAGCTCTTGCTAAATTCTCAGTGGGTATTGAAGGCTGGAATTTGTTTCTAGGGTCAAGGGAGCATCAGTCCAAACCAAGGATATGGACATTGGTTGGTGTTGGGGATTTTGCCAACCTCACTTATTTTGTTTTGGTTTTCCCCTTTATTGATTTTTTTTTTTTTAATCAGCACTGAGAACTTTCACATTTCTACATGGGAAGTCAGGTTGTGCTCCAATTAGAAAAAAAAGGATGTAGTAGAAAAATAGTATTGTATTATAATAAAAACTTTTCATTATTTTTGAAAAAACATTTACGGAGCACCTAGTTATGTGCTAAACTAGAGTTCACAGCCCAAGAGAGTTGAGATGAGATCAGGAAATGAGAAGATAGGAGTTCAGCATGTGAGAAGGAGTACGGTTACAGCATGAGACGTTCAGAGGATACATTGCTTCAGACTTGGCCCTGAGAAACCAGTCTCCTGAAGGAAGCATCTGGGAGCACAGCTTTCAGCAGCAGAGACTTGATCAGCTCCTTCAGGCTTCCAAAACGATTGTAGGCGAGGGCAGACAATAGAACAATTAACCTCTTACTGTGAGATTTCTCTCAAACGTCTCTTAACGTCTGGAGGATTTGAGTGACAGCCTAGAAAAGCTGAAACCAAGAAACTCTCTCTATACAATATTTTCTCTATTTTTCTCCTATCTACTTTATTCCTTCAAATAATGCTAATGCTCTTTACTATCAGTTTCAGACTGGACCTAGATTTTAATATGTACTGATTTGGGGAAATTGCTTTGCTTGGGAATCATTGAATAAGAGAATCAACATTGAGAGTAAAAGTTGCTTCTGGATTCTGGGGTTATTTATAATTAAATCACATGGGTATCATTCCAGTGCTCTAGTCCTGTGTTATTGATATTCTGGAACCTCAAAAAGTTAGAATATATGAGAAACTGGTCATATTAGTTAATTACTGCTGCACAACAAACAACCCCCAAACAACTTTTATTTGCTCACAACTCTGTGGGGTGACAATTTAAGCAAGGACGGCTTGTTTCTATTCCATATGGTGGAAAACTGGGCTCACTCATGTGTTCACAGTTAGTTGGCAGGAGGGCCAGGGTCTGCCTCCTCCTAGATGGCCTCACTCACAAGGTTAGGAGTGGTTTGGGCTTTCAGCAGAGGTGCTTTAATTCTTTCCCACATGGCCTCTTCACACAGTTAATTCAGACTTCTTCACCCAGTGGCCAGATTTCAAGATGTCATGGCCCAATGCACAAACGCTCATCAAGCCTCTGCTTACACCACATATGTTGAAGTTTAATGGGACAAAGTAAGTCATGAGGATAACCCCAGAGTCAGTGTGGAAAAGAACACATAAGGGCATGGATGGTTAGAAGCGTGACTCTTTGGGGGACATTAATTTAATGATATGCCACAGTTGTGGCGAGGATAATCCCTCTTTAGTGATAACAAAGTATCCATATTAGTTCTGTGCAAAGTGACATGGGCTAAACACACACACACACACACACACACACACACACTCATTCACTTGAGTGAGACGTGTTTAGGTAGAGCCAAACAGAATAAGAAGAAATCTTAAAGGGCACACCTTTGAATTATCATTTGTGAGCAAAGAATTCCTCCTTAGCAGAAAGAAGTAAGAAAGTTAATTTGCCCTTTTCTGTGGAGGTAGGAATTTTCTTGATAATTAAGAAATTATTATCAATTATTATTAATTACAATCCTTTGATTATAATTAATAATCAAAGGATTTTGATTGCATTATTTGACCCGTAGTATCCATTTCACAATGTTTAACACCGTCTGGTGAGTGTGATTGGACAGCAGGAAGAATTCTTCAAAGTAGAAAATAGAAGAGAAGGGGAAATTCTTCACTCGACGCAGCCTAAGAGTTAACTCAATATTTTATCTGGGTCAATTGCAGAAGCTTCTGAAGGTACTGTAAAAGATCTGAGGGTGTGGTGGTTTTGAAATACGTCCAAAACTTCTTTGATAGCCCTTCCTTCAAGTGGCAGAGTTGTATTTTCCTCCTGTTGAGTGTGGGCTTAGTGTAGTGACTCACTTGTGACAGCATGCGGCAGAAGTGATGGTTTGTGACATACAAGATTAAGACATAAAAGACATTTTGACTTTCTCTTTGATCTCTCCTCTTGAATCACATACAATGGAGGAAGCAGTGCCATGTCCTAAGAGCACTCAGGAAGCTCTATAGAAAGTTCCATGTAGTGAAAGACTGGGGCATCCAGCTGATAGTTATGTGAAAGAGCCTTCCTAGAAGCAGATTCTCCAACCCCAGCCAAGCCTTCAAATGACTGTAGCATCCCCTGATATCTGGGGTACAACCCTGTGAGAAACTCTGAACCCAAACTACCCAGCTTAACCATTCCCAGATTCCTATCTCTCAGAAACTGTATGAGGTAATAAATGTTTGTTGTTTTAAGATGCTAAATTTGGGGATAATTTGTTACACAAAAATAGAGGACAGAGGAGCTGAACCACCTCTATCTTTAATCCCAGATGCGCAAAATAAAGCACCGAAAGTGCTCAAGAAAATTACCCCAGCGATGCAGGTAGGACTTTCTGATGTTTACTGACCTCTTCCCCACCAAGAGAGACAGCCTCGCCCTTAGCTCATCATAGACTTGACCTTTAACTCCATGGAATTAACATAAGAATGAATACAAAGACAACAATTTTGGCCTCTGGGGAAAGAAACTAAAACTCCTTCTCAACCCCTCTCATCCTTACTACACCTCAAGGATGAATCCATATCTGGTGAAAAATATTCTACCACCAAAATAAGTAGGTACTACACTGAATTTCTTGGGGAGCAACCACTAGTTAACAGATCTGTCACGGAGAGGTGTGACCCCATGTAGACAATTCCCATGAAGCCTATGTGGTGATAAGCCCAGGGCTACTGCCACAGAGTAGGGCCACACACTCTTCACTCTTTCTTTCAACTCTTTTTCTCTTCTATCCACAAGTCTGAGGGAAGCCCAGAACTTGTTTTCCCTCAGAAAGCAAAACAAAAGCACAAAAACAAAACCACACAAAAAAAACACTAGCTATCTCTTTCACATGAAGCCCAACTTACCTACTACTGCTTTACACTGGGTTTCAGAGCAAAACCCCCAGCCAAGAATGAAATAGCACTTTTCCTTCTTTGTGCTTTTTTGTACATATGTATGTCTTTGGGGCTTTCAGAGAAGAAGGCAGAAGCAGGGTTCAGATGTTAGTTGGTTCTAAGTGACCACTGTTTTTTTGTTGTTGCTGTTTTGCTACACAATTATTTAGTGAAATGTAGGAATCGTTTGCTTGCATTAATTCGTGGGTCAGGTTAAGAAATAGGTACAACGTCATTAGCCTAGACTGTTTGCCAAATTGTCAGTTGAGCTAATGCTCTGTAAAATGTGAGGAAATGCAGAATATTCCAAGCAGGAATTGGGCACCGTAATAGTAGGCAAAATTTCATAGTGTCAAGTTCAAAGTAAGGCACATTGGAAACAGCGATTTAACATCCTTTGTCCTGATTTTGTAGTTTCCTTACCAACTCCCATATTTGAGGAGGCAGTTATGCCTGAGTATGAACTGTGGAACTGGATCACAGCTGATAAGCCGTGAAATAATTTAACCACTTGGAGAAGAAAGAATTTTAAAAGACCCAAAAGTTATCACTGTCATGACAGCTTAACAAAGTCTTCTGTTTGCTGTGAAAAGAACTTTAAAAAGTAAAATTCTATGCAGTCTAAAAAAGTGCATGTATTAAAAGTATGCATTGAGTGTCTGGTAAATGCCAAATTCATTAAATAATTATCTCATTTAATTTTCATTAAAAATGCCTGTGAGGGCAGCACTATTATTTCTATTTTACAGATAAGGAGACCAAGACTTAAAGAATTTAAATATGTTGGTCATGATCACATAGAGGGTCAGGAGGCAAGTCTAGATAGGCTGACCCCAGAATGTTAATTCCTAACCACTTCACTATAGTATCTCTAACAGGAATGAACCCTTAACATATTGAAGTACTATTAAATACCACCAGCAAATTCTGCTAAAGGATTATGAGGTTTCACTCATAGAGATACTTAAGATCTGATTATTTCAAAGGAGAGAAATAAAGAATTTTATTATGTCTTTTCTTGGCTACCAGCCTGGTAATATTATGATATTAGTCTGCCTGTCTGTCTGTCTGTCTTTATGTCTTTCTCTCTCTTATTCTCACATCACAGGTTATGGAAACTTCAGCCCTTTCTCTCTGATTCAAAGCTGTGTATCTAGGAGATAGTCTCTGTGTAGCTCAAAACTGTCACTTTTTCCATATTCAAAACACAGCCTCAGATCAAAAGCACATTGCCCTGACCAACAGTTCTCAACATCCTACAGAAAATCTATGTGCTGCACCCATCATTGTTGCCCAGTGAAGCCTTGTAAAATGTTCTTCTCTTTTACCTGCATCACTGAACAGATGGTTTTACTATCCACTTCAACTGTTCTGGCACTAAATCCACAAAGATAGCATTGCTCCAAGCCTCAGCTTTGTACAGGAATATCAGCGACATCTGCTGTTTGACTCTCTGTATTGTTTTCGCCTTGCTTAAGAACTCTGGCATGGAGCCTAAGGGATCTAGCCAGACAATCTGAGTATCACTTCACCATGACGAAACAAAAGTGTCATGAATGAAATATCGTGAAGATAGTTCTCTCCCAGTCTTTATGATAATCAAGGAGAGTGGAACAGAGCTGGCTGTCAGCCCCCGGAACAGGTACTTGTTTTCTCTCTACCCGGCTTCTTGGTTCCTCATGAAAACATCCCCTGGCAGGTCCACTAACCAACCCTCAGAACATGCCCAGATGAATATGAATCTGCAAGAAACAGAGTTAGCTTATTATTCCAGCATTCTGGATGTGTTGTCAGAAACCCATCACCAGTCAACTGCAGGATAGCCAGTATATTATAATCTACTCAAGTATCCATTTTTTAAATGTATGCTCTAGCTTGGATCAAATAGGATGTGAAAATATTAAGTATTTTGTTTATGATTAAGCTAAAAGCTTAACAATTCTAGCAATTCTAAATTACAATCTGTATATTTAGGAAATCTTTCAATTTCATTGCAATATTAACGCATCATGGAAATTATAATATTATCAATGTATTTGAGCGTCGATCAAAGCATAAATATCATGCCAGTTGAGGACATGTCTAATCATACAGGCAGCATTGATAACATCTTGATAAGATCTTGGTTCAGAAAGAAGCCCCTAGAATACCTTCCTTGTTATGCAAATAAAAATTAATAATTAGGCATATATTTACAGGGCAAGTTTGTGTAGAAAGGGGGTAAAATGACCTTTTTTGAATCAATTTAGGTTTTCTTGTCTGACAGTCCTAGTATGCAAAGCTCATCAATGGAATGAACAGCCAATAAGCAGAAAAAATCTAACAGCTTTTGGGAAAGAAGAACTTGAAAACCCATCCTCTGCTTTCCAAGACTATAAATTAAGGAAACCTGGCAGAACAGACTGAGTTGCCTTCTCTGAGGCCCACTGGCAGAAATGAACTCTAAAGGTCCCCAAAGGAAATGAAACAAGTGCAGAAGGGCAGTTTGGCCTGTTGACATGGAACCTCAGGGTTCACCAGCAACAGGTGAGGGCTGGAACTGGAAGCCCTTTGGGACCCAGCATGCACATGTGAAATAGGATATGTGAGGATAGGAGTTTCCTTCATACAGCAGCCATTTATAAAGAGCCTACTCTGTTACCAGAAAGTTTCCTAGTCTTTTTATAAGACAAAGCAGGTTTTTGTACCTGCTCTGAAGATAATCACAGTGATGATTGGAATGGGGGAATATTGGACATCAGCAGTTTCTTGTGGTGTCTTGGTTAATTTTCTCAGCAACTCAGTGAGGTAGACATGTTCCTCGTTATTTTCCAGATGAAGAAGTCTAAGCTGAAAGAAATTAATCTATCTGTCCATAGTCATAGGAGCAAGCGATAAAGCTGAGATTTGGACCTTGATCTGCATGATTCTAAATCTCATACTTTTTTGGAGTCAGATCTTAGAGATGTGGTGTTTCCTGAAGATCACATATTCTAAAGATGCATTCAGATGAATACAAGCCAAAGTGAGTTGAGACCTTTGGAACTAAAGATACCAGAAATTGATGAAAGTAGATGATGAAAATTCAGAGGAGACGTTACCGTACAAGTCTACTTAGGCGGGTCAAGTACTGGTTACTGAAAACACAGGGGCAGGGTCTGTGTGAGAGCAAGTGGGGTGTGCAATTAGAAGGAATTAATAGATAAAGGCAGACAGGTTTGACAGAGGGTTTTATAAGTGGATAGTGGGATTTGAAAGAGGAATTATTTTTCTTGATGGCAATGTAATAACTTCCTAAAGAGTTAGGGATTTCTTGCCATATTACATTTAATCAATGCCCTTTTTTCTGAATTAAATAATCTTATAGATTATACTGCACTGATTTTCTGCCATTGGGAAACAAGAATCTATATTATTTGGTAAACTGAAATCTCAAAGCACTAAGTTAGTGAACGGGATACTTTAAATTCCCATCATTGGCTTGAAAATTAACTTAGTAAGTTTCTTATATTTTATATTAAAATAACAGTGTGATGGTATACTGACTGTGACAGGGTTGTTAATTGCCTTTTCCAAGATCCATTCTCTGCATTTACCCTTAATAACAGAACTCAGTTATATATATATATATATATATATATATATATATATATATATCTCTTCCAGTTTTACTGAGATATAATTGACATACATGACTTCATAAGTTTAAGGTGTACGGCATAATGATTTGACATACCTACATCATGAAATGATTAGACAATCCAGTTTTATTTGGGTGATCAAGTTACTAGCTAAAAGACTATATTTTGTGTCATTTTTTTGTGAAAAGTACAGCTCAAGTCCATAAAATGGAAGCAGAGAACTTGTAAGACTTCTTAGAAAGTATAGTTTGTCTCTGAAGACTCTAAGGGTGGCAGAGTGGCAAAATTAAGGGAGACTGGATATCTGACAATCCTGGAGTCGTCACAATGCCAGCAGCTGCCCCTCTCTAGTCTCCTCTGTGAGTAAGTTAAGACTCTCCTTATGTAAGCTCCTATTACTTTGGGTTTTCCCATTTCGTATGGCCAAATCTGATCCTAACCAATGTAGAACTAATTAGATTAAATCATCATTGACTTGAGTTGTTATTAAATGCTAGATAATCTTAAATTAAAATTGTAGCAAATGATAAGTAGATGATTCGAGTAATTTAAAATTTATAAATGGAGTTTGTAACTGAGTTTGGTCCATGAGTAGAAAATATAATAATTATCTGAAAGCTGATCTAAGAAGAATGAGTCAAAGTTAGGTGATAATAGATTAAAATTTTCCTGAACTTCTTTCACATTTTGAGTATTTCACACGCAGAGCATAAGCAACAAAGACAACAAAGTGTTTGGACTATTTCCATACGTAATTAATGTTCTTATGGTAAAAAGAAAATGTTCAAATGCAACAGAAATGCAGGAATTCACTTTCATCTCCAGTACTCAGTGAAGTATCTATTCTGTTAAATCTTATTGTTGAAGAAAATGTGCTATTTCTAAAGGTAATATGATACTTGAATATAATTCTTATGATAATCTACCATACATTAAATTAATTAGAAAATTATGGAAGAGTCATGAATATCCTTGCTTAAACTTCTTCCCTAAATTTTGCTGCAATTTTGGCTACGGTTTTTCTGTTTCATCATCTACATGATGTTCCTCACCTACAAGGTAATTTCAGACAGAGGGAAGACATCAGGAGACACTGATCATAGGATAGAGTACTTCCAGAAGAAAGGAGAGTGAGAGAAAGAAAAGGCCATAGGACAATACTAAGTGGGATACCATGCATACTTTAAAAATATGCTTGTTAATTGTAAGAAGGGAAAAATAATAATTACTTAGAGAGAGAATGCAGATAATCAAGCCCAATTTCTGTCAGGGAATGGAGAAGGAAACTCCAAATAGCAACCTCCTTGGCTTTGAAAAGGAACAAATCCATTTAAACTGCCACCCTAATCAGAAAGTGTTATTTGCGTCCTCATTTTATCTTGTTTTATGCTTTATGCAAAGTAATTTCTCTAACCCCAGAACCTCAATCATCACTTATTTATAGATGAATCCCAAAGGTCCCTCTCCAGGTCCCACTTCTGCCCTGAATTCTAGATCTGAATACTGTTATTATCACATGGATGTCAAACAGACCTCAGTAACCCAAAGACATTAAAAGTGAAAAATAACGATTTTCTCCTATCGTGTTTCCAACTCACATGTTCTCTACCATGGTTACGTCATCATCTTTACTATCCATTTTTACCTACTCTCTCTCTCTCTTAACCCTAAATGGACTTACCTCTGCAAGATTCCTTTTCTTTATCTCCTCCTTTCTGTTGTCTCTGACTGTGATCTAAATTAGCCACCATCACCCCGATCTCTCACTAAAACCACTGGACATTCTTATAACTGGTCTCCATCCTTCCTGTCGCTTTCCCCTTCAACTGAAGACAACTTATTTCCTAAAACCCAGATCTGCCTATACTTAACCTCTCCTTAGAAGCCTTCAATGACAGTCTGTCCCTAATCACCTTTATATTTTCACCCCCTGTCATTTACTTCCCGTGACCTTGACTCCAGCAAGATGAAGCAATTCACATTTCTTCAAACAAGATAGGCACTTGAGGCAGGCCTCTATGACTTGCCTGGTGCTCTTTTATTTCCCCTCTATGCCTGTTCCTATTACCTGTATGTGTATATCTATGGCACCTTTTTTGTGCTTCCCTGTCAGAATGAATTGTTCTCCTTAGTGCTCTTAAAGCATTTAGTACCCACCCCTATATTTTGTGTGGCACTTCATTCTTCGTTTCCCTTTTCACAGCTAGGCTGTGAGTTCTTTGAGATCAGAGACCATATTTTACCCATTTTCATATCCCTAATATATAACACCCTACCTTGTACATAGTAGGTGCTTGATTTTTCTGAATTGATATAAAATGTACTGTCATGTTACCCAAATAAAGGTTGTTTTTTGTTTTATACATTTTTCTTTCTCTCTGAAAAAAAATTACCCATTATTTTTGGTTTTTTTCTCAAAAGGTAATGACTTGAAATAAGCAGGGAACCAAACCTGGGAGACACTTGTACCGCTATTGCATTTACACAGCACATTTTAAGTGCACCATAGTGCTTAATAATCACCCTAATTATTTATTAAAATTTAACTCTCTTTCCCAGTTAATTAAACTTGCATTCGGTAAAGCTATCCAATTTTGGCAGATAAGCAGCTTTTTTTATGCATATGTATGTGTGTTAAAGCCTGACTGGATACAATGTCAGCAGCAGAAGTTTTCAAATTTTTCTACCTACTTAAATACATGGCAATATTGCTTCTTTGGTACAGTAAGGCTCTCCCAAAGAAACAATGAGACTTAATCTATTGCCTCTAAAGGGGTAAATCTTAAATAATTTAGAGACCTGTTATTTTTTCCTTTAATATTCACATGCTTATAGATTAAAAGTACCCCTTTTTTAGAAAACAAAAACATAAATATTAAAAGAGCCTATGGCATGGTGTTTGGTCTTCCTAAATAATTTATCCTACTATGAGTAAATGATCTGGATTTTATGCCGACTAAAAAATGCAGAACCCTTATTACTTCAAACATTCTCATCTCAGAAATGTATTAATCCCAACGTAGTACATTCCTTTTCTAGGAGACATTTGCCTTCCTGTTTTTGGATGCACGTGCTATTTTTTGGAGTACACAAGCAGAGGCAGAAACGTTTTACAGATGTGCAGAGTCTCTGGAACTGCTGATATAATTCTGGAGCTTCAGTCACAAAAATATCACACTCCAATAGGCATCAGTCTGCTCAAGGCACCATTCTGTAAGGGGACATCCAAATTGGAATGGCACCAAAATTTGATTACAATATATTTTTTAAAGGGGGGGTGGGATGTAATTTTTTAAAACTTTTAAAAGTTATTTAATAATAGAATATGTTAAATATACCAAAGAAATACAAAAAAACTAACAGCCCTCCATATACCCACCACCTGCATTTGACAGGTGTTAATATTTTATCACAATTTACTTAAGTTTTTTTAAGAAATAAAACCATACTGATAAATCCTGTCCCACTCCCCACCCTTTCTCCCTCTCTCTCATTAAGTGATAATACACAAAATAGTAGTATATCTTATTTATGGATACACCTAAATGTAATAAAAATATAAAAGGCTTCTTTTTTTTGTTTGTTTTTTGCGGTACACGGGCCTGTCACTGTTGTGGCCTCTCCCATTGCGGAGCACAGGCTCCGGACGCGCAGGCCCAGCGGCCATGGCTCACGGGGCCAGCCGCTCCGCGGCATGTGGGATCTTCCCGGACTGGGGCACGAACCCGTGTCCCCTGCATCGGCAGGCGGACCCTCAACCACTGCGCCACCAGGGAAGCCCTAAAGGGCTTCTTTTAACTAGCGACTTGACAATAACAAAAAAAGAATGGATTCATTCAAAATTTGTGAAGCTATACCCTAGAGTCTAGAATGGAACCTGGCAAACTTTTTAGGTAAAAGGCAAGATAGTAAATATTTTAGGTCTCTGCTGCAGCCAGTCAACTCTGCTTTTGTAGTATGAAAGCGGCCATAGAAAATACACAAATGAATGAGCATGGCTGCGCTCCCATATAACCTTATTTACAAAAACAGAGGGCAGGCTGGATTTGGCCCACAGGCTATTTAATTGTATTAAATATTTACCTAAAATGCAATTACATAGAGAGTAAGTTATAAATAATACTCACTATAGTTCTTGTAATAACTTCTCTGAAAGAGATCAAAATTGTCCCCAGTATCCATTCTCTCCTTCTTTTATAATGATATCATTTTTAGCATATGGTGGTCTGGAATGCAGATCGATTCTCCCATATGATTTTTCCATACTCTTCTATAGTTTGTGGCCATATGACTAAGTTGTGCCCAATGAGCTATAAGTACAAGAGTCACATGGCAGCTTCTGTGAACTTTCCTTAAAATAAAGTTGGCAAACACCCTTTGATGTCTTTCTCTTTGCTTCCTGCATCCTCCTGCTTGAAATGTGGTTGCAGTCATTAGAATTCTATCTTGGCTCATGAGGACATGAGCCTCACCATAGGAATGGGAGAGCGACGAGTTCCAAGGAGCCCAGATCTTTGGGGACTTGGCAGGAGCAGATCCTGTTAGCCATGTTATCCCTCCAATGCCCATCTCAATATTCCTTTGGATGGGAGAAATAAACTTTAATAATATTAATCCAGAGTTATTTGGGATTCTTGCAGCCATACCTAATTCCTAGTGATATAACTCTCAGGTCTGTTCAGTAGGCAATAGGCAAAACCCTCAGATCCACCTAGCATCAATATTCTTATCTAACAGAGTTTCCTCCCTCCTTATCCAGAGTCTGCACTGCTCACTTCTCTTCATCATGGAAACTGCTAGGGGACTTATCATGTTTACTTGCATTAGAAAGTTATACAAAATGTAAAGAAGCATCAGTCTCCTCTGTACAACCCTCGGAAGCATAGACTTAAAATGCTTTACAGAGACTTTATCTCCTTTACTTCCCTAATTCATATTAATACTGATGCCTATAGCAGATTCATGCAAATGCTAAAAGTTTCAGTGTGCTTTGTTCTAAATGTTCGTACCTATTACCCTGGATAACAGACTCTCTTTAGCTACACTGCCAAGTGTTGTTTCTACACAGGAGCCACTATAATGGTAGTTGATGTTACTTGTGCTGCCATAGTCGAGGCTGGAAGAAAATAGATTCTAGACTGGGCAAAACCTGGAAAGAGTTATCCCAATGCATGAAAACCATGTCACCTCTACTTTGAACTTCTTATCATATGCCCCCCTAGATATAACACCCTGGGTTTGAAGTAATTTATTTCACATCTGTTTTTACACCACTCTTACTCATCAGATCATAGATAATGACTAGAGGAAGTAAGTTGCAAAGGGAAATACAATCTCAATTTAAATGTAATTTAAAATAAGAGAAAGATAAGCAGATACAATTAATATTTCTAACATGGACAAACTACTTGGGAGAAAAGAACCAGAATGTTAATGTTGCTTATCTCTGACTGGTGAAGTTATAGGTGATTTATTTCTTCCTTTTTATTTTCTAAATATTCTGCAACAAACATTTATTACTTTTGAAAACAGAAAAAAATGTGTATTTCAAGTTCCTGTAAAACTCAATTTAATGAAGAAAACAAGTAGGAGAATGAAAAATATGAGGAAAATCAACATGGCACAGAAATTAAGAGCAAATAATAGACCAACAATTCTCTTTTATCTGCAGTAAAGTAGGGCAACAAAGATGTAGCTACCCAAAGAGCAAATGATTCTGCTTTGGTTGGTTTTGGAGCTCCCGTCCAATTAACCTTCCAGTCTCTTATTCTCTGAGCCTTTGAGCCTCAGTTTTTCCTCTTCTATGAAATTGCACCCATCCCTCAGAGCTGCTGAGAGTACAGAAAATTGATGTGAAAGCACCTGGATTTCAATTTCTAGCAAATGAATAATCAGTTCCAATAATTGTAATAGCAGATTAATTCATGAAATGCAATGTGAGTGAGCACCATTGTTGAGTGGGAAACAAAGATGAATGGGAAAGTCTCCCTGCACCCAAGGATGTCACAACTGAGTTGGAGGGATAAGAAATATACCCAAATAGTTTCAATGCAATGTTCTTTATCAGAAGGGAACAAGTTACAATGAAGTTCAGAGGCAAATTAAGAAAAGTTTTACAGGGCAGCTTATTCCAATGTGAAGATGTAAAGAAATATTCTGGTAAAGGAAGTGAAAATCCTGAATTCTAGAGTTGGCTGTCCCAGCAACAGTGTGGCACAGGACAGGGTTACAAACCCTCTCTAAGTTTCAGCTTCATCATTTTTCCAATTAGGAGGATTTTCCCAGATGATCTCTAAGATAACTTCTGCTTTTATAACAAATACTGATAATAGTGTTTTGTGTGAGAACTGAACTTCACAGTTACAGATAATGTGTGTGTGTGTGATATAAGCACATACATATGTTTAATCCTCATAAACATGAGGATACAAATATAATTATTATCATTCCCATTTTTTCAGCTGAGGAACTGAAATGAAGTACAGAAAGAGAAAGTAAATTGCCTAAATCCTAAAGTCACATGACTAGGATTCAAATCCAGGCAGTCCCCAGGCAGTACCATTTGAGTGAAGTCTTGAAAGGCTTTTAGGATTTTTTTTTTTTTTAATAATGAAAAAAAAGTACTTTCCAGAATGGAAACTCACTGTGAGCAAAGGCAGAGAAGAAGGGGAACAAGAGAGATTTAGGGAGGCAGCATGAGATCCTGGAAAGAGTAGGCCTTTGGATCTAAATACTGGAGTTAGAATATTTATTCATTTTGTGACATTAATAAAATTACTTAAATACCCTAAGCTTTAATTATCTGTAAATTAAGGGCAATAACATGTTCCCTATAGGGTGAAGTGATGATCAAATAAGAAAATGCATGTGAAATGCTAAACACAATGTCAGGCACATTATGGGCACCTAATAAATTGAAGCTATTCCTACAAATGGATGAATGGCCTAGTTTGGCCAAAGCATGTCAGGATACGGTGAGAACTGGACAATAACTGTCTACAAAGGTACAACTTGGGAAGAGCTTGAATTCCTGACCAGGAAGTTTAGATTTTTTTATCGAGTCAGAGTTTTCAAGGAGGAAATTTTGCATGTCTACAGCCAATATTAAACTTGTTTGAGTCTCCTGAGCATTCACTTGATGGGCAGGAGGAAGGTGGTATTGAGGAGGATCCTGGGCTAAATAATAAAAATGTATGGAAAATAATCCACATCCATTTACAACGATCCTGGCTCTGACCTCCCAGTTTACGGGATTGTTGAATTTTCTGAATAGAAATGTATTATTATATTTTAGAAGCGCTAAATCAATTTCTAAAGTGCTGAAAGTATAGAAAGATATTTTTAAATAGGAAATAACTGCCTTTATTCATTTATCATTGAAAGATCAGTGTCCAATCTATGACTTCTCACTCTGAGCAAATGAGTATGTGACAGAAAGAAAACATAAAAGAAAAAGAAAAAAGTCTGAATTCAACCTAGTTGGACAGTTACAAGTTAAGAATGAATGTGGAGTTGGGCAATTTCATCAAAAATTAATCAACACATTTATTGAATATAGGCTATATGCCTTACACTTTGCTAAAGGCTTCATGTGCTTTATTTCAGTTAATCCCTAAAGCATACTCACAGTTAAGTAATTATCACCATTTTTCAAATGAGAAAACTCAGGCTCAGAGACATTAAGTAATTTGCAAAAGTACACAGAGATGTTAAATGGCTTGAATCAGAATTGAAAACCAATCTTTGCTGCTCTGTTATTTAGTGCAACTGATACCAGCACCTTCACTACCACCTTTACCCACATCTCAACCACCATGCCACCATCTCAACACTAACACTACCACCATCACCGTTATGACTACCGCAACCACTTCCTCCAACACTGTTGCCACTACCATGACTATAACCACCAACAAATCACCACAAATACCAACACTATCACCATCATCACCACCACCACCACCATCACAGTCACTAGCACCACCACTGCTACCATTATGTCTACCACCACCATCACCATTACCGCCACCACCAACAGCAGCATCAGCACAATAATCACCACCACCATGACCACAATCACCCCCACCATCACCATCATACTAACAACAATCACCATCAAATCACCACCATTACTGCCACCATCACCACCACAACCATCTCCACTGCCACCACCATTGTCCCCTTTACTAACACCAACACCACCATTACCCCCAAAGCCATCACCATCACAAGCATCACCACCAATACCAACACTAATACCAAGCATCTCCACCCCTACCAACACTCCCTTCTGCCTCTAACAGAGACTAGTTTCTTTAAAATCAAATATCCTCCCAGGAAAAATAACTGATGTGCATAATATCTCCCAAGAGTAAATTTCTTTCCCAACTTCCTCCTACACAGGAGTCATGTCTTCATCAACAAAACCCCTCTCCCAGGACAACTGTCCCCAGTACTTCTACTACAGATAGTTGCTAAGATATTTTTAAGTTCAAGAAAACCAGAATTAGTTCTATTTTCCATGGTCATGGCAGTAATGTATTTTATAGCATAAAGCATATTTCCAAATTTTAAAAGAATAAAGTTCATAAGATGATGTGCATATTTGAGGGGAGTGATTCTAAAGCCTTGTTACTTAAAGGATGATCCATAAACCAGCATCATGGGCGTGGAAGCTTGTTAGAAATGCATAATCTCAGGCCCCACCCCATCTGATAAATCAGAATCTGCATTTTAACAAGATCCCCAGGTGATCTGTGCCACATTCAAATTTGAGAAGCACTTCCCTAAATCTCTTAATCAACTCTGTCATTCTGCATATAACAGTGGGTGATTTTTGTCCATTTTTTTGAAGAGCTCACCATAGACTCATTAGAAACATAAAAATATTGCCTTTTAAATAATAGTATAGAGCTGTTTTCAAATAGCTGAGAATCTAGTTGGCTGATCATTGAGTGATGAAAATAAAAACCAGTTTTCTTTCTTAGGAGAAGGCAGGCTTCAGTAAGTGGAAGAAATTTTGAGTATATGGAAAAAGGATATCAGAAAAGGGTTTTAAAAAGAAAGGTAAAATATGACCAGATATTTGAAAAACAACAACAGAGAGAAAACATTCTTTAAATAAAACAGGAATAAAGAGGACGTGGAAAAATGCTGCCCCCCTTTGAAGTAGAAAAGGGAAGACTGGTAAAGGCTGATGCTCAATTGGCAGACGTTTAACGAGGTTCTGAAGATGTGTTTTTCACCCCCCACCCCCAATGTATATGTATATAGTATCTGTAATCAGTTTAGTACTCGGTAGTCAGTTTTTAAGAACAACTGGTGAAAAGGGTAGTTTAGGAATCACCCCAGGGATGAAACACCTAATTCCTCATGGTCCTTTCTCTCTTTTAATCCTTGTTCCTAGTCATGCTTTCTCTTTATGCTAAAAGACTCCTTTCTCTTTTCAGTTTCCACCTTTGAAACATGTGTGCTCCCTTGTCGTCATCTTCCTCTCTAACATATTCGATTAAAAACAATTTCTGAAGTATTTATAGATGCCTACCAGGGGCCTATTCTCCTGTCATTTAGAGTCACAGAATTTTAGGACATTAGAGACGCCCCCCTGATGTAAAGCAGTCCTTCTGTTTCCCTTATAAACTGTGTCCCTTATAAACTGATGTCTCTGTTCTCTCCCTCCGTCTCCCTGCCAGCCAGGGTTGATGCTGGTGGGGCAGTAGATTCCAAATTTTATACAAACATTTTCATAGATTTAGACTCAATTTTGGCAATCGGGTCAATTATTTCTCTATTTTTATTTTGCTTTAAGAGTATCTCTTCTCAGTGTTTTACACTGGTTCCATTTTATTTTCTACCCTTTAAGTGCTCCCATTCATGTAAACTATCATCAAAATAACATTTTTGCTTAAACTACAAACTGGAAAGAATCTGTTATAAATGTTTAAACACAATATCCAAAAAAAAGTTGTATGGACAGTATATTCTATTGTTACATGATTTTATTTATGTATGTTTACCGTGTAATTTAAAATATCACCTCATTTAACACTGGAAAAGGGAAAATTCTCTTTCTGGGGCACATATAGCTCTGTGTTTGTAACACTCACCCACCCACATCAGAGTCTGTTAGTGCCAGAGCATTAGATTTCAGAGAGACAATAACTAGTAAAAACAAATCTCTTCCCAGGCAGAATTAATCCCCTCTCTTCCAAGCTCCCAGGGCACTGGAACATATTTCTGCTGCAGATCTTTGCATTATTATTAATTGTTTAAATGGTCTGACTCCTCTATTAGGCTGTACTGTGCCTGGAAGGCAAAATCCGCTAGGTGTTCAGTTTGTAGTTGGCTGAAACAAAATATTTTTTGAAAAGGAAAATTTTGTGTCATTTAAAAATACATGAATCTGTATAGAATTGCCTATTAAAATAATCTTATGCCTCACTATTTTTTTATCTATAAAAAATACATATCTCTGCTGAGCCATTACTGAATTAAAGCCAGTCAAATGTATATATAAGGGCTTCCCTGGTGGCGCAGTGATTGAGAGTCCGCCTGCCGATGCAGAGCACACGGGTTCGTGCCCCGGTCCAGGAAGATCCCACATGCCGCAGAGCGGCTAGGCCCGTGAGCCATGGCCGCTGAGCCTGCGCATCCGGAGCCTGTGCACCGCAACGGGAGAGGCCACAACAGTGAGAGCCCCTTGTACCGTGAAAAAAAAAAAAAAAAAAGTATATATAAGCCAGTCTAATATATTAGATTTCCTATGTTAGAATCCGGGCTCCTTTGTCAAACCATTAAACATCAGTATCTGCATCTCTACGATGAGAATAATAAGCATACGTACTTCACAGAGTTAAAATGAGATGATACATTGAAAGCTTAGCAGATAGTAGGTGGTAGGTGTTCATTAAAGCAAATTCAATAAAGCTATTGATTTTTAATCAGAAAATGGAAAACTAAGAATCATAGATATTAAAGGTAAGTTTTGCTTTAGTTCTGAGGGAAGTTGTATATTCTCTTGCATTTTAGCACTCTGCCAGCATAACCTGAGACAACCCAAGCCAAAAGGCTAGTGTCATGTTAGGGTTCTCTCCTAATTTAACTTCATATGGACCAGCCCCCAAAATACCTAAAATTACTGCTCCCTATCCCACTTAGTGCAAGTCAAATACCTCCCATTTCCGATGTTCCTGATCACAAATTAAATACAACTAAATTACAGAGAGCCCTTTACACACACACACACACACACACACACACACACAACTACAAAAAAATAGATTCCAGACCCTAGTGGGACTTATTTTCATTTAATGAGGGCTGAAGCAGCATTGTATGAGGATTTTACTGGGGAGCTCGGAATGGCTAGCTCCACCGCGTTCACATCTCAGCTCAAGGTACCTCGTGCCTGCCTGTCGGTCCTCTGCCTATGATCTTCATACTATTGTCAGTATCTAAAATCAACAACTTATTTCTTATTTTGTTTATTATGTATCTCCATCCTCCCACACGAATGTAAACATTTTGAACTCAATTATTCATTATTTATTAAATGAATTAATAAATAAATGCATGCACGATTTGCTTCTGCAGTTTTCCTCCTGGGTTCTGAATTTCTCTGTAGAATTCTCTCTAGAAGTTATGAAATATCTGGATATTTCCTGACTTTAGCAGTGATGGGACAAGTAGTTTCCACTGCTACTTTATGGTGTATGTCCCCACCATCCCCTCCTAACATGAGTTATTTATTCATAAAGTTAACAGTTAATCCAAGTCAAGTTTATGTAAGCACAATCTGGAAAAACACTTCCTAGTTTAAGTGAAATTTGTTTTTTCCCTGCTAGGAGACACATTCTGCAGAGAAACACAACTGTGTTATACCCTTTGAAAGATGAAGAGAGAAGAGACACAAGTGCATCGGCTCCTATTTCCAGAAAAGAGGCACAAAATCAAAGCAGGAGACTACCCTCAAGAGAACTTAATCTATCAGGTGGAAGTTCAAATTGTTTAAAAAAGAAAATATTTCTTTTTCACCAAGGTGAATTATTATTCTCTCCGTCATGATGAGGTCTATAAAGCTGTGATGGGTAATTATATAGAGGAAAATCACCAGCTGTTGTCTATTTGGAAGGAGGCTAAAAGAGGAAGAAACAAATGTCCTCAAATAGATTGTGGGTTCCTTGAGGGTAAGGGCTACATATCATATTTTTGGGGTCCCCCATGGGTGGATAGGCCAGTGTGTTGTGACATAAGGTAATATTAAATATGCATTAAATTGTGTGTTGAGGGATTGGGCTGTATTTCCATATAAGAAAGACTTTGCTGACTGGGGAGTTACCTAAAGCTAGGAATTGGGTTCCGGAGAGAGGCCAGAAATTTTTTCTTTAAATTTCTTTTCAGAAGAGAATAAACTCGAATGCAGTTATCCTGATAAATGATTTTTCTTCCAAATATAACAAAACACATACATTTTTATATACATGACTTTTCTCAGTCCCTCCAAAATGTGACCTTCCCTTACATTATCATATTTAACAAGAACAAGCGTTAGTAGAGTTAGTTTTTAATAAAGGGCAATCTTCCTTTCACTCACTGCAATTCAAAAATGTCATGATTTTATAGAAAAGTCACTGGAGTCTAGAACCATAAATCGCATTAAAGTGATACAGCCAAAATCCTGGTTTTGCGGAAGAGTAAACCTTGTCCTGGAGAGACAAGGTTGAGAGGTCTCACAGCCTCTCTCTCTCTTTTTTAAAGAGGAAAAAGGGACAGAAGGAAAGGGGCAAAGTCTCATAAAGACAGAGAATTTAAAAGTCATAAGTAATCAGAGAAAATTTCAGAAATGTTTGATTATCACATTTTAAGATGCTTATTTCCTGAATGCCTCTTTGAAGAACTAATTTTATTTGAAGGCTTATTTGCAAATATAAGGTATTCTATTTGAAGCACGGCTTATTATAAACAAGTATCTTAAGGTACTTTTTTTTTCCAACAGAATCTTTTTTAATATAAAACAAAGATAAAACACACCTCAACCCCGCAATCTGCCAGCATGCCTTGCTTCTACAAGATGCATGCTTTGTGAGTCAGAAAAAGAAATATACTTTACTTTGTATCTCAGTACACACATACAGACGTAAGTTTCAAGAAACCATTCTCGCACTTGTCACAGGAGATGAACTCTGTATTTTCTTTTTTACTCCACTTCAGTTTTAAAATACAGCTTGTGCCCTCTCAACTGGTTTCAGAACCCAGTAATGGCCTCACGGCATTTCTAAAAACACTGCCAAGCCCTCTTACCAGACCATCCCCAGGTTAATACCCACCCTCCCAGGATCTACAACACTGTATCTACATAGAAATGTTTTGTTAGTGATAAGACAGCAGTAGAGTTAAATTTCTGTAAATGCCAAGTACTTCTAACAGGTGCAAACCCCTTTGGTGTTCAGTAAACGTCTGTGGCTGACAGAGTCAATTTTAAACTCTTGAGAGACCAGAGACCCTCATCTTTGATCCCGCTTCTCCTCTGTCGTCTTCCCTGAAATCTTCTGCCTGCAGAGAACTCTCCTTTTTTTTTTTCCCCTCCAATATTGTCTCTAATACACTTAGCACTTTAATTCATCTGGGTCTTTTACGCTTATACCACACACAGTTTAAGGTTTATAATACACTCATGCCATTTTCTCACTAATTCTTAGACTTTTGCTTTGTCTCTTATGGTTAAGGGTTGTGTTCCACACACCTTCAGTAGCTTTATGGAACCAAGCCCCATCCTGCTCTCAGAATACCAGTTGTCAGTCAGTGATACAGGATGCCCTAAGATTAACCCCCAACAGAAAAATCTCCCTGTGCTGGCTGGATCACACATTACAGAGGACAGCAATACCCTCACTTATCAAAAACTCTCCCTCATTCGTTATTGCCATGATTCGGGCTACAACAGGGAAATGTTCAATGCTTAGCCCCCAAAAGTTGACCATAGGAGATACTCAAACAACTTTAAAAATTCTCTGCTTGTTTGCATCGAAAAAGGGTAATTAATATTATGTAAGAGAATTGTTAAAGGAGGGCATGGTCAGGTGTTGGCTGGTCAGCCTCAGATGGGAAGCAGGGAGCCGTTGAACCAAGGACGATGTCAAAGCACACAGTGAATACCCATATCTACGTCCAGAATTCAGATTTCTTGTATAGGTCTTGTTTGTATTACTGTGTGTGTGTGTGTGTGTGTGTGTGTGTGTGTGTGTGTGTTCCTTTGCAAGATTCCTCTCCCAGTTGCCCATCTACCTTTCCTCGTCACATCTTCTACTGCTAAATACACCATTCCTACTTAGATCCTCAGAACCAAGGGACTGTAGAATATTCCCCAGCAGGGGTGGTGCTGTAGGGTTTGAATGCATGGTGAGTCACACTCAGCCCTCTGGGTCACCAGACTGGAGGTGGCAAGGAAGGGGGGTGTGGTTATGGAGGGGAGAAAGAGCCTGGAAAAACAAAACCCCTAATAAGGTCTGGTTGGAGAGCCCATCTGCCCCTGGACTCTCTCTTCCCCTGAAAACCCCCCATCACATGAATTAAGGGTCCCTGAAGTCCCACTAGGATGGGAAATGGGAGTTCAAAATAGGACAGAAACACACGCACCTTTTGCCTATAGTGTAATGTCTTCAGGGAAGGGATCAGAGAACAGGTGGGTGCAGGTTGCAGTCCCATTCACAGGGTAACTCTGACGTCTGAGTGTTTAGGAGAAACTCGGACTGCCCCAGCAAGTGTGCTGTGTTGCTGTCTGGCTTTCTTCCCGTCCTATTGGTTGCTGTTGCCATTATTTCTTTGCTGAGTACATAATGTTGGTAACCTGGACGGTCCACGGCCACCTTGCAGTTCCGGGACACGGCGGGATGTTGCTTTCTTAGCCCAAAGTCCGTCGAACAGAGTTAGGAAAAAAAGTATCCGCTGCTGCCTTGCCCTATCCAGCGGTGGGCTAAAGGTTGTTGAGGGCTGTGCGTCCTTGGAACCAACTTGCCCACCTTCCAGAGCGCTCCCGGCAGCAGCCGGAGTAGCGCCCTGCCTGGAATCGGATTGTCCCGGGCTCCTCCTGGCATCAAAGGCTTCGAGGGTGGGAGTAGAGGCGCTCGAGACCCCCGTCTTCCTCACTTATTCACTGTGCTCACTCCCGGTAGGCTACTGTGCCCACCAGCAGCCCCTACATGAAGGGCGCTGTTCCCCCCAATCCAGCCTGCGCTTTCAGCCCCAGGCAGCTGCCCAAGTCTGACCGCTCTACCAGCACTTTCCGGACCCCCATGGCCCCTCTTCTTACCTCCGGACTCCCAGCTCCTTCTCTTGCTTCCTCTCAGGACCCCAGTTCCTAGCCAACCGTTTTCCCACCCATCTCTATCCCACTTTCACCACCGCGCCCACTAGGGACCGTCTCTCCACAGGCTCCCAGGTGGTGCTGTCCCCCGAGCAGTGGCTGAAGGCGCCAGGGTGGCACGATCTCTAGGGGTAGGTTCTTTGGGAAACTCACCCCTCCGGAATTTGCATCCTCTGGGGAGGGGGACAAGGTTCCCAGAAAGCTATCTCCGGGGACGGACAAATCCCCCAGCCCAGACTGTTGGGTCTCCCCACCCATTCTCCCCCTCCCCAAAGTCTAACGGGTCCCTCTCCTGCTTCCCGTGTTTACGCTGCGTTTTACTCTCGGGGGCTCGTGGGGTGAGCCCCAGCCGGCACTCGAGCAAGGCAGCCGCGGCGGGCGCAGCCCCACTCGCGGTACAGGGCGAGAGGGGCTGGTGCGGAGGCGCTCAGAGCTCTCCTGCTTCCCCTCCCTCTCCAGGGACAGGAGCGGGCTGACGGGGGCGGGGGGCTGGCGCTCATCAATTCCGCTGCCACCTCCTCTGCTGCCTGGGGGGTGGAGAGGGGGGTGTGGATGCGGGCGGGGTAGGGCGGGGGAGCGGACGAGGATAAGACTTAAGTCGGGAGAAGTTTGCGCACAGCGCACAGCTGGGAAGGAAGGCGCCGGGAAGGTGAGCCTCCTGGACTTTGGGGAGGTTGGAATCAAGCATGGGGATAAAGCAGATGCCTTTTAGCTTATAACACAAGCTGGGGTTAGGTATAAACTATCACTTAAGGCAGAATTAAAGTGTCAGGAAATCAGGAGGGGGGCAGGAGAAGGAACGCTCCGGACTAACGGAGTTTTCTCTCCACTAGAACGGCTAGCCCCCCAGACACTGGGTGGGCTGCGCCGCGCCGCTCGCGGACCTTCCTGGGTTGGAGAGGTGCGCACACTCCGCACCTCACCCAGCGGCTGCCATCTCCTACTCAGGAGATGCGCACTGGAGCCTGAGTTCCTGAGTCTTTGGAGCCACCACCTGCGAATGCCCTTCGCTTCTACTGAGCCATGTCGGGCAGCCCAGTGAGATTACTCCAGGTAAGGAGGGTCTCGGAATGAGTGGGACTTAAAGCTTTGGGATGTTCTCCGGGATGGTTAACAGTGGAGATGCACCAGATATCTTGTTTTTTGATTGCAAAACTGCAGTTTGATTGTAATGTTTGAGGTTCTGATTAGGGTCAGCTTAGTCGCGGTCGCCTCACCTTACCCTTGATTATAGGAAAGCTAATTGTCCTGGGAGGGTGCTAAAACTTAGGGTTTCATACTGAAGAGTCCTGGGATTTTGTGTGAGTTTTACTATGCTGTTAATATCAATGTTCCCACAAAAGTTTTATTCTCCAACTTACTGGGTATGGAAATTACGGGGCTGAAAGTTGTGGATTTTTTCCAAAAGGTGTTTATTAACTAACAAACAGATAATATCGGTGTCTATGTGATGTGTCATTGTTGTTCTTGATATTGGAAATGAATACAGTGTGAATGGAGTTGCTTGTTAAGTCATGTTTTACAGAGAATTATTTTCCAACAATCATTTATGCATAGCAGCCATTCTTCACACCTATTAGGAAAAACATGTTGTGTGCATAGTTTCCAAAAGGGTACTCTTTTTTCATGATGTTCTTTCCAAGCCTGGGTGAAAGACATCAAGAAAAGCTCTAACATATTAGTTCTTCTTCCCAAAACATTCATTTTCCTTGAGGTCCAAGGAAATCCATTCAAAGTAAAAAATCAACAGTCCAATTAGATTTTTTTAACCCATTATTCAGGCTTTATTTTGCAGATCTACTTAAGAAAAGCTCTGTATGAAAGCTTGAACCTAATATTACATAGTACATGCAAGACTAGAAGGTAGGGTTCTACTGCCGATCTTCAGGAGACCCTGACGGCCATAGTTAACCTGAACCAAAGCATCTGTTCAAGGCTATTTGTTAAAATTATTGGGTGATTGAAAGTGAAATGTTCAAAATAAACCAAAGCGTGACCATGTGGTTTCTGAAACTAATCTTTAAATAGCAGAGTGTCCAAGTTTGAGTGTGTCTTAAATGCAAATAGTTCATACATTCGGGCAACCGTGACTTACCCTTAGAGACAAAGTAAGAATGCTTTTAGTGTTGTGGGATTTATAAAGTATCATTTGTAATAGTATATTGCTAGCCTACTATGTGACCAGTTGCAGCCCAGCTTTAAAAAGTCAAAATTGCTGGTTTTCTACACTAGCATTATGAGAGGATCTAAGGTGATTAGATTTGCAAAACATCTTTGCAGTTTGTCAATATTCTCAGTGGGCACTCATTTCTACTCAATATTTTAACATAGCTCAAAACCTCCATCAGCCGGGGTTTGCTTTGTTTCCATGCCTCTAATCTACAGTTAATTTCAGAAACTATAGCCACAAGAATAATAGTAAGTCATTGTCAAATACTCTAAGATTATTTATTGACCACAGAAACATACCCAATATAGTAAACATGAAATTCTTATTATAACTTATTCATAGGAACACATAAATAATCTTAGAGTTGTACTGTTTCATGATGCTTGGAGTTGAAGAAAACTCTGTGCTTGGTGAACTTCTCAGATTCTTTCAATGTTGACATGAATGAAGATATTGTCTACTGTTGGTTTTTATTAGAGTAAAAATGAAATGGAAATAAGAGACTGGTGATATTTTCAATGATAACCTAAACCAGTGGTCTCAACTCGGGCTACAAATTAGAATCAATGGGAGAGCTTTAAAAAAAAAAAAAGGATACCCAGACCCTACCCCAAACCAATTAAATCAGGTTATCTGACGAAGGGGTTTACATTTTGATGCTTTTTTATATGATTGTAATGTGCAGCCATGTTGGGAACCACTGACCGAGGTGATTCCTGTCAGGTTTGGTAGAGTCAGTTAATGTTGGAGGGTGTTGGAACATAAATACCATATGTTCTATTGTCGGTCTAATTTTTTTTAATATTTATAACTTGATATCCCAATTAGAAGAAAGAGATTTATTTTTCCTTGATGGTAGATGTTTAAACCATAACAGTTTCTGGTAAAAACATTTTTTTTTTTTTCTAAAAAACAAGCTATTGAGTTTGAAGCTTATCTGACTGTCCAGAAAATGGTTTAGTAAATTAAATCTAGTTTTAAGAGCTGTTGAAAACAATGTTTTATGAAACACAGAATTTGGTCTCATTTTACTAATACCTACATGACGTGTAATGTGCAAATATATACCCTTTTCAAGGGAGAGAAGAAGAAAATACAACTATGCTCCTCGGCACACCAGATAACATATCCTGGGTGCTGACTATGTTCTAGAATTCTCACGTAAATTAGTTTCTTTAAAGCTTACAGTAGCCTTGTGAGGTACTAGCTTTTATTCTGATTTTACATATGAGGAAATTAAGGACCCATTAGGTTAATGAATTTGCTCAAAGCTGCAAATTGAGTAAATCTAATATGTATTTGAACCCTGGTCTTCTTATTCTAAGTTCAATGCTCTAATAAAATATGTTTTATATACATACATTATATATATATATATATATACACACATACATATTTAATTTAAAGACTGCATTTTTCACAAAACAGTATTGATTAAGAGTACGGCTTGATTCTGACACGGCTCTGCTTGGGTTTCATGCCCGACTCTATAACCTTCTAAGAAGCTGTATGGTTTTGGGCAAGTAATCTAACCTCTGAATGTCTTAATTTCCTTTATAAAATGGGGTTTTTCTAATGAGAATTAATGAATTAATAATTGTAAATCACTTTGGGTAGGTTCCTGGTGCAGAGTAGGTTCTATGTAAGTGTTATATTTTTTAAATGTCATTTATTCAAAAAATATTTTTGATTATTTGTGATATGCCAAGCATTGCATTAAGCCTGAAGATACATAGACAAATAAGATGTGTTCCTATCCTCAAGGAATTGGTCAATAGAGAATCACCAATACATAAGTAATATTCCACTCAGTTATGAGATTTTATTCAATATCAATTATAATTAAAAGCGTTATTTTGTGTGACAACTATGTGCTTTTCAATGTTAGTATGATCTTCCAGAGGTCTATATGAGTATTACAAAATCAAACCAAGTGATAATATTTTGTGTTGTCACCATGGTATTAACTTGTTTTCAATTCTATCAAAACACAGAAAGTAATATTAACATATGTTTCTGGCTTCACTTTATGAGTTTAGAAAACTGGTAATATGGAAAGGTTTTAGGTCTTTAAATATTTATTTTAGAAGTGAAGAATTGAGAGGGGAAGAATTGATAGAAAATGTCATCAGAATCTATTCCTCAATATTCATAAGTGAAATTTTCTTGAATTGTTTTTCCAAAAAGTGTGTTGTCTGATTGGAGTGTAGTTTAGTTTAGGTTTTTTTTGTTAAGAAAAATATTTTAGGGTAGGAAGAGTGGCTCAAAGCGTACAGTTAAAGGTCTCTAATACGGGCCGGCTGGGCCAGACATTGGAGCTGGCTGTACTTCTCCCACTGTGCCTGCGGCTGCATGCCACTGACCTGTACTGCACGATACCCCAGGGTACCTCTGGATACCTGAGGTATAAGATTATGTCTTTGTTCAAATGAAAAGCCACTCTTTATTAAAAGTAGCGTATGAATTGGTATTCTTTGTAAAGGAATAACACAAATACGCTAAACCCAAGGAGCTATTTCTCAAAGAAATTAAGTACCTGGCTCCATGAAATATTTTCTGCTTTTGTAATCAATATGTAACCATTCTATTTCATTAAAATTTCTATTTGAAAATGTATATCTTTTTTCTCTGTTATTAAGTCTCAAGGCTACTCCCAATTTTTCCCATGGATGCTGCATTTTATTCTTCCTAGTTTCACTGCCACCCCTCTCGTTTAAGCTTGCATTACCTTTAACAAAATGCTTAAATATTCTCCTAATATTTAGCCACATTTAGTCTCTCTGTGATGCATTCAGTGTTACACAACACCGTCAGACTTGTTTTCTAAGCTCCCATTTTGTCACTCTCAACTCATAATTATTCAGTGGTTGCCCCACTCGTCAGCCTAGCATTGAAGAGGTTTCATGATGTAATCTCATTTTATCTTTCCTATCCAAGTCCAGTAGAAAACCGCAACAGCTCCCTAATTCCAGTTCTGAAGCCATAGTGATGCCACAAAAATTGACTCCAGTCCATCCTTCATTTTCAGCCCTTATGCCAACAACTTGTTTATATTCCATTGCCTCAGAATTGGGGTATGTTGGGGGAGAACTCTTTACATCAGTGGTTCAGTTGCAGAGCTGCTTTGCTTTGGTTTTGATTTCTTTCTGCAGCTCCATTCCCAGACCCTGCCTTTTATTTATCTGGTAGTTCAGAATTTGGCATTTCAAATCTTACCTTCCTCTGTCCCTCAGAATGTATTCATCATTCCCCGGTAACACATCTAACAAATTATCATCCTTATAGTTTCGTTCATATTTAAAAACTCAGTAAATATTTACTAAATGCCTGTTGCATCCGAGTCAGAGCATATTGTGGCAAAGCCTAGTTCCTGGCTTCATGGGCACGGGAGGAGACAGACAAACCAACAGACAATTACAAACCCGTGTGGTAAGTACTCCAGTAGAGAAATGCCATGAGCGCTTTGGAAGCAGGGAGGAACAGCACCGAGCTGGACATCAAGGAAGCTTTCTGAGGGAGGTGACCCTAAAGGGGACATGATTCAGCATTTAAATGACAAAACAGAATGAACCAGATAAGGAGGGGAAGAGATGAGTTGTGTCAGAGGCAGGATACCAGACTCTAAAAAAGCCCTGGAGGCTTGAAACAACATGGTGATTTGAGGGAAGCCTCAGGTATCCAGAGGTACCTGGAGGTACCATACGACGCAGGGCAACAGCATGGAGCCGAAGGCACAGAAGCAGACAGCACCAATGAGATATAGTCTTGCCGAGCCAGCCCCGTATTAGAGCAATGAGGCTTCCTTTTAATTTGTATCCATCCACCTTTCATTCTAATATACTTCCTATCTTTCAACCAGACTGATCTACCAGAATGGCGGATCTGATTAAAAGTCCCCTATTTTAACTCTTTCAAGGACCCCCATTGTCCTCATGATGACATGCAAACTCTTTAGCACAGCCGGCCAGCACGGAAGCCTCTCTGTGACCTGTACCTTGCTGACCTCGCCAGGACCAACCAAAATACTTTATTGCAGTAACAGAGAGGAGAAACAATTAGTGACCTTGGTGGAGATAGAAAAGGAAAAAGAAAAATCAAAACAGGAGATTATAGGGGTATGTAGGGGTAGTTGGTGAATGATAGAAATTTGAAGTGGGATAAATGAGGGAAGTGGACGATTGCGTGATCAATTCCAAGTTTCTTTCACAGATAATAGGAGAGATGGATGTCATTCACATAGAACAAGTAATATTTCAGGGACGGAAGATAAAGAGTTTAATTTGGAATGTGACGCATTTGGCTTAAACAGGTGGCAATGTCCAGTAGAAGTAGATACTGAAATTTGCGTCTCAAGAGAGAATTCTGGGGCTTCCCTGGTGGCGCAGTGGTTAAGAATCCACCTGCTAATGCAGGGGACACGGATTCAAGCCCTGGTCTGGGAAGATCCCACATGCCACGGAGCAACTAAGCTCGTGCGCTACAACTACTGAGCCTGTGCTCTAGAGCTTGCAAGCCACAGCTACTGAAGCCCGTGCATCTAGAGCCCATGCTCCTCAACAAGAGAAGCCACTGCAATGAGAGGCCCGCACACCTCAACTAAGGGTAGCCCCCGCTCGCCACTAGAGAAAGCCTGCACGCAGCAACAAAGACCCAACACAGCCATAAATGAATAGAGAATTCTGTACTAGAGGTATAGATTTGGGAGACATAAGTATATCTATTTCAGCTGGTGGAATGGGAATGGAGGATATAACCTACAGAGAAGAAAAAAAGAAAAATGAAGGAAAAAAAAACCAGGCAGACAATTAAAAAGAAAAACATCTAAGATGGAACCTTCAGGAAAACCAATTTTTTTTTTAAGGGACAGCAGAAAATGAGCCTTCATAAAAGACTGAGATGGAAGGCTAGATGAAAGGAAAAACACGAGAGCTGTATTATGGAAGCCAGGGAGGAGAAAGTGGGCACCCAAACAGAATGTTGTAAGCAAATCAAATGGGGTAAGGATGGAGAGATCGCAGCAGGATTTAACTAAGAGCAAGAAATGAGGAAATGGAAGCCCTGAGTTTACAATAATTTCAGTTTGATATGCACTCCTTACTTTATCTCCCCTTTTTGAATTCCTACAGTCCCCTCTAGTTTAACTTAAATGCTGCTTCCTTTTTTTAGTCTTGCATGTGGCCAATTCCCCCACTCCCAAGCAAGGTGTAATATCACATCCTATTATCTATTTCCTTAGGGCTTCTAGAGGTACCATGCATGCACACTTGTGTATATGTGCTCTGTATGTATAAAGTATTCTTCCCTTTTGTCATTCATTCATTTAAATAAACTCTTAATCTCTTTATTATATTAGTGTATTGGGAAGAATATGAGTTTCATAATCCCCTTCCTCAGGGATTACAATCTAGAAATCCCAGTCTTTCAGCATCCAAATGTTTCCCAGAATATTTGTGTACTCAAAAGTTGCACAGGTGACTACACCAATTTTGGATCACAAATTATACCATTTTATATTTGTCTTATGGCATTTTATTCTCCCTTTTCTGTGTGGATATCTGTTTTTTTCTTATTTCCCTCCTAGATTAAAAAGGACAGAGTCACATATTAATCCCATATCCAGCACACATAAGAGACCTTCTCTTCTCTTTGTGAAATGGGTTAAATTTACCTAAACGTGGTCATAAATATGGCGCTTTTTTTTCCCTGAAATTATTTTTGTCACATTGAGGCTTAGAGTTTTCCTCCTTTATGGTATCAGCTCGATATTGCTCCAGAGATTTTAGCCCCTTCTCTCTCAAATCAATAATCCATTCACATCTTGAACCTTCTTACACCCACACTCTTGTTTCCGGATTGAGTCAGTGTTGACTTGAAGAGCCAACTCTGTTTTTTTTATCCAGCATTTAAAGCAGAGCTTATATATTCAGAACATAGCATTTTGTTTAGGCATGCAGAACCGTTTCCCACTGGCCTCTTTACACTTTCTTAATCACAAAGTATATACCTCTACTTCTCCCCTGCCTCTTGCACTAAGCTGAAGCTACTTAAGTGGTATTTATTTTCTGTAGGAAGGAAAAAAACAGGACTTTCCTTATCATATTCCCACTATGGACCGGAGTCCTGGAAGCGGTTAATTCTAAATTGTTTGAATAACTGATCAACAGCAAGTTAATACCTTTTAGACTTTAGGAATATAAATAAAAGAATAACAAAACAGCTGCAACTCATTGAACGCCTACTGTGCTAGATACAGTGATGTGCAGTCACTTTTCATGACAGTCCTGTGGAACATTATCAATCCCATTCCATAGGTGAGGAAGCAGAGATGCAGAAAGCCGACGCGGCTCACCAAGGTTCACGTATCTCGGAAGCGGCAGAGCTGGAACTCAAACCTGTTTGCCTAATGCCAAAAGATTAGGCTTATTCCACGACTGCAGTCAAATGACATTTTGATGATGACTTAGAAATCTTTCTATTATAATTGTGTATATTAATTGTCTTGAATGATCAGAGCCTTTAATGACGGACGGAATCAGGAGCCCCTCTCCATGGACATTTAAGTCAGTCTCTCCAGAGGTGTTAAGCTCAGCTTTCCCACCCACTGGGGCTGCAGGAACAGTGGGTCTCCCCGTAACCAAAGCCCAGCAATTTCGAATAGCTTGCAATACTCCAGGTTCATGCAATTATGTCAAGTGGACATTCTAGGTAGCTACATACATAAGCAGGAATTTCCTCCACAGCAGTGAAAACGTGACATGTGACATAGTTCTTCTAGGATTTTAGGCTTTCATGTCTGACCCAAATCTATTTCTATTAACTAAACAAATGAGTTTATTGTAAACAAATGTGAATTTGGTGTCAGCCAACTATGAAAGCTATATTTATCCTTTCCTGGAGCCCAGAAGTAACAGCACTTATCCCAGGACTAGACTAGGAAAAAATTATCACTTTGATAATAATAATTTTTAAAGGAAAGCTCTGCCGTTTTAGGAAATTTCCTCTCGTGTTTTCATAAAGTCAACTTGGGCAACAAGAGAAGAAAGGACAGACTAAGTGCTCTGGTGCCAAATTTAAATTTCAAATTGACTCGACTCATACATTAGTTAACCCAAACGTCAGCATAATTATTTGTTGCTAACCTTAAGTCTGACAGACAGAATTCTTGAAAGCGTGAGGCTGTAGAAAATGTTGGCGTTTACGGACATTGAGATGGGGTCTCTTTAGCCCAAGATTCAAAGAAGTTCATGGCACAGAGAGCAAAATAATGCAGATTGCTTTAGCACCTCATTCCCTGGGCCCACTACAGGGCTAAAAGGTCAGGACAATATTAGAACACTTTTTCATTCCTAACATCCTATAGACTGCAAAGATGGCATTAAAGCAAAATCCCAGCAAAGTGGTGAGCGATCATTGCTGCTCGAGGGCCAATTCAGGAAAAACAAGAATTTACTGGGTTGCTTTTTTCCCACTCAAAATGAAAATAATTTTATTGCATCCAATGAGGAAAATGTATATTCTTGCAATTTAGATATATCATTTGAGTGAATAGAAAGTCAATGAGAAACTTGGCATTTCTTCTTAGCTACTAAAATGTTAATAATCCGGGCATATTTGAGTAGTAGCAAGTTGGAGTCAGCAAATATCAGCACTGGAAGTTGTCTCATTGAGCTGCATTTTAATTTGTTAAAGAGGCATTCCTAGTATTTGAGGCATGCCATACATTTTCTCGGTAACTAATATTTTATCCTTATTTTTGATCTGGAGTCGAATGCTTTTATTAAAGAGCAGACTGAGGCAGAGATGACACATTTCCCCACCAGTAGGTGACAGTGCTGCCATGAAAACTCCAGCCTTCTGACTCCAAGTCCAGTGCTCTCCCTGAAGAGTCTGCAAAGTTGCAGGGAGTTGTGGGCATTTGCAGACAAATATTTGCCCGAATGTACTTACAGATGACCACAGGGAGAGTCAAACACATAATGGCCCTGGACTACATTGCATAAGAGGCCGAGCCTGTCTCTGGAGCCACCTCCCTTCTCTTAGTTTCCCAAGCACCTACTACGCATAGTATTCCCCTTTATTCTAGAAAGCCTGCTCTCCTAAGAAAAAGCCCCACTGCTTGAGTCTTTCCACAATCTCCCCATCAACTCCCTTTTGCCCCTGCCCCAAATCAATTGCTTTTCTTTTACCCTATTCCTACAAACCCTGCTGTCTGCAGATAATATAGTAGTAGAATAAACCTTTACTCTCTTCAAGAAAAAAAAAATTGCATTATCAATGATTCAGGAGGTAATTCTTGAACCTGGTATTTCCTGATGTGTGTTATTTGACCAAATCAAGTTGGGTCTTTATTACCAAACTTGAAGCTCTGTCCTACACGTAAGCATATTAAAAGCTGTGAAGTCCATTTTGCTGCATATCCACCACAGGCAATGTAGCCCAATCACTGCCATCCCTTGCTAGGACCCCTCCAGTGGCCTCCTGGCTGGCCTGCTCACTAGCCCTTGCACCCCTCCCCTACACATTCTCTGCTCAGCACCCAAAATAAATTCCTAAAATGTAAATCAGAGCAGGGTTCCCCTCTGTTCACAACCATTTAAGGGCTTTCAACCACACCTGCACCCACGCTCCCACACTCTTCGCCATGGCCTCCTGGTCCTCTGTGCCCTAGCCGTCACGGCCTTATTGCTCCTGTGCCATCTATACCTGGACCATTCAGACCACCGCACTGATCTCGATCCATTCGCTGGAGCACATCTTGTGTTTTGCCTCCGCACTCCCTTCACAGGAGCTCTTCCTTCCATCTGGGATGCTCTTCCACTCATTTTCACATGTCTAGCTGCTTCTCTTACGTCAGACCTTAGCTTAAATTGTCACTACCTCAAAGAGGTCCGCTACAGTCAATCACACTTCCTAAAGTATGTGTTGCCCTGTTAATCTCTCTCTTTCTCTCAGCTCCTTGAATATTTCCTTCCTAATAGTACAGTTTGTAATCATTTTATTTTTTTTTCTGTTTCTTTCCTGTCACATGCATTAGAATATAAAGCCCATTAGGTCTGTCCTGTTGACTCTTCATTTCCAGCACTTGATTAATATCTATTTAACAAACGAAGGTATATATTCATTTAATCTTGTCCTCACAGCATTTCTCGGTTTACATAGCCACAAGACCCTTTTGTGATATACCAATTCTTAATATCCTGCTGAAAATCTTTGGGAAATCTGCCTTTTCTGAAATTTAAGATAATATCAGGAAATTTAAGTACTGAGGCAAGTGTGGCTTGGGGCAGGTGGGCCTTTTTGGTCATCTTCGAATCTCCACTTAGATGCAGCTTTCACATATCTGATTCACAGCAAAGTATAATTTTTAGTATTCAAGAAAATATGTATTAAAAACTTTCCAAAAACTTGGATATAAAATAGATTTATTGAAATATTTCAATAATGATAGTATTATCTGACACTTACATAGCACTTACTTTGAGCCAATAATGTTCTAAGCCTTTTATAGATATTAATATATTTAATCTTCACAGCGACACTCTCAGGTAGGTACAGTTATCCCCTTTGCACAATGAGGAAACTGAAGCACAGAGAGGTAAGTGACTTATGGAAGCATGCACAGCCAACCCAGGACAGATTTGGAAATGAAACCAAGGAGGTGTGGCTCCAGAGAGTAAGTAAATCCTAAAAGAGAAATGTGCTTCTCGTACATTTATGTTAAAAGGTTAACAGCCAAAGTTATGTTATCATGATGTAAAATGTCAACACAACATTGTAAAACAACTATACTTCAATAAAATAAACTTAATACATGAATAAATAAATGATGTAAAATGTCTTTCACTTTTGCATTTTTTCCAACAGCGGGTCCATGGATTTCTCTCTTTTTCTTAGAAAATTAAAGAAATTAAATAGTGGTTTTCCTTGTCTGTTCTGAATCTTAATCTTTACAGCTGTCAAAGGCTGCACCCCTGCTGATAGTATTCCACTCTGCCCTGTGGTTTACAAGAAGGGGAAATTGCACTTTGCCAAGTTGACATCTCATTCATAAAAAGCAGAGTCAAATGCAAAAACTTAATCTGTTTTATTATTGTAAAAGTTCAATTTCTACTAAAAAAAAAAAAGCAAAACACAGCTCTTCACAAAACATGGTTTTAAATAGAATTTCAAAACTATATCTTGATTACTTACATGAAAGTTAGTCAGAAACCCATGATATATATGGTTTTAACTAGGTGGAGGAAAAAAAAGTGCTCTAAAAATGGCAAGTACAAATACACTGCATTTTAATTAGCCTAAAAATGGTCAAGTTTCCTACTCACTCACTTGGAGATGATAAACTTTCCAAGATCTATTTTGGAGCATGGCGACTCTTTTCCATGTGTTCTAAATGGTCTTATTTCCCTATGAGGTGACTGCATTGGCACTCTGTGTACTTCTGCAGGGGTGTGGGGCAGGGGATGGGGGCCTTCCGATACCCAAAGGAAAATCTGTGTGTACTTCCATGTTCAAGCTGCTCAGCCTTTTGCAAGTGATTTTCATTTACCACCTCGGATATGTTTTTAACTTATTTACCATAATCTGAAGTTATTTTCCTTTCTAATATGAATTTTAACTCTTTTATTTACTGGTTTTAAATTTTTCATGCATCCTCTTGTGTGATGTATTTGAGTCTGAAGCTTTTTTTCCCTCCACTGTTATGGCTCATTTTAAGAATAATGAAAGAAAGAATGGAAAACATGTGTTTCAGGGCTATTTCACAGAATATTGATCTAGAATCAGTTAGGCTTTACATTAGATTATCCAATTTCCCTGTGAATCAGGTCATTTTTCCAGCAGTAGGTTATCATTTTAGAGGCAAGGGAAATGAATACACCAGAAAGTAAGAAGGTTTTATCCTCCAAAGTTGTATAAAGTGTAATCAAATTCATGGAGAAAAAAAATATGTATACAGCACAAGGAAAAGCGGTTTTATTTTATTTCAATCTAGTTGAAAAAGAAAATCTACTCTTAACATTTCTTCTGTCAATTTGATATGATGCTACATTCTAAGTACTCAAGAAGAAAAGGGCTCTGGATGGTCTTTGCCCTTTATCAATCTCAAAATATTACAGAATAATATTTCTATAACCCTCAATAATACAAAATATCCTCTTAGGACAGAAAAGAAATCACTTGATTTTTAACACAGAAACTTATCTTGAATGCTTTTGAAGATTGATCAGTTGTCTCTAGCAGAAGAGGAATGCTTATCATTCTATTCTGTTTAGGTAACCTTCAGATAGATAAATTAGTCTAATCAATTTAGCAGAAGCCCAAAGTTTCATAAATATTGCCTTATAGAATTCATTTAGACCCAGCCTAAATTTTTCTCTGCAAGAAAGCCAAAGAACAGTCTGGTTTACAAACTAAGGAAGGTTATGCTTCAGAGCAGACTGACTCTGGCGATAGCATGTGGGACCTGGAAAGGTGAGAAAGAACTTTCTTTGATACTTCTCTGTTGATTTAACAGTCAGATTTTTCCAAACCCCCTTTTGTTTTCTATTTCCAGTCTGTAACACCTCTTAGCATAACAAGGACAATACATTTGGGCCCTTCTTCATATTTATTTAAATACCCAGCTAAATGATTTAGAAGAAAACCCCAAGTTTTAATAACACCAGGTTTTGTCAATAAAAGTTGTCTCTCACCATCAATTTTACATATATGTGCCCATTCCCAGACCTCATTCAGATTCTTAAGTCCCAGTTATGTTCGTTTAAGTTAGTCCATGATCTACTTGTGTGTTTGATGAATTTTCAGACAAACATAATACCTCCCTATCATGCTCCCTCTTCTTCTCAGTCACTTGTAAGTCTTCTAAAACAAACTTCTACCTTTTCCCCACTCCTTAGCACACATGTTCTTAGGGATAATTAGAGCAGATCTTAGAGGTCCTAATCCAACTCCTTCATCATACAGATAAAGAAATAAAAGAGATATAACTTCTCCAGTATCACATAGATATTTCCCCTTATCCCCTCAGTCAGATGTTTTGGGGGAACAGGAGAGAATAGCTATTCTAGTTCCATATCATGGTGCATTGGACAATTTTAGATTTGAATAGAGAGGTATATATTAGAAAGAAAATAGGACATTTTTCATCAAGAAGTCCAGATCATAGCAATATACACTGAATTTATTCCTCCTGTTGATGTCATCACTGTCCAGAATCTTCAGCTGCCAGACTCCACCCCACATTAAAGAAAAGAAGGGGTTGGGATCCAGACATAACCCCCATGGTAACTAGCCGGCAGAAATGTGAGCGATAGATGGCACCTTGGGTGGACTCCCTGAGTTATCCAGGCTGATGGACATGAAAATAGAGACTTAGGAGAGAAAACAAGCTGGTCTGGTCTTACCATTACTCGTTTCCAAGCTGGAGATTTTTTTTTTTTAAAGTCTCTGTCTTTTTTTCTTCCCTCTTCACAATACTTTTAAGCTGAGCTCCAAAATAGGTATTGCTGAATGTGTTTTCAGGTAATCATGAATGTGTTTTGCTTTTACGATTTCTCAGTGTGCTTGTTTAAATAACATTCAAAACTTTCCCAAGGCAGTTTGCTTTCAGGTGCATTCAGGACCTTAAGGGACAAATAGATGGAACAGATAGGTTTTTAGGCACATGATAGAGGGATTGGCTGGGACAGACTTTAAAGTACTACACCAAAGAGGGGTTTGGAGAAGCCAAGGGCCATCTGCCGACTGTGAATGCACTAGGGGAGTACGGAGGGGAAATGTCACAAAAAATAATAATGACTACCACATCATAGGCTTCTGATCAGTGTCATTCTATGTACAAATACACATTATCTCATTTAGGCTCCACAGCAAATGAGCTCAGCTCAGCTCAAATGAGCACAGCTCCCTGCAAGCTAGCTGTTTTTATTTCCATTTTACAGATGGGAAACCTGAAAATCAAAGAAGCTAAATAAATGAATAATAAGAAGAAATAAGAACAAGTTATTAATAATAATATGTTCATAATAAATTAATTTAAAAACTAACATTTTTGAGGGCTTATTATGTTGGTTCTTAAATGAATTATCCCATTTAATTCTCATAATAATTACAAGCATTATTGTTATACTCATTTTACCTCCAGGGAACGGTGAAGCTTAGAGACTTAAAGAAAGATGATGTAACTAGAAGCAGAGGCAGGATTTAAACGTAAACAGCCTAACTACAGAACCCACGGTAGTAGCACGCTGTCCTGTGCCACAAAAAGCAGAACATGCTTTCTCACCCAGGTCTGTTTGCTGCTCAGTCATGATTTTTCAGGGTCCCACATGGCCTTTAAAATAGTAGTTCTCAAATCTCATCTGATGACCCATGCGGATCCATGATGAGATTTCACTGTCTGGCCCCAAAATTAAAATATCAAGAGTTTGTCCTACCACTAAGTGTATTCACTTTAAAGCACTGCACTTTGTTCTGAGATATATTCTTCCCTTTCTGGAGCAAAAATATCCATTCTTTTTATCTAATGATGATAACTTATGAGAGGTTGTTAAAAATACTCTTTACTTAAAAATTATGAATTTGTCAACCCTATGCCCCTTACCTCACATTGGGGACAAATGACAGAGGAGTTGTACTTATTCATAAAATTTAAAAATCAAGGCTCTCCTAATAAAAAGAAATAGAATGCTGCTAGGAAATGAGGAGTGGTACAGAAAGCAAACTGCAAAATTTCCCAAGATTAACCCTTATTCTAGTAAGTACCACTTTATAGTTTTTAAAGAATTTTCAAGGAAGCAGGTTATACTTGAAAGAAATTCGTATCAGTGAATAAATACATTTTTATGGTATAGCACTCTTAATATACAAAACACATAAGCTTTGGTTGAGTAGAGCACACATCATCTAGGAAGTACTTTCACATTTAGTGTCTCGTTTGATCCCCACCCAACACTCCCTGAGGCAGTGCATACTTTAAAGGATGCAACAGGATGTACTGCTTAATAGTATTGTTTGGCCTCTCTTAGCCTCAGTTTCCTTTAAAGAAGGAATTATTTATATCTTAAAGGATTATTTCATGGATTTAACATAAAGTAGGAAAAGTGCCAAGCATGATACAGGATAAACAGCAGTCAGTAACTGCTATCTATTTTATAATTATGATCCTCATTTTACGGAAGAGAAAACTATAACTCAGATGAAAACATAAGCTAAAGCAGCCCATTTAGTTAAGTAATAGAGTTGGGGCTTGAGCCTAGCTCTATTCACATCCCAAAACTTCTCTTGGTTACCCGTCACCCACAATTTTATGTGAATCCCAAACCTTCTTTTTACTATCGCACACCACAATTCCAGTAATGGTAAAAACCTGAGAAATCCCATTGATTTAAATATGCCTCCATCATTCTGTAGATATATGTTTTAGATGATGCTGTCCATATGGGCACAACACATAAACTTCTCAGTAGGGAAATCAGATGAAATTAAAATAATTACTTTTATATATATATCAATCCAATAAAAATAACATTAAACCAAATACAAGTGGGAATGGAAACTGGAAAGATCACCAGAGGATACGAAAAGTAACATCTTGTAGTGCATAAAGGAGGCAGTACTGAAGGTCATCAGTTTAATGGGAAGATAAAATCTGAAAGTGGAGTGGACCCATGATTTTTATATCTATAAAAAAGACCTCATTGTGTGACTGGTACATACTAGCAGATATGTTTTTCTAAATTTCAGACACTGAGAGTCAGTGTATTGTTTGCTTTTATTTAAATTACCTGAAGAGCAGCTTCATCTCCCTAGAATAGAGGGTGGCTTTAATTGCTAATGGAAGATTAGAAAAAGTCAGCATTTCACTGATTTCTTAGGCAAAAGCTTTGTTTTCATCATAATCCTAAAGAATAAGAAGTTTCTGTCTTTTTAAAGAGAAAGGAGAAGTATGACATATTTCAGTCCTCAGAGCAAGCAAATGAGGAAGGAAAGCCAATTCCTTTTCTTTTCTTTCTGAGGGGTTTTCTCTTAATATAGCACACTCTAATTGAGTTCCATCTCTTGTTTTGAGCTCATTAGTGATCTGGATCTTAAGTAGCTGCTTCTAATATATTCAGACCCAAGTGTATACTGAATACACACTGTGTTGTGAGAATAAATATCTTGAACTTAAAGAATTTAACAGTTATTAATTAAGTTTCATGTCTTCCTCTGATTTAGGGTGTAGTTTTGCAGGAGAGATCTTGTCACATGGTCTGTCAGCCACCAGACAGGGAAGATAACAAGGCTGGACCTCCAAAGGGAAGTTAAGAGTTGTCCAAGAGACAGGGACACCAGTGAGAGGATGACAAAGAGAGAGAATGTTTGAGGATCTCAATTTCTGCACTGATTATGAAAATGGCTTGAAAATATTTATATTCAAAGACCAACGTATTTCTTTAAAGATTAACTTTGCTCCATTAAAAGTTATGAGTAGAAATATGCAAAATGTTTTTTTCAAGTACCCAAGCATCTTGGCCAGAAACTTACCACCGCACCTAAAAGTGAGAAGGTGAAGGAGTCACAGCATTTAGCTTTGGGCCTTGCAGATTTATTTCAGGTAATAAAAAACATTTTAGATGAAATAATCGACTTGACTTATAATACCAATAAATCATTTTGCTAGGCCACAAAAGAGCAAAGGCCTTGGTACATAACCCATCAGAGTGTGGAAGGTATTTCTTTTCATTTGTTTGTTTCTATTCTCATCACTTTTTTTAAACTTTTTTTTTTTTTGTAGTGAGAGTTCTGACGATCCACTTTATTAGCAAATTTCAAGTATACAAGTGTACAAGACAGTATTTTTAAACTGTAGCCACCATGCTGTATGCTGGAAGGCTCTTCTTAATAGACAAGCTATAGAAAACCAGATCAGCCCAACTGTGCTGGACAGCAATCATAAGAAATGATTTGTTGTCTTGGAGGGGGTGGGTAAGGGAACAGAAAAGTTTTAGATTAGTGTGTGAGACTCTTGCTAAGAGGTACTGCAGAAACTTGCCTAACTTGCCTACCCATTTTTAAAGTTACCATTTGCTACCAGTCTTACCATATTTTCTCAAATAATTTTCTCAACTACTGTTTTATATTCATGACATGGAAGTTGATGCTAGGGACAAGGATTTTATTAGTTATGTTTTTTAACCTCCCATGTTCTCTCCTTACTGCACTGAAGTGTTAGTTCTCACACTTCAGCCAGCAACAGAATCATTTGGAGGGCTTATTAAAACAGATTTCTGACCCCACCCCAGGGTTTCTGATTCAGTCTAAGGTGGGGCTCAATCATTTGCATTTCTAGTAAGTTCCCAGGTGATGCTGATGCTAATGGTCAAGCTATCAAGCTCACAAATACCTCCCAGGTATCCATTCAACACGCTCTCTTCCCTAGCCCTTCCATAGTTCAAGGGTTTTCAGTTTGACTACTTCGTGCCCAATACCATCTTGCCTTATATTTGCCCCAGCATTTTCTTGGCCACTGTCAACAGAGAACCAACGATAATGTGATTGCATTTTGAGTGAAGGATTCCAGATGCTATACTTCCTCACTGCCCATGTTTCTAATGTTTTCTTTCCTTCCAATACTTCCAGTACTTTCCAGTATTTCTAAATTCATATCAAAAAGAGCTGGGTGAATAGGAAGAATGGGTTTTTTTTTTTCATTTATTTTTCTTTATTCCAGTTAAGTGTTGATTAATATAATGAAAAGAATTGCCTTTATTTAAAAGATAACAAGATGTGAAATCTGCTCTCCCCTCTCAACATCTCTACTGAGTCTAAGAGATACAGAAAAAAACTGAAGCTCTATTTATTTTAAGTGACATTCTTCTAGCCCACTAAAGATGAAAGTTCCAGGAAGTAGCCATTTTTTCTTCCTAAAACAAATGGCAGAATAAATAATGTCCTTTAAATAGTACAAATAAATAAACAATTGTCAGACCTTGGTATATAAAGAAATAAGGATCCCTACCAACGGGACAGCTTTTAAAACTACTACTGATATGATAATTATATAATCATGATAATTATATGAAAGGCAGAAATTGCTTTATTTCTCTCTAAAAACTGGATATAGGGCATTAGTTACAAGGGTGTTTTTATTTTTGCTTTATGTTGTTTTCTATATTTGTTTAACAATAAAAAAATTTTAAGAAAAAGAAAAAATATGGATGTAAAAGAGACTGCTAGATTTAAGTTTGTTTATTCAAGCCACATTATTGAGTGCCTACTCTGGACTAGGCTTTGCTTTAGGCAATTGAAATACAGCAATAAAAGACAGACAAGGCCATGCTTCCCGGGAAGCGTTCTAATGCAGAAGATAGGTGATAAACAAATAATATAACCAAAAGATTAAAAGGAGTCAGGATCTCGCCTTATCATAGGTCAAAATATGCCATGAAATTGAAATAGCTAAAATACCATGGTATTGACACAGAAAAGGATAAATAGATGAATGGAACTAAATAAAGAGGCCAGAAACACCTTGGAATTTAGCAGATGACAGCATTAGCATTTCAAATCAGTGGTGAAATGATGAGAAATTCAAAATGCATGTCTGCACTGTACCATACTCGTAAACAAATACTGTTGTATTTCAGGTCTAAGTGTAAAAATTAAAAGTGTAAATGTACTAGAAGGAATAGAAGAGAATATATTTGTTACAATCTAGGTGTTGTAATTCTAAGCTTAATACAAAACCCCAAAGCCCCCAAAAAAGGGGGAGAAATGAAAGATTTGACTATGTATAAATGGAGAATTTCTATAAAGTAATAATTTCTGAAAATAAAATTATAAGTCAAGCAACAAAAAAAGTATTTGTAACATATAGAATAATGTTTATTGAACACACACTCTATACCAAGCATCATCCTAAAAATTAACAAACATTGTGTTATTTTTAAGACTCAAAAAAATCCTACCAGGCATGTAGTTTTATTATCGTCATTTCTTATCTAAACAGTCTGAGGATTGGAGACTTAAGTAAAATGTAAAGTTATCTAGCAAGAAACAGGCAAAACTGGGATTTCAACTCAGATCTCTCTGACTCCAGAGTTTAAGTTACTAAACACTGAAATACAAAGAGCTCCTACAAATACAAAAGAAAAAAAATAGTCCAATTTTTTAAAAATGAGTAAAGATTATAAATCCATGGAAGATGAACCACATGACCAAGGTCATTATAATAAGGCATTTAGCCTCACTAACAATCAGGGAAAAGCAGGTGATTTAGTATTACTAAATTACAAAATTACAAATGCTGATATGCTTTGGCCTAGCATTTCTATTTATTATCTACCCTAGAGAAATGAGGGTCTTTCTGTATATATCCTTCAGTCCCTCTATAATATTCCTTGCAATATTATTTGTAATTCTTCAAAGATGGAGAATCACTCCCTAAACACCAATCAACAGGGGAATAGTTAAATGTATTATGACATACCTGTGTTGTGCAATACAAAAAGCCATTAGAACAGAATGAAGTAGATCTCTATGTACTGGCATGGAAAAACATTCGTATACTAAGAGAAAAGAAAGTTTCAGGGGAATATATTTAGATAGATAAATAGAGCCTGTTTTGTAAAATTGTATGTTCTACACACATCTTTGTGCACATGAAAATATCTAGAATGGTAAACCTCAAATTGTTAATGGTTTCCACTTTTGAGCAGTTGTATTGGAGAAGTGGGATGAATATGAAGGAGAACTTTAACTTATATAATATAAAATAAAGTAAAAAAAGTTCCCTTCAGTTTAGGTTTAGTGATTAAAAATATGTATTTTGTTAAAAGCAATAAGAAAAAAATGCAGTGGCAAATATTTTAAAAACAAATTTTAATTAAAAACTAGAGAACTTATTGAAGATATCCATGTCAAACAGCATACACCATTTTTTCCTGAACACAATCTGTGAATGCAAGGAAAATGCCCATGTTCATTTCTGAACTGTTTGCAGGATGTAGTATTTGGTTAAGGTAAGCCACGCAGGGTGAAATATCTGTTCCAAGCATTTGGCCATCTGAGTTACTCACCTCTGTATTAACAGATTAATTTTATTCTTGTCGCAGTTGGTGAAAAGGACCTCAGTGGATATGGGATATTTTAATTAGATTTAAAATTGAGCAGAAATATTCATTCATAAATGTGACAAACCTCCTCTGTCTACCAATCAAAAGATGTGATTTCAGATGAGATTTAGCTTGATGTTTCTATCTGTTTTAATAAACCTACAATAAGCTCAGTGCTGTTGCTTGACCTGTTTCACTTTGATATAGTCATTAACCTGCACCAATAAACTGTTTAACAAGTTTTGAATTCAATGTGTCCCCTTTGATAAATGTCTATCCCTTCAAAATAATTTGAAAGGAGACATCACTCGAAACGCTTGCATTTAATCTGCTCTGCAAGTGATTTTTTGCTGTTTAGACCACTGTCATATTTATTTGGGGTTACCAGCCTTAGTCCCATCCCAGCTTTTCCAAATGATGACCCCAGGAGTATGCAGGCCTGTCATTTCTTCTTCACAACCAGTTTGAGAATAATGAGCAAATCTTTCTCTAGCCCACCCATAGCCCCTAAGGGCCCTGAGTTAACTGTGCCTGCACTGCTCTGGAGCACAGAGGGCATGGGGCATTGCTGGAGCCTGATCAAAACAAAATCCCCTCTGACTATCAAGTTCCTGACCTTCTATTCATCTAGAAGTTTCTCCAGCAATTGACGCTTGAATAGTAGTATTGACGCTTGAATAGTAGTTCTGTTTGACATTCTCTGTCATCTGGGTGGGACTTGCCTGCATTGAAGTTCCCACTGGCCCTTGGACCCTAGGGAGATGGGACCTGGCAGTTATCTCATAACCACAAGGACCCTCAGTGTAGTAGTTAAGTACAGAGACTCTGGAGTCAGAGATTCTAAGATCAGGTCCTGGCCTTGCTGGTTACTGGCAACATGGCCTGGGGCAAACAATTTAACCTTGCATGCCTCATTTTTCTCATCCATTCAAGAGGAATATTAGTTCCTACCCATCAGAGTTATTGTGTCAATAAAGATTGAATGAGTAAGGCTCTTGGCACAGTACCTGGTACAGAATAAGTGCTCAAATATTAATGACATTATGTACTTTATAAAATGACATGTACTTATGTATGGCCTGGCAGTTGGACCCTCCACTATCTCTGACTTCAGAATTCTGCATTTATCTTATCTCTGCAGCTGAGACGTCCCTTTGAAACATAGTGCTTAGAAATAGACTAGAAATAGCCTGCTGCTACTTGGTTGTAAACTTTCAGCTTTTCCCAACAGACTATTGCTGGACTCTGTATCCTTATAGTTTTACTAGGTCCCTCATTCCCTCTAGGTTTAGCTATCTTGTTCTAAGAAAAGGCTGGTAATAAATATCAATCCCTTTTCCGAAACAAATTATGACAGGGTCATCTTTAATTTAGGTCACTTGTGCTGTCTAACTTCTGTCTCCTTTGATCTCTTTGCATGTAGATTTCCTTTCTTTCAGGAAAGTTTGCATTTCTAAGATGGTTCTTAATCTGTAAGGAATAGGAAAAATCTCTTCTAGCAAGTGTTGAACACTTTCTTGCTGGCCGCTAAAAAATGAAATATCATGAAAAATAAATACATACACTGTCAAACAGATGACTTACAATAGAAATGGTACCTCTAACAAAGCACATTTTTATATACGAATTTTCATGATGGTTTATTAATAATGCACATCTCTTCATATGAAAAACTAAACAGATAAAACCAAAATCTTGTGGCAATTTACAAAGGCCACCATGAAAATATCACACTGAAGCAAAAAGTGGAGTGGATGTGTCAATCTGAGGTTTATCCATTGATCATGACAGGTTTCACAGTTAAAGTTTAAATTCTAATGTCTTGAACAAATTAACAAAAGCAGAAATGGCAAATAAGTTTCTTCTCACTTGTCTACTCTAGAGCCCTGTGTTGAGAAGGATGCTGACATCACATCTAGGCACAGTAGCATTGGGTGACATGCTAGAAGATTAATATCTGTCATGGCTACAGGAGTGGGAAGTCATGGGATTTGTACCACATAGTCACCATCCCTGCTTGTTTTGGAATTACACATACATTCCCATTGTGTAGTCAAAGTAGGGTGTGTATTTTGTAGAAAGGGAGAGTGCACCGACACTTGAGGAGGGGGGCATACAGGGATTATTTTGAACCAGGCACTGTATCAGAGCACATGCACTCACTCAGTGAATCACTATAATAACACCAAAAAGTACATACTATTATTAACCACATTTTACAAATGGGCAGATTGAGGTACAGAAAAACATCAGTAACTGCCCAAGGTGATACAGCTAATAATGAGTAAAGCCCATTGGCAGAGCTGTCAGGAAGTCTGGTTCCACACTCTGCGTCCTTACCACTGTACTAATATGCCTCCAAAGTTTTTTGTGCAAAAAACAATAGAGAGTAAATGTTCATGAATATCTTTCTACAGCATGAATTTTGTAAACCTAGAACTATGGAATCTTAGTGTGAGAAGGGATCTTGCTGGTTATCTGGACCAAACTTCCACCTGTTAAAGGATCCAGTCCCTAATACCCAGTCCCATCTTAGTATCTCCAGGTTCTCACCTTATTGAACAGCTCTGAAAACTCTTTGATATATACTTCCCTATGAGTCACACCTTTGATCCTACATGTGTCCTTTATGGAGCGAACAAACCATTCTATACCCTCTTCCACAAGATGGCAACATTTTGTCAGTGAAGTCTTAACCACCATGGCTGAAATTTGATAAGCAAGGAGGCAGCAGATTTTAAAAACAATCCATAGTTGAGTGAAAGATGATTTTCTCTTAAAACTTTCCCCTTCTAAACCAACCCTATGCATTTGAAAGAAGAAGGTGGTTAGGGGTTCATATTCCCATTCACTAGCTAAAAATTATATATACTTTTGCCATTATCATAGAAACAGATTCCCTGTTTATCCCACCCAATGAGGAAGAACTGCTTTGTTTTTTTCCCAAGGGTTGTCAGACATATTCTACTGAAGATGGTCCACCATGTCTCATGGGCAAAAGTAATCCCTTTTTTATGGGGGCAGGTACTACTTAGAGAAGAGGGAAGCTCTACTTGAGCATTTCTTCTTATGATGTCCCTCAATTGCTTGTTGCTTGAGATTCATAAATTCTCTTTGATATAATAATCTATAAATGGGCTATACTTCATATATGAAGATAGTGCTAATCGTCAAAGATTAACTTTGAAATTAATCTAGTTATGTCCTCCAGAGAGGATAGAAGTAGACCAAAGAGAGATAATTACAGAGATGTGGTTTAATATAAAGGTTTAATATCAAACTTGATTCACCCATACTTCAGGTCATGGAAATGACTTTCTAAAGATGGGGCTGAATAAAATATGAACAATCAATTAATTCACAAAGGTCAGGCTTTGACCTTGGTTTAGTTGAAGTCATGTGCATATGCCCATCAATATGCATACCAGTGGAGCTGAATCTTATTTTTTACATTATTTTTAAAGTTTTGAAACAGTGCAGTCTTGGAAAGGGCATAACATAAACAGTCAGAACACCTGGGTTCCAGTTCTAGCTCTGCAGAAGGTTTTGTGACTTTTTTTGAGATTATATTTTACTAAGCACCAGTTAGTCTTTGAGAAATCGAGCTGGGTATTTTATTTTAATATTTATTTAATCTTCATAGCCACTTTCTAAGTTAGATCATACATTTTCCTTGTACAGATGAAGAACTTAAAACTCTGAGAAGCTAATTAACAATGGCCAAGATCACTTAGCTGGTAAATGACAAAGCTAGGGTTTGATACAACCTTTTCTCTGCATTAAACTGTTTCCATCACTTAACCTCCTGAGTTTGTTTACTTCTTTGTAGAAGTGAGGTCTACCTGCTCTCCATGTACTTTGAACTTTGACATTCTTTGACTTTGGTATAAATATTTAAATGTAATGTCCTGTTCTGTTATTATAATAATAATATTATTATTTTCCATTTCACTGCTGGCCAGGCTTTTTCTTAATTTGAATTATCTATATTGAACATTTATTTCAGTTGGATTTACCAAATTCTGTAATTTCTACTTGGGTTGGCTTCATACATCATGATTTAGTCTTACATGTATTATATCTGTAAAGTTAAATATTACAGAATTTGAGTCTTACAGTTCGAAGTTACAGGTTCCCCTTGTTGAAAGTAGACGTACTGGCACGTTCTGTCCACTCCATCCAGGAGATGCCCCCCACAAGGATGGTCCTCTTGTTTGTTTTCTCAAAGGGTAGGGGGATAAAAGCCCCTACGACCTTTTGCCAAACTCCTCTTCACTTTTGCTGTCACTTTTGGCCTGGTGCCTAAAAGTAACATTGTTATTCTCTATGTGGGAATGGACTCTAATGTAGCTGGCACCTAAAAACCTGTTGAAGGAATTTGTTGTGCCGTTGTTTTTATTGCTGGAACATTAAGGGATTGATTCTGAGCATATGAATCATGTTGGCAAACAGCCTTCCATAATAAGTGGAGAAATACCTTATTGCCAAACGGGGTGGAAAAGTTTGCCTGCATGTATCCCAGAGCTTTATTCCTACCAAATGCTGTATGTAGGAAGCCTTGCTCTTGAAATACACTATTCGAGTTCCTGAGCGCATTTCTTGGGAGTTGACAAGTCGTCCAGTAGGTGGCAGAGTGCTAACACTCTGTTAATGGCTTTTCCTGTTAAAAGGAATTTTCTTAAACTTGGATGAAAAAACAGTCTCAGGAAGGACTTGCTTTATATGTATGTTGTTAGAGTATATTTACTTCATTTCTAGCATATTTGTTTCATTTTTGGAAATAATTCCAAAATTAAATAATTTTTGAGCTTTTATATCTTGTTTGCGTGTTTGTTCGTTAACTTTATACTGTCATTATGCCTCCTTCCTCCATATATTTATATTTTACACTTCCAATTATTTTTTTCCTAGAAATAAGTAGAAGCAGGTATAGATTGAAAGTGGGTTTTTGAATATTTCAAGTACGTGTTTTGTCATCTTTAATCCATCCAGTTACGGTATTTGTTTAATACACTTCCAGTTGCTCCAGTCCCCACGTCTCATTTTCTTGCGCACACACGCATGTGTGTGTTTAGCGCAAATGAAAATTCTTGGTTACGGTAAATGTAAATTCTAAAGATATTAAAATCTGCCAATCTTGATCAAATGGACAAACTTCTCCACTAACTTCTCTTTAAAGAGGAAATAAAACCATACACTATGTACACTATGTAGTATACACTGTTTAATCGAGTCATTATTTTGGGAAACAAAGCTGATCAAATGTTCTTACTGGGAAAAATAATAAAGACTCCACCTCACATTTTGACATATTGTTGTATTTAGCTAAAGTGCAGCAAATGATGAACTCTATCATTGTGTTCTGAAGCAAATCATCGCGTTTAATTATGTTGCCCATCAGATTCCTCCAGAAGATAAGATTTTTAGTGATTAAAACTGAATTGCCTATTTGCACTGTTTAAAGCACTGCTCCCTCAGCAGCATATGGTGGTTTGTGATAGATTAGCTCCTGGATAGCCTTTCTTAAATGTACTTGTCATTGTAATAATATTTAAACACTGTTCATGGTCTTTACATCTCAATTGAGTTACAAAGATACAGAACGACATTAGCTTTGCATTTCCCACTCACTCTACTTAATAAGGTCTCTGGCAAGCCTTCAATCTGCAGAGGGTTTATCTAGTCAGATGATCTGAATAAATTCTAAGCTCAACCTTTTAATGTTTTTACTTCGATCTTCTCATCTTGATACCCAAACCACAAATCTTATAAAATGATTCTCCCGGTAAACTTTCTATGAAAAATAATCAGTCACTTCAGCCTCCAGAGTAATTGTCTTCATATTATCTAATATCAGCTTCCTAAGCTAGGTATTTTAAATGGTCCAAAAGCTGAGAATGCTCAAGAAACAAACTGGAAAATTTCACAGTTGAGAAGATCTCATTCTTTCTTTTGTACCAGATGTCCCCTTTTCTCGCTCTCCCTTCCCTAACTGAAAGGGGCATCATAATTGAGAATTATGAGCATCACCTGAAAAATGTTATTGCCCTTAAATATAAAAGACAGGAGGTCTAAGAGTACTTTATCATCACTTCGTCTCTAACATTGATTGATGTAAATCTCCCGGCCAATCATAGTGCCCATGCACTGTGTGGTCTTGTCTCATTGTACACTGGAGACACATAGAGCAGCGATCAGTTTAGTTAAAGATAGAATATTAAAAGTAACTTTTTGGCTGGACCGTATTATTTTAACTGTTTTAGGCAAATTAAATTGGCTACATCTAATTGCACATTTCTCATAGTGAATCACTGGCAAATTCAATAAGGCTAACCAGAAGCAAGCCCTCTGTTCCCTGGACATAAGTAGAAAACTCCAAAGTGGTCAACATTTAGAACATCTGCTGTTACCTAAAACAAACATCCTACCCCAGAGTCTACTAAAGCTACTACTTCTTGTTCTTACATATCAAGCAAAAGAGCTGATCACACTGTAAATTAATACATGAACAAGCTCTGACTTAAGGCTACACCACCGCATGAGGTTGAAGGCTAGAAATATTTTTTTCTTTTCAGTTACAATTTTTGAGTCAGAAAGGGCCTTGTTGAACCCCTGGGCCTCCAAGGGGAGTCATTTTCCATATGAATTCTTCCTGCTGTTCTTCCAAGGTTGCCATGGCAATGAAGGAGAGGACCCAGCCATGGCCACAGCAAAGTTCCACCAGAGCAACTCAAGCTTTCCATTCCCCACCTAAGATTGCTCTGAGTAAAGAGTTCAGCAGCTAAAATAATAAATGGATTTCATCTAACTCCTTCATTGTAAACATGATAAAAAAAAAAAAGGCACAAAAAGGCTAAATGGCCAGCCAGACATCCTTCCTTGAATAATCAGTAGAAATTTAACAATTGGAAATTCTACCTCATTTATTTTTGTCATATGCTTTTAACTCATATTTCCATTACTTCCTGAAAATAAGGAAGTAATTTGTACTCAAGGTAACACCCTTTTTACTTGAAAATAATTTTTACTTGCAAATGTTGATAATCGTGCCATTACAGTTCTCTGAAGGAGAAAAAAAACTGTACAAATAGAAATCTAAATAAGAATCCCAGGGAATAGTAATTTCAATATACACAAAAAGAATTTCTTCTAGATTGAATTATCATTACAATTATTTTCAGTTAACAACTTCACAATACAACATATCATGAATTTTAAAAATTACTAAATGTCTAAAGTAAAGCTTTATTGCAAATGCTTCTCTTAATGAGACAGATGAAATGTTTTGTTTGTGGGGTTTTATTTTTCTGTTTTCCTTGTCCTCATTAGTTCATAATATCCACTGGTAAAGATTATATATTGATAGAAGTATACAGAGTTCAGTAACCAATTCTATTCATATTTTTGGTCTTTCTGACCTAGATGCTGAGAGAATTTATTAACATTAAAAAGCAGATGAAATAGAAGCAGTTTTATTATAGTTCTGTCCCTCAGTTCTTTGAACTCCTCCTTAGTTATAGGTCAAAATCACATGGTGATTGACCATTAAATTAAGAATTATGTCTGAACCTTTTTAAGCTTAACAACTTATTTAGATCCTCCTACGGTTTTATGGAAAGAAAAGACTTGCAAAAATATTTGTTAGTCAGTCATTACAGTCATTCACTTTACCAATCCAACACTAATATTTGGAGCCAGCAAGGTTCTTTACACCCCAAAAGATGCGCTAATGATGAAAGGTAGACTTTTGTGTTTTGTTTGTTTGTTCTTTTGTAAAGTAGAAGAAGGTTGTTTGTGAACAGGGGTTAGAGAAAAAAGAACTTGGCATACCTCAGACAAATTCTAAGGCAGATCAGTCTTAAGAAAGAGTATATGTAGAGAGGTTGAGAATCTAGAAATTTAAACCCCAAATTATTCACATGCCCTCTACCTTGAAAGTGTTTGCATAGCCAGGATTAGATGTATACCTATCTGAAGGCACCTGGCTTGGGGAAATCTCAGGGTGAGCGACATTCTAGAGTCAGAGGAGTATGGCCTTGAAACAGTCATTTATTCTCATTCTTAGCAACCAGGGTGATTCCACAAACTCCCCCCCACAGTATTGTAAGACCTTGATGAGAAGGTACATCTGAGAACCCATGATACATACAGAGGTCAAATGGATCCAGAAATGGCTGATGCCAGCACATCGAGTTGCTGGGACTTGCATTGAATACGTACTCAGGCGTGACTTTCCCAATATGATGGAACATAATTGCATGGGATTAGCTAGTGCTGTGACTGGGAGAAGAGCATCCTCATTCTCATTCAAACTCCGCATGCCTGACCTATATGACTTCTAGCAGATCACTAAACTTATCCATTTTCCTGTCCATAAAACAGAGGAGTTAATTAATTGTGGCCTGCTTCAAATTCTCTGTTGAATGAGGAATAGTACAAATGTGGTTGTCATGGGCAAAACTGCACAAAATAAAAATTACTCAAATAAAATATTATGCTCCTCATTTTTAAGGCACTGGAAGTTTTAAGGATCGAAAATGTAAGCCAGTTAACATAATAACTGACATTTTAAAAATACACTTCACTTAGTACTCTCCATTTATTTCTTTTTACACCCAAAATGTCTACATTAGGAGTTAGAGATCAACAAAAAGCAGTGCTACCTATTACACTATGTATAACATAAAGTTCAAAGGAAAGTGTGTTCTATAAATTAACACGTAATGTCCTCATGTCACACTAACTGGGTGTCCTAGCTACCGGCTAGAATATTAGAACTCTAGTTTTTAATCCAAGTCTGCCTGCTAATACTTCAAGAGTAGAGTTCCCACAAGCCACATAACCATTCCTGAGAGGTCTATACCATGAGATCAAGGGGCTTTTTCCTTGCTTCCAGGAGGTTGCTAGGGTCAATGGGAGAATTTCCATCCCAGTTCTGTACTTTCTTCTCCAGGCTAGCAGACCTGCTCTTTCTGAGAGTATGTCCTTTTGTACATTCTTTACCACTCTGTGAGAGAAGAGAGATAAGGAAGGCACACAAACCAGCTTATCCCAATGAAGAGAACTTAAATCTGAACGTAGATTCTGCTGTACTCTAAGAATATACTGTAAATTAGAAGTCACTTAGCTCTTGGGGACCCGCCATGGCAAGCTCTGAAGCCACACTGCCTGGCTTTGACTTCCAGCCTCTGCCATTTACAAACTGTGTGGTTTCAGATAAATTACTTAACCTTTCTATAAATCAGTAACTCATCTGCAAATGGGGATCATAATAGTATCTTTCTCATAGTTTTTATTAAGATAAAAGATAATAGTTCTCATAAATAACATGACCATATGACTTATTCAAACTGATACACTTTTGCAAGTGAACAGAGATGTTACTAATAATTACATCAGAACAGCAGGAATAAGCCAGGACTTTCCTGGAAAATCCAGGATTATGGGGTTGCCTTATCTTAAAACACCTAGCATGGTGCTTGGGACCTTGTTAGAATGAGCTGTTAATATCCAATTATATTGCCTGGGGAATTATGGTGAAAAAATTTCTGAGAATATGGTATTCCATATTAGTATTTTCAGTTTGTTAATTCGTAGCAGTGCTTTTTTAAATAAAGGAAAGTATACTAAAATGATATGTTTAAAAGGGTCCCTTACCATTATTTCACTTATTTAGTCCCTACCCACACTTTGTGCAAGAGGAACGTAAGCCTGGAGAGTAGCAAGGAGGCTCCCTGTGTTCCTTCCAATCCCCACCCTTGTCTGATGAGGAAAGAGGGGTGATATGAGGTCGGTCTCACAGTAGCAGCAGGACTAAAGTTTAACTTCAGGAAGTCGATAGTTATTTTTGTTTAGATTTTTAAAAATTAAAAACACTGTGTCAAAAATCCAGCAAAAATAATTGGTAATAGAAGCAAAGACATTCCAGACTCAGAAGTCCCATGAAGTCATCTCTATACCTCTTGCCAGCATAGGGTCTTTATAAAACATGTTCTCAGAGTCCTGGCAAGCCTAACATCAGCTGCCCCAAAGATGGGGCTTCCATCATTTCTTTGGCAAAACATCATTGAAGTCCAGGAAGCAAGGTCTTCTGACCTGGATTTCTCGGTTTAATATATTTCCAGTACTAAGAGATACCACATTTCTGTTAAATGCAACTTCTTAACCAAAATTTGCTTCCTTTGAGCCTGTGCACCTAGAAGCAGAATTTTCATTGCATAGTTCAAATTCTTTTAATATTTACCGTCAAAATCCTCTTGCCTTTCTAAGTTAAATGTAACAAAACCAGCACTCTACACTTAGCAAGAGTTCAGGACTTTTCATCTCTATGACATGAAAAACAGCATACAAGAAAGTCATATTTTATTGAAGTCTAATAGGTTCCTTTTTTCCTGGTAATAATATCAGCAGGAATAGCATTTGAATAGGGCCTCCCCCAGTTGACAGAGTAAGCCAAGATACATTACCTCATGGGTATTTTATTCTTTCGTTTCCACCAAATTAACATGCAGCAGGTCCAACCTCTCGCATGAAGCAGTCTAAAGAGAAAACCCAGGCAGTAGTACCAGGCAATGTGTTTTCGGCCCTTCTCTGGCAGTCCAGGGAAAGTGTGGGACAGCTTACAACTCGCGAAAAGATGAGTTCATGTTCAGCCTGGGAAAGCTGTACAGCAGCCTTTCCTGCTGCTCGGCATGAAATGAGCCATGAGCAGCATGAAATCACTGAGCACAGGTGTAGAGATTCACAGTGACATAAATATCCTTGCTGTTTAGCAGTTGGAGGAAGGCTGTGGGAAGATTTGCCACAAGCTCCTCCTGGCCAAGTCTGCCTTTATAAAGAGATGATGAGTCTCATCCCAACTTCCAGCTAAAAGACTCAGAAAGAATTAGACAAAGATGTAGGTGAATACTTATCTCAGACCATTCTAAAGAAAAAAGCAGAAGAAAAAAATCATAAAGTACAAAACTGGTGTGTTTGACCACAAACACTTAAATCTTCTATGTGTTAAAAAAAAGTCACCAGAAACAAGATTTCCAAAGACAAATAAAGGCAAAATTGTCATCTATATGTCAGGGAAATTATTAACAATACAACTATAGGAAGTGTTGTAAAATTCTTTCAAATAATGAATTAAACTTACATGAAAATATGCAAAGAAAATGGAAAGAGAATCATCGGAGGGGAGGGGAGTCTAAACAAAATATATGCAAATGTCCAAATTCACTGATAAGATGTAAATTAATGTCATAAATATACCATGCTTGCCTATAAAACTGAAAGACTTTTTTAAAAATTATAATATCCAGCCTTATTTAGGATGTAAAAAGGGGAGAATATACTATCTGATTTCAATTTTCAATGCTTCTTCCATTTTATTTGATATCAGATTGATTTTATTTATCCATATTTACTTTTTTAACAAATTTATTTTATTTATTTATTTTTGGCTGTGTTGGGTCTTCATTGCTGCGCACGGGCTTTCTCTAGTTGTGGTGAGCGGGGGCTACTCTTCATTGCGGTGCGCGGGCTTCTCATTGTGGATGCTTCTTTTGTTGTGGAGCACAGGCTCTGGATGCTCGGGCTTCAGTAGTTGCAGCACGCGGGCTCAGTAGTTGTGGCTCGCAGGCTCTAGAGCGCAGCCTCGGTAGTTATGGTGCACAGGCTTAGTTGCTTTGCAGCATGTGGGATCTTCCCAGACCAGGCATCGAACTCGTGTCCCCTGCATTGGCAGGCAGATTCTCAACCACTGCACCACCAGGGAAGCCCCTATTTATCCATTTTATGTTTTCATTTCCACATCATTGTGTTTGGTTTCTTATCAATGTAAACATGGTACAGTTGGAGTTTTTTAACCAAAGTAGAAGTTATTGTTTTTAATGGGAAAATATATTCCAACTATGTTTGTTGTCATAATTGGCATGATTGGTCTTAATACTGTAAATTTTCCAGTTTCCCTTTATTCTGCCATTCCTTTTTGTTTGTTATTCAGTCTGTGTTTTGTTTACTTTTAGTTCCATTGAAATTTAAAAGGTGGAAATCCTATAGCAATTATTATCACATATAAATATACCCTAATTACAAATTGTAATAATTATGAAGAGACCATTAACAGAAAAAAATGCAAGTAACCAATAATAAAAATATTAAATATAGCAGGTTTGACACAGTATTTGTTATTAGTAATTTTTTATTTTAAAAAATTGGCATGGAAAAAATCTCACATTGTAATAAAAACTTGACAAAAAACTAGTATAGTATGACCACAAATGTGCACATGTGTGTATATACATATATATGTATGTACATACACATATGTATTTGTATTCATAGAAAAAAGACTGAGAAGTAAATATATCAAAATGTCAACAATGGTTATTTATCAGTATGGGTGATTTTTTCTCTATTGTACATTTTTTAATTTTCCAAATTTTATGTAATGAGTTCATACTGTTTTTATAATTCAAAATTAACCACTAAAGTAAAATTTAACATAATGCTTATCAATGAGCTTCTCAGAAAGCACAAACATTAGAAACTCTTGCAGGGGTGGGATGAATTGGGAGATTGGGATTGACATATTTACACTATTGATACTATGTATAAAATAGATAACTAATGAGAACCTACTGTATAGCACAGGGAACTCTACTCAGTGCTCTGTGGTAACCTAAATGAGAAGGAAATCCAAAAAAAGAGGGGATATATGTATACATATAGCTGATTCACTTTGCTGTACAGTATAAACTAACACAATATTGTAAAGCAACTATACTCCAATAAAAAAAAAGATGAAAAAAATTAAAATTAAAAAATTTAAAAAAAAAGAAACTCTTCTAATGCCTTGTAGCAGACTATGGGGATTGTTTAGAATTCCAGAGATCCCATTTATAGTGGATGGGCACAGGCCAAGCCCTTTCAGGGGAGTGGCTAGTTCCAGCCACACAGTAAACTCCATATTTGTGGATAGACGAATGGATGGAATAGAACTTGACTTGCACTTTGCCAAACTGTTTTCATGTGTTAGCATACAAGTCACAACCTTGAGATACCCTCTAGCCCATAGATTGTCTGACAGATACCAAGAGAACATAAAACAAAACACTCCAGCAGCTCATTTTTTTTTTTAACATCTTTATTGGGGTATAATTGCTTTACAATGGTGGGTTAGTTTCCACTTTATAACAAAGTGAATCAGTTATACATATACATATGTTCCCATATCTCTTCCCTCTTGCGTCTCTCTCCCTCCCACCCTCCCTATCCCACCCCTCCAGGCGGTCACAAAGCACCGAGCTGATCTCCCTGTGCTATGCGGCTGCTTCCCACTAGCTATCTACCTTACGTTTGGTAGTGTATATATGTCCATGCCTCTCTCTCGCTTTGTCACAGCTCACCCTTCCCCCTCCCCATATCCTCAAGTCCGTTCTCCAGTAGGTCTGTGTCTTTATTCCTGTCTTACTCCTAGGTTCTTCATGACATTTTTTTTTTCTTAAATGCCATATATATGTGTTAGCATACGGTATTTGTCTTTCTCTTTCTGACTTACTTCACTCTGTATGACAGACTCTAGGTCCATCCACCTCACTACAAATAACTCAATTTCATTTCCTTTTATGGCTGAGTAATATTCCGTTGTATATATGTGCCACATCTTCTTTATCCATTCATCTGATGATGGGCACTTAGGTTGTTTCCATCTCCGGGCTATTGTAAATAGAGCTGCAATGAACATTTTGGTACATGACTCTTTTTGAATTTTGGTTTTCTCAGGGTATATGCCCAGTAGTGGGATTGCTGGGTCATATGGTGGTTCTATGCAGCTCATTTTTTAATTATAAAAGTATTTGATATATTGTTCTGAAGTCAATATTTAATGCAAATGCAGCAATAAATGTATCTTCCCCCAGTTTCTATAAGTTAACTTAAATTCTGTTGCTCTTTTATCTTAAAAAGAATTCAGTGCTCAGTTTCCTGTTTCATTTACAAGCAGTAATTTGATTTTGCTAATTTGGAGTTTATAATCCAATCTGTATCTATTGTTCAGCCCAGAGTGAATTTGCACTGCAAATTTGCACATGCAATTTGCATGGCAATCACAGGTTAATTATAAACTCAACACGCATCTGAAGTTTTGCAGCCTTTACAAGGCTACAGTGAGTTTTAATGCCAAATCACTTGTTATTTTTCTTAATGAAATTGAATTTTTTGCTACTGATATTGAACTGTTTTCTATTAAATCCTTCCTGATTGATGATAAATGAGGAAGAGAGAGGTTGAATTAAGTTGATTTACAGAGGAATGCTGGTGTTTATATATTCCCATTCTCTGTTATACCACTTAAATATAAAGAAGATGTATATCTTTTCTTTAGAGTTGTCTTCAAGTTTGAGCATTTGTTTTTTAAAAAGTGGACGAGTGGGGATAAAGCAGAATACAAATTGTTTTAAAGGAACAAGAAAAAGTAGACTTTACTAGGCATTTAAAATAAATTATCATTGGACACCAAATTTGCCTCCAATTTTCCTGTAAATAAATGAAATAAAGAAACACATTGGGTTACATAAAGATCAAAAAAAGTTAGAAAGTGTATCAGCAAAGATAAACTCTTTACCGGATCTCACTTCAAACAAAATTTTATCTCATGGTTCCATTTCTGAAAAATGTTGAGCTTCAGTACAAAATACTTTCAACTACAGTTTTACCAAAGATAGAGTGACTGTATTTAAGTGGACAGTGTATTCACCTGCCCTCCATGCAAGAGAACCGTATCCTAACTGTTGACTCTTGTCTTCTTACTTACTGTACTCATGGGACTGTTTCACAGCTACAAAAACTCACCAAGTCCAAAACTGAACTATCAGCCCGTCAAATCCTGCTGAATTCATCAGTATTTTTGATTGCTCAGAACAGAAACTAATTTGCAGTCTCCTTAGCAACTGGTATTTTGTTGGAAGCCTCCTAGTACAGCTTACAGAAACTGAAAGCAGCTACCCTCTCCCTGCTCCCACCCCGCCCTCTAGGGAATGGAACTAGACATTGAAAATCTGCAAGAAGCCTAGCAGTACTTTCTAGCTCTCATCTCTGCAGCTCTCTGCTTGTCTGCTTTCTTCCCCTGCAGACCTGTGATGTCCATGGCACAGAACAACTGCCCTTCTTTGACATGGGTCCTCTAGTTCAGGCCATACAAAGACATGGGACTGCCTCTTTCTTCTTACTCTCTAGAATCTTGTCACAGGAAAGCTTGCAGTTCCCAGAGCACACCATGCTCTCTCCCCATCACAGCCTTTGCCATGGAATGTTCCCCACCCAGCAAGCCTTTGCCTAACTAACTCTTAGATCTCTTGGGCTTTCAACTTAAAAATCATTTCCTCCAGGAGACCTTCCCTTAACTCTTAGAGCATCCATTCATTCATTCACTCAACAAAAACTTACTGAGCACCTGCTATAGGCCACACGTAGTACTGGGACTGGATGAACGCTGGTCTGTCTGTGAGGAATATTTAAATATACATGATAATAAATGCAATAGAGGAAAGCAATAGGATAAAGAATAATAGGGTGGTCAGAGAAGGCCTACCTGAAGAGGTGATACTTCAGCTGAGCCCTCTGAAGGACAAATCAGGGTTCTGATCCAAAGAAAGGAATCAGAACATGCACCAGCTCTATGGTGCATTTGAAGAATTGAAGGGAGGCCAGTGTCCCGCAAGACACTGAGAACATGAACTAGAGAGTGGCCATGACAGAAAATGAGATCACCCCCAAAAAAGGTGGTGGAGTAGAGGTGAACCATTAGTGACCAGCACACAAGATTTGGCTACAGGTTCATTTTGTTTGACTGGTAGAATATTTTAATTATCTTTTTAAAAATTTTAATACATTAGGCAGGGCAGTACTCCAAACTCCACACTTAGGTCAGATTCAGAAATTTACGCTTCTTGACAGTCCCCAGAATTCCATTTGGAAGGCACTAGAAAAAATTGGACTGGCTTTTGTGCATTCTGTTTCTGTGGATCTGTGAAAACACCTAATGCAATATTTAAAGTCATTGAGGTTGCTAATATAGTGGAAAGAGCTGAGTGAAATCCTGGAGCCACAGTAGAATCCAGCTCAAGATAGTCATAAGAACTGAAATCAATTGCTCGGCCTTATTGTAGGCTGGCCATTTCATTTCTCTGGATAGTAAATGCTCCCAAATTATTTATATAAGGAGATAAAATAAATGCTCTTAAAAGTTTTACATCTTTCAATCTCATACATATATTCTCAGAATTCATTGTTAATTTTTCCTTCTTTTTATACAAGTTTTCCATATCAGTGTAATTTGCTGCATCCGTACCTTCACTGCTTTCAGTAAAATTCTAACTCAGTATGTAGCCCCTGCATCTGATCTAGACAAATAATATATTTTTAAAACTACCTGGACCAATGTCTCTCAAATTTTTAAACCTAAGTCTAACACATCTCAGCTAAGTGATGGTCTTCCTATAAAACATTTAAATACAAATAATAATATTGCTTTCAGGGTTATAGCTAATTGTGTTTTTTTCTTTTCTTTTTTTTTTGTGGTACGCGGGCCTCTCACTGTTGTGGCCTCTAACGTTGCAGAGCACAGGCTCCGGACGTGCAGGCCCAGCAGCCATGGCTCACGGGCCCAGCCGCTCCGCGGCATGTGGGATCTTCCCGGACCAGGGCACGAACCCGTGTCCCCTGCATCGGCAGGTGGACTCTCAACCACTGCGCCACCAGGGAAGCCCTGTTTTTTTCTTTTAAAATATATTATTCATAGCTCATGTGTGTATGCTGTGTAGTATTTTTCTTTATCAAAGGAATTCCCATCATTTTCCCCCTTAATTGTTCCTCTATGAGACTAGTGATACCTGGGATTGTTTATGACCATTTTCTATCAATTATCAGTCACATTTTTGTAAATGCTTGATGATAAAAAAAATCCCACATTATTTTGATGTATCTAATAATTAAATCCTAGAAAAAATTATTTGAAAAATACCTTGAAGTGACAATTGTCAGTTACAAAGGGAAAACATTAAGAAAAAAAGACACCCACTCAGACACTTAAAACTGTCAAAATCAAAGCTGAGCTGAATTGAAAGCTCAAATGGAGTTGTGCAAAACTAGTTCTAGCTTAATGTTCTACATAAAGGACATAAATATACTGTTTTTGGATTTTTTCTTCAGCAATTAGGACTAAAGAATATAATGAAATTCACTAGATCTTCCATGGTTTTCCTTTAATGCTATTTTTTTGCATTCTCATATGTTTTGGTGTATGTTCAATATCTGACAAGGCAGGAGAAAATAAAATAAGGATCCAACTTTACACCTACTTTATAGCCTAAATATACATTAGGTTCCCTGGGGAGGTACTTCTCAGTGGACTCATGCACTTTATTTAGTAAAGTGAAACACTGTAAATGCTTTTCTTTATTAAGTTGCTGAACTGAAAATGTTTAAGTTAGTAGTGGCCAAATTATACATTCACAGCTCTAAATTACACCTATATACTCTATCTTTTCAAAAGGCTTGGTTAGAATTGCAGCTATTCTACTTTTGGGGTGATGCATATCTTTATTAACATAGACAAAGGACCTGGAGAAATTCTAAATATCTGGCATTCTGCTATAAACTCTAACATTCCCTTGCTTCCTGCCCCTCTTCTAAAAGACGGTGGCTTCTCAGAGAGCTTCATAGCGCTGGTACAAGCTTAATTAACACTTCCCAACTTCAATCTATTTCAGTTTAATATGGAAGACAAACTCTAGCTGTCTCTGTTTGACTGATTATTTTCCCTTTTTAATTTATATGTGTAAATCACTGAGATGGCAAAGCAAGAATTTAACTCCGGGTTTGGTTTTTGTGGTTAATAATATAAAATGATCCATATTTAGAAATTTTATTAGCTGTGTTATGTTGAAAAGAATGTCTTTAAGTAGAGACTGTTTGTACACACAGCTAAGACATGTCATGATTCCATTATAGAAGCGCATTCAGAAATATGTTCCATTGTGAAAACGTATTAAACATACAAAAATACTTCAAAATGTATTGATTGTGTGTCACGGAAAAGGGGGGCCATAAACTATTTCTTAATGAAACACTGTGATGTTGTATACAATGAATAATTAACATATATTTGGTTCTGGTGTTAGGAAAACCAGCTTGGAATGCCAAATCACAATAGGAATTTTAAAGGAAGCATATACAGAAACAGAAAGTGGTTCATTTACCTATTCCTTTCTCTTATTTGCAAGTAACTTTTTTTCAGATTTGAAAACTTAAGGTGTAATTTGTGCTTTAGCCAACTTCAGTCAGCACTCACAAGCTCTTTAATGCAATGTATTAGTTTTCTATTGCTGCTGTGGGTACTCTGCTTGGGTGGGGTCTCCCAAGGTTGAAATCGTGGTATCAGTCCTGCTCTGATCTCATCAGAGTTGGAGTTCTCTTCCAAGAATGTTTCAAGGTTGTCGGCAGAATTTAATTTCTTGTAGTTGTAGGATAGAGGGTCCTGTTTCCTTGTTGGTTGTAGGACTGATGTCCCCATTTTCTTGCTAACTATTGGCAGGGACTGCTCTTAGCTCCTAGAGGCTACCTATAGTTTCTTGTCATGTAGCCATGGCCATAAGTCCCTTTATTCTTTAAATTTTCAATTTCTGGAAGGGTACAATTCCTTTAAAGACCCACCTGATTAACTCAAGCCCACCCAGGAAATCTCCCATTTGATTAACTAAAGTCAATAGATTTGAGACCTTAGTTATATTTGTAAAAACCCTTTGCTCTTGCCATATAACATAGCCTAATCATGGGAGTGAATTAGAATTTATTCACAGTCCTGCCCCAACTCAATGACAATGGATTATACCAGGACAGTACACTTGGGGGCAGGAATTTGGGGGCCAGCATCACCAAGAAATCAAAAAACAACTAACTCTTACTGAGTACTTGCCATATGCCAGCACTGTGCTGGGCATTTTGCCTCTATTAATTCATTTTGATACTCACAACAATCCTGTGATGGAAATGTTCTCATTATCCTTGTTTTACATATGGGAAAACTGAGCCTTTTAGAGGCATTCAGTAGCTTGCCCAAGAACACACAACAAACAAATATCAGATCTGGAATGTTATCCTAGGTCACATATATCTGATTCCAGAGACCTGTGCCATGTGGAAATGACTCCTTGGATGTCATTGGCCAAAGAGTACATTGTCAAAGACTCTTGAGGAGAATTGATTTCAGAAGAACATGTATTCCTTTAATCATGCATTTATCAACCAGCAAAGATTTATTAAGTTTTTTACTTTTCCTGGGACACTGGGCTGAGCAATCAGTGGTTATACGGATCTGTACTAGATCCTTGTCCTCAAAAGCTTGTGATCAAAATGGGAGAAATAAGATAATCATATGCCTCCTCTAAATAGCAACCAAGATCCTAAATACATAAACATAGTAGCTTTGCCAAACAAGTGATACAGTCAATAAATGTAAACCATTAGGAGCTTAAAAATTCACAGAAAACTTCAGAGAGGAAATGGGACTTTGATATGTGATTGGGATTTCATAAATCCTTACCCTGGAGATTTGGATTAACATGTTATATACTAAATAAAGTATGTAAGGTCTCTAAGTTTAGATTCTTCTAGGAGCTAAGAAACGTAAAACCTGGAGAGAACATAGAGTGGAAATTCTTCATCTGAGGCTCCTAGACTCCAGAGGAGTACGGTGCAGTCTTCATATATCTCAGAGTATGGCACAGTCTTCAAACATCATTGTCACCTAGAGTTTATTAAAATGCAGATTCTAGGCGCTTATTCAGTTGTCGCCAATTAGTACTCAGGGAGTTAGCCTCAGGAATCTACTATTTACACAACCACCTGAGGAGATTCTTATTTCAATAGCCATCATCTGAAATGTGCACTATATCCTGAAATGTGCACAGACTCTTGAATGGTTTCCTATCTGCCTGGAGAGAGACTCCATGGCTTCCATCAGGTTCTCAAAAGTGTCTGCAAACCAAGAAAAGATTAAGAACCATTAGAGTACAGGAGAGAAGACTAACGTATTTTAAAGATAGAGAAACCTAACATTAAGCGGATCAGAACTGTCTAGTCCAGGAGAGAAACACTAACCTGAGGGTGGATCTGAGCACACAGTGATGTCAAATGGATTGATAATGCTAACCAAATGTTCACCACCTCTACTGAAGGTGCAAGTAGAATAACTGTCATAAAACTGTAGCAGAAGGAATTCAGACAGGAGGTAAACACTTCTTTGCACTAAAAATGCTAGGAATATCCCAGAGGGCAAGAAAAAACCATATAATCACCTATCCAGAAAATCAAACACACTAAAAGTTTATCCAGGTCTGTCTGCTTTTTCATCAGAACATATAATTATACATTCTTGATTGTTTTTGTTATTACAGTAACCACAATTGTCCCAATGAAGGAAGAGACTTTATGACATTTACATATTTTGAATGTTTAGGTTGATTAAAAATTAAATTGTAAGTTAGTATCCTATTACGTTTTCCATGTCCTTCATTAGTTATCCATCATCATAGCAAAGTGATCACTGCTACAATTTAGTAAATAAGTTAGTTATTTTTTTTAAGGCACATGTTAAGCACATACTACCTGGCTAATATTCTACTAGACAAAAATTGAAAAGTTTTATATTTAATAGTACCCATTCTAAATAAAGTAAATTTACATTTATGAATGGAATAGTATGAATTGTCTTAGGCCCTGACTAAAAGAGTCCCATAACAACTAGTCAACTTCATTAATTTGGTAAGGCGGAAAAAAAACTATCAAACATGTTATCTGACCTTATGTAAGAGAATAAAAATGTTGACTTGTCATCCAGATGGTTTGAATTCATATATTGTAAATTTTATATATATTTGAATATTATACATATATACATATATATAGTAAAAAATGGTTTAAAGCATAGCATAGGATTATAAACAAGGACAAGAGGTTTGTAGAAAGTGATTCATGGAAAGAATTGTAACAATCTGGTTACATGATTGATGGGAGAATTATATTTGTTAATTTTAAAAACAAAATTATTTTAAAATGATCAAATAAGAAGCTAGTTACATAGACTAAGCTAAAAGTAATAATAATAGGAAAAACTAGAGAAAATATTTAAGTTGGAAAGCATGGGGTTCTACAAAATGAAAAAGGGATAAGAGACATATAGTTATACCTATAAGTACTCATTTATGTTTTAGATATGAAAAACATTCAATTGTATTACTACCAAAAAGAAGAGTTGAAGAGTTGAAAAAGTATAATGTAAGACTAGACTAATAAAACGCTATACAAAGTTGATATCCACAAACCTGCAGGACATTGTCCAGTGCAGCATCATAAAGAGACAAAAGCCTGTTCGGAAACATGGGCTCTGTGCCCCCTTGCACCACCAGCTTTTGTCTTAATCCATTCCTATACACTGTGGTTCTATGGATAACCTAACAAACGAGCACTTTCTCACTCAAAGTGCTAAATTATATTCTTGTCCTCTAAAGCACTAAACATATTAGAAAATGGTGTCAATGAGGGCATTTCATTTTAACCTGAAACCTGGAACAGAACTTAAGAGAAAAAAATCTTTCATTACTTCACAGTTTAATAAATGTTTTATGGTTGCTTGTTTAAAATGATGAAAATTGTTTCACAACTATTTTAATATTAATTTTAAACTTATTTTCATAGACTTTCAAATGTATAAAAAGTGGCAAGAATAGTACAAGGAATTCATATATATCCTTTACCCAGATTTACCAATCCATTGGCTTTATCATTATTTTATGATTATTTTTTGGACCATTTAAGAGTAAGCAACATTTAAGCCTCGTCACCCTGAAATACTTCCGTGTATATTTTCTAAGAATAAGGATATCGTCTTACATAACTGCATCTGAGTTCTCAAAATCAGGACATTTAATAATGATACAAAACTATTATTTAATCCACAGTCCATATTTATAGTCCATCCCTGATATTTTATATCAAGAATAGCTCAGAAGAAACTTCATGAAAAAATACAAGAGAGTTAAGAAATCACTAAACATATATAAGAGAAACAAAAAGCTTTCCTTTTGGGGAAAAAAATAAAAGATGATGCTCTCTACTATTCTCTATAATTTTTAGAGATTGCTTTTTTTCCATACTGTGAGAAGAGCTCAGAATTTTCTCAAAGTCTCTAGGTTTTCCTTCCAAAATCAGTTAACAGGAAACATTTCTTAAATAGAGGTGCGTGGCACAGTAAGAATGATATCTTTATAAAAAAGTAAAGCAGAGGGCTTCCCTGGTGGCGCAGTGGTTGAGAGTCCGCTTGCCGATGTAGGGGACACGGGTTCGTGCCCTGGTCCGGGAGGATCCCATATGCTGCGGAGCGGCTGGGCTCGTTAGCTATGGCTGCTGAGCCTGCGCGTCTGGAGCCTGTGCTCCGCAACGGGGGAGGCCACAACAGTGAGAGGCCCGCGTACCGCAAAAAAAAAAAAAAAAAAAAAAAAGTAAAGCAGAAACTAACACACCACTGAAAGGCAATTATACTCCAATAAAGATGTTAAAAAAATAAAATAAAATAAAAATTTAAAAAAGAGTGATCTCTAAGCTGATCAGTAGAGCAAGAAAAAAACTAATGTATGCAATTACCAGGATTTCATATAAGCTATGTTTTACAATTAGAAGAAATGCTGATTGTACGTGGAGAAATAGAGCATAAGCATAGAATTAAAAATCACAGGTCAGCAAGATTCAATAACAGTGAAACTTAACACTTATTTTTCTGTGTATTCACATGAGGAATTATGGGTGAATTACTATGAATAGCCATAAAATAATCTGTAAATAATGTTGAGAGGCAACATAGTTAACTGTTAGGAAGATTAGCATCACAGCTCTATCACTGACTAATTTAATGATATTAGTAAGATTCCCTGAATCTCATTTTTCTCGTGTATAAGATGAAGTAATCAATCTCTCTCTCTTGGTTTTTATATAGATTGAGACAGTATACATAAAATACCTAGTATAACTCAGGAAGTGTTCTCTCTTTTGTGTATTTGAATAGTTTTGTATGGGATTATTTCTAAACACTCTAAACACCCAGTAGGCTCTCTGGACTTGTGTAAGGGTAAATATTTATTGTAGCATCTGTGTCTATCTTCAGTAAAGCCTTGTGAATACAATAATTTTACTGAAGAATGAGGGAGGAAGAGAAAATGTAATAAAACTTGTTTGACCTCCATATTGTGCTCAGTTTTGCAACCACTGTTCTATAGGTGTTTACTAATCCCTCATTATCATCATCAGAAATGCAGACTCGGGCTTCCGTGGTGGCGCAGTGGTTGAGAGTCCGCCTGCCGATGCAGGGGACGCGGGTTCGTGCCCCGGTCCGGGAAGATCCCACATGCCGCGGAGCGGCTGGGCCCGTGAGCCATGGCCGCTGAGCCCGCGCGTCCGGAGCCTGTGCTCCGCAATGGGAGAGGCCGCAACAGTGAGAGGCCCGCGTACAGCAAAAAAAAAAAAAGAAATGCAGACTCTTCAAAAGAATGGTTTATCTTGATACCATAATTAGTTAAACTTAGGAATTTCGGGGGGAGGGGTACTAACATGGATAGAAACAAATAATGTCTAACTGCATTTACATCTTTATTCAAAAGAATGACAGTTATTTTTGAATGAGTCAGGTTTGCAATCTCTGAGCACTTGTGACTGAGGAGACCCCATCTTAAGAGGCATCATGGTACAGAGGGAAGTGAATGGGCTTCTCCTAGTTTACAAATCCTGGCTCATTTATTTACTCCTGTGCTTTACTCAACAGGAACTACTAATACCTACTTTTTGGGGCTGTTGTAAATATTAGAGATAATGTGAAATACTTGCCAGACATTTGATGGATGTGTACTAAGTTGTGTTTCTTTGTTTTGTATTTAGCTATTTTGATACAGAACTTTATAACATTGAGAAAATGTCCATAGTCAGCTTTCTTCTTTAGATCATTCTATTTAAAGTGGCATCTTCAAAATCATCCTTCTATTAGATAGAGGGATCTTTTGTTAACCAATGGTGCTTGATTTGTTTTCCACTTTGAAATGTGGGACAGAGAGCTAGTCTCTAGGGTAACAAGAGTATCTATACCAACTGCTAAATAGACATCAGGAAGGTAAAAGCAGACTGCCACCAAATTTGTGAGCAATGACCCTCAGATTTATTTCCCAAAGAAATAACATTTGTGGCAGAAAAAAAAAGTTGAGTACTTTGAAAATTTACTGGACAAGGGGGAAAAAGACTAAAATGTTGGTGGCTTATCTCTGTAAATTTTAGATCTACTTAAACCTCATGAGCAAAGGCCCCTATCTTCCTACTCTTTTTCATTCAGAGTGAACCCACAGTAAAATGATGAAATGAACACCCTTTTATATCAGTGTATTTCCTCACCCTAACTTCCCAGTTTGTGTCTAAGCATCAGCAATGCCAAGTCTTTTTGATCTTTTCTTCAGTACCATCCCCCACTGAAACCTCAGCGTTGATGTTTCATTAACGCAAAAACATAAAAACCAATAGCCACTTAGCACTTTATCCCTCCCATTGGTCTTGGCATTTTAACAGCGGTCAAAGGCCAGTATTTCAGTTGAAAATATGAAGCATAATTTGTAAAACGTGTCAGGCTTCTGGAGGAAAGAGTGCCAGATTAGGAAGGTGATTAGAACTTCCTGCAAAAATAAAGTCATATTGGATAATTAGTGCTGAGTCATCTCTTGGGCATTTTACTTAATATAATAAAAATGAGTGTCCATCAGACACACTTTTGGCTTGTTCAAATGAAAATCATGTAACTGAGTCCCTTGGAAAAGGGAGTATTCTTCGATTTAGATTACCTAAATTTTGTTAAATAAAACAAGAATAAAAATGAAAAAATTGGCACCACTTTTATTCCCTAAAATGTTAGTCCCCAGGTGACTTTTAGAGAAATACCATCTTTAATCCCTCACCCTTCACAAGATGTGTTTCTAGGTATTGTCCCTCTAGAATGTCAGAGTCCTGGGAAGTAAGCACCATTATCACACTTGTTTTGTGAAAGTTCAGGAAAGAAAAATAGTTAAGGTTGAATAGGTAGTTATCAGCAGAGCTGAGTTTAGAATTAATTTATTCTATTCAGTAGACTATTTACTGAGTGACTATTATGACCCAGGTCCCCTACCACCCAATGCTGCTGGGCTTTCCTCTGTTATTGCAGGATTTCCTGTCTGCTTGTCCTTGGTTTGGCAGAGCGTTGCAACATTCATTACACTAATGCCATGAGTTGACCAAGGAGAAAGAGGATTTTCGCTCCTCCAATTTACGTTACACCACAAAGCCCAGGAGACACGGTCCATGCTGGGTGATCTCCCTGGCTGTGTTCCCTGGGTTAGATTGCGTGTGCCTAAGAGAAAAAAAAAAAAAATCAAAGCTCTTCTCTTTGATCCTAGAACTGTAAATCCTTTGGAGGCTTTTATTCCATGTTGGTTCTTTAAGTAGAAAGGTAGTATTTGAAACTGGCTAAACTAACTAAAGGAGTTGCTAGTCCTTTATGAACATATGATCACTTTCTTTCTAAATTTTAAGCCCAGCCCTAATTTTAACCATGATCCAAAGAAGCCTTGGTTCTCTGCGGCTCCTGTGTATACCAGAGTCATATGAAGGGAAGCCAGAGCACTGTTTTCCCCACTAGTTTGGCAGTACATTTATCTTTTATAAAGCATATCAGCTACATGAGTTGATCCTACATGTAATTTGACAAGCATTCCTGCACTGACCAGGAAATGCGAAATTATCTTTCACACCAATGACATTGAATACTCACGTCTTTTTTTGAGATTTTTCTACTTTGGATGTGGGCAATCAAGGCTCTCTGATATAGATATGTACTGAATTCCTACAAAGTCCTCTGGGTTTATTGGCAAAGGAACACCCCTGCCATTTTTATTCTAAAGAATTGCTTTCATAGGCCACAATCTGTCCACCATTCCAAAACCTAGCCAGATGGACTGTTAGTGGATCTGTTCTAATTTGGGAACCATTCCAGTTCTGAAACAAAGTGCCTTAATTTTGTTCCATATGTATCAGCCATTGACTGAGGTTTTGGCCCACCACGAAGAGCAATTATGCAGCTTCCTCATTACTATCATTATCTATCTGTAAAGCATCCTGTCAATAAATGCATCCTACATTCTCTGCTGCTTGAGATCTTTTTAAACCCAACCTCCTGAATATCTGCCTAAGGTAAAAGGAGATGCAGCAAATGTTGGCCCATACAACAGAAGCACTTATACAGATACATGAATGACTAGTGGATAGTGAAGGAGACTGTGAAAGACTGAAAAGAGGTCCCTTTCTGTCTTCAGCACCATCCCACTCCTGGAGCTAAACCCTTCCAACACCGGATATAATCTCTTTGGGGCTTGTGTGTATAGCTATTTGTTATAGAGCCTGCACTTGCCTTTAGAGAGACTTATTCATGCAGTATCCTTCCCAAAACTGACAAGGAGGAAAATATTGAAATAATGAGCACTTTGATTAATTTACCACTACTTTCTTTTATTCATATCACACAGTTACGGGAATTAGTTCTGCATGGCTACCTATAGATAGTATTTGAGAGTATTCAACAGGGGTCATACTAACAAAACTCACATTCCTTCTACAGTTTGTATAAGTTGTTTTTCTAAAACCTCAGAAAGAATGATATTTTTTTTTTTTTTGCGGTACACGGGCCTCTAACTGTTGTGGCCTCTCCCATTGCAGAGCACAGGCTCCGGACGCGCAGGCTCAGCGGCCGTGGCTCACGGGCCCAGCCCCTCCGCGGCATGTGGGATCTTCCCAGACCGGGGCACGAACCCGTGTCCCCTGCATCAGCAGGTGGACTCCCAATCACTGCGCCACCAGGGAAGCCCAAGAATGATATTTTTAATACAGTGTGAATGTTAACCATATTATTAGCTTTGCTGATTTATTTATTCAGTATACTAAATATTCTTCAGCTATAATTTAAAATCAACTTTTGTGATAATTCATTGATGATGATTTCATCATATAAAAAATTTAGCTACAATTGAATTCTTATTGAAGTATAGTTGATGTACAATACTATGTAAATTACAGCTGTACAATATAGTGATTCACACTTTTTAAAGGTTATACTCTGTTTATAGTTGTTTTAAAATGTTGGCTATATTCCCTGTGTTGCACAGTATATCCTTGTAGCTTATTTTATACATAACAGTTTGTACTCTTAATCCCCTACCTCTATATTACCCCCCCCTCCCCTATCCTCACTGGGGAAGGAATTTTGATTAAGACTTTGGCCACCAAATCTTTGGGTTGTTTCAATTAACCTAAAGCTAGAGAGTTCTTTTTGCTGGTTTGCTTTTAAGCTTCCATTAGCAGTGGCTTTTACAATTGGCACTGCTGACATGGAAACCAGTATAAAGAATGAACAGAATAAAAGAAGTAGGATTAAAAGAATGCAAATATAATTGTATGACCACATATATTTATATGTCCATGAAATTCTGGAATTGCTTTGAAGAATATATAAAGATAAAATAAATTCAAGTAAAAAAACTATTTTTCATATTGGCTCCCTAGATTGGCAATTTGCTAATTTCTTCATCTTCCAAGATGGTTTATAATTTTCAGCCCTGGTTTTTTGATATGTAAAGGAAATGTATGAGTCAGGGAAATATTCCTGAAGTCATAGAGCATGCAAGATGGACATATGGAACACCAACGGCTATAATTTAGCATCTCAGGTCCCTGCCAGCCTGCAAAGACTTTCACAGTAACTCAACCTAGGTTACCACATTCAATAACTTCCATTCCACCATTGCCTAAAGCAAATTCTTCTTCACAGAATGAAATTGCACTTAGCATCCATATAGTTCTATGTTGATGAATTATTAATTTAAATACATTCTAATGAGCTCAAAATGAAGAAACACTGTCCATGAGCAAATGATGTTTTATAATTTAAATATAATATAAGTTATAATACTTTAATTGTTACATTCCACTGTGTTCTCTCTGGGGAGACTTTTTTTCCAGGCACCTCCACGTAGCTTACGGTAAAGGTTCTCAAAATTTAGCTTGCATGGGAATCATCTGGAGGGTTTTGTAAAAACACTAATTGCTTGGCCTCACCACCAGTTTTTGGCTCAGTAGATCTGGGGTGGAGCCAGAGAATTTGCATCTCTAACAAGCTCCCAAGCAATGCGGATTCTGCTGGTCCAGGGACTACACTTGGAGGACCACTGGCTTAAAGGACCATCTATTCTGCTAGGATGGATTTTCCATCACTCAGCCATTTGGAAAACTCTAAAATGAGGAAAAATTTTTATTTTTTCCCAGCTTTATTGAGATATAATTGACATATAACATTGTGTAAGTTTAAGGTGTACAATGTGTTGCTTAATAGCCAAAGAATTTATATAAAGATCTAAGAAAGTTGGAGTATTAATAATAGTACTATTTGTTTCTGGAGATTCAGAAGTTCTTTTCATAGATGGTACTGTTCTCCTCAATCACCAACACCTGTGTGATTAATTGCCATCTGTGCTCCCTGGAAACTTGCTAATAGAACATGTCAGGATCTTTAATGAATTTTAAAATGCACCACTTATGGATAATCTTAAGCACTTTTTATATAAAGGAAATTATGGACCTCCTGTCTAATATATTACATTGATCCAAATAAAGGAAATTGAGCCAACCCTTTTGTGTAATGTGACATTAAAGTTAAATTAAAAGGTGAGAATAAAGTCTATAGTTACATAATCTATATAGTTTCTAGAATGTAAAAACTGGTCCACCTGCTGAGTCCCCAGATAGGTCTAGCAGTCAGGAAGGGAATAAGGAGTATTCTCCACTGTCAGGACAGAATATATCTAATGTTCCAATATAAAATTAGCAGAATTGGTCGTAGCTTACACTAAGCAAAAATCTGAATATTTTGATTTATAGATTTACAACCTCTGTCTGCCACTGAATTCCTGTGAGGACCACTTAACCTCTCAGACACTGTATTTTCTCATTTCCATAGTAAGGGACAATTATATTGACCTGCCACATAATTACATGAGAACCCCATTAATGGAAAAGAGCTCTTTTCAAACTTAACTTTCTAGAATATAAATAATGGTCAAAATACTTATTAGTATATCTTTGCTCAAGTTGGTTAACCAGTTTACCTGAGAGTTTATGCTGTAAAAGATGAGCACTGATACAGAGCAGTGAAAAAAAAAACGAACTCTGTTTTACAGGTAGAAATGTAGAAATAGTTGATGTTTGTGAGACTTTGCTATTATAAAAGGAGGGTAAATTGAATGGTTAATCTAAACACCAAGGAAAATTTTACCTTCACATATATTAACATTAATTTTATTGTACTATCTTTCCAATGACTACTGTAAATGTTTTAGACTGGTAGCACTGACTTTGCCCAAACCTTAGTCATCCTTCCATTCATTGATTCATTCACTCATTGAGCAAACACTAATACCTAGTGTTCTGTTTGAACTGTGGTTGGAACTGTGCCTTGACCCTACATTCTATCAAAGTTATGTAAGTCCAAGATACAAGATGTTCAAACATGAAATTAAAAGAAATTTAAAAGAAACATGAAAAGATACCCAGCATTTATGGGGTGATTTAAAAATAAATGAAAAATCATATTAAATATGCAGCTTTGTGGCTCTTCAAATTGTTGCTTTATTTTGATACTAAATACGTACTTACATCTTTACTGTATGTCCACTTGTCAGATTTCATTCATTAATCTATTTATCCATGTATGCAACAGGCATTAAAATAAACTAATCTTCCCACAGTCATATTACAGGCCAGTTCCTACAGCTGTAAAACACAACATTCCTCCAAGAGAAATTGGAGACCAAGGTTTCCTGTAGAAATAAAGCCAAACATTCCTCTTTCACAAAATCTCCAATGAAGTTGGATAAATACTATATATCAGTTTCAGCCTAAGTTAGCAACTTGAGTGAGGGTAAATCAGAAGCCTCATTCATGAGGCCAAGTATTTTGGGGTAAAATAGAACATTAGTGTTAATGAACTGTGACTTTAGGAAATTTCAGAGTAACTTTTTCTTTGTGTTTAATTTGTTCCTTAAAGGCTAAGTTTGAGTAAGATGTATTTCTAATTCTTTTCTCAGTAAAGTCTTTTAAGATTATATTACATTTTCAAATAAAATAATCAATTTTGATATATTTAAATGGAGAATAATGTTTTAGAGCTTATTTTTATATTATATCATAAAATTTAAAATTTCACAGCAATTTCTCAAACATTATTGAAGGTGTACTTTGGATCAAACACTGTGCAAGGAGCTGGTTATACAAAAATGAGCAGTGTCTGGAGGGGACCTGAAAGTGATCAGGCTAGTGTTAACCTTTGTTGGTAGTGTACAGAATTTATATAAACATAGACTTAACTTTTGGACTAATCAGAGGTATCAGAGCATTTACTGATCAGTTTTAGACTCTTTGAGAAAAAAACCCTAATATTGCAGAGCAGTAGACAATGGTATCTTATACTCTGGAACCTAAAATAAGAGGTTAGATTACTATGCTTCTTTAATAAGCTTACTAAATTGAATTTTAATTGTTCACACTTTGAGGCAATGAATAACAAAAACTTCACCTCTGTAATTAAAACTGAGAAGGTCTGTTTTCTCCAAAGATGCCTCAGCTTTAATCATTTTAACCCTGAAGATAGCATTTCCTTTCCCACTAGGGCAAACCCACATGAAGTAGCACAGAATTCTGCCCTCATGTAATGGGCTTTTATTTAGTGAAGTGCTTCTGTTGTTCATGCTTATCTTTTATAATAGCTGTGGGGCACTGTTTTGTCCCAGAAGCTTATGTATAGAGCTATCCCTAGACAATATTTTGAAGTGGGCAAAGATTGTTTTGGATACTCTCCTTCGAGAACCATTCAGTCATTTTCTGAAGATGTCTACCTACTTCAGTTGCTTGTCATGTTTAATCAGATGACAATTTTTTGAAATTTTTTGAAATAAAAAACTTATTACTCAAAAATCACAAAACTAAATAAGTATAAAATAAATTTAAGTAATTAAATTTTCAAATGATGTTTTTATAAGTTAATAGCATTTATAGTTTGGAAATCATTAAAGTTTAAAATTATATGAAGATCCTTAGGATACCCTGTAAATGGAGAAATGGGTAATATTTAAATATAAAATTTAAATATAAGTGTATACCTTTTAATGAATACATATTAACTTATAAAACATATATCATCCATATAAAGTTGTATAAATATGTACTTATGTTTATTTTAGTATATATAAATATATGTAAAATATGACATAAATATTATCATATACATACATACATACATATATATATATATCCTCTGAAATTCATTCATTTGCCAAGCCACCTATTTGACAGAGAAGGAAGAAGATATGTTATCAAGCGAATTTGAAGTTCTGTTAAAAGCTTTAGAGCTACGTTTGTATACAATCACTCCTTATAAAGAAAAATACATTTCATAATACAAATCCAAATTTGAAGAAAAAAAGCAATTTTGAAGAAAAAATAGATTTTTCTAAAAACTATTTTATTCTGACCCATAATTTTATGCTCTTTGGAACAATTTCATTAACCTTGTATCAAAAGATAGCTAACCTAATGCCATGTATTCTGGAATGGAGTGATCCAAACTAGAATTTTGGTATCTTATACTTGTTCATAATCTTAAACTGTCAAACACAGACTCTCCTTAATCTCATAATCTCTCCTAGGATTAAGCACTGAGTTTTTTCCCCATACACAATAATTCTTTTCCCAAGAGCACTCAGTCGCTTTTAAATTAACATGAAAAAGTCTCTAAAGCACATAAAGACATTACAAAAGAAAAAATTCTACAGTCAAAGAAATAATCAGTGAATGGAAGTTATACACATTCTACAATGCATGTAATGTTTAAGAACACTTGTAATAAGGATGTTTCTTAGAAAGCAAGGAAGAAAGGGAGGAAGGAAGGAAAGAAAGGAAGAAGGAAGAAATAAATAAACACATTGTCAGTCTAATTCCTAACTGGCCGTTAAACTTTCAAATTGATAAATTCAAGATGTAGATCCCTAGAATAAAATCTCCAACCTTGATCTCAATGAGTAAACTGTGGTACTGATATCCAGATTGCTGTCTGGCAAAGCAAATTGAGTTCCTAGATCCTGGCTCCTTTCGCTTTGTGTTTAATATATACACTACGACCTGCTCTACGTCATCTTCTGCTCTCAACCTTAACTTGAAAGGCTCTTTGCCTGTGATGGGCTAGTTATTTTATGTTATTAGTCTGAATATAATTCTAAGACATCCTACAGGTAGCTTCTAAGGTAGCCTGCAAGTCCCTAGTAGGCCTACAACTTCTGTTATACTAAATCCAGGTTCTATAAGACAAAGAATTGGAGAAAAGTACAGCAGAGAGTCAGTGTTAAAAGGTCATATTTTTCAGTATTTTTTGAAGTGGTCAACTGAGAAGATAGGAATGTGTAGAACAGGGGCATGATAGATATGTTTAAGTGATTTCTAAAAGATTATTATTTCCAAAACATTGATTATCATTTTCTATTTAACCGAAGCCTGGAAGAGAAAAAAATTTTCAGCCTCAAGATTTTGAGATTACTTTGAGATTTGACTATAAAACTTTCCCAAGAGTGATAATCATAAATGACATTTATGAAACAATTTCTATGTGCTAAGGCACTCTCTATGTAGGCATGCGTTAATTGCTTTAATTCTACAAACAACCCTGTAAGGCAGATATTTATATTAGCCTTTTATTTTTAAAGATGAAGAGACTGATGCTTGCAGAAGTGATATGACTTGCCCTAAAATTTTCAGTTTTATAGTGTAAACCAATAGGGACACAAAATTGACTTTAAAGGTTATATTATCATGAGTGTCTTTGGAATGAATTTTCTGAAAAAGACTGTAGAGTCTCATTATCTACTTAGGGACAAAGGGCTAAAGTACAGATATTTATAAAAATTATACACATTCAGACATACACACATACATCATTTTCATCTTTATTTATTTTGTTCCCAAGCCTAATATTTTGATAATTCTGTGAGATCAGTTGCATATGTGAGCTCCTTTTAAGAGGAGAACATAATCAGTACGTTTATGGAACAAATTGGAATTGTTTGCTTACTTAGTACTAGAAAGCATTTTTCTCCTCAAACAGAAATAAAATTAATAAATAAGATATATGAGATATAAGGTTATAATCTGACTATAACTTGGAAGAAAAAATTATAAATATATGTACCAAAAATTTGGGGAAATAATAGACCAAAATATTGGAGGTGATTGTCTTGGGGTGGTAGGACTCTAGCCAATTTTCTTCTTTATCCTACACATATTTTCCGTTTTATTTAATGAGTGATTGTTACCCCTATGATGAAAAATATTTAAGTATGGAAATAGGAAATGTAATTACCTAAGGCTATAATGAGAGTCCTAGAGTTACAAATATATTATTAAAATAAATTTCTATAAAATATGGGCATCCATTATAGAAATTTCTAGGCAGTAATAAGCACATTTGTTAGATTTGGGATCTTAGACACTCACTACTTCAAAAGGAAACCTATCTCATTATCAAAATATTAGATATTGTAACTACATATTAGATTTTTAATATCTACTTATTGGAAACTTCTTTATATTGATCTAAATTTTATTTCACTACTGTGGTTTAGACTTAAAAATATAGAAACAATCCCTAGGTTTAAAAAAGCAATCAAAAGGAATGTTTTGCTGCTTTACTAGTACTTTTTTTCTCTTTTTTTTTTTTTCAATTTTACTTATTTATTTTTGTTTGCATTGGGTCTTCGTTGCTGTGTGTGGGCTTTTCTCTAGCTGTGGCGAGCGGGGGATACTCTTCATTGCGATGTGCGGGCTTCTCATTGCAGCGGCTTCTCTAGTTGCGGAGCACGGGCTCTAGGCACATGGTCTTCAGTAGTTGTGGCATATGGGCTCAGTAGTTGTGGCTCGCGAGCTCTAGAGTGCAGGCTCAGTAGTTGTGGTGCACAGGCTTAGTTGCTCTGTGGCATGTGGGATCTTCCCAGACCAGGGCTCGAACCCGTGCCCGCTCCATTGGCAGGTGGATTCTTAACCACTGTGCCACCAGGGAAGTCCCCCTTTTTTTTTTTTTTTTTGCGGTACGCGGGTCTCTCACTGTTGTGGCTTCTCCCGTTGCGGAGCACAGGCTCCGGACGCGCAGGCTCAGCGGCCATGGCTCACGGGCCCAGCCGCTCCGCGGCATGTGGGATCTTCCCAAACCGGGGCACAAACCCGTGTGCCCTGCATCGGCAGGCGGACTCTCAACCACTGCGCCACCAAGGAAGCCCCTCACTAGTACTTTTAAAGTGCAGCTTTTTTCAAGGTACTCTGCTAAGCACTGATTGTGGCTTACCAAGATCAATAGAATATGTCCTGTCCTCAAAGAGTTCTCAGTCTATTTGAAGTCCTGATGGAGAGAAATTTACTATGTAGAATGAAGTAGGCAACTGTTTTCATTTGGAACTATTGGAGAGAAAACTTAAATCAATTCTCAATTCTTCTAGGTTTTAAGTAATAAGAAGAGAAATATATTAGAACCTGATTAAGCCAGGGACACACTCATGGATGAAGTGTTCTCGCACATTCATTTTAACAAATAACTTTTAAATTACTATATTCTATTACATTTCAAGGAGATCAGTGTTATGAAGCAACATTTTTAGTAATGCTAATTTAAAATATTAACATTAATAATCCATCTGACTTATTTACATATTGGGAATGAAGAAGAAACCAAAATTTTTCCCAAATGGCTTTACAGTTGTTCCAGCATCATTTATTAAGTAATCCATCTTTTCCCTACAGATATAAGATGCTACATTTACCCTACAATAAATTCCCATGGGAGTTAGACTTAGTTCTGGATTTTCTATATAATTATATAAAACTATTCCTTTTAAATTTCTCCTTGGGTCAATATTGTGCTCAACAAGGTTTCCTTATCTTGGATAGAAAATATATCCTCATTAAAGCCATGAGATAGAAAGTAGTCCTAAGGAGTCAATGAGTCAGGCTGCCTTCATAGACACAAAGAAGTCCAGTGTGTGTGTCTGTTTGATATTGTTATCAATTATTATAATGTTATATTATCTTCCCAACTATGTGAAGAGGCATTGTAATTATTAATACCATCTCAGTTTTATAGGATGGATATCTGTCTCAGAGATGCAAGTCATGAGCCCAGGACTAAATGGCTAGCAAATAACAAAAAGAGATCTCAAATCAAACTCAGATCTTTTGGCACTAATTCAAATCTGTTTCTAGTACTTCAAATTTCCTAGAGTTAGAAGCATTTTCAGAGTTTGGGCTTTGTGCCTGGCACTACAATAGGTATTATGTGGTAGGACAAAAATCTTCAGTTCTGACTCCCTAGGTTAAGGTGGAATCACCTCTGAAGTCCCTTATAGACTAGGCAGAAGCAAAACTGTGAAGCACTGGCTTATCTTGTCACCCTCTTGGCACATTTATAGTATTCTCTTTCAAACACCAGCCATTTCATGCTCTTATGGTTCTAATAAGCAAACAACACATCAATGTCCTATTCAAGCCTATCCTCTTTGGACTTAGTCTCATGCTGAACCACAATTCCTTTTCACTTTGAATGCTGTGAATTTACAGCTCTGCATCCTAAAGTGGTCTCGTATTACATCATAATTTAAGAGTGATGCAACGCAATCCTCTTTTTTATACTTTATGAAGGACTTCTAGTAATTGATTATTACTTTTTTATCATAAAGAAATATAGCATTATGGGAAACTTCACCCATCATCCTACAATAAGATATAATCTTAATCTTTGCACAGATAGATAGGAAGAAATAGATATAGATATATACACAATAGAACAAAAATAAAACAGGCCTTCAAGTGGAAAGATTTGGGTCCTAATCCTTTCCTTAGCATTTGTAACTTGGGTAATAATGGCAAATTCCTTTGGCTCCTAGTCCTAAATCTAGCCTTTGTACATACGGTAAAACATGAAGTTCCACTTTTCTAAGCCTTATTTCTTTATCTATAACATGAATATATTTGCATTTGCTGTCCTCATTAAGGGTTGTTGTGAAGTACAATTGAGAGCATGTGTATAAAAATCAATTGCAAAATATAATGCAGCGTTAAGATTCAAAGATTTAGAACAGGCACTCTTAAGGATGCTAATCTTTGTAGGAATCCTGCTCATACTTTTCTGGTCTCTATTGGCATGTATGGAGATTGAAATTGACACAAACAAATGTGCTCATTATTCTGCAGAAGGATTGGGCCTTTAAAGTGAAAATTCCATTATTATAACATGGAATAACAAAGAAGCTTTCCATCTCTTCTCTTGCTCTATGAGTTAACCAACAGTTCATTCTAATTATGTCAAAGGTGGGCATAACTCCCCTAAAATAGGACTTCTTTGTCTTGGCCACAACTGGAACTAATTTTTTTATTAGGCCAGTATCACAGCAGAAATAAATAACCCAGTCAGAAAACAGAGCGGAGCTGATTAAATCTATAGGATGTCAGTATCATTTTCTGTTTTCAAGGCAAATGGAATCTCTCATGCCTTCGTTTCAATGACTAAGACAAGAAGCTGGCCTTGTGGGTAGAGGTCAAATGCAATTTGATAAGGACCTTGGTCTCAAAATATATTAAAGATCAGAACATCATATAAAAGATTAGGATGAAGTTCCCTGAGCTGTTACAAGAACTAGAAAATGTCAAGTTTCAAGAAACCTTAGACCTCTGCTAATAAAGCCCTTTCATTTTACAGATGGGAAACTAGAGCAGTGTGTTGATTAGCCTAAGATGATATGGGTACAGTGAGTGTTAAAACCAGAACAAAAGTATGGATCAATAATATCATTTGAATATTAATATTTGTAACTTCAGTAATTATTTACAGTCTTTGTTTCCTTCCAATTGTAGTTATAAATACTGCTTCGTAAATACTTAGGGCACTCCCTAAAATGCTTTCTTCATCTGCCTAGGACGCAGAACTGGTTCAATATATGGATTACATACTCAAAGGAAGCTTTCCATGGAGAGGAGAGAGAACAGAGATAGGAATGCTGTGATTCTGTTGCTTTTATTGTCACTCTCCCTTTCTTCTTATTTCTTTAATTTGAAAGGTCTTTGCTCAGTTGCATCCAGTATGTCTAAGGCAACATGCTTTAATATTGATGTTCTCAGGACATGCCATGTCAATTACTCTTTCTTCTCTTCTTAATCTCTCTGTGCCTCATTTTTTTTCATCTATAAAATGAGGGTGACAGTAGTACCCCGTCTGTGAGAATTAAAAGAGACAACATATATAAAGCATTTTGAACATTGCTAATACATAGTAAATGCTAATAATATTAGCTATTATTATGACCACTGTTTTTATTGTTATTTGCTAAAACTTTTCTTCAGACACTGTCAGTGAAATACCACTTTTTAAGGTAATAAGGCTATTCACAGGGCACATGGAAAAATCTGGCCAGATAACCTCGATATATTATTTGAGATTGTTTTTAAAAGCCAGTTTAAGAGCAGAATAATTTTCAGATCCCACTGAAGATTGTTTCTTATAATTATAATGACAGACGATGGCATAAGGGATACTATGTGTATGAACAGAATTTTTTAATGTGTAAAATTTTAAATTAGGTTACAAAAGGAAAAAGTTTACCAGCAATGTACAAAAACAATTCCATAAATGTGTGAATCTCTCCTAATAATCTTATTGCACACAGAGATAAAGGTTTTATCATAATTCTATAAGCTTTCTAAGGACTTTCCACTTCTCTGACTGTATCTGGGCCCTATCCCTGATTTACTGGACTTTCTAGAGGCTTCACTATTAAATTACAGTTTATTCTCAAAACGAAATGGAACTTGCCCAGACAACAATAAAAATAAGTGTCTATGTAGTGAATGTTACTGCATGTCAAATGTTTTATGAACCCAACCTCCTTGAAGTTCATTTTAACACTGCAAGACAGGCATTATGATCCTCATTTTTCATATGAGAAAATGGAGCCTCAGAGAGATTGACTGACTTTCCCAAGGTCACACAGCTCATGAAGGCCATAACAGAGTTTCAAACCTAGCTTGGTCATTTGCCATGTGGAAAGTTTAAGGGGCTTTATTGAAAAAAACAGCATTCTGAAACTATTATCTTTTAAAACATATATAGAAATATTATGAATAAAACATAAGAGAAAAATGAATGGAAATATAAAAACGGAAGAAATATCTTTTTAAACCAGCTGCTCTGTGAGAAACCAGTGGTTCTATATTGCAGTATTTAACAGCAGATAAAAATATGTGTATGTACTTTTACTGTGAGTAGCAGATGTTGTTAGATTTTTTTTTTCATTTTAACATTTATTAACATGAATGATTAACTTGATCTTCCTTGAAAATAAATTTTGAAAATATTTTTTGTGGAGCATTTGAGACTTCTAATTGTCCTTTGGGATTACTTGTATCCCAGTTTCCTTTAAAGCCAGTATTACTTTAGGAACATCCTAGAAGCATAGTGAGAGGAGGGGGAATCAGTATTCATATGCAGGTAAAGACCACATCTCTGGGTTTTCCAGGAAGCACAGAGCAACATGGAAGAGTAGCAGCCTCCTACAGCAGCTCTGTGTCTGGATTTGAGAATGGACATGTATTTGGAGAGTGTTAATGGTCACTTCTGGCCTTCATGGGGCCTTTGGTTTGCCTTAATTTTTTTTTTTTTTTTTTACGTAGCAGGCTCTACTGCCTGGTAATATTTAGATGCCAGTTCCCACGTACAGTAATCATATAGTGGTTATCATAAAGGATGTCAGTGTTGCCATTTATTGAGGAAAAATATTTTACAACTGCTATTTAGAACCAGAAATGTTCTGTGGAATCCTATGGTACTCTTGTGTATATAAAGGGGCAGATGCAATCCAACTGCGTGGAGCTCTTCAAGACCTACTGAAGAGCCTCATCCATTTTGAAAGAGAGTTGCTTTTTAATAATTCTCAGATTATCTGTATAAGTCATAGTAATTCATACTATCAAGAATAAAATTATCTTAAATATTTTAGGATCTCCAGCTGGATTTAATTAAGCAAGAGGGTCCCACCCCCGTGTTTATGCTCACCAAATGGTTGTCAGTTCCATGTAAATTTTATGAAAGTCTTATGTGTGTTTTTAAGACTCTGAATTAATTTTATTACCAATTATGATACCATTGAACAAAAGACGTGCTTTTCTAAAGTGAGGAGGTTATCATGAAGTACTGATAAAATGAAAACATAGAGTGTAGATTCAGAAAAATTTAGGTTTGAATTTAGACTACCTCTTACTAAATGGAAGACTTTGAATAAGTCTCTTAATCTCTCTGGGATGCAGTTTCTTCCTCAATAAAATGAAGATGCCACGTACCACATAGGGTTGTTGTGAAAGTCAAGAGTGTGATGCCTGGTCATACCAGGTCTCCAACAATTTTGAGTTTAAGGCAGTCGTTAGTAGTACCCTATGAATTCTTCCCCAATCTCACTCCATTCCCTTCCCACTGAGAGGCAACTATTATTTGTTATCCTAGAATTTCTATCACCATGACTTACTTAATTACATGTTTTGTGTCCCTGAGCAATACATATATATTTTTTTCCACCTTGTATATTTTCACTTATCTTTCTATTCTCAGCTCAAGGTCATCTTCATGAAGTCTTCCTCAGTTCCCCAGGCCCAGCTCCCTGACTGTCCCTGCCTCTAGGATTGCTCTTCCCCAACCCATTCTCCAAATAGAATCCTGTCACTCTCCCAATCAACTCTAAAGACTCTCCTGTTCTCCTGGTCCATGCTTAGAGATAAAGGAGTTGATGCAACACATGCAAACCACAGTGTTATTCCTAGGTTTTCTCAAAAGACTGATTAAAGCCCCCCTTGGGAAAGCCTTGCTACTCCCTGATGGATGCCTCCCTGGCCCTCTAGGAGAGGTGGAGTCTTCATAGACCTGTCCCAGAGAGGCCTGGATGCTTTCCGGCAGTGAAAGATGAACCCCACCTTAATATTTACTGGGACCTTCTCCCCATGGCTATTGGACAGATCTTTAGCTCCTGATGTTCCTCTGAACCAGGAAAATGTGGAACAGAGAAATGCTGACCTACTCTGACTTCAAAATTTAGTTTTAGGGGAAGATACATTTTTATGTCATTGGTGCAAATAATTACAGCGTACTCACTACTTGGAGTTCCACTTGATCAGTGAAATAATGTAAATGAATGCCTTTGCTCATGACAGCGAAACTTATAGGGAGAAAAAAAGTCTCATAAGCCTTTAGAAAAGTTTTTTTTAAGATATAGGTCATTTCAAATCATCTCTGAAAATCCCTTCTATATTAAAAAATTAGTAAATGTATATAAAAATAATACCTAACTAATATGATTATAGGGAAGCTTTAGGTCAAACTAATGATGTAGGGAAAGTATTTTTTTTGGTATTCAGCCTGTAAGTATCCACATTTTGGAATTAGAATTAAATATTACTAATTTTACCGTAGAGATTTTTTAATTCTATATTTATACTTTCATGATATACTGATGTCGTATATATAATTTACTTGATGCTGAGTCCTTAGTCAGGGACATAGTCTAGAAGTGCAACATTGTGCCTGGAATAAATACGATTCACTTGATGGAATGATTTCCATTGAGGAAATAAACTGGAGACTTCTGCACTTGTCGGAAAGTTAGTCTCCAAATGCAAGTATTCCAAATGTTGCTCTGGACAAAGTCTTTAGGAAGAAAATAAAACTAGTTTGTTCTTTGAAAGCAGTTGACCTCAAAAGTTTTAGATTGATTCTAAATTGGAATTTTTTGCTGAGTCGTCTTGAAAGTTTTTTCATTTTGTTTTCTTTTTGTCATATGTACTAAAAGGTCCAAAAGGACCTAGGGCATCTGTTTATTTATATTATATAATGTTAGGAAGCCTGTTAGTTCTTAAATATACTGTTAGGATCTTCTCTTTCCCAGATAACAATATCATATTTCAAATAACTTGAGTCTCAGAGTTGCCAGCAACTCTTGAGGATGACTCTCCAAATTATTAGATTTTCAGCAATATGCAAGAAAAGACTTCATCATTTCTTGTCTAAAAACCAATATTGTTGCGACAATTTAAGAGATTTGGGGGAAAGATCTTTGCCTGGGAATCTTATGGGATCCCTCTCTGCCATGCTTTTATCTGAACCAACATGCACCACTGTGCCTTGCTCTGCCCTCAGCTCAGTCACAGATTCTCAAAGGCAGGTTCCAACTCCTAGAAACAAAACTTCTTCTCTCTCATCAAGACCAGGTCACCCTTCAAGTGAAAACATTCAATCTAATTTGCTGAAGGTCATCTTAATATTTCCTGGGCAGATGGGCTGGTGTTTCTGAGACTGACAGATTGATGCCAACTTACCTGGAGTGGATCTTCATTCAGGTTCAGTTGAGTTACAGCTTCACAGTGTAGTGTTTTCCTTATGTCATTGTTCATTTCTGCCACACAGGATTTTTAACATAGAAGTTGGATTTTCTATGATCCAGAAAGAAGAATCATATAGGAAAGAAACATTCATGTAATTTTCTTCCCTTAAAATAACGATTTCCCTTATTCAGTTAAGAATCATTTTGTTTTTAGAAATTAAAATTAAAAGCATACCAGATGCCTCCTCAGAGAAGTCCCTCTTTCCTCTCTTCTCTGTTTCTCTTCAGGTAGAGATCTCAGGGAAAGTGAAAGACAAGTGTAAAATGAAGCGCTAAAGTTAATTTCTAGCCATACTTCTCCTTAGGAACTTACAGGGATGTTTCCTTACCCACACCTGGGCCACACCCAGTGAATCAGAATCTTGAATGAGAGGCCAGGAAACCAGTGTGTTTTTATAGCTCCCTAGGTGATTCTGATATGCATCCAAACTTGAGAAGACCTAGTGTTTCCAATCCTGAAGCAATATTGAATACCTCTCCTGTCCCCAGCTTGCACTTGCTACTACGTATTACCTATGTGACTTTTAATACTGTCTATCCTGTTTTCATATCTGCAAAGTGGATGTGGTGAGTGGTGGTGGCTGCTCTATATTTCTTCATCATGAAAACCACAAGCAAAACCATTTATCTTCCATATAGCAATTCATTCTGTTTGAGGATATTGTAAAATGCAGCAATGTGATTAGGATAATCAGTACATCATTTCCATCCCATTCACTCTGTTTAGAACTAAAGCTCCCAGAGTATTTAGTTAATGGCTATTATATTATTTTATTTTTAAATTTTTCATTCATTCATTTAACAAATATCTATTGGGTATACCTCATGATATACCCTTATGTAGAATGGCCCATCACAGAATCATGGATCCTAGGGCTGAAAGGGACCTAGTCCAATTTTTCCCAATTAGAAGATGGAAAAACTGAGATCTGGAGGGTATTGTATCTTATTCATGACTAGTTACATTATACTAACACACCTACTTAGTGGCAGAGCTGGAACTAGACCCAAATACTCTCCCTCAATCTTTTTCCTGAGCCCTTAAGGCATATTTTATTACAGTTACCTGTTGTTGCATAAAATATTACCCCAACATTTAGTAGCTTAAAGCAATAATCATCATTTATTATCTCTGGCTGTTTCTGCGTCAGGAATTTAGACAGAGCACAGGGGAAACAATTTGACTTGTTCCTTGATGTCTGGGGCTTCAGCCTGAAGACTTATAGGTGGGGGACTACAATCATGTCAAGCCTCTTTCGTCACATGCATGGCAGTTGATGCTTGGACTGTCAATCAGAACACCCGTACTTGGCCCTTCTATGTGTTATAAGCTGAGCTTCCTTACAACATGGTGGCTGGGTTCCAAGGGCAAGTGTCTCAAGAAAAAGAGAGAGCCAAGGAGAAACCAATAGCCTTTTATAGCTGAGCCTATGAAGTCATGAAGAATCATTTCTGCCATACTCTGAAGGTCAAGTCAATTACTAAGGTATCCCCAAATTGAAAAGGAATGAATGTAGACACAACCTCTTGAAGGAGGAGTGTCCACATCACATCATAAAATGATGCGGGATGAGATTTATATTGGAGCTGCCATTTGGGAGAATACAACCTTTCACAAGTCAGAGCTTATTTATGGGAGCCTGGTACAATTTGAAAACCATGTCCATCACTTTTTTTCTGTAAAAGGGCAAGACAACACAACTCCATCAAGAATACATCCCTGAAAAGCTGAAAGCCAATCATGCTTTAACAACATATCTCAAACATACACACACACGCACACACACGCACACACAGACACACACACACTATATACGTATATCCCCTCCACATTTAATATTCTGAGTTTATACTACATCTTCATGCTTATTAATGCTACATGAATGTTAGTAGTAAGATCCTTGAAAAAATGAACAAGAACTCTTTATTATTTTCCACAGTGTTTGGAAAGTGGGAGGAACTTTAGTCGCATCATATGGACCCTCAAGAAATCAGAAAAAAATTATATCTGGAGACTTATTATATAAAGTCATATTAGAAAATCTCCCATTATTTTAGAATATATTTCTGAATGTTAAGAGACAGGAATCATTGACAAACTTTAAACCTAATAGGAATTATTTTCTGTTGTGATCAACACAAAATAACCAGAGTGGTTAAAACATTTAAAATCATTTAACTAATCTGATTTCATGACAGAAAATCTTAGTTTTACTTTTTATTTTTAAAACTTACTACATTGACACCTTGTTTTGGAAAATATTTTGTTTTTGTCAGTTGAGCAAATATCAACATAATTTAGCAGATTTAAACTGCTTCAACTTGCAGTTACTAGTTCAGGGAGCCACTGTTATTATCTTATTTAGGGACCATCTATCATATTGCATGTAATAACTTAAGTGAATGCATAAAGATAGCATTAAAAGGTAAGATGAAAAAATCTCTCTAAGCCTTTCAATTTAATGTCAAAGTTAATTTGTTGTATACGTCCCAAAGGAAGGACATCCTTATTAATTCATCCTTTCTAACCACTGAACATGTAGATGGTCTAATTTTCAAAACTCTATCAATTTACTTGGGAATTATTTTCTAAATATTTTTAGAATTTTAAACATAGTCCTTGAATTAATAATGTAGCTGGAACAGAGTCCTTGATTCAAGTATCATTAATTGAATAACCCTTCAGTCAAACCCCAACTGAAGAGTCCTTTAAAACTAACTTGAATTCTAAAATACATTCCTAAAGGAATACATGTATAAAATTTTTCTTGATGTTATAGCACTACAAAGGCAATGTGGAAATATTTATACATTTCCCAATCATGACAATTATATATTATATCCTATAAAAATGAAAATCTTGGATCATGTTATATGTGTCTTACCACCAATTTTTCAGAGTGCTGTACTCCATAATTATGATGTACCTAAAGCTGAAAGACCTGTTTGGAAAAATATCTAGTATTGTTAGCCTACAAATGAAGGTCACAAGGCTTTTATAGGTGGTTTATGAAAATTTTTCTTGTAACATCAGTGTTTATGATCTGTCTATAATCACTGTCCACAATTTTATTCTTAGCATGAACTAATAACATTTTTTTCTGTCGAGTCCAAAACAGAATATGTATTTATTGAGTATACATTTGTGTACACATACATGCAGTAGAAGGCATAAATGGATGGGACAAGTGATTCTTGAATTCCTTTGCCACTCAAGTTACCCATAAACTGAAAGTGTGAGAACCACATATCTACACAATATCTAATTCCTTTTTGCCTGAAATTTTCACTTCATTAATTGATTCACCCTCTTCTGGCACCTGTTTTGGTATAAGTGCAGTCTCTTTGAAATTATTTCCCAAAATATTCATGATTGCTGAGTGCATAGGTATGTTAGTCATTTTGTGAGTCGTGAGAAGTAGGAAAGTCTTAGTTTTTTCTGTACTGAGTACCTAGTTTATTTAATTTTGAACAAGGGAGTAGGAAAGAGGAACCCAAATCCCCAATTTTTAAGGCAGCTCTATAGAAAGTAAAATCAGGAAGACATTACTGCATAGTCGCTAAGTACATGGACTACAAGACCTTCGAGATCTGATATTGAATCCCTGCTCTGCCACTTTCTCACCTGCAAACCTTCTCCTTAGGATTGTTTTGAGAGAATTAATTTACGTAAGGCCTCAAGCACCCACCATTCTAGGCACACAACTATTGTCATACAAATAGGTCTTCACAAAAGCAGTACTCTACCTGTGATGCCCTAAGACCTGGACTTTCATTTTAAACAGGGTTAAGTAAAAATATTTCAATGACCCAACTCAGTAGACCACTCAACTACTATTTACAGTCGTGGCTTTCGTTTTGTTTGACTTTCTAACTGTCACGTTAGAATACAGTGTCAACAGAAGCAGAATTTAGGTTTAAATTCAACTAAATTGTATTAAAAACAATTGCATTTATGCTTTAATTGGAGTGTGTTGAAAAGCCCACCCTCCTTTCTGAGTCCACATGCCTTCTGACAGCCACACTTCTGAGATTGTAGTATATCCAACTGGAAAATATATTCCATTTTGCTTTAACTCATTACCCCCCCTTATGCTGACTGAAAAAATTTCTTTGGGTATATTCCAAATGGCAATAGAAGTTTTCATTGTACTTATTAGCATCTATGCTTCCATAAGATTCTTTGAGGGTATCCAATGACATATTGTAGCTTTAATCCTGGAACTCTTAAGCTAATCAGAGATTCGAGGTTTTGTGAAATTTGGAGCATTGATTCTTATAGATAAAACTGGAGAAGAGGTAGTTGTCTTCATCTTGTCCATGCGAACAATTGCACGCGGGAATGCAAACGTCATCATCCTGATTCCAGTCCTGCACAAACAATGATGTAGGGGTGGTTTCTTGTGCTTGCTTTCTCGGTAATTCTTTCTTTCCTTGGGACCTGATTCAACTTCCAGTCTGTCTCAAGAACCCCAACATTAAGAGCGTGTATAGGCCTGCCTTACCTGACCATTCACTCTGCCCCTTTCAATCCTAGCTCACTACCCTTCCTGCTTTTCATTGCTCTGCCAGCTGGTGGCCCTTCTGAAATGCTGCTGTTACACTAATGCTTTCTCAGTCAGGTGTTAACTGACATAACAGCTTCACGCATCCACTTTTTACCACTTCCTCACCCTATTGTATGTTAACTGTGTGTGTGCTCAACAAGGGAGTGTTCGGCTGCCTTCTAGTTACACTGCTTACTCTTCATTTTCATTAAACTAACCCTAATTTGGCTCTTTGGGACTTTATTCTTTTCTGATATTAGCCACTTTCTGGAGAAGTTATTGCTTAGGAAAGTAAGTTAGAAAGCCGAGACCCTCCAGATCGTATACAGCCCTGAGTAAGAGATTAAACAAAGACTTAATACAGAAATCTTTAGTTGTGGCCAAAATCTAATACCTGTCCCATAATGGTGTACATTTCACCATTGTTTGGTTCCCACACAGGCAGTACATCTGTAATAATTGTTAGTAGTTCATTCATGACCTCTGGCCATTTAACTTATTTCCATTGAAAATCTTATTATGTGTTTTTTTGTCTTAGTTTATAATTCAATTTTGTCTTATGCTTTTTCTTTTTGCCTTTCTATGATGATTTCAATACTCACCACACATGTGCTTACTACTGGGGCAAAATCACCATAGTGAAGCATTTTAATGACAGCACTCTGTTGTTTTTTTTTTTTGCGGTACGCGGGCCTCTCACTGTTGTGGCCTCTCCCGTTGCAGAGCACAGGCTCTGGACGCACAGGCTCAGCGGCCATGGCCCACGGGCCCAGCCGCTCCGCGGCATGTGGGATCTTCCGGGACCGGGGCACGAACCCGTGTCCCCTGCAACGGCAGGCAGACTCTCAACCACTGCGCCTCCAGGGAAGCCCTAGCACTCTGTTTTTGATGGTAGCGCAAGGCAGCTTGTTCTTAGTGCTCCTTCACAAGGAATTGTGCGATGTCCCAAGGAAAAGAGAAGAGCTATTAAATAGCTGATAGCCCTGATGCAATGTCTTCTATTTCTTGGCCACATTCTGGAGCTATCCAGGAATGGATGTCCTTAATGACTTCTTTCCAAGAAAATTCTCCAGAGAAATAAGGTATCTTCCCCTCTCTAAGCAGTATTATTAAATGGAGCTTTTGTTGTTTGGCACACTGCCATTCAGAGGAGAGCTGTGATCTTGCCCCAGTGGGAGACAGAAGAGTACAAAATGTATCTTCTGGGTCCCAAGATCCTGACTACAGGTTAGAACACAGGAATGGTCTGTCAGCAGTTTTCTCCCACAGAAAAGTCCCTTCAGTTTCCTCCTTCTTTCATCCCTGAATACTGAGTGTTGCAGTGCCTAATACTCCATTCTGTTGTCACCATCCTCCATCTTTATAGAATTGCAGAGTTACTGAAAGTTAGGGAGCTTATAGTAGTCTCTCATTTTCCACATCTCGCCAAATTTCCCATAAGTAGGTAATAACAGGGCTGGGACTTGAATCCGTATCTCCAGACTCCCATTCAAGTTATTCCCCCTCAGCCCCACCGCAGTCAGCTACTTTATCCTTTCCCACTGTGTCAGTGATGAGCTCTGAATGATGCCAGTCATTTAGAGCTTTTTCTTTGATGTCTTTATCACTTTTTATTTCTATTTTTAATTGTGGTAAGATACAAGGATCATAAAATTTTCCATCTTAACCATTTTTAAGTATATAATTCAGTGGCCTTAAGTACCTTCACATTGTTGCACAAGCATCTACCTCCAGAACATTTTTCATCTTGCAAAACTGAAAATCATACCCATTAAACAGTTAACACCCCTGGCCCTATGCCTTCCCACTGTGGTGGTATCTCCTTGTGGTTTTTATTTATGTTTCCCTTATGATTAGTGATGTGGAGCATCTTTTCAAGTGCTTATTGGCCATTTGTGTATCTTCTTTGGAGACATTCTATTCAAGCTCTTTGCCCAAATTTTAATGTAGTTTTTTCTTGTTGAGGGTTTTGGTTTTTATTTATTTACTTATTTTTGGATAACTTATATAACACTTGTCTCTTCCTGAGAAATGTCATGCTAAAAAAAAGATATCATTTCAAGATATAACATGGGTGTAATTTACATAGAGCTGCCAATCTGGCATTTTTTATCAAAGATAGATTACAAGCCTAGTCACTGAACAGTTTAAGCATTTATCTTTCTTACATCTTAAAATGTAAGGATTATGGTAGACATAGAGGCCTATCTTTTGTACAAGTACTATTTGAGTGTCTGCTCAAGATGGCAGATCACAGATTTCACATACAGTGGGAGAAAGAAAAAAAATTACTGAACAGAGGAAATAATATGTGGTTAAAGAATTCTTTCTGGTGCTTCCCTGGTGGCGCAGTGGTTGAGAGTCCGTCTGCCGATGTAGGGGACACAGGTTCGTGCCCCGGTCTGGGAAGATCCCACATGCCGCAGAGCGGCTGGGCCCGTGAGCCATGGCCGCTGAGCCTGCGCGTCTGGAGCCTGTGCTCCTCAACGGGAGAGGCCACAACAGTGAGAGGCCTGCGTCCCGGAAAAAAAAATAATAATAATTCTTTCTGACATTCTTTGCGTACCAGATATTGCTGAGGTTAAATATGGTAACTACCTTATAGTCTGTTATTTTGCCTTTATTTCAAACACAGATGTTGCAAAATTTAACTACTCAGCTACATTTAAATAATGTTACAATGATAGTGTATATTAGTAAAGGCAAATGTGAATGTAAGAATTTGTTGTTCTCTCCCCTGCTGGTGGGAATTTCCAAAAAGCAAAACGGTCATAAGAAGTAAAATGGAAAACTTGGGCCATATTCTATAACATCACTGAACCTGTTCTGCCTTTGTTTGTGTTTTGTTAGGAGTTGTTTTTATCAGTGTATTATGACTATTTTTTCACTAGTCATTGTGATTCATTTCCCTTTATAGTTTAGTAATTACATTTGTGAAATATATTTTTAACACCTAATCACCATCAGGGCACTCTTAAGAGATGAAATTAGAAAGACCATCAGACATTCTGTCTTAACTGTATTGCTAATTTAGTACTAACTCATTTTTTTTTTATTGCAACTTGCTATTGGTATCATGAATGGAGCTTTAATTGTAGAGAATGGTCCTCGCTGAAATGGCACTCCCCTTGATTTAAGTGCCTTCTTTTAATTTATGGAGTATTCCTTTTGGGGGATTATTGTCAAACATTTTTTAATTATACTTCCAGTTACTGGAAGACAGATTGAAAGCAGGGCCAAACAATTAAGGTGTGATGAGCATAACTTTCCCTCCTCTCTACACCTTTCTTATTCTGTGCTCCAAAGCTCCACCCCAGGGAACGTTCCTATTAGCAAGACTAAATAAAACCCGGAACCTACATTCCTAAACCAAATCACATTCGTTAAGTTTACTTCTTTGGTGTTCCTAATTAAATTTATGATTAGATAAGTCTTGTTTTATGTACCATAACTTCTTTATATACTTAATTTCTTAAAAGTGAACTGGCAAAGCAAGTCATAAACAAGTTCATCACAAAGACCAAACTTTCTTTAATAAAGCAGGTTGCAAAATGTTCTCTTCACCTGAAATATTAGATCGCCACATTGAAATCGACTTGGACACCATCTATTTAGATAAGTGTTCTTTAGATCAGAACCTTGAACATCAGCTGTTGGAGTCATGGTGGGAAACAACTGCTATGATGGAAACTATATCATCATGGCTGACAGTTAGGGATCCAGTTTGGCTGACCATCCCTGATGTCATTAATCCTGCTTAATCTCCCTGCTTTTTCAAGGGAATCCAGCTAATTTTACAGAACCTTTGGAACTGCTTACACAGTCATGCAAAAAGGATAATTTCCAAGGTGCTCAAATGTCAGGGAAATGGATCCTTAAATAATTGAATAAGAAAAGGAAAGCTTTGTAATGATTAAATTACATTTGGTGGCACTTTCCTCTATCAGTAAATATATGCTACTGGAATTGGAAATACAGGGGCAAGCTTGTCCCTTGTAAGGTGGTAGGTAAAATATCTTTGTATGGAATCTCAGGAATGTGGGTGCATAAGGGTAGCTCTCACTCAGGCATTCTCTGTAGTGCATAATGGCTCATAAGAGCAAGAAATGCATCTGGTTTAGTAATATTTAATGAGTGAATTTATAAATACAAAAGTGCTCTCTTTACAACATGAGGAATATAGGCAATATTTTGTAATAACTATAAATGGAAAGTAACCTTTAAAATTGTATTAAATTTTTTAATTAAAAATAAATAACTAAAAGAAAAATATTCTTAATCACTAGAATCAGAGAAATTAAAATTAAAAAAAAATTTTAATTAAAAAAAAATAATGCTCTCTGCCTCATTCCACCCCACCTCCATTTTTGCAAACACAAATGTAGAGATACATGCACAATGAATAGCAAGGTTATGGAAGAGAGGAGGGAAGTGGAGAACGCCGGGGCTGGTTTACAGCTGGTGAGCATCGGTATAACAGTGCCCGTGGTGAACAGCCAGCAATTGTTCTGACTGGTGGATGTTTAAGTAGCAACAGTTGTTAAATATGTTGAATAACAGCACAGGTTATTTCTTTATTTAACTCATTTTGTTCCAGGCTAAGCACCTTCTACCCTAAGATATCCTTGAGATCAGAACCAAACAGAATTCCTGAAGGTAATTAAGAGAAATTGAACTGGGCAGGAGAATGAACTGTGGTCATGGGTTACTTCTGTCCCAACTAGACCAAGCCTCAGAGGCTTCACTGGCAGAAGGTTGAATCCAGCTAGGGAAAACCTTTGATAGGGGGCAGGGTAGTAAGTTAGAGTGTACACTAGTTTGGGAATCTACGGTTTAAGTTTAACCAGAGCTCTTTCACGAACTTTCTAACGAATTTAAGGGAAGTCATTTCAGTGGGTTTTCAGTGAAAAGTTTGGAAAATTTGAACTTTAGAATCCCTTCCAGTTCCATCATCTAATCAAATCAGGCATATCTTTTTCTAAAAGAGGATTTTTTTCAATAGTGTGTATAAGGACACAGTAATATGTATATAAGGACTAAAACCATAAACCTACCATTTTAAACTCCTGTTAGAATGGTTTGATATGTGTATGACATTGAATTCTACCTAATATTTTAAAGTTTGACTTGAAGAGTTATTTGTGAAAGTGGACTTTCAAAACAAAGCACCAACTCAGTCATCTAATCGTCAGATTTTCAATAATCCAGACAAGTTATGGCAAAGTCCTGCAATTTCTATTCCAATATAACAAAGAAATGCTAATAAGTCTGCAACATTTGCCTATAACTACAGTCTTTTCTGCACATAAAGAGAAAGCAACACACCTTTCATTCACTGAAATCAAAAGCCAACTATTAGCCAAGCTTGCCTGTTCATTCCTTGAGTATTGATTGCACATTATTATTGGTAGATATAATTAGTAACAACAGCTAATTTAAATAAATTTAAAGGATCCATTGTTGCAGGACTTCTCAGAACCTTTAATATCCTAAAATAAACATAAAACTTTTCCAGAAAAGAGCACATGGCATTTCACATTTCTCAAACCTTTTCCCAGTGAACTATTCCTTCCTTTTATTTATGAGTTATTAAATAAGTGGTCACAGGGATCATATTTTAGAAAACACAATGTGGGAAATGCTGTTTATATTAATTTTCTATTGAAGGGTCAAACAGACCCAATATTTATCTAATTGTTATGCTATCTCTGTCGGCAAAAAACGTTTTTTATTTTATTGCAACTCAGAGCCAGTATTGGAGTAAGAAAAACTCTTAATTATGATCCAATTGTCTAATTTTATATTGATGTCCAGAAAGGTGCAGTAATGTGCTTAAGTGTCATGTAGTGAGTTTGCGGTGGGTCTAGGATTGGAGTATAGAGCCTTTATTCCTTAGCCCAGTATTTTTTTTCCATTACACTTCACTGACTCCTCTTCCCATATCTGTCGTCGCTGATCTCAACAGAAGTGCTTATAAAGAACATATGAAGACGCTAATAACAATCAGGTGCATTTTAGGGTCTCCAAATAGAAGACCCTGCTGACAATTCAAATTCCATTTGTCCAAAACTGAGGTTGCTTCTTTCTTGTTATACGGCAGTGTATATGTAAGGAATAAGAACGTGGAGTTTGGAAACAACTCACTTAGATCTTCTTCAATATATTCAGTGATTCCCGCATCCTCGTCTTTGTTCATACTGACCCTTTAGACTGAATTGTTTTTCTCCCAACCTCTCACATATTGAAATTAAATATCTTGAGATGGCATTAAAGCACATGTAATAAGTTCATGATGTATTTTTAATTAAATTTAATTAAACCAAACAGTTTCTATCTCCCCTTTCCCTCTCACGGCTGCTACTGGAGATCCAGTACTAGAAAGTATCCACGAGATTCCGGTGCCCTTCCCTTAAATTAATTTTAATTGGCCTAATTTTATCTAATTATCCATTAATAATATCCATTTGAGTAGTGGCACACTTCCGAACTGCGCAAGATTCGGAACCATTTCTCCAAGATCTCTCTATTTATTAATGTTGCCTAGCTGACTGCTTAGAGACTATTCTCTGTTTCAGTCAGTAAATGTTTGTTGAGCACCTACTATGTCAGGTCATTGATGTGAGTGAAAGAAAAAGTCTTAATTTTTTTCAATATGGCATCATTTTTATTCTGCTTCACTTCTCATCTAGATTCTTCCTCTTACATTGTGTGCCAACCTATTTACCAAAAAAAGCTTCCCTATTCAGAGGGAGCCAGTTTTTACCAGCTAGACTAGGAGCCTGGATTTAGATGGGATTTTAAACTCATGATGAGCAGCAGGAAGGCACTCGGTTTTGCTTAATGGAGCCACATAAATTGGGTATGACCACATTATGCCTTGGCAAATTAGTTCCTGTACTAGTGAAGAATGATTTTCTAGTAGGTTATATAATCAAGGAGTTGTCCAAACAGAAGGCACTGGTGAGGCAGCAAACCATCATACCCTGTGGTTCCAGGGTTCCACAAAATTCACTTACCTACTCACTTGGATTGTATCTACAGGACCATATTAAATCGAGTTGTCTTCAAAAGAAATGCCAAATTTCAAATCTGAAACAGGCTCTAGGCCTTGGGGGACAGAATGCCACAGCTGTTTTTATTTTTTTTATTTCTTTTTGTTTTTTGGGGTTTTTTTGCAGTACGCGGGCCTCTCACTGTTGTGGCCTCTCCCGTTGCGGAGCACAGACTCTGGACGCGCAGGCTCAGCGGCCATGGCTCACGGGCCCAGCCGCTCAGCGGCATGTGGGATCTTCCCGGACCGGGGCACGAATCCGCGTCCCCTGCATCGGCAGGCGGACTCTCAACCACTGCGCCACCAGGGAAGCCCCCACAGCTGTTTTTAGATAAGCAATGCCTTCCTCCTCTTTTCTACTCTTTGCCCATACCCCTCCATCTTACTCCTTGTTCTCATAGCCAGAGAAGTAAAGCAGAGGCTCTTGACAAATAATGTGCCAGAGGAGCAATCGCCTCTGAGATGCCTTTTATAGCTTTGGGCTTTGTACCAAGGCTGGGGAATATTTAAGACCTCAGAAATTCCACTTTTGCTCCATGGAAGAAAAAAAGAAAATTTTAAGTAAAAGGGCAGTTCTTTCTCATGGCTTGCAGGCTTCATTCACTATGGTGGGTTAGAAATTGCCATTGAGCCAAAAGAGCATTTTCCAAAGTATATTCTGTACATGGATCAATAATTGTAATTATTAAAAATGTTTTTCAGGGTCAAACAGGTTTGGAGAATGAAGAGTTAAAGTCAAACTAGTGTTTTTGGTACAGGAAAATTAGCTACTTTAAAGTGCTCATGTCTCTGGTACATCTCTAAGAGGGATATAGAAAACGCTTAGTTTCCTAAACTTCTTTGGCCATGGAAACTTTATTTTATGCTGCTTCTCATGGGATTCCCACTATTCTATGGAGTACACTTTTGGAAATGCTGATCTATGAGAATAGATACATTATTTTCAGACATTGACGTTTCATATTCTTCTCCCAAAATAAAAATAGTGTAACTTTAGTTTCCAAGGAAATCTGTTTTCTTTAAATGAAGAGTAGTCTATTTAATCACCATCATTGTATTAGCGATTTAGATGCTATTTATTCACTGGAGGAGTGGTTTCCGCTAACCAGCACACCCCTGCAACACAGGGATACAATTTTCTAGAGATGAGATGAGTGATGGGTGCTCATTTGTGGATTCAGAGCAATGCATGTTCTGTTGTCCCACTCAGTGACTGAACCACTGTCCAAGGTTACCTTATTTCTGTATTCTAAACCAGGCTCCCCAGTCAGGTGTTTAGATTCCACATCCATCTGGCTTATATGTGGGCTTCCTCAAGAGCTTTTGTTTAAAAAAAAAAAAAAATGGTTAAAAGACATTTTGGAAACCACTGCCCTAAGTAGCTAAACTACTGAGACAGATCCAGGGGGATCAATTTGCTGTACATATGGAAGTGTATTCTTCTCCTATCCAAGGAGGATATGGATATGGAATCGGTATGAAACTGGCATAGAAGTGAAGCTTTTTGCCCAAAACTAAAGAAATAATAAAAGCAGAAGCCAAAATAAGAATCTCTTGGCTCCATAATTAGGGCTCTTTGAGTAAAGAATAATCCTCCCTGCCTTACCAAATTCTGACCCTAATTCATCCCTTAAACAAAGCAACCAATATTTACTGACCATTTACTATGTTCCAGACTCTTTTCTAGGTTCTAGGGTTACAAGACTAAACAATGTCCTTGTTGTAGAGAAGAAATAGGAGAAATATCAAGAAGCAAGTAAATAATCTGATGTCAAAGTTAAGCTCTGTTCTGGTTTTCTTGGAGTCATCTTCCAGGTGTACCGTATGACTGTCTGATCACAAGTTCTCTGTCTCACCTGTTCCCATTACAATTTGAAAGTTTCTAAGTTGCATTTTTATCTCCATTAGCTACTGTTTGCCTGATTTTGTCCTTTTCTACCTGGGTCCAGGTTCAACTTACTAAGCTTAGAAAGTTAGAAAATTTCTAGCTTCTAAAAAACTGAATTAGAAAATTCCTGCCTATCAAAAATTCCACATTAGTCTTTCTCTAGATTCCACCCTGAAACCTACCCATCCTTTAATCATCTGTTCAGCTAATATTAGGGCTCATTTTGGGTTTTCCACAGCTGTTACTCTTATTAACTTTCTTCACTCTTTTTTCTCTTTTTTTGAAGAATCCTAGAGAAGGTGAATTACTTCATTCCTCATTCTGGTTGTACTCTTTTTTGCCTTGTTTATCTCCCTTAAATTCTTAAAGCCCTGTCTTTCTTCACAACTCTACCTATGCATTCTTTCTCCTATCTTCACAAATCACCATGAAACACCACAACAAAAATCCCGTGTGCTGCAGCTAAGACCCAGCACAGCCAAAATAAATAAATAAATAATAAATAAATATTTTTTTAAAAACATTTTTCTCAAAGAGAGGCATATCTACAAGGTACTGTTTAACCCTGGACAATTACAGTTGAAATTTTCTGACTAGAGGCAGGTGCAGTACAGCCCAGATATACTATAAAGTTACACATGAGGAATTTGTTAAGAGTTCAAAATAATGCAAGACCATTTAAAATTACAGACCTCTTCAATTAATAGGTAAAAAGAAAGGACTTTGTTTCTTGGCTAAACCTCTCTGTCATTTCCAAGTGTTCAGTCTCAGATCTATTTTCATTCACCTTAGTTGTTCATGGTACAAATGTAAACGCCATATGTGGGGCTTTGAAAGCCTGGACCTCCCCTTTCCTAGGCCAAGATGACTACACAGCTCCACTCACCTTAAGGGTGACAAGTCTCCCCCCGTTTCTATTGCTCTGCATTGTAATGATACCGTTTAGTCAAAACCAAGCAACTGATACTTTATAAAATATCAAGTGACATCACATATGTGACATAGATAGAATAAGCCAATTAACTGCCTAATCGCCCCATATTCACCTTCATAGAGAAGCTGGCTTCTCACTGTGCTTAGCTCTCACATTTGGAATTAATGAGTAGGACTTTCATGGGAAGAACAGATCTGGTTTTTAATTCTTAACACCTGTAATGTTCCATACATCCTGCTTCTCTCAGGGACGAAATCCTAGGACTATCATACTCAACAGACCCTTAGAAATTCATTGTATGTCTATGATTTCCTTCTTAAAAAGTAGGGGGCTTCCCTGGTCGCGCACTGGTTGAGAGACCGCCTGCCGATGCAGGGGACGCAGGTTCGTGCCCCGGTCCGGGAAGATCCCACATGCTGCAGAGCGGCTGGGCCCGTGAGCCATGGCCGCTGAGCCTGCGTGTCCAGAGCCTGTGCTCCGCAACGGGAGAGGCCACAACCCGCAAAAATAAATAAATAAAAAGTAGGATCTAACTAAGGAAAGCTGTACCAATTTCACAGGTATGTGAACACTTCAAAAGTCCTACCTTTCACATCAGGAAATAAGTCTCATCCAGTACGCAGGTAATAATATTCCCAGTTAAGGGAGAAGAGCTCCTCCTCTTCCCTACTTCCCCTTGCTGAATTCCTTCATTATCTGTCCTTGTACCGAAGCTAGCTATCTAGGAGACAACTTTAATTTCTCCCTTTTTATTCCCCTCCATGATCATATTGGTGCTTGTTGCTAAAGGGGGCCCTGTATTACTACATTCCTAGCCAAGGGTTTTATGCATTTACTTAAAGTTTGGAGGCAATCACTGAAGGAAGATACAATTATACTCATTTTGGTATAGGAAATGGGTTGGAGGGATGGCGACTTGAAGTAGGGAAACTGGTCATGAGGCTGTTGCTAGGGTCCTGATGAGAAAGATGGAGCTCTGAACTAAGGTGGTGGAGAAGGGTGAACACTTTAACAAGATACCAAGGGCTGATAGAATGGGAGTCATAGAACTAGATGTCAGGTATAAGGAAGTGGGTGGAATCAAGGACCATCCCTGGTTTCCTATTTGGACAGTGCATGGATAATTGTGGAAGTCACTGACATGGGAGTACAGGAATCAAAAAGGGAAAAATAATACATTCAAGAGAGTTCTGTGCTTCCTAGAATTCATCAGACCACAAACCACCATTATTATCAAAAATAACAATCACGTGTGAGTGATTGTGTGACGTGCCAGAGATTTATAGATAGCTAAAACATAATCCTTTTCTGAAAGAGGTTTCGCATCAGGCCAGGTTGTTAAGTTGTGTACATACATAGATGAAAATGTGTGGCAGGCACACAAAGTGCCAAAAGGTGGTTTGGGTAATAAATTTTCTAGGCACTCAAAACCTACTTTTCTACCCTTATTTTCACTTCCTGAGAAGCTCTCAGCTCCAGCTAAATTACAGTTTTGTATTCCTTATTCTTCGGCTACCCCTAAATTTTTCTATCTCCACATCTTGTTTTTAATCTGCTTTCTCTGCCTATGTAGGTCTTTGTTTCTTAAAACCCTATTCAGTTCTCAAATTTTAGGTCAAAATACAAATCCTTCTCTCGTTCCCCCAATCAGAAATGATCCTTTATGAAGCTCTGTATTTGTGCCATTTTATTGAACTATTTACCCAGGCTGTATGATAGTTATTTTAGCACATGTCTTACATCATTCGTATTGCTCCCTGCCCCCGTCCCCCCCACCATGCTCAGTTTCTTTTACTGAAACCACATCTCATCCGTCTCACCCATATTTGCATCCCTTGTAATGCCTCGGCTGTCAATACATGTATGTGTTTTCAACTTACTAGTGGGCTTGAAGTGTCAGAAACAAGGGGTAATGATCAGCATATAAGATGACACTTGAAAGTTATACTTTAATTTCCTGGCATGCTAATATGTGAATTGAATACAATTTACTCTTGGGGACAAGTATATTAGGCACTGTATGGTCAGGCCACTCAAGATGGTTGTTTTCTTGCTCTGTACATCTCCTGATCCACCAAGTCCTGCTTCTCTCACATGAATATCCAATCCTCTTAATTATAGGGCCTAATTAGTAACTGCCTACGTGCTCACCCCCTGCCCCAGCTGCTGATTTCCCTGGTAACTGAGCCAACATGACGTCAGTTCCCCTATAAATGGTAGCCTCTTTCTGTGCCCGCCCCGCCTCGCCCCCGCCCCACCCGGTAGTGAAGGACGCTACCACGGCTTGCCTGCCTGCTCGCCCTCTGCTGTAAACAGTGGGGTGTCGCTCGCCCTCTGCTGTAAACGTGGGGTGTCGCTCCAGGACCTTTTGCTTAAGAGTCCCCGTCCAAAAAACCACTGAGTCTCTGTTGCTGTCTCCAGGCTCTTTGGTCCCAAGGCTGGGCAGCTATAAGGCTTGCAGGCCTGCGAAGTGCAGCCCAACCACTGGTGAGCCAACCAGGAGGCCGAAGAAACTCCCGTGAGTGCCGAGATGTCGGAAAATAAGGCTGGGGTATGGAAAGTTGCAGAGGTGATCCTGGGGAGGCCGTCCACTAGCATGTGGGGCTCTGTGGCAGCTGGCTACCATGGGAGATGTTTTTCTCTTCCGTCGTACTGTTGACATCCTGTTAACCTTAGAGCCTTCTTCCGGTGTGAAAGTAGCAGCCCCGTGCTCGTGGCTCGTCTGACTGCATGGGGATGGCTGGTGAATACAAAGTGTAAGAACTTGGCTTATCTATCAAGTACTTGGATGTTAGCTGGTCGGGTAAGACGAGCGTACCCCCGATCCACCACCCCTAAACAACTACAGACACAGGCTTTAGGGGTGTTACCTCGGGACAGGCTTGTCAGTTGGAGGTGGCAAGTCCACCAGAGGGTTTGGCTGGGGCATGTGGCAACGGCAGAATGTCCTTGGCTTCTGGTTCAGCTGCGGAAGGGGGCAGAGCAACAGTATTGTTTCTTGGAACAGCTGTGTGTAGTCTACAGTGCGTTACAACAGGTGGAAGCCATTATTCGAGGTCTACGGAGTCATAGAGTAATGCAAAAAAACCCCACTTTAGGGGCTTCCCTGGTGACACAGTGGTTAAGAATTCACCTGCCAATGCAGGGGACACAGGTTCAAGCCCTGGTCCGGGAAGATCCCACATGCCGTGGAGCAACTAAGCCCGTGCGCCACAACTACTGAAGCCTGCGCACCTATAGCCCATGCTCCGCAACAAGAGAAGGCACTGTGATGAGAAGCCTGCGCACCGCAAGGAAGAGTAGCCCCCGCTCGCCGCAACCAGAGAAAAGCCTGCATGCAGCAATGAAGACCCAACGCGGCCAAAAAAAAACACCCTACTTTACTGGTCATGAAGTTCAGGAATGGGCCAATACAAATGCCGTACACTGACATTTCCCCCTGCCCTACAGCCCCTGTGCTGCTGGGCTAATTGAAAGGATGAAGGGACTACTCAGCAACTGACACAGAAAACTCTCTTCCAACATGAGGACATGTCCCAGGAGCAATCGTCCCAGTGCTGACGCCCTGTTAACCCAGAGGCAACTAGTCAACGCAATCCAAGCTCAACTGTCGACCACCTACCGACTGCTGCCAAACGGTCGGTCAGGCCAATAACTTGCTTTTGCCCTTGACACAGGATCTACCCCCAGGGGAACACATCATAAATGACCCTAGGACTGGCAGGTAAGTCCCCAGTGGTTTGGGTTTGCTGCCTTGTGGGGAAGAGGATTAGAAAGGGATTTACAGATCTCACTGTCTTCTACCCAGCCCCACCTAAAATTACTAAGGTAATTAATCCAGGCCCCCTACTGGAGAAAGGCACTATCATATTAACCCCGTGGTCCGTTGCTACAGGCCTCTCCAGTGTTCGGCACTGGCTGTGGGGACTGAGGATGGAGAGGTGGTGGGGTACTGCAGGCCAGGACGAAAACCACATGCAGGGACAATGTGATCTCAGCGTGCTCTTACTGCTTGTATTTTGCTTAATAGTCATGATCTCCCCTGTGTTGTGCCTGTTAAACATCTTGCCTTCCCTCCTTAGTCTAAGTGGAGGGAATCTGTGGACTGGGTGACAGTGGTGGCCTCACTGTGAAATGAGTTTGATTGGGTCCCTGTCGCGAGAGGACATTTTCATCCTCATCTGGACTTCCATGAAAAATTGACCTGATAAGCGCCTGGCTCCAAAGTTTGCCCACCTCTTGGACTCGTGATACTCTTAAGCCTCTGGTGTCTGTATTGCATGTGTGGTATTTGGTTGGAGTGTGCCTCTGTATTCCTGACCCCAGGGATATCACGGAAAAGGGGCGGATCAAGATTGTAAGGCTCCTGCAGGGTGTGTAGGAGTGGAGTGTATCGTCAGGCCATTCAAGATGGCTGCTCTCTTGCTCTCTGTACATCCCCTGCTCGAGCAGGCTCTGCTTCTCTCAGGTGACTCTCCAATCCTCTTAATTATAGAGCTTAAGTAGTACCTGCCTATGTGTTTGCTCCCTGCCCCAGCTGCTGGTTCCCCTGGTAACTGAGCCAACCTGATATCAATTCCCCTTATAAATGGTAGCCTCCTTCTCCTCCAAGTTGCAAAGCTTGCTGTCATGTCCTGCCTGCCATCTGCTGTAAAACATGGGATATTGCTCCAGGACCTTTTGCTTAAGATACCCTCTCCAGTAAACCATGGATGTTTCCACCGCTGTCTCCAGGCCATTCCTTTGGTCTCAAGGCTCGCAGGCCTGCAAGGTGCAGCCCAACAGGCATACAGTGTAGATACTAACTGAAACCTAGCAGAATATGTAAAACCTAAAAGTGGTGCAATGAGTAGAGTGTTAGATGCAATGATAACCATTCACCCCTAGTTGAAATCGTTTTCACACAAATCCCGCTGATGAAATGTATATATTTAAAATTTCACTCCTTTATTTTTCCTTGTGTAAAATTACCTGCAGAGTAACAAAGAACTCTTATTTGTGACAAAGCAGCCTGTTTCTGACTGTTGTGCTCTTGAGTAGGACTGGTGACCTCTTAGGGAACAAACAAGCCTTACTATGGAATAAATTTATTTTTAATAGCAACTTGACGCTTGAAGAATTTGTAGGAAAGAAAAATACTCAAGGCTGCAAGTAAGACTGATTAAATAAAAGTTGGCTTTTGATTACCTGGAAGGCATAGCTATTAATCCTTTACAAAGCACAGATTTTATTCATGTCCATTGAGGTGACTTTTGTGGATGTTTCCATTGAAAATTTTCAGCAGTTCTTCTGATGCCATGTGTTAACTGAAGTCCACATTGATTGCTCTTGATTTCTCAGAATCTTTTATGTCCTGATATGTAAAGGGGGCTCCAGAATTTCTTAATGGGAGAACTTTAGACAACAACCAGACAAGTCTTCCTGGCTGAGAGGAAGGGCAATGGAACATGCTGCTGCATTTGCCTCACAAGCTTACTGTACTTACATGGGTTGTATTTAGGGTGTCTTTGGGCATTGATCTTCTTCAAGTCAAATAGACAAGAAAAAAAGGCCACAGTCAATATTAGAGCTGTATTAATTTAAACGTCTTTGTTACTTTTATATTTTTCTAGGTCTTAGAAGACCGTCTTCAAAAGCCCAAGATGAGGTTCACACTTACACGCTGGTGCTTGACCCTCTTCTTCTTTCTGAATGTAAGTGAAACAAAGTTATTCTAAGCTATGTTAATCAAGAATGCTGAGGTAGTATGATTATGATTGGGCATTTGCAAGGGTAGACATTGTTCTCCAAAAACCAAACTATAATTTTCTTTAATGTTTTGTTAACAAATCTCCTCTTAATATTATTCAAGGAAAACTATTACTAACATTTCATACATGTTAACTTAATTTTAAGGGAATTTACATTTTGTAATGTTATACGTCAAACTTTATGGGAATGATTGCTAATGTAGCCCTTCTGTACCTGTTTGAATGAGGATAGTTTATTTTATTATGTAAGACTGTCATGTTATTTTAATCTTCAGATAAAGTACAGTATAATTTGCTAAAAGTAATCCAGTACTTGGAAATGTAGGTACCTTCATGCTCTTCGAAATAAATTTTAAACAAGAATATTGTAGAAACTACTGGAATATTTTATCTCGTCTGTAAATGTCTAAGCCTTATGTCATATTCTATAGATGCAGAAATATTGGTATATTCTATTCATACTGATATTATTCATCTCAAATGAAATCCTATGTGATCAACTATGTGTACATATTTTTAAATTTCATAAAGCATATAACTAGACATAGATAGAAGAAATCATAAAGTAACTACTAGATAATAAGAAAGTTTGAGTATTATCCAGTCACCGTTTTTTGTTTCTTTTACAAAGAGTATATAACTTTTGGTATGTTTAAAAAAGTCACTTTTCTCAAAACTCTTGCCTAATACATTTTAAAATTCAAAGACTGAAAGAATTCGTATATTTGCATGAGCACGACAGGTGTCTTATGGTTTGTGGGCATTTTTTTTTTACTAGCAAGCATTGCATAGGGTACTTAAATGGCTTTGTGCTCTCTTCACTGTAACATAAATTTTGCTTCTGTGTGTTTGGATTACCTATTGGATTTGGAGGATTTGTCCATAAAAAATTTCATACATCAGTTTCTTTCTAAAACACTCGTTATGTTCCACATTTGATGCTCTCTATAGAAAAGAAAATTCTTAAACGACGTTGACCTTAATTATTCTAAAATGTCACTTCTTGGATACATTACTAACCACTACCAATATATTTTTGAATTCTACTGACCTGATTTCCAAATGGCCTTTAAAAACCATCAGTTTGTGTCACTGCATTCCATTAGCCTCATCTACTTTTACCAAAACGACCCACTCACTTTCTCTTCTTACCTGCAGTAATACAATAGGCTTAGAACAGTGCTTGGCACTTAGTGAGTGCTAAAAAGATGGTAGTGATGACAATGACAACAATGATGAAGACATAATGCTTCTCAGAAGAACCTACAGTATGTTGTTGTTCACTTAGCTGTATTCCCCTATTTGTGTTGAGTTTATGATAATATATGGCAGTTTTGTTTATATAATGCTCAGGTAGAAAGTACATAGGACACCAACCAGGCATCTGATCCTACCTGGAAAAAGCAGGGCTAACACTTTACAAAGCTCTATTTTATCCTTTGTTATTTTGAAAGGTATGAGTGACTGAAAGCTACAAGTAATCTGAACGTAGACATTATCATTATTAAGCATGGTGACATGGAAAGTTGTTTACATCAGCTTGTGGATTCTGGATTCATAGTCCTGTTAGAGCAGTTCTGTCTGTGGCAATCAATAGGAATGTCTCCCTTCAACCCGGTAGCAGGGATCCCCACATTCAGTAGGTTTGGACCATTCCTCAAAATTCTACACAGAACAGCTCTCTACTTGTTCTGTCTCTGTACTTGTAGAAACCACCTGTAACACACAAGGAGGCTGATTGCCTTAATCAAAGTAGGAATTGCTTAAACACAAAGTAGGAATTGCTTAAACACATGGCCATTCAAATAGATTGCTTTACCTCTGGACCCCAGGATTAGTGTGGATGAAACTTTCTAGAATGTAAGCTCCATGAGGGCAGGGACCTTGCCAGTTTTGTTCATTGCTGAATCTTCAGAACCTAGAACAGTGCCTGGCATGTGGGAGGCACTCAAAATATTAACTGAAAGAACAGTGATGTTTCGGCTGCGGACTACAGCTGTCTGTGGCAGCTTGGTGGTCGTATGTGTGGCGCCATCTATTGGAACCTTTAGGAGTGACATCACATATACGGTGGCTAAACTGCTACGTAGGACAACAATTAAGAGGTGGTTTTTGTTTGATTTTGGAAGAATCATGCAAGATGGCTTGAATGCAAAGCTTTGAATTTCAGTCTTTATTCAGAAAAGCAACATGCCCTTAATGTCTCATTTCTATCTTCATGGGAGCATAAAATTATATATTTACATTCCACAAATACATAGAATAAACATAACACTTATGATAAGCTGAATATTGTTTTTCACATTGCTTGGTGGTTTAATCACTACTGCTTCTGTTTTACCCCTTTACTGCTGAAAATTATACCACCTCACTAGCTATTTTTAACTGTATGAAATAATTAGCATAAAGTTAATCAATGAACTTTATGAAATTTACATGTTACTTTCAGCAGTAGTAATTCCATGATCAGAATTATATAGATGTAATGGCTATATATTTATATCTACATATATCTGTATGTTATATACATAACAGAATGCCTCAGTGTATATGTTATTTTCCAAAGAAAATCACTGAAACATTCAGCTACCACTGGAAAAATTGCATCGTCAATGCTCAAACATGAACCAGACCAGGAGTGGCCTCAGATTATTATGGTTCTTCTAAGGGCAGAAGTTCTGATTCCTCGTTCCCTCAGTGTTGAAACAATCTCTGCTGAACCAGGTTACAGGAAGTTCACTGGAGTTGTTTCAACATTGGAGGAACGATAAGATCGATGCTAGTGTCGTCTACGTGAACTACACCTACTTTTTGAGATGGTCATATCTCCGCTATTACTGGTGTTAAAACTGCATTAAACCAAATAACGTTGTCATTGAAAATACAGGTATAGGGTTTCCAGTTGGCTGTTCTTGCACATACTGCCTCCCCATGGCCTCCATGAATTTCCAACTAACACAGGAACATTTAATTGGTTGCTTAGTCCGTTTAAAAGTAGAATTCAGAATGTTACTTCTGGAAAGAGTGTCAAACTTAAGCAAAGTAGTTCCTAATGTCTAAAATATCTAATAAGTGACAGAAAAGATTTATATATAACATCATAATACATCTTCTAATTTGATTTGAAGATGGTGGGGAAATGACCCAGAAATAATATCAAATGATGATTTTCATATCAACTCAAGATTCTAAGAATAGAGCCACAAAGAATCAAATAGATGCATAAGCTGAACCAATCATTTGTATCTTATTGTGAGGACACTGTAATCAATTAAAGATCATGGTTACATGATCTGTAGTCAAATTATTAAAACACACATTCATACAAATGTAGGCTAATAAAATCCAAAAAGAAGCCTTTACATGAAATGTCTTCAAAATACTTTTCCTTACTCCCAAACTATCTCTCAATTCCTAATGGAATATCTGAGCATTTAACGATTAATAATTCTTTACCTTTCACAGTTTCTGGTGTCTGGAAATATTTATAGTGTTGGTCTTTCTTGCTGGACTGTAAGTTCCACGAGGGCAGGATCTGTGCTTGTTTTACTCAGCACCGTATCCTCAGCCTCTAGCTCGATACTTGGCTCATCAAGTTCAATGACTATTTGCTGACTGACTGATCTTAAAACCAGTGGGAAAGGGGTCATATTACAACATAATGTTGTTCAGCTACATTGGTAAAGGATTTGTACACCTTTAATAATCTTTGTCGGTTCATTAATTTCTTGTCACAAATTCTAGAGGCATTAAAATTAGAAATAATCCTAACACTTAGTGTCAAATATATTCACAATAAGTATTCATCTACAGTTATAACAGTAATGTTATAACAATAAGTATTCACCCTCTTCTGTTTGCAAGTGATTTCTACTCAGATGACTTGCTGGCACCCCCAGATCTAGTCCAAAAGAGAACTTACCTTCTCCTCCGAGTAAGGTTTTCCTTTCTTAATGTCTTCTCTTTCTCAAGACGCTACCTTTTTTTTTTCTAGCCGTATAGGCTAAAATATCTGGGCTATTTGACTCTTACTGTTCTCCATTCCTTATATTCAAATATACCTCGGTGCTTTTATTACTTGAGAAAGTGCTGAGTTGCTCTCTCTTGTTCCATCTTAAGGTGATCTAGTCCATGCCTTCAGCTGCCTGGCTGGCCTCCCCAGCACTAATCTGTGGACATCTGATGCCTACCACATGAATTTTATTAACATTCTCCTTTCGCAACCTTCACTGATCAAAAAACTGCAAGACAGCTTTATTTCATCATGTTTTTAAAATATTTGCTAAAATATATTGAGCCTTTCATGTCCCAGACGTTTTGTATTCGTTCTCACAGGGCCCTGTATTATCTGATTTTCCTTGATTTCATATCTTACCCTCAGTATGGTTTCAGTACAGTGTTTCACACATACCATTTCCTTCCTCTAGACTTACCTGCATACCTTTCCTACCATCCACAAAGCCTTCCCTCTCCTCTCTGCCTATGTGATGGTACATATACTCAAGATCCAATTCAAATTCTACCTTGTATCTGTAGTCATTCCCAACTATTCTTCCCCCATGCTCTCTCTCTACTCTGAATTTTTATTGTTTAGTGCTCTGTACAGTTTAGCCTTTAGTGATAGGCTGTCTCATAGGACAGGATGCTCTGTCTACACAATGAGATACACTGGAAAACAATGAGGCTCTACCAGGAATATCCTGGGGTATACAGGTCAACTTAATAAGAGATGTTTATTTTAGAGACTGTGGAGAATAGAGAAAGGTACATAACACTATTTCTGCTATCAGTACATTGGGGAAACTGCAGTCTTAGAATAATTTAAACAGAATAAGGCCAATTAAAAGTGTTTCAACAGGTGTAATAGAAAGCAAGGAGAATTTCTAACTTCAGAAAAAGTCAATGCAGGCTGAAGCTTGCAAGTCTTCTCCAAAGAACTCTATACAGACATGGATATAAAAAATCAGATTCAAGCACTACTAAAAACATCAGAGCCACAAAAGAAATTGAAATCTATCTAAACACAACTTAGGACAATTTGTCAGACATTCATCTTTTCAGATACATACACACACAACTTAGATTAATGGGACCTATGATGGTAGTGAAAACTAACAGACTGGCAAACCTAATGTCAGTCTGTACTGAAAATTCAAAAGCTCTAAGAGAAATATTTAAGATTTACATTGATTTTCAGCAGTGAAAATAATACCTTGTATAGGTCATCGGCTGATGAAACCAATTTAAAGAGATTAAGGCCAATTACCTAAAGCAGACTATTTCAGAAGAACAGATTTTATTTGTTCTGTGGAATAAATGGGGTAAATTTTTGGCAGTGTGTGCAATCTAAGTACAAACAAATCAGCTGAAAGGATCCAATTAAAACGTATTTATTGCACTAATATAGCTACTTTAAATGACATGATTCGTGATTCTTAGGAGTTCCAAACAAAGCAAAGTTGATTTAATGTATTTTGGAAATCAGGTTATTTGCTTTGTTTACTTCTAAACTTCACACTGATAAAATTAAAACAATCTTGTAAAGAGGTGCATGAGTTTGTGTGGGTGCTATACATTTTCAAGAGTGAACAGAATGAAGGCAAATAGGAAAATTTTAGGTAGAATTTATAGATGAAATGTAAATACACTTTAATTATAAAGCAAAAATATTCCACATGGAGACCATGCATAATTGTTGCTTACAGAGGGAAAAATAAATGTTTTCATATTTTTTGCTTGTTTCATTATGTATTCACCCATCTCTACTCCCCATAAGTAACTCAGTTTCCTTTCTAATACAGCGTCCAATTCCGGTTCTTCCTGCCACTTCAGAGGTCACCCACCCTCCAACAATAGAGCCGGAGCCATTTCTCTACCTTTTAGGAAAGCAGAGACTGTTGGAGGCACAGCACAGATGCTATGACCGAATGCAAAAGTTACCCCCATACCAAGGAGAAGGTAAAAAGAAAGATGTATGTGAATGTGTGTTTCAAACATCAGGAAAGGCTTATTTTCTTCTGTGGGTAAATATGTGTTGACTAATTTTAATTTAATATGCCAATAGTTTTAACAGTGGCTTTCATACCGTGGTATGTTTGAGTATTTCATACAGCAGACATGCCTAGTTTCTTTGTTCAAGTTCACCCGACTGCTTTTTGGCGAATATCTGCATTTACGACAAAATTACTACACATAGCCCAGTATTCACCCATGGCAAGCAGCAACAATATAGGACTATGTGAGGGAAGGAAGTAGAGAATAACAGGAGGAGAGTTGGAAAATAGTGGGCAGAGAATTAGCCTGAGGCAGAGCCTATCAAAACTGTCTTGCTTGGGTTAATTAGGTAGTATCTTCCCTTACCTGTCAATTGGGTGGCAACTCATGCTCATGCTTCTCCTTTTCTACCCCCAGTTCCCAGAGGAATTAGAAAAAGATATCTCCTGGGCAGATGTTGTTTATCTATCACCTTCTCTAGAATGCTCTGTGTGACTGCCCAACTATTCTTAGCACCAAGCATATTCTGTTAGCTACAGAGGGCCCAGGGGAAAACAAAAGAGAGGATGTGATGACCAAGCATTGCTACATTCATTTAAATTCTCTCCCCGACCCCTAAAGCACTTGAAAAGACCCAACAAGATCTTTTACACCCTACTGTATTCTAAGACAACACACTGCTTCCTAGGGGGAAAATTAGTTGAATATACTCTATTTACTACACATGGTTTGCCATCAAACAGTTAAGGTTTTAATTTGTAGTTCCTATTTTTAGCATTTTCCTTCAAACAAAAAAGTGAGTCAATTGAAAGACACATGTCATTCTTCTGTCTGCAGCGGTTTCAGTGTTTAAGAACCTGAAAAGACATTATATGTAACTGCCCGAACAAACCCTTTCTCTGAAGCTAAGTGAAACAACAGAAACACAAAATTGATACTTTTAGAAACCGAGTGAATGCAGTCTCCTTCGCTTTGGTCTTAGTCATCTTGGGAGGATGAACTTTTGTGCTATGATCATTATTTAAAACTTTTTTTATTTTGAGAACTGCCTTCAAAGCCTGAAGCTCATTCTTTTGAATAGCTTTACGTTTTAGGGTAGATTTAATTTTTTTCAAAGAAAAAATATTCATTTGAAATTGAGAATTTACACCAGGCTTCTATGCAATGAAACACCTTAAATGCAGTTATTCTTTCACCTAATCCTCTCGGTCCATCTCCCATACATTTACTACACATTTCCACTTGGCCATTTCGCAAGTACAATATTTTCAAATCCCACCATTACCTTACTCATAAACTCATCCCTCCTGAATACTCACTTCGATATGTGACACCGCCACTGGGCCATTTACTCAGGATTAATATTTATTTAATTTCTTTACATCTTTATTGGAGTATAATTGCTTTACAATGGTGTTCCAGTTTCTGCTTTATAACAAAGTGAATCAGTTATACATATACATATGTTCCCATCTCTCTTCCCTCTTGCATCTCCCTCCCTCCCACCCTCCCTATCCCACCCCTCTAGGTGGTCACAGAGCACCGAGCTGATCTCCCTGTGCTATGCAGCTGCTTCCCACTAGCTATCTATTTTACGTTTGGTAGTACATATAAGTCCATGCCACTCTCTCGCTTTGTCACAGCTTACCCTTCCCCCTCCCCATATCCACAAGTCCATTCTCTAGTAGGTCTGTGTCTTTATTCCTGTCTTAGCCCTAGGTTCTTCATGACATATTTTTTTTTCTTAAATTCCATATATATGTGTTAGCATACGGTATTTGTCTTTCTCTTTCTGACTTACTTCACTTTGTATGACAGACTCTAGGTCTATCCACCTCATTACAAATAGCTCAATTTCATTTTTTTTATGGCTGAGTAATATTCCATTGTATATATGTGCCACATCTTCTTTATCCATTCATCCGATGATGGACACTTAGGTTGTTTCCATCTCAGGGCTATTGTAAATAGAGCTGCAATGAACACTTTGGTACATGACTCTTTTTGAATTACGGTTTTCTCAGGGTATATGCCCAGTAGTGGGATCTTTTTTCTTTTGCCCTACCCAGGTACGTGGGGGGGTTCTTGCCTTTTGGGAGGTGTGAGGTCTTCTGCCAGTGTTCAGTAGGTGTTCTGTAGGAGTTGTTCCACGTGTAGATGTATTTCTGGTGTATCTGCTAGTGTTGGAGTGTCTCCTGCAGATCTGGGGGGAGGCTGTGGCTCACCGCGGGGACAGGGGCAGTGGAAGTTCTGGGAAGTACTCCTTGTCTTGAGCCCTCCTGGAGTCGGCCATTATCCCCACCCTCAGGATTAATATTTATGAGTCATCCTTGTATTTTCCTGTTTTACATCCACACCCCGTTAATTACATTTCATTAATATTCCTAAATACACTAACAGTGCCTTATTTTAGACATTTAATATCTCTTACCTGGACTGTTACAATAGTCACCTAGTTTGTCTCTCTTTTTAATCTTATCCTTAAAAGCCTTCTTATTGTCACTAAAATCTAGATTTGTTCATGTCATTCCCAATGGTTCCACCTTGCCTACAGGAAAAAAAAAAAAACCCAGACTCCTTAGGATGGCATTTAAGATACCTCATGATCTGACCCCAGCCTCACACTAGTATCAATAAGAAGGTGTATGAAAAAATAGATACTTTTACAATTGCACTAAAAGTTTCCCCCTTCAAGAGTAGATTTAATTTTTGAAAGCAGTGAGAAACCACTTGGAGCCAATGTTGAAGAATACATAAAGTGATCAAACTAAGCATTATTTTAGTCAGTAATGGTGTGATTCTAAACTAATAAGACTGTTTTTATATGTAGCCCATTAACTGGCTGCAAATGCATCTCCTAAACAAGTGCACCACCCTTGGATTAACAATAGAACTACCTAAGGCAACCCCTTTGAAGGTTAATGGTTAGTAGGCTACAAATGTTCCAAAGCCTTTTATCCAGGGGTAATATTGCATATACTTTCGCAAGACTTTTTTCATAGCATTTCTGGAGATATTTTAAAGGAAAGATTTTGGAGGAAATATTCCATACAGATGACAAATATGCCTTTTGAGGAACAAATGGAGAATGTCCTACTAAAGAAAAGAAAGGAAATTCCTTAGTACTTGGAAAAGTTAATACCTTTATTTTGTTGCTGCTGCTGCTACTGTTGTTTTAATATTTCCATGTCCAAGTGGAGGGTCCCAGAATAACTGTCTATGCACCGTTAAATCCTGCTGAGGATTCTACAGTTTTTGACAACTGTAATATAATTTCTTTCTAAATGGCCAGGTCTGTATTGCAACCGTACCTGGGATGGATGGTCCTGCTGGGATGACACACCGGCTGGAGTGCTCGCCCAACAGCACTGCCCAGATTATTTTCCGGACTTTGATGTAGCAGGTAGAGTATTTGTTTTTATTGTATATTTTGCTATGAATCTTTTAGTGTTTTTCTAGTTTTGAAAAGAAAATCAGATACAAAATATACTACCAAGTCATATTCTATGCAGTTTAGCACATTCTGAAGAATTTCCATAAATGAAGTATTACCCAGTTGTCTAAGATTGCAAGCTGCCCTTATTTTTTAAGTCACATTGCTGATCAGTTATGCCCCTTAGTCATAAATTATATTAAATGTTAGATAAAAATGAAAATTTTATATATTTTAAATATTTAATATTAAATTTTAATAAAGTAATATTTCTAAAACTGACCAGTTTTATTTAAATGTGTAGTTTTTAAATTTTTTCAGTTGTCTCACATTTGATGACTTACGCGAATGCTTGATGTAGAGTTTGTGCGTACTGGGCTGGTAGAACAAGCATAATGGAAATTTGATGTAACCTTGAAAATTGTATAAAACTGTCATGTGTAGGGAAGATAAATTAGAAAGTGGTAACTCTAGACATTTACCAGAGTTCTGCTCCAACAGTAGATTATTAAAATATGCTCAGTAAATAAGACCAGTTAAATTAAAATGGATTGTAGTAACCCAGCTGTGTGCCCAGCCCAACATGAACAGCCAACAGATGTGTGTTAAGTGAATTTGGTGTTACTTTTATAACTAAAGTTAATTAGTAACATGGGAATATTTTCATTGACTATCATTTTTTAACTTTCCAAAACATTTTCATATATAGTATCTCATTTTATACTCACATAATATTTGACATAAAACCACAAGTGAACCCAAGTCTCCTGAGCTCTTACCTATCCCTTTCTTTCTAAGTAAGGGCAACAGTCTTGGAAACGCATTTGAGAAATAATATTTCTAAATCACAGTACAAACTTATGCAGGTTGAAGTACTTTCAGAACTTTCAAGGGGGAACATCGTTTTCCTTCAGGCCTCAGCCTAGCCTCACTGTTCTGGTTAGAAGTTGGGCGGCGATGCTTAGGCAGGAGTACCAGGTGCCAAGTGAAGTGAGACGCTAGGGGCCGAAGTTATGTGTCTTAGTATTGTCGTCTATCCAAATAGAGTGGGAGTCTGGAATCCAAGATGCTCAGTGATGAGTGGTCGGGAGCCAAGGCAAAGGGATGTGTGAAAAGTAGGTATGCGGTTGTTCAACAGCCTCAATCCAGAGATCAGGCACTTGGGGCTGGGAAATGGGATTGGATAGCTGCTAGTAGTAAGTGATTCTCAACTTGGCTGGGAAGCTGGGGAGCTTTAAAAAATAATCCTGATCCCTGGTGCCATCCCAGATATTCTGATTTAGTTAGTTTGGAGTGCAACCTGGACATCAAGATGTTTAAATGTGCAGCCAAGATGAAACTGTGTTAAACAATAAAGTCCAGAGAAGCAAGTGGCTGGTACCAGCAAAGCCCAGCCAGTGCACTCAGTAGCTCTTCCAGTAGGAGGCAGAGCACATTATCCGATGAGACTGATACAGGCCATAGAGGAAAGAGGGTCCCTGAGGAATAAAAGGCAGTAGCTGCCCAGCTCCAGGAACTGTAGGTATCAGGGCCAGAAAAGTTCCGTTCTAGGAGACTGGATAGAAAATCTGTCCCATTGAAATAAACCTGGGATTAAGATACTTAAAAAGGAATATAGTCTTCATTACAAAGGAGACCCTGATGCTGGAACTAAGTGGGTCCAGCTACAGACACACTGCATAAGTCCCTGTTAAGGGGTGAGATTTGTTCCTGAGAGTACAGCAAGCCTGAGCCTGTAGGAAGCGTTCAGGCGGCTCTAGATGTTGAAACTAGAGCCACTAGTTGACTGGTGTGGGGACTGAGCTCCCAGAACACAGGTCATTCCACTTCAAGCTCCGTATCTCTTCTAATAAGATGTGGAATAACAGAGCACAGTAACCCCGCCGCACCTCATGGTGCTCATCTTCTTCCTCCTTCCTTCAGTGACCTCTAGGGAATAGGGCTGGGGAGAGAGTTAGAACACCCAATTACAGGAAGGGGACGCCAGGGTCCTGACAAGAGAGGATCTTCTTTGAATTATCTGGTCTGGACTAGAGGTAGCATTTTTGCTTAAGAGGTTATGGAAAAAATCAACCTTCTCTTTCAGATTTTTCCAAGACTTGTTGGGTCAGACTTTCTACCACATTTCAGGGTTAACCAGCCCATCTGGTTACCCACACTTATTGTCTGTGAACGACGAGAGGTTATTTCCCACAGACTGAAAGTGAGGACATGAGTTAAAATGGAAAACAGCAGTCATACAATAAAATTTATGCAAGAAAGTTTCTGGAATCCAGATTAGAGCAATTAGTCTATCCCTGAGGCAATGTTTGGGAGATGCTTTTTGTGCTTCCTTCAAGAATGAGATACAAAGTGCGACCCCAGTGAGAAGAGATAATGGAAATGGGATTGCAGTGGGGCACTTTTAAAACCAGCTCAGGCCAGCCACTTCTAGGAATCCTCATTTTGTTGGAAGACTTGGGATGTGAAGAGAGAAAGGGCTTAGTGCTGTGCCCTGCTCAGCACTACCTTCCTGTAAACTCTAACTAAATGCTATTTGATAGTAGTCCCCCAGGTCTTTATCGACTGTTCCCAATAAATGATGCTTCATTAATCTTGATCTGACAGCCACATTAGAGGTAACATGAGTGGCACGAAGAGCTGTCTTGCAGTCAAGGCTGCAAGGCCCGTTCCAAAGCAGCAATGGGCCCTTGCCAAAGTGGCTGTAATTATTAACTAAAAGGCAAGTTTGGGGTCACAAAACAGATTTCCAGGCATAGATCCATCTTTTCAGCCTGATTTTTAGATTCCTCTCAGCTGGGGGACAAATCTACTTTAAAAGAAAGGCAAACCTTAAAAATACCTATATTCAACAAATTTAAATTCTTTAGTATTTTACCATTGACCCAAGCTGTACCTTGATGATACATACAACAGTTGAATGAAATGACAGATTTCATTTTAAACAAAGTGCTTGGTAAAAGACGGGTAGGTAATGAAAGAGTGTATAACAGTATTGAAATTCCAAAGAGGCTGAGAGTCTGAAGGAATATGCTAGAGTATAAAAAGCAAATCCTTATTAGGAGGGATTTAAGGGCAGGAGTCAAACACTCAATCAGCAGTAATGGGACAGAGCCAAGGTGGCCAACATATGGCTGAGGACAGTGATTCTCAACCCTGATACCCTTTGGAATCAATGAGCTTCTTAAAGATGCTGGTGTCTGGCATCTCTTCAGATTAATGGAACACAAATGTCTGGGGACTGGGTTTTGAGCATCTGGAAGAAGCTCCTCCGTGTGAAGCTAGACCGAAGGAAGCATACTGCCTCTTCACCGGGCAGTTCAAACTTAGACTATTTTAGAGGGAAGTGCCAATCTCAGAGCACATGCAGAGAGGCTTCAGGCTGTGAGGGGACAGCATGTGTGGTGAGAGTGAATAGGGGTGTTTGGTTTAGAGAAGGAAGTCAGAGTAGACGTAGCCTTCCGTCAAATATTGAAAGATTTGCCAGGTGGAGGATGACAGATTCTTGATAGCTGCAACAGTTAGAACCAGGAAATGCCTAGATCCAGACCTGAGTTAAATCCAAACAAAGCAATATTTCCTACAGTGCCGTCCGTGATTGGAAAGGACTTCCTCAGGAGGAACACCCTCTTCCTTAGAACACGTTGCCCTATATAGCTGCATAACTTTGTAAAAACCAAATTATATTCATTTCAATAAAACAAAACTACTTTCTAACAATATGTTAAAGATAAAATGCTGCATTACAAACCACTTTTTTTTAATTGCAAGTAAGCTTAGAATGGTCGTTGACAAAGCATTAACTAAATCATTGACCAATTTTCAACATCAATTTTTCCCTGCTGATGAGTGCTAACCCTTTTGGAAACATTGTTGGTGTCCAGTGGTGATTCTTTAAATAGTTTTTGTCCAATGGCAGTCACAGTAAATTCGCAATTTAAAAGTTTTCTACTTAACATTGAAACAGATTTACATTAAGCAATGATGATTCTAATAGGCGCTTTAAAACACCTTTTGTTTGAAAAATGTGTTTTTTCATCCATTTTAAATCATTGTTGGAGTAGATATATTACAAACACGTCTACAATTTTCAGTTTAAATCTTGTGCTGAGTTTGGTAGTATCTGTTTCATTCATACAATGAAAAATTATGAATTTCACCCTAAAAACTGGCAAAGTTAAAATAATTTTCATACTAGCTCTTAGCATGTTGATTTGACTAACCGCAACTTCTGATAGAAAATTATTTTAAATGTTATCAGAGCTAAGTAATAGTTCAGCAAAATAAATTTTTTAACATTAATTGTTTCTTAGCCTTTAAAACAATGACAAATATTAGTATATGATTCTGATTTCCATATCCTCGTGCTAAAAGAAAAAACACCAGAAACCATATATAAAAGGGTTTTCCATAGGTGTGATAGTTCTTTGCCTTTGCCAGTGAAGAACAGTGCTTCAAAAACATTATCCCTATGAAACTATCAAAAATAAAAACTATGTGAGGATTGCAAACACACTGGTAAAATCTCTTTTCATATTTTCCCAGTTCAGGATTGTTATATGATCTCGAAGCAATAAACGCATTGGAGAGGTACTTTGGAGAACTAGAAAAAGTCTGAATAACTCAGAATAAGTTTGGCAAAGCAAAATGGAGATAACAATGCTTCACATGACTTTGCTGAAGCTAAATTGAAGCAATGCATATTAAAGCATCCTGTATAATGCAGGATTCGAGGTAGTCTCTATTGACGTTCAAGTTCTATAAAGTGATTAACACTTTGGAATGGCTTTTAAGCTTTAATTTATTGTTTTTCCTTCTTGTTATTCTGAGATAGTAAGTTTTGTTTCATTAACAGAAAAAGTTACAAAGTAATTCTGAGATAGTAAGTTTTGTTTCATTAACAGAAAAAGTTACAAAGTACTGTGAGGAAGACGGGCTTTGGTACACGCACCCTGGCAGCAACATATCCTGGTCCAACTATACTATGTGTAACGCTTTCACTCCTGAGAAGATGCAGGTAGGTTCTATTTCAAATTTCAGTATTGGGTGAGAATGCCATCATCTGTGCATGGAAAGTTATGCCTAATTGTAAAACACCTGCTACCAAGACGCCAACTGTTTTGTAGAAGGAAATCAGATAATGACCTGTCAATTCTAGGGACTCTGTGAAGTGGCACTAGAGAAAATGATGTTTTACTTCTTGGTTGGCATTCTGTCAGTGAGAGTTCTGTGAGCATGTGGAATCAGGCCATTTGTGGCAAGGGGAACGTGTCCATGGAGCAAATGATGGGATTCCCTGCAGTGCCAGACATTAGGCAGCATTTCCAGGAACTGCCTTAACATCTCTTCTCCTGAAAGAGTTCCAAAACTACAGATTTCTCCACAAGTCACCAGCTAACGGTTGTCCACATCCCTGTCCTGAGATGTCTAGGACAGTTTTACTATCAAGCCTTGAAGGAACTCTAAGAATGGGGCTTCTCATCAGCCCACTGATAAGCGTGTGGCTGTTTAGATTATTTTCAGTGGAAGTCCATTCTAACTTGCTACTTCTTGTGTCTTACTGGCTGTTAAATATTTTTACTATCTTAGCTTAGAAACATTTAAGCCAGTGGGGCGGGGCGGGAGAGTGGGGGGCAGATAGCTACTGCCTTCTTCAGATGCTTCAGAAATCTGAAAAGATCATTAAGTCTACCACCAGCCTCCTCTCCCTACAGAGCTGGGAGAAACCGTTGGTCAGCGTTTAGCACACAGGGCATCTCTGCACAGCCCTGGTGACTGCAAGAGAAACCTATTGTTTCCTTCAAAGATAGGCCTGTATGCTCAGTTATTGCGAAGTTGGAAGCTATACGCACATCAGTGCTTTTGTTTCCTATAAAGAAGCTTTATGAGTATAGAACTTTTTCCTTCCATTAAAAACAAAATAAACAACAATTAAAAACAAAGAAGATGAGTAGATAGCTTAGAGACCAGTTGACTAGAGGGACATCTCGTCACAGGCACAGGTTGAGGGCACCAAAGCCAGTTACCACTTCCACAAATTGCTAAGTCACCCCTGAGAGTCAAGACACATGCCTACATCCTAGAGCTATTTATTTAATAAGGTCTGATTGAAATGACGTGTCAATGAGTAAGGAATTTCCTGAATGAATGCTGATTACTTTACAGCAAAAAAATTTAACTCTTTTAACTGCATTGTTAGAAAGAGTGCACATCAAAATAAACAATTCTCAGTGCTGCCACATTTGACCTCTTCACACACTCTGGCCACATCTGAGAAGGAAATAAAGTATTTTAAGAATAAATACTCCCCTCTAGGCACCTAACATAATGATTGAAATTCTATGCACAAATCTTCCATCTATATACAGGCAAAAAAAAAAAAAAAAAGAAATCAACCTAGAATTTATTTAAATAAAAAAAAAACACTTCTCAGTCTTAAGAATGATACAAAAATGGCAAATAAATTATGAGCTGTTGATTTAACCTTACACATTTAGACAATTCTATTTCAGAAGCATAAATATTTTTTAAAGTATTCTAGAGGCAACTGAAAGAAAATGAATTAAATTATATAAAATTTCCTTACAAATAAAATATGCAGAGATAAAAATAAAATACTGGCATGCCTATATATCCAAATTAAAAACAGTACTTTAAATGGCAAGGGGACTCAATATGGTAAACTATTTAAAAGGGAAAACTTAGAAAATGCTACACCTGTTTTTGTCTAGTGGTAAAGTTAGAAAAAGAGCCAGAAAATGAATTCCTGGGGAAAAAAGACAGGAGCTGAGTGTTTTCTTGCAAAGATTCCTAAATACCTCCTAAGAAGGGACCTACAAGCTATACTGAAGTTTTTATCAGTTCTAGGTATAAACCAACTATTCCAGATTTACTATCATTACCTGCAAGGATAAAAAGCACTGTTAGCAGAGCAGTATCAACAATGAAACTGACGAACAATATGTAAATGCCTAGTGAAATGATGCAACCACAATTCAGGATAAGTTGACACGTTCATTTTGAAACTCTAAGGCCTACAAGGCAATACCTGTTTCTGTCTAGCAATAATGCACATAACCAAACAAAGGGCTCTGTTTTGTGAGCCTTTTAAGCAGAATTAGTGTTTCAATCTCAGACCCTTCACAAGGAAATTGATAAGAATCAAAATGTTCAAGGGTAATGATTTGTACATAAATGGTGCGTTTCTCCCAGGAATTCAAAGAACTCCGTAGAAATTTTCCAGCTTATCTACACTGCATTCACATTCATACCAGGACCCAATAAGTTACTGAAAATACCTTAAGTTCCTCCCACAACCCAATAACCTGTTGTGGGAGGGAACTTAACACCAGAAGCCCAGAGATTATGTTGTCCTCCTTTCAAACCATTGCCCTCTCTGAGTCTCTGGTTTTTTTCACCCGCAAAATGGATATTACAGTCTCTTTTTCTCCCAGACAAAATAGAATACAGGGTGCCCAGCTCTGAAAACAAGTTAGGTGCTTAGAGAGTTCTACCTATCAGTAAATAAAGAAGGAAGTGATCCACTATTGTCAGAGAAGTGTCATAGGTCCACCTGCCCTTTAATGTCTCTCCCATTGGCATCATAAACATAAAAGGCAACACTGGAAAATATAACAATGTGGAATAACATAAGTAAAGAACTTAGATTTAAATGCTGAGCTATGTCTACTGCTGGTCAAAGATTATACCTAAGAGATGCTATTTCTTTTCAATTTGGAACACACATTTTAGTTTGTTGAAAATTAGAGTTAGGGATTCATTGTATGTTTTTCCATATCACTGTTCAACTGGCCCAGCAACATTTATTGAAAAGACCATCCTTTCCCTACTGCCCTACAGCATCACCATTATCATATATCAAGTGACCATACATGTCACTACATGCTTCTGGACTGCGTTGCACAGGTCTATTTGTCTCTCCTTGCACCAGTATCACACTGCTGGATTCCAGTGGCTTTATAACAAATCATGATGCTCCATAGAGTAGGTCTTACCACTGTGTTCTTCTTCAAGATTGTCTTGGCTATATTTTTTCTTTGTATTTTCAGTGCAAATTTTAGAAGCAGTCTGTCAAATTTTACATGCAAAGAAACCTTGTGATCAGTTTGAAAATTTTGAGATCTTTATCTTCCAAACATTGAATAGACTATATCCCTCTATTCACCTCTGTCTTTAATATCGCTCAATAATGTTTTATAGATTTCTGTGTAGAGCTCACAGGCATCCTTCTGCAGATTTTTTTTTTTTAAGTTATTTATTTATTTATTTTTGGCTGCGTTGGGTCTTCGTTGGTGCGTGCGGGCTTTCTGTAGTTGCGGCGAGCGGGAGCTACTCTTCCTTGTGGTGCACAGGCTTCTCATGGTGGCTTCTCTTGTTGTGGAGCATGGGTTCTAGCCATGCGGGCTTCAGTAGTTGTGGCTTGCGGGCTCTAGAGCGCAGGCTCAGTAGTTGTGGTGCACGGGCTTAGTTGCTCCGCAGCATGTGGGATCTTCCCGGACCAGGGCTCAAACCCATGTCCCCTGCATTGGCAGGCGGATTCTTAACCACTGCGCCACCAGGGAAGTCCCCCTTCTGCAGATTTATTCTCAAGCATTTGATTTTTTAATGCAATTGTAAATGCCACATTTGAAATTTTATTATTTGTTGTTTATGTATTAAAACTGTTCTCATTTTTATATCCAACAATTTTTATAAAACTCACTTATTAATTTTAGTAATTTATAAATTTTATATTTTATATGTATTGTATTATATCAGCTGCAAATAATAACAGATGGATTTCTAGGTAGCCATTAAATTAATCTACTTTCTGTCTCTAAGAGATTTGCCTTTTCTGGACATTTCATATTAATAGGATTATACAATATGTGGGTTTTTGTGACTGGCTTCTTTCACTTAGCTTGATGTTTTCAATGTTCGTCCATGTTATAGCATGTGTAAGTACTTCATTCCTTTCTATGGCTGAATAGTATTCCATTCTGTGGACAAACCACATATACCAGTTGATGGACATTTATGTTATTTCCACTTTTTTTTTTTTTTTTTTTTTTTTGCGGTACGCGGGCCTCTCACTGTTGTGGCCTCTCCCGTTGCGGAGCACAGGCTCTGGACGTGCAGGCTCAGCGGCCATGGCTCACGGGCCCAGCCGCTCCGCGGCATGTGGGATCTTCCCGGACCGGGGCACGAACCCATGTCCCCTGCATCGGCAGGCAGACTCTCAACCACTGCGCCACCAGGGAAGCCCCTAAACATTTTGTGTACAAGTTTTTGTGTGCACATATGTTTTCATTTATCTTGTGTCGTCTTTTTCTTGATCAGTCTTGTTAAGGGGTATTGAAATTATTTTTTTTAAGAACTAGGTTTTGTCTTTGATCCACTCAATATATATTCAAGTTCTCTTTATCATTTCTATTTCCTTTCTTTTACATTCTTAAAGTTTAATTTTCTTTAGATGGAAATTTAGGTCATTGATTTTCCATCTTCTTTTCTCACATATGCATTTTAGTCTTTAAACTTCCCTCTATGCACAGCTTCATCTACATCCAAAAAGTTTTGGTGTGTCGTTGTGAGTTCTTCTTTGATCCAGTGTTTATTTAGAAATATATTGTTTGCTTTTCAACAATATGAAGGTGTTTTTTAAGTTATCTTTTTATTAATGATTTCTAGAGTATTATGGTCAGTGAAGATGCTATTTAAGATTTTAATTATTTGAAATATATTCATTTGCTTTACTGACTAGTGTATGTCAATTTGGATATTCTTTGTGCATTTGAAAAGAATGGGTATTCTGCAGATGTTGTGTGCAGTGCTTATTATATGTGAATTAGTGAAGTTTGTTGAGCATGTTGTTCAAATCTTCTGTAGCTAGATTTTTCCTCCCTGTGTTCATTCTGTTGATTACTAGGAGCTGTCAGTTTTTGCTTTATGCTCTGTGTGGTTTGAGTTTATATTATTAGGTGCATAGACATTTAGCATTGCTGTATCATCCTGACTTAACATCTGGACTCGTATGATATCACACCAGTTTTCTTATGGTTAGTGTTTACCTGGGCCATCTTTTCTCATCCTTTCACATCCAATATTTCTGTATCCCTGTATTAAATAATGTTCCTTACAACATATAATTGCTTTAAAAATCATCTATTCCAACCTCATGATTTTACAGATGAGGACTACTGCAGTCTGGAAAATTGAAGTGACTGGACCTATGAGTGTCACACAAACACTTAACGATAATACTCTGAGTAAAGAACGCTCTGATGAATCCCATCTTCTATTCTTCCCACCATGTCATGCATATTCCAGTAAAACTGATATTCTTAGGAAAGTTAATCTATTAATCCAATTTATAATGCAATATAATTTAATTCTCTGAAATATTTGTTATCATTTTAGTCATTTTTTTAAAGGAGAAAAACATTTGTTGATTTACACTATTTAAAAATAAACGTTTTTGGGCAGAAATTGAGACACAGATGTAGAGAACAAACGTATGGACACCAAGGGGGGAAAGCGGTGGGGGGTGTGTGTGATGAATTGGGCGATTGGGATTGACATGTATACACTGATGAAAAAAATAATAATAAAAATAAACTTTTCCCTCTTCTATAATAATTTATTCACCTATCTGCTTTAGTAACTGGTTTTGTTGTTGTTGTTGCAGAATGCATACATTCTGTACTACTTGGCTATTGTGGGTCATTCTATGTCGATGTTCACCCTGGTGATTTCCCTGGCGATTTTCATGCTTGTTAGGTAAGTACACCTATAGCATCTGCCTTTTATTTTCTTCTCTTAGGTACTAAAATAAATGGTATACTCTGCAAGAGTGTTGGGCAGGGAGAAGACTGCTGATTACAAGACATGTAACACTGGGAGTCATGAAGTAGCAAGAAAAATGAAATTAATTAAAATATGTTTTTTAACCCTATCTTTGAGGAAAATAGGATGGATACATACAATTTTCAAAGGCGATATGCCTCCTTCCCAAAATGAAATAATCCTGTGAGCCCGTAAATACACTGCATTAACATGGTAAAGTTCCACTTACCATGGCTAAGCTTCCATGAAGTATTGAGGAAATAATCCTCCTCCTTCTTTTACCCTCACTCTAAAATATGGAGGTGGCCACAAGTTCAAGCACACCCTGCTTAATTATGAGCTGTACTGTAAGTGGATTGGGCCAGAAGAGAAGTGGGGCTGGTAAGGCCATGATCATGTTCAGCCAGAAAAGGAAGTTTCTTTTGGCCTTAACTAACTCAGCCAGAGTCAAGGAGAACCTCTAGAAGAAGATGGCCTGTTGTCAAGTGTCAGTTTTTTGCCCTTGCACACCTACCATTGTTAACTGAAAGTGTCTTCTAAGAACTGTAAGAAACAAAATTCCAATGAGGGTTTCTATTCTGAGGCTGTGTCCATACAAATGATTGCATTACCTATTGCAAAATGATTAAGTTGATATAGATACTGATTTTACAATAATGGAGAATTTAAAATATTCTATAGTTTTAGGAATGACCACAAAGTATGTGAGATAGTAACATGTTAAATTTGATCCTAAAAACATGTCCTAAATTTCGTGGCATTTTTTTAAATCAAAGGCAGGAGGCATGCTACAGTGCTCTTTCCTTCCACTGATACTCTTTTTAGTGATATTATACAAATGATTAAGAAAAGTTCATAGGCACAGACTACAAATAATTCTCCACACTTAAAAGACGTGATATGTAATTAAATGTATAGTTATTCATATATAAAATAACAATCTTAATTTGACTTTTGTTAAAATATTGCCATGATAATACTAGAAAAAATTAAACTAAGGGGAGAATCACACTTACCACACCCTTAATACAACTACAATTATTCTTTCCCTTGACCCTATTTTTTTTTTTTTTTTTTTGGCGATACGCGGGCCTCTCACTGTTGTGGCCTCTCCCGTTGTGGAGCACAGGCTCCGGACGCGCAGGCTTAGCGGCCATGGCTCACGGGCCCAGCCGCTCCGCGGCATGTGGGATCTTCCCGGGCTGGGGCACAAACCCGTGTCCCCTACGTCAGCAGGCGGACTCTCAACCACTGTGCCACCAGGGAAGCCCTCCTTGACCCTATTTTTAATCTTTGCCTATAACTTACATCATAATTACATATTGTATTATGTCAACATCACCAATTTATGTTGATTAAGCAATATAACTGAATAGCAAGTTTTTAACTGAATAGCAAATAATAACAAATTCCATATATTCTTCCAAATAATAACAAATAAGCAGAGAGTGAGCTTCTTCCATATTTGGTTTAACAGGAGAAAGACTGATAAAGCAACAAGACATGAAGGATTAATTATTAGAATAATTTTTTCAATTATAATCAGAATACAGCAGAGTAAACACATAGCATGATTAATCTTTGAATGTCTATTCATTTTTCAACTACACTTGACCACAGAGCAAAAATACATCATCATGGCTCTCATATAACTTTGATTAAAAAGTCTGTCACTAAAAGTCTATTCTTTAAATTTGTAACTCTGCAATTAATAAATGTACACAGGACTTTAAAGATTAAAAAATGTCGAGGGAGATCTCTTAGTTCTTCTCCAGTCACTTAAATAAGTGATGAGGTCTGAGAGCCAAATCAGCAAAGAAAGTAAGAATGTTCTTTAAATAATTTCTCTATTAAGCCACTAAAGATGGGTGTTTAAAAGTGTAGCACATAGGCAAAGTGAAATATTTCTCAATTCCAGTTAGTCCCAAAACAAAATTAATCTGGTAAAATCCTTGGGAGTGGGGGCATACTATCTAGGAAGCAGAGATTTTGCCCTTACTGCCTCTCTGTTTCAAGAACCTTCCAAACAGTAACTTAAGTCTTGGGTGGAAAAACATGTCTTACTGAGGTAGAATCTGAATGTAACAATGGGAAGACACAAAGTGAAACAGTTGGTTCTCTAGGGTACACACAGTAAAAGGTGACTAGGATACAAAAAACACACATGCTGAGATGCTAAGTATTCAAATCCAGAAGCAGTCATGTCTGATTTTTATACCTGTTCTTAATCTTACCTTAAATCTGCCCAAACTAAAACTATCAATGCCATCTGTTTTCCTTAAAGTATGTTTCTAATTCGTCACATTTTTTCTTACATTTGGATTTCAGAAATATTCAAAGTGACTGTGAAAATAAAAATAAAATAACTGATTTATGACTGCATTTTATCTTTTAATTAGAAATATTTTCCCAGGTGTTTTTCAAACACTCAACATCACCCTTGTGATATTTACTGCACATTACAAGGGGAGGTTTTACAATTTATGTACTTAAATGGCATCATCTGTGTGAAACCTGAGCAAGCAATAATCATCACTCCCTTGCTTAATTCTGCACGCCCAGGGTTGAGTTATTTTGCAGAATCCAAATAATCAATTTCATAAAACGTTCATGAAACCAAAATGAGAAGTTACACTCAGCTCTGCTTCTGAGACCTAATGCCTCATTCATAATCATCCCATTGAAATCTCACTCTAAAATCCTAACATGTGCCTTCTAGGGTCTATGAAAAGGAGTAACCCTGCAGGTGTCCTTCTCAAACCAGCAGGCCAGGAAGGCCTGCAGAGGAGTTACTGAATATATGGGAGGCTGTAGAACTGCCAATACTTTGCTAAAAATCCTGGGGTATTACTCAGAATGAGATCATTACGGCATGCCGCTAATCTTAATGTTATTTTACTGTGAGCATTCAGGAGAAGATAAAAGGCAGGACTGTGTAACCTGAAACCAATAAGAATCACGCTCCCTGTGCTATTGGAAAATGATTGTAGAAATATATATAAAGTCTTCGTTATTTTAAAAGAATAAAATTGAACTTCTAGGCCCTCTTCAAGATAAAGGAAAATTTTTTCAGTGATTTAAATCATAGAAAAGGCAATACTGAAGATCTTAACTGTACAAAGTGGCAGAGTTAAAATAATATTCAGGATGATATACAGGTTACTTCTGATCCACCAATTAAAGGTTGAAAACAGCCTTTTTAGGATATTTGGTTTAGGACCTATACTGGGAAAAATAGTTAGGAGTAGTACCATGGAGAGGAATTAAATAGAACCATCAAATTACTTAAGACTCCTCACGGCTAGATGCCAAGAGTTAAATGTCAATAAGAGGGTTAAAATAAAAACACGTTTACAGAAGACTGGCTTGAGAAAGTCACATAAGTGGACATTTGGGTTTGTTTCCTGCCATTTTAAGCAAGTTTGCAATAAATTCACTTATCTCATCAGTTCCATGTACAATTTATCAATTTACATTTCTGCATAATAATTCTAAATACTAAAATATCTCACTGTTTTTTCTTAAGGAAGGTCCAATAATAGAACATTCATTAACATCCATTTTGACTACTTGGTACCAAAGTACTACTTGCTGATTAAATATTGTGAATATCAATTACTCTTGCTTGAAAGTTAACAGAGATATATGCTGAAAGAGAAGTGTGTTCATTGCATTACATTTTCTACATTACATTACACTGACCACGTTGGCCAAAAAAAAAAAAAAGTTTTCCACTAGGACCTCTAAAAGGAAGATTGACTCCTCTATTACTCAGTATTCCCTATTATTCTATTTCACATCTTTATAGAGGATGGATAGATAACTATCTTATATAGTATCCTATTATACATCTCTGGCTGCCTTCCTGTTCCTCCAGAGAAACCATTAAATCAATGGCAGCAAAAACAGCCTCCTTTCTCCCAACTCACCCTTGACATGGCAGGACACCAAAGGTAACTGTTGGTCATCGCTTGGCACATGTTCACTCATAGAACAGTAGTAATAGGAAAAGAAGCAAGAGTTATGATTGAAAGGGAGTTCCTTAAGGATAAAGATTTTGTGCTAAATCCAAAGATATAAAGTCCTTGTCAGATAGGAAAGATGTATAACATACTGTTCTGAATTTTTCTAGGAGTTTTAATGCAATCCATTTCACATTCCCTCCTTCCCTCACTCCTCTTGTCCATCATGAACAAGGTATGATACCTAAGTAAAAGAAAACTTAAAGTTGTGCCTTGTCCTGTGATATCAAACTGATCTATACAATCTGCAAGACTCAAGGCAAATATTAAGCACCTTCTCATACGACTTCAAGATCCTGCAGGCACACATATACACGCATGGGATACCAATAACTTGAAACAAAGCTTTCAATGTGAAAGATTTACACCAGGTAAATTAAAATCATAAATATGACATTTAGCTTTAACTTTAAAGTGTGACATTTTGAGATTCATATGAAAGTAAATCATTATCCTCACATGTGAATGACACCTTGATTGGGCCAAGACAGGAGTAGATTATATTGTCTTATCCTCCCACTCTTGGAGAATCTATAGTACTTATAGTTCCCTGTCACTCAGAGTAAGCAACATCCTCTCCATCTAAATACCTGTGGTTTTTTTGTTTTTTGTTTTTATCAAGAGGAATAAAGTAGAGCTATTTCTATTTCATGCCATTTCTACTAAAGACATTTCATGTCTGACAGGAAAATGTCCGCTTCTCTCATGTTCATTCAGGCAACAGGATATTTGTATTGAGAACAATTAAACACATAATTTCTTAAGTTCAGTTAATCCTCTTCAGCATCCTATACCTCTTTCAGAACATTTATTATAATAGTAAATAATTATGTAATGTATAAGGTCCCAGAAAGCAGAAGCTGTCTGTTTTGTTTACCCATATATCCCTAGCATCTACAAGAGGGTTTGAATCAGAGTTGGATACACAGTAATATGTGTTGGATTATTGAAAGAATTTTAATAAATTTAAAGTACCTTTAACTCGCTTCAAAAAGCTGAGTGTAAATGTCATCAAGTAAGTGTAGTAAAAATTTTAAAACTCAATAAGGGGAAATTATATTGAAATCTTCAAGAAACAGACTCATATATTAGTCATATTCTTCCTTTGGAACCTGACAGTTTATCCAGCTTTGAACCATCACTTTCTCATTGTGTACATAACACAGTACTGTATATAGGTTTTACGTAATGCTGAGCGACAGAATAATGTCCAATATTAGTTAAGAATCTGGCAAATGTTCAGTATGATACAAAGTATGAAATACGAGATCATCTAGCATTTAATGTAATTCTCTGTACTGGAAAAACTGTTTAGTGGTCACGGCTCAAAGAAAATTGCTATTATATACAGATTTTTAATGCAAAAAAGAGTATTAAGCCCTACTGTGTGTCAGAAGCTGTGCTCGGTACACAAAACAAATTCCTTTAGCATTTCCATTCTAGTAAGAGAAAATAACAGGCAGTAAACAAATATACGATATGTCAGGAGGCAGTAAGTGTTAAGAAGAAAAAAAAAAAACAGGGATACAAGGACCCAAGAGTAAGCTGGAGGTGGAGGAAGTATATTTTATTTAGGGCAGTTCTGGTTTACACAGGAGACTGAACATTAACCAGTTCTGTAAGCTAATATCCATTGACAGATAATTGAACCCTACCCAATCCAAAGAAAATCAGGCATGAGAATAACAATGCTGAATGATGCATTCATCCATACTCCTTAGTTATGCATAATGTCAACTGTCGTTGGTTTAAGCCAGGCTGAATCCAATAATGAGAACACAGATATTTGCCTCCCAGTGAGAAGAATTATAAAATGGTATTACGACTGTATGAAAAAGGGCAGGTCAGATGTTTAACAGTTACTTTATGGGAAGAGTTTATGCAGTATAAATGGGCGTGATGTTTTACATAAATATTTTTTTCTTTTTAAAGCCTTAAATTTGCATCCTACTTTTTTTTTTTTTTCCCAGTACGCAAGCCTCTCACTATTGTAGCCTCTTCCGTTGCGGAGCACAGGCTCCAGACGCGCAGGCTCAACGGCCGTGGTTCACGGGCCCAGCCGCTCCGCGGCATGTGGGACCCTCCTGGACTGGGGCACGAACCCGTGTCCCCTGCATCGGCAGGCGGACTCTCAACCACTGTGCCACCAGGGAAGCCCCCTGCATCCTACTGTCTATAGTACTGTTAAAAAACCAACTAGGTTCAGTTTATTTAACAAAATTTTCTGCTGCTACATAAAGTAGCACATGGTAGTGTGTGTGAGAAAAATAGAGAGAGGGAGAGAAAGTTCTCCTCTAAACCCCATCTTTACCATTGGCTGCCTCCTGCATTCTACTCCTGCTCAACAAGTTGAGGATTTTAAAATATTCTGTATTAACTATTTACTAATACTTGTGCTTCCTGAAGAGTTGAAAAAGGTAGCTACAATAATCAAATATGCTCTAACAGTTGCCCATATTGCTTAAAGTTACTTTTTACTACAGATAATTGACAACTCATTTTTCCTTTGATTTGAAAATATAGGAAAGCATTTTCATGACCCATTTTTCCCCAGAATTTTCTTGTCAAAATGCCTGGGATTCTAGCTTTATTCCATGAAGATTTTTTAGGAGTAGTTACTATGATCACTCGTTGGCATCATTAACTGAATGTTAACGTTAAATTTCTCACATTATGCTAAATATTTTTTGACTGGATCAAATATGGTAAACACGAGATTTTAATTCATCTAGGATAATCACTCCAATTTTGTTATAGCCGTCCTGCAGGCTGTCTACATTTGCATCAAAAAGTGAAATAGGAGGGGCTTCCCTGGTGGCGCAGTGGTTAAGAGTCCGCCTGCCGATGCAGGGGACACAGGTTCGTGCCCCGGTCCAGGAAGATCCCACATGCCGCGGAGCGGCTGGGCCCGTGAGCCATGGCCGCTGAGCCTGCGCGTCCGGAGCCTGTGCTCCGCAACGGGAGAGGCCACAGCAGTGAGAGGCCTGCGTACCGCAAAAAAAAAAAAAAAAAGTGAAGTAAGATATTCAAACTAATGTTTATTTAGATGAACATTCACACAAGTACAGAAGTACAAATTTATGAAGTGGAGGAGAAAGGAATGAAAAATGCAGGAAACCGTTTAGTACGCCAGAGGTGGGACATGGCTGTTCCAACAAGCAGTGCATTTGGATAGGTCCCAGGTCCAAACCACACTGTGCCTCAGCACGAGATCAGATTTGAGACTAGTTAGAATTCTCTGCCTGTGTCTGAGCTCCACCATCAGGAGGACATGGAAAGAAGGAGCCATAGGGTTGATTTCCAGTTGGAATACAAGAAATAAGAAGGTATTAAAAGAAATGGTGAAAGAAAAGGATGACAGGAGACTTAATAAAACCTGTGTATGTGATGGGCCAAGGACATGGATTCAGTCAGGCTGTCAGGCAGCCTTGTTTCTGACTTCAGGCTCTGTTATCCCATTTGCCACTCGATTTCTGTCGGGTTACATCAATAGAGAGTCGACATTTCATCTGAAGCACAATTCCAAACCCTAATAGTTTCTCTTGTAAAAGTCCTTCTGTTAATTAATTTTATGACATTTGTTATCACTGAAGTGATTTTTATCACTCAGTCTTTTAGTTATTGTAGGAAGTCACCCTGAGGACTGAAAACTATGAGCTACTGGAAAACTGTCTGTAAAAATCAGGCAGAAAGGTAGTAATGAGTCTTAAAGATGAAAACAGCTTCACTTATTTCTATATGTTCTTTCCTCTGTTGCTAAAGAAAATATTAAAAATATTTACAAAGTGGTTTTTTTTTCCAGGTACGTCAACATTTTGGCACTGGTTAATGCTTTCTGTTACTTTTTCCTTCCAGGAGCCTTAAGTGCCAAAGGGTGACTCTGCACAAGAACATGTTTCTGACTTACGTTCTGAATTCTATCATTATCATCATCCACCTGGTTGAAGTTGTGCCCAACGGAGAGCTCGTGAAAAGGGATCCGGTAAGCACTACATGATTTGTTTCTAATTTTATTTTCAAGGATATAATAAGTATAAATAGTGAACATGCTGTCATTGTCTTACTTAAGCAGCTGTTTATATATATAATAATATTTTACAGTTGAGTTTTGCATTTAACAAGGCACATCATTTCTGTGTAATTATTGGAAGTAATGGTTATATGCTATAGTAAAGGGCTGGGAATGATAAAGTTATAGCCCAATAAGAATCATACCATAAATAATGAATTTTCATGACTAATCAATAATTTATTAACATCTATGGGAAGTTCACTGAGCACGTATACTAGGTGTACTAAAGCAGTGCTTTGCAGTGGCCCCAGTGTGTCACTAATGGGTTACAGGTGTGCATAGGTATTAATCCCTCAGCATTCTGGTGCCGAGCTGGTCTTGGGCCAGTCACTTCAGCTGCAAGTAGCTATGCATTTACTCTAGTGATTCATATAAATTTTATCATGTTCTATGTTTGCATGACTTAGAAAAAAGTTTTAAATGTCCCTAGTTCAGGCACTGTCATCTCCCAGTCTCTGCTAATGGCCCCCATTAACTGAGCTCAACCAGAAACCAGAGGGCGAGGAAGCCCTGAAGGAGATGTGCAGAGCAATTTCTCCAGGCCCAGGAGCTGGGTAGAGAGTGCATTTGAAAGCACAAACAGAAGTTATCCAGCACACAATGAATGGCCAAGGGATATTTTCATTTTTGTTTCTCTGCTTAACTGTGTTATGCAAACATCTGTAGATAGCCTCATCTTTCAAAACTGGCATTTGACAGCTCTGCCAACCCAATGACAAAAATGCGTGAAATCTGCCCAGGGCGTGCATCCTGCGTGACAGTGGCATGGCATGGGAAAGCAGCTTAATTTGGCTTCTAATGGATCCACAGTGCTAATAATTTTTGCAGTGTGAATACATCCAGAAAGGCATTGTGATCCATCTTTTAAAACCATGGCATCTGTTATTGAGACAGATTCCTGTCTTAGGTGCAGAATGGGTTTACCTTGATGAGTTTTCGTCTTTCATGTCAACTGATTTTAATAAAAGTAATCTCATTTCACTTAATCCTCACAAGACCCCAGCGAAGGGCGGATATTCTCCCCATCATTTTTTTTTAACATCTTTATTGGAGTATAATTGCTTTACAATGGTGTGTTAGTTTCTGCTTTATAACAAAGTGAATCAGCTACACATATACATATATCCCCATATCCCCTCCCTCTTGTGTCTCCCTCACACCCTCCCTATCCCACCCCTCTAGGTGATCACAAAGCACTGAGCTGATCTCCCTGTGCTATGCAGCTGCTTCCCACTAGCTATCTATCTTACATTTGGTAGCGTATATATGTCCCTGCCACTCTCTTACTTCGTCCCAGCTTACCCTTCCCCCTCCCCGTGTCCCAAGTCCATTCTCTGCATCTGCATCTTTATTCGTGTCCTGCCATCTCCCCATTATTATTATTTTTTTTTTATCTTCTACTTTCTTTTTTTTTAACATCTTTATTGGGGTATAATTGCTTTACGATGGTGTGTTAGTTTCTGCTTTGTAACAAAGTGAATCAGTTATACATATACATATGTTACCATATCTCTTCCCTTTTGCATCTCCCTCCCTCCCACCCTCCCTATCCCACCCCTCCAGGCGGTCACAAAGCACCCAGCTGAACTCCCTGTGCTATGCGGCTGCTTCCCACTAGCTATCTACCTTACATTTGGTAGTGTATATATGTCCATGCCTGTCTCTCGCTTTGTCACAGCTCACCCTTCCCCCTCCCCATATCCTCAAGTCCGTTCTCTAGGTCTGTGTCTTTATTCCTGTCTTACCCCTAGGTTCTTCATGACATTTTTTTCCCTTAAATTCCATATATATGTGTTAGCATACGGTATTTATCTTTCTCTTTCTGACTTACTTCACTCTGTATGACAGACTCTAGGTCTATCCACCTCATTACAAATAGCTCAATTTCGTTTCTTTTTATGGCTGAGTAATATTCCATTGTATATATGTTCCACATCTTCTTTATCCATTTATCCGATGATGGACACTTAGGTTGTTTCCATCTCAGGGCTATTGTAAATAGAGCTGCAATGAACATTTTGGTACATGACTCTTTTTGAATTATGGTTTTCTCAGGGTATATGCCCAGTAGCTGCATCATATGGTAGTTCTATTTGTAGTTTTTTAAGGACTCTCCATACTGTTCTCCATAGTGGCTGTACCAATCAATTCACATTCCCACCAGCAGTGCAAGAGTGTTCCCTTTTCTCCACACCCTCTCCAGCAATTATTGTTTCTAGATTTTTTGATGATGGCCATTCTGACTGGTGTGAGATGATATCTCATTGTAGTTTTGATTTGCATTTCTCTAATGATTAATGATGTTGAGCATTCTTTCATGTGTTTGTTGGCAATCTGTATATCTTCTTTGGAGAAATGTCTATTTAGGTCTTCTGCCCATTTTTGGATTGGGTTGTTTGTTTTTTTGTTATTGAGCTGCATGAGTTGCTTGTAAATTTTGGAAATTAATCCTTTGTCAGTTGCTTCATTTGCAAATATTATCTCCCATTCTGAGGGTTGTCTTTTGGTCTTGTTTATGGTTTCCTTTGCTGTGCAAAAGATTTGAAGTTTCATTAGGTCCCATTTGTTTATTTTTGTTTTTATTTCCATTTCTCTAGGAGGTGGGTCAGAAAGGATCTTGCTGTGATTTATGTCATAGAGTGTTCTGCCTATGTTTTCCTCTAAAAGTTTGATAGTTTCTGGCCTTACATTTAGGTCTTTAATCCATTTTGAGCTTATTTTTGTGTATGGTGTTAGGGAGTGATCTAATCTCATACTTTTACATGTGCCTGTCCAGTTTTCCCAGCACCACTTGTTGAAGAGGCTGTCCCTTCTCCACTGTACATTCTTGCCTCCTTTATCAAAGATAAGGTGACCATATGTGCGTGGGTTTATCTCTGGGCTTTCTATCCTGTTCCATTGATCTATCTTTCTGTTTTTGTGCCAGTACCATACTGTCTTGATTACTGTAGCTGTGTAGTATAGTCTGAAGTCAGGGAGCCTGATTCCTCCAGCTCCGTTTTTCATTCTCAAGATTGCTTTGGCTATTCGGGGTCTTTTGTGTTTCCATACAAATTGTGAAATTTTTTATTCTAGTTCTGTGAAAAATGCCAGTGGTAGTTTGATAGGGAGTGCACTGAATCTGTAGATTGCTTTGGGTAGTAGAGTCATTTTCACAATGTTGATTCTTCCAATCCAAGAACTTGGTATATCTCTCCATCTATTTGTATCATCTTTAATTTCTTTCATCAGTGTCTTATAATTTTCTGCATACAGGTCTTTTCTCTCCTTAGGTAGGTATATTCCTAGATATTTTATTCTTTTTGTTGCAATGGTAAATGGGAGTGTTTTCTTGATTTCACTTTCAGATTTTTCATCATTAGTGTATAGTAGTGCCAGAGGTTTCTGCGCATTAATTTTGTATCCTGCTACTTTACCAAATTCATTGATTAGCTCTAGTAGCTTTCTGGTACCATCTTTAGGATTCTCTGTGTATAGTATCATGTCATCTGCAAACAGTGACAGCTTTACTTCTTCTTTTCCGATTTGGATTTCTTTTATTTCCTTTTCTTCTCTGATTGCTGTGGCTAAAACTTCCAAAACTATATTGAATAAGAGCGGTGAGAGTGGGCAACCTTGTCTTGTTCCTGATCTTAGTGGAAATGCTTTCAGTTTTTCACCATTGAGGATGATGTTGGCTGTGGGTTTGTCATATATGGCCTTTATTATGTTGCAGAAAGTTCCCTCTGTGCCTACTTTCTGCAGAGTTTTTATCATAAATGGGTGTTGAATTTTGTCAAAAGCTTTCTCTGCATTTATTGAGATGATCATATGTTTTTTCTCCTTCAATTTGTTAATATGGTCTGTCACATTGATTGATTTGCATATATTGAAGAATCCTTGCATTCCTGGAATAAACCCCACTTGATCATGGTGTATGATCCTTTTAATGTGCTGTTGGATTCTGTTTGCTAGTATTTTGTTGAGGATTTTTGCATCTATGTTCATCAGTGATATTGGCCTGTAGTTTTCTTTCTTTGTGACATCCTTGTCCTGTTTTGGTATCAAGGTGATGGTGGCCTCGTAGAATGAGTTTGGGAGTGTTCCTCCCTCTGCTATGTTTTGGAAGAGTTTGAGAAGGATAGGTGTTAGCTCTTCTCTAAATGTTCGATAGAATTCGCCTGTGAAGCCATCTGGTCCTGGGCTTTTGTTTGTTGGAAGATTTTTAATGACAGTTTCAGTTTCAGTGCTTGTGATTGGTCTGTTCATATTTTCGATTTCTTCCTGATTCAGTCTTGGTAGGTTGTGCCTTTCTAGGAATTTGTCCATTTCTTCCAGGTTGTCCATTTTATTGGCATACAGTTGCTTGTAGTAATCTCTCATGATCTTTTGTATTTCTGCAGTGTCAGTTGTTACTTCTCCTTTTTCGTTTCTAATTCTATTGATTTGAGTCTTCTCCCTTGTTTTTTTTTTTTTTTTGATGAGTCTGGCTAATGGTTTATCTATTTTGTTTATCTTCTCAAAGAACCAGCTTTTAGTTTTATTGATCTTTGCTATCGTTTCCTTCATTTCTTTTTCATTTATTTCTGATCTGATTTTTATGATTTCTTTCCTTCTGCTAACTTTGGGGTTTTTTTGTTCTTTCTCTAATTGCTTTAGGTGCAAGGTTAGGTTGTTTGTTTGAGATGTTTCCTGTTTCTTAAGGTGGGCTTGTATTGCTATAAACTTCCCTCTTAGAAATGCTTTTGCTGCATCCCATAGGTTTTTGGTTGTCATTTCTCCATTGTCATTTGTTTCTAGGTATTTTTTGATTTCCTCAGTGATCACTTTGTTATTAAGTAGTGTATTGTTTAGCCTCCATGTGTTTGTATTTTTTACAGATCTTTTCCTGTAATTGATATCTAGTCTCATAGCGTTGTGGTCGGAAAAGATACTTGATACAATTTCAATTTTCTTAAATTTACCAAGGCTTGATTTGTGACCCAAGATATGATCTATCCTGGAGAATGTTCCATGAGCACTTGAGAAAAATGTGTATTTTGTTTTTGGATGGAGTGTCCTATAAATATCAATTAAGTCCATCTTGTTTAATGTATCATTTAAAGCTTGTGTTTCCTTATTTATTTTCATTTGGATGATCTGTCCATTGGTGAAAGTGGGGTGTTAAAGTCCCCTACTATGAATGTGTTACTGTCAATTTCCCCTTTTATGGCTGTTAGCATTTGCCTTATGTATTAAGGTGCTCCTATGTTGGGTGCATAAATATTTACAATTGTTATATCTTCTTCTTGGATCGATCCCTTGATCATTATGTAGTGTCCTTCTTTGTCTCTTGTAATAGTCTTTATTTTAAAGTCTATTTTGTCGGATATGAGAATTGCTACTCCAGCTTTCTTTTGGTTTCCATTTGCATGGAATATCTTTTTGCATCCCCTTACTTTTAGTCTGTATGTGTCTCTAGGTCTGAAGTGCGTCTGTTGTAGAGAGCATATATATGGGTCTTGTTTTCGTATCCATTCAGCCAATCTGTGTCTTTTGGTGGGAGCATTTAGTCCATTTACATTTAAGGTAATTATCGATATGTATGTTCATATTCCCATTTTCTAAATTGTTTTGGGTTCGCTATTGTAGGTCTTTTCCTTCTCTTGTGTTTCTTGCCTAGAAAAGTTCCTTCAGCATTTGTTGTAAAGCTGGTTGGGTGGTGCTGAAGTCTCTCAACTTTTGCTTGTCTGTAAAGGTTTTAATTTCTCCATCAAATCTGAATGAGATCCTTGCTGGGTAGAGTAATCTTGGTTGCAGGTTTTTCTCCTTCATCACTTTAAATATGTCCTGCCAGTCCCTTCTGGCTTGCAGAGTTTGTGCTGAAAGATCAGCTGTTAACCTTATGGGGATTCCCTTGTGTGTTATTTGTTGTTTTTCCCTTGCTGCTTTTAATATGTTTTCTTTGTATTTAATTTTTGACAGTTTGATTAATATGTGTCTTGGCATGTTTCTCCTTGGATTTATCCTGTATGGGACTCTCTGTGCTTCCTAGACTTGATTAACTATTTCCTTTCCCATATTCGGGAAGTTTTCAACTATAATCTCTTCAAATATTTTCTCAGTCCCTTTCTTTTTCTCTTCTTCTTCTGGAATCCCTATAATTCGAATGTTGGTGCATTTAATGTCCCAGAGGTCTCTGAGACTGTCCTCAGTTCTTTTCATTCTTTTTTCTTTATTCTGCTGTGCAGTAGTTATTTCCACTGTTTTATCTTTCAGGTCACTTATCCGTTCTTCTGTCTCAGTTATTCTGCCATTGATCCCATCTAGAGTATTTTTCATTTCATTTATTGTGTTGTTCATCGTTGTTTGTTTCATCTTTAGTTCTTCTAGGTCCTTGTTAAATATTTCTTGCATTTTGTCTATTCTATTTCCAAGATTTTGGATCATCTTTACTAACATTATTCTGAATTCTTTGTCAGGTAGACTGCCTATTTCCTCTTCATTTGTTAGGTAGGTCTGGTGGGTTTTTATCTTGCTCCTTCATCTGCTGTGTGTTTTTCTGTCTTCTCATTTTGCTTATCTTACTGTGTTTGGGGTCTCCTTTTTGCAGGCTGCAGGTTTGTAGTTCCCGTTGTTTTTGGTGTCTGTCCCCAGTGGCTAAGGTTGGTTCAGTGGGTTGTGTAGCTTCCTGGTGGAGGGGACTAGTGCCTGTGTTCTGGTGGATGAGGCTGGATCTTTTCTCTCTGGGGGGCAGGTCCACGTCTGGTGGTGTGTTTTGGGGTGTCTGTGGACTTATTACGATTTTGGGCAGCCTCTCTGCTAATGGGTGGGGTTGTGTTCCTGTCTTGCTAGTTGTTTGGCATAGGATGTCCAGCACTGTAGCTTTCTGGTCGCTGTGTGAAGCTGGGTGCTGGTGTTGAGATGGAGATCTCTGGGAGATTTTTGCCATTTGACATTATGTGGAGCTGGGAGGTCTGTTGTTGACCAGTGTCCTGAAGTTGGCTCTCCCACCTCAGAGGCACAGCACTGACACCTGGCTGCAGCACCAAGAGCCTTCCCTCCACATGCTCAGAATAAAAGGGAGAAAAAGTAGAAAGAATTAGTAGAAGTAGGAAGAAAGAAAGGAAGGAAGAAAGAAAGAAGGAAAGAAAGAAAGGAGGGAGGGAGGCATGGTGGGAGGAAGGAAGGAAGGAAGAAAGGAGGGAAGGAAGGGAAAAAGAAAGAAAGAAGGAAGATAAAGTAAAATAGAAAAGTAAAATATAATAAAGTTATTAAATTAAAAATAATTATTAAGAAAAAATAAAACAAAAACAAAAAAACGGACAGATAGAACCTTAGGACAAATGGTGGAAGCAAAGCTATACAGACAAAGTCTCACACAGAAGCATACACATACACACTCACAAAAAGAGGAAAAAATCGTAAATCTTGATCTCAAAGTCCACCTCCTCAATTTGGGATGATTCTATTGTCTATTCAGGTATTCCACAGATGCAGGTACATCGAGTTGATTGTGGAGCTTTAATCCGCTGCACCTGAGGCTGCTGGGAGAGATTTCCCTTTCTCTTCTTTGTTCTCACAGCTCCCAGGGGCTCAGCTTTGGATTTGGCCCCGCTTCTGCATGTAGGTCGCTGGAGGGCGTCTGTTCTTCGCTCAGACAGGACAGGGTTAAAGGAGCCGCTGATTCGGGGGCTCTGGCTCACTCAGGCTGGGGGGAGGGAGGGGTATGGAGTGCAGGTTGAGCCTGCGGCGGCAGAGACCGGCGTGACGTTGTACCACGCGCGCCGTGCGTTCTCCTGGGGAAGTTGTCCCTGGATCCCGGGACCCTGGCAGTGGCAGGGCTGCACTGGCTCCCGGGAGGGGAGGTGTGGAGAGTGACCTGTGCTCGCACACAGGCTTCTTGGTGGCGGTAGCAGCGGCCTTAGCGTCTCACGTCTGTCTCTGGGGTCCGCGCTTTTAGCCGCCGCTCGCGCCCGTCTCTGGAGCTCCTTTAAGCAGCGCTCTTAATCCCCTCTCCTCGCGCACCAGGAAACAAAGAGGGAAGAAAAAGTCTCTTGCCTCTTCGGCAGCTCCAGACTTTTCCCCGGACTCCCTCCCGGCTAGCCGTGGTGCACTAACCCCCTGCAGGCTGTGTTCACGCCGCCAACCCCAGTCCTCTCCCTGCGCTCCAACCAAAGCCTGAGCCTCAGCTCCCACCCCCGCCCGCCCCGGCGGGTGAGCAGACAAGCTTCTCGGGCTGGTGCGTGATGGTCGGCACCCATCCTCTGTGCGGGACTCTCCCCGCTTTGACCCCCGCACCCCTGTTGCTGCACTCTCTTCTGCGGCCCCGAAGCTGCCCCTCTCCGCCACCTGCAGTGTCCGCCCGTGAAGGGGCTTCTAGTGTGTGGAAACCTTTCCTCCTTCATAGCTCCCTCCCACTGGTGCAGGTCCCGTCCCTATTCTTTTGTCTCTGTTTAGTCTTTTTTCTTTTGCCCTACCCAGGTACTTGGGGACTTTCTTGCCTTTTGGGAGGTCTGAGGTCTTCTGCCAGCGTTCAGTCGGTGTTCTGTAGGAGTTGTTCCACGTGTAGATGTATTTCTGTTGTATCTGTGGGGAGGAAGGTGATCTCCACGTCTTACTCTATCGCCATCTTCCCCTCGTCCCCCCATTATTAACTGAGTAAATGGAGGCTTAGTGAAGGCACGTGTCCTACACACCATGGATAGTTAGACGTAGATAGTTGTCCTACACACTGTGGATAGTTAGATAGATAGATTCACACCCAGACCTGTCCCATGCAGAAGCCCATCCTCTCTCCTCTGTACCACATGGTGCTCTTATCTTGATTTCTTTCCTTAGGAAGATTGTTCTTAAAGATATTGGCTCAGCCATTTCAAAGTAATGGTTCTTCGTAATTAGACAAGCACACTCCATTTCATTAGGGAAGCTGACTCCCACTAAGATTAAAACAGGTGTAGAAGCCATTAACCAAGAATATCTCAGCAAAACTCAAATTTGGAGCATCCCATTTCCCATTAAATATGAAAACCCTGAGAAAGTTACTATCTGTACAAAGTAGGCCAGGAAATGGCACTTTAGTTATTGAATAATCAGCCCACCAACCTGGGAGCAGAGGTCTTGTAATTCTTGAATAGACTCTCTCCCATCTCTCTTGTGTGGGGTCTCACACCCACATGTTATGCCTCCAGCCCGCCCTCTGGATGTAGGGTAATGGGGGCTTTTCATCCATTATGAGATCATACTAAACCTGTTATCCTCCTGAAATAGTGTACATTCAGGACTTTTTCTGAGTTCACTATTAAATTGTAGAAGCCATTTAACCTTATCCATCAAATGAGAGTAATAGAAACTGCTCTTACTTCCAAGGGGTTGTCCCAGAGTCCCAAAGAAGCATAAAGCTTTTAAAAATTCCCAAGAGCGTGATATTGCAAACGATTGCTCACAAGGTTACTGCTAACCCTTGCCCTGTGGCTAGCTCCCTAGGTCTCTGCACATGACTTTCCCAACCAATCTGTTATTCTATTCGTTTTCTTAGACAGGTAAGTTATCATTGGCGGATGTTTTCACTTTCATAGGTACTTTAGGGACAGACATTCCTAGGTACTCTGGCAGTCACAGCACACAGGCTGCCTCCTAGCCACCAAGCAGCCAGCTCGGCTCTGCCTTCCAGCTCCCCTATTGCCTCGAAACCTTTAATAAAGCCTGTAAGCAGGTATCTAGGGGCCTGGCTTAGCCACAAAGCAGCTGATTCCCTGGGAGAATGTGAGCATAGGGGAGTCAGAGAAATTAATAGGAAGCTTTCTTCTGGATATGGAGATGGGAGGGTGGCTGTCTCACATTAGGCATTCTCAAAGTGACAGAAGTTTGAAAAACTGAAAAGAAGTTTATCTTTATGGCATGACTAACCCCAGGTTCTCCTAATCAATATCTTTTTAACCTAACAGACTTGGGTTGTTTTTTTTTTTTTAGCTATGCAAGAGTAAACTTCCTAGGAAAAAACTATAAAACTCGAAAGGTAGAACTTCATCCAATCAATCAAGTGTTTATTGAGCACCCCAAACTCAAATTTTAGTCTTCAGGCTGAACTAAATTCATATCATTTGCGGGAAATATCTATTTATGACATTCTCTTCACAATCCCTAGGAATATGCCCAGCCTCACATGGAAACAGCTGCCTATGTCTTGCAACTATATATGTGAGACTCAGTCATTTATCTACCTATTTCAAAGTGTGTGTATGTCTCTTTTTTAGTGGAAAACAAAGGAGCAAAAAGTCTGATTTTGTTCTGTGTGCCTGAATGAGAGGTCTCCTTTCCTCTAAGATTCAAATGAGAATAAGCCACCAATCACAGCCCACTTACAGTGGAAAACGGGGCGTGTGTGAGCACACTTCGCCCTCTTCCACATTTCCAAATGTCTGTTTTCTTCCACAGGACAAAATCTGGAAACATGTGCCTTTCACCAAATACATATAAATAGCATAGGCTAAAAACCAAAGACCACAACAACAAAAATTAATTGATGTTTGTAAATTGTGAAGCATACAACTGGCCCAAAGGAAAAAAACTAGGACATTTGTTGTTAGTACTTTCTCTATTTGAACAGTCTTTGTTGTCCAGTGAGATTTTGGTACATCTCTTATCTAATCCTCCACATACAACACAGGACTGCTTTCTCTAGGCAGGCAAAATTAGTTCAAGAAAAGGGTAGGAAAGAACTCTCAAGTAGATATATCTTGTATGTTATTCACTATTGAAAATGCTTATTTACTATTTCCAAGAGAGATATAGGTCTTAAACTTTGTATTGTACCTTATCTTGAAAATGCATATTCTGTCATAAATGCTATCATAGAAGTCTAATTTCTTGAGGATCTTTTCCTATCCAAAAGACTATTAAAGTAAATTGCAGTTGGAACTACAAATGCAGGCATTAAGAATAAAGGAATTTTCCCTGTTGTAATATATTTGAATACCCAGGGGATAAACAAGAACTAGGAAAGGTTTAACCAGGTTTAACTAGAAAAGCCCCATCTTTCTGAGCAATAAAATTCCCCACCTTTAAAAAGACAGAAAATAACAGCCAAATATTGAGAGTCATGTCATCAACGTATTACTAAGTCATGTGCAACATCAGATATTTTAAATTACTCTAAATAAATTATATGAAATACTGCATTTTTCTTAAAAAACTGACATTCCAGAAAACACTAGATTAAGGTCCTCCCTAGCCAAGAAAAGTGGAGATAATAAAGAAAAACCCAAGAAAGAAGAGACAGACAAAAAAAATTAGCAGAAGAAATTTTTGAAAAAGGGAAGATATTAGACATTTTCAGTCTACAAATATTTATTGAAATTGCAATTAACATGAAAAACATAACGGAAGTCATAAACTAAAGCACATCCATCAGCACTTCATCTCTGTGATTCAAGCATATGTCTCTTTTCTATAAAAAAGAATACATAATTTTCTATATAAAAAAGAATATATAATTTTTAAAGACTCTTTCTTAAGCAAACTAAAGACAGAATTGTGGGTTGTTTTTTTTTCATTTTGACCCAGTTCTCAGGTCAGTGAATCAGTAGTTAAGAGGCAAAAATATTTTCCTTCCCAGTGCCCAAGGGGATATATTAAAAAGAAAGTTATTTCTTGTAAAAGGAGGCTGCATTATCCCAGTGCTTTCACACTACTTCTGTAAGGGTTTATTTTGTTGGGGGCAAAAGAAAACAGTGTTCTCACTTCTCAGCAGGGAATCCCAGTGGGTTTATGGTCCCTTTCCCATCGAAGTAGTCAGTCTCTTTCCTTGAAAGTTTTTTGGTTGGGCAGATTCTCTCCTGCAAAACCAAGGGTGAGAATCTTACTCCTTCACACAACTTTTTTTTCTTTTTAAAGTTAAACTCAAAATAACTCATCGAATAAATAAGGGCTGAATAAATCCTCAGTTTATTGAGTGATGTGAAAATTGCCCATTGTCATTTGTGTCATTTGAACATTTCATTTCCATAATATCTAAAATTTCATTTTCTTGTTCTGTCTGCTTATTCGATGATCTTCATGTAGAGAGTTAGGAGGCAGAATTAAAAGCATTGTTCTTGCTGCATCTAAAGGAAGCTGGCAGCAACTAGTCATTTTCTAGAAAGAAATGTTTCTCTGAACTTTTTATCTGAGTCTGAAAGGGACAATACAGTGAGATTAGTTTTTACTGGGAACCTGAGCATTTACCTCAAAACCCAAAACAATTGGGTCACATTTTCTACCGCCTCTTATATAAGTAAAGTCAAATGAGTCCCAAGTTCTGAAAACCAAAGTGAATTTCTTCTAAGTCTTACTTGTTCAGGACAGTTGAGCCAATAGGCTATGTCAGAACGTCAACCTAGTCACAGGAAGATCAGCTTGGAATGGATGCTCAGAAGTGAGGCACTAGAAACTGATGAGACCACGGGTGGAAACTTGACTCCTCCCACCTAGCCCAGAGGAGCCTGGTGGGAGGGAGACCATGTAAATGTGAGGGAGGTGACAGCGATAGCAGAGTTTTTGAGATGAGAGATCAAATGGCAGATAAAACTGTATTGGAATTATCCATTTTGGTAGCCTATGAAAGACATTAGGTTGAGAATGAAAAAGTATGATGGATTTGAGGGACAGTGCAGAGAGAATAATGCCAAGACACGGTAATGAATTGAGGTATCTTACCCTGGTCATTCATGCTATTTCACTTTACTTACATTTCAAAGCCAATAAATGGTCTTTTAACCAAGATCATATGGTACAGAAAAGTATAGAGGATTTCTTTATTCCTTTAAAAATTTCTTATTTATAATCAACCGTGTTTCCATACGGATTTGAAGAATTTATTCCTAAAATGGCTATAAACATCAACCCAATCTCCAGTTTCTCTCACCTGACCAATCTGGGTGATACCTCTGCACGAGAAATTAGTCACCTACAAATGGTATCTTGTGGTGTGGTTTATGTAGTGAGTCTTCATCTCAACATTTGCAGCTTGTTTCCCTTGCTTTGAGAAGGCTGTTATGAATGTCATGCAGCACTTCTTATAGATTTGTTTTCATTCTCAAAATTCCAGTTGAGTTACTAGAAGTTTTGTACACTCCCTTGGGGTATGTTGGTTAATTGCTAGAAAGCTGTGGAGCAATAATCAATTTGATATTAGCTGTGTTCAGGTGGATTGCTCCAAATACTACAGCATTGTTCTCGCTGAACCGCAGGATCTCGGATCCCAGCTCTTCTACTTACAGGTTAATGTTGAGCAAGTTTCTTAACCTCACTGGGCTTCACTTTCTTGATAGAGATATCAATAATAATAGTACCTTTCTCAAAGAGTTGCTTGTGAGGATTAAATGAACCAATACACCTAAGATCCATAAATCCATTTAAGAGTCAGAACTCTCAAATGTTAGCTATTATTATTTATACTAGAGTTGTTACCATTGTCAGCGACGTAAGCACTCATCATTTTCTAACTGTGGTACTCAGTTCCATTTCTGTGTCAACACACCATGGGAGGTGTGGAAACTCAGAGCATGTGTAAAATACTGCTTAAATCTAAAAGGACTAAGTGTGAAAGCAGAATGCACATACTCAGAGGTTTTAAATCACAAATAACCAAAAAGGGCTGTGGCCTAAGCCTGAGCATATAAAACTCATTCAGTCATGGCTTGAAAATCCCCAGTGAAGAGTGATAATATCCTCATTACAGCATGTAGGCAAAGACCTGTGAGTAGAGCAAGCTGTTAATTTTTATTCCCCTGCCACATTTCTAACAGGCTTTCCCCCCTGCCCCAATCATGTTTTCTGTTTTCTCTGGCTTTGTTTCCTGAACACTTCTGGAGTATTTCCTTTGCCCATTTCTGGATCATTTTCCAGTGTATTTATCTCAAATGGGACTTTTTTCTCCAGTGTTTTTTTTTTTTTTTTCTAAACACACCCAATCGTGACTACAGTTGCACAGATTCAAGCTTATTTTCTCTGAGGCTTTGTCAGAAATCAGCCCAGGATTGCATGACAGACTCACATTTAATTGAAAACGTTATATCTTTAAATTTCTCTAGAGAAGGACTGCAGTAGTTTCCTACAAAGTTAATGCTGACTTTCTGACTGGGGGATTTTTCTCCTTCATTCAACTAGCTTTAAAGACTGTACAAGTTGACAGCTTTCAAGTTGAAATGAAAGCCTTTTGCCCTTTGGTTTATCAACTGCACTGGCATCTTGACAAAAATTTCTGTAATTCCTCCTCATGAAGTTTTAGTATACATGTGCATCAAAGTCAGGACGTTTCTCATTGCATTGCGAGTCTACTGGAACAAGAAGCTTGTGCTCTTTGATGGTTAGAGTTATCAGTACTGGAAGGCCAGCAAGTAACCAAAACAGGAGTCAGGTACTGAGTAAACTCCCTCTGTACCCTAAACCCATTCAAAGTGTGCTCCATCGTCCAATAGCATTAGCATCACTCGGTACTTAACTTAGAAATGCAGAATTTACCACCCCATGCTAGATCTTCTGAATCAGAATCTCTACTAATGGGACCCAAAATCTGTTTTAACGAGCTCTCCCAGTGATTCTGATGCATGCTAAACTTTGAAAAAGCACTACTATAAACTTTTTCATTATTTATATTTGAACTGGATATTTTTGGAGGGATTCATTATTACATCACTGCTTTCAAGAACTCCTTTCAATAAGCCATGCCCACACCCTTTAGAGTGTAATTTCAAGTGGTAGATGAAAGGGCATTTCAAGCTTGTAAGATGTATGAAGGAATGGAGAGGAAAAAGGTAAGCCGTATGTCCTTTCTAGTTCCCTGTGTATCAAAATCACTCTCACACTTCAAAAGAGAGCTGGGAAAAATTACTGACCTAATCAAATATCAGTCTCATTTGATCCATTCACTTTTATAGACAAACAAAAGTAGTTTCTTTCCACAGTATTTCCCACTCTAGTTCTAAGCAGTTCAGGGAAGATAATAGAGTTGCAACCTCCATTCCCCAAAAGTGTATGCCCACGTGAGGCGGAATGATATACACACCACTGAAACAGAGGCAGAGCAACCTATAGACACAGTGCTGGAGATCACCAGGACCTACACCAAAGTTTATTTCTGCTTTAAAACAAGATTTATCAGAAATAAACTTGGCAGCTTTGATTCGGTACAAAGTACTATGGAGTTAGTACTCTTTAGACCATTTCAAACTAATTTTTCACTATTTTTAGTTATTAATATATTTGTATAGTGGAGGATGTGGTTTTAACTGTTTGCCGTAAGTTTTCAAACATGCTTCTGATAGCCCCCAGTAACCGAAGAGAGACCATCCTAGCATACTCTTCATTTTGCTACAATATTGTTCATGCAAATTCGAGAAGTAAATTTATAGTTAGCCACCTCTTTTACTATAAGTTAGTCTGTATAGCAGCCCCCAAATAATGCAAAAATTGGAGGAAGGGCAGAATGCTTGACAACGCTTAATAATTTGTTCGACTTTGGCAGAATCTACTAATTCATTCCTTGTTAATTTTCTCACAAATTGAATGGATTATTTAATGTTAATAACACAAACCCCATTAGTTTGATTCATTTATTTGCTATGATCTAGGTGCCAGGCTTTATGTACCTGAGAAAAGAATTTTTAATGGTATTAATGTTGGTTACAGAAACCACCTTTTTTAGAAGTCATTGTGCATGGCTGCATTTATGTATTTCTGTATTCATCTCCCCTCCAGAAGATGACTTTCTCAATTGCAAGCACTGAACTTTGTCTTCGCAATTCTAGGACCTAGTCCAGGATTGAACACACAAAAAAATAAGCATAATTTCTTCATGAAATTTAGCCACCATTTTGAAAAATCGAAGGATCTTAAATAATGTGTTTAACCAAACTCTAGCAGAATGTCCTTTAAGAAATAGTTGGTTGTTATTTTGAATTCTCCCTTGCCAAATTTTTTAAAGCCAAACAAGAACAAAACATCTCACAATTTTTTCCTTAGTATGCTACTGTATCTAGCCATATAGAACATAACTACAGGGAATAATGAGGATTGGCTGCATATAAAATGTGAAGTCAAAGCCATCATCTTTGCCCTCTTCTTATCCCTTCCTCTGCAAATGGCAGCCACCAAAGCTTCTGCTCTGGACCTCTTGATCCAGAAGGAATAGGGTTTTCAAGTAAGAGTAGTCTTTAAAATGAATCCAGGGTATCAACTGAATTTCTTATTTTACTTGTTTGTCATGTGCACATAGCAAGTATTTGCTTAGCAAATGCAAACTAATAGTATTTACTAATGCCAATTAGGAAGGTAATCAGATAAAGTCAGTGCCTTTGTAAGCCAATATAAATTACTTTCAGATTACCTGATGTTTTGAATTATCTGCACTACTGTTCCACTTTGGTCAGAATCAGAGGTTGATTCTATCTCTGAAAATACACAATCTGCCTTCTCATGGACACAGCTGGCTGCTTCTTAACGTTCAATGAGTTCTGAAAGGACTCAGTGCATCAGATTCCCAATAAGTGAATTACTATTGCTATGCATTGAATAGAAATGAGTGGTCCTGGAAAGGTTACTGCAATACTGAAAGTCACTTTCAGGCTAATTTGCTTTGTAAAAAAGAAGGCCTGAAATCCAGTCAGATTCAAACTGTAAAGCAGAGCATTTGATAAAATAATAATGCAAATAATCATCCTTAATATGTAAAGTCTTGCTAAATTGTTCTTATTTTTGTTGTTGTTAGAGGGAGTCAAGCACAGCTAAATACGTTAGGGTAGTGTTCCTCAACCAGGGACATTTTCTTCTCCAGGGGACATCTGGTAACGTCTGGAAATATATATATATATATATATATATATATATTTTTTTTTTTTTTTTGCGGTACACAGGCCACTCACTGCTGTGGCCTCTCCCGCTGCGGAGCACAGGCTCCAGAAGCGCAGGCTCAGCGGCAACAGCTCACGGGCCCAGCCGCTCCGCGGCATGTGCGATCTTCCTGGACCAGGGCACGAACCCGTGTCCCCTGCATTGGCAGGCGGACTCCCAACCACTGCGCCACCAGGGAAGACGTGGAAATATTTTTGATTGTTATGACTGGGTAGGGGATGCTACTGGCATCTAGGGGATAGAGGTCAGTAATAGTGCTAAACACCCATCAACACACAGGACAGCTCCACGACAAAAAGTATCCAGTCCAAAACATCGATAGTGCCAAGATGACAAGCCGTACTCTAGAGGTGACTAGGAAACTATTTAGGGTGTTTTGTTATGTAGTTTAAGCAATAATTATTTCTGTACAGACAACAATATGTAGTTAAGCTTGATTGCTCCAGAAATGTGGATCCCACATCAGTACTAAGTACCAGGCGAGGCTTCCATCCTTCTTTCTGTGTCCCAAACACATGGACCCCCATATAGAAACGAAGGCTCCCTTATGAAAGCAAAATCACATCAGTTGGGCTCAGCATAGCTCCTGGCTCATATATGAGAAATTAACCACCTGGTTCTCTCCTCTTTTACTGCTAAGTAAACATCACTAACAGATCAGTGAACTTCAGGAGAGCATTAACAATTTCTGTGTTATTCTCCTCACTGGCCGTAGAAAAGGGGCCCTAAAAGTTATGTGACGAATCCTTGGATGCTATCAGAAATTATGGGTCTCAGGCACACTACAGGAAAAATAAACCTGTCTAGTCTATATAAGTAACCAGGATGTAATGTGAAAAGAACATTTGGGAGACTGGGCTTCCATTGCCCTAGTTGGCTGTTTGTTTACATGTAATACTAAGAACCTATGAACTATTACTCTGATTTCCAATTCTAGAGGGTGACACGTTGATAGATGTTTGGGGAGACTGCCTTTCAGACTGAATGCAGATACTTTGGTTCATTCTCACGTTCACCCTCTGTTCTCGGCCAAATTGTTACAGATGTCTTCCACTGAGTATCTCCATTTCTTTCCAACAGCCGATCTGCAAGATTTTGCACTTTTTTCACCAGTACATGATGTCGTGCAACTATTTCTGGATGCTCTGTGAAGGGGTCTATCTTCACACGCTCATCGTGGTGTCTGTGTTCGCTGAGAGACAACGCATGTGGTGGTATTATATCCTGGGCTGGGGTATGTATTTTCTGCAGCTGAGTTTTGAGCCACCTTTACCTCTGTCTGTATATTCACAGTCTTCTTCTAGTCTTGGTCAGAGAGTAGGCAGGGGCTAAGGTCCTTTGAGGAGAGACGGGACACAGGTGCTGGCAGGAGTTCAGTCTCCAGGAGAACTTGGTAGAAGCTTTTTAACAAGTTCACATGGACTGTGATAGCAGGAGAGTGAGTGCAGCGAAGGAGGGGTATGACTATGAGAATGTCTTCAGGAAACAAACCCAGTTAACAGATGGACTGAAAACATGTGCTGATTGAGAGATCTGATTAGACCCCCTTCAGTTTTATTGATCACCTGTTTGTAGAGCAAAGGAGAATTTCACATTTTGAATTCTGTACTCCCCTACCCTGGACCCACTTCCCTTCCTCAAGAGTGTTCCTTCCTGTCAATCCATCAGCAGGACTCCTCTAGTGAAGGTTCAGGAAGTGGAGTCCAGCTAAGCAACAGACATAACCACATGGGCCTCCAAGTAGAACCTACCTGACCTCACAGTGCATGGCAATGGCTTTGAAAAGCTTATGGTGGGACTGTTTGAGGTGTGGCTACTACTTCTTCTTTTTTTTTCAAGGTTCATGGATGAGGTTTATTTTCCAATTGACAGTTTATGTTAGGTGAAACAGTCTCCATACCAGACGAGAAACAGTCACTTATTCATGTGGTTGAAAGAGTGAATTAAGTTAATTGTAGTCTTTAAACGTTTAAAAACAGTCTGGGGGAAAAAAACCTATGTAGTGCTCAAACTGTACTTTTAAAAATACTATTTTATTTATACTCAAGTATGAAAAAAAGGGCTATACTACCATGTTTACTTACATACCAATATTGGAAACAATTCAATAATGAATCACATCTAAATTTTATAAAGAATACACAAACATTAAAAAACACCGATTGGTTATAGAAGGCAGAATAGAAGAAAAAACGATCAGCTATCACTTTCATTTCCATTAAAGAGAAGCACCCTCTGAGAAGAATCAAATCAGTTAGTAATACTCACCTATACTGCGAAGTAATATATACAAAGGAAAGTTAGTGATTGTACTGATTCTAGTACTTCTACTAAGCCATTTTAATCTTCCTCACACTCAATGCAAAGAAAATAATATGAAGAAAAATATGTTCTCACCATTCACAATAAAAAGAGTCTGCTTCCTTCTGCAGGCCTGGCATATTGTACAGTAGAGAGCACTCATGGCTCAGGTGGATCAAAGTATCATTTTGATTCTGAGCCACCGAATAGAATCTCATGCATATTTGGTGACTGGACTAACTCCATAGGAGCTGTGATAGATTGAACCATTTCTGTGGAATCCCCAGATCTCCCAAATAAGAAAAGGCCCCACACAAGCAAAAATGACAATCAGTCTGTCCATAAATTCTATCTATAGGCTCTTTCTCTAGTGTAAGGTGGAAAAAGGGGCCCTTTCTCGAGTACGTGGATACAAGTGTTGCTGTAGTCTACAGATTGCTGGATTGGCACTGTGTCTGTTATAATGAAGATAAGGTATACCTAGAAACCACTGCCAGATTAAGAAACTTCCACAGCTTGTCTCAATTCTTCAAATAATGGAGCAAGTTCCTTTTCTAGGCTGACGATTAGTCCTGTATTAGCATTGCTGCTGGCTATGAAACTCACCACCAAAGGTAAACGATTGAATTGAACCAATCTGGTAGGTGTTATAGTGACAGGTGATACTTTTAGTTTTTGAAAATCCAAGTTTGCTCCCTTGGTCTGTTGCAAGGGCAGAAGTAGACAAGAAACCAGGTCCCACAGCATGCTCTGGGGCATTATCACTGGCCACTTTAATGAAAGGCACTCCGCCTGTATCCGATACAGCAATCCCATGGAGCCCCTCAACACGTGGTGATTTTTTCTACAGGAATCGTTGTAGGTAATCCGCCGTCATGAACCCCTTTCTCTGGCAGGATCAATCTCCACGCCTGGGTTTCTGGGCTGCCTGCTTCTCTGAGCTGTCACTTCAGAGGACAGCTTCTGAGACAGCTTCCTCTAAAAGCCGCTGTCACATGATTTGTGAGGTGTGGCTACTTCTGTGCAAATTGACTAAGGGTGCTGAGGTCCTTGGGGACTCTCTAGAATTGTTCCCTTTCCCCCCGAGGGCTGCTAAAAGAACAGCTCCACTGGTGGAAGGGAAGCAGACAGATAGGAAGGCAGCGAGAGGGAAAAAGCTCTGGGACAAAAACACATGCAGTGCAACTTCCAGAGCGGAGGAGGATCCCGAGGGCCATTCCACACCGTCTGTAGCGCCAAGAGCTGCCCTGACTCTCCACTGACAGGGTGACTATGACTCTTGGAGCAGAAGCTGTGGATTGCCTTCAGCTAAGCCTGACTTTCCATGCAGCATTTGGGGGAGCCCCTAAAAATATCCATAAGAGAGGCAAGATTTCATGAGGAGGGAGGATAATCTGAAGGCTTTCTGAAAACATCACACTTTGTAGTTAAACCCCTGCCCAACAATTATTGTTACCAACTGTAAAGAAATGCCTCAGGGAAGCCATGTAAGCAGCCCAAAGTCTTCTCCACAATTTACTCCAGGGATGGCCCTAGGCAATATTCATTTACTGGTCAACCCTCCCTCATAGGAACACATGGATTTTAACCAAGTATCAATACATTACCCGAACCCAATGGGATAATCCTTTAATGGTGGGTCAATAGGGCAGATATTTGGGTTGCCTCAAAGTTGAACTGATGATGCTACAGCTCTTTGGTTGTAAGTAACAGATAATAAGATATTCTAATTTAGTCAGAAAGAGAAATTCTCACACTCTAGAGTATCTCATGGAAGTCAAGAGCCAGAATGCAGCAGGGCTACTAAAAGGGCTGTATCCTGGCAGCAGCCCAGCATCCTGGATTTTTTAACCATCCAGTAAGGTTAGAAATCAAGCTTGTGACTATCCTGCCCATCCCCCTCAGGTGCTAGGTCCTCCTGTTTCTCCCTGTCCTCAAAACAGGCCAGCATACAATCAAACTTGTTTTTTGTTGTTTTTTCTTTTAGTCCCAGCCTTTCCTTCCCCTGCCCTTCTCAGCTTCATACATACCCTCCCAGTGATCTCTAGTCTTCTGAAACTGGTCATGCCAGGAATCAACTAGCTACAATTTAATTCCCCCCAATAGCAATTCTGATTATCACAATAATAATGATTGGTACTGGTCAGATGCCTTCAAACTGAAAACCTGAAAATAACATCCCCCCTGCCCCCCCCCCCACAGACACCATTCCTGTCTGATCTAGTTTACTTATTTCCTTTGAAGTAAAATGTATGGCATACTCCTTGTCCCAATTTTGACTATTTAAAAACATCTGTCTGCCACACTCAGAAAATTTCTCATAGAAGGAAAAGGCTGCAAATTTATTCTTGCTTGTGACATTCAGCAGAGATGAGAGCACCCTGGAAGGAGCAATTTCTACTGCTCTTTCCATACTGATGCACTGTGAATTCGTTATAAAACTTTTAGCATCATCGCAGTCAGCTCTTTGAAGACATCTGCTTAACACCCATGTTCATGTGTGTTACAATTCAAAGGAAAAAAAGAACAAGCTGTTGTATCAAAAAGAAGGTAATGAAAATAAGTAAAATATTTATGGGGTATCTTAATCAGAGAATACTTAAAACTTTATCAGAATAATTCAAGTAGAATCCTAAGGAACATCACATTCAGTAAGGTAAGCACAGAATCGTCCATTTAAAAGAATGAGAAGGATTTAAATTCCCATAGCTGTTTAGAAAGATAGTCAACAAGTATAGTTCTAAAATGTAATTTTTTTTTTTTAACATGCCTGGGCTAAATCTATCTTTCTCCACTCCTGCACACACTAAAAATTCCACCAAACTCTTTACCATTCAAAAATCACAGTACCAAATCTCACTTCTGAGAACAAAATTGTAAGACAGCTGTGATGACTTCTTTTAAAGCAATAGCCTTCTCTTAGAACTTCAGGCAAGCATTATCTTTGGATGGGAGGAAAACAAGTAAAATTACAACCAAAATAAATTCTCAACTAAAATAGTTTCATAGAAACTTTAAAGAATTTAATAGAGCAGAGAAGAAATTTCTAGTGGATATTTTTATTGTCCTTTTGAAATTATTTTCACACCAAAACAGTACGATGGCTCCTAAAATCTAGGTCCAATGCCATGAAATAAGGTGTAACCTATGTTTTGAAAAGAGTTTGAAAGTGGGACAGCAGAAAATTTGACCCAAGAAAGCTACGTCCTAAGACCTAACTTTGTTTGCAGGTGACGTACATCTCATCCATTCATTTCAGCTGTAATATTACCCACTCCATCTCAAAGAATTATAAGAGACAGTATGAACATCACCCTCTGGGTGAAAAGTATCTGGTGGTGAACTTCCCCCCAACAGAAAATGAAAAAAGGCTTCTTTCAGTAGTTACTTCCTTACAAGTCTGCACTGGATGGCTTACTGGTCAATTTCTCTCAGATCGAAGTAACTTCAAACACTGAAGTTTAGTTCTCAGAAAAATCATTTATTTTACAACCCTCTTCAGATTGATTCTTCGCCTTGCTGTTTCTCCCATTGTTATAAATCAAAGAAGGAACTCCCCCACCCATGGGCTTTTTATAATGAACAAGTAGAATTTATCCAGCACTCCTGAAGAAGAATCCTGGGGAGAGAGGATTATTCTTACTCTGACCATCTTTACTGGGCAGGAAAGGTTGTTATGATGCTTGAAGCCTGGAAGAAGAGGAAAAGGAAAGAAAAAATAAACTGTAAAAAGTGACATCATGGCTAGAGGCAGGTGAAGAGCCCTAGGAATTAACAGATATGGGTCTATACTCTTCTCTGTATTAAGTAAGAATCACATTTTCCTTTCTACAAAATGACAAGGTGGAAGTGAAGTCTCCATATTGCCTCTCTTGCTGTCTAATTCTAAAATGTGTATTTCAAAGTAAAGTCAGTGAATTTCTGATTCTAAACCTGAGTGGGATGTTAGAACTGCTGTGAATAAAACACAATCATGTTTTGTGTTAAATAGACTCAAAATTCTTCGAAGTCAAACATTTGATGGTCCTATTTTGAATTATATGCTTCATGAGTTAAGAAGCTGAGATGGTTCTTTGGTGAAAACTCAATGTTCTGAGTCTCTTTTTGCATATAATTCACAGAAAATAAAAGTGTGGAGGTCTGATTCACTTCTGAGACACATTTCTTAACTGATAGTAGTTTTAAAAACTCTGTCTACAAATGTGTCAACCAAATCAAAAAGTTTTCTATTGTGCATGGGTATATTTGAGAAAAAGAATTTTTTTTTTTTTTTACAAAAGTTACAACTTTACTCTAGATTACTTTTATAGAATAAAGGTTGATTTTTAAAAGATTCAGACTGACAGGACACATCGCCAGCAGCTATCTCCATCGTTCCATTTATAAACTCAAAGCTGTTTTTGACTCGTACTTCAAGTTTACTCAGGGAAGTAGATTCTGAGCTGCTTTAATAAAAGGTCCTGGAGCCAGAACTTACAGAGGGTAGGGTAGGTACTAGCTACTCTGAAGTGTTCTTGTTGAAAGAAAATAGGATCAATGCACATGATATAAACAGAAAAACAAAAAGCCCGGAAGAAATACTGAGAGCACAAAGAAGTCTTTGGAGCAATCAGACTATGGCTTTCATATGCCATCTCCGGTCCCTTCCCTTCAGGACAACCCACCTCCCCTGTGTAAGAGAGCCCAGTTCACACACAATGAAAAGCATTCTGGTCTCAATTAATAGTCACCATCATCATCATAGACATAACAATGGTATTATGGTCATAGTGAGAGTAATAATGTACCTACCACACTGGATAATTTGTGAAAGGCTTTTAATTATCTGGATGCTGTTAAACAAACTCTCCGACAGCACAGGATGTTCTAACGAAGAGCGTTTTTACCTGGTTTGACCAAAGATCATCTGCACAAAAACATCAGGGCAATATGTTGACAAGACATTACATTTGCCACTATTCTTGAAAGTAAACTACAATTTCTATAAAACTGTAGTTACAGCTTTTGTACTTTTTCACATTTTAGGGCTCCCGCTGGTGCCAACCACTGCCCATGCTATCGCAAGGGCACTGCTATTCAATGACAAGTAAGTATTGTGGTTCTTAGTTAACATATTTGAAAATAAAATGCAATTGTATTGATGTATTCCCTCCTCTTTTTTTTAGCTGCTGGCTGAGTGTGGACACCAACCTGCTTTACATCATCCATGGTCCTGTCATGGGGGCATTAGTGGTGAGAATTGCTTTTTAAATCCATTATTAACAGTTAATTCAATGATAATCTATAATAAGAACAATTTGAGTCTTTTTAAAAATGATTTTTATTTACTACAATTGGGTGGAGGGGCATAAGCTCATTTCTATACAAGCCATAGCAACAATATAGGTGTTCTTTTTTTTTTTCAACAATTCTATAAATTCTCCTAGTTAAAGACCAAAGGTCAGGATGTTGCTGATAAGAAAGCAAAAGACCACAAAGTCCCCCTGCAGCATTTTTCCCTGGGCTTCGCCAAACTAAACCATCTTCCATTTCACCTTTGGTCCATGAGCCATCATCATAACTACTACTGAACATGCACTTAAAGCATTTCAGGCACTTCACATACCTTGCCATGCTGTTACTAATAGCAGACCTTCCAAGTGGATACATTGAGACATTTTACTCATTAGGAAAACTAGACCCAAAGACTCAAGTAAACTCACTTAAGATCACATGGCTAAGTAAGAAGTTGGGCCAGGAGAAAATATGACTGTCTGAATCTATATGCAAGCTCTTTATTTCCACCCATGGTTTACTGTATGTTGGCCATCATCAGAACCATCAAATTTAAAATTTAGACATTATTTTCCCCATTAACCTCAAAGATAGTGTTTTCTTCAGGTAAGAGTAAGAAAAATAAAAACAGTCGGAGTCATAGACCATATTCTGCTCCTGCACTGAAGCAGCATCCATTAGTAACTGATCAAATTGGGTTATCACCCGGGCTGTCTCCTAACTTTCCTGGCCTTTCCAATGCAAATTCAATTTCTTTTGCCATTTTTCATTAGTGGTATACTTACTAGTTCAACTGCGCTCACAAGGACCTACTAACGTGGGTCTTGAATATTGACACAACACCCCATAAGAATTCAATTTTTATTAAAGGTCACTTTCCTTTCTTGAATTTTTGGGGTAATAACATTTATTTCTATTCCAGGTAGAAGAATTATTCTAATTATTTTAAAATAAATGATCAATTAAATTTTAAAAACAACCTTGGTTTTAAAACTACTCTTCACAGCTAAAAGTAATTTGTGATCCACTAGAATGGCTGATATTAAAAAGTGACCGTACCAAGTGTTGGCAAGGGTGAAGAGCAACTGGAATTCTCATATAATGCTGGAGGGAATGTAACATGAAGCCACCTCTTTGGAAAACAGCGTGGCAGTTTCTCAAAGTTAAACATACACTTACCATATGAACAGGCCATTCCACTCCTAGATACTTATTCAAGTGAAATGAAAACATGCCCACACAAAGACTTGTATACAAGTATTCACAGCATGCTTATTCATAACAGTCAAATTTTGGAAACCATTCCAATTTCCATAAACAGGAGAATGAATAAACAAATTATGTATATGTATTATTTATATAATGCAGTACTACTCAGCAGTAAAAATGAATGACATGCCAATACACACAACACAAATGAATCCCACAGATAGTATGTTAAACCAAAGAAACCAGACACAAAAGAATACACACCATATATTACTCCATTTCTGTGATGATAGGAATCGGCAGTTGCTGGAGGTGGGGTCCGGGAGTTGTTGACTGCAAAGGGGCGAGAGGGGACTTTCTGGGGTGGTGGAAATGCTCTTCTCTTGCTTGGAGTCGTTGTTACACAGGTACATACATTTGTCTAAACTTCCCAAATGTAAACTTAAAATCTCCTTTTTATTGAACATACATTATACCTCAATGAAGTGATTTCTTTTGAAAAGTGTTATTAGAAAATAAGCCTGGGTTAGCTTTCTCCACTGCATAAGCTTTACAGATTAATTTTTCAGCCCTCATTTTACTTTTAGTTAAGTAGTCCTGCCTAAGGGGAAAATCTTCATAATGAAAAGATAAGAAAGAGAAATCTAAAAGTGTCATTTATGACTTCCTTTGTAAAAATTATAAAAACCTAAATAAAGAATAAAATACCTTCCTTAGAGTTGAACCTTATATACTTACATATACAGGAAATTATTTTCTCATATAGGGAAAAAGGGGGGGAAATGTTAATTCACATCTGTAAAGAGTATTTGGCTCTACTGATGCTCCGTGTTCTCGTAACATGGAGCCGATTATATTACCTCTCAGGCAGTCACTTGTGTCCCGTGTAGGTGCTCTCTGCTCCCCACACTGGATAAACGAGAACTGAGGGAAGTGGTGTCCTTCAGGGGCGCTGACCTGGAGAATTTGCTCAGAACGATCATATCTTTGCAGATCAACTTCTTCTTTTTGCTCAACATCGTCCGGGTGCTTGTGAAGAAAATGAAGGAATCCCAGGAGGAGGAATCGCACATGTACCTGAAGGCGGTGAGGGCCACTCTGATCCTGGTGCCCCTGCTGGGGGTCCAGTTCGTCGTCCTTCCCTGGAGACCTTCCCACCCAGTGCTTGGAAGGATCTACGACTACGTGATGCACTCTCTGATTCACTTCCAGGTAGGGAAAGCACTTATTCAACCACTCACTCAGCTAGTTGGTGCAGGGCCCACAGTTTTCTGGGGCTCCTCTGAGATGAGAATGACCCTTTAGAACACGTGTTACCCGGAAGGTAACACGTTACCTTCTCTGTCTCTCTCACTGTCTGCTTTCCCACGTTTTGAATCTTAAAATTGGGCAAGGAGACAGGAAACAGGAGGTATGAGCTTTGAGAATACATCTTTAGAGAACAAATATATTTGTCCAGAGACTGACCCACTGCAGAGCTACTCCCACAGTGCTTTTTTTCATTCATTCATTCATTCACTCATTCATTCACTTATTTATTTATGGCTGCGTTGGGTCTTCATTGCTGCGTGCAGGCTTTCTCTACTTGCAGTGAGCGGAGGCTACTCTTCATTGAGATGTGCACGCTTCTCATTGCGGTGGCTTCTCTTGTTGCAGAGCACGGGCTCTAGGCGCATGGGATTCAGTAATTGTGGTATTCAGGCTCAGTAGTTGTGGCTCATGGGCTCTAGAGCGCAGGCTCAGCAGTTGTGGCACAAGGGCTCAGTTGCTCTACGGCATGTGGGATCTTCCAGGACCAGGGCTTGAACCCGTGTCCCCCTGCATTGGCAGGCGGATTCTTAACCACTGCGCCACCAGGGAAGTCCCTCCCACAGTGCTTTTGACCTTTCCTTCCCCTCCCCAGCATCCGAGGGCCACATTTGGTTTTGCTTTATTGAGGGGACTGTTGAAGACCAATGTAACCAGTGCCAATTGGCTTTCCAACCTGGATTATTATCAGTATAGTCGCTAATGCCATGAAAACACAGGGCAGAGAAGCAGATGTTTCTATCAGTGTGAAATGCCAACACTGGACCCCGAGCTGGCATCTATATCCCTCTTAAACTGGAAGCCAGTTTCCAGTCACTTCACTTCATTGCCTTGGCTCTGATTAGAGAGGTCAGAACCTTAGAATACCTATATTTTAGCCATCCCTACAATGTCAGGCAGACCACAGAGAATGGGTATGGCTGACACTCTCACGTTGTCCAATCAGAAATCATCATGATTATAGCTACCATTCACTAATATGTAGCACTTCATGTGTGAGGTAAGTGTTCTCATGCCTATTAAGGATAAGGAAATGGGCTTTTCTGGTTAGTGGCAAAGTCAGGAGATATAACTCTAAAGCTGACCTAAAATCTCGTAACTTACAGCCTCCAAGCCAACAGCCAAAACTGTGAAGGAAACCAGGTTTTGTGAGCACTTCGTTGCTTCTGCTTTCCCATTACTCCCAGGACCCTCAGCTGGTCCCACCCATGCATATACTCTGTCTCCCATACAGTAATTTTCAGACCCTCTTTTCATAAATACACATTGAATTGTTTTTCCAGGAGCTGTAATGAATTTGCACAGAGCATCCACGCCTCCTGCTCTGTTACCCTCCGTCTGTCAGAGGGATGTCAGGAATCCATCTTTGACAGTTCAGTGACTACATAGGGAAATGTATCCAGGTCTCTTCTCATGTGGGAGAGAATGGAGCAGCCTCTTGGGGGTCGTCCCAGGTGGTCCCATGTCTGCCACACAGGGGTGGAGAGTGGCTACCTTGTTTCCGTTCACTTTGCTTCAGATCCAAAGCCTCGTTGAAGGCACAGTGTGAGGTACTTTGAAAGCAAGGGTGGGACATGGCGTGTCCTAAGGCAGAAGTGGGTTTGCTACAGGCTCTTAGGCCAGAGTTCTGCTGTCTCAATTATTCATGTCCAATTAGTTTTATTTTCTACTGCTGAGGCTTATTGTGAAGAAAGAGGTCAAGATTAATAGGGCTTAAAATTAAGTTTAGGAATTATTTTAATAATCTGATCTATTATTTTGGCCATTTCTATAGGCACAAGGAATCTTATGAGTAGTGACCCGAACCTCAGAAGTTACTTAGTCCACGTCCTTATTGGAGAGATGGACTTAGCTGTGGGAACAGTACTGCACTAGTTCACCGTGAGGACACAGGGCAGAGTCAGGCCCACAGCCATGCACTGACTGTGACACTTGTGCTTGCAAAAGTTTTAGGTACAAAGATTCTTTTCAAATCCCCTGTAACCAGCATATTCTGCTATAAATCTCCACGTTAAAGGCCGTAATATGTTAACCAGATTGACGAGAGTAGTCTTTTTAGCCAAGCAATAGAATCCTAACGAGAAAAAGGCATTTCTAATGGAATATTCTTGTAGTGAAGCACTGAACATGAGTGGTAGTAACTTTCATCGAGCCCTGACTTGCTATTGCCGTAGTGAAATGTTCCTCTCCAGGTCGTCTGTTTATATGGATTACTGACAACACAATGCACACAAAAATAATTTCAACTCTCTCTTTCCTCCTCTTTTTAGGGACTCTTTGTTGCCGTCATTTACTGCTTCTGCAACCACGAGGTAAGCGTGTGTTACATGTAATACCGTCACTCGTGTATATAAAGCCAGCACTTTACAGTCTCCAAAGGGCCTCTGTGCACTTTTCATTTGCTCTCACTTCTACAGGTGACCTTACAGGGTTTCATGACTAGCTGGATCATATTTTTTTCCACTACTGCAAGTTGAATCTTACCTGTGCTTTTGTGTGGTACAACTGAAGATATTATCCAGACAGGTAGCTAAATTCTCATTTCCTTGAATGGTACCTTAAGCTGGTCGGCACCCTGAGCAGCAACAGTGAAAGCTATTCTGGATTCCCGTAGAATCGAAGTCACATCCCCATTCCCTTTGGAAGACCCAGCTCCTCACTAGGGCAGAACCAATATCCAGCCAGTTTGTCCTGGTTCACTGCCCTCTTTTCCAGTTGCTTGATGCCAGTGTCATACCACTTATTCAACACTTTGAAAATCACCCTGGAGTTAAGACTCAAAAGGGAATAAGTAATTTGTTATCTGAATATTTAGATCAGTAAAATCTAGAGATCCATATGGCCAGTGTTTTAAGGGTTTTTTTAGCCAGAGTTCCCTTTCTTCCAATGACATCTTGCCTGGGAGCCCAATTTGTAAAACAAAAGTGGAGCTGCTTAAATTTGTACCAAAGAACTTCCAGGGCTTCAAAGAACATGATTTGAAAGCTCCCTCATTTTTCAGGTGAGAAATCTAAACTCCGGAAAGATCACGTGACTTGCCCAATGTCACAATCATAGTTTATAACCAGGACTAGAACCCAGATTTCCTGATTTCCAATTAAATGGACTAAATCTTCCACTGCACGGCATTATGTCTATGACTCCTTCCTGAAGTTTTGTTAGTACGCTTTCTTGAGTTATATGTCTCATAACTTTTAATGTAAAAGTATTTGTGATAATTAATTTTAAATTAATTCCTATAAAGAATAATTTTATACCAAGGCAAATCACATTTTGTTAAAAGATCAGTGGGGCTTCCCTGGTGGCGCAGTGGTTGAGAGTTCGCCTGCCGATGTAGGGGACACGGGTTCGTGCCCCGGTCTGGGAAGATCCCACATGCCGCGGAGCGGCTGGGCCCGTGAGCCATGGCCGCTGAGCCTGCGCGTCCGGAGCCTGTGCTCCGCAACGGGAGAGGCCACAGCAGTGAGAGGCCTGCGTACCGCAAAAAAAAAAAAAAAAAAAAGATTCCAATCCTGTGTGGTCATTTTAAGGCCCGCGTGTGTGATGTGCTGCCAGGGATCTTCCGAGGAAGATCAACAGCTGTTGCTGTTGATTGATTTTTTTTTTTTTTTTTTTTTTTGCGGTACGCGGGCCTCTAGCTGTTGTGGCCTCTCCCGTTGCAGAGCACAGGCTCCGGACGCGCAGGCTCAGCGGCCATGGCTCACGGGCCTAGCCGCTCCGCGGCATGTGGGATCTTCCCGGACCGGGGCACAAACCCGCGTCCCCTGCATCGGCAGGCGGACTCTCAACCACTGCGCCACTAGGGAGGCCCTAAAGTGTCTTTTAAGAACAGTAAAAACTAATAAATAAATAGGGCTTATGTCACCCCATCTTTATATCAATTTCTGTGAATGAATATCCCTGCCTTTTGAGTTGGCTCAGGTGGCATACAAAATAAATGTTTTCATCTAAAATAATATCGATACAGGGCTAATATAAAAATCAGGTTCAGGATGGGCATACCTTGAAAACACGAAAGGCTTGCATGCATTTGTGAAAATACTTCAATACTGATTGTGTTTTTCCATGATGCCGTCTTTGAAGTGGCAGGCGTAGAAAGCAAGGCCAGAGGTGCTCCTAACAACTGAAAGTCTCTAATTCAAGTATGTTACCTCTGCTTTTGGAAGAAACCATCCCCATTTTAGTTAGTATCATGTTACTGGGGGAATGTACCAGTGTGACATTTCTAGTAACACTAACTGAGTACTCTGCCAAATGTCGTATCAGCTCAGCCCCATGGATTGCAGGCATCTGGGCCTCCTGTGAGCTTACTGTCTTACAACACTGAACATGGGCAGGGCACTTACACATGCGGAAGGTGATTTCCAGCCGCATGGTTGTGATCAGGCTTTGCCTGGCTGAATGTTACATTTTAGCAGAGATCTAGGGAGCTAATATGTCAGTTCTACAAAGAAGATACAGGTTTTAATTTTTGTTTATTATCCATATGTTATCAGTGACTCCTACTATGGAAATGGATCAGATAGTCAATGGGTAGGTTAAAAGCAGGAAAGGAATTTTGAGGATTACAGTACGAGGAATCAGGAGATGAGCATGAGAGCACGCTTATGTAACAGACATTTCCCACAACTTTTCCAAGAGTGTGGACATTGACCACCCAATCATTTCAGTAAATTGTTAATTAAGTATCTAAGAGACCACAAAAAGATGATTACACCTATGGAGAGGGCCAGTTTTTCTAAGCAGTAGCTTAAAAATTGGGAGTACTAACAGCACAGTGCAGGTTTTCCATTTTTCTTGCCCATGTACTGTGGATAAAATAGTTTGTGGATCAAAGCAGCAAGGTCTAGAAGGATCTCAATTTAACAGTCACAAATTGAAATGTGTGAAACCTAAAATTTTGTTTATTTGCTGTAACTTAGCTTGCTTTGAAGAGCTCATTCCACCAGCCTCTAATAGTTTACAATAGTCTCTTTCTAGAAAATATTTAGTTCAAAAGCCTTTGAACAAATGGGCAGCTGGTTTCCAAGTATTATGCTGGTACCCCCTGTTGAAGTTCATGGTGGCTCCCCTCACTTCTGAGGACCCTAGAGATCCTTTCACTCTGCAGGCCCCAGCCCTATCCTGAGACACCAGTCCTCCCTTCCAGGCCACCTGAGGAGCCTGGAAACTCAGGCCCCTTTCTTCACCTTTGTGAAGGGCCTGTGAACCTGTCTTTAGTATGTGCCATAGTCACTGCCACTCCACTGCTCAAGCACCATGTTGGACCTGGTACCAGGCCAAGAGTGGGACTTCTTTACAAGGCTATCAATTTTCAGGACTGTGCTCTCAGAAGCAAAGAGAAAGACCTGCTATACAGGAATGTTTCTGTTATTCCTTCCTTTCGTCTCTCCATTTTTTCAAGTATTCCCTCCATGAAGTGGAAATGCAAAGTCATTTGTGTCTCTTTATAACTCTCTCTCCTCTTCCTCTGGTGGGGGGGGGGGGGACTGGAAGGGCTCTGTACTCACCACTTCCCCTTCCTGTCTATAAGGGACTCTCCCTATGTCATATCCTGCATGTTCGCTATACTATTGCTTTTATTTCTTTGTCATATCCTGCATGTTCGCTATAGTATTGCTTTTATTTCTTTAACATCTTTATTGGAGTATAATGGCTTTACAATGGTGTGTTAGTTTCTGCTTTAAAACAAAGTGAATCAGCTACACATATATATGTATCCCCATATCTCCTCCCTCTTGCGTCTCCCTCCCACCCCTTTAGGTGGTCACAAAGCGCTGAGCTGATCTCCCTGTGCTATGCGGCTGCTTCCCACTAGCTATCGATTTTACATTTGGTACTGTACGTATGTCCAAGCCACTCTCTCACTTCGTCCCAACTTACCCTTCCCCCTCCCCGTGTCCCCAAGTCCATTCTCTAGTAGGTCTGCGTCTTTATTCCTGTCCCGCCCCTAGGTTCTTCAGAACCGTTTTTTTTTTTTTAGATTCCATATACATGCATTAGCATACGGTATTTGTCTTTTTCTGACTTACTTCACTCTGTATGACAGACTCTAGGTCTATCCACCTCACTACAAATAACTCAATTTCGTTTCTTTTTATGGCTGAGTACTATTCCATTGTATATATGTGCCACATCTTCTTTATCCATTCATCCGATGATGGACACTTAGGTTGTTTCCATCTCCTGGCTATTGTAAATAGAGCTGCAATGAACATTGTGGTACATGACTCTTTTTGAATTATGGTTTTCTCTGGGTAAATGCCCAGTAGTGGGATTGCTGGGTCGTATGGTAGTTCTATATTTAGTTTTTTAAGGAACCTCCATACTGTTCTCCATAGTGGCTGTACACTATTGCTTTTAGTAAAGTTCTATTTTCAGACCACTTCATATGCAAAAATAAGTTTTTCTATTTAGAAATTTTTTCTCTCAATAAAACTTAGTTTTCAAAAATATTGTCTTTCTAGAGACTCAAGAAAGCTTTGGGACTCAAAGCTAAACAAGGATTTCTTTGTCCTAGACAAAGGAAAAAAAAATCAGAACTCCTGGGATAAATCCCACTTTCCATTCAGCAGCACATAACTGCAAGTGCTTATAATGAACTTAACGGGAAAACAAAGGCCAAAGATAAAAACATCCAAATTCAACCACGAACGTTCCAACCTGAGTTTCTTTTTTACAAATATAGAAATGGAGGCCCCAAATGTTACCAACCTTATACAGTTAGTTAATAGTAGAGCCAGGTGTAATAATTATGTCTTCAAGCCATCAGACCAAGGCTCTATTTTTTAAAGTTGGCAATAAATTGACATAATCGAGGAAATGTGAAGTGATCTGTGTTAATTGCTTTTATAACGAGCAATGAATTTATGTAATTCAAAACTCTGTATATTATACTTACCCCATGGGCAACTCCTTCCATTTCTGATGCTTTTCAGGAGCAACCAGAGTCTCCCCTGTATTTTTCAGATTCAATGCCCACATTCTTGTGATCAAAGCAGCGTTAGGCTCAACCTGTGGTATTGCAGGAGATAATTGCCCTTATTAAACTGTATTAAATTGAAGTGTCTTTCACATGCTGCTAAGGGCCTATTCTTACATGTGTGGTTTACAAATGGAAGCAGACTGCCATCTCCACACAAAAGGATAGGTTATAACTTTGGAATACGATTATGGGAGGCTATGAACATTTCTGTAACAATTTTAAAAAACTGAAATAGACTTCAAACTTTTTGGCCTCATGCTGGGTACTTCAGTAGTATGCATGGATAATCCAATGGAGATTGTTTTAAAAGGACAGATGAGGCAAAACAAAGACTTCCTTTTTTTTCCTGCTGGGCACTGTCTGCCTCGGATACCTCTAAATATCTGTGTTGCATTTTAGCTATAAAGACAACGTTGGTATTTAAGAGATGCTGAATCCACAGAAACTATCAGTTCCCTTTGTCTGGGGACATTGCTTCTCCAAAATTATGCTGAGCCAGTATATTTCCTAATTCCTCAACAGGGCACTTGATAGTTCCTAGATTATAAACCTGGCATTTAAGGACCTGTTTAATAGACGGTACAACCCAAATAAAGCATCACTATCTCTTTGTTAGTCTCAACAGGAAAATACATTGTAAAGAAATCCAAAGTTCAAAAGAGAATTGGAAAGCAATTTAAATATTTACTAGATTCATGAAGAGGTACTAAAAGAGAAATTTCATTGCATGGCAAAAAGTAAAATTTACTCACGTTTTATCTGAAAGTATAACTCAGTAGGGATGCTCTTTCCCAGATATATTCAGCTGTGGTTTCATATCAGTCCTTTCTGATATAATCAGTCTAGTCTCTCTTCACTTCTGTAGCTCTCCCTACTACACAGATTGCAAAGCAAAAGCCCAGAAACTGATAGGGAAACATAGTTGTCTTCTTGGGGAGTGAAGTGAAGGACAAAGTGAGTGATGGAAGGGGAGAGTCTGAACTATTTATTCATTAATACCTTTAATAAACACCTTTGTATTTGAAAATATATTCCTAGGGTGATCTTCCCACCAAGAGTATTTTCTTTCCTTTTCCCAAAAGATCCAACAACACCCTTTTGCCAGTGCAAATCACAATGTGAAGAAAACTTTCATTTGCATTAGCATCAGATATTTTACCAGGCTGTACAGTACTCTTTGTGGAGACCTAGCTTGGAATATATGAGAGAGAACTGAACATGAGATCAGAAACTATGTAATTAAGAGCTCTTTTTTATTTTCTTAACACTACCACCCTCCAAATATATATATATATATATGTGTGTGTGTGTATATATATATATATATATATCTCCACACATATGACGTAAGAGTTTCCTTTAGTCTAAAGACTTGAGGCCACCATCCTGCCATAATAAGAGTATAATAATAGGAATAATAGCCTCCTTGTATGGTACTTACATCTTAGAAGCCACTTTGATTCATAGTGCAACAATTTAATCCTTCAAACAGCTAGGTGAGGTAGAAGAGTTGTACTGAAGAAAGGAGTCTCAGAGGGGTTAACTATCCTACCCAAGATTTCATGGCTAATGTGGGCAGAATCAGTTTCTTGACCCAAAGTTCAATACTTTTTCATGGCATCAAATGAGACCCAGTGAAATGGCAAGGTGATGTGATGTTACCCAGTGACAACCATTCCCTCCCATGCAGCTTGTTGCTGGTACAATATTACAAGTGGTTGCTTCTGATAATTTCCAAAATTGCAACCCATGGGAGCTCAAGAGTAATTCCCCAAAGCATACACCACGGCGGCGCGAGAGAGAAGACCTAATCACAACTGTAGATGACCTAGTGGTTTACAGTTCACCTCAGGGGGGAATTCAAGTCTCTTCCTCAAATTCACTCTAGCCAGTTTTAGCATCCCACCCTAATACCACCAGACGCTAAGGCACTAATTACAATACGGTCATGGATGATCATTTTCTTGGCTTAAAGAGGGAGAAAATCATTCTAGAATGGATGTTGACAACCATTCAACAAACATTTGTTGAATAACTGCTCTATGCCAAACACCACGACATCTGGTAATACAAAAATGAGTAAGACATGGTTAGTTAACCACTAACCAGAGCTTTAGCGGGCACACCCCATCTCAAGCCACGTTGGATAAAGGAAAGTCAACAGTATGAGGCCATTATCATAAAATCCAGAACTGTGCAATGGTTTCCATATATTTTTTTCATGACCAATAATGTATAGATTTAGATAAAAGCTTCTGCTGTATCAGAGGCTGTAGCAGATAAAAAGGTTTCAAATTCTGTCTCCCTAATATGGCGTGGATGCCATATTGAATGTGAAACCAAGTCAAATTTTCATTCATTGACTGTAAGAGCTAATGAAGAAACCTTTGCTCAAAACAGCAAATAACCTTGGCAGTGGTAGTTGAGGCAAGTAACTCAGTTCTCCAGTTCGCAAATTCTTCTTCCAAGGTGGTATATTCCACAGGCAGAGCATTTACCACACGGCCCTTTAGATGAGAATTACAATTCAACCTCCCCTAACCTCTGAGAAGCTCCAAGACCTGTGCTCATGAACTTGGCTCAGATCATTTCCGACCACTGTATGAACACAAGGTTCTCTCTTCTCTTCCAGGTCCAAGCTGCTCTGAAGCGTCAATGGAACCAATACCAAGCCCAGCGCTGGAGTGGCCGCCGCCGCGCCAACCGTGCCGCCAACGCTGCCGCCGCCACTGCTGCTGCCGCCGCCGCCCTGGCTGAGGCTCCTCAGATGCCTGTCTACATCTGCCATCAGGAGCCAAGGAACGAGCCCATCAACAACCTAGGCGAGGAGGGGGCTGAGGTCACCGCTATGGAGGGGGCTGAGGTCATCGCTATGGAGGGTGATGAGGTCATCGTTACGGAGGGGGCTGAGGTCATCGCCATGGAAATCATCGAGCAAGAGTCATCCGCTTGAATCTGACGCAAATACAGCATCGTGATCACTGAGCCCTCATTTCCTGGGAGAAAGACCAACCATGCTTTTACAGTGATTTCCATCCTCCCAGGAGCAAACATCTCATTTGTGAGAATTATTAAGTGCATTTGTCCATAGTGAACCTGAAGAAAGTTTTACTTGGTACTGTTGCTTCCGGGAGACAGTCTCAGAATGGAGTCTCCCTCTGTAACACTTGTGAACTCCTGTGAATTCCATCTTTCATCCAGGACTGAGATAAAAACGTCACAGAAATGCAAGCAAAGTGTCCGAGTAAAACACAGTTAAATTGACCTAGTTCAGATACAGGGTGCTCCTAGTTAATCTTGAGCCATTTATACCTTTGAAAAATTAAAATCACTGTCAATGTTTTTCTTTTTAACTCTAAACCTTGAATTAGGACACTTCTGTATTTGGCTATGGATCTCATTTTTAATTTTTTTTTAATTTCTATCAATTCTGATGTTACTCAGATGTTTTACCATCCACACAATGTAAACTGCACAAATTACAATGTGACCTCCACAAGACAATGTGGCTTTCCAATATAGAGATGAGATGACCAAGTGCGTGTGGGGGAAAAGATTTGCATTTGGCAGGAAAATGTAATGCTTTAAATGAAAAAGAAATTTAGAGTCAGTTTGCTCTAAACCTTAGATGGGTCAATTTGTTAATTGGTTTACTAATACTGACGCTCATCTTGGTTTTGGATAATCCTATCTGTTGCGCAGGCCCTAACTGCTGTGAGGAATTGGCCTTCATGTTGCTAACATTTATAAACTGGGAGGTCACAAAGAATCCATCACTAAATTTTTCACAAAACTGCCAAAAATATAATTCCTAGTGGAAGAGAATACTCTCTTTAAAGAGAGTTTTCCCCTTTCCTAAACGCCAGGATTTATAAAGCAAATCATTCCAAGGTTTATAAAGCAGATTACCTCTTGCCCTTGGGTGCTATCTAGCAGTAAAAGATAAATTTGTTTAACACTGGTAATTAAAAGACTCCATACAAGTCCATTAACTGCTTTACACCCAGCTTCTAAACTTAACAAGATCTCAGCCTTTTCCAGGAAGATTCAGTAGGACTAATTAGATATCAGTTTGTAGTTGACCTCTTGTTTGCTGCTATTAGTGAAACAGGAGGGGGAAAAAAATTACTGCTACAAGTTTAACTATATAACAACTCATTTAAAATAAAAATAGACTTTCTCATTAAAATCCAATATTATACTCCCATACCTCTCTTTACTTCCTGCAATATAAAATCTTCAAAAATCCCTGAGTAAACCAGTATCATTACTAGCACCTGAAATTAATTTGTGAATTTGCAACAGTAACCAGTTGTTAGTTAATGTGTATGCTAAATGAAGGGATACATTGAAGCCTTCCAAATCTCCTCTCATGTACATCATCTTATGCCACTGCCTTTCAGAAATGATATAGTTTTGGAAAGACAAAAAGTTGATTTGTTCTGGTTGCATATTTAATGCACCCAAAGAAAATTATATTCTTTCACAGAAAATGTATTTTGGATACTAAAGTAGCTTAAGTCTCCTTTACTTTTGAATGTAAGGGAGGATTTGAAAAGAGGGTATTTTTCCAATCACAGTGTTTATGTAATAGCGTTCCTATTTTTGTTTACAAACATGGAAAACAGAGTATTTCTGGCAGCTCTAGAACAAATGTGATAATATCTTGCTGAAATATTCTAGATGCTATTGTGCTAATATAGTAGTGGCTGAAGAAAATCAAACAGCTTACTATAGAAATGTGCACAGTGCCAAAATTACGTGAAATGCTTATGCTACATCCATGTATGAATTAATACAGAGTATGTGATAAGCAGAAAGTTGTATATGTGCATATTTTTCTAAAGAAACATATTCTTCATCTTTTCATTCATTCATCTCATCTCTTAAACTCATTCCATATTCTGTTTCATTTCAGCCGTGGGATGCTGACATCACATCCTGCTTATATTACAGGAGAAGGCAAGATAATCCAAAAATATAGGTTAGAAAACCATATGCGAAACATCAGGGTTATTATCTTTGTCAGTGCAACCATCTTCAGTCTTCAATTTGACTAGACCCTCCAAAGCACAGTTCTCATACCCTTGCTAAAGCAAAACCACACGCAAGTGGCAATCTATATTGTGTAAGTTTGGGCAGCACAGCAAAGAAAGCTAGGGCAAGAAAATATCACATTCTTTTATCATTCTTGGGGTTTTTGTTTGTTTGGGTTTTTTTTTTTTTTCACTATTGTGGGACCAGACATGAACTGTTCAACATCACATCAGATCATTAGAATCGTTACAATCATTGATTTTTAAGATAGTTTTGGCTGGATTAAAGACAACTAATTAAATATCATTAGAATGCATAAAGGCCACTACTGGAAAGATTTTCAGGTCTGGAAATGAGGAATAAATGAGAACTATGATGAATTAATACAGGGGGACAGGAGCAATTTGTAGGGTCTTCATACTACGTGATAGCAACCAGAATTGTTGGCCTCAGGAGATCTGGGGAACTTTTTCAGAAAGGATACATCAGGGCTACATTTTTCCCTTTGTGTTCCACTGGGAGAAACAAGTATCCTTACCCTCGTGATACTGAAGAACAAAAATAATTTCCCGTCATACCGTAAAATCTGATTCTTCCACAGGGTAACTGGAACTCAGAGGGTCAGCTGCCCACCTGCTTTGATCCAAAACTGGCCTTTGGATACATGTGGATATCATGGTTCCTGGAGGAGGGAAAGATGTTGGAAAAGAAATGATAGAAATGCTGTCATCATGGATCTCCAACCCTTCTCATTCATTCCTGCATTCATTGTCATTGATGCAACAGATGTTTCATACACCTTTCATTCGGCTATCCAACAAGTCATCATGACAGAGTTCTTTGTGTCAAACCTGCCAAGTGAACCCATACCCTTAAACCATAACCACTGATATCTTTGGGGCGGAAGCACACACACGTGGGGTTGGAGGTGGTAGCTGCGTGTGACCTTTTCTCCATATTAGTGCTGGGTGGGACAGCTAAGTTATAAGAAGTATTCTCAGAACAAGATCTCTGCATAAAGGCTTAGCAAGGACTCATTTTCTTGATGATAAGGTCTAAAGTAGTAATTCTTTCATTGGCTAGGTTACAGTTCAACATCCTATGGTTGGAGTTAACACTTAGAGTTTAAAATAAGGTTATTCATGAGGAGGATGGATCAGAAGACATATTTAGAAAAGCATATTTAGAAAGCTCAGAAAGAAATGGTCATTTGTTATTTTGAGAGTGGAAACAGGTGCCTCGCTCCTAACTTAAGCTTAGGAAAATTAATTTTACTGAACCAATCCATAGATAATTTGTATGAGGTGGGGAGGGAGGTTGGGGAATTAGCTGGAAGCATAAAGAAAAAGGATAATAATACGTGCGTGTGAAGACTAAGAAAAAAACCACATTTGAAAATTTAAAACAGTATTTCTGATGGTTTTTGTTCTTCTGGACATAGAATTAACATGTTTAATATCTGTGAAAAATAAGCACTGAAGGAGGGAAAACACGGCCATTGAAACTAAGCTAACTTAGGTCAGGAAGAGATTCTAATATCATATCTTCCTTCATTTGGATTAGCAAACACCTCTGAAAGATTTCAGAGATTTTCCATTATCTTCAGCATTGACCAGCCAGTCTCTTAGGTCACTGATCTATGTCCATTTTCCATTCACAGACATCCAATGCATTCTACCTAGAAACCCTTCCACTGACACTCAAAACCGTCTCACTCTTCACCGATTGACCAGCAATGCCACTGCATGTCACTGCAGTCTCCTTTACTTGGCAGACTTAATATCTCATTTTAATTTGGAGAAATCATCTCCAAATAAAATCTCAGAGTGTTACTGGTGAAGTGCTAAGTACATATTCAATAAAAACCAACGGAGATGTCTCTAATGAAAAAAAAAAAAACATTTAGAATAGGTCTGGACATCTGTTTCCATCCAACCCTGCCAGACTGGCTAATCAAAACTAGGACACTGGTCTCTCAGGCTGAAACAGACATCCACCTGCAAGCCCTCAAAATCTTCACCCAGCAGGATGGGTGGTTAATTCTCAGGGCAGCAAGCATTTCTCTGGATATAGCACTTCTCCACTGCACGCAGCATTATAGCTTCTGTATGCTGTCGTCACAAGGGGAATATTGTGAGGCTTAATATGAAGTTACAGAGAACTTATGAAGAACATCCCACAAATGGAGATGATTTGAGAAGAAAACAAGAACACCAATCATTGAAACACCATAGTCAATATAAACCTATGGACATTAGCTTACCTCTTCTTATAACAACCAAACCTGATTTTACCCCCATTTTAGGGATGAGAAAACTAAGTGGAAGCCAAGTCGAATAACATGCCCACCACAGTCACACAGCTAGTAAGTGGCTGAGCTAGGGTTTGAATCAAGAGTGCCCAATGCCTCTGGCTTTTTAAATTGCCACCTTGCAGGACTGGCAAAAGCTCTCGTTCGGTACTTTTTGTTTCCTACTAAGAGTGTTGCCACATTTTGTAGGATGCCCTTCCCTGGTGGAGATGCAAACAGGGCTAACCAGATTGGTTTAGATCCTGGCCGCAGTGCACCAGAGGGGACCCAAGGAGCACTTGTACCTGGAATAGTAGGTGCAATGAGGCCTAGGTGAACTACAGAGTCAGGAGGATAGTACTCCAAGCCATAGAAGCTGGTATCATAGAAGCTGGTATCCCAAGCTGGCTTGGGAATAAGGAGGGTCAAAGTGAGCATCAGAGCCCAGGTCAAATGTGTCAAGTTCATTCTTGATTACTGTTTCTGGCTCAAGCAAATGAGTCAGAGCTGAGGAGACTGGCCAGATAGGGGTCATCTAACTGGAAGCAGAGATAAGAGACTTCACCCTGCAGCTGAGCTTTCACTCAGGTGCCTAGTGAAAGGGTGTGCAGGGCTGGGAGGCTGGTCCCACTGAAAGGGATAGAGGTGACTCATTTTTTAAAAAACTAAGTCTGAAAACCAGGAATAATTTTCTACTGCAAAATGCTAAAAAAGACCTGTCCTCAATGGTGGACATTCTATACCCAGAGTAAGACAGCTGTCAGTTCCTTCTCTTCATCCAGAGCCACATAAGCCAGTATTTTTTTTTTCCCAATAGGCTCAGTTGGAATCTTCAACAGCTTTTTGTAAATCAAAACAGGCTATAGCCACCATTACTCTATTAGTCAAGCAAAGATTTCCCCTGACATGCTGCTGCATGACTTGTAAAACCTAGTTAGTAATTCTCAAAAAAAAGAATGGGCATTATTTAGAATGGTCCAAAGGGGAAATCAAAGCCAGTAAGATGAATCTGTAGGCTCATAATTCTACAAAGTGGCTATGAAAGTGTCTCTATCCAACACCTGGACAAAAGGAGTCCCAAACGGAGACCAAAAAATGAAAATAGAGAGGGGGAATATTTGAAAAAATACTGTTTAAATCCTCCAGGATTAAAGAAAGATTAAAAGACCTCAAATAAGAAAAACTCAAAGATTGCCAAATAAATACCCCAAACTAAAATCTTATTAATATTGACAAGACTGGGGCAAGATCAACATGACAAGAGAGCAGCCTAAAGCTTTCTCTTTTAGGGGAGGAAACAGAGATCTGGATAGCTAAGAAAGCAATATGGGTGAGTAAACATGACTATGGGCCATAAAATGTGTGAAATATCTTAACATAAGATTAATTATAATAGAGTGGCCTTGGTCACCAATTAAAAACAGATAGTCCCATATTGGAGTGAAAAACTAAAGCCCCACAATGTACAGGCAACAAGAGACACACCTAAGACAAAAAGAAAATTAAATATTAAACATGGATGGGAAAGTTATGCTAGGGAAACATGAACCAAAAGAAATGTGAGATCCTCTCAATATCTGACTAACAGAATCCCCTGGCATTCCGCAGTGGTTAGGACTGCACGCTTCCACTGCAGGGGTCACGGGTTCCATCCCTGATCGGGGAACTAAGATACCACATGCTGCACAGTGCAGCTCAAAAAAAAAAAAAAAAAAAAAATCACAGAAGGTTAAAGAGCCTAATATGAAAGGAACTAAAATATAAATATTAAATGATAAATATATATATATGACAAAATAGAATTTAATAAGGCAAAAAAGCATAAAGAACAGAAAGAAAATTATGTATTAGAAAAAGGGATAATTGAACAAGAAGATTATAACCATTATAAACTCATATGCACCTTAAAATACAGCTGCAAAATACACCAAACAACACTAAGACAACTTCAGGAAGAAATAGATGACTTATCAATTGTAGCTGAATATTTTAACATCCTTGTTTCAGAATCTAATAGATCATGCAAATAAAATATTAGAAGTGTTATAAAATATCTGGAAAATACAATCACCAAACTCAAACTATTAAAGATATCAAACTATATGCTCAGCAAACAGGAAACATGCATTCTTTTTTGAGTACACACAGAATGCTTACAAAAACAGCCATATTTAAGACTACAAAGGACACCTCTATTAATTCCAAAGGACTAACATCACTCAGAGGATCTCTGACCATAATGCAATAAAATTAAAAATTAATAACAAAATTGTAAGTTTAACAATCTGATGTTGGAAACAATAAATATTTCTGTACAATCTTGACTTTCAAAAGGATATTAAAGATTATAGAGAGTTCCCTGCTGGCCTAGTGGTTAGGATTCCGGGCTTTCACTTTCATGGCCCGGGTTCAGTCCCTGGTTGGGGAACTGAGATCCCACAAGCCATACGGTGTGGCCAAAATAAATAAATAAAGATTATAGAATGTTGACTGTCTTATATTAGTGTCATGTTAGTTTTTAACTATTAATGCTACTTAGATAAGGAAAGCATTACATCTCTAATTTTATGGGACATACCTAAAGCTGTTCCTTGAAGGATACTTAAACTTTAGATATATTTATTCTAGAAGAAACAGAAGGTGAGCAATGGAGTAAAAGCAAGCACACATAGACACACACACGCACACACACGAAGAAAAATGTTGTGTGAGGAATTACCTTGACAATGTTGGAAAAACTGGCTCACAACATGGAGGAAAATAAAACTGGATCTCTTACTAATCCTACAAAAAAAGGTAGATTCCAGGGAGATCAAGAACTAATTGTGAAAGATGAATACATGCATTTACAAAAACAATGTACAAACAAATAGCTTGAGGGCAGAAAAGATTTCTTAAACAAATAACATAAACCAAAAAACCAAAAAAAAAAAAAGAATTTGTTTACATCAAAATAAAGACACCTGATCAATAAGGAATAGTGTCCCTTGTTAAACAGACAAATGTTAGAATGAAAGATACAACTAATAGTGAGTTAATGTCTAGAACATAGAAAGAACTCCAGTAAATCAATAAGAAAAATATTGACATGGGCTATATGCAAAGACAGGTTATAGAAGAAGTCATCCAAAAAGTTAAAAAGCATATGAAGATATCCACAGACTCTTTAGTTAGCAGAGAAGTAGTTACTAGAACAATGACACTATTAGACATGGGAATAAGACTGTTTCCAGGGAGAACCATCAGGATCCACACCTCATCTCGTGAGAGGGGAACCTGAAAAGTGGGTGTTAGGTTTGTCTGATTCAAAAGTCTCACAGATAATATATATTTTAGGAGCAAGCAGGTACCCCTATTTGGGAGAAGGCAACCCTCTTCCAGTTCATTGGAAGACTAGAAAGAAGAAAATAATTCTGAAAGTTCAGAATGGAAGCAAAGACAAAGTTTAGAACTTAGTGACTAGAAAAACACACATAGAAAAGGTAACTCTTGATCTGATTTGTGTGATAGCCATGTGGTCAGGGAGGGTGAAACTGAAGCATTTAATCAGCAATGACAACAACCTAAAAACACACAAATCTACAAGTCAATTAATAACAAGAAATAACCTGCCTATCTCTGCACTTAGTATATGTGTTAAAATAATTGAATCAAGGAAGACACTTCATGCATTTAAAAAGTGGATAAGTGTCTCTACATTCCAGAACAGTGAATATGTTGATCTACTGATAAACCAATCACTACATCTACACTACCATCTAAGAGAATCTGTCTTCTATGTTTAGACCAGATGATCTCACTGTCTTTGCCACAGCACATTCTGTGAGAATGGCTGTCATCAAAAAGAACACAAATAACAAATGTTGGCAAGGATGTGGAGAAAAGGGAACCCTCCTACACTGTTGGTGGGAATGTAAATTGGTGCAGTCACTGTGGAAAACAGTACGGAGGTTTCTCTAACAACTAAAAATAGAACTACCATATGACCCAGCAATTCCACTCCTGGGTATATATCCAAAAAAAAAAAAAAACCCCAAAACATGAATATGAAAAGATACATGCACCCCAATGTTCACAGCAGCACTATTTACAATTGCCAAGATATGGAAGCAACCTAAGTGTCCACCAACAGATGAATGGATAAAGAAGATGTGGTATATATGTATACAATGGAATACTACTCAGTCGTAAAAAGGAATGAAATTTGGCCATTTGCAGCAACAAACTTGGAGGGCATAATGCTAAGTGAAATAAGTAAGACAAAGTCTTTCTGTCTGACATATGTGGAATATAAGTCACATATCACTTATATGTGGAATCTAAAAAAATACAACAAACTAGTGAATACAACAAAAAAGAAGCAGACTCACAGATATAGAGAACAAACTAGTGGTTACCAGTGGGAAGAGGGAAAAGGGGAGGGTCATTATAGGGGTTTAAGAAGTACAAACTATCAATATTAGGTATAAAATAAGCTATAAGGATATATTGTACAACACAAGGAATATAGCCAATATTATATAATAACCATAAATGGAGTATAACCTTTAAAAATTGTGAATCACTATATTGTACACCTGTAACATATAATATTGTACAACAACTATACTTCAATTAAAATTTTTAATTACAAAATAAAATAAAGAAACGCAGGCAGACACCTAAACTAAGCAGCCATTTTTAGCCATATATGCACTGATAAATAAGAAAGAAAATCAGGAGAATAGAGACGCTGAGAGAATGGAGACAGGGGACCATGATGAGAGAGAGCAAGACAGAGATGGAAAAAGTAGCCGCCTGGTTACTTTCTATCTTCCAAGTGACCTGGCTGTTTTTCCAATTGGATTCTATAATACTGCCTTGTATTCTTACAATTAATCCCTCTTTTCCTTGAAATAGTTGCAGTAGATTTCTTTCCTGACATCGCAATGTGCCCTAAGATAATTGGCTTCTTAGAGCATATGTCTAAGCCCTGAAGAAAATCTTGCCAAGGCTCATTAAATGCATCAGACATACTCATACTCCCATAGGAATGAATACTAATGTCATAAAAAATGTTCCCTGTCAGAAGGTTTTAGGTAAGAGGCTGAGGGTCATGGAAGCACTGGTGATTTTCATTTCTTCTTCCAAATGATGGTAGTAGCTTTCTCAGAGAAAGAAGGTAGAATGAGAAGAGTTCAATCTGAGGATATCCATGAAAAATAGAATTTGGTTTTCTGAATCTTATTATCAATGCATCAGTACACTGGGTCCCTACTGAGGGCCTGCCTGCCCATCCTAAAGGCTGAGAGGATTCTATTGGGCAGAAAACCTACTGGCAAAACCAAGAAATCTTTGAACTGAAAAATGAGGAAGAGAGGGATAATAGTGCCCAGATACAGCTCCAAAACTTTCTCCAGAGGACCCCAGGCTGACAGATAAAGCAAGACCATAAGAGAAGAAGAGGACACGTTTCCCATGTTTCATGGGAAATTATCTGGGAAGAAGGAAACAATTCTTATATCCTACAAGGATGTGAAGTGTAAGAGTAACAAAGTGAATCGAAATATTAACACAAATAGAGAAGTACTGTCACGTGGATGTTACAGAAAGTTGGAGAGACCAGAGCAATAGAAAGATGTGATGCCTCATATATATTTTTTAAAAAGCTCAACTACTGAAGCAGTGGAAGACCAGAATTGTATGTTGAGAATGTATGAAAAAATCACTGATCTGCCTGTAAAACCAATAATGGACCTGATGAGGAAGGGAAAAAAGAGCATCTAAAGAAATCAGCCTGGTATCCAAGAAGCTCTCTGAGCAAGATGCTGCACATTTTGAAGAAATATGCACAGCTGGAATTCTTACTTCTGTTAATAGTTGATTAGATAATTCAGATTAAGTCTATCTCAGAAAACAGATAAAAATCTTGATAAAATATTAAAATTATCTGTTAAAAACATAAAAGTGAAAACAAGAAAGAAACAAAACACAAAATCAAAAGCGAAGAGAAAATAATAACCCAGAAAGATAAGAAGGCACTTGCACACTGAGGGCATTTGTCAACGTGAACCGCAATTCTGACATACAAAGAAGAAAGATTACTAATAATTAGGAAAAAACCCCTCCCCACAATGATCTGACATCCCCAAAAGGCTACACCATCAGGATTCAGGATGAGGGTGAATTAAAGTAACTCTTATGGAATTATATCCCATTCCACTCATCAGGATAAACTAGGGAATTTCAACTCCTGAACCTAGTTTAAGTTCTCCAGAAATATTTGAGTTCCTTACTTATGCACATGTGCCTGGCAAAAGCAATCTCAAGTGTTCTATTTTTAAAAAGTGTAAGTGCAAACTTTGTCAGTAGTCAAAAAAAAATTAAATATGCTGTACAGCACATAGTCAAAGATGACTAGGCACATAGGGACTAGACTTCATGAAGAGCTGGGAAAAAAATAGACTTGCCAAGACATTAGATGTTGAACTTGCTATGTAGATTATAAAACAACTTCGCTGACATTGTTTAAACGTATATAAAAGGTTGAAGATATCTGCAAGGAATAAAAATTATTAAAAGCGTACTCCTTAAAATTATAGTGCTGTATGTCAATTATATCTCAATAAAACTGGAAGAAAAATAAAGGTAAGCCTTTATCTCTACCTCTTAAAAAAGAATCAAATATAATTTCTATGATAAAAAAGATAATAATATCTGAGAGACAGTAGATGAGTTTGATAGATTAAGCATAGATATAGAGGATTCATGGACTGAAAGAAAAGTGAGAAGAAAATATCCAGAGTTCACACATAGACAGAAGAAACAGGTAGAAGAGAAGCTAAGCAATGTGAGAAGGTCTAATATATATTTAACCAGAGCTCCACCAAACAAAATGGAGAAAGAGAATGGGTTGCAAGTAATATCTCAAGAGATAATGGCTTAGAATTTTCCATAAACTTGAAACACATCAATCCAGACACAAGGAGCCCAACAAAGCCAAGAAGAGTAAATAAAAAGAAATTCACACAGAGTCACATAGACTTAGCAACTTTCAAGTACATAATATAGTTGGTTAACTATAGCCACCATGCTGTACACTAGAATTTATTCATCTTATAGGTGGAAGTTTGTACCCTTTGACCAACATCTCCCCATTTCCTTCATCCCCCAGTCCCCAGCAATCACCATTCTACTGTTTCTATGAGTTTGACTTGTCAACTCTTTTTGCTCTAAAAAAGAAATGCAACTCAAATATCTCTAACAAACTATGCAAGTACAGATATCTGATGGGCAAGGATTTCTTCTTCTTCAAAATAGATATAGAGAACCCAGTGATAAAGCTTTCTATTGTAGCTATTATGACAGTCCCAATTATTATTTAATTATTCCCCAGGAACCTTCAACTATACATGGATACTACAGAATGAAAAACAAAAGAATCAATTTCCACATCTTCACTATTCTTTGGAGTAGAATCCTTTTAATGTATTGTTAGATTCAGTTTGTCAATATTTTGTTGAGGATTTTCCCATCTATATTCATCAAAGATATTGGTCTGTAATTTTCTTTTCTTACAGCATCCTTGTCTGATTTTGGTATCAGGGTAATGCTGGCCTTGTAAAATGAGTTTGGAAGTGTTTCCTCCTCTTCTATTTTTGGAAGAGTTTGAGAAAGATTGGTATTAATTCTTCTTTAAATGTTTGGTAGAATTCACCAGTGAAGCCTTCTGGTCCTGGACTTTGTTTCCTTTTTGTTTGTTTGCTTTGTTTTGAAGGTTTTTGATAGTGATTCAGTCTTCTTACTAGTAATTAGTCTGTTCAGATTTTCTGTTTCTTGATTCAGTCTTGGTACGTTGTATGTTTCTAGCAACTTATCCGTTTTTCCCAGGTTGTCCAATTTGTTGGCATATAATTGTTCATACTAGTCTCTTATGATCCTTTGTATTTCTGTAGTATCAATTGTAATAACTCCACTTTTATTTCTGATTCTGTTTAAATCCTCTCTTTTTTTTACTTAATGGGTCTACCAAAAGTTTTGTCAATTTCCTTTATCTTTTCAAAACAGCTCCTAGTTTCATTGATCTTTTCTATTGTCTTTTTAGTCTCTATCTCATTTAATTCTGCTCTGATCTTTGTTATTTCCTTCCTTTTACTAATTTTGGGCTTCAGTTGTTCTTATTTTTCTAGCTCCATAAGGTGTAAAGTTAGGCTCCTTGAGATCTTTGTTTCTTGAGGCAGGCATTTATCACTATGAAATTCCCTCTTAGAACTGCTTTTGCTGCACCTCATAAGTTTTGGTATGCTGTATTTCCATTTTCATTTGTCTCAAGTAATTTTTATTTCTCTTTTGATCCTTTGATCAGTAATATGTTCGTAATACATTGTTTAACCTCCATATATTTGTGAATTTTCTAGTTTTCTTTTTCTAATGGATTTCTATTTTCATACCATTGTGTTCAGAACAGATATTTGATATGATTTCAATCTTCTTAAATTTATTAAGACTTGTTTTGTGGCCTAACATATGATCTATCCTGGGGAATGTTCCATGTGCACTTGAGAAGAATGTGTCCTGTTGCTTTTGGATGGAATGGTCTGTATATGCCTGTTAAATCTCTCTCTCATTTAAGTCCAATGTTTCCTTATTGATTTTCTGTCTGGATGGTCTATCCATCAGTTAAGTGAGGTATCAAAGTCCCACACTACTATTATATTGCTGTCTATTTCTCCCTTGAGGTGTGTTAATATTTGCTTTACATATTTAGGTGCTCCTATTGATAAGTTTCTATTTTTCACTTTATCAAAAATATTTATAAGCACCAAAAGATGTTGGTAATAAAAATATTGAGCTGTTTGTGATTCAAAGAGATTGCAAGAGAAAAACCCAATCCTCATCCCCATTTTATTCATATCACATTTCCATTCAGCCCCTAATTTCTTGTCTCATGTCTCTCTATGACACTTTCAAACAACAATAGTGTTTAGTCATTGTAACTGAAGCAGTAGGAGTTTGTTTTACAGAAAGTTTCTTCCTTAGAAAAATAAATAAGATCCACATTTTGAAAGTTTTGAAATGAAGCCATTCATTGTGAGACTATATCATTTGTTAAAATAAATGCATTCTTCCTTCTGGGAGGCAATTTGGTTATCAGAATACTGGGCCTATTTTTGGCTGGAAAACCTCCATTCCAAATAAGATATAACACCTGTCAACAAAACGTCTCACCACAGGACTTCCTTTTGCCAGATCAGCACTATAGACTGCTCTGATAGATTGCTCTAGTATGTGGCTGCAATATGTCTTTTGCAGCAATTTCTTCAGCAGGAATGAACTTATACACAGCACACAGAAACCTTCTAAAGAGATATTTTGACTTCACCATTCAGCAACCATTCTCCCTTGTGGCCTTGCAATTGACAGAGATCATTTCTCAGTTTTGACAGGAAAACAAACTTTAGATAGGAGAACAAAAGTTAAAGTGAGTTTCCACTTCTGGATGTGGTAACAATTACTATGTCATCATATTAATTTCTCCTCTCTGTTATGGGTACATTGGAAGATTTCCCAGTACTCTTGTAGGAAAGTGGGACCATGTGCTAATTCTGGCCAATGCCCTAAGAATGGAAAATGACAATGTGTCACTTTCAGTTCAAGAGAGTTAAATGACAGTGTGCCTTCTCCATTGCTCTCTTCCTCTGCTGCAGCAACTCTAGAAGTAGCATGCTGAGATGGCAGCAACTTAATATGGTGGAACCTCTGACAACCTGGTGTCCCCACAGCACAGCCCCCACCTAGCCCACATCATCCCTGTAGCACATACAAGAAATAAAACTTTGTTAAGTCCAAGTTTTGGAGGCTTATTACCTACCTGGACTTATAACTGAGTTTTCTGAAGCAGCTTACCCCAGAGGGGAGAAGCAACAAGAGGGCCATTGTCTGATAGAAGGTCTCGGTTCTGTCCCTGACTAGTTATCTGACCTTGTCACTTCACCTCTCTGAACATCCCTTTCTGAATCTGTAAAACGAGGATCTTGGACTACATTCAATTCAACAAGTGTTTATTGAATATTTGATATTTGTAAGATGCCAGGCGCTGGGCTAGGTCTTAGACACTGGGTCATCATAAACATTCTTTCCAGGTCTCTAATTTCACACCAGGAAATCTCAATCAGCTGGCATTTACATCACCCAAACATGCTGAATATGAATGAGGAACGGCACCAAGTCCACTTTTATTTAGACCACTATTATTATATAGAGGTCTATATTATATAGTCCACTATTATTTAGATAATAATAAAGCCTGTATGTGAATGAATTGCCCTCTGTAGGGAAAAATCACAAGCACTTTGACTCCTTCTTATCATTTCCTTTAAACTCATTCTGTAAACTGGTTCTTCCCCACTGCTGGATGATGCTTTAGGAAAGTACCTTTTCATTCACAAGAATAATCACATTTAAGGAATTAAAATGTTCAGGACAGTGTAATAATCACAGTCCCTCGGTCCTGGAATCTGGCAGGAGGTGTTGATCAGTATCTCTCCCCCACCATCACACTAGCTGATGTTTGTGAGCCCAGGGAGGGCAGAGTTTGGTGAAAAGAGGTTTTCATGGTAGGCACATCTGTGATCTGTCTTTATTGCCTCTGGATGTGTGCGGCCTACAGTTTTCTGGTTATTTCTAGTGCAGATTCCTCAGAGGCCCTACCCTCTATTGGAGGTTCCCTTTACTGGACCAGGGGGTTGAGGAAGGCTTGGAGGATTCATTCTCTTACTGGTTGACATTCTCTCAGCTTATGGACATTCTCCCATCATCCACTCCCTCTGGTAGGGTCACTTCTTCACCCCAGGCTGGTTCCCTTCCATATAGGTCCATATTGGTTTCTGGAGAACACACACCACTAAAAGTGAAAGCACAGGGCTTCCCTGGTGGCGCAGTGGTTGAGAGTCCACCTGCCGATGCAGGGGACATGGGTTCGTGCCCTGGTCTGGGAAGATCCCACATGCCGCGGAGCGGCTGGGCCCGTGAGCCATGGCCGCTGGGCCTGCGCATCCGGAGCCTGTGCTCCACAATGGGAGAGGCCACAACAGTGAGAGGCCTGCGTACCGCCAAAAAAAAAGTGAAAGCACAGAAACCTCTTTGCCGCCATCAGGCAGGGCAGCTTCAAGCAGTCACACAATGATAGGTTTTTTGGTGAAGGTCAGACTTCAGTCTTCTTTCCTTAAGCTTCTTTAAGCATACCAAGTTTTCTTCTCTGAGTGGTTCTCCTTTCAGCATTTCTAATTTGGTTTTCATGGGGAGGAAACAACCATCTTCCTTCTGCCATTGGTGGGGGCAGGCAGGGGGAAGCTGGGGGTCTTGAATATTTACAACTCTCCAAATAAATCCTTTCTCCCAAGGTCTCTCTACCACAACTCTTTTATATTCTCAAAGTAAGTGATAGAAACTATCTTGTTGGAAAACTAATTTATAATCTCTTGGGACCTCCAGTGTGAGCTAACCTTGTGCTTTCGGATATTCTGTAGGGTTACTGGACACCTATCATATTGTTCTTGTCTCAAAACTGAGACATAAAGAGTGCTACGTTGACATTCAATTTATAATACTAACTAACATATATGTACATGAATTTCACAAACTTATTTGGAGGCAGGCTGGTATAAAGAAAAGAACACACCTTCTAGTATTGGAGAGAATCTGGTTCAAATTTGACCTCTGCCACTTAGCAACTCTGTGTCATATTCCTCTTCTATTAAATGTAGATATCTAACTTCACAGCATTTCAAGAATTAAACCAGATGATAAGTAAATGTAATAACATTACTGACTCACTGTAGGGAGTCAACAAATCCACTTCCTTAATCCCTCCCAAGTTTCTGTGAGGTAGACGTTGTGACCACCAATCCCCAATGACATTAAGTCAGGAACTGAATGACAGAGGCCATTCTCCAACACAGGCCTTCTCACTTCGAGTATCACTCTTTTTTACCACATCAGTTTGCCTTTATGTAAGAAAGCTTGAGATTGTGATAGATGCTACGGAGAAACACCCTTCCCCATTGGCTATTTGTGGTCTGTAAAACGTACTAGAGATGATGGAAGACGAATTCCTAAAGCCGCTCGGGTATTTCCTTGGTGGTTTAGATATGCATCATGCATCCTGACCGAGCCAATTTGTGTTCAGAATTTTGATTAGCTAGCAAATTCACAATAATTTGAAAATCAGTCAAGAGTCACTTCACAGCTCTGGGGACGACTGTTGACTATATTTATAGACTGGTGTGCATAGAGCACGATTATTAGTCAAGTTTCAAACGCCATCATTAAAGTGTATAAATTTTTGCACTTGGGATGTTCAAAGTCTTCACATTTGTAGGTGTCTTCATTCAATAAAGTAGCTAAGAAATTGGTCTCGTAGGCTTATTTATTTATACCATGCAAGTATTCATAGGTTTGCATTTTTAAGAAACAGATGGAGATGCTGGCAGACATCGTGAGTGCCCCTTGATTCTCCCCTGTAAGAAAGGACTGGCTGCCCAGATGTGCAGTTAGCTGGCAGCTGTTAATTCCAGGTCCCCCTCATCTTTTGGGCTGAGCACACACTCTTTTCTGGGTGGCCCCAGCCACTGACTAAGTGGTATTAAACTTCTTTACAGTGAAATCTAGAAACTAAAACATGCAAGAGAAGAACTCAGAGCTCACAATCTTACAGATCTTTACCATTTTTCCAATCTTTATGGTTGCCTCACCCACACTTACTTCACTATTATTGTTCTAAAGCATTTAACTTAGTTTTCTTAAAAACAACAACTCTCCCTTTTCACACTCTTATTTAGCTTTATGTGATAGTTAAATTATGTAATTACAAAAGCAAGAGCAACTGGTATCAAATGGTTTTGGAGCAAACACTTGTTAAGCAGGTGTACTTGTCACAGTGCTGTTTAAACTTTAATGTGTTTACGAATCACCTGGGGATCACTGAAATACAGACTCCTGTTCAGTAGGTCTGGGGTTGAGACCTAAAAATCTGCATTTCTACCAAGGTGATACCAGGTGATCACCCAGGTGATGCCAGTGCTGTTGGTCCTCGACCACACCTTCTTGAGTAACTTCTAGCCCTGAGCATTCAGCATTCCATGGGCATCTGCCAGAATGCTTTATGGAGGGAAAGAGGAACATGGCTTCATCTGGAGAATTTTCTTCAGTAATGATAAATGAGGTTTTACTTTGGTCATACACTATGCTAAGTACTTTACATACACTATTTCTTCTAATCCCCTTAAACACCGTATCAAGGAAGATATTAGTCCCACTTTATGGATCACAAAAGTAAGGCTCAGTCAGCTAACTTGCCGAGTGTCACACAACTAGTAGGTGGCAAAAGGCATTCCGACTAGGAGAAGGTAGCTATTCTTATTTCCAGTTAAGATTTTAAAAATCAACTAAATAGAAGGAAATGTACTAGTCTGAAGAGAAGACCAGTCCACCTCTCACCTTCTCTAGGTCACAGTTCAAGGAATTTTCCCAAAAGGAACACAGAGCAAAAGAGAGAATGCACGAAGTGTTCAAATTCTGAGACTTCTGAACAGATGCTGGGGGAAGTAAACCCATGCCATACTTCATTTGCTGAAAGCAAAATTCTTATCCTTATTAATAGAAACACTTTTCGTGCTTGATATTCTGTCTTATTTATTCATTTATAATGTTTGTGGGTTTGAGTGCTCATAAATCAACACATTATGTTAGCCCTAAAATGGATGCGATGTCAAAAATTACAGATGTAAGTAAACAGCCAAACCCAAATTGGGTTGTACTGAATCCTAAACATTTACAAAGTTGCTGATAATCCAGCCCTTTAAATATCTCCAAAAGATACCCCTCTCTACTAGTAAGGACCTAAAAAGGAGAGCCACGTTTATATTTTATCTTAGTCTTTGAATCACTGTTTTACCACCTACAGGAGAATAAAAGCAACACAATAAACTAGGACGATGAGCTAAGAACACAGAATCCAGATGTTCTTAAATTGTTCTTCCTGAACAATAGTACAACTAAAAGCAATTTTCCATTCCACAAAAATTTTCTACTTTAGTTACATTAATTACTAGTTGACAGAATTTCACAGAATAAATTTAACTTCATAATGCACTCTCACAGGAAAACATTTTGCAGATGGTAATTTCAGTCTGTTAGGTATTTATGGCAAGTCTTACTAAGCTTGGCGAATATCTGAGTGCTTACTAGGGGTTAAAGGGTGGTACTGCACCTCTTATCTGTTAGAGAGATGGAGGGTCCTGCATGCTCCCTTCTGCAATAGCCAACCGAATCTCTTCCTCACTTTCTTCAAAAACATGAAACCATCTGGGGGAAACAGAGAGGAAAAATAAAATTTTTTATCTATTATTCTTAAAATTACAATTGACAAGTAACATTTTCACTTTCTTGAAATACAAGGGTATCTTTCAACAAAAAACAATGACAGGTAAACCTGAGGTGAGGTGTAGCCTGCTTTAATGATCATGAATTTGGAGTCTGAATCCTATCTCTGTCACATGGCATGTCTTGATTTCCACATCTGAAATGAAGCTCTTTCTGGCTTTATAATTCTAAGACCATATGAAGAATTTTCTTAGCAATGATGAAACTTCAAAAACTATAAATACAATGACTGCATTACACTTAACCTTCCAGAGGTTATGAATCAAAGAAAATAATCTACAGTTATCCAGAAGAGTTACTAAAACACTCTTCCATGTTCTAGTACATATCTGTGAGACTAGATTTTCTTTACATAGTTCAATCAAAAGCAATATATTTCAACAGACTGAAGGCAGAGGCAGATATAAGTATCCAGTTGCCTTCATTAAGCCAGTCACTAAAGAGATATGCAAACATGTAAAATAATGCCATCCTTCTCACTAAATGTTTTGTTTGGAAAATCACTCAAATTTGTACCTCAGCAAACCACACATTTTTGATCCTTTGGGTTGCTTGTGAGTGGTCCAAATGGCACATTTTAAAATCTAACATGTCAAGAGTCAACTGTATTTCTAAAAATTTTTCATAAGAGATCAGACAATAAATGTGACTGGATCTGCACATCTGCAAGAATGTTCCAAAGTCTGCAATTTTCTGCATACTCTGTAAGAATTTTACCCCCAGGAGGTTCCACTTCCTAGGTGGGTAAGTTTCCAGCTAATCAGTGAACAGATTTCCCCCAAATAAAGTGTCACACCTTCCCCAAACCACTGACTTTTGACTCCTCACACTTCCATCCCGTTTTTATCTTAGAGGGAGAGAGCAAAGAAACTACAGTAAGACAAATTATGTTGCTTAAAAAGACCTCTAGGGCTTCCCTGGTGGTGCAGTGGTTAAGAATCCGCCTGCCAATGCAGGGGACACGGGTTCGAGCCCTGGTCTGGGAAGATCCCACATGCTGCGGAGCAACTAAGCCCGTGCACCACAACTGAGCCTGCGCTCTAAAACCCGCAAGCCACAACTGAGCCCGCGTGCCACAACTACTGAAGCCCATGTGCCTAGAGCCCGAGCTCTGCAACAAGAGAAACCACCACAATGAGAAGCCCATGCACCGCAACGAAGAGTAGCCCCCGCTCGCCTCAACTAGAGAAAGCTGCGCGCAGCAACGAAGACCCAGTGCAGCCATAAATAAATTTATTTTAAAAAAAGACCTCTAATTTAACATTCCTTAGAGAGTTCCTTAAAGACTTCAATCAGTCAGAAATCCCTCTAAGATAATGATCAAAATACTAAGCTTTTTGTCCATATAGTCAACTTTTAGTTGTGACATGACATTGTAACTAAAGTCATAGATACCAGACAGATATAATTTCTCCCTCTAGGTAAGGGTAAGAATGCAATATATCTTGAGCATTTCCTAACAGATCCAGTAATCAATAAGGAAAAGAAATTGCATCAAGCCCAGAGTCTGTTATTAGTTGGTATATACTTCTGGTGAATGAAGTTATTTTCTGAAATCGCCTAAATTCCAAGGAGTATAAAAGGAGGATAACTGGGTTTTTATTGTCTACTGTGTCCCATACTTATCTGGACCAATTTATAGAGAATTAAGAGTACTAGTGTCTTTCTCCACTTTGATCACTTTATTTTTTTAACATCTTTATTGGAGTATAATTGCTTTACAACGGTGTGTTAGTTTCTGCTGTATAACAAAGTGAATCAGCTATACGTAAACATATATCCCCATATCTCCCCCCTCTTACGTCTCCCTCTCACCCTCCCTATCCCACCCCTCTAGGTGGACACAAAGCACCGACTTTGATCACTTTAAATCAGAGCAAGTACCTGAATGAAGTAGAAATAAACTTTCCCAGCTCCCCTGTTGACTACATGTGCTGCAAGCAATCACAACTGTTGAGCTCTTTGTCACATGGAAGTTTCAGGTTTACCATCTCTCTTCACTTTCTGAAGTTACTGGGAAGAATTGTTTGGCGTGAGGAGAGAAGGGGATGATGTTAAAGATTGTAGGTCTGTCTGGAAACAATTTTAGATGTGTGAATTTTGCAGAGTTTCATGGCTCTACTGTCTTCACAATAGAGTTGGCTTTTGCTATGCATCAGCAGTGGTTCTGGATGGCCCTAAAGGAAATGCAGTCTTTTCAGGGGGTGGAGGATGAAGCGCTATTGCTGGGGCAACACATCGGGGTCTAATTATAGGGGATGATTTATTTCCTGGAACCCAGTGGAGGACTGAAAGGGAAATGTGATGGCCTCTGGTCTAGTACCAGCCAGTTTTTTAGCCTCTAAGAGGAAGTTACTCTCAAGCAGAAAATCAAAGGACTGTTTTCACAAATGACTTAGTAAGACTCAGAGCACAAGTAAAAAGGGTCCAGATCCAAAGTGAAGTTCAAAATAGGAAAAAGACAACCAACTCCACACAGACTACAATGTGGCCCCTGGGTAGACTGAGGACTGAAGGGGACACAGGATTGTTTCGTACCGTAGGGTTTTGTCATTTTAGCAATTGAAGGTGGTGACAGTTGGGCTGTTTCAGAAGACAACTGCCAGGAGGATCCCCCACGAGGACACGACCCAACTTAGGGCTGTCCCTAAGGCCAGGCTGATGGCCAGAAGACAAAGCGCCTGGCTCAGTGATGACAGCGCCCGGCAGAGGGTGTGGGTCACTCCTTGGGGACAACTGTGCCGGGCGCTGGTGCTTTACGGTTACACGCTAGAAGGCTACCAAATAGTGAGTCTTGGAAATTAACGTCAATTGTCTTCATATAACCACAAACTGATAGAAAGTAGACGCTTTCTGATTACACATACTTACCACATATTTGAGTTCACATTAAATGCATCTGAATTGAAGTTACCAAACGTTTGATTTGCAAAACATTTTCAATGTGAGACCACTGTTCTTGAGGTGCCTAGTTAAAATGTCTTTAATTCAGTCTTCTTATCTTTGTAATTTTCTAACATCACCAAACTAAGTCTCTAGGCAGAAACCATTCTTCTTTGCAACGACTGAAACCAAACATCTTAAGTTTTTCTGTGCAAACCCTTACCCTGACTTCTTTACTGTCACATTTCAGGCCAGGATGCTTCTGAAATTAAAAATAAAAATGTTTCCTACATTACAAGAAACCATATCTGAATAGAAACTTACATAAAGTTAAGCACAAATAGTCTCTATTTCTATACTCATTAAAAGAAATCAGCAAATGTAGGAAGAAAGATCTCTGAAGAAACATTTCAGGTCTCCTGCAGCACTTTGTGTTTAGATGAATTGCCCACTTGCTCCCATCAGTGCTAGCTGTTCTACTGGGTTGAGCTATATGCATTTTGATGGCAAGATCTAAAAATGAATCACTGTTGCATGAATGTGGCATGCGACCAGCAGCTGGACTATTACAATGGAAACTCTTTGGGCTTGTGGGACGTGATCACCTTTAAAATTTTACCTTTAAGATCATGTCTTACTTATTTCTCAGCAAAAAATTATCCTCAGATTTCCCACTGCTTTCAAAGGAGAGACTGACAGGTAAAATTTTAGCAGTTTTAATAATTCATGAAAGCAAATAAGGTTACTGGGTAGATTCTATTTGGATTTCAGCTGTCCAGAGGAAATGGTTAAACGTTTTGGCAAAGGTACGAAACTCAGCTAAATTTGACAGTCCATCAATGGAAGCCAAGTCTTTCTCCACAGAACTGACATGCAGGCTGGAGAAAGAGAACAGGAAATTGTTCTTGACAGTGGACTGAGGGCAGACCTCTGCTAGGATTTGGCAAAGAAAGCATTCTGACAAATTCCTGTGTCCTTGAAGTGCTCGTGTTTTCTTCTTCTTGGGACATAACCCTACCACCGTCCAGAATGACTGCTGCATTTTCTTTATTTCTGCCTTGCTGGGCTCAGTGTTCCACTGACCTCACTCGCCCTGTCGGATGCGCAGAACTTCCTCCAGAGTTCAGAGAAGCAGGTGTCAGAGCAGGGGGAATGTGGCTCTGGGAGAATGTGAGGGCAATGCAGAGATAAAGCAAGAAACTCAAGCCTGAGAAAAGGCAATTTAAGTGCCACCCCATATCAAAACTAGTCCAGGTCAAAGAACACATCCCTGTGGTCTCTTAGGAAATTGGTCAAACCTCAGAGACATAAGGACATCTCTGTCTCAGAGAGGATGACATCTAAGTCACCCCTGTCGGAGAAAAACCAAATCCCTTTTTTTTTTTTAACATCTTTATTGGAGTATAATTGCTTTACAACGGTGTGTTAGTTTCTGCTGTATAACAAAGTGAATCAGCTATACATAAACATATATCCCCATATCTCTTCCCTCTTGCGTCTCCCTCTCACCTCTCAGAAAGCAGGTGCACATCCATCCCAAGGACCAACCCCACCCCCTGCCATTCCAGTACCCAGGAAACACACTACTCCCTGTCAGCTGGGATGGTACCCCTGAGTATTTCCTCAGGTTTTCTAGCCAAACCACTCTTAAGGTCACCAAATCTCATTCTCACTTAACCATTGCTGACACTTCCCGGGCCTGCCAAACACTGGAAAATTTCAAGTTTGAGAATGCTCCTCTCCAGGAGCAAGCAGACCATGGGCTGCTCACATGTACAATCAGCACTTTCCAAAAATCTATCAGCTGCTTCCCTTTGTTTGGACTGGTAATGGGCTGTACTTCTTTTTCTTTCTCAAAAAATTAGAGAATAAAACACATTTTCATAAAATGACAGAGACTGCTTATAACTTTCAATTTTTTAATGGAACTATTACCTCAACTCTAAGATTCTATTACCAGTTGCCATTGGAATTGTATCTTCTTTTTGTAATTATACATGTCTCTCATGTTAGAGACATCAGTTGGAGATGCTATATTTTTTAAGAAATATTTCCACAGCACCATTTCCACACACTCAGCAAAGTGAACAGTCACATTCCATTACCTGTAGCCAGAGGGAGAAAATAATGACGAGGATTACAAATTAGTTTATCCGTCTTCATTTTTCAAGATTCGGTGTTAACAAATTTTCATCCCAAACTGGTTGTGTGCCTTGATGCAGTCACCGAAAAATCCCTTCTGGACTAGCCTCGCTTTAACATGTCATGAAGGGAATGACAGGCTCTATGCTCTACTTGCTCTTTATTTCAGAATTTTCATAATGGTCTTCTCTGAACGTGTGCCTGTCTCAGCACTCAGATATCCTTTCCTTAAATCCCACCTTCCTGCTCTCAGAGAAGATGAAAAAGTTCAAAATAACTGAAGATGAAGAAAAGAACTCAGTTCACAATGCATTGTTAAATCCCTAGTCATTGATGCCACGGATGTGGATGATAGCTCGAGACTACTTCCATCCAACATTCTATTAAGATGCACACATTTACACTCCAATAAGAATCTAGAGCAATATCTAAATAATTTTATCATAGTTTAAACCGACTTTGTATTAAATCTAAGGGGGGTTATTATTTTGAAGGTCTGCCAATGCAGGAACTGAAGAAATATACACAAAGAAATTAAACTTCGAGTTATTTCACCAGAACTAAGGAAAAAAGTTTAGGTAAACTACACTATCATTCCAAAGAAAATGTTAAGATTTAAAGGATGAATGATTTATCTGCCTTTAGTTGTTGCTAATCTATGGAAAGAAAACTTACATTGCCGTACTTTCTAGCCCCATTTCTGTTCTCACAAGGTTCTAACTTCCACCACTTGATTTGCTGCCCTTTATCCCCAGTGGGCAATCAAGTACTACCAAGATCTACTTCCATTCCTTTGGCAGATGTCCATTTGGCTACTTCTCTGGCTCTTATTCCAATTAAAATGTGTCCAGATTGGCTTTGCAGTGGTTCACAACTGGCCACTTAATATTTACAGGCTATGACTTCTCATTTTGGAAAAACTTCTCCCCTCTAGCAAATGTACAGGTGTGAGTAGAGTGGGGCCGCTCCATGATCCACAAGCTTTATCATGACCAGTTTGCTTTTTACCTGTGGCCTGAATGTGTTTCCCAATGTAGGACTCTGGTGCTAATTCCTAATAACTGAGAAACTTATTCACCCCTCTAGTTCAGTGATCCAACTGTCTCCATTTCAGCCTAGAGTTCAGGCCACAACTTCCTCTCAACAAGGACTGTCTGTCTGCTCTCAGCTAGCAGGGCTAGAATACATCAAACAGCAGCCTGTGAGCCGGTTGAGGGCTGTCTGTCTCCTCTTTGCATGGGAGAAGCGGCTACATCATAGGCAGTGGGGGAGAATCTGTGACACGCTCTCCCTTTCTCCCCTCATTCCTACTACACACAGCCGGAGAGAAGGTGTGGGCAGAAGAGAGCACCAGGAGTGTACTTCAAAAGCACGCCCACATCACACTCAAACAGGTCCGCTTACCTTAACTTCTGTGCTTCTTCTGCTCTATTATAACCATTTCAATCAGACACTTTTGCTGTGATAAGAAATATACCATCAAGCAGAAACATGGCTGTTTGGTTTTTTTGGTTTTTTTTATTTAATTCACCATCACGTTTTTATACAGGAGAGGACTGAGGTGCAAATGGAACTGTCCCTAAGTTTGGAAAAGTGGTCATCAACGAAGTCAGATTAAGTAAATAAATAACTGGGCTGAGTTAACACCAAGTCCTTGGTTCTCTGTGATCCCCAAGGAATGCCTCAGACCCTGTGTCCATGCGAAGTGCATGCTTTTTGAAGTTTAGCTTTTCCCCTTTTCTTCAGCTCTCAGCTGGACCCTCCCAATAAGCCACGCCCCTGGTCAGGAAGCAGAGCATGCAGCAGCATTCAGAGCATATTGAAGGGAAAGAAGGAAGGCACTGGATGCATGGAGAGGCTGAAGAAGCTAAAAGGAGGGTACGTTTCTAGTCCTATTACAGTCTTCCTTCTCTATCAAATGAACCTTCCCTGTCTCCTAGCTCAGAAGGATACAGATTACATGGAAAGCGTCAAAGGTTGCTTCTGATTTGGACCTAAGGGTTGAGACCTATTTTGCCATTTCTAGCATAAACCAAGCAGAAATCTGAAAATGACTTTCTTGGGGAAATAGTGGGCCACTGTAGTTGAACTAGAGGGTCAATACAAGAGACTCAAATACAATGCAAAGACTTTCATAGCATTTAAGAGGGGCAGTGGCATACTGGATGGAAGGTGGCAAATATTTGAAACCTATACTCAAGTTGAATTGAGTATAGTACTTATTCAAGCAAGAAATACCAAGAACCTGCAATCAGCCAATGCTTGTGTTAAACAACAACAAAAAGGCACGTATGAAAGGAACTCTTTAGACAGAACCAACTAGAACTGGTATTTCACAGAATGTAGAAGATGAAGGAAAATGAGGAGGTGAAATGGTCTCAAGATTTCCAGCCAGTGACTAGAAGGATGTTTATGGCATTATCTAAGAGAGAATTCTGGGAAAGGAAGAGGTTTGGAGAAAGGATGTAGGTGAAGAAAATCTTGGGTTGGGTTAATAATGAGTTTCAAACATAAATGACAGCATGAATAACAAGATCCAAGTTGGTCAAGAATTGTAAAGACTGATATTTTAATCTTTTTCTTGCTGTAATTTATATAGTCTTACCAAAATTCAGTTCTTATTGATAGATTGTTGACTAAAGATATATTAAACCTGCTCTCCCCAAGACTCTGTTCCCCCCTGAAGGAGATAACAACCAACCAATTACGACTATGAATCAAGATGTCTAGAATCAAGGCAGACTATATATTCACACTTCTCTGATAGCCTCTAATTATAAGTAAATAAGTGAGCATATGAAATTTCCTATGTTATTAAGTGAACTCATAATGATAAACCATTAGAATAAGCATGGTCACCATTTTCACAACAACCAAAAAAATTTCACCTTTTTTTTTTTCTGAAGACTAGGGTAGACACAGTTGGGAAAGGAGGAATATTACTTACATTATGTTCATGTTTAGAATTCCTTTACAAACTTACCATATTTTATCACTTATATGTGGAATCTAAAATATGATACAAATGAAATTATTTACAAAACAGAAACAGATTCAGAGACATAGAAAACAAATTTATGGTTACCAAAGGGGAAAGGGGATGGGGGAAGGATAAATTACAAGTTTGGGATTAGCAGATACAAACTACTATATATAAAGTAAACAATAAGGTCCTACTGTATAGAACAGGGAACTATATTCAATATCCTGTAATAAACCATAATGGAAAATAATATGAAATTATATATATACATATATATATGTGTGTGTATATATATATATATATATATCTGAATCACTTTGTTGTACACCAGAAACTAACACAACGTTGTAAATCAACTACAGTTCAATTAAAAAAAAAAAAAAGAAAAAGGAATGGGATTCTAAACAGAGGAATTTGGCAGGAAAGAAGAAGAGCCAAGATCCTGTAAACTCTATAAAGGGCTGGGCCCAATGGAGTACCACCACAGGGGGTCACCAGACACTAGTTTCTTGGCAAGTTTGTGGCTGCATGTAAAAGAAGAGACTAGCCCTCAAGAGAAAAGGAAAAGAGGCCTAACTCATGATTTAAGCTTATGTTAACTCGTCTTCCACTTCCCAGGGAAGTTGAGGAAAACAATGTTGATATTTAGATCTCCCCAAACTGGAAAGAAACCAACTCATGGAGAAGAGCCAAGAGATAAGTGTGGGCTTCAATTTCTGTTTCCAAATGAGAAGGCGCTCAAAAAGCCACTGAACCGTCAAGAAGAATTTTGAAGTTAGAATGTTTAATCATGTTAACACACACTAATCAAATGTACTAAGTTGTCTCCAAACTGGCTGAGAAGACAGGACACTGACACTTACTTAGCCCACATATGTTGGAAATCAAGCAGCAGGTAGTCTTGCCTATAACAAAGACACTGTGGAGGATCTGGGGTTTTTTTTGTTTGTTCGTTTGTTTTGTTTTGTTTGTTTTAAAAGCATGCTATGAGCTTCCACTTCCAGGAAAATGGAATACATGTGAATTTCTCACAGTGGCTCTAATGCCATTGTAAGCAAACCAAAACCCAAACCTGCAAATGCCTCAAAGTTACAAAATTAAAACACTAAGGACAACCAATCACAAACAGCCAACGATAATCAAGCTACAGCCAATCAAGTAATTTTTTCCTTTGGTCCCCACTTTTTCTATTTAAGTCTTCCCCCAGGCTCCTTTCCTAACCACTTCTGGTTTGGGCTGCTGCCCAGTTAGAATTGATTTTTGCTCAAGTCAACTCTTAAAGTTTTTAATATGCCTCAGTTTATTTTTGAAAATCCTTAACATGTGCTTGTGAGTTTATTTACCTAGTTTTAATTGCTGTCTTGTCCTTTCCACAATCCCAGTGAGTCCCCCTTCTGAGACTGCTAATGAAGCCGGCTGCATGTACTACACTCTGTTTCCTCCACTGTGCTGCTTCCTCCCATGACCCTGATTATTCCCCCAGTGTTGGCTCAGCTTGTGTACTATTTCCAAGCAGGCTGTGTTTCACTGAATCTTCCCCCGTGGATTAGATTTTCAAGGCCTTTGGTCATGTCTGCTACTTATCTCTGGAACTCCTTCCACTTTGCCTACATTTCTTAGGTAATGAGATGGTCACGACTGAATACATTACTCACCAAAGTAGGACAGAAGGAACATTCTGCCTCCCAAAATTATGATGAAATTCCTTGAGCTATGCTTTTTAATAATTTTTTTAAAATATCCATCTCCCATTTAAGATTTGAATATAATTTTCTGTCTACTGATAACTTCGGTTGCATTTCTGTTCCCTGGATTTATCCTACTAGTTCAAAAGATACTTGTGAAAATATTTCTCTGGATGGATTAGCTTTAGTTTTTAGAGAGTATCATATTAATTGGATCATTTCTATATTCTTAATTTTCCAATTTTCAATTTTTTAAAAAAGTGTTTTTCAATCTGAATATAACCAAAGTTTTGCATAAGGGGAAATTAAAAAGTACTTTTAAAAACGTAACATCTTTTAGGATCACCCTATTCGAAATCATCATGTTTAGAGAGTGCCAAACTAAATCTATTTACACAACAAATTCCTACAGATTGTTTAGAACTAGGATTAAAAGGTATTATAATTAAGCTTTGGCTTTGACACAGCATCAAAATTAACAAAGTGCTTTGCCATTTACATAGTCTTCAATTTCTTTGTGAGTGGAAAGATATTCTCCAGTGTATCAGATCTAAGAGGGATTATTCTATTCCCAACAATTTGAATTACGAAAGTTCATATAACTTTAGAATCTTTAGACAATATGAAGTAATCAATAAAATAATTTTCAAAGAATATTATTAATTCAAAAGGCATATGCTCTTAGTGATTCTTTAAAAATAAGAAAGCCCTCTATATGTAGTAGTAAACATGAAAAAAACCCCAGTGGTTTTATCAAAAAAACAAAACCCCAAATTAAGAAACACCTCTTATCCATCCAGGCAGCAGAGGAGGCAGGGTAAAGTCAATCCACCCAAGATCAAATGTTTTACCAAAAGTAAGAAAACATGTAGTCATTAAGAAAGGTCTTATAACCACAAAAAGAACTATCAAAAGCAAGAAATAGTGATGCGACAAGGAAAAACTGTAACTGCTGAGGCTTAAAACATTTGTAAATTGTGCCTTTTGGATACTGAACATGATATTTATCAACAGTGAATGAGAACAAAGAAATTATCCATAAAGGAAAGACTGTATAAGACAAATGTTTGTCTAAATACACCAGGCAGGAAATGTTTTTCCTCTTTTTTTTTAAACATATAAAGCACAGGTCAGTCCTTGCCAAAGAGCAGCATAGATTCACTTAAATTCACTGATTTACTTTTTACCTAAAAGATTTCAGAATATCCTATGTTCATTACAAGTGGTAGATCGAGTATAATAAAGGTGGATTAATACCAACCATCCTCCTAGGAAAGACTTGAGTAGAAAGTAACATAACTCTTATGCCTTTGACACAAAAATATACACAGCAATTATTCTTCCCATGGATAACGTAAATACTGCCATCTGATTTTAAGTGGCTTATTGTTGGCACTCTTTCTAAGGAAGTTTGAAAGTATTTCTGAATAAGTACTGATCCGATAAAATACTGATTGATGGAAAACATCAATAAATAATACTCCAATGTTGATAGACTACAATCTATTTACATCTGGTTTTCTACCTTTTGGTGACTTGTCTTGACTGGAGACCTAATCAGCATAAGAAAATTCCTAAATTTGTGTAGGGAGGAAAGATGCTCTGGGGCTTCCCTCCCAATTCTCAATACTCAATGTAAGGCCAACTTCAGACATTGTTATCAAACAAGGATCTTAGCTGCAAGTGACAGAAAGCCAACTCAAACCCGTATAACAAGGAAAAAAGGAATGCAATGGCTCATGTAGCTGAAAAAGCCGAGGTTGAACTGGATTTAGGCATACTAAGATCCAGAAATTGAAGGTATCAAGTGGACTCCGTCTCTCTTTCTCCTCTCTGAGTTCTACTTTCTTCTGTATTAGCTTTGTTCATTGGCAGGCCCTCTCCATTTAATAATCCCTGGCATTTCCAGCTTCTCTTTCCCCCTGATTCCAATTAAACCCCAGAAAATAAGTCTCATTGGCTATGCCTGAGTCACATTTCCATGCTTGCAGTCACAAGGGGGTGTAAGAGTCCATGTGACCCATCTACAAGGACCAAGAATGAGAAAGGCGGTTCCCAAAAGGAAAATCAAAGTGCTGTTGGGAAAAAGAGGAGAAAGATGCTGGGCAAGCGAAACCTAAAAGGTGCTATCAAAAGTAGTCAGGACCCGCTGGCTACATGTAGCAACCCCAAACTAACTTATACAGTGAAGATGAGAGATTCAATTCCCAAAAGAAGAGAGAAAGAAGGCAGGGCAAATGGAACAGTAGATGTCCAGATTTGCAACATGCCACACTACAGGCATACCTTAGAAATATTGCAGTTTTGGTTCCAGACCACCACAATAAAGCAAACATCACAATAAAGTGAGTCACACGAAATTTTGGTTTCCCGCTACGTATAAAAGTTACATTTAAATGGATAAATGTAGTGTATAGCACAGGGAACTATATTCAACATCCAGTGATAAACCATAGCGGAAAAGAATACGAAAAACAATGTATATAAATAAACCGAATCACTTTGCTGTGCAGCAGAAATTAACACAACATTGTAAATCAACTATACTTCAATAAATTTTTTAAAAGCTATGTTTACACCATACTATAGTCTATTAAGTGTTCAACAGCATTATGTCTAAAAAACCCAACCTACATACCTTAATTTAAAAAAAATACTTTATTGCTAAAAAGTGCTATCATCTGACAACTCAGCCTTGCTGCAAATCTTCAATTTGTAAAAAATACGTTATCTGTGAAGCACAATAAAGTGAAGTACAATAAAACGAGGTTTGCCTGTATAAGGTTCTATTTCTATTATGGCCCCTATAAATATACCTTCCATATCTCTGAAAGCAGATATAGAAAATAAATAAATAGATAAGTAAACATCACTCTGATAACTATATTCTAATGAGGGAACTCTTATGGCTTCCCCAGGTCCTGTCTTCTGTGCACTACCTGCAAGTAGGGTTATCTTCCAATACAAACCTGTCTCGTAAAAAAAGTTTCCTTAGAAGGTACAAGCATCAGTTCGATTCTAGTGCCTATAAGTGCACTTGTAATAGCCTGAAAGTAGACTTGGTATCTATGGAACATCCTATTTTCCTTTTTTCTTTGACTGCCAGAAAGGTGACATAAATTCTGTATTATTTCAGTAATAAGTGAGTAAGTGAAACTGTACAGCTCTTTTCCCTCCACACATGACATCTGATTTTTTTATATGTATGTATGCTTTATATGTATAGACGTATTCAAATTACTTTTGGAAGTACAATGGGGCATATTTTAGAAAAAAATAAATAAGATATTTATAAGTGTCAATCCAGAAAATCTTTCTCTGTACCCTACATCTGATTCCTCATGGTCATTCCCATTAGAGCACAAGTTAGAAGACCTTTCAGGAGTTGGTCTATATCAAGGAAAATTAGAAATAAGTCCATGGTTCAGTAAAAGCTATTTTACCTCTAGAATATGTACATCAAATTTTGACAGAAAAAACTCTATGACCAGACTCTGCTAAACAAAAGAGCCATTTTTTACCTAAAGAACCTTAAATTTATAATGCTCTTCACAATTTGCAAAGTTACCTGGCGAGGTGGCCAGTGTCAGAGCTATTATTAGTATCTCTGGTTTTCACATGCAAAATCCAAGTGTAGAGCAGCCCAGTGATTCATCCCAGGCCTCAAACCTTGGTTTTGAACCCATGGGCTGTCCAGCCCCAGAGCTCCTTCTATTACAACATTCAGGTTTCCTCTAACAGGCTTCCAGGGGCTACTGCAGCTCTCTGGGAAGACTATAATCTTTGTCTCCGATTTATCAGCACCTTCACGAAGAGATTCTGGTAAATCATGACTTCTCAAGGCTAAATATCCTCTGCCAAGTGAACAACAGCACCCACTGCAACAGTAAAATCTTCAAAATGTCGGCGCTAAGACCACGAAATAGGGATCTCTCAACTAAGCTCTCTTTACTATTCATTTAAATACAGACGATAAACAAGCAGCTGGAGAATCACATTTCAACATGGAAAGTCACCTAGAAAAGTGTCTTTGAAAGACTGTTCTCTCAAGATGCTCCTTGAACAAGAGTTCTCTGGTATTAGTTTCCTAGGGTTGCCATAACAAATTACCACAAACTGGGTGACTGCTATGGTCTGAATATTTGTGTTCCCCCAAAATTCACATGTGGAATCCTAACGCCCAATATGCCAGTACTAGGAGGTAGGGTCTTTGGGAGGTGCTTAGGTCATGAAGGCAGAGCCCTCATGAACGGGATTAGTGCACTTATAAAAAAGACCCCACAGAGCTCCCTCGTCCCCTTCTGCCACATAAGGACACAGTGAGAAGTCTGCAACCCAGAAGAGGGCACTTAACCAACCATGCTGGCACCCTGGTCTCTGACTTCCATTTTCCAAAACTGTGAGAAATAAATTTTTGTTGTTTACGAGCTATCCTGTGCTATTTTGTTCTAGCCAACCAAACGGACTAAAACAGTGACTTAACGCAATCGAAATGTATTCTCTCAGGGTTCTGGAGGCCAGAAGTCTGAAATCAAGGTGCTGGCAAGATTGGTTCTTTCCGAGGCCTTTGAGTAGGAATCTGTTCCATTCTTCTCCCCTGGCTTCTGGTGACAATCAGCAATCCTTGGCATCCCTTGACATGTAGATGTATCACTCTAATCTCTGCCCCCTTCACATGGCCTTCCTCTCTCTGTATGTGTCTCTCTGTTCTTCTTATAAGGACACCAGTTATACTGGATTAAAGGCCCACCCTATACAAGTATGACTTCTTAGCTAATTACAGTGACCCCATTTCCAAATAAGTTCACATTCTGAGGTGCTGGTGGTTAGGACATCAACATAAATATATATATTTTTTACATAATAAAGAATATTTATTATCATTATCTTTATTAATAAGAGGAATTGTATTTTCTTTTTTTTTTAAATAGATCTGTACTGGAGTATAATTGCTTCACAATACTGTGTTAGTTTCTATTGCACAACAAAGCGAATCAGCCGTATGCATATACATGTCCCCATATCCCCTCCCTCTTGAGCCTCCCTCCCATCCTCCCTATCCCACCCCTCTAGGTCATCGCAAAGCACCGAGTCGATCTCCCTGTGCTATGCTGCTGCTTCCCACCAGCCAACTCCTTTACATTTGGTAGTGTGTATATGTCGATGCTACTCTCACTTCATTCACCCCAGCTTCACCCTCCCACCCCGTGTCCTCAAGTCCATTCTCTATGTCTACCTCTTTATTCCTGCCCTGCAACTAGGTTCATCAGTACCAATTTTTTTCTTTTAGATTCCATATATATGTGTTAGCATACGGTATTTTTTTTTCTCTTTCTGACTTACTTCACTCTGTATGACAGACCCCAGGTCCAACCACCTCACTACAAATAACTCAATTTCATTTCTTCTTATGGCTGAGTAATATTCCATTGTATATATGTGCCACATCTTCTTTATCCACTCATCTGTTGATGGTCATTTAGGTTGGTTCCAAGGACATCAACATATATTTTTGAGGGGACACAATTCAACTCATAACACTGGTCAAATGTTGAGAGTTAGTCCATACTATGTTAGCTTCTTTGTAAATCTGTATTAGCATATTAAGAATTTTGAAGTAAAGGAATCTGTTTATGCTTCTTCTAAGTCAGCATTTCCAAGGTACCCACACATCATTTTATTAACTTAACATCTATTAACATCCTGAGACTCAGTGTTCTGAGAAGCACACCATGGGAAACGTTGATCAAGAAACCCTTCGACATCTCCATATGCCAGCGATACGGTCCCACTTCCTAGTTGTTAATGAGGATTTCCATGGCTGCTGTGCTCAGCTAATTGCTCAATGATGACAATAAGGTTAAGGTTGCAGCAAAACTCTTTCATGATGCTGTGTTACCAGTGCCTGTGCTTCTCCCCATTGACTCACTTAGCAGTGTGGTGGGGTAGTCCCCGGAGTGAAGTGGGTAAGAACTTATGCTTAGTAAGTGTTAAGCCCTCTTCACCGCTGGGGGAAAACTAAAAACTGTTAGAGCATATCCTGTGGCTCCTGGCTAAGAAGCAGTACGAGACTGATTTTCATTAGAAAATTTATTGTGTGTGCATGTGTGTATGCTCATCGAGGGCCAGAATTACTCCTTACTCATACTTGTGTATTCTAATTGCCTACTACAGGGTCTGAAATTCATTAATGTATTCAATATTTATTTTTGAATGTCCACTCTAATTCATTCACAATGTATTTATTGAATACTAAGTGCTAGGGGTTCTGCAATGAATAAGCACAGATCCCGTGCTCTCAAGAACCTTGTATTCAAGTGGAGTGAAACAAACAATAGACAAGACTAGCAATAAGTAAAATGTTTTCAATAGTGATAAATGCTACGAAAAAGAACACAAAACAAGGTGATTTAATAGGGAAGTAGGTGGTTTCAGGGGGGATGATAGTTTAGATGGGGTTGCCAGGGAAGGCATCACTGAGGAAGTGACATTTGCACTGAGCCGTGAGTGATGCAAAAGAGCCCGCTATGGAAGATTTAGAAGAACAGCATGTGCAGAGGCCCTGAACGGATGAGAGGTTGATATGCTCGGGTGGTAACAGAAAGAACAGTGTGGCTGAACCAGGCTGAGCAAAGGCAGAGCATCAGCTGAGGCCAGAGAAGTACACAGGGTGTGCTCAATAAATGGCATTAGAAAATCAAGTTAGACCACGCTTTCTGAAAACAGTATCAAGGCAATAGTCTACAAAGGATATTTTTTCAGACGTTAGAATTCACTGATATAAAAAAACTTATATGAAAGTTATTATTACCCTGATATCAAAACTTCAAAATCTCTAAACACTTGGAAACTAAGCAACACACTTCTAAGTATTCTAAAGGTCAAAGAGGAAGCCTCAAGGAAAATCAAAAGATAAGGTGAACCAATAAAAATACATTATAGCAAAACTTGTGGAAAAGAGCTAAATCAGTGCTGAGTAAAATCTGTAATACTAAACGCTTACATTAGAAAAGAGGAAAAGTCTCAAAGAAATAAGCTAAATGCACACCAAAAAAGAAGATCAAAGGAACTGAAAGCAAACAGAAAGAAAAAATAAGAGCTGAAATTGAAGATAGAAAAATTGAGAAAGTCAATAAAGAGCTGGTTCTTTGCAAAGATCAATAAAATGGACAAACTCTAGCAAGGCTTAAAAGTGAAAAATGATAGAAGATACAAATTATCAATATCAGGAATGAAATAGTAGGTATCATCACAGACCCCACAGGCACCAAACGGATAATAAGAAAATATTACAAAGAATTCTATACAAATGAATTTGACAGCTTACATGAAATGAAGCAAATGCTCAAAAAACACCAACTACTACAATTCACTCTACGAAACAGATCATCTGAATAGCTCTTTATCTATTAAGAAAATTGTACTCATAATTTAAAACCTCCCACCCAAAAAGAAATCCCCAGGCCCAGACTGTTTCACTGAAGAATGAACACCAATTCAAAACAATCTTCTCCAGAAAATAGAAGAGGAGGAAACACTTCCCAATTCATTTTATAAAGTTACTATCACCCCGATATCAAAACTTCACAAAGACAGTTCAAAAAAGAAAACTACAGACAAATATTCCTCATGAATATAGATATAAATATCCTTAAAATATATTAACAAATAGAATTCAGTGACATATAAAAAGAATTATACACCATGACCAAGCAGGATTTATGCCAGGTATGCAAGATTGGTTTGATATTTCAAAAAGCAATCGATGTAATCCACACATCAACAGGCTGAAGAAGAAATTATATGTGGATTCTATTTCCCTCACTGGCCAGAGGTACAGCTACATTACAAACCCAGACAGGCTCTCGGAACACTTCAACACAAAGGTGCTTTAGGGCTGGGTGCCTTTGTAAAACGGGGTGCTTAATTTGTTGAATTCCTAAGACATCATAAGTGGTCAAGTTACTGAGGCATGTGCTATCTATTTACTCTATTCTAGGTTAAAATTACCAACTCATACAATGACTAAGTGTATTTTCCAATTTACAGACACAGAACCAGGGCAAGTGGAAAACAGAAAAAACAACACTCAGTTAAGAGTTAATAAAAATACTACTATCTCATTAGCTGATAAGACTTGCTTTCAAAACGAATCCTAAAGCACCATTTTAATCAACTTGCCCATTGACAGTTGTAGAGCAAATATGGTGAGGCCTTCTGTCATCTCTTTGAACTGGTGCACTGCAGAGTATCAAGAACCGCTTGCCCGAGGTGGGACCTTCCACACTACCGTGCCAATGGAAAATACGGAGACTGCCAAAACCAAACAGAAAGACTACACAGGCTTAATGTTAGAAGTGTTTTTATTATGACTCAGAAAAATATAACACATCTTAGAGACATCATAGTGGTTTACTCACTTCCTATAAAAATACATTATTTTTAGAGGATTCTAAGAAACTGAAGCAAAGGCAGCTAAACTCATTGTTATCCACCTGCAGGATTGTGGAACACACAGCATCTCATTAGTCTTCAGTTACATAGCCTGAGGGTGAGAGTTTGGGGTGACCAAGTGGTAATGAACCACACTTGGGGAGTAGGCAACTTGCCCAAGGAAGGTGAAGTATCTAAATCCAACTCTAGGTGCTATTTATACATATATCATTCACCACATCCCAGTTCATGCATCATCAACTCCTTCCTTCCTTCCTTCCCTCCCTCCCTCCCTCCCTCAGGGACTCTTTCCAATATGGATTTCTCTTCCTCCAATGAAACTATGCTATAGAAGTGGACCTCAAACCTGAAGACATCTTCTATAAGGCTTATTCTGCTCAAGGCAGGGCCATCTGCGGAATTCTGGCTTTGCGTCGCTGATGGTTTCATCATTCAGGAAGCAGGGGAGGCACAGGGCCAGTATGTGTGCACTGCACAACTGAGGAGGCACTATTCCCACTGCAGTCCATGCGACGCTACCCCCTGCAGTTGTGTAGTACACAACACACAGCCATGAAGGCAGCTTTTTAAACTTCATTTTTCAAGTAAGGGAGAACTGATTAATAAAGGGAAGATGATGAGAGTGTTGGATGAATGGAACTAAATTCCTAGGATTCATAATACCTTGGTCAGAAATGATCCTTATACCATAAAAATAATTAATACATATTGTATCGCACTGGGCACTTTACTAAGGATTTTACTTATTTTTACCTTTAATCTTCCACTATGACATATTATTCTATTATTCCAATTTTACAGATGAGGAAACTGAGGCAAAAGGAGGTTAAGTAACTTGCCCAAGTTCACCTAGCATGTTAGACCCTGGAGCTGAGTAGCTTAACTATTATACCATCTCCCCCAAGAGAAAGCAAAATTCAAAAAATGGTCAGGAAAAGATATCACAATCCTGTGTCCAGACTAAGAGGGAATTTAGCTCTAGGAGAACATTAAAAAGAAGAGAAAGGGAGAAAAGAAATTCTGACTAGGGAGTTCAAAGCAATCATTCTGAGAAGGAGAAAGAGTCCTCTGAAGATGATAGTGTACCTGCCCAAGGAATATTCTACTCATTTCACTGTAGAAAGTACAAAAGATGAAGAGAGATGTAGGTGCATAACCAGAGTCAAATGCAAAAGAGTGACAAGTGACCTTTCAGGAGGTTAGAGCACAGTGTGACCTGAGATATCAAGAGCCTCAGGACAACTCTCAGTGTGTTCCAGGCCCGAAGGAGGAGGAAAACACATCGCTGCTTGAGGTATACGAAGTAATATTAATTAGGTTTAAATTAAAAAGACGAATGTTCATTATAATTAGAAAAGGAAGAACAAACACTATTAAGATAAATGGAAGTCAGAGATACATAATACTCCAATAAGTAAACAAACACCTAGAAACTTTACATTAGTTCAAGTCTTCCTCCTGTGGTTACAAAGAAACTAGAAGTGAGATCTAGCAGAAATTTCTGCACAATTCTACAAATGGACACAAAGTGTCTGAAGCCTAGAATTAGGTGAATAACATTCTAATATTGAGAGGGATTAAGCTTCCCACACAACCAGCTGGTGAGCTTACCATGGAATACTGGCAGATTTCAAGAATAAAATATTAAAAATTAGTTTGTGAGCACTTATAAAAGGTCATCATCAAAAGCCAGTGTAGAATCAAGCGAGGACAAGAATACTAAAATATTTCCACTTATCGTTTTGACAGTGTTGTTACTATTTTATTCCTAGCAAAGAATTTCACAAAATTTCATATTACCTTTGTGGTCAAACTAGAAAAACCTGGGGAAAATGATAAAAGGTAGTACACTCATAGTTCTAATATACCTGTTCAAAGAGCTCTGATTACTGGAGTTACCTTGTGCTGGGCCTGAAAGCTCTGTCCTTGGTTCTCTCCCACTTTCATTTTTATCCACTTGACTGAGGACCTACAAGAAATACCACCTTATTGCCTGGGCAGCAAAGTGGGGCATACTTCATATTCTGAATGGCAGAATCTAGAACCAAAAAATCCTAGACAGGCTACAGTAAGGCCAAAAGTAATAAAATAACATATATACAAAAATTGTGTAAGATCTTGAATCGACATTTAAAATAATCCACTGCACAAATGCTTAAGAGGATAGATTTTAACAGCACTGAATCAATGTAAGACCTTCAGGTGACTACCTAAAGCTCAAAATGAGTTAGCATCCTGCATACGATCTGGTTATCATCATTAATGCTGCTGCAGGTAGCATTAATAGAAGGGAGATAGAAACATTCCTATATTCTCTCTGATCAGAAAGCAGAACACAGGACAATGAATGTAGGCCCCATGGAGTACAGGTTTCAGATCCAGGGACATCTCTGATGAGAGGTTGTGAGGAAGCAAGTTTCCTGATGCTGGAAATTCTCAAAGTAGCTAGGACTGATCTGGTAAGTATGCTGTAAAGGATATCCTGCCTTGTGAATACTCAGAGGTTATGGATATCCATAACTTTCCTAGTGGAAGGTTGCACTAGGTAACCTTGAAGCTTCCTACTAGCTTCAAAACTGTTAGATGTTACTCTGGAAGCTTCTCAGCACCTTATCTTGTTATCCCCTGGGGCTATGTATAATATTATGCATCCCTGCTGCCAGGCCCATATGCTGCCTTCCATATAGACCCACTGGATCCTGGGAAAACAGGATGCTCCTGGACTTTGTGTTCACATAAGATTCCTGACGTTCCCTGCCTACTTGTTACTCCCCCACCTCCATGTAGATCTATGGTGGACTCCCCAAATTATGGTAAGAGATAATTGTTTGTTTTTTATTTTTCATGCTCAATTGTTATTTGTTTTCACTAAAATATTTTTTACCCCCCAACTCTACCTCGCCAGATGGACAATTTTAGTGTGATGCTGTCACTGCTAAATCTTCCTATTTCAAATGCTACAGTTATGTCTTTTATACATTGTCCCTGAAGCTCAGGGAACAGCAGCTCATAGCATCAACTGGTCAATACCTGCTTATCCCAACCCCTGCACAAAGTCTTCTACGCCACCATCATTTTTATTAAATTGTGATCTCTTCCCAAAGTTCCTCTTCATGTCCTCCTGAAGATGAAAGAGCAAAACAAGGGTCAAAGGAAAAAGAGAAGTTTGACCTGTAACAAAAACAAAACAACCCCCCCCCCCAAAGAACCCCACAAACAAACAAATAAACCCAAAAGCTGTTTTGGCCTAAAATTCTCTTAAAAACTGTCAAGATGCCTTAAACCGTAAGAGCCCAGTACCTTTTACCATGGTTAAATACCAGCCAAACAACACTGCAAATTGCCAGTATGTTGAAAACTCCTCTGATACGTTCAAAGTGGTCGATCGAATTTCACTTATGAAAATCATCTTGGCTTTTCTCTATAAGATGCTTAGGAAAGCATTTAAACCCCCTTCCAACAAGTGAGCTTTTTAAAGATGAAGACAAAGTACTTACTGAGAAAAGTGTATCAGGTACTGCCAAATCTCAGCCCCTAAGCCCGCACTAATTATAATCTCATTTAGAATTTTATTATTGATACACACTTAAATCTCAGGGACAAAACTGCAGTTAGTTTGCTTGTAACAGCCTTGTCTCAAAGATTAATGACTCAGAAGAGGTAACTGATGGGCCTCAGCTAAAATAAATTTAAAAATAACTATTCCATTATCTGAAAAAACAGACACCAGGGCAGTACATTTGTTTAGTCAATGAAGTTGGGAGCTCCAGGAGATGTATGTGAACATACAAGCCTGGAGAGGAAAATATCAGGTCCTCGTATTTATAAATTTACAAATTATAAAGAAACCTATTAAAAGAATTGAAAGTACTCTTCTGACACTCTAAAGATATTAATAAATGGCAGGGTTGTATCTCCATTAATGCTTCTGTTGGTTTTCTGGGTATTTCCCTTTTCTTTGCTTCTCACTAGAACGCAAGTGCCATTTTTCCTCCTTCAACCCTCAAAGAAGCTGAATTACTAAAACCTAGTTGACACAGTGTAAACAAAAACATGTCCACTTGCAGAACCACTTGTTCCCCAAAACGTGGCAAGACTCAGGCTAGAGAAAGAGGCTGACTTTCTCAGTGGGGTGACTGATGAAAAAGGAAGGTATGGAGAAGAGCAAAGTGGAGAAAAAGGAAGGCAATTCTGTCAAATGGACAGGAGACCAAAGAAGGGACACAGTGCTGTGCTGGCCCGAGTGTGAACATTCCTATAACCCGTGGGCCACCTGCCACTCCACAGCCCTAGACTTAAACCCCTGAACAGAGACTGGGAAGACTGTGTATCTTGTTATGAAGAGGAGGCAAAAAAGAAAACCTTGCGCACGCCTGAGGTGGAACTGAGCATAACATTTAGGATTTCCTTAGAAGCTGATACGGCAGCAGAAACACTAGCGCTGCCAGATGTATCATACCTGACTTTCTTGATTTACGAGTCAGAAGAGGGTCCCTTGGGTGGTTTACCAATAGAATGCATGAAGGAAAAGACTCTTGAGCATTTTGCCTGTCATAATGGCATAAACACTGATTCTCACCTCCCCAAGTCAAGACACATCACTCACCTGCAGCAGGCTCTGCTATTAAATCTGGAAGCACTAAAAGCGGAAGGAGCCCCAGTGAGGACCAGCGTGAATTCTGCAGTGCGCCAGCCAACCCTTCAGGAAGGAGGCAAAAGTACAGCCAAGGAACTGACCAAGGGAGGCAATTCAGGCAGACCAGGCTTCTGGAGGAACGTGATGAGGTCCATCAGTGGCCAATACATAGATCAGACCTCTACTAGAAGCTGTGATGGAAAGAGCGCTGGGTTCACGTGCTGCTTCCCTGCCTTGCAACGTGACTTTGGGAAGACAGCTTCAGCCTCCTGGGCCCCGATCACCATCTCCACAAAACAAAGTTAATATAATAACCACCATTTATTGCACCCTTAACTAAATGCTAGGCACTGTTCTAAGAACTTAATTTCACATTTTCTTTTATCCTTACAATAGTTCTATGAAGTAGGTACTATTATTATCTCATCTTAGATAAAAAGAAATTTAAAATTATTGACACAGAGGAGTACCTAGAGACTAGGCAGGAATGAAAGAATATGAACTCAACAGAAGCCCAGTCGCCAACACACATCCAGCTCACGCCAAGCTTCCCTTGTCAAATCATCAGCTGGCCCTTCTCCGTCTGATTCAATGAACTGCTGAGAGAATCAAAGACAAAATCTCTGTAAAATACATTATATTAGTTATTCCTGCAGTTCCACTTTTCTCACTGCTTGTGACTTATGCACCAATTAAAACTGTCCTGGGAGAATCTTTGATTCTACTCAAGTCAGAGTAAAGGACACACACATGCTTGGTGGCTTGTTCAAACACTAGTCACTCATAAAGGCTCATATGGGGAAGGCAATGCTCTAAGATTTATTCCGTAGAAAAGTATCAATTCTTATCCTAAAGTGGGGAAAAAAGAAAAAAAAAGGCCCGCTCAGCAGTCTGTCTGTAATAGCTATACTACAGTCCTTTGAGGCTGCTGGTCTGGGAACCAGACTCTGAGAACCACTGGTGTAGGGCGCAGCCTATTAAAACAAGTCAATCTTCATCTCAGGCTGCCTGCAGGTGTGCAAAAAAAAATTAAGGAATAGAAGTATTTGCTCCTTCTTAAACTGCTATTGTTTCAGCTTCCAATGCCAGTGGGCACCTCTCTTCAACAATCACTGAGTAATTAATCCTTTCCTCAGTACTGAGAAGTCAATAAACAAACATCAATTATGTGTCTGATCCAGGACAAGGACCTCTGAGGTGTAAAGAAGTTAACTCGTGACAGTCCTGCCCCAAAGAAATTGCCCAGCTGTTCAGGACAGTTTAGGAGGGAATTCTAGTTTGATGGGCCCAACCACTTGCATCTCATCCATTCGACCACTCCATCCATCGTGTAGTTTTGAGCAAAGTAAGATTCTGTGCTAAGTGCTGTCAAGGTGCACAAGGAAACACACAGATGGATGTTCTGGGTTTTCCCTCCTGTATACAGACTCCCTCCTCCCTTTAGCTGATGGGCCAGAGGAGGAGATTCATTCATTTGAATGCAGAGACTAAAAGTATAATTCGAGTGCCTGCAGGTACGGCCTGACCTGAACTGTTCACGTCTCAAAATGCCTGTCACTCGTTATGGAATAACATCTGCTGCTTTATTCATTTGTGTCTCCTGCTTGGGTGCTTGAGACATCTAAGTTTGTCGCATCTCCTTAGTTTTCTCTGTGTCCCCCGCTTTCGCGCTCCCTTCTGTGTACCAACCACACGGGCTTTTCTGATCCTCAGGCACACTCTTCCCTTAGCCTCCTCACCCAACTCCTACTCATCCTCAGTCTCCATGTGAATGCCTCTTCCCCAGTGGAGTCTTTCCTGATGCCTACTCCAGAATTTTCTTTTGGCTTACATCTATTTATCCTGCTAGACTTAAGCTCCCTGAGAGCAGGTGTTATCTGTCCAATCCACTAGAGCCCTGCCAGTACCTGACACCAGGCAGACACTGGTATGACCCTGGAGCTCACTCAGCTGCTTGGGGGATGAGCTGACTAAAGGAAGGGGTAGCACTGGAACTCATCTTTCCAAAGAAAATGGCTCTCTCCTCCCAGACAAAGGAAAAACACCCGCAGGCCCCGGGTCACTAGGTGGCAAGCTGCTGTATTTGCTATAATAAATCCTCCCCCAGTATAGTCTCTGTACTCTGCTAGCCCTGTCTCACCTCTCATGAGGACAATGGCAAGTGGGTAGGGGACAAAGGCTTCTCTTTTTTTTTTTTCTGTCCAAAGCTTGTAAGTTTCCCCAAGAAAGCCTATTCCTTAACCCACCATGTGTGATGTAAAAACTGTCCTGAGCCCAGTTGCAAGGCAGATGGAACTCTGGAAAAAAATGATGCAGGTACACTTAGCAACATTCACAAAAGGATATGCCGATCAAAAAAAGCATCATCAGAACTAATGAACTACTCTTTCCTCCATCATTTTGGATGAGTTAAGAATTCCCATGTATAAATCTGACACAGCTTTGTCCTTGGGAGAGTTGTGCAGCTTAAACTTTTTGATGGCCTTTAAAAATCTGTAGATGATAAGAATTGTGCAAATATGTTTCAACACAATAAAAAAAATCTGTAAAAAGCTGCACTGGTTTTAACATTTACAAAGAATACACCAGAGTATTAATAATTCTCTTGTCATTAATCATTGTCCAGAGTTAAATATCATTTTGTTAACCACTAAGTCTGTATTAAAATTACTCCAAAGAGTAAATATAAATTAGAAATATTTCTCCCCTGGACCACTTCTTTTTCTCTAAGCACAACTTTTATTTCACCTTCAGGTACATTTTTTCATTTGAAAAGATAACTATGCTTTCAAAGTGAACTGAATTACAAGCCTTTTTTTATGACTACATTTCAGTGAATGGGTAAAGAAAAAGCTATTTAATCTAACTTAAAGTTTCACTTTAGCACTCAGCTAAATAGAAGATTTCAAAGGAAATTCTGCTTAAAGATATGATAAAATACCATACGATCCTGGCTTCAAGAGAAATTCGATTTCAGTAAGTTGAGCAAATGAGCTTATTAGTCAAAGTGAACTTATAAGGTCTCTATAGGTTTCATAAACTGAAGCAAACTAGTTCACTTGAATTGCTATGCATCTCCCTAGTATTTCTTAATGAGAAACAATGTATTTGTAGAAATCATCATTCTTTCTCAGGGGATAATTTACCAGGCTCTCATTTCAACTTAAAATCTTGAATTCTACAGGACACATTCATACAAAATGTCAAAGTTCAGGAACACTTAGACACTAAAAGAAATGTTTTATAACAGTAAAGTTTTTAGAACATGTATAATTCCATTTATATTCTCAAGCTTTTCAATTCTATTTATCTTAAAATTAGTTTCATAAACTTATGATTATAATAAATTAGTTTCATAAACTGTTATGATTATAATTCAATATCATTACATAATATATTTGAGAAATGTCTGGTAACTCTCGTTATTAGGTAATTTAATGATTCAAATATCCTGTTATTATTTTGATGTTATTTGCACTTATTAAGTTACCTTTTAATGAAAACACAAACAAAAAACCTTTTCCAAAAAGTATCAGAAAGATTTTTAGTTTGAAGATGAGGAAAGCAAAGTATGGTTAAGCAAAAAGGTCTCTCCAACTGCACAGCTGAGTCTCTAACAAGATAAGTAATTCTCTGTATCAATTGTTATCACCCAGGAAAATACCCTACCAGGCAGAAAACTGCTGTTCATACTATCCAGAGTGAACTAAAGTAGAAATTAAAGAAAGCCAACTATGAAATCTATGTGAAAAATAAGAAATAAGCAGCTCCTAATCAACTGAGAAATGAGATTGATAAGCTCTTTATGTGCCCAGTTGAATATGGCATTGAAACACAAGGACCAAGCTTATCTCATGTTTGTTTTCTTCAAGTGGCTGCAAATAGGTAATGGCTACCAGCAGGATCTACCTTACAAGTACACAGTCTAGTTCCACAAGTAGATCACAATGGCACCAAATTCATACCTTTTCACAAGAAGGGAGATTTACTGTCAATATTAAATTGGCAGCAAATGAACAGGGAAGCGAGAGACTGAAAACAAAAAACTCATCACACAGATGCAAACTAACAACCCTCACACAGACATAGTCTCAAAAAGTGTTTCATGTTATCTTGTGCCGGTTATGGGTACCTGCAGCGACCGATGGACACTGAGTGGCAATCATCTCCTTGCCACCTCTGTGCTTGATCACATGTCACACCTTGCCCTTCACTTCAGCACCTCAGCTCTCGAAGACTCACAGTACACAAGGCCAGTTTCTCATGAGATGTTTCAGGATTGTGAGCTATTGATGTTACAGGTCATGCCAGTAATCCTGGACCAACACACAAGCTTCTCCCCAGTCAGAAAGAACATGCAAAAAATTCCTTATCAGACAGTTGGCAGGAGCGCAAGGGAAATTGGTTTTTATGTCATATTTGTTGGTAGAATATCCCTGGCTTCAAAGCAAAGTTTAGAGTAACAGTACACAGTTACTAAAGACTAATTAAGTTCCGAAGTTTATCACTGGCTAAACTCACATTGTATCTGTGATACAAAGCAGATATTTAAGAATGGTGAACCTATGACCCTGTACTTATGCTTGACTAACTAACTGGCAATTCTTTCCCTGAGTCAGCTAAGCCAGGTTTTGCTGTTCTAAGAGAAAAGTTAAATTCGAAGAGGGTAAAGCTTACAGGGAAAAATATCCCATTATTTAAAAAGGAAGGGAGGGAGGGAGGGAGGAAATCCTACCATCACCATTCTGCATGCTACTCAGGCACTGAAGAGGTTTACCCGATGAAATTACTTTTCACCATTGGTTTCAGGATACAAGACCATTAAAATTAGAAAACACTAAAAAAAATCCCATTATAGTTTCATGGAATCTGCCTGCTGTGGAAAAATATCAAAATGCAGTCTCACATAGGCTGATCATGTTAGAGTATAATATTTATTAAATTTCATCATTTATGATCACTCTCACAACCAAATTAACCCTAACACAACTTTCACATTTAGAAACACAGACAGCAAACTGATTTTTCAACTATTTTGCTTACATTACTTTTCAACTGTCATGCAGTGCTCATAATTAGGAGATACTACTATACATTAACACTCTCATATTATGCTTATTAAGAACCAAATTCAGAGGGTAGAAAAATGCCAACATAAATTCATTCTCCAAAACTGCCCACGAATGTATTGTCACTGTTCTTTCTAATCATATATTTATAGTACATTCTTCAGTAAAAGGTATAACTGTAGTCACATAACAATAGTTATGATGAGGCAATATCATTTCAAGAAAGAAATACAACAAATGAAACTAAAAATTGAAGAGAAGCAATCGGAGCATATAAAAATCATTTGAGAACACCACATAAACTCCAATGTTTTCCACTTTCCAGTTGGAAAGAACATGCACAAAGTTTTCTTAAGACAGTTGTCAGGAGTGCATGAAAAATTGGCTTTCATGTCATGTATGTTGAGAGAAGATCAATGTCATTGAGGAAAAGGGACTGTGTTCATTATCTTTTGGGTCTGTCTATATCATCTATAGCTGAGAGAAGTTTTTGTCTTGCTTTCTTATTGATATGGGATCCCAGGCAAACATTTACCAGATTGGTCAGCTGCTTCGTCGAATACTCCTGCTCAAAAAAAGAAGATTCAAATTTAGTACACTAAAACACATGTATGTGATCAATGCAAAAAACAGGCAGACAGATATTCAGGTCTCAGTGGATAGTTACTGAGCACTAGAAGTCAGTGTTAAAGCAATGGAAACTGTAGTCAAGACATGGAAGACACACTGTTTACAGAGCTGTTAATAGTGGGGAATAAGGATACCTATAGTACACACTTGAAACAGGAAGCACTAGAATGTTTTTTATACGGCACATAACATACCAGTTAAGATCCCATACTATGCTTCTTTCTATGACAGTCTTTGTTATTAGGTTATCAAAATACACTGACATTTCAAAATTTTAAGATGCCACTAAGTAAGCAGTTTCTAGCACTGTACCTTTTGCAAACATTTTAGGTAAAAGAAAGAAATCTCCAACCACAGAACAACTCTTCTGAGATATAACAAATGAATAAGGTAACAAAGGACAAAAAGTTACTGGTTTTTAAACCCTCGTATTATAATTGGTAGCTAGAAAGTACAATTAAGACTACCGTTGACCCTTGAACAATGCAGGGATGAAGGGTGCTGACCCTCCATGCAGTGGAAAACCTGCACATAATTATAGTTAGCCCTCCTCACCAAGGTTCCTCTATATTCGAGGATTCAACCAACTGAGGATGATCATGTAGTACTATAGTATTTACTATTGAAAAGATTTGCATATAAGTGAACCTGTACCGTTCAAATCCATGTTGTTCAAGGGTCAACTATATAAGTATTATTTTGCTGTACAAATCAATTTAGTTCCTGAATTTCAGATAAGTTGTTAGGATGAGCATGAATAGAGCTCATCAGAAAGTTTTATATCTTCATTTGGTTCTGGAGGATGAAGAGTAAGAGTTCAGCTCAGGAAAGAGTTGTGTACTAGCATCTAATAAGAAAAGAACATGTCTTCACTGGAGGTAACCAATAAAACAGTGCAATTTCAAAACATGAGAAAGAGTTCATCTTAAAAATTCAGCAAACTGCTCAGTTTGTGTATCTGATCTCTGAGAGCACCTGTAAACACCTCATAAATTCTCTCAAGCAATCACTCAACATTTAGAAAGTACCACCCAAGCACTGCACTAGACATTGTGGAAAGTTCTCTGAAAACAGGACAATCCGGGCTGCTGGGAAAATTTCACCGTATTACAAATATCAGTTAGTTAAAGCTTTTCCAAAATACGATTACTAAAAATTTTAGTCCACTATATTAAAAGAAGAAACCCTAAAATGGGCATCGTTCTTACATCAAATAATGGACCTCTACGAGCTGTGCTTTTTCTCTTCAGCTACTTGTCCTTTTACCCCAAATCCCTTCCTCAGTACCAACCCTAAAGTGTTTACAGCTTACTTTATTAAATGGATTCTAGCAACATCAGCAGTTCATCTGCATCTGGTTTAGCATTTTGGTTCTCAAATGACGGAGGTCAATGGGACAAAAAGTGGTGACATTTTTCTCAATTCTGGTGTATTGACTAAATCACTGAAAATAACATGTACATTTCTACTTTGCTCCCAAAGATCTGAAACTGCCCTACAGTGGGCACGTTTACACAAAGTTCAGGCTAATGGTCCAGACTAAAACTCATTTCATTTATCTACAGTGTTGAAACTAGAAAGGATGAGTCTGATAAAGTAAATATAAATAATTCCTTACTTCCTTACCCAGTCAAATGAAATAAAAATTTACTTAGCTTTTACCCATGATGTTTACAGTATTAATAAATGTGAACACTAGAGTTACTGATGGAATAAGATTTGGTGATAATTTTAACACTTCTCATATTTTCATTAAATCTGTCTTCACATACTGCCTATCTAGACAAATGATATATAATAACAACTATACCGAAAAGCTCCCTGTATTGAGCATTCTCTGGTGATATATGTTGAGTTGAACTGTGTCAAAAAAATTCAGCATCCACAATAACACTTGCTATAAGTAGTATTTTTCTCTACTTACCTATATATTCACACAAAAGAAAAATAATCTCACCTATACTTAAGGTAAAATCTAATGTAGGATGAGGTTAAATTTAGCTATTTAAATATTAATACACCAATCATCACTACTACATGTCAGCGTGTTCAGGCCATCACCCATTCATTGTTCAGGGCTACAAGAAGGTTTAAGTTACATAACAGACTTTAGCTTGTGAATCATTTCAATGTTGCTATATTCAATTTGTCCTGATGTTAACCAATTTCAGCCTTCTCCTACAACACAGCTGCAGGATAAACACAGCTAAAGTTCAGACTCTGGCTGTTTTTCCAGATAATTACTGCTACAGTTCACAAAGTCTCAAAAGGATTTGATCAGGCAAAGGACATTGCATAAACAGTGTGAATATGGTAAAGAACTGGCATAAGTAGTTCATGCTAAAAAAGCAAATGTTTCTATTTCACCCGTATGATTTTGAATTATATACTAGACAAGAACAGCACAATGGATAAGGAATAAAAACTTAATTAACTGTTTCCCAGCTCTCACCCTATGCTCTTTGATCCAGCGTTCCATGTCATTCTCAGTTAGATAGTAAGCTTTAATATAGGTTTCCACAAATTCTTTATCTGGAATTGGTCTAATATCTGTTAGTTTTTCAAGTTTCATTAAAAACTGCTGAAAATCCAATTGCATCAAGGCACGACCCTCATTACTACACTTCTTGACGTTGGCATATCTAAGACACACAAGAATTAAAACACATAAATGATGGGATGGTTAGAAAAAGAAACCTTTAGGTACTTAAACTTTTCTCTAATCCACATTTGGTGAGATTCTATGAGAAAAAAGAGCACATGCGCCTTGAGTCAGAAGGACTGGGTTGTGTTCCAGCCCTGTCACCAAGCAGTCAACTTACCTATCAGGGCCTCAGTTTCCTCATTTGCAAAGCAAAAAGATCAAATAACTTCTAAGGTTTCTTCCTGCTCTACAGACCATAGTTCTGCCTACTCAATTAACATAATCATCTGTAAGAATGTTAAACTGGTATTTAACTGGTATTCCAGTTAATCTGGCTGCCAAGAATTATTTATAAAACTAAGCTATGAATATTCCCAAGTAATCTTAGCTTCATAAAACTGTTCAATATTTTAACTACTCAATGCAAAGAAAACAAATGAAATAACTCTCCCGTAAACATTCAGCAAACCTAAGAAACATGTAAGCATATAAGCAAAAAAAGTACATACATATTTTTCATAAAAAAACACTTTATAGACTTATTCTGAGACCCCACACTACTAAAAAACTGTGTTCTAAGGTGGACTAGTAATAAGAATAAATATGTTAACCCTAACAGTACATTTTATTATTCATAAGTCAGTGTCTCATTCCTTCAAGCATACAAAATGTGGAGAATTCAACACTAGGAAATGAGGTACTTCCCCTAAGGAAATCTGCAAGAAAACTAGTTTATATTATTTAAAGTGACCAAGCTTTTTTTTTTTTTAAATAAGAAGTGTTTTATACACAAATATAACATTTGTTATTCACTTTTCTACTATTAAATAAATTTGTTAACAGTACAATCCAGTCATGATTGTTGACCGAGAGCCATTTTGGGATTTACAGCACTGCTGGTTTCAACCCTAACCCTAACCCTAACAGACTGGATGGTGTATTATACAAAATGCCAAGGCTGTTGTCAGCTTGTCACCATCACTTCCACTTTCAAACACATTCATTTTTATGACAAATAAGAAACGATGAGAAATCAGATAAATGATAGTGTGAAAATTCAACTGACGTGCAATTCTAGATCACTGTGAATGGTCTTTGAAATAGCAGTTTGCTTTCCAGGGATATTTTAAATGTATTACTGATTCTTATTTGTATTCTAGATGTTACAGGCAGAGTAAGCATGGTCTCTAAGTGGGAAAATTACTTTTGATCTGTAAACTCAACATATGAAAGATTGATACAGTTTACAATGATATAATAATGATATTAACAGTGATATAGTGGTTATGAGGACTGATTTTACCATTAGAAAATGAAGAGTTCATAAGCCTTCTCTGCATTTAAAAACTGTGTGAACTTGGACAAGTTACTTAACCTCTTTAGCCTTGAGTTTCTGAGGCTAGGTTATCTCTCTGTTGACAAAACAGCGAGAATACTACCACCAAAGACAGTTTATGTTAGGATTTGGTGATAGAATCCTGTGAAGGGCTTGTTTCAATAAATGACAAATAGCACTCAATGAATGCTATGTATAATCAACATTGTAATAATTGTATTAGGTAATAATAATTATTACTAGTTTAATTTTCAGATAACCATTAGATGCTGCATTCCTCACTCCTCTACTAGCTGATTCTAAGTCACCAGCAAGAAAAAAAAGTGACAACAGTGGCGTTTAAGGTCTCTTTTCTAATTACATTCCAAAGTTAAACCTGAATTACTATGAGACTGTCTGCTATTTATCACTATTTATCACTATCTCTACCTATTCTCTGCATCCATTAGTGATAACATATAATGTTATTCATATATTATGATTTATCACTGAAGAATCAGATAATGCTTTCATGAAAAACTTACCCTTCCACAATTGTTCTATTAGCCAGACGTATACAATGTTCCCAAAGTATATTAGACACGGGCAAGGGTATCCGAACTCTCTTAGAAACTTCATTTAACCTCGTGTTAAACTGCTCAAATTCCTAAGAAGACAAAAATCGTGGCCATATGTGAATCTAATTATAATGTTACAATGCTTTCCCATCTTAGAGGCAAAAAAAGATTTTAAAATGCTCAGAATGAAATCAAGTAAAACAAAGAGAGATAATGCCAAAGATAATTTGGACTTAGTGTAAAGTGTTTTTTTAAGTATATCAAATTGAATAAATCATGTTGTAATACAGAGTACACTACATTTCATCTCAAAGGAAATAAGTGTCATTAACTGATTAAACAATGTTCAAATGTTTCTACATCTCAAATTTTTGTATGACTGTCAGTATGGATTAAAAAGGCTTAATAACTAATATATCTTTAAAAATATCTTTAAGAAACCCATATTTTAAAAAAGTGTTTGAATGAGCTTTCACCTCAGAGTGAATTATTTGTAATTTGTAGCTGTACACCTTACAGAGCAATCTGATAAATTATTCTCTTTCCTAAACATTCTTTTAAAGTAAATAAATTATTACATACTGAATGATTCAAAAGTAATGTAATAGTTGTAAATTTTTAGCACCAAAAAACTCCATAATATACATTATCTCATTACGTATAGAAAAACTGAACATTTTTATTACTTATTAGTACCTTTTGTGATACCACTCTACTAAAAAATATACGTAACTAATTTAGACAATTTCAACAGCTACATGAAAGCAGCAGATGGTTCACCCTTCAGTAAATTTATTTCTGATTTCTTTCGACTATTATCATCTAAATATGTTCATTTACAAAAGTAAATGCTGTTGATCCTTTCTCGACAATACAGTTCAAATAATTTTAACAAGCCTTAAAATGATATATTTTTCTTTAGTTTCCTCAATAGAGAAACTACACAATGTGTACCAAGACTGACATGTATTCAAATAACATACAGGTGGAAAAAAATCTGATCATCACCAATCAAGCTACCACATGATCGTTGTGTTATCTCTGGCTGCTTCCTAAATCACAATTTTTTAATGATTTTTGACAGTTAACTGCTTTTAATCATTTATGAGAAAGAAGTAGGTCTTCAGTCCACTAAGCTTACTTTTGAAAATCAAAGTAAATAAGTAATTGCTCTTCCTCGTTTTCATTTCATGAATCTAGCAAAACAGTATTTGCTACTGTATTTATGCTTCACTACAGTAAACTCTGCTTTAGATTTCAAGAGTCATAATTCAATACTTTTCATTAATATTTTAAAGATAAATTTATAGGCTTACTATATGAAATGCCATTCTACTCACTGCTAAATCCAACGTTCAAGAATGCTTATTGTTAAATGAATAATAAAACTATTTCATTTTACTTATGATTCTTTTGGGACAGATTCTTTTGCAGACTGCTTTTACCTAAAGGTTTGGACTTGGAAAAGTAACAGAACAAAAGTTATCATAAAAGTTTATTTTCTTTTTTTAAATAAATTTATTTATTTATTTTTGGCTGCGTTGGGCCTTCTTTGCTACACACAGGCTTTCTCTAGTTGTGGCGAGCGGGGGCTACTCTTTGTTGTGGTGCGCGGGCTTCTCATTGCAGCGGTTTCTCTAGTTGCAGAGCACAGGCTCTAGGCGCACGGGCTTCAGTAGTTGTGGCATGTGGGCTCTAGAGCGCAGGCTCAGTAGTTGTGGCGCATGGGCTTAGCTGCTCCGCGGCATATGGGATCTTCCCGGACCAGGGCTCGAACCCATGTCCCCTGCATCGGCAAGCGGACTTTCAACCACTGCGCCACCAGGGAAGCCCTAATGTATCTCTTTATTGCTGTCCCTGCGCTGGCATATAAATTCCTTGATGGCACATAAGTTCCTTAACTCACAACTATATTGCCAGCACCTAGATCAGTACATGGCATATGTCAGGTGATTTATAAATATCTCTTGATGCATAAATGAAAAAAAATTACCACAATTCTTTCCAGAAAACTTGTAAATGTTAAGTCATTGAACACAAAGGTATTTGCATGACACATTGCAAAAGTAATGTGATTTCTGGAAAAAAAACTTAGAATAATCAGGGGTGTAGTCTCTTGCTAATGAATATACACAACTCTAGAAATATCTTCTAATTAAACAGAAATATCCTCTTGTCACTACAGTCATGGCCATTGAGGTTACATAATATGAAGCCAGCTAAGACACACTAATCAGACTCTAATTCAAAATGGGATATTACTGAGCAAAACCAAAAAATCTACAAAGTATTCTTGGGTCTAAAAGAACACAAAATTTGGAAGGAAATCCTAATCCAACTCAGGGACTTTAATATCACAAGAATGCTAGAATGTGGTACAAACTATCATCTCAGAATTTTGGAGCTATTGCAATTACAGGAATAATTCCCTTAGTAGAATTATCTTTAACAGAGATGTTTCCAAGAATACTTGCCTTTAACAGTGCATCTACATATATGTTGTGCTGTGACATAATTTCTTTTACATCCCATTTCACATTAGCCATTAGGAGCAGCATCTGTTCATAATCAATGGCTTTACCAGCTACAATCCAGTAAATTGGTTTGCGTAGTTCACTGGCTGTTGAGACGGTCTGAAATAAATTTCACAGAAATGAAACCAAATATTTTCTAAAAGTATAAAATTTCTAAAATATATTTTGTTCCTGTTTCTAGTACACATCATATCTGAAAATAAAACACTATACACCTGGAGATTTAAATTATGAAAATACTTTAACTTGTGGGCAAGGAAGGGTCTTACTCAAAACATAATTTTGAGATATTCAACAAACTTGAGGCCACTGACAATTCAACTAAAAAACTACAGATTTTTTCACTTCTCTCCATTTCCATTTCCACTTGCACCTCAAGATCCCATCATCTCTCACCCACATTAGTCTAAAAGTCTTCAAACCAGTCTCCTGCCTCTAGGTTTGCCATCTGAGGTCCATTCTTCACACTTCCCCCAAAGTGCTTTCTAAAACACACACCTCACCATGCTACTCACCACCTCTTTCAAATCTTCCAGTAGCTTCCCAGTGCCCTTGGAACCAAGTCCCGCTCCTGGCTGGGCGCACTGTATGTCATGTGCCTTCTGCTTAGTCACCCGGCCATCTTTCTCATCACTGGCCCTCCTCCCCGCTCTGAGAACTTGAATTTTCCGTAGCTGCTCACAGGCACCGTGCTCTCTCATCTGTAGGTCTTCATATAAGCCACTACCTTAGTCGAACTATACTCCTCTCACCCTCTTTCTCTCTGGTCCAGTTTAAACATCAGTTTCTCAAGACAGCCGTTCTAGATAACCTCCCCCAAACCATACCCCTTCTCCGCCTCCAGTCAAGGTTAAATACCCTGCCACTGTTTCTTTCCCTTAACTATACTTTATTGTAATATAGTTTTAATTGGCTCTTTCTCTTATTAGACTGAAAGTTATAAGAGGTACTCAATAAGTATTTATTTAATACAGGAATTCATGAATGAATAAACAAATATTCTAATCCACCTCTCCTGAGGTTGAGAGACTGACCACTAGTTTAAAAAAAAAACGAAACACCTAAATAACATGTGACAGTCCTATCCTGCTCACAGTTGAAATGATATATAAGACATGTCTGACCTGAGAATAAAACTGCTGAAGAAAGGGTTTTTTGACTGCAGGCATCACAGCATCCAGATGTGGCTGAAGGAACTCAAACTGTTCAGCCAAGAATACCCTGAAGGGAATAAATAATCCACCATGTAAACAAAACACAGGATTTAGAGCCTGTCAATACTTTTTGTGTAACTAATCTTTAAGATCTCTGAGCAAAAGTTTAACAATTAAAATTATTTTCCATTTTAAACAACTACCTTGCATTGCCACTTGACACACTCATTTACAATTCACACAAAAATTAATGCTGAGTTATCACTGAACGTGAGGTGATGTGAAAGAAGGATGACTTCAAAGGAGCTAATCTGGTTACCACAAGGTGTACAGTTATGCTGCTTTGCATGTAAGATATGAGCACAGATAACACAAAAGATTGAAGAAAGAATACAACGGTATTTTTAGAAGGATTTCCCATGTAATTACACACATCAGACCCATGAATTCACAGATTTAACACCTGACACTTTTTAGAAATAACCCAAACATTCATAACAGGAAATAAAATGGAACTTGGTTGAGACACAGACGTGAACTTCACATGCATACACGAGACATACACGTGCATGAATCGGAATCATTCAGCTGAAGACTGCTGGTAGTCACATTGTTTTTCACTACTCTTTGTTATATACAAAACCTCTTAAATTATACTGGACCATATTTTATAGAAGAAGTTATATGCTCTCACTTTATTAAAGAACTTGGGGATTTATAAAGGTCAGGATGCACTCCTGCTGATGTCAAGGATCGACTACATTTAACACTAAACTGACAATGTAACTACAGTTTCTCTAGAATTGTAATTCAATGGCAAACTATAAAGTACTATAATATAATATGCTTTTCTAAAGTCTTACTTAAACCAAGGATCATGCTGCTAAAGAATGAAACTTAAAAGATTACCCTCCTTCCATTTATACACCTGAAAATCAACCATGCCATTTTAGAAACTGATTCGTAATCTAGTTTAGGATATACTTCTCAGAAATATTGAGTAATTTAAGGAATATTTAGAAGTGGGAAATGCATACAGCTAGAATACAGTGCTTACTTTTATAATCTTTCTTAAATATTTAATGGCAAAGCAACTGTTTTTAACAACTTACAAGGATTCTGTGGCTACCACTCTTTCCGCCAACCCATACAATGTATCCCCAAATGTCAAAACCACTAGGTGACTGAGGTGAGGGCTCGGTACCTTCTCCTTTCTCTCTTCTGCTGCTGTGAGCGTGGCAGTAGGATCAGCTGAAACTTCCTGAAAATATAACATACATATACACACACAGCCTGAAATAGCAAATCTAATAGCAATAACCCATGTGATTTTACAAAACTGGAGCTATAATTAAAATGCTCTCAGGCATACATTAATTACACTTAGTTTCAGTTCTTTTTTTCCTCCTTTTACATTTTCTAACTACTAGAACTTTCCTTTTTATACTAAGTGAAAATGATCCAACTCCATATGCTATTATCTGTGCATGACCTAAAATTGGCCAACACAAGGAATCTTTATGAATTGACAAATATTTCACAGAGACAATAGTGAGATGCCCTTCAAGAACTTGTAAATGAGGAAGAACAGACTGCCTCTCCAGGACCAGGCTGGTAAAATCCAAAACTATGGTGTGATTAACCATTTCACACCTAAACCTTAATCAAGGTAACTTTGGTATAATCCCAAGAAGGCAGGACTAAAATGTTGTTCTAAACTGAAACAGAAGCAACTGTATTGTATATCTCTAGGGATAGATTACTGACCTGAAGGAAGATGGTAAATGGAAATAAAAGAAAGGGATGCCCAAAGAGCAGAGTGAGCTGAGCCTTATAAGATCCTCAAAGAAAACTACAGCACAAAAATTGAATACAAACAAATCTAAACGTGTACAAAATGTAAATCTGGATTACTTTTTAAATCAATTACATAATCACAAATCTCTAACATTTGCCTTAAGAATAAAAGAGACATCAAATGCATAGGACCCTGGGAGTATAACAGGTTTATAAATTTTGCAAAATGGAAATAATACATTATAAAACCTTTCAAGTTAGAAAATGGTTTTATTCTTGTTTAGTTCTTTTTTATATCCTATATTCTACTAAAGGTATTGTCTCTCTTCAATCTCTAATTACTCAATTAGCATTTAAAAGTTATTTTGGGAACAACTGTGCTTTCTCTAAGGAGAATCAGGATAAGGGAACTATGCAAGTTAATCAATGTCACAGCTCCACTATTTATTTCCTTCTACTAAAAAGGAAAATAATCACCCAACTACTGCCAAAAACAACAACAACACACAAATCACAAAATTACATATGGTTTGGTACCAACTGGGTGCCTGTGCTATTTAATTTAATTCTGGTGGCTATTTAATACTTTTATTATTATTATTTTTAAGATTTATTTATTTATTTGGCTGTGCCAGGTCTTAGTTGCAGCACACGGGATCTTTGTTGCAGCATGTGGGATCTAGTTCCCTGACCAGGGATTGAACCCAGGCCCTCTGCATTGGGAGCGTGGAATCTTAACCACTGGACCACCAAGGAAGTCCCTGAGGGGGCTATTTAATAACCATCTACCAGACTGTCCAAGTGAAGAACCTTAGAATCATTCTTGAACACCCCCTCTTCCTTTGCACCTCCCTCATGCCTAAACAGACACCTCTCTTGTTTGTTTCTTCCTCATGTCATTACTTCAGTAATACCTAGGTGATCTTTCTAAAATGGAGATGTGATCATACCACTCCGTAATTTAAAAGTCTCAACTGACGATCCCTTCCTTACAGAAAAAAAGCCTAAACTTGTTGCCACGATATTACTCCTTTACAAACAGCTACCTTGCCAGTCTCATTTCAAGATAATCTCTACACCCCTGAGGTCTAGTCACACTGGGCTGCTTACTACACCTGTCCTACTGACACTCCTGTCGTATCAGCTCTCTTCTCCTTGCCTGCCTGGCTCTTACCTCATTGTTTAAGTAGGAACGCATATTCACCTCCTTTCTATAACTTTCTCAGTCTCCCAAGAAAAATAACTATCTTACTTGTGTTAATATTGCCTATACATATACCTGTTATGTGGCATACTGCATACTTTATCAGTTGTTGTTTTCTAACTCTCCTACCTCATTGTGAGTTCTTGGTGGGTAGGGACCAATTTCACCCTCTTTGTACCTTAAGTCCTTGGCATGCCTGTTGACATTAGCAGGCCCTCTGTTAGTTTCATTGATGGAGGTGTTGATAAGAATCTTCTCTTCCTCTCCTATTATCCTCTTTCAAGCCCATTCCAACCAGGTTTTTGTCTGCTCCACTCCAAAGAAAGAGTAAGCAAGGTCCCCACCGGCCTCCTTATGGCCAAATCCAATAGCCAACTCTGAATATCCATCTCTGAACATTCCCCCTGATCTTCAAACACTGGGTTCAGTCCTGAGACTTCTCTGACTTACATTCTACTCCCTACATGATTTCATCCGGTCTCACAGTTTTAAATGCCATCCACATGCCAACAGCTCAAAATTTATATACTTGCCCTGACCCCTCTCTCACCTCTAGTGCATTTAACATATCTGAAACTGAACTCTTGATGTCCTCTTCAAGTGTGTCCTCCTAAAAGTCTTATCCATCCCCATTATGGCACCTCCATTCTCCAGAAGTCAGGGGCCATCCTTGATTCTTCTCAGTGTCACACTCCTCTTATAATCCATCAACAAATCTTAATGTGTCTACCTTCAAAACAGATCCATTTAGGGAAATACACTTGAAGAGAGCAAGAAAGTCCCAAACTGTCAAGCTGACATAAATAAATGGTATGTGCTTATTGCACACTTAAACGGAAAAGCTCCTAAACAGATCCATGTTTCAGCTTACACCAGTATAGTAAGGAAAGGACACACAACTCTCTGAAGACTTTAAAAAAATGAAACTTTAATCAATCTTTACTCTCACAGTGAAACTTATATTTTTAGCCTTTCCTGCCAGTAATGTACTAACTAACACAAAGAAAATTTTGTGGATCAATTTAAAATACATTTTTATTATCAAAGATTCAAAGTTGGCCACAGGTCTTAAACAGTTCAGCATCACCAGGTAGATAACTAAAAATTCACATTTCTGGTACCATTACCACCTACCCCAACTTCCTTTCCTGCTTATCCACTATTAGACAATTTTTCTTAGACTTTTATTTGATGTGTCAAACAAATTTTCTTAGTTTACGGTGAATTTAGATGATAAACAATTTCAGGTGGCATTTTAAAGAACATGATGATTCCATTTTGCCTTTTACAGCTTAAAGAGAAGCAAAACTCAGAAGCTATATATGGAGAAAATAAAATCACCAAAAAAGTGCTTACTAAAGTTTTAACTAACACATAGGAGAAATATAAGGAAAAATACTACCTCCATCCAGTGGTTCCAAATTAGGCTATAAATTATTTTAATAGCCAAAGAATGTATTGAATAGCAAGAAACCAATTAATGTTCTCTGCCAATGCAGATGCAAATTAATGAAGTGAAGAAAATTTATATACCAGCTTATGAAAACCTGAGATCAAGGTCTAGTAAATGACAAATATATTTTTTAAAATAATAAAACGATGCTTAGCAGTATGCGTAATAACACATAAAACACTGGAAATTTTCAGAAAAACTTCTACTGTATTGTTGTAGAGTCTTATCCATCAGAGGAGTGGGGACTGTGGATAGGCTCTGTCAAAGGTCAGTGCTCCTTACAAACTGACAGAGGAACAACGGCTCACACAGTCTTCTGATCCAAGGTACAGTCTTTGATTTAAGAGATGCTAAGAATAAGGTCTTAAAAAAAAGATATTTTTAAAAGACAAGGTGGCAAAGAAAAAACCAGGCACATCTATCAATTTATTGGGGAGGGGTGTGTAGCTGGTTTTAAAAAAACGCATTTCTAAAACTGACTATTACAGCAATTCAGGAAAAAACTTATCCAATGAACAAAGAACTGGTCTGACAGATGCTACAGATACACTGTTATCGTTAGATGGGTGACAGCTTGTCTTAAATAACAGCTAGTTTGGTCCCATTGTTTACTGGGTCATGCTATTTCATTACACACTGTATGGCAGCATTAAATCCACAGCTTAAGGGTCAGATCTGGAACTGTGGTTTGACAATCATAAGCTAGTAACTAGCAGAGCTGGCAGAGAAACGCTAGAGTGAATGATTCCAGTGGTATATTTCAGCCCACCTATCTTGAGGCATTCAGCCAGAAACAAGAAAAACTGAGGCTGTGGACTAAGATCTGGAAAACAAGATCTTCAGGTCAAGGTTATACTAAGTATCAAAGAAGGAGAAGCAAAATCAAAACAGATAACTGCCAATGGGACTGAAAGCCAATGATGGATTTTACACAACAAAGACCAAAAAAAAAAAAAGAAAGAAAAAAGAAAAAGAAATAGATGGCTGTGTCAAACAAGGAGCCTTGACTCTGAAAACAAAGATCAGGAGTAAGTGGACAAGAAAACAAGCCAGGTTAATCCAGGAGACACCAAACTCAAGGATTCGAGTTTATTCACTTACTCTATAAACATTTATTCAACAGATGCTATGTGCCAAGGTAAGTGCTAGGACTATGAACATATATTAAAAAAATATGTGCTGGGGCTTCCCTTGTGGCGCAGTGGTTGAGAGTCCGCCTGCCAATGCAGGGGACACGGGTTCGTGCCCCGGTCTGGGAAGATCCCACATGCCGCAGAGCGGCTGGGCCCGTGAGCCATGGACGCTGAGCCTGCGTGTCCGGAGCCTGTGCTCCGCAATGGGAGAGGACACAACAGTGAGAGGCCCGCGTACCATAAAAAAAAAAAAAAAAGTGCTGGGCCAAAAGACCTCCAAATTTTAAGGGGGATGGATGAGACGGATACAGGTTATTTCCTCTGTGTAAACAGTGCTCACCTGAAATATCTGCATACGCCTCTCTCACTTTATTCATATCTCTGCTTAAAGATCACTGTCCCATCACTCTGCTTCATCTTCTTCTTGGCACTGATCAGTATCTGACACTCTTATACATTTATCTGTCTCTCTGCCCCAATAAGATTCAAGTTCCAAGAAGACGGGAATTACCTCTTTTGTTCACTGATGACTTTCCAGGCCTACAATGCCTGGCATATAATAATTATTCCAAACAAGTATTTCTTAAAAGAATGATTACATTGCTTTATAAAAACTTCAATAACAGAAGTATGCTCATAATATAGAGCTTATGAGAAAAGAGGAAAGTGATTGCTTATTTGGGTAAGTGACAGAATAAAGGAAAATTCATAGATGCAGAGAAATGCACTGAATGACAAAAGTCTCTGGCTACAGTGACCAAGCATAAGAAAATTTTTTTTTTATTTTAACTGCTTATGTTGGCTTAAACACTATAGAGGATCAGCCCTGTTTTGCTACCTAACCCAGCTTTTTAAAACATGCATTTCATCACATGACACAGTTAAGAATCCAGACCCCCTACTGCATAGCTGACTAAACCTAAACTTTTCAAATGTTAAAGCCATTTAAAAAGTCATCCTAAACACTCTTTGCAACACAATTCTTTGGCATAAACTGGTGCCCCATCACAAAAATCTGCCAAAATTTGGGCCAGGCTCGCTCCCACCTCAAGGCCCTTGCTCAGCCTCTGAACCTTAAATTGAATGCTTTCTTTCTCCTCTTCCCCACTGCTCCCATGCCTACTCTTCAAAGTCTAGCATAAGTCTCACTTCCTCCTTCAGTCATTCTCTCACAGTAATTTTGAACATAAACCTTTCTTCTCTTTGAACTTGTACTGCATGTAGAGCCAATATCATATTCTTTTGTGTACACCAGCTTTCTCTCTCCATCAGGCTATAAGAAACCTCCATTTTACTTACTGCATGCCATTAATGTTCTAGGGACACAGGAACTCGATGTACATATAGAAATACACTTACATGTAGTTGATTAGATCGCCAATTTCTATTTTAAATAACCTAAAAGAATTGATTACTTACCAGATCAATGAGGCTTTCTTGTATTCTGTTTAGAGTTGTTCTTAGTCTACTACTGCTAAGACCTAGTCCCGTGGATTCCAACTGAAAAAGAAAACGAGAGGCATGTTAAACTGCTGTGGAGATAACCCTGCAAATGTTGTAACTTCAAATTAGTGAAAAGTAAGTATGTGGTGAGTTTTCACTCAGATACTTAGCATTCAGAGGGTTTCCAAATTGCATTTAAAAATACCAAAATATCAAAGACAGAAATCAAATCTTAACCCTCAAAGGAACAAGAGAGCTATTTACACATGTGCATTTACAGGTCACACTAACATCTATCAATCTAATGGATTTATCAGGAGAGAGTTCACCAAAATTTATTTCCCACAAGTTATTGTTTTTAATTGCAAAACTTAAGATTTTTAGATACTTAAAGAACCCAAGGATAAGAAGGGCCACACTGATACAGAAAAAACAAAACAGAGATGATACATACTTTCAATATCAAGAATAAGAGCATGGATAACACTACAGATCTAATGTTGAAACACCAGAAGGATAATAAGGGAATACTATGAATAATCTTATGCCAATAAATTTACCAAACCAGATGAAACAAATTCCTTGACAAGCTATTATAAAAATTGACCTAAGAAGAAACAGAAAACTTTAGCAGCTCTTATTAAATTTCATTTAATAAAAACCTTCAAAAAGTACTAGTCCTACATAGACCCTCAGAAAGTAGAAGAAAAGAGAATGTTTCCCAATTGTTTTATTGTTTTACTAATATTACTCTGATTCCTAAACCAAACAAAGATACCACAGAGGGCTTCCCTAGTGGCGCAGTGGTTGACGGTCCGCCTGCCGATGCAGGGGACGCGGGTTCGTGCCCCGGTCCAGGAAGATCCCACATGCCATGGAGCGGCTGGGCCCGTGAGACATGGCTGCTGAGCCTGCGTGTCCGGAGCCTGTGCTCCGCAACGGGAGAGGCCACAACAGTGAGAGGCCCGTGTACCACAAAAAAAAAAAAAAAAAAAAGAAAGAAAGATACCACAGAAAACGTAACTACAGACTCCTAAACTTTATGGACACAATTTTTTTAAATCCTTAAAATATTAGCAAACTGATTCATGACCAAGTGGTATTTGTCTTGGGAATGCAAGACTAGTTTAACAGCCAAAAATCCTACTTTGAAGTTAACCAGTGTATTTCACCATATTAATATATTTCTTTAGGAAAGAAAGTTATGATTGTTTAAATAGATTCAGAAAAAGGCATTTGACTAAATTTATCCTTTCATGGTAAAAGTTTAGAAAAATTCAGTAACAGAGGAGAGTTTCTTCAACATGACTACAGGCATCTATAAAATAGCTAGCATCATACTCAATGGTGAAAGGTTCAATGCTTCCTATCGAGGATAGATGAAAGTGGAGGGAACAAGATGAGGATGTCAACTCTCACCACTTTTTCTTGAGAGGTAAAACCTTTGATTTCAAATCATTTTTTTTATAACATCTCTATTGGAGTATAATTGCTTTACAATGGTGTGTTAGTTTCTGCTGCATAACAAAGTGAATCAGCTATACATATACATATATCCCCATATCTCCTCCCTCTGGCGTCTCCCTCCCACCCTCCCTATCCCACCCCTCTAGGTGGTCACAAAGTACTGAGCTGATCTCCCTGTGCTATGCGGCTGCTTCCCACTAGCTATCTATCTTACGTTTGGTAGTACATATAAGTCCATGCCACTCTCTCACTTTGTCCCAGCTTACCCTTCCCCGTCCCCGTGTCCTCAAGTCCATTCTCCATGTCTGCGTCTTTATTCCTGATCTGCCCCTAGGTTCTTCGGAACCTTTTTTTTTTTTTAGATTCCATATATATGTGTTAGCATACGGTATTTGTTTTTCGCTTTCTGACTTACTTCACTCCGTATGACAGACTCTAGGTCCATCCACCTCACTACAAATAACTCAATTTTGATTCTTTTTATGGCTGAGTAATATTCCATTGTATATATGTGCCACATCTTCTTTATCCATTCATCTGCTGATGGACACTTAGGTTGCTTCCATGTCCTGGCTATTGTAAACAGAGCTGCAATGAACATTATGGTACATGACTCTTTTTGAATTATAGTTTTCTCCGGGTATATGGTCAGTAGTGGGATTGCTGGGTCCTATGGTAGTTCTATTTTTAGTTTTTTAAGGAACCTCCATACTGTTCTCCATAGTGGCTGTATCAATTTACATTCCCACCAACAGTGCAATCACTAAATGATTAGTGATGTTGAGCACTCTTTCATGTATTTGTTGGCAACTCTCACCACTTTTACTTTACATTGTGCTGGAGGTCAATTTTTTTTTTGTAATTGACCTCCTTCTTTTGTGGTTTCTTCATTAACCCAATCTTTATTTAGATGTGTGTTGTTTAATCTCCAAACACTTAGGTTTTCCTATTTTATAGATATTGGTTTCCAATATAATTACATTGAAAATATATTCTGTATGATTTCAATGTTTTAAACTCATTACAACATGTTTAATGGCCCAGAATATATGGTCTCTCCTGATAAATGTACCATCTGCACTTGAATATATATCCTGCCATTGTTAGGTATGTTGTCCTACAAATATCAATTAAGTCAAAATGGTTGAAAGAGTTGTTCCAATCTTCTGTGTACTTGCTGATTTTCTATCTAACTTGTTCTATTAGTTACTCTAGTGTTAAAATCTGCAGCTGTCGTTGAATTTTTTCATTTCCTCTTGAATTCTGTCAATTATTGCTTCATCTATTTTGAAGCTCTGTTACTAGGCACATATGCATTTATGATCATTATGTCTTCCAAATGAATTGATCCTTACATCATTAGAAATCCCTCTATCTCCGGTAATACATTCTGTTTTCAAACTTATTTTATCTCATATCATAGCCACTGCAGCCACCTTATGCTTACTGTTTGCATGGCATATCTTTTCACTCCATTTGCTTTCAATCTATGTTTTTTGTTATTAAGCATGGGCTTTGTTTTTAATCCACTCTGACAATCTCTACCTTTTAATATGAGTATTTAGTCCAGGAACATTTACTGTGGCTGGGTTTACATCTACCATTACATGTTTTCTTTTTTGTTCCTTGGTTCCTCCTTTCCTGCTTTTTCTAATTATATGATTTTTTCTTTTATTAGAATCCTACTTTACTTTTCCTGTAGGCAAAAGTTAAAGTGCTTTGTATTATTTTTCATTATTCTTCTATGGATTATAATATACATTCTCGATATTTCACAGTCCATTTACTGTTCACAATGTACTGTTTTACATAATATATAGAAATCTTGCCATCTTATAGGTCCACATCCCTCCACATACCATGGTATAGTTGTTACACGTAATACATTTACATATATTATGAACTCCAGAAAAGAATGTTATACTTTCAGGTTTAAACAGCTATATGGTTTAAAAAGAAATTAAGTGGAAAAAGAAAACAACAACAACAATCTTTTGCATTTCCCCAAGTAGTTTCCATTACCAATGCTTTCATACTTTCTGAGGATTGATGTTTTCATCTGGTATCATTTTCCTTCACTCTGGAATACTTCCTTCAACATTTCTTGTATTACATGTCTGTTGGTGACAACTTCTCTTAGTGCTTTTTTTTCTTTTTATCTGAAAATGTTTTAATTTCATATTCATGCTTGAATAGTATTTTTGGTGGCTATAAAATTCTGGGCAGACATTTTTTCTTTTCTTTCGGTGTCTGAAAGGTGTTGTTTAACTCTCTTCTAGTCTCCACAGTTTCTCGTGAGAAGTCGGCTGTTAATCAGATCATTGGTCCTTTTTATGTCATAAGTCTATTAAAGTTTTCAAGAGACAATTTCCTCATGAGGTACCCCACTAGACTTTTCTTTGTGTTTATTCTGTTTGCTGTTCATTTAGCATCTTGTATCTGCAGTTTTTGGACAGTGTTTCTTCAAATATTTTTTCTACCTCATTCCCTCTCTCATCTCCACCTGGTATTCCAATTAAATGTATGTTTGACCATTTGATATAACTTAGCACATCCCTAAGGTTTTGATCATCTGTGTTTTTCAATCTTTTTTTCTCTATGTTCTTCATTTTGAATAATTTCTATTGATTTATTTTCAACTTCACAAATTCTTTCCTCTGTCATGTCCATTTGGCTAAGTACATTCAGTAATTTTTTTTAATTGCTGGAACTGAATTTTCAGTTCTAGGATTTCTCTTTGGTTTTCTTCCTACTGTTTCTACTAGAACTTCTTATTTCTCTACTGAGATGTTCATGCATTTAAAACATGTTTTGTTTTACTTTATTGAAGATAGTTAAAATGGTCCATTTAAAATCTTTATCCCTTAGTTCCAACATCTTGAGTTCAGACTATATTGATTTTCTTTTTACTGAAGGATGTATTCCTCTTTTTTGGCTCTATGTATTTAGGTAACATTGGATTGCATCATCCATTCGATTCTGGAGATTTCGGATTCTGTTATTTTTCTCCAATAAGTACTGTTTCCTTTGTTTTCAGTATGCAATTTTCTTGGCCAGGCTTGAACTATAAAACTATCTCTTGTGTAGCAGCTTCAGTCTCTATTCAGCTCTTTTTTCTTTGACTGGCTGCAGTCAGTCTGTTCCACACAAACGTGGTTCATCGGTTAGTCAGAGATGTGGGTAGACAGAAATTGGGGATCCCTCCTCTGACTCTTCCCCATCTGAACTTCTCCCTACTCTTTTCAGTGTTCCCAGTTTCCTGGCTTCACTTTTCTGATTCCCCAATCCATAAAGACTATAGGTTTCCTTATGCGTGTCTCCAGTTATGTGCCTCAGGGACTGCACTTAGTCCTGGGCTAAAGGCCACGGAGATGGAATTTTTTTTTTTGATTAATTAATTAATTTATTTATTTTTGGCTGTGTTGGGTCTTCATTGCTCTGCCCGGGCTTTCTCTAGTTCAGGCGAGCGGGGGCTATTCTTCGTTGCGGTGCACGGGCTTCTCATTGTGGTGGCTTCCCTTGTTGCAGAGCACAGGCTCTCAGAGCATGGGCTTCAGTAGTTGTGGCACAAGGGCTCAGTAGTTGTGGTGCATGGGCTTAGTTGCTCCACGGCACGTGGGATCTTCCCGGACCAGGGCTCGAACCTGTGGCCCCTGCATTGGCAGGCGGACTCTCAACCACTGCGCCACCAGGGAAGCCCAGAATTTCTTTTTATAGTTTCCCTTTCCCCAACCGCTAGCGTGAAATCCCACCAGAGTCTATATGCTTCTGTTCACTCTCCAGCATCTTCAAGAAGTTGCCTTTTGTTTTATAAAACATCCATGTTTTATCATTGTTTTCTGCAGGAAATATCATCTAATAAGGTCTCAGTCCCTCATACCCAGAAATGGAAGTTAATTCATTCTTAAAAGTTTAGATTTTGAATCAGACTCTCTACAAAAAAACAGTTCCATTCATGAAAGTTAACTTCAAATGAGGCTCACAAACCGTTGTCAAGTAATAACCCTCATAAGATTTACTTGGATAAGAAATAATTAGGATACAGGACTTCCCTGGTGGTGCAGTGGTTAAGAATCCGCCTGCCAACGCCGGGGACATGGGTTCAAGCCCTGGTCCGGAAAGATCCCACATGCCACAGAGCAACTAAGCCCGTGCGCCACAACTACTGAGCCTGCGCTCTAGAGCCCGTGAGCCACAACTACTGAGCCAGTGTGCCACAACTACTGAAGCCTGCACACCTAGAGCCCATACTCCACAACAAGAGAAGCCACTGCAAAGGAAGCCCGCTTGCCGCAACTACTGAGCCCATGCGCCGCAACTACGGAAAACCACGAGCTCTAGGGCCCGAGTGCCAAAACTACTGAGCCCACATGCTGCAACTACGGAAGTCCATGTGCCTAGAGCCCATGCTCCGCAACAAGAGAAGCCACCGCAATGAGAAGCCCGCGCACCGCAATGAAGACTAGCCCCTACTTGCCACAACTAGAGAAAGCCCGCGTGCAGCAACAAAGACCCAATGCAGCCAAATAAATAAAATTATTGAAAAAAGAAATAATTAGGATATCAATCCATATCTCCTAAGAATCTACTATGTGCTTACTACTGCATTAAAGTAAGCTACAGAATGGTCTTCACAAAAGAATGAACAGGAAGGACCAAAGAAAACATAACTCAGGAGTTGAACAACAGAAGGCTTGAGGCAAGGCAAGACAAAGCAATACTATGAGTACCATTATTATAATAGAATCAAATGGATTAGATATATACTACAACATGATGTAGTAGGCTATAACCAGTTCAGTGAAGAGTAGGAGCTTCAGGAGTAATTAGTATGAACAGAAAAAAATCCCTTAACCTAACGCATACACTGTGTCCCCCCTTCCAGACAATGACTTTCTAGAACCCCCAGGACACAACGAGATGCTTATTCTTCCATGAGCAGCAACCATTTAAATTCACTCATACAATTCTCTCTCTTCTGCGAAGGAAGCAGCAGTAGCCATGTTAAAAAGTGCAAGTAAGAGGTCGAGTAAATGCAGTATTCACTCATACAAACTCGCTCATATGCACATTTTGTTCTGGTTCATAGAATACACACTGTTTCTAATACAGCATATGGGTGAACATCCATATAGAAAGAAACCCTTATAATTAACAATATTGTCTGAATACAGTGAAATGGCTTTTACTGAGTCTTACAGGATTAAAAATGCTTTTAATATAAAATATCAGAGTAATGTTTTCTTTAAAACATAACAGATTTTAAATAAAATATGCAGCATACTTTACAGTGAGCACTTACCTGCACTTTGCTAACTTTCATCAGCTTCTAGTGAACCCCACTGTAAACAAATCTGTGCCAGTATCTAATCAGCTAGAAAGTCACATCCAAAAGCACTCAGTTCCAAAAGTGTCTGAAGGACTCTACTTGAACACATCTTATCAAAACTGTGGTTGAGAACTGTTTTAACTAATATGATAGTCACAAGTCATGTGTGGCTATTTATATTTCAAGATAAACTAACTAAAATCAAGTACAATTGAAAATTCAGTCCCCAATCATACCAGTCACGTTTCAAGTGCTCAAAAGCCACTTATGGCTTATGGCTACCATATTGGACAGTACAAACATAGAATATTTCCATTACTGCAAAACTTCTCTTAGACCGCACTGGTCTAGAGGCACAGTCCAAGAAGACACAGTAAAGCTCATGTAGAAGACTAAACGATCCTGACAATTGGCTAAAACTCCAGAATGTCTTTCTTCTTTAATATTTATTTATTGAGAGTGATGGATTAGTACATATTTTAAAGCAACATAAATTCTGCAGCAACTTAGTTTCTGATTATATTAGTATTCTTTCTAATTTTGCAGAGTTAAGAACATAGGAAATTCAGATCCCATATTAAAAGATCATGTCTTTGATATACTTGTAATCACAGCAAGACTATGAACATTTATATGATGAATGTAGTTATCCATTAAAATTCACAAGTTTTTAAAAAGGTACAAAATATAGTATGCGAAAAGTTAGTATTATGAGTATACTTTTATACGAAAAACTGTCAAACATGTAGGTGAACTACATAATAATTCCCAAGTATCAGATCAGTTACCTGCTTAATACTGTGCTGTTCTCCTTAGGAGTAGAAAAAGATAAACTCAACAAGAGCTTCGGAAACACAAAAAGGAGGTGCAGGAAAATTAATTCTGTGGCAGGTTCAGTTCAAAGATTTTCAATTATTTTAAATAAATATTTGCCGTTATCTTCTGAATGTAGTAGTGCCTGCTAAGGTTGTTAGCCAATATTTAAAATGTCTCATTTACTGTGTAATAATTACACACTGGGCCAGATTTAAACAAGGCAACCTGCATATTTTTCATCACCAAAATATGTCAAGGTTAGAAACTGATGCTGTACTTTTTCTGCCAAAAATTTGAATAACATACAATATGTTTATCATAACAAAGCTTAAAATTAATGTATTTTAAATAAGGTGATGGGGTACACAAAAAGCTAATATCAATAATATGTTGGATTTTTTATGGATAATTTTCAAAGTAATGTTATTTATGTATTTTATACAGAGAGAATGAATTTTACATTTACAAAAACAAATAAATTTTAAAAGAAACAGACTCCTCCCCCAAAAGGTTGACTTACTGAATCATTCCGACCAAAAAAGGTATATATTGCATACAGGTAATAATCAAATAGCTGAGACATGAAATGGATAACATCAAAAGCAATTGGTTTAAGAATGTTCATCATCTGCATATATTTACCTGAAAAGAAAAAAAATTAAATAGAAAATTAAAATCTGTTAGTCTATAATTATTAAGAAACCATAAAATTACTTTACCAAAATATTTTTTTAATGAAATATTACATTCCTCAGTCACACCAGCCACGCCTCAAGTACTCAACAGTCACTTGTAGCTAGTGGCTACTGTACTGGACAGCACTGATACGAACAGTTATACCATCTTGGAAAGTACTACTGGATGGCACTGATATAAAACAATACCTACGAAGATTTTTCATATCATTATATTTTACTGTTTGTCTTATATTTATGGAACTCTTAAACTAACTCTTCTACAATGACACTGTACAAACAACACAGTTCTTCATTTCTTGGAGATTCCATTTCAAACAATGTCTTCAAAAATGTTTAGGTGTAATAAAACAAAAGACAATGTACTTGAGGAAGAGTGGGGTCTTTTCATAAGCTTATACACACATAGCAAAAGTAAAAAAACAAGAAGAAAAAGGACACGTGGAAGACACTTCCCATTCCCCTGAATCCTAGCCCTGTGAAATCTAGTGTCAGAGGCTAAGAACATTTCTTTATCACTACATCACTCAAGAGCTCAATACTCGCAAAGTGCCAAGAACATATCTTCCTCATTCCTTCCTTTGGAAGATGCCAAAATTACACTCTTTTTCCTCTAAACATATAACACAGTTACAGAAAAAAATTTTAAAACCAAAATGCCTGCATTCATAAACTTGTTAATGTGTTTGAAGGGTGCATGGGAGATGGGCTGAATCAAATAATAAACAATAATGAGTCCCTAATTGTGTTTATTTTTTATAGGAAATAATAGGGAAAGAAGCATATCTATAAAAAAAATGCTCTTCTGCAGAAGATATTAAAACAGGCCATTTGTTTTATTTCCAAATGAGCAAATAATTCAGGTGCTGGCTCTACTTTATGTAACTGCTATAAATTTTAAATTGGTACTATTGAGGACACCAGGATTCAAGAGAAAACACATTAACTGCAGTAGGAAAAAATGACAAATTTACTCTAATGGAAATGTCTACTATCAAAACCATTTCTTTATTATCTAAGAACTCAGTCCATCCGTCTTAATTTACATGAGAAATGATTCTAAATAATAGATGGTCAGGAAGACATACACATCGTAAAGTAAAAACTATACAATTTAGATTCTGTTCTTATTCCTATTTACAAGTCTTTTGTTTCAGAATCATTCTTTGTAATTATTTCACATAACCAGACATTTAAAAAAATATCTCAAAAAAAAAATCTCAATTGAAAAAAATTTGATAGTATGCTCCTAGAACATTCTGGATCACTGCAGATATTTCATTGACTGCAAACATATAGCTATTTAAACTGTAACTATTTACACATTAAATAATGTGACACTGTAAAGGAAAAAAATGAAAAAATGTTATATTACTTTTATCCATAAAAGAAAATTTTAAACAGGTGAATAGTAGAATAAGGAAGGATGCAAACTTCGGGGTTGATACATATCCAGAATAAAAAGCTCCTCTCCATTCCTAATAAGATGAACCACTGTTCATATAATTCATCTTAAGAAAGGATATAAAAATGAATTCTTAATAGGTAAAAGCTGTTTTAAATGTGCATTCAGAAGGAAAAAAAAAACTAGATGGTCCCAAATGCTCTGAAAAAAATACATAATTATATTCATTCACTCATTCAATACATTCAACAAACACTTTTTGAAAGCTTACTATGTTCTTGGCATTGTGTTAAGACAAGGAACTACACAGAGTCTCTGCTCTCTCACAGAGCTCCTTCCATGACCTTAAATGGTCATACGTGGAAGGCAGCCATTGATAAGCAGGCTGCTAGTATATTCAAATATAGAAGAGTGAGAACTCTGTCTTTCCAGTTCAAGAGGGCAGAGTAGGCCTTTGGAGGCCTGAGGGAACTTATGCACCCCCTCAGACTTACTGAACTAAAAGAGAATTTTACAATGAATTAAAACATCTATGAAGAGAAGTGGGTGAGAAGGTAACAGCAGGTAGGTATGATCACCAGAAAATGAGAAATCTCAAAACATTTCTAGACTAGGGGTTGGCAAACCTTTCCTGTAAAGGACCAAAGACTAGATAGTTTAGGCTTTGTATATCATTCAGTCTCTGTGGCAGAGACTCATCTCTGCTGGTCTCTGTTTCAACTACTCAATTCTGCTGTCATAGCACAAAAGCAGCCACAGACAGTATGTGAACAAATGAGCATGGTTGTATTCCAATAAGACGTTATTTACAAAAACAGGCAGTCAGATTGATTTGGCCTGCAGGCTATAGTTTCCCAACCCCTGTACTACATGACAGACAGTAGATGGAAACAAGCTGATGGAAAAATGCAAAGAGAACCACAAAGAAGGTGGAAGCTGTCCGATAGGATGTGACTGCTTAGAAGCAGCAGCTACAGCAAGAGAACAGGAGCAAGAAATAGGGCTGAGAAAGGATGGATTAATTGAAGGTCTACATATGGGACAAACTACCTGTCCACATGCCCCCAGTTGCTGTTCCTCCCCAGCAGTTATTACTGTAGCCCCCCACCACCCCTTATTAGCAGTTTCAGTTACCCACGGTCAACCTCAGTCCAAGAATATTAAATAGAAAATTCCAGAAATAAACAATTCATAAGTTTTAAATCAAGTGTTGTTCTGAATAGCATGATGAAATCTCGTGCCATCTGGCGCCATCCCTTTGTCCCGCACATTCTGCCCATTAGTCACTTAGTAGCCATCTCAGTTATCAGATCAACTGTTGTGGTATCTCAGTGCTTGTGTTCAGGTAATCCTTATTTTATTTAATTATGGCCCCAGAACGCAAGAGTAGTGATGCTGGCAATTCAGGTATGCCAAAGAGAAGTTGTAAAGTGCTTCTTTCAAGTGAAAAGGTGAAAGCTCATGACTTAATAAAGAAAGAAAAAAAGTCGTATGGTGAGGTTGCTAAGATCTGTGGTAAGAATGAATCTTCTATCTGTGAAATTTGGAAGAAGGAAAAAGAAATTCATGCTAGTTCTGTTGTCACACCTCAGACTGCAAAAGATACAGCCACAGCGTTAAGTGCTTAGCTAAAATGGCAAAGGCATTAAATCTGTACAATAAGATATTGTGAGAGGGAGACTACATTTACATAACTTTATTATAGTATATTGTTATAATTTTTCTATTTTTATTATTAGTTTTTGTTGTTAATTTCTTCCTGTGCCTAATTTATAAATTAGACTTTATTATAGGTATGTATGTATAAGAAAAGACATAGTATATATAGGGTTTGCTACTATCTGTGGTTTCAGGCATCCACAGGGGACATCTTGGAACATATCCCCCACAAATAAGGGGGGACACTACTGTAGAGGCTGCCAGAATTTTCCCACAGACAAAAACAATAAAACCCCCTAGGATTCCTCTTCAAAAGAAATAAACAAGCCCCCCCCACCCCCCAAATTGAGCAAACTTAAGAAAATAAATTAGAAAAGCGAAGGTTTCTAGTGTGGATATTGGCACCACAGATTAAAATCTATCTCATTCTGGGAATTTAGGGATCTGTCCCCATAATGTAAAGGCTACCAATAAATCCACCCAGACCTGCCCTACTCTATACATAAGTTCCTAGTCAGCATTCATTCTAAGGAGAAAGAGCCAGCTCCAACACAATTCTAGTTACTCAGCAGAGAACACCCACTATGGCTATATAGGCCTTCTATTTTAGGGAAGAATAATCAAACATCACCAGGCCCATGAGGAAAATTCAGAGACTGAACGTAAAAAGAAAAGCTGGTCCCAGAGAAAATAAAATAATTGAAGGTAAGGAAGAGAAATCCAGTAATTATATAAAACCCTATAAAAGGTGAATATGGCGGGAAAAAACACAGATTATAAAGGGTTCTTAAAGATTTAAAGTCATTAAAAATGTGATTTTTTAAATAAAAAATTAAAGAAATGGGAAAAAGGAAGTCTCCCAGAAGGTACAGCAAAAAGAATATAGAAAAATATCAGAAAAATATTAGAAAAATATGACAGACATAAAGGGCCAACCTAAGAGACTAAACACTTGAGTAAGGGGAAATCAAAGAAAGAGATTAAAGAAAATGGGGATGTGGAAATCCTCAAAGAAACAGTAGTATCAGTCACAGCTGAGGAGCACATGAACTTTCAGATTGAAAGGGTCATGAACTACCCAACACACTTAATGAAAAAGAACTCACACATAGATACATCAATAGAGAATTTTGAAACATCAAGGGAAAAAACACTAAAAGGTTTCAGAGAGAGAGAGAGAGAGAGAGAGAGAGAGAGAGAGAGAGAAGAAATTCACATACAATAAAATGAATAGAACATTAGAAGTTTTAACTTTCTGAGGAAAAGTAATATTTAACGGCAATTCTATAGCCAACTAAACTGTCACTCCCTGAAAGAGCAGAATAAAGACATATTTAGACTGACAAGGATTCAAAACATTTCCTTCTTATCACCCTTTTCTGGGCAATTACAACTAGAAGAAAAACAAACAGAAACAAACCAAGAGATTGCCTTCACACTCCTGGTAGGGAGCAGTGGGTGGGTGGGAGACACCTGCTTTTCACCGCAAGCTCTTCTTTACTATTTAATGTGTTGCTGTGAGAGGTGCTACCTTGATAAAAAATAGAAGCATGGTTCTAAAGTTAGCCAGCCTAGTTGGAAAAATGTGGTCAGTGGCTCAAGATATGGTTCAGATGCATACCACCCTCTCTCTTCCTCTCCAGAGTTCCCTATAGAGGGCACAGAGAGAGCAGTGGACACAGCATGCTTTGGGAACACGGAGGAAGGTTACCTAATACATAGCCCAGATAACCACAAGAGATGTCTCTTCCCAAATTACAAACTGTGAGAAGTTCTCCTCCTGCCTCCAACCTGTATTATAACCTTGCTGAACTCTGTCCAGGGATTAATGCTACAGATGTCCTCCACTGGCTGTGAAGCATGAAAGTTAAGAATGTACTGGCTCTAAGATCAGACAACCTGGTTCTGCCACTTACCAGCTGTGTGACAGACATAAGGCAAGTTATTTATCTCTGAGCTTCAATTTAGTTTGTAAAAAGGGTACTATGAAGAATTCATGTGAAGTGTTTACATAGCATATAATAAAAGAGCAAGAAGTCTTAGCTACCTCTGCTATTATTTTAAAATAAATATACTTATGATGAATGCAAAAAGGGAGAAGTATATACAGGATGTTACGTGAAGGGAATCTAGCCTAATCTAGAGATGAGGAAAAGCTTCACAGGGGAAGCACTGTTTAAACTCTCATCCTTTGCAGCAACATGGATGGACCTAGAGATTATCATACTAAGCAAAGTCAGAGAAAGACAAATATCACACGATATCACTTATATGTGGAATCCAAAAAAATGATACAAATGAACTTATTTACAAAACAGAAATAGACTCACAGACATAGAAAACGAACTTATGGTTACCAAAAGCGGGGGAGGGATAATTAGGAATTTGGGGTTACAAACTACTATATATAAAATAAATAACAAGGACCTACTGTATAGCACAGGGAACTATATTCAATATCTTGTAATAACCTATAATGGAAAAGAATTTGAAAAAGAAATATATACATATATATGTATGTATATATGTGTGTGTGTATATATCTATATATAACTAAATCACTTTGCTTTACACCTGAAACATTGTAAATCAACTGTATTTCAATTAAAAAAAAACCCTCTCTCACCCTAAATCTAGACCATGAGTCCTTATACTCAAGGGAAAGAGACACAGAGGGACTGGCAAAGAAACCAAGCAAGTAGCAGCATGGATGGACAAGGACTACAACCAAGAGGAACAGGTCGGGGCCTGACTTACTAGCTCATCGTAGGAAATGCAGAGAGAGGAGTGTGATTACCACAGGAAAGGCGGCCCAGGGGAATTCAGTCAGTGAGCCACAACCCCTATGCAGAGGAGGGAACACAGGGTAAGAAGAAGTGCTGGAAGTGTGTGTGTGTACACACATGTGCATGGGTCGGGGGTGGGGGTGAGGGGCTCCTTCTGTTGTGGATTATTACAAGAGAGGAGCAAAAAGTGTTTCTCTGACACTCAGATTTTACAAATTAAGTTTTGTCAGTCCAGTGTATACTGAGCACCTACAAAAGCGAAAAGCGCTTGGCTGGGTGCTCTATATGCTGCGAAGATGACAAACTCTCTCCTCATGTAGGAGCTGACAATCTGATGGGGCAAAAGCAAGAACAGAATCTGAGCTGGAAGGACGTTCGTTATCCTTAATACGGTGCACTAAGTTGAGAGATCATCAACGGGTATAAAGAGCACATAAAGGCAAACTGGAAATGCTATAAATGAGGAAGGAGACTTGGAGGTCAGGAGTTTTGTTTATACCTCAGGGTATTTTAATTTTTAACCATTTTCATGCATTACTTTTTCAATTTAAAACACTCCATGATAAAATAAAAATATCAATGCCCCACCTAAAAGAATGTACCAATGAAGGAGATTTCTTCCCTCCTACTTCTGTGTTCATCATATACACTGCAACTCAGCCACAGTATGACTAAATATCCCTTATGTACATATTCTGGTTTAATGTTAAGTCCTGTGCAAGTGCTGGTGTGTATTTTTTCCAGCTGCTAAAGTAATAGTTTTGTTGTAAGGTCTGTAGGTTTTACAAACATGGGTTTCGGCAACCTATCTTCTGCCCCTCAGACCTATCACACCCGCTCAAGTGAGAGCTGCCTCCTTGGATACCAAGGCTACTTCAGTGATGAGACACATTCCCTAAAATTTCTCTGTCTCTGTCTGCAAGAAATCATCAGGCTAACAGGATTTTCTTTTTTCACAAGCAAGCATTCTGATTGGTCCTCTGCACTTGTGAAAAATGCCAAGCCTTCAGATTTAGGTACCACCTGGGGCTGGGAAGCCCCATTAACACTCTTTTGTTTAATATCTCCTAATTATGCCAAATAAATATCACTTAAAAACAACATTTTGAATATGCCTTTAATGTTCTAAAATGTGTCTCCCAACCACTGAGTAATTAGTTCCTTCATCTTCCCAGGCACCAAAAATTAATCTATCTTATTCACACAACTGTACTTCTGGCCTTGTAGGAAGAGACATTACTTTTGTCAGTTTATAGTCTTCAAGCACCTCTATGCAATAACAACCGTGGTTGGAATAGTGCATTTACTAGTTGGAGACCCCTTAGTGAGTGGTTCCCTTAAAGTTCTATTTTATGAATATGTACAATACGAAGATAAAGACATCCCAGGGAGAAAGTGGTAGGCATGAAAGTCTACTGGGGAATAATGGCAGCACCTACTCCCAGCCCTAAATGGAAAGACATGAAAGTTAAATTTTCATACTAGGCCTTGTTTCCTAATTGCAACTCTAGTAAAAGATCTAGTGGGAAGAAGACTGAAATGACAACGGTCAGATTCTCTTCCCTGAGTAAGGTTTTATTCAGGACTGCTCTGGCTTTATATGGCTGATTACCAAAGGCCCATAAGAATGCAGCTTTTCTGTTTCTGTAAGTCCACTGTTAGAAAACAGTGTCCACTGTGTGGGTCAGTAATCCTTATATAAGAATTCGTTGTTACTGTCTTCTGAACTTAGCACCAGCAGCACACTTCTGTCATTATAATACCCCTTCTTAGATAATGAGAATAGCACAAGGCATTGTTTCTTCATTTCCTTATGCCTATCAAGAAGTGAAGATTTGGATTTGTCTGCACTGAACTGAATAAAACATGACTTCCCCCTCCTCAATTTTGTTGTGGCTTTATATCTGATTTGAGTGAATGTATGTCTTTTACAGTAAAAAGCAATATGATGACCTCTAGTCCGTTTTGATCTAGGTAAGGAAAAAAAATTATACAACCACTTAAATGTGGCTGATTGTATAATTTTCCCCAATTATCTGCTCTTCCCCACCTCCACTCTTGTAAGAGGATTATGCATCCTTGTCCACTGCCCTGGACTGGTTGTGCCTTCCTGTGACAGAAGTACAAGTACACTTCTCTCTTCCAGTCAAGTCTGACTTGCTATGACCAGTGACATGTCAGGGTGGCACATCAGAGTGGCAGCTTTAAGAGTCATAACATGGTTCAGCTCTACTCTTCTCCCCAAATCCCAGATTGGTGCTACTTTTTCAGCCTGCATCTCAGAATGAAGACATACATGGGGCAGAACTAAGATGATCAGGAGTCAATATGCATCATGATAAACCTCTGGGTTGAAAGCCACTGATATGTTAGGGTGTTTTGTTACTTCAGCATAACCGAGCAAAAGCTGACTTCATTCAACTACATCTCAAGCATGTATCCAGACACCGAAAACTACAGTGAGTACCGAAGACTGAGGAGGATGACAAGGACTTTGGAATATCCATCGGTGAGGACCATATAAGGCAACTGAGCACACTGACCCTGAAGAATGGACTGGGGAAGGGGAAGTACAAGGAAAGGAAGGACAGTATACCTACCACCACATATCTGAAAAGTGACCACATGGAAAAGTAGGAGAAAAAAGTATAGACTTACTCTTTTTGTTTTTAAGGGCATAACTAAGACCAGAGGGTAGAATTAGAGACAGAGACAGAAATAGAGATTTTGGTTTACCATGAGGACAAGATTTCTACCAATTAAATCAGTCTAATAGCAGAATGAGTAGTCTTCCAAAGTAATATGCTTCCAGCAATTGTAAGACATAAAACAGAGGCTAGATGGCCACCACATATCAGATGCAGTAAAGAAAGAAATGCTCATTCTATGGTACATTATACCAGATGACCTCTTCAGAATTCTTCTAATTCTGATTCTGTAAATTCTAGAGACTAACTCATGATGCTAGGTTCAGTTAGCATTCTTGGATAAAGAAGGAAAGCTAATTCCCCAGCAATAATCAGCCAAACAATAGCTCTTTAGAATCTGTCATTTTTCTGTGTCATAAAAATACATAATTTTTCTTTTCTGCTCAGTTCATTATTATAATTTTCCACACTATTTTCCCTAAAAGAAAGTGGGACTTCTTTAAAAAGTCTTCTTTATCCTATTCATTAATGAAATTTAGAAATTATCTTCAGGAACACAGACTATTTTATCAGAGCTAAGAGTAATTAAACCAGGCAACAGGAAATTATCATCTCCATAAACAGAAGACAGAGATCTTTACAGAAAATCACTAAGATTCTTGACTGGTATAGATGACTTAATTAACATGAGAAGACATCTCTATAACTTATTTGTCAAATGTACAGACCTATTTGTGAAATACAAAGGTTGAGATAGCATATAAAATTTTGAAATACTGATATTAAAAAATCCATAACATCTTCAAACCTAAATATTTCATACGGCATTTCTTCATGCTATTTGCCTTCTACAAAATCATCAATAAAGGTCTTATCTGTAGTAAGAACATTTCCTATGGTGTGAACATTTAGCTTATAGAACTCTTGTGTCTGAAAATGCCAGAAAACCACTAATCACTCTGCCTATCTGACAAGAAGATTGCAAAGATCAATGAAACAATTAAGTACAAAATATTGTGCAAATATAAAACTGGTATTATCATCATCCTACATGTACCTCTAACTCACAGAGAATTTTTCCACTACATTTCTATTAATTGGAATATTTTAGGAAAAGTGGAAGATACAAATTTTAAGTAGTTAACTAAAAAAGAAAAACTGACATTAGTATTAGTATTATACTACTTGGAACAATTAAGATGAGAAGGCACTGACATATGACCATCTTAAATCATTCACTGTGGTGGGCCCTGGAGTACCCAATGAAAACCCATTTGGTAACAAATGTAGACTAATTTAACTGCTATAATAATGTTTTTTTTTTTTTAAGGTGTAGCTACTTACCAACAAGTCTTATTACATTCAGTGTTGTATTTGTTAAGATGGGTGCATTCACTTTATTTAGACTGTAATCTGATTTCTTCCTGCTTTTTAGAGTCTCTCGAGAAACGCTTAATATGAGAAAACAAAACAGATTTGCAATTAGGGTTGTCAAGTAGTAAATCAATAAGTAACTCAGCTTAGGATCTAATTTGCTAATTAGTTACTGAAAATCACCAATTAGTTACTGAAAATCTTACCACTTATTGGCTGGGGATATAGAGATTATCCTCCTGTCCTTACAGAGCTTACAGTCCAGAGGGGAAGAGAAATCAGTAAACAGAGAAATAAGGTACTATAATGTATTTCTTTGGTTCTCAGACATTAATTAACAACCATTAAAAGAAGCTATGTCACTATATTGTAGCAATGTTTTCTTAGGTCAGTCTCCCAAGGCAATAGAAATAAAAGCGAAAATAAACAGATGGTACCTAATCAAACTTATAAGCTTTTGCACAGTAAAGGAAACCATAAACAAAATGAAAAGACAACCTATAGAATGGGAGAAAATATTTGCAAATGATGTGACTGACAAGGGCTTAATTTCCAAAATATACAAACAGCTCATACAACTCAATAACAAAAAGACAACAACCCAATCAAAAAATGGGCAGAAGACCTAAATAGATACTTCTCCAAAGAAGACATACAGATGGCCAACAGGCACATGAAAAGATGCTCAGCATTGCTAATTATTAGAGAAATGCAAATCAAAACTACAATGAGGTATCAGCTCACACCAGTCAGAATGGCCATCATCAAAAGTCTATAAATAATAAATGCTGGAGAGGGTGTGGAGAAAAGGGAAGCCTCTTGCACTGTTGGTGGGAATGTAAATTGATACAGCCACTATGGAGAGCAGTATGGAGGGTCCTTAAAAAACTAAAACTAGAGTTACCACATGGTCCAGCAATCCCACTACTGGGCATATACCCGGAAAAGCCAAAAGCTCTAATTCAAAAAGATACATGCACCCCAAATGTTAACAGTGGCATTGTTTACAACAGCCAAGACATCGAAGCAACTTAAGTGTCCATCAACAGATGAGTAGATAAAGAAGATGTGGTGTATGTATACAATGGAATATTACTCAGCCATAAAAAAGAATGAAATAATGCCATTTGCAGCAACATGGATGGGCCTAGAGATTATCACACTAAGTGAATTAAGTCAGACAAAGACAAATATTATATGATATCACTTATATGTGGGATCTAAAAAATAGTACAAATGAACTTATTTACAAAACAGAAACAGACTTGCAGACATAGAAAACAAACTTATGGTTACCAAAGGAGAAGTAGCGGGGGATAAGCTGGGAGTGTGGGATTAACAGATGCATAAAAATAGATATAAAATAGATAAACAACAAGCATTTACTGTATAGCATGGGGGACTATATTCAATACCTTATAATAAACTATAATGGAAAAGAATTTTTAAAAAGAATATATATACACATATATGTATAAGCAAATCACTTTGCTGTACACTGAAAACTAACACAATATTGTAAATCAACTATACTTCAATAAAAAACAAATAAATAAAATAATAAACAAAAAAGAAGTTATGTCACTTAAAAAAATGTTCTAGGAAAATTATACATCAACTGTACCAAGCATCCTGATTTCAGACCTACAAATATGAAAAATACCTTCCTTAGAATCTGGATTAGGCATAAAGTATAATGGTAAAGTCTGGAGTTGGGGGGCAGCACTAGATTCAAAGAAAAAGTAGAAGTTATATGGTAAGTACAGGAAAAAAGGGGACAACATGTAATAAGATCGGAAGTAAGAGAACAGAGTACGCTTAAAGAAGCGCAAGGAGTTGACAGTGGTAGCCTGGAGAATGAGTGGGCAGAGGGAAATGTGATAAGAAAGGAGGTAAGTAAAGGCCAGATCACTGAAAGGAATTGAACCTATGATTATAACGAGTATGAACCATATCTTAAATGCAGTGGTGAGCCATTAAACATTTTAACCAGGAAAATAACATGATCAAATTTGTATATAAAAGAAAAATCTAAATTTGTATCCAAGAACAGATTAGAAAGGGTTAAGACTGGAAATGGGAAGCCACGGTAAGGAGGCTGATTCAATAATCTGGCCCAGAGATTTCTGCATGAACTAGGATGGTAGCAGTGAAATACAAGAAATTTTGATAAATTCAAGAGACACTTAGAAGTTGGAATTGATATAACAGTCGACTGGTTAACTGCAATCAGTAGTTTACATTGTGTATATTTCTTAGGGGTAGGTTAAAGACAGTTTAAGAGGCTGCATAACCCTACAAAGAATGCCAGGACATACACATATAGTGGCAGACATTTGTTCATTTCAACTTAATTAGACCTTTTCTTTTAGTAAAAACATACTCAAAACATCTAATGAATAAGTCCAACAAAATAGTTTTATTCAGTTCATAATGGATCATAGATGTAGATAATTAAATACCACATATTTGTGTAAACCAATGGAAACAAATTTCCCCAATTAAAATATCCCCAATTATATGAGTTGTTCACTTTTGAAGTGAGAGATTACATCAATCAGGGTGTCAAATCAAGTATTCACTAGGTACTTTGGGGGTAAAGGGTAGGGAAGGCTATACTTAAATCTATCATTAAAAATAAAGTATATTTGTGGTCACTCAATATCTGATACTCAGTCATGAAACTACCTCACTCACAAATCAGAATCAGGCCCAATTTAAAGAAGGTGACAAAAATTCTTATACAGTTATCACAGTGTTTGAAGAAGACAGTTTATCATAAAATAAAACTCAAGTACAAAAATAGGAACCTTAATAGAAGGCTCAAAATATCAATGACATTGGGAAGATTTTTCCGTATTTACTAGATTGAGGCAGCAAAGCCACATACAAAACAAATGACTATTTTCCTCCTTGAGAAAAAGGAAATCAATGTGAAACATAAATTGATCTATGTGAAGCATAAACCACCTCCAAAGGCGGCACTGATTCTATAAATCAAAAGTTTGTTTTTCTGCAAAAACCACTGATCTCTAGATTAAGAGCTCTTGGGTTATGCCCATTATCAAAAAAACTACATTTTTAGCCTTCCAGGAATCATTTTTAAAACACATTAATTTCTCAGGGTATGTGCCCAGTAGTGGGATTGCTGAGAGTCATGTACCACAATGTTCATTGCAGCTCTATTTACAATAGCCAGGACATGGAAGCAACCTAAGTGTCCATCAACAGATGAATGGATAAAGAAGATGTGGCACATATTATATACAATGGACTATTACTCAGCCATAAAAAGAAATGAAACTGAGGTATCTGTAGTGAGGTGGATGGACCTAGAGACTGTCATACAGATTGAAGTCAGAAAGAGAAAAATAAATACCGTATGCTAACACATATATATGGAACCAAAAAAAAAAAAAAAGGTTCTGAAGAACCTAGGGGCAAGACAGGAATAAAGATGCAGACGTAGAGAACAGACTTGAGGACACGGGGAGGGGGAAGGGTAAGCTGGGATGAAGTGAGAGAGTGGCATGGACATATATACACTACCAAATGTAAAACGGATAGCTAGTGGGAAGCAGCCACATAGCACAGGGAGATCAGCTTGGTGCTTTGTGACCACCTAGAGGGGTTGGATAGGGAGGGTGGGAGGGAAATAAATGCAAGAGGGAGGAGATATGGGGATATATGTATAGCTGATTCACTTATGTTATAAGGCAGAAACTAACACACCATTGTAAAGCAATTATACTCCAATAAAGATGTTTAAAAAAAAAAACAAACAGTAACTTCTGTCACATGACACTATAACCAAAAGAAAAGTTTAATGAGTTTTTTTCCTTAACCTTTCAAGTAAATCCTGTATGTTAAACGTGCAACATAAAATGAGAAATACCATAAATTCCAAGAATAAGTACCTTTTCACAGGAGCATCGCCTGTCTGCTCATCAACATAATCTTGTTTTAGTTCCTCAGGAACATCACTGTCACTGTCATACTCCTGATAGGCACTTTTTTCTTGTTCATCAGATTCATACTGAAAAGAACACAGTATATTATTCAACAATGGGCACGAAGAACCAACCTTTCTTGGAGTCTTTCAACACAGTAAAAAAGTATCCAATTTTATAAGAAGTACATTACGGATGAAAGTTCTTAATAACTGAGCTTTAATTTTGCCATCAAGAAATCATATTAACTTTCCATTTTCTTCTTTATCATCCTACCTTAACCAGCTCAAAAGAAAATACAAACATTATATTTCAAATGCTTATAAATGCCCAAAAGAATCTCCATATAAACAAATGAAAACAAACACATACCCTGCTAGACCTTAGAACAGGAAAAGAGTGTTTATTTGATTAAAAAAACTCTTCCTTCAAATGGTTTCATCCTATTTATTTCCATTTTGCTAGTTCATTATAAAAAGCTTGAGAATACAATTCTGGTACGCTGGAAGTATTAAGTCAGCTTAATTAAACACAACACACATGCTAATATTCTATCTAATTCATTATGATGAGATTTAATTCCAAGGGCAACTTAGAAAATTAGGCTTAGCACCTATGGACTACTGAGAGCAAGGACAAAAATGGTGGGCTTGCTCTTGAGAGGAACAGTGCCTTTTCATCATCTCTTTGGCACCATGGCCCAGTGCCGGCAAGGGAGAAGACAGTGGAGTCCATGCACAACAAAGGAAGCAGTGGCAGTACCACCATCATCATTGCTGATTAGTATTATAAACTAATATGATTAAATAATGGCTAACATTTATTGAGTTTCAACCAAGTACTGGGCTAAGTGCTTCCATAAATTGTCTCACTGAATCTTCAAAACAATTCTATGAGGAAGTTTTGTCCCCATATGCCAGTTGAGGAGACCAGTATAATGACAATAAGGGAAGAAGTCAGTCCCCTAATTCAACAACTATTTTTTAAGAGTCTAAAGCATTACGACAGGCTGTTTTAAGATGTGGACCCTGACCCTCAGGACTTATGCTGTACCTGTGAAGATTAGATCACACATTAATAACTACAAACAAACATTAGAGACATTCTCCCTCACTTGTACACAATGTGATCCTGGTGGCATTCAGAAAGGTGTTCTACACAAACTAGGGTCAGTTCCACAGTACAACAGATCCTCATTTCCAAGGATTCTTTATTTGCAAATTTCCCTACTCGATACAATTTGTAATCCCAACATCAATACTTCATGACACTCCTTGGTCATTCACGGATATGTGCCATGTGGAGTGGCAAACACTTTTGAGTCACCCTACATACATGTTCCCAGCTAAGAGCAAGCAAGGCGACAGTCTACCTTCTTATTTCAGCTCTCCTGCTGTAAGCAAGTGCCCTTTTCAAAGTCTATTTAGTGTCACATTCTTAAAATTTTTGTACATTTTGCTGGTGATTTCACTGTTCAGAATGCCCCCCAATCATAGTACTAAAGTGCTGTCTAGTGTTCCCAAGTGCGAGAAGACTGTAATATGCCTTAAGGTAAAAATACGTATGTTAGATAAGCTTCACTCAGGCATGAGTTACAGTGCTGTTGGTCATGTGTTCAAAGTTAACGAATCAGCACTATATTAAATTAGGTGTCTTTAAGGAAAAACACACATAAAACAAGGTTGTGTATGGACCAGTTGGTGAAAATGTTGTGACCAGAGGCTTGCAGATACTTAATCCCATATTTTGCTTAAGAACAACGGTTCTGTATTTGTTAATTCAGAGTTCGTGCTTACTTTATTGAACACAACTGCCAGAAATAATGAGAATCAAATGCTATGCGAGATTTAAATTAACAAATCACCAGTGCAGAGGGATATATTATTTCAAAAATATTGGAATGACTTAATTCTTTTCAGTTTAGTCTACTTTATAGAGGCAAAATGTCACAAAGAATCACTAAATTATAATTTTAAATATGGTTCTCTATGGAATAACTTCTACTTCATGATAAAACATGACAGTGGTATATTTTCATGACAATATTTTTAAAATTATATCTTCACTTAATAACAAAAACAAACCAAAAATATGGAGACAAATTCAACAGATTTTTGTCAAACCCAAACAGTTTTCACTTCAACTTCATCAAATCTAAAATAAAAATTATACCTAGTCCCTCTGGAAATTAAATACTGTAAAAACGCCCTACAGGTAACTGTGAAGTAAGTATTTCCTCATTGTAAATATGGGAAAACTGAGGGTCACAAAATCACAATAACTTGCCAAGATCCACACAGCTAATCAATAATAAAGGTCATATTCATTCATCTGCCTGCAAACCTTTCCATTAACTCACACTACTTCTAGTTTATACTGTTTTTTGAGCTGCTCAGAGTGCTGTTAAAACATTGTATTCCTAAATCCTCAAAATATCCCTGCCAGGTAATTAAACAAGACATTACCCTGTTTCAGTTTAAGGGGACATGGAACAAAATGACTTCCTTAGTTACCCAACAAGTGGCGTTGAGAAAAAAGTGCAGATGATCTATTCCTTCATACATCTGTCTATCCAATAAATCATGTAATTATGCAGTGAATAAACTATGCTCCTACTCAATTAGTAACCTGGTAGGAACATAAAGTAATCTAATAACAACATAAAATAAACATAAAGGCAAAACTTATCATTCAAAAGGACAATGTCAACAAAGCATACTGGAAAGCCATTCATTACCTGTACAAGTAGTATTACAGGTGTCTAAGTATATAGGTAGGAAGGTGGGTGGTAAATGTATGAATAAATCTAGTCAATTACCTTGCTCATTGGGTACAACACGCTCAATAAGAAAATCCCACTAACGTTCCACAGTATGTTTTAAAAGCACCACATACCCCATTAGAAGCCAGGACGTCTTCTGTTTCTTCATCTTTGTGGTCAGCCTGAATTTCAAATGGATTCCCACCACTACAGTACTGCTCAAACAAGGTTACCATTTTTGAGGAAGTTGAGGATGGCTGCTTATTGGGTGAAACTGATGGGGAACGTGACTGTTCCATGAATTTAAATTCCTAGATGTTTAAAAAAAAAAAAAAAGGAGCCAGATCCCTTTTAGCCACAACAATAAAATTCAAGTACATAAACATATTCCATCAATGCAGATGTAGTTAGTATAGAAAACAATCCTATTCTTTAGGTTATTCTTTTTTTTTTAGGTTATTCATTTTTAAATCTTGCAAGTTATCTGAAAGCACAAACTTGGACATACATGTTCAAAGGTTTTCCTAAAGACAACTCAGTCGCTGATGTCACTTAAAACAGTGTTATCTGCATCAAGCTGCTTTTGGCTTACTTTATGGAACTCCACAGAAAATTTTTTTAAATAACTTCAATTTGAATGATAATTCTAAAAATTTTTACACAACAGCAAAAGTCCTAGTAGAGTACAGTTTTAATAAAGTCATTCATAAAAACTAATTGTTGTTAAGTCAAATAGTTTGCACCATTTGAGATACTCTATGTGAATACATTGAAATCCAAGCATAAAAGATATACCTTTCTTTGTTATATTGATGTCTATAAACTTTCATTTATTTTTCTTCATATACCAAGAAGCTGACAACAAAAATACATGCTGAGGTCAGATGATACATCTTCTAGTCCTAGCTCGACTTTAATCCATTATATTCCATTAACTTCCTACATAATATTGGGAATGTCCCCTGATTCCCTATGCCTCCATTTCCTCATCTGTAAAATGAAAGGGTCGATCTAGATCAAAGAATCACAAATACCAAAACTAGAGAGTTATAGCACCCAGTCCAAATCACACACTTCTCAGATGAGGAAACTGAGGCAGTCCAGAGGGATTCAGGTCCAAGTTCAAGTTTATACAGCTAATTAGAAGAAGAGATGGAATAATGGCTAAAGTTCTTTTGAATTACAAAACTCTTGATTTAATGATTTTTAACAAAAATTTAGTACACATTTTTCTTATACTTTTTAATCATTTTAATATTATTCCCCAATTTAAAATTTTTCATATTCAGAGATAATCCTCTTTAAAATTACATTGGTTTACTAAGTTTCAAATGATGTGTTTAGTTGCTTTTTAAATTGCAGCTACACATTAAATCAGATCCACAATAATGCTTAAAAATCAGGCCATTACGGGCTTCCCTGGTGGCGCAGTGGTTGAGAGTCCGCCTGCTGATGCAGGGGACACGGGTTTGTGCCCCGGTCCGGGAAGATCCCACATGCCGTGGAGCGGCTGGGCCCGTGAGCCATGGCCGCTGAGCCTGCGCGTCCGGAGCCTGTGCTCCGCGACGGTAGAGGCCACAAGAGTGAGAGGCCCATGTATCGCCAAAAAAAAAAAAAAAATCAGGCCATTATTTTAAAAATTCTAAACAAGGGGTGACTATAAATTAATAGGACAAAAAATTTTTAAAACAAAATCTACAGGAATACATGTGTCAAATGAACACTATCTCAGCTGTAAATAGCTTTCAATGTAATTACTTTTTTCCCCCATTGTGGTTACAACATGAGATCTACCATTAAAAAAACTTTAAGTGCACAGTATAGTATTGTTAACTAAAGGCAAAATGTTGTATCATAGATCTCTAGAACTTACTCATCTTAAATAACTGAAACTTCAAGGTAACCACTTTAAAGGATATAATGCTCACTTGGATGGAAATGTTTCAACGTACCTTGTAAAAAAGTTGTTTTCTAATTACAGCAAGTTTATATACACATGTACCCCACACACACACACAAATTGATGGTTAACTACAAATTCAAATAAAAGTATTTAAATAGAGATTCTAAAATCAATGCTGGAATTCTAAATAATGTTAAGGAATCATCTTAATTTAATAACTCTAAATAATGTTAAAATTAATGTTAACTTGATTGTCTTTAAAGCATTTATTAATCAACATGTTTCAGTGTATTTAATATTTCCACATTAGGAAAGCAATATGATAAACCTGGATGAGAAGTAAGCTATTATACAATATGAGCATAAACACTGTCCCTTTAAAAAAACTTTTAATCATGTATTCTTTACATTTATCCAGGAATAAGAAAATTCTTTCTAGAAAGCCATTTCTTCTAAAGGCAAAAACTACACACTCGACTTTCTAAACAGGGATCTAAATTTATATACTGTATTCTGATATTTGATATTTGTCAGATAGGACATGGTCTACCACACAAGAAATATTTATCTATAATATGTTTCAACCAAGAGAAAAAAAAATAAGGATATTTTCACATATTACATTATAGGATTCAAGGAATCAATTAACTAACAAAACTTAGTTATGTTTTTTTTTATAAGTGCCTCTTTTATCTCTGAGGCATTTTCTCATTACAGACAAATTTATGAGTTGCAGCATAAATTCAGAACCTATTAGACCCTTTAAGAAATGACAAATATTCTGCAAATATAAGCATTTTCATTAAAGACCATCAGAATATAACTGATTTTTCTGCAAAATTTAAATGAAGCAGTAGACCCTCTTCTGAAATCTAAAGAAAACAAATTATTTTAATTGTGACTCTTTTCAGGCAAAGGAGTTTTACTCAAGTGTATAAAATGAATTTGTAAAAAGAGACAGATTTTGACATCCATTAAAGTATCACCTTGTAAAAGAGGCTTATTATTAATCACTTTTAAGGAAAAAAGGAAAGGCACTATTTCTTAATTATTTTATAAATGTTTCCATATATATGGTTTGCTTTTAAAGATGACTACATAAAAGACTGATTTATTTGCTCTTAAACTTACGTGAAGCTGCAAGATGCTGAAATTTGACTTAACAGGACAAAGTTCCCAGGTCTCATTTTCTAGAAACATTCTCAGTTCATCAAGCCGTGTTCTTAGAAAAAGAAAATGAATACTCCAAAAAATAAGAAAAGTACACTGCACACAAGAATATAACAAAAACTATTATAGAGTTATCATCATGATCATAATCAACTTTGAAAACCCATTCAGACCAACACAGTAAACACTTTTACATACTTGTTAATATCTTATCATCTGTAAGAGAAAACCCACAAATATTTACTAAACTCAGAATATTTTTACTATATTGCAAAAATAATGAATGCATAGGAAATGATATTTTTCTTAAGGGACTAAACTAAAAGCTACTCACCAACTCATGTACTTAAGACATCCTTAGCTATTAGTGCCAAAAAAACCAAGAAATAATTTATAGGGTTTATAAAACCACAAATGCTAATACATGTTTTATGCTAAAAAGCATAGATCTTAATCATTCTTACTAAGCCAAAAGATCAAGTTGATTATCACTATCTAAATATATTTTAGCTCAGGGCCTATCTATCTCCACACAGCATTTACCAATTAAATTAGCAAGTATAGCACTTAAATTAGCAAGTAGTCACATGTCATACTGATTTCTTCTTTCTTTAATGCTATTACTCTTACTGTCTCTCCTGAGTAATCAGTACATTATAGGAGCAATTCCAGAAAAACAAATACTTCCTTCCTGTTAACCCAGAAAACAAAGGGCCAGGGTCTGCCCTATTCTTCCTTCTTCCTGCAACAAGCCTCATTGTTGTTTCCAAAATCAAGCTAAAAACAAAATCTAGATTTTTTCAAATCCACAGGTTCTAAAGTAAAGAGGGAATAAACAGTAAAATCTGTGAAAAGCAGAAATTGCTCCAAATATTAGAGTTAACAGACAAGGACTTTAAGATAACTACTATAAATAAGTTAAATAAAATAGAGAAAAAGATGCACAAAATGGACAGAAATGAAAATTTTAAAGCATTGTAATAATAAAAACAAAAAAGAATCAAACAAATGTTCTATAACCAAAAAAATACAATGCCTCAAATTAAAAACTGATTAAGTCAAACAGCAGAAGACAGGAATAATGAACTCGAAGACAGTGCAACAGAAAATATCCAAACTGAAGCACAAATGGAAAAAGAAAAATGGAAGAAAGAGAAAAGATCGTAAGAGATATGTGAGACACATTCAAAACATCTAGTATGCATGCAACTGTATGGAGAGGAGAGACAGAGAGAGAAAGAGCAAAAGCAATATTTGAAGATGTAGGTAATGACTGAGAATTTGGCAAAAGTGATTGTCTCCATACCTACCACCATGTACAAAAATTAACTAAAATGAATCACAGATCTAATGTAAGAACTAAAACTATAAAGTTTACAACTCTTAGAATTCTACAATAAAAAGATAAACAACCCAATTTTTAAATGGGCAAAGGCTCTGAACAGACATTTTTGCAAAGAAGATATGTAAATGATCAGTAAGCACATAAAAAGATGCTGAACATCATCACTCATCAGGGAAATACAAATCCAAACCATAATGAGGTACCACTTCACAACCACCAGGATAGCTATAATCAAAGAGACAGTAACAGGTACGAGCAAGGATTTGGAGAAATTAGAACTCTTATATAGTGCTGGTGGAAACATAAAATGGTGCAGCCCCTTTGGGAAACTTTGGTAGTTCCTCAAAATATTAAACATAGAATTACCGTATTACCCACCAATTTCACTCTGTATTGGTTTCCTGTGGCAGCTATAACAAATTAACAAAAACTGGGTGACTTGTAACAACAAAAATTATAATCTCACAATTCTGGAGCCCAGAAGTCTGAAATCACAAGGTTGAAATCAAGCTGTCAGCAGGGATACACTCTCTCCAGAAACTCTAGAAGAGAATCTGTTCCTTGCCTCTTCCAATTTACGGTGGTTGCTGCCATTCCTTGGCTAGTGGCCACAGCACTCCAATCTCTGCCTGTCTTCACATAACTTTCTCCTGCATATGTGTATGTCTTTTCCTCTGTGTCTATATCAAGTCCCCTTCTGTCTCCCTTTAACTGTGATTGCATTTAGGGCCCATCCAGATAATCCAAGATAACCTCCTCATCACAAGACCATTAATTTAGTCACATCTACAAAACACTTTTTCCAAATAAAGTAACATTTACAGTTTCCAGCTATTAGGACCTGACTTTTTTGTGGGGGTGGGGAGTGGGGAGGAGGGGAACGGGGAAATGACCTGTCAGACTACCAAACACTCCCAGGTACATACCCAAAGAACTGATAATATATGTCTATGCAAAAACTTATACACAAGGGGGCAGAGTCAAGATGGCAGACTAGGAGGACACGGATTCATGTGTCCGCACAACTAGGGCATCTACCAGGCACCGGTGAGGGACCACAGACACCTAAGGGGATGGGAGGAACCCACAGCGACAGGGTAGGACATGGGGCATGGGGGGGGGAGGGGGAGGGGAAGCAGAGGTGGGACGGGACTGGCACCCCTGAAGAGCAGCTGGAGGAGAGGAAGGGATCTCACACCCGAAGGGGGAAATTGGGGGACCACCAGGAAGACAAAGGAGCAAAAGGGAGCGTGGCCAGGTCTCCCCTGCCCACTTGGGCCCCCAGGAGCCTGCTGAGATCCTGGGCCTGATCCTCTGCCCACCAAGGCCCCCTCCAGCCACATGGGTCCTGAGGGAGTGGGAGGGAGGGAATGGGGAGCAAAAGTAAAGGCCAGACCTCTAGGACTGGCACTCCTGAGGCGAGGGGAGGAGTTCCTACACCAGGCGGGACACACCCATGGTTAGGGGTCCAGCGGGGACTGGGGAGACTCTGGGGGAGATGGGGAGTGGGGGCATGGAGGAATGGAAGGGAACGGGACCAGAGCTTTCCCTGTCCACTTAGGCACTGGGAAGCCTGTTGGGCTCCCGGGTCTAATCCTGTGCCCTTGGAGTCTCCCTCCTGCCATGCAGAGCCCAAGCCCCGCCCCTACACCCACACCCAGGGCCCTACCTCTATACTCTGAGACCCCCTCCAATGTGCTGGGCCTAAACCCCACCCACACACCCTCACCCAGGGCCTTACCTCCAAACTCAGAACTCCACACTGCAGAGGCCCTCCTTTCCACATGCTGCCTCTCCCCTTCCCTGCAGGTCCTAAGCAGAGGCCCTGCCCTACACTCAAACATCAACCCCCCACCTGCCTAGGTCTCACCCCACTGTAAACCCCACCCCTGCCTGAGTTCCACTCCCACAGCCAAGGCTTTTTTTTTTTTTTCCTCTTTTAGATTGGGGTCCTGTTTTACCTTGTTGATTCATTGTTCTTAATTCATTTATATTTTTATTATTCCTAATAAATCTTTTCTTTTTCTAATTTTACTTTATTTTTATACTTTGTTATTGCTCTCTCCATTTGGCTTGTTCCCCCTGCACGGCCTCCCCTCCTTTTTTTCTATTTTCTGTTGTCGTTTTATTTTACATTACTACAGTTGTTTCAATTATATTTTTACTTTTCATAATATATTTTTTATTTTTCTAATTTTATTTTGTTTTTTATTCTTTGATATTGTACTGCTCCTTTTTTTTTTTTTTTTTCTTTTTTTTGCCGCACCATGTGGCTTGCAGGATCTTGGCTCCCAGGCCGGAGGTCAGCCCAAGCTCCTATGGTGGGAGCTCTGAGTCCAAACCACTGGACTAACAGAGAACCTCAGACCCCAGGGAACATTAATCAGAGGGAGGCCTCCTGGAGGTCCTAATCTCAGCACAAAGACCCAGCTCTATCCAACTGCCTGCAAACTCCAGTGCTGGATGTCTCAGGCCAAACAATCAGTAAGACAGGAATACAGCCCCACCCATTAAAAAAAAAAAAAGAAATGACAAAAAAATACGTTACAGACAAAGGAGCAAGGTAAAAACCTACAAGACCAAATAAATGAAAATGAAATAGGCAACCTCCCTGAAAAAGAATTCAGAGTAATGTTAAAGATAATCCAAAGTCTCGGAAACAGAATTGAGAAAATACAAGAAACATTTAACAAGGATCTAGAAGAACTAAGCAAACAAACAGTAATGAACAACACAATAACTTAACTTAAAAATACTCTAGAAGGAATCAATAGCAGAATAACTGAGGGAGATGAACAGATAAGTGAGCTGGAATATAAAATAGTGGAAATAACAAACAGGGAACAGAATAAAGAAAACAGAATGAAAAGAATTGAAGACAGTCTCAGAGACCTCTGGGACAATGTTAAACGCACCAATATTCGAATTATAGGGGGCCCAGAAGAAGAAGACAAAAAGAAAGGGTCTGAGGGGTTCCCTGGTGGCGCAGTGGTTGAGAGTCCACCTGCCGATGCAGGGGACATGGGTTCGTGCCCCGGTCCGGGAAGATCCCACATGCCGCGGAGCGGCTAGGCCCGTGAGCCATGGCCACTGAGCCTGCATGTCCAGAGCCTGTGCTCCGCAACAGGAGAGGCCACAACAGTGAGAGGCCCACATACTACAAAAAAAAAAAAAAGGGGGCAGGAGGTCAGAGAAAATATTTAAAGAGATTATAGTTGAAAACTTCCATATCATGGGAAAGGAAACAGTCAGTCAAGTCCAGGAAGCACAGAGTCCCATAGAGGATACACACAAAGAGAAACACACTGAGACACATTAACTCAAACTATCAAAAATTAAACAAAGAAAAAATATTAAAAGCAGTAAGCGAAAAGCAACAAATAATATACAAGGTTAACAGCTGATCTTTCAGCAGAAACTCTGCAAGCCAGAAGGGAGTGGCAGGACACATTTAAAGTGATGAAACGGAAAAACCTACAAACAAGATTACACAGCAAGGATCTCATTCAAATTTGATGGAGAAATTAAAACCTTTACAGACAAGCAAAAGTTAAGAGAATTCAGCACCACCAAACCAGCTTCACAACAAATGCTAAAGGAACTTCTCTAGGTAGGAAACACAAGAGAAGGAAAAGACCTACAGAAACAAAACAATTAAAAAAATGGTAATAGGAACATATATATCAATAATTACCTTAAATGTAAATTCATTACATACTCCAGGGCTTCCCTGGTGGCGCAGTGGTTAGGAATCTGCCTGCCAATGCACGGGACACAGGTTCAAGCCCTCGTCTGGAAAGATCCCACATGCCGCGAAGCAAATAAGCCCATGTGCCACAACTACTGAGCCTGTGCTCTAGAGCTCGTGAGCCACAACTACTGAGTTCGCGTGCCACAACAACTGAAGCCCGCATGCCTAGAGCCCATGCTCCACAAAAAGAGAAACCACAACAATGAGAAGCCCGTGCACCACAACGAAAACCCAATGCAGCCAAAAATATATAAATAAAATAACTAAATTTATGAAAATAAATAAATAAATAAAATCCTCCAAGCAAAAGATAAAGACTGGTTAAATGGATACAAAAACAAGACCCGTATATATACCGTCTACAAGAAACCCACTTCAGACCTAGGGACACATACTGACTTCAAGTGAGGGGATGGAAAAAGATATTCCTTGCAAACGGAAATCAAAAGAAAGCTGGAGTAGCAATTCTTATATCAGACAAAATAGACTTTAAAACAAAGACTATTACAAGAGACAAAGAAGGACACTACATAATGATCAAGAGATCAATCCAAGAAGAAGATATAACTGTAAATATTTATGCACCCAACATAGGAGCACCTCAGTACATAAGGCAAATGCTAACAGCCATAAAAGGGGAAATCGACAGTAACCTAATCAGAGTAGGGGACTTTAACACCCCACTTTCACCAATGCACAGATCATCCAAAATGAAAATAAATAAGGAAACACAAGCTTTAAGTGACACATTAAACAAGATGGACTTAACTGACATTTATAGGACATTCCATCCAAAAACAACAGAATACACTTTCTCCTCAAGTGCTCATGGAACATTCTCCAGGATAGACCATATCTTGGGTCACAAATCAAGCCTTGGTAAATTTAAGAAAACTGAAATAATATCAAGTATCTTTTCTGACCACTACGCTATGACACTTGATATCAATTACAGGAAAAAATCTGTAAAAAATACAAACACACGGAGGCTAAAAAACATGCTACTAAATAAACAAAGAGATCACTGAAGAAATCAAAGAGGAAATCAAAAATACCTCAAAACAAATGACAATGAAAACAAGACAATGCAAAACCTATGGGATGCGGCAAAAGCAGTTCTAAGAGGGAAGTTTATAGCAATACAAGTCTACCTCAAGAAACAAGAAAAATGTCAAATAAACAACCTAACCTTACAACTAAAGAAATTAGAGAAAGAACAAGGAAAAACCCCCAAGTTAGCAGAAGGAAAGAAATCATAAAGATCAAATCAGAAATAAACGAAAAAGAAATGAAGGAAACAATAGCAAGGATCAATAAAACTAAAAGCTGGTTCTTTGAGAAGGTAAACAAAACTGAAAAACCATAAGCCAGACTCACCAAGAAAAAAAGGGAGAAGACTCAAATCAACCGAATTAGAAAAGAAAAAGGAGAAGTAACACCTGACACTGCAGAAATAAAAATCATGAGAGATTACTACAAGCATCTATATGCCAATAAAATGGACAACCTAGAAGAAATGGACAAATTCTTAGAAAAGCACAACCTTCTGAACCTGAACCAGGAAGAAATACAAAATATAAACAGACCAATCACAAGCACTGAAATTGAGACTGTGATTAAAAATCTTCCAACAAACAAAAGCCCAGTACCAGATGGCTTCACAGGCAAATTCTATCAAGCATTTAGAAAAGAGCTAACACCTATCCTTCTCAAACTCTTCCAAAATAGAGCAGAGGGAGGAACACTCCCAAACTCATTCTACTAGGCCACCATCACTCTGATATGAAAACCAGAAAAAGATGTCACACAAAAAGAAAACTACAGGCCAATATCACTGATGAACATAGATGCAAAAATCCTCAACAAAATACTAGCAAACAGAATCCAACAGCACATTAAAAGGATCATACACCATTGAGGAGGAGAAGATGGCGGAAGAGTAAGACGCGGAGATCACCTTCCTCCCCACAGATACATCAGAAATACATCTACACGTGGAACAACTCCTACAGAACACCTACTGAACGTTGGCAGAAGATCTCACACCTCCCAAAAGTCAAGACACCTCCCACGTACCTGGGTAGGGCAAAAGAAAAAAGAATAAACAGAGACAAAAGAATAGGGACGGGACCTGCACCAGTGGGAGGGAGCTGTTAAGGAGGAAAGGTTTCCACACACTAGGAAGCACCTTCGTGGGCGGAGACTGCAAGTGGCGGCGCGGGGGGGGGAACTTTGGGGCCGCTGAGGAGAGCGCAGCAACAGGGGTGCGGAGGGCAAAGCGGGTAGATTCCCGCACAGAGGCTCGGTGCCGACCGGCACTCACCAATCCGAGAGGCTTGTCTGCTCACCCGCCAGGGTGGGCGGGGCTGCGAGCTCGGGCTCAGGCTTTGGTCAGAGCTCAGGGAGAGGACTGGGGTTGGCACCGTGAACACAGCCTCAAGGGGCTAGTGCGCCACGGCTAGCCGGAAGGGAGTCCGGGAAAAGGTCTGGAGCTGCCGAAGAGGCAAGAGACTTTTTCTTCCCTCTTTGTTTCCTGGTGCGCGAGGGCAGGGGATTAAGAGCACTGCTTAAAGGAGCTCCAGAGACAGGTGCGAGCCGCGGCTAAAAGTGTGGACCCCAGAGACGGGCAGGAGACGCTAAGGCTGCTGCTGCCGCCGCCAAGAAACCTGTGTGCGAGCACAGGTCACTATCCAAACCTCCTTTCCGGACAGCCTGTGCAGCCCGCCACTGCCGGGTTCCCGGGATCCAGGGACAACTTCCCCGGGAGAACGCACGACGAGTCTCAGGCTGGTGCAACATCACGCCGGCGGCTGCCGCCGCAGGGTCGCCCCACACTCCATGCCCATCCCTCCCCCCGGCCTGAGTGAGCCAGAAGCCCTGAATCAACGGCTCCTTTAACCCCGTGCTGTCTGAGCGAAAACCGCCCTCTGGCGTCCTACACTCAGAGGCGGGGCCAAATCCAAAGCTGAGCCCTTGGGAGCTGTGAGACCAAAGAAGAGAAACGGAAATCTCTCCCAGCAGCCTCAGAAGCTGTGGATTAAAGCTCCACAATCAACTAGATGTACCCTGCAACTGTGGAATACATAATAGACAACGAATCATCCCAAATTGAGAAGGTGGACTTTGAAAGCAAGATTTATGATTTTCCCCCTTTTTCCTCTTTTTGTGAGTGTGTATGCTTCTGTGTGAAAATCTGTATAGCTTTGCTTCCACCATTTGTCCTAAGGTTCTATCCGTTTTTTAAATTTTTTTCTTAATAATTATTTTTTAATTAATAACTTTATTATATTTTACTCTATTTTATTTTATCTTCTTTCTTTTTTCCTTCCTTCCCTCCTTTCTTCCTTCCCTCCTCCCACCGTCCCTCCCTCCCTCCTACCTTTCTTTCCTTCTTTTCTTTCTTTCTTCCTTTCTTCCTATTTCTACTAATTCTCTCTCTACTTTTTCTCCCTTTTATTTTGAGCCGTGTGGATGAAAGGCTCTTGGTGCTGCAGCCAGGTGTCAGTGCTGTGCCTCTGAGGTGGGAGAGCCAACTTCAGAACACAGGTCAAGAACAGACCTCCCAGCTCCACATAATATCAAACGGCGAAAATCTCCCAGAGATCTCCATCTCAACACCAGCACCCAGCTTCACTCAACAACCAGCAAGCTACAGTGCTGGACACTCTATGTCAAGCAACAAAACAGGAACACAACCCCACCCATTAGCAGAGAGGCTGTCTAAAATCATAATAAGTCCACAGACACCCCAAAACACACCACCAGACGTGGACCTGCCCACCAGAAAGACAAGATCCAGCCTCATCCACCAGAACACAGGAACTACTCCCCTCCACCAGGAAGCCTACACAACCCATTGAACCAACCTTAGCCACATGGGACAGACACCAAAAACAACGGGAACTACAAACATGCAGCCTGCAAAAAGGAGACCCCAAACACAGTAAGATAAGCAAAATGAGAAGACAGAAAAACACACAGCAGATGAAGGAGCAAGATAAAAACCCACCAGACCTAACAAATGAAGAGGCAATAGGCACTCTACCTGAAAAAGAATTCAGAATAATGATAGTAAAGGTGATCCAAAATTTTGGAAATAGAATAGACAGAATGCAAGAAACATTTAACAAGGACCTAGAAGAACTAAAGATGAAACAAACAATGATGAACAACACAATAAATAAAATAAAAAATACTCTAGATGGGATCAATAGCAGAATAACTGAGGCAGAAGAACGGATAAGTGACCTGGAAGATAAAATAGTGGAAATAACTACTGCAGAGCAGAATAAAGAAAAAAGAATGAAAAGAACTGAGGACAGTCTCAGAGACCTCTGGGACAACATTAAACGCACCAACATTCAAATTATAAGAGTTCCAGAAGAAGAAGAGAAAAAGAAAGGGACTGAGAAAACATTTGAAGGGATTATAGTTGAAAACTTCCCTAATATGGGAAAGGAAATAGTTAATCAAGTCCAGGACGCACACAGAGTCCCATACAGGATAAATCCAAGGAGAAATACGCCAAGACACATATTCATCAAACTGTCAAAAATTAAATACAAAGAAAGCATATTAAAAGCAGCAAGGGAAAAACACACAAATAACACACAAGGGAATCCCCATAAGGTTAACAGCTGATCTTTCAGCAGAAACTCTGCAAGCCAGAAGGGAGTGGCAGAACATATTTAAAGTGATGAAGGAGAAAAACCTGCAACCAAGATTACTCTATCCAGCAAGGATCTCATTCAGATTTGATGGAGAAATTAAAACCTTTACAGACAAGCAAAAGTGAAGAGACTTCAGCACCACCAAACCAGCTTTACAACAAATGCTAAAGGAACTTCTCTAGGCAAGCAACAGAAGAGAAGGAAAAGACCTACAATAACGAACCCAAAACAATTTAGAAAATGGGAATATGAAAGTACATATCGATAATTACCTTAAATGTAAATGGACTAAATGCTCCCACCAAAAGACATAGATTGGCTGACTGGATACAAAAACAAGACCCATATATATGCTGCCGACAAGAGACCCACTTCAGACCTAGAGACACATACAGACTGAAAGGAAGGGGATGGAAAAAGATATTCCATGCGAATGGAAACCAAAAGAAAGCTGGAGTAGCAATTCTCATATCAGACAAAATAGACTTTAAAATAAAGACTATTACAAGTGACAAAGAAGGACACTACATAATGATAAAGGGATGGATCCAAGAAGAAAATATAACAATTGTAAATATTTATCCACCCAACATAGGAGCACCTCAATACATAAGGCAAATACTAACAGCCATAAAAGGGGAAATCGACAGTAACACATTCATAGTTGGGGAATTTAACACCCCACTTTCACCAATGGACAGATCATCCAAAATGAAAATAAATAAGGAAACACAAGGTTTCAATGATACATTAAACAAGATGGACTTAATTGATATTTATAGGACACTCCATCCAAAAACAACAAAATACACATTTTTCTCAAGTGCTCATGGAACATTCGCCAGGATAGATCATATCTTGGGTTACAAATCAAGTCTTGGTAAATTTAAGAAATTTGAAATTGTATCAAGTATCTTTTCCGACCACAACACGACGAGACTAGATACCAATTACAGGAAAAGATCTGTAAAAAATACAAAAAATGGAGGCTAAACAATACACTACTTAATAACGAAGTGATCACTGAAGAAATCAAAGAGGAAATCAAAATATACCTAGAAACAAATGACAATGGAGACACGACGACCCAAAACGTATGGGATGCAGCAAAAGCAGTTCTAAGAGGGAAGCTTATAGCAATACAAGCCCACCTTAAGAAATAGGAAACATCTCGAATAATCAACCTAACCTTGCACCTAAAGCAATTACAGAAAGAAGAACAAAAAAAAGCCCCAAAGTTAGCAGAAGGAAAGAAATCATAAAAATCAGATCAGAAATAAATGAAAAAGAAATGAAGGAAACAATAGCAAAGATCAATAAAACTAAAAGCTGGTTCTTTGAGAAGATAAACAAAATAGATAAACCATTAGCCAGACTCATCTAGAAAAGAAGGGAGAAGACACAAATCAATAGAGTTAGAAATGAAAAAGAAGAAGTAACAACTGACACTGCAGAAATACAAAAGATCATGAGAGATTACTACAGGCAACTCTATGCCGATAAAATGGACAACCTGGAAGAAATGGACAAATTCTTAGAAATGCACAACCTGCCAAGACTGAATCAGGAAGAAATAGAAAATATGAACAGACCAATCACAAGCACTGAAATTGAAACTGTGATTTAAAATCTTCCAACAAACAAAAGCCCAGGACCAGATGGCTTCACAGGCTAATTCTATCAAACATTTAGAGAAGAGCTAACACCTATAATTCTCAAACTCTTCCAAAATACAGCAGAGGGAGGAACACTCCTAAATTCCTTCTACGAGGCCACCATCACCTTGATACCAAAACCAGACAAGGATGTCACAAAGATAGAAAACTACAGACCAATATCACTGATGAACATAGATGCAAAAATCCTCAACAAAATACTAGCAAACAGAATCCAACAGCACATTAAAAGGATCATACACCATGATCAACTGGGGTTTATTCCAGGAATGCAAGGATTCTTCAATATGTGCAAATCAATCAATGTGATAAACCATATTAACAAACTGAATGAGAAAAAACAAATGATCATCTCAATAGATGCAGAGAAAGCTTTCGACAAAATTCAACACACATTTATGATAAAAACCCTGCAGAAAGTAAGCATAGAGGAAACTTTCCTCAACATAATAAAGGCCATATATGACAAACCCACAGCCAACATCATCCTCAATGGTGAAAAACTGAAACCATTTCCATTAAGATCAGGAACAAGACAAGGTTGCCCACTCTCACTGCTCTTATTCAATATAGTTTTGGAAGTTTTAGCCTCAGCAATCAGAGAAGAAAGGAAATAAAAGGAATCCAAATCAGAAAAGAAGAAGTAAAGCTGTGACTGTTTGCAGATGACATGATACTATACATAGAGAATCCTAAAGATGCTACCAGAAAGCTACTAGAGCTGATCAATGAATTTGGTAAAGTAGCAGGATACAAAATTAATGCACAGAAATCTCTGGCATTCCTATACACTAATGATGAAAAATCCGAAAGTGAAATTAAGAAAACACTCCCATTTACCATTGCAACAAAAAGAATAAAATATCTAGGAATAAACCTACGTAAGGAGACAAAAGACCTGTATGCAGAAATTTATAAGACACTGATGAAAGAAATTAAAGATGATACTAATAGATGGAGAGATATACCATGTTCTTGGATTAGAAGAATCAACATTGTGAAAATGACTCTACTACCCAAAGCAATCTGCAGATTCAATGCAATCCCTATCAAACTACCAATGGCATTTTTCACAGAACTAGAACAAAAAATTTCACAGTTTGTATGGAAACACAAAAGACCCCATAGCCAAAGCAATCTTGAGAATGAAAAATGGAGCTGAAGGAATCAGGCTCCCTGACTTCAGACTACACTACAAAGCTACAGTAATCAAGACAGTATGGTACTGGCACAAAAAACAGAAATATAGATCAATGGAAAAGGATAGAAAGCCCAGAGATAAGCCCACGCACATATGGTCACCTTATCTTTGATAAAGGAGGCAGGAATGTACAGTGGAGAAAGGACAGCCTCTTCAATAAGTGGTGCTGGGAAAACTGGACAGGTACATGTAAAAGTATGAGATTAGATCACTCCCTAACACCATACACAAAAATAAGCTCAAAATGGATTAAAGACCTAAATGTAAGGCCAGAAACTATCAAACTCCTAGAGGAAAACATAGGCAGAACACTCTATGACATAAATCACAGCAAGATCCTTTTAGACCCACCTCCTAGGGTTATGGAAATAAAAACAAAAATAAACAAATGGGACCTAATGAAACTTCAAAGCTTTTGCACAGCAAAGGAAACCATAAACAAGACCAAAAGACAACCCTCAGAATGGGAGAAAATATTTGCAAATGAAGCAACTGACAAAGGATTAATTTCCAAAATTTACAAGCAGCTCATGCAGCTCAATAACAAAAAAACAAACAAACCAATCCAAAAATGGGCAGAAGACCTAAATAGACATTTCTCCAAAGAAGATATACAAGACTGCCAACAAACACATGAAAGAATGCTCAACATCATTAATCATTAGAGAAATGCAAATCAAAACTACAATGAGATATCATCTCACACCAGTCAGAATGGCCATCATCAAAAAATCTAGAAACAATAAATGCTGGAGAGGGTGTGGAGAAAAGGGAACCCTCTTGCACTGCTGGTGGGAATGTGAATTGGTTCAGCCACTATGGAGAACAGTATGGAGGTTCCTTAAAAAACTAAAAATAGAACTACCATATGACCCAGCAATCCCACTACTGGGCATATACCCTGAGAAAACCATAATTCAAAAAGAGTCATGTACCAAAATGTTCATTGCAGCTCTATTTACAATAGCCCGGAGATGGAAACAACCTAAGTGCCCATCATCGGATGAATGGATAAAGAAGATGTGGCACATATATACAATGGAATATTACTCAGCCATAAAAAGAAACGAAATTGAGCTATTTGTAATGAGGTGGATTGACCTAGAGTCTGTCATACAGAGTGAAGTAGGTCAGAAATAGAAAAACAAATACCGTATGCTAACACATATATATGGAATTTAAGGAAAAAAAATGTCGTGAAGAACCTAGGGGTAAGACAGGAATAAAGACACAGACCTACTAGAGAATGGACTTGAGGATATGGGGAGGGGGAAGGGTGAGCTGTGACAAAGCGAGAGAGAGGCATGGACATATATACACTACCAAACGTAAGGTAGATAGCTAGTGGGAAGCAGCCACATAGCACAGGGAGATCGGCTCGGTGCTTTGTGACCGCCTGGAGGGGTGGGATAGGGAGGGTGGGAGGGAGGGAGATGCAAGAGGGAAGAGATATGGGAACATATGTATATGTATAACTGATTCACTTTGTTATAAAGCAGAAACTAACACACTATTGTAAAGCAATTATACCACAATAAAGATGTTAAAAAAAATAAAAAATAAAGTAAAAAAAAAAAAAAGATCATACACCATGATCAAGTGGGGTTTATTAGCCCAGGAATGCAAGGATTCTTCAATATATGCAAATCAATGTGATGCACCATATTAACAAACTGAAGGGTAAAAACCATATTATAATCTTGATAGATGCATAAAAAGCTTTCTAAAAATTCAACACCAATTTATGATAAAAACTCTCCAGAACGTAGGAATAGAGAGAACCTACGTCAACATAATAAAGGCCATATATGACAAACCCACAGCCAACATCATCCTCAATGGTGAAAAACTGAAACCATTTTCTCTAAGATCAGGAACAAGACAAGGTTGCACACTCTCACCACTATTATTCAACATAGTTTTGGGAGTTTTAGCCACAGCATTCAGAGACGGAAAAGAAATAAAAGAAATCCAAATCGGAAAAGAAAATGAAAGTTGTCACTGTTTCCCGATGACATGATACTATACATAGAGAATCCTAAAGATGCTACCAGAAAACTACTAGAGCTAGTCAATGAATTTGGTAAAGTAGCAGGATACAAAATTAATGCACAGAAATCTCTGGCATTCCTATACACTAATGATGAAAAATCTGAAAGAGAAATTAAGGAAACACTCCCATTTACCATTGCAACAAAAAGAATAAAATACCTAGGAGAAAATCTACCTAGGGAAACAAAAGACCTGTATGCAGAAAACTATTAGACACTGATGAAAGAAATTAAAGATGATACTAACAGATGCAGAGATATACCATGTTCTTGGATTGGAAGAATGAATATTGTGAAAATGACTATACTATCCGAAGCAGTCTACAGATACAATGCAATCCCTATCAAATTACCAATGGCATTTTTACAGAACAAATAATCTTAAAATTTATATGGAGACAGAAAAGATCCCGAAGTGCCAAAGCAGTCTTGAGGGACAAAACAGAGCTGGAGGAATCAGACTGCCTGACTTCAGACTATACTACAAAGCTACAGTAATCAAGACAACATGGTACTGGCACAAAAACAGAAACACAGATCAATGGAACAAGATAGAAAGCCCAGAGATAAACCGACGCACCTATGGTCAACTAATCTATGACAAAGGAGGCAAGGATATACAACGGAGAAAAGACAGTCTCCTCAATAAGTGGTGCTGGGAAAACTGGACAGGTACACGTAAAAGAATGAAATTAGAACACTCCCTAACACCATACACAAAAATAAACTCAAAATGGATTCGAGACCTAAATGTAAGACTGGACACTATAAAACTCTTAGAGGAAAACATAGGAAGAACACTGGTTGACATAAATCACAGCAAGATCTTTTTTGATCCACCTCCTAGAGTAATGGAAATAAAAACAAAAATAAACAAATGGGACCTAATGAAACCTCAAAGCTTTTGCACAGCAAAGGAAACCATAAACAAGATGAAAAGACAGCCCTCAGAATGGGAGAAAATATTTGCAAATGAAGCAACTGACAAAGGATTAACCTCCAAAATATACATGCAGCTCATGCAGCTCAATATCAAAACAACAAACAACCCAATCCAAAAATGGGCAGAAGACCTAAATAGACATTTCTCCAAAGAAGATATACAGATGGCCAACAAACATATGAAAGGATGCTCAACATCACTAATCATTAGAGAAATGCAAATCAAAACTACAGTGAGGTATCACCTCTCACCAGTCAGAATGGCCATCATCAGAAAATCTAGAAACAATAAATGCTGGAGAGGGTGTGGAGAAAAGGGAACCCTCTTGCACTGTTGGTGGGAATGTAAATTGACACAGCCACTATGGAGGACAGTATGGAGGTTCCTTAAAAAACTAAAAATAGAACTACCATGTGACCCAGCAATCCCACTACTGGCCATATACCGTGAGAAAACCATAATTCAAAAAGTGTCAGGTTCCACAATGTTCACTGCAGCACTATTTACAATAGCCAGGACATGGAAGCAATCTAAGTGTCCATCAACAGATGAATGGGTAAAGAAGATGTGGCACATATATACAATGGAATATTACTCAGCCATAAAAAGAAACGAAATTGAGTTATTTGTAGTGAGGTGGATGGACCTAGGGTCTCTCATACAGAGTGAAGAAAGTCAGAAAGAGAAAAACAAATACCATATGCTAACACATATATATGGAATCTAGAAAAAAAACGTTCTGATGAACCTAGGGGCAGGACAGGAATAAAGATGCAGACATACAGAATGGACTTGAGGACACGGGGAAGGGGAAAGGGAAGCTGGGCTGAAGTGAGAGAGTAGCATTGACAAAACACACTAACAACTGTAAAATGGATAGCTACTGGGAAGCAGCTGTATACCACAGGGAGATCAGCTCTGTGCTTTGTGACCACCAAGAGGGGTGGGATAGAGAGGGTGGGAGGGAGATGCAAGAGGGAGGGGATATGGGGATATATGTATGCATTTAGCTGGTTCACTTTGTTGTATAGCAGAAACTAACACACCATAGTAAAGCAATTATACTCCAATAAAGATGTTTAAAAAAAAAAAGAAAACTGTGTTGGATCTCTCATCTGCGGAAAAGGTATACTTTTATTCTGATTATTTTTGCATTTGTTGTTGTTTGATGTTTCAGTGGGATTGTGGTTCCTTTGACTGGTTGAGGGAAGAGAATTTTTTGGTTGCAGAGAGTGATGTTTTTAAATAAGTTTTATTTTTTTAATTAAAAATTTTTTTTATAATTTTTAAAGGTTAGTTTCCGTTTACAGTTACTACAAAATATTGGCTATATTCCTCATGTTGTACCATAAATCCTTATAGCTTAAACAAAACAAAACAAAAAACTTATACACGAACGTTCACAGCACCATCATTCATCAGAGCTAAGAAGTGAAAACAACCCAAATGTCCATTAACTGAGGAATGGATAAACAAAATATGGTATATCTATACAATGGAGTATTATTCACCAATAAAAAAGAAGGAAGTTCTGTTACATGCTCCAAAATGGATGAACCTTAAAAATATTATGCTAAGTGAAAGCCAAACACTAAAGGCCATAATGTATGATTCCATTTATATGAAATGTTCGTATACAGGCAAATATCACAAGCAAATACATAGAGACAAAAACTAAATAAGTGATTGTCAGGTGCTGCAGGAGAAGAGTGACAAAAAACTGGTAGAGGGTTTCTTTTGGAGTGATAAAAATATTCTGAAATTTGATAGTGGTGAAAGTTGTTGCTGAATTATATACTTTCGAGGAGTGAATTTTGGGCATTTTTGGTATGTGACTTACATCTCAAAGCTATTATTACAATTATTGAGGTAGGCATGACTCTAAAATGCACTCTAAAATCCCTCAAGATTGTCTGCCCTAATTCCCAGGACTAAATGTGTTGAAGAACACTCCCATGATTACATTACCAAATATGGAAAAAAGATTTTGCCGATATAATTAAGATTACAATTAGCTGCCTTGAGTTAATCAAATCAGAAATTATCCAGGTGGAACAAATCTAACTGAATAAGCCCTTTTAAGCAGAGTTTTTTCTCCTCCTGATAACAGAAGGGGGAAGTCAGAGAGAATTGCTGGCTTTGAAAATGGAAGGGGTCAGGGGCAAGGACTGGAGAGCAGCTTCTAGAAGCTGAGAACACTTCTTAGCTGACAGGTAGCAAGAAAACAGAAACCTCAGTCCTAAAACCACAAGGAACTGAATTCTGCCAATGTCCTGAATGTGCTTAGATGCAGATTCTTCCTCAAAGTCTTCAGATAAAAGCCCAACCAACACCTTGATTTTGGCCCTCTGAAAACCTAAGCTGAGAACCTAGACAAGCTGATCCAGACTTCCACAGAACTGTGAGATAATAAATGGGTGCTGTTTTAAGCTGCTAAACTCATTGAAATCTATTACAGAATAATATAAAACTATTATGGTGATAAAAGATACCAACTCACAGACTGAAGTTTAGTTATTCCTACCCATAAAAAGTATAGAAAATAGGGGCTTCCCTGTGATTGAGGGTCCGCCTGCCAATGCAGGGGACACGGGTTCGTGCCCTGGTCCAGGAGGATCCCGCATGCTGCGGAGAGGCTGGGCTAGTAAGCCGTGGCTGCTGAGCCTGCGCGTCTGGAGCCTGTGCTCCGCAGCGGGAGAGGCCACATCAGTGAGAGGCCCGCGTACCGCAAAAAAAAAAAAAAAAAAAAGTATAGAAAATAATACAGAAAGTAAAAGTATATATGACAAAAACATTAAAAGGTAAGAGATGGTAAGTGAGTTACAAAGTTGGTTCTCCCATTATTATGGAAGTATATTAACTTAAGGTCAACTGGAACAGAACAGGAATGCATATTGGAATGCTGATGGTAACCACTATGAGAATATACATTTTAAACCTGAGGAAAAAAATATGAAAATTGAAAACATAGATGATCAAGCCAAAAGAAGGCAGAAAGAGAAAAAAATAAATGAAAAATGTTATCTACACTTTCAGAAACCAAACAGCAATGTAATGGGTTTAAACCCAACTATGCCAATAAATACATTAAATGAAAACGAAAAAAAACAGTTCAATCAAAACACAAAAGTCGTCAGATTGGATTTTAAAATAAGAAAACAAAAAAAGACTACATGCTGTTTATAAGAGGCATACTTTACATATAAGATTGATATTAAAATTAGGTCGGAAGCAAAACTAGATTGAAAGTAAAAATTACAGACAAGATTTCTTAAAATCAGGAACTAGGGTGGAATTTTCATCAAAATTTTTTTCTTCATCTGTTAAAATGGTCAATGTGGTGTTTTTCCTGTAGCTGTTAATTAGTAAATTAAATTTATTAATTTTTAAAATTGGCCAACCTTGTTTTCCTGCAATAAACCCTGTCTTTTCACGATGTATTGTCGTTTTTAGATATCACTGGATATAATCTGCCAATCTTTTGTTCAGGATTTTTACACTTATGTTCTTATGAGGTACTAGCCTGTAATTTTTTTTTTATAATGTACTTGTTATATTTTGGTATCAGTGCTACAATGGCCTCATAAAATAAGTTATAAAGCATTCCGTCCTTTTCTGTTCTCTGAAAGAGTTTATCTTGATATTACTTCTGCCTTAAATGTTTAGCTGAATAGACCAGTGACAGCAGCAGGCCTGGAGATTTCTTTATGGAAATGCTTTGTAGCAAAGATTCAATTTCTTTCAAGATACAGGATTATTCAGATTTTCTATATTTTATTTTATCAGCTTATTAAGTATGTACAAGGAATTCGTTCTTTTCAATCTAAATTGTCAACTTTATCAGCATAAAGTTTATATCATTTTGTTTTATTTTTAATGTCTTAAGATGTGTAGTACCTTCTTTTTAACTGCTGATATAATTTGTGTTTCTTTTTCTTACTCAGTCTTGCTAAGTAGCATTGTAGATTTCTACTATACATTTACTTTCTCTTTCATTGATTTCTGCTCTTGTAATTACCTTCCCTCTATTTTAGGTTTAATTTGCTGTCATTTTTTTTTAACTTCTTGAAATGGAAGTTTAGTGCACTGATTTTCAAACATTCTTCTTTACCAAAAAATGCATTTAAAGCTAAAAATTCCCCCTTCTGCTTTAGCTATATCCCACAATTTTTATATCATACTTTTATTATCATTCATTTTTAAATAATTTCTAATTCCCAATATGATTTCTTCTTTAACACTGAAAATAGGTTAATTTCAAAAACCTGGCAGGTTTTCTCGTTATCTCTCTGTTATTTATTTGTAGTTTAATTCCACTGTGGTCAGAGAATATGCTATGATTTCAATCTTTTGACTTTTTGTTTTTTAAGGACTTGCTTTAGAGCCCAGCAGTTGATCGATTTTGATAAACCTTCCTTCTGCTCTTAAAAAAAAATATGAAGTCTTCAGCTGTCAAGTGTTGTAATATATATACACATGTATAAACATACATATACCAATATATCTATATAAATTAGGCAAATTTTACTAATATGTTGGTCAAACATATATCCTTACTGATTTTTTTGTCTGCTTGTATTACCAATTACTGAAAGTGGCACATAAAATTTCCCAACTATGATTATCAATTTGTCTATTTCTCCTTTTAGTCTGAATATTTTTGCTTTATATATTTTAAATTTATTTTAGTAGGAATATACAAATTTAGGATTATTATATCTTCCTAACAATCTATCATCATTATGAAGTACCCCCTTTACTTTTACCAATATTTCTTGCCTTAAAGTTGGCTGTCTCTTAGGAATTTCTTTAATCTGATATAGAGTATCTACAAAAGCCTACCACAAATATCATACAAATATCATAAAGTACTGAATGAAAGGAGATCCCCTGTTGGCACTTCTATTCAACACTGTACCAGAAGTCCTAACCAAGACAAAGATTAGAAAGACATATATAAAACCGTCATTATTCACAAATGACATATTGTATAAACAATTCAAAAGAATTTCCAAACTATTAGATTTAATAAAATGCTAATTTAACCACCAGATCACAGGAATCCAAGGTCAATATACTAACTAAATCAACGTGTGTGTGTGTGTGTGTGTGTGTGTGTGTGTGTAAGAAACAACAGGAAATTTAAAATAAAAAGCAATACAATTCAGAACAACATTTATAAAACTACAATATTTACATAATGTTCAAAACGGGCATGACTAGTCATTGGTGACAGAAGAATAGCAGTTACCTCTGAGGAGGCTACTGACCAAGAAAAGGTACAAGGGATACACCTTGTACCTTGTTCTAGGATATTGGAAAAGTTCCAGATCTTAATCCGGGCAGTTTATGTGGTGTACATATATGTAAAAAATTCAGAGTTGTACAATAAGATATGCATACATTTATGTGAATTATGATTTAATAAAGTTTTTCAAAAGAAAAAACTGTAATAATCTACTCACTACCCTCCCAAATTGTCCGCAATAAAGGGCAGGCCCACTAAGATAAGGCCACAAATGGCCCAAGGAAACATTAATCCACTTGTGAAGGGTCACAAGGTCACAAGTAGTAGACAGCAGAGACAGGGGCCCCGATTTCCAAACCTTGTTCTTTTCACTGCAACATGGTTGGAAACAATAGTCAAAGGCAAAAATTTACTTTTTTTTTTTTTTAACTGTAAATGATGTTGGTTCATATTATCCAAATTGATTCAATAGAGCCAAAGAAAACTTCCTTTGCATCTCTTTCCCCAAGAACATTTTACACAAATTGAAAGATTTGCATTTTATTTCCTTTCTTCTATTTTACTCTAAATCACAAAAAAGATGGCAGTTATGATGAAAAAGCAATGAATGAGTATGTAAAGTACAAACTGTAATCAGATGTTGAATAACAGAACTGACTATAATCATAGTTATATGAAAAGCAGTCCCAATTATTACTTTAAGCACTCTGGGTGCCACCTGCATCTTTAGAAACAACACACAAGCAGGACACAAAAAACCTTCTCTGGTATACAAAAATTATGTACAATCAAAATAAAATTAAAGAGATTTTAAAGTGCAAATATAGTGAAGGAGATAATAACCCATCTACAGCGTGTCTCAAATATATTGACCTACAAGTTAAAGGAAAAATGTCAGTGAATTAGAACTGTGTGAAACACAGATCTTTTACTTAACCTAATAAAAGACTTGAAGCAATAAAATGTAGGTTCCAAAAACGAATGATAAAAGCACAAGGTTTAAAGAAGGTAGAGTATCTAATATAAGCCTTTATACACTTTAAAGAGAAGGAATTTGATGCTCAGAGAAGTAAAAAATTTGGGTAAAATCACACAGGCCATGAAGCCAGTGAGTAACACATTAGAGGTAGGAACCCAAGGCCACTGATAACACCACACTGCCCCAGACGCTTTACCAGCAGGAAGAAAATTGGAAATCAGTAACAACTGTATTTACTAAGAGGAGTTTAATAGTTGCCTACCCATTATTACTGTGTATTTATGTGTATGTACATATATAGAGAAGAGGGAGTAGTGTAACGTAACAGATACATATTATGAAGACATTGTTCCTTTTGTTCTCATTTCAAGTCCAAAATTTAAGCCCTCTTCTATAGTTTAGAGATGGAAAATAGTTGTACGTTTACATAAATTTTCAGTAAAACACTTCACATATTAAAAATAAATTTAACTGATTGGCACCATTATCACCAAGTCCAAAAAAAATTATTTTCTGAAAACATTTCTCCCTATTTTCCCAAGGAATATATCAAAGAGAGCTGCAACAATACCTCCTATCCCACACACATGCTCTTCTATGACACGACCTTACCACTCCCCAATCAAAAGGAAAAGTCTAATTTCCCTCCTCTTGAGTCTGAACCAGCCTTACGACAAGCCTGTATTCAAAGGAATGTGGTAGTCATGACTCCTGAGCCTATATCAGAAAAGGTCATGCAGCCTCTGTGTGGTTCTCTTGGAACTCTAGTCCTATGGGAAGCCAGCTGCCACGTAAGAAGTCCAACCACCCTGAGATCATCATACTGGAGCGGCCACATGAAGACATGTTGACTAACCAACCCAGCTGTACACCCTTCCAGCCATCTCCACCAAGGTGCAAGTGAAGCCGTCTTGAACCTGCTACGCAAGCTTTCCACCAGCTGAGTACTGCTTAGTCACCTCAGTCAGTGCTATGAGAAGGAGAAGAATCAGTTGATCCCTGCGTGAATTATTCCTGACTCACAGAATACATGTAATAATGAGAAGATGATGGTTGTTTTAAGCCTGTAAGTTTCAGGACAGTTTGTTACAAAGCAATACTAGGAAAACATATCCGTGGACACTTGTAAATTGAAGCTATTATAGGTTAGGTTTTTCTTTAAAAAAAAAAAAAAAAACCTCTTTATGAGATCTCCCATAAAACAACTAAAATTATTGGTAACTTATTTACTACTCTCCCTGAAGCCTTAACCAAAACAACTTATTTGGCAGAGGATATATGGGTGGGGGATTAGGGGTAGGGGTGCAACACATGCCGGCAGGTCAGTTCTAGATAATGTCAGGCCCAGTATTCAAAAACAGAACAGATGATTAAATCATTTGATCCAGACAGAAAACAAAGATAAGTATATGGATAATAAAACTGACCCTAGAAACACACATTTTAAAGACACTTAAGGAATAAACCAAACCTTAATAAACTTAAACCTTAAAAGGCAAGGAGAGACCTTTCTCCCTAAAAGGATAGGTGACCTTTCCCCTCTTCTGACATCAGTCAGTGCACCTTTAGAATCATTGAAAACATTTATAAGCTCTAAATACTAAAGTAATTAAAAATAAAAGGTGCTTGTTAAATAGAATGTTTTGGCAATAGCACACTGCTACATAATTTCTACGTCATTATTGTTCAAATTAGATTATTTGTGCTTTGGGGAATTCTGCAACATCTGGCAGAAGAATGACAGCATTGGGTATATACAAACTTAGAACCTGAACATAAAGAAACCTGGGAGAATAAAATATATCTTTGAAAGATGAGAATTTACACTGACAGATGACAGAGACTGTGCTCCCTCACACTCTCATCCAGCTTTGCCCTAGAAAAAGATAATGGCACGCAAGCTTTAATACAACTTCCACAAGCAACGTAGGTACATTTTATAAACAGATGTTCTGCCAAAGAGGAAAATGCTTCTATTTTCACCTTTTTATTATGCTTATATCTTCAAACCAACAACCTAAATGGACTGTAAAATAAGAGTAATTCGGTTCAAGAATTTCTTTATTCTCAAGAGCTCTACTTGGCAGTAGAGGACCATGAAACAAATTGTAAGCATATTTAAACACTTTAACAAAATTGAAACAGATGATCTATATTTCACCATGTTTCATGGTATTTTTCGGTATTTATGTAATATGATTTGGTGAAGGAGATATTAAATCGGAATTTAGTAGATTTAGATTCATCACTGGCTAATGTAATGACTTTCGTCAACTCAATATATATACGTTGGCATCATTTCTAAACTGCCTGTCAAGTTTATCTTGCTTTATAAAGAAACAGATGTACTTCAGAACACACTGATGGTTGGCACCAACTTTACCAAGTGATTTCATTATAATTTCCCAAATGGCAGCTGTTGGAGAGAGAATGACTACAGGCAGTATATGAGCAAGACTGGTTTAAACATTGGGAAAAGAGAAGAATACTACAAAGAAAGATTACATCTTTACTTTTTTTTAACCTATTCCAATTTTTATAATACACAATGCAGCAAGAAAAAAGGGAAAGATCTGCAGGTAATACTTCGGGAGACCTTTTAGTCCAGCCACCTCATTTTACGATTGATAGATAGAACCATATCTCAGAGGGGTTAAATGATTTGTCCAATGACAGAGAGATGGCAGGTGGCAAAAATGTAGTAAGATCCCGAGTTTACCATTTCCCAGTCCTGCTCTCCTTCTAAGAATACAATACAGCCTCCTCAATGGGAAATAAGTTTCACAAATGTTTCTAACAAGAAAAGTCCATTAAAATATTGAGTGTTTTGGAAACAATAATTCATTTCTATATTTTCTAATTTCATCAAGGTGAACTTTTGTAAGGAATATCCATCATAGTCAGAGTCTAGAAATGCCCTTGCCTGGTGGCCACAGATGACAGACACCTTTTGACAGTAAGTAAAATGGAATGCAGAATGCAAACCATTAAATAAATCCATGTTTTTGCATTACACACATCTTGCAGTCACAATGAACATCAAAAGACACCCCAGTTGTCTTGTTGGATATAAAGCAATCTTTGAGAAATGGACATCTAGCAATGCCTGCATTCTGATAGGGTAAGTGAAGCTTCTGGTTCCTTCATAGTTCTTTATCCTTTCCCATCTGTGAGTATAAGGCCCCTCTCATTTTGGACAGCAATGTGTACAGGCCAAGCCTTCTGTTTTAACAGGGCTTAAGTTTTAACAGAAAAGGAAGTTATAAATTAAGGTAGTGTTAGGGTTTCATGTTGTTCCCTTACCACTGTTTTCCTGAGGTATATATAATCAATTAAAAAATTTTTTTTAATTTTTCAACATTCTCTTCATTCAATTGTGAAACTCAAGGGCTCTGCTTTGGTACAGGATCAACTTAAATATACTTTCAAAACAAATATTTAATAGTTTACAATTAAGACAGAAAATGTGTACTTAAATATATTTAATAATAAATTAGTCAATGGTTTCACATCCAGGAACCTCTCTTCTGACATAGCACATATCCCTGTGACCAGGGGTTGATTCCCAACAAGGAAAGAAAGGAGAATTTCAAATCCCAACTCTCCCCAGCACCAAATAACAACAAAATCAAAACTTAATTTTAAAAATTAAAAATGCAGTATAAAAAGTGAGCTGTAACTCAATTCAAATGATAAAATGTATATAACGTGTACAGCATAGGGTCCAGCTTATATGAAGAAAGGTCTAATAAATATTCTCTCAATTTAACGCTGCTTTAAGCATACAAACACATTGCTGTATAAACATTCTTTCCCACCTTCTTCCACTCCCAAAACCATTCCTAGGCACCCTTTTTAAAGTTAGTAGTGATTGTTTTGCAAAGCAATAGTACAAAATCTTGGCTTTGTAGCTACATTCTGAATATCATGCCCTGTTCTCTGAAAGCCTTTTTACTCCTAAAAGGCACACAGTTTCAAGCATCCTCCACTCACTGAGTGCTGCCGCTACTGATTTAACTTCCTTACTAGCTCACAGCATATATGCAGGTAGAGAATAGTGGCCAAATTCTTCTGGGGATCCTTAATGTAATAATCATCTCCCACCCATACAGAAGTCAGTTCAATATTTTAAGCCCCTCAAGACAAAACACATATTGAAATTTACAAAAAATAATCAGAATACTTTGATATTTTTGGTTAAAAAAAATTCTTAACCATCCTAAAAAAAGCTACAAAGATAGTCTTTCAAATTCAAAAGTAATTATTTTAAACCAATTAACACTATAAGGTTAAGCATTAGACAAAGGTATTCTCACTACCTAAATAAGTCTATTCATATTTTATTAGAGTTCTTACCTATGGTAGTTCTTAAAATAATTGACACTTTGTTTTCTAATAGACTCTTGCAAAACTTCAGACTTGCTACCACAGAATTCTTCTCCAACTTGCATCAACCTAGTTGGACAGAAAGATTTACGTAAATTTCAGCAACATGTTCATTATAGGGAAAAAAGAGAAGTACAGGTCATCGTTATTCAAAGATAACAAATCATAAAAATTTGGATGTTTGAAGAAATTCTAAAGATCACATTCATTACAGTTTACAAACATCCAAAGGGCAAAAATATTTAAACACACTCACACATAAACCTAGCAGAAATTAGACTATGAATGTTCAATTATCTTTACTTCCATTAAGTTATACATTACAACTCAGTGATTCATGATTTCATTGATTATCATGGTTCAATGAATCAAACTAAAGAATAAGATCTCAAACACTACCTGCTGATTATATCCAAAACAAAGATGAAGTCATCATATTTGAATATTGACAAATCAGTTCCAAGCAAGTAGGTTTTTACTTTTAGCTGAACATCCTATAAAAAAAAATAAATATTTCAAGTAAATCCAAAATATAGAAAATAAGTTCTCAGAGCCATTTTTTGTATAGTTACACATTAAAATGAGACAGGAATAGATTCTTAACTTGATAAAAAAAAATCTAGTTAGGCTAATAGTCAACATATTTAGGGTGATATCATAGAGACAATTCCATGAACATCAGATATAAAAATAGTACAGACTTGGGGCTTCCCTGGTGGCGCAGTGGTTAAGAATCCGCCTGCCAATGCAGAGGACACGGGTTCGAGCCCTGGTCCAGGAAGATCCCACATTCCACGGAGCAACTAAGCCTGTGCACCACAACTACTGAGCCTGCACTCTAGAGCCCGTGAGCCACAACTACTGAGCCCACGTGCCACAACTACTGAGCCTGTGTGTCACAACTACTGAAGCCCGCACGCCTAGAGCCCGTGCTCCGCTACAAGAGAAGCCACCGCAGTGAGAAGCCCACACACCACAACGAAGAGTAGCCCCCGTTCACCACAACTAGAGAAAGCCCGTGCAGCAACAAAGACTCAATGCAACTAAAAATAAATAAATTAACTAATTAAAAAAAAATAGTACGGAACACAATCATCACTACTAATACACACACACATGCAAGATAAGAATTATGTCCTCATACTAGATATACTGATAAAAATCGGGCATGGTTCAGTAAGCTAGAAACCCCAAAATAATCAATTCAAAAATAATTAGAATTAATAAGATATTGTGTGAAGTGTTTAAGTACAGTATATAAAAATTAATAGTTTTCACGTATACCTGGCTGAAGCACCTAAAAATGGAGAGATTTCTTTTAAAACAAATATTGAAAATACAATATACTTAGGAATAACTTTAATAAGAGCTATCAGACCTATAACAAAAAACTAAAAATTCTAATGGGATACAAAAGAAATTTCCATAAATTGAGAGTCAAGGGACTGAATATCTAAGTACTGTAAATATGTCAATTTATCCAAGTTAATGTAGGGATACAGTGAAATTCTAACCAAAATCACACACACACAAAAACTTTTCTTCTCAACAATTATTCTAAAATTCACTAGAAATAATAAATAGACAATAACCTCTTTTTTAAAAACAGCACTTTGAAAGGATGAAGTTATCAGGGATGATGGAGGACTTGTACCACCTATATTAAATATATTAAAAACTACCCCCAAAACACTAGCAATATAGAGAAAAGTCAATGGAATAGGAAAAATAAATCAGAAACAGTGCTAATATACACATAAAAGCTTAATAAACAGCAGTAAAAACTACTGTTTTCTGATTATTTACTTTTGTCAAGCATTATACTAAGAACTTTATATATTATCTTTATTTTTACAACTAAAACATGACAGAAAAACATTTAAAATAAAGTCAAGGATTTATCAGGAAAATATGAACAAAATAAATACAGCAATGGTAATAATAAAGCAAACTAGAATTCACTGCAAAATGCCTAAGGAGAAAAGAGCTATTTTTTTAAATTAATAAAGAGAATTATGTACAATGAGGGTAAGTAAAGTGGTTATTAGCATTGCATCATCAATCAACATGGCATCCGAGTATAAAAACAAAAGCTGTTAGAAATAAAAGAAAAACCTGACAAAAACTACAATCATTCCGGAAGATTAAAACTCCTCCCGCAGAACAGCACAGACCAAGAAAACCACAACCAAATAAGAATATAGATGAGAATAATACATATAAATAATAAACTGCTTTAATTTACATAGAGAACCTAATTCCCAATACAAAGGAGAAATACATGGTTATTTTTCAAATGCCCCAGGAAGAACTTTAAAAGTGGGTGGTTTATTAGGCTGTAAAGAAAATCTCAAATTCACAAAAAGTAGAAATACTCCAACCCTAATTTTCTATAGTAAAAGAAAGAAATAATAAGCATTTTAAAACTGTCACTTCTCACATATCAAATATTTAAAGACTAAAAAGAAAATCTTGAAAGACCAAGACTTTCATAGGGTTGGATATGTCAGCTCCATGAGATCAAGGACCATGCTTTCACCACGGTGTTCTTAAACTCACAAACAGTGCGATACACATATTATGACTGATACAACCTTTTTCCCTTAAAGGTTCTGACTGAGTCAAAATGCATGGAAAATTTGCAACAATATTCTCAAAACTGAAAAGTTTTTATAATAATTATCAAGGTGATTATGATTCTGAGTTTAGTTTTATGTCAGAAATATTAACTACCTTCTTATGCTTCTCAATCATCTATCATCTCTATAATAAATGTATGATATCAACAAACTGTCACATGCTCACTTGTGCTTTGGAATTTAGCATTTCAGATATTAGAAATATATTATGGTATGTATAGTATATATTATATAACATCCCCAGTGGGGTCTAGGGCAGTATCCCAAAATAAAACACATTTATATCCCTTCAACATATGAATGTTCACCTTAATAGGATAAATAAATACTACAAAAAGCCAAATGACAATTCTGGTCAGACTGTGCTATCAAATGAATTCAATTCCTGCCAGGTTTTGTCTGCCAGATGTGTTCTCAAAAAACATTTATTTTTCAGAGCTTTTGCCTTTTTCAATTGCATTGAGCTTTGTAATTTCAATTTAACAAATACTAATGAGTTCCTAACGTACACAAAGTCCTGTGTAGAACTGGATGAGAATTGGGGTTGGAGGTGCAAAAGGGACTTGAAGTGGGTGGAGATGAAGATATTCTAAAACTTGAAACCTACAACATAAGTACCTATATTCAAAAGCATGATGACTTTCATTAAACTGGCCAAACACTTAAATGATAATAGCTTTACTAAATCTTACATTTAACAGATATTCCTATATCAAGAATGACATCAGGTTACCAGATTGAATAGAAACTAGCTATATAAAATACCAGGCCAATAATCCAAAGTACTTTGAATTACCAGAAATTCTATCATAGATTCTACAATTTCAACAAAGTATAATTAGAGCCTGTTAGAAGACTAAATCAGAAACAACTCATATCTGATACTAGAGAATGAGATTTTCCTTTCTGTTATATATAACATTCAGAAAAAAGTCAGCCCCAACCCGTAATTAATGGGAAACTAAAAATTTGTTTCATATGGTCATATCAGAAAACACAAAAGGCAAAGCTCTTACCACTATCACATATTTAAATATTAAAGTATAAATTCTAATAGCATATCTGCAATAGAAAGTTATCAAAAGTTAGAAGAGCACTAAATTATAACTGCTAAGTGATTCTTGAGGAAATTTATGTTTTCAGTATATATTTTCCTAAACATTTTTTTCAAAAGAAATCCTATAAAAGATTTTCAAACTAAACATCAGCTTCATTAGAAAAATAAAAAATACATTTTAAAAGACCATAATATGGTCAAAGTGTCTATTGTCTTCTAAATTTTGAAGCAGTCCAAAAAGAACAAAGTTATCATCAAAGAAATTACACTCATCTAGGAAGTGAAAATTTTTAACAAATTAACAAATTTAGTTATCTGATAACAACTAAGCTACTACACTGCTAAAGAAAAGCCAAGGAATACACATTCAATCAATAAATACATAAGATTCACTCAAGGCACAAAAATCACTGACTTAGAATTCTTCATTCTATTCTAGACTCCAACCCAACTATGTCATCTATTATATAGTTATCCTTTTCCTAAAATTAATAGAAAAGGAAAAAAAACACACAAAATAAACAGTATCTCAATAAGAAAACAACTTCTTTAGGAAAGCACAAATCTGTTAGGTCACTAAAAGCAAAATGTAATCAAGGAATATTTCCAATGGATATTTTCAAATTAAAACTTTTTCTACTGCCACTTATAGTCAAATATAATTGACAACTAAATTACAGAACTCAAATGGTAGACTTATTCCAAAGAAAAACTAACACATGATTAGATCTGCAGGGAAAACAAATACAGAAAACTTAAATACTGAATTTCTAAAACAACTTTGACATGAAGGTTTCTATTGCTTTTGTAAAAAAAATAGTTTAAAAAAACCAAACCTGCCATATTCGTGTAAGTCCATGTTCTAATTTCTTTTTTATGTAGCCACGATCAAAATTTGTTTCTTCAGTACCCATCATATTACTCCCTTCTGAAAATAAAAGATGGTATACATTTTAAAATTTGCTTCTCATTTTTGTTTTCAAAAAAAGAAATTTGGATTCTCATATATTGTAAGCATGTGTAAAATATAGAAAATATTCTCAATATTTATACAACCAAAACAATGTCAAAAACCAGAAATTAGGATTAAACTCATTTGATAAGACAGATAAATTCAGACTCTGAAATGTTAAGTACTTTACACCTAAGACCACTCAGCTTATACATGATTATAGCTGGGATTCCAACTTGGGTAGTGTGATCCCAGAAACCGGATTCTTAATAACCCATATACTGCCTACTGCCAGGGCATTACAGGACTAACTAACCCAATTTTCAATTAATATGCATGTTAACAAGAGTACAGAGTGCAAAACTGCTCATGCAGTGAGGCAATGATGCATACATTTTATATTTTTCATGATCCAGAATACTTTTATCCATTCCAGGTAAATAATCTAACAATGTCCAGTTCAACAGGTAAGATCAATGAGCTGCCTCAAAATAATTCTCCCCCTAAAAGCAACTGAAAATACACATACACATTATATTTTTAAAATTATGCCTTTGTGCAAGTAAACTGTGCAGAACAACTGAGGATATGATCTTATCTTAGGCTAGCAGGGTATCCACTGGTAAGCAGCAAAAGGCCCTTTCATAGGCCAGGCCCCAGATACATGCCTAATGTACTTGTGACTACTCCTACAGCTTAAGCCATATCATCTGTATGGTCTGGCTATTAGGAACCCAGCAGCTCAGAGCAGTGCACCTGAGCTACAGCTTTAGTTTATTTAGAATGGTGAAGTGTTAGGACACCAGTAGTATCACTAGAGAACAACAACGGATGAACTCTAGAGGCCCTTTCAGCTGTATGAAGTTCTGTGAAGAATAACTTTTAAATTACTGATTCCTACAATTTTAGTCCTTAATGTGAATAAGAAAGGAAGAATTTCTGGTGAACAAATAACTTTTTACAGTACTAGATATTGTCACCTGACTATTAGACTGATCAGAGCCCTCAACATTCTTAAATTATACAGACTAGGGTGAAGGAATTTTAGCAAAGAGGACTAAGTATAGAAGGTTCAAATAGAGTTTTTTTTTAATTTATTTATTTTATTATTTTTGGCTGCGTTGGGCCTTGGTTGCTGCGTACGGGCGGCATGTGGGATCTTCCTGGACCAGGACTCAAACCCGTGTCCCCTGCATTGGCAGGCAGGTTCTTAACCACTGCACCACCAGGGAAGCCCTCAAATAGAGTTTTAAGTTTGAATCTATACCCCAATGAAAATGCATACAGTACATAATACCTGTAAACTATTAGCCTGAAGCAAAAAGCGAGCTTCACCATGATAAGTATATATTGTCTTCTATACTCTTATATCTAAAGTATGTATTAATTTTGTTCCAAACTTTTCCTTTGGTTTCTCCTTAAATAATGTACTAGAAAAACGAAAAGAGGTGCTGAGATATCTAAACTGGTACCATATCTAGAAAAAAAGGAAGGTTGCCAAAACAAGATAAACTTTGTGGGGAAAAAATCCCTTAAGCCCAGGAATTCCCTAAGTAAAATGAAATTTTTTTAAAAAAAAGGGCCTATAGACATTTCATTATTATTATAATCATCTCTCTTGATCCATTTCCTTTGATGATATTAACAACAACCAGTGTAAGCACTTTCACATTTTCTCTAAACTTTATAGCAATCCTACAGGTAGATGTGTTACTACATTATGAAGCTTTTTCTTTGTTTTGTTTTCTTAACCTATCATTTTAAGGAGCAAACTGAGGCCTGGAGATGATAAAGTGACCTATTCACATTCTCGCCTTTGGTAAATAGCAGTCAAACTTTGAAGCGAGGTATCTCTGACTGCAAAGCCCATACTCCCAGAGGTAGTAGAGGAGCTGGGTAAAAATACCCAACTGGCCTAGTCTGGCCTAGAATCCTGGCTCAATGCCCCCCGTTTTCTACTCTCTCCTTTCTCTCTCTTCCTTTAAACCTCTTCCTACCTCAACAATATTTCTAAAAGAATGAAAATCCTTCCACAGAATTTATCTTTCTTATTTTTTGCTATCTATATTTATGAGCTTATGATTTAAGATAAATATTAAACGTATGTCTTCTATACTACCAAAATCCTATGTTTAATCAAACTAAGATTTGCGCATTCATCCACCCACACAATCACAGAAACCAAACACTTCAGAAATTAAAAGTTACTAGAATAACTTGATTGACTAGCCATATATTAAACTGTATGTAATACAAAAAAACAGGTACAGTATAATTTATTTTGCCCATACTAAATACTGGTAGACTCATTTATTACTTTAAAAAGTATTTTGAATACTTAATCTTAGCTATTGTTCAAGGATAATCACTTAAGATATATAATTACATGAAGTAATTTAAACATGCCTAGTTAATATAATTTCTCAAAGATTTTCTCTTTATGACTATACCATAAACATTTAAAGTTGTATTTTGCTTGCAAAGATGGTATTTAAAAACATCATTTTTTATGAAATTTTTATGTCCTGCTACTTTCAGGAAGAAAAGTATCAGTATAATTATTAATTCTTAGAATCTAGTTTTATTAGTACAACTTGAAAATTAGCAAACAAGACTTAATATTGAACATTAGCATTAATTTTATAGTAAATTTGGACAGACCAATGTCCTACCTAGTTTGCAACTCATTTTTTTTTAAAGCTCTTTCTTAATAACTTAGTCCTAAGGTCATCACCACATATTCCTGGAAACTTGTAATACCTATCACATAAGAAGTCCTTCGGCCCAGTTAATCCCCAAAGGTAATGGAGTTTTTATAGCAGCTGAATCACTTTCTCTGGTGAACATTAACCTATGGTCATCATGGTCCCCGAAATTCTAAAAGCATAGCTGTCCCTTTTCTTTCTCCTTACTCCAGAAATACGGCATATTTATAGTTCAGTTTTTAAAATCAAATCAAAATAATTTCCTACCAGAAGCAGAAGTAGTATCTTCACTGTCATGCTTTTCATGCCATTCCATAGTTCTGTAATAGCTGAGCATAACCTCCCACAGTGCTTTGCACAGGTCAGCAAGGCATGGAATATAGCTGTCTGGTGTAACATGCTGAAGAAAATGACAAGAGCCAACTTTCAAATTATCATGTTTAACACAAAGTTAATCAAAATAAAATGTTATGGTGTCAATCAAATGCACTCAAGAATTAGATAAGAAAATTTCTTCCACTGATATATCTAAAAATAAAGTTCAATGGCAAGAAAATTTTGTTCAAGTAATTCCTATTTCCACATGGCTTTTTAGTATTCATTAGGAGTATCAGTCCATATACTATGAATCCACATACTACTGAATGGCAAGTGCTCTCATAACCAGGAGTGCAAACTTCCCCAAATATATTTTTTCAAAGCCATGTTCTTAGCATGAAATGCAGCTTTACACTCACCCTTGGACCCAAGTTACAACTTGCAAAAAGGTGGTCATAATTTACAAATCAATCATTTTATTTATGTAAATTAAGTAAGTAACTTTGACAATCTGCAAATTCTGTAAATCACATGGATATAGATATTTCATATTTGACAACAGCATTTTAAAATGTTTTATATAACATGGCTATGAAACAATATGTGGTCCAAAATCTTCTCCCTAAAGGAAATGCATGGATTTTTCTCCCTCTATCCTTTGTAAAAACTATCAGTTTCTCATTCTGTCCTTTTTTTGTGCAGGTAGAATAATGCCTCGATTCTATTTTGCAGGCTTTCTGTCTGTCACAGTGGAGCATCTGCTCCATCATTTGAGATTTCGTAGCACTTCTTCAATTTGTAATCAATCAACCACAACTGATCATGCTGATAAAACAGTGAAAGGCTAATAAGACTATGATGCAAGCCCTCCAAAATAAATAGCTAGTAGAAATAAGCTATATAGAAAGTATAGCTATGGTGTTATTGATGCTCAGGAAATCCCAGTTGGTAGTCGTCCTCTCTCTTTCAAAAAGTATTTTTTCTCTCCATAATGATTTCCCCCTCCTCTAAATTCCCCATTTACTAAAACATTCATTCATCAAGCAATTAATAAAAATACTAATTTGTATGACTCAGCAAGTATACTTTTGTGTAGGCATGTCAAATCTCTGAAACTCAACTTAGAAGTAGTAAAATAAAGGCGCTGTTAACCACTGGAGTCAGGCTGCCCAAGTGGGGCTTATGCCAAGAACAGTACAACAGTTCAATCTTATAGGATCTATTAACAATCTGTCACATTAATAGGTCTAAGAAGAAAAACAAAATGATTGTCCCCAAACATGCTGAAAACCCTTTTTCAGGGTTTGACAAAATTCAACAGTCATTCCTAATAATAACTCATGAGAAAATAAAAACAGATAAACATTTCCCTAAGATGAGGAAGCTTTAGTGCATACCCACTGTGGTCAGGAAGAAGACAAGAATGTCCACTATCCCCACTACTTTTTTTTTTTTTTTTTTTTTTTTTAACAGTACGCAGGGTCTCACCACTGTGGCCTCTCCCGTTGTGGACCACAGGCTCCGGACGCACAGGCCCAGCGGCCATGGCTCACAGGCCCAGCCGCTCCGCCGCATGTGGGATCTTCCTGGACCGGGGCACGAACCCACATCCCCTTCATCGGCAGGCGGACCCTCAACCACTGTGCCACCAGGGAAGCCCTCCACGACTTTTTAACAATGTTCTTGAGGTACTAGCCATGCAATTAGACTAGAGAAAATGATAAGATGCAAAAGAACAGGAAAAGAAGAAATAAAACTACTTCTATCTGTAAATGACATAATATACCTAGAATATAATTCCTAGAGAATGAATGATAAAACTCAAACAGTAAAAGAATTCAGCAAAGGGCTTCCCTGGTGGCGCAGTGGTTGAGAGTCCACCTGCCGATGCAGGGGACACTGTTCGTGCCCCGGTCCGGGAGGATCCCACATGCTGTGGAGCGGCTAGGCCCGTGAGCCATGGCCGCTGAGCCTGCGTGTCCGGAGCGTGCGCTCCGCAACGGGAGAGGCCACAACAGTGAGAGGCCCGCGTACCACAAAAAAAAAAAAAAAAAAAAAAAAATTCAGCAAGTAGCAGGTTATAAAATTAACATATAAAAATAACAGAATTCATATACACAAATAATAACTATTTAGAAGATACAATGAATGAGAAATCACTTATAATAAAAAAGATAAAAATTTTAGGAATAAACTTAACAAAAAATGATCCAAAATTCTATGAAGAAAACTGAAAGACATGGGCTTCCATGGTGGCGCAGTGGTTGAGAGTCCGCCTGCCAATGCAGGGGACGTGGGTTCGTGCCCCAGTCCGGGAAGATCCCACATGCCGCGGAGCGGCTGGGCCCGTGAGCCATGGCTGCTGAGCCTGCGTGTCCAGAGCCTGTGCTCCACAACGGGAGGGGCCGCAGCAGTGAGAGGCCCATGTAACGCAAAAAAAAAAAACAAAAAAAAAAAACTGAAAGACATAAAGGTAGACTTGAACAAATAGAAAGACATCCCTCACTCTTGGTTAGGATGTCTCAACATCAGAGATGTCAGTTCTCCCTAGGTTAATTTATGAATTTACTGAGATACCAATAAAAACAATCCAGAAATAGATCTAGCCTCATATAAAAATATGGTATATGATAAAGATAGCATCTCATATCACTTAAGTGAAGACAGTCTTTTTCATTAATAGTGTTGGGACAACTGGATGGTCAGTTGGAAAAGACTAAATTAGATCTACTCCTCACACCACCCACAGGAACAAACTCCAAATGGATAAGACAGCTGAACCTAAAAAATAAAACTATACTAGCACCCAAAGAAAACATGAGTTAATTCTTCTATCACCTTGATATAGGTAAAGGCTTTGTAATTATGACTCAAAATTCAGTGGTAATAAAAGTAAAATTTGATAAATTTTACTACATAAAAATTTTTATAAATTTTGTATAACAACAAAAAAACAGTAGTAAACAAATCAAATGATAAACTTGAAAAAAGTTTTCATAATACATGTCACAATAAAAAAAATCTCACATTTATAATGAACACTTAACGACTTGGGGGGAAAAGACCAAAAATCCTATAGAAAAATGGGAAGAAGATATAAACACACTTAACAGAGATATAAAGATCGCCCTTAAATATTTGAAAACATATCCAACTTCACTTATAATAGGGCAAATGTAAATTAAAACTACAGTAAGAAACAAATTCTCACTCATCAGATCAGTGCAAATTTTAAAGCTGACCATTAACAAAGGTTCTCCCCTTGACCAAACTCTAGCCGGCTCCCTGAGCCCTCTCCTTCAATAGTCCTCAATCTTGACCTACAAAGAATTGAACAAGACACTAATGTAGTTTCTAGCAGCTCACGGCCACAACTCTAGGATGACTCTAGCACCCCTTAAAGTGCTTGCCTGAGAAAAGTCAAGGCTGCCAAAAGAATATATTGTTTGTTCCAGCTAAAACCTGAAGATAGGGCCCCTGTCTCCCAGTCTCTGAGGGAGAAGGTGGGAGCCTAACCCAGATGGGTTTCACATGAACCAAGCCCCCTTTTTTTTTTTGTAATTTTTCACTTCCTTGCTTCTTCTGAGCCCCTGCTCATCCCCCTTCCTAGTCCCTCTTTCTCCCTTTACAATGCCCAGTGACGCCTGTACAAATGGAAGCTGAGTTCAGTTCACAATGGATTCTCTTCCCCATTACAACAGTATATTACTGATTGAAATCTGTCCATACCACTTTAATTAGTGTCCAGTTTTGTTTATCTCTGATACCATATATACTCTGTTGGCAAGGCTGTGAACAAAAAAAACAGGAACTCTCATCCACTGCTGGTGGGAACGCAAAACGATACAATACTCTGGAAATGAATTTGACATTATCTAACAAAACCACACTGTCTAACAAAACTACATGTGTATTTTCCCTTTGACCCAGCAATCTCACTTCTAGGAATTTATCCTGAAGGTGTACTTCAAACAATGTAAAAACACATATGCACAAGGTTATTCGTTGAAGGATTATCTGTAACTGCAAAATACTGGAATCTATCTAAATGTCCAAACACAGGAGATCAGCTGGATAAACTTCACACACACGAAAGAGCACTTTGCAACTGTGAAAAATAATGATAAGCAGACATATACATTTTAAAAAATTTTTAAATAAAAAATTTTCCCTTTCATATGATACATATACATGTGAGAAAGGGAAAAGTTTATATATATATATGTATGTCATAAGAAATAGAAAAAAATTTAATGATATATTTGCCTATCATCAAAAAAATAAACACAGTGAATATAAAGAAGAAAACACTGAAGTCAGTTACCTGTAAGAGGTGGCGTGGGGAATAAAAATGGAAGGAACACAGGAGGGAGTGAAACTTCTGAGTATACCGAATTGGCTATGGGTACCTATTTGCAGAAAAATTAGAATAGCCATCCAGATTTACACATGGCTTGCAGAGATCAACACAAATATTTCTGCATATTTATGCCATAATTTGGGGTAACTTTTTATGTCAACTTTCCCTGTTTACTATTATAATTACTACCTTTACAATGAACCAGTCTTGCTTTTTTCCTTGGTTTATTTTTACCACATCATTACAACTGACATAGCTCTCATACCACACACATGTAATGAAAACCGATAATGATGTACAAGGTCAGGAAAAAGCTAAAAGCAGAGGACAAAGAAAAGCAAAAATCACAAAAAACATTCTGGGCTGCAACTCAAAAATCATTCACCGGAATAAAGGTACTCTTCTACAAACTTTCATAAACTCAACTTTGCATAAATTTGTGTTTATATTATGCAAATAAATTTAATCTAATTATATCCCAACATATCTTTCTGACAGATAAAAGGAAGGCAGTGTTAGTCTTATTTTTCCCAAAGAAAAATTATAACTATACAAATAATTGTGCTATAGCCCACCAATTAACTTTTATAATACTTGCCACAGTTTAACAAACCAGAAAATTGAAACTTGGAACTACTACCTTCTATTCTCCACCCAACCACTGCCTAGCTATATCATTTGCCTATTTATTCAAGGAAAAGGAGGTTCTTTACGGTGTTAACTCTTGACTATTTGCTAAACTTTAATGGGTTTGGATGAGAGTATACACACAGAAATGTTTATAGGAAATTTTTTTCAGAAAACGTTGAAATTATTTAGTGAAATTATACCAAGCTTTTTCTCACCAAACTTACTCAAGTGTAAATAATTCACAAATCTACCTAGGCCAATGCCCATGGCTAAAAGTCTCCCAAACTTATCTTCAAATATGTTCATATGTACAAACATAAGACTATGATGTACTGAGCAAGATGATTCTTACCTAAATTTATATTCTAAAACAGAAACAAATGTATAGATTCATTACACTAAATACACAGAAAGTAAATAGTTTACGAAAAAAGGCAAGGTGGGATAGATATATAAATATAGTTTTTAATAGATTTAAGCCAAAATGTGTTCATCTCTGTACTTGAAGACTATGCTGACAATAAGAGTCATTTCATGCAAATCAAAACTACAATGAGATATCATCTCACACCAGTCAGAATGGCCATTATCAAAAAATCTAGAAACAATAAATGCTGAAGAGGGTGTGGAGAAAAGGCAACACTCTTGCACAGCTGGTGGGAATGTGAATTGGTTCAGCCACTATGGAGAACAGTATGGAGGTTCCTTAAAAAACTACAAATAGAACTACCATATGACCCAGCAATCCCACTACTGGGCATATACCCTGAGAAAACCATAATTCAAAAAGAGTCATGTACCAAAATGTTCATTGCAGCTCTATTTACAATAGCCCGGAGATGGAAACAACCTAAGTGCCCATCATCGGATGAATGGATAAAGAAGATGTGGCACATATATACAATGGAATATTACTCAGCCATAAAAAGAAACGAAATTGAGCTATTTGTAATGAGGTGGATAGACCTAGAGTCTGTCATACAAAGTAAGTCAGAAAGAGAAAAACAAGTACCGTATGCTAACATATATATATGGAATTTAAGAAAAACAAAATGTCATGAAGAACCCTAGGGGTAAGACAGGAATAAAGACACAGACCTACTAGAGAATGGAGTTGAGGATATGGGGAGGGGGAAGGGTAAGCTGTGACAAAGCGAGAGAGAGGCATGGACATATATACACTACCAAACGTAAAATAGATAGCTAGTGGGAAGCAGCCGCATAGCACAGGGAGATCAGCTCTGTGCTTTGTGACCGCCTGGAGGGGTGGGATAGGGAGGGTGGGAGGGAGGGAGACGCAAGAGGGAAGAGATATGGGAACATATGTATATGTATAACTGATTCACTTTGTTATAAAGCAGAAACTAACACACCATTGTAAAGCAATTATACTCCAATAAAGATGTAAAAAAAAGAGTCATTTCATTTTAAAGTTGGACTCCAGAAACCACTTTCCCCTATACTGTGCAATCAACTAGTGTCAATTATCAAAGCAACAAATGTTTCTGATGCCTTTAATACCTTATCACTAAAATCATTCATAACTAGTGCTCTCTCATTAATTTATAAAAATCACCTCCAAATTTCAAATAGAGAAACTTATTACACAGACATGTGTGAACCATAACTATAACAAGACAGATTCAAAGAAACCAACAAATAAGCAAATAATTGTATAAGTATTCAAAAAATAAAAGGCAGGCCAAGAAGAGAATCTGAGTTTCTGAATTACAACTTCCACTTAAACATCAATCCTTCTTCACACCAGCAGAGCATAACAGAAAGAGAACTAGACAAGAAATTGGAAGCCCTGCATCCCAGCCAGCACCAATTCTACAACTTACCAGTCACATGCCCTTAGATAGTAAACCACTCTGGGTATCTTAGGTTCACCTTTCATGAAACAGTGTTAGAGATTCCTGGATCTGCTACCTCTTCATTGGTTTAATCCATTCACTTATTACTAGATACCTAACACTGCAACTCAGTTCGAGTCCCAATTAATGGGTGATTCATTTAGTATAAAACCAGGAATACCAAGGCAGAGGAGTGCCATATTGCAATTCCAGTTCAATGTTCTTACCACATAGCAATGATAGCAACGAAAGCCTTGAATTAAGCAATTTAGAAAATATTCACACAGTGAGACACCCCAAAGAACTAAATAGCATGTCTTAAAATTTTTTTAAGAATATATGGGAAATAGAGGGCTTCCCTGGTGGCGCAGTGGTTGGGAGTCCACCTGCCGATGCAGGGGACGCAGGTTCGTGCCCCGGTCTGGGAAGATCCCACATGCGGCGGAGCGGCTGCGCCTGGGGACCATGGCCGCTGGGCCCGCGCGTCCAGAGCCTGTTGCTCCGCGGCGGGAGAGGCCACAGCAGTGAGAGGCCTGCGTACCGCAAAAAAAAAAAAAAAAAGAATATATGGGAAATAGAAATTTACTTATCAAACATTTCTCTGTGTTCCAGAGCTATTTTGCACTTCCATTCTAAAGCTAGTAGTACCAATTTATTCAGGAAAGGTTGAGAGGTGAAAAGAAAAGAGGAAAAAGGTGTAGTATTTCAGAACTATCAAAGATCATGCAGAAAAGGAGGAATATTTTAAGTACCTAGTTTTTTTTTTTTTTTTTGTAACTCACAACCTCCATACAGATAACATACATGTCTAGTAACCAGTGATCACAGGTAACAAATATCCTGGGGAGTCAGGATTTAAAGAAGATTCACAAATCCAGATGTTACAATGCAAAAAGCTCAACACAGCATTACAACTAACCTTCACTATTCAAACATCAAAAGTCACTCCTTAATCAAATCTTGACTAACACTTTCACAGAATCCACAGATCTGATTTCCAATCTCATCACTATCAGTTAAGAGTAAAACTTTGTACCTCCCATCTCTACTATTAACCATCCCAACCAACCTACCTGGTCAAAATTAAAATCATGAAGTTAGCTTGTTAAAACCAGCAACATCTCAGCCTTAATTATAAATAATAAATTTAATAAGAATCTGGAGGCCATTTTCACAGAACAGTGTAAATCCAGAAATGAATATATGCAGCCTTTTCAAACCTGAAGCACACAATGAAAAAAATGTCACCTTTTGAAAGTTGCTTCGGTGCAAAGTGGTAAATATGGAAAAAAGAGGCCGCTAAATTTAGCCTTTTAGTTCACATTAATTTACTTTTATACCCATCAGAAATCTCTATTACCAATTACCTCCAAAATTTTCAGGAAGATGATTTTTTTATATTAAAACATCAAAATAAAAATTCTTAGGAGTATCCTTAAAGTATTATTATGCTCTTGTTTCACTTTGATTTATCACTCTAATCACATCCTGACAAACATAAAGGGAGCAGATGTTTGGCATCCTCACAGAGATTTAAAACTCGTAGTGCTGCCATCCCCACCCCCATCCAAACACACACACACACACACACACACACTCACTAATAGATGGATTTCAAAGAAAACAACAAAGGCTTATCAGCATCTTTAGATGAATGCTATTAGCATAGTGAGCTCACATCACCAGAAGCTGCTGGAAAGGACTACTATTTAGCTGGGAGGTTTCTGGAAATATGTTGCAGGTCAAAACAGCACTAGGCCCAGGGAGCTAAAAATATCTCTGGGAAGGCTGAACTCTGGACCTAAATAAGTGGCTGGGCCAAGCAATTACAAGATCTCTCCAACCTCTAATTACTTCTGCAAGGACCAAGCTGTACAACAAAATATGAATAGCTTAGGTACTTTCTAATCATTGGAAATCAGAGTGGGGCTCAGTATAGTGAACTGGATGGCACATATTTGGGCATGGGTCCCAACTCTGTGACTTACTTGGTCATGACTCCAGCATTTCACTTCATATATTAATGCCAAGGGATAAAGCAAATAACCTAGAGTCTCTCTGAAGCTTTAAAAACTATGACTCTCCATAGGTAAAATATGCATATGCTATAGCAAAACTTTCCTTATACTAAACTAGATTCATTCATAATTTAAAAACATGAAGTCCGAGCCACAACAATCAGAGAAGAAAAAGAAATAAAAGGAATCCAAGTCAGAAAACAAGAAGTAAAACTGTCACTGTTTGCAGATGACATGATACTATACATAAAAAAATCATAAAGATGCCACCAGAAAACTACTGGTGCTGATCAATGAATTTGGTAAAGCTGTAGGATACAAAATTAATGCATGAAAGCGCTTGCATTCTTACACACTAACAACGAAAGATCAGAAAGAGAAATTAAGGAAACAATTCCATTTATCAGTGCAACAAAAAGAATAAAATACCTAGGAATAAACCTACCTAAGGAGGCAAAAGACTTGTATGCAGAAAACTGTAAGATAATGATGAAAGAAATCAAAGATGACACAAAGATGGAGAGATAAACTATGTTCTTAGACTGGAAGAATCAATATTGTGAAAATGACTAAAATACCCAAAGCAAGCTACAGATTCAATGCAATCCCTACCAAATTACCAATGGCACTTTTCACAGAATTAGAACAAAAATTTTTTTAATTTTTATGGAAACACAAAAGACCCTGAAGAGCCAAAGCAATCTTGAGAAAGAAAAACAGAACTGGAGGAATCAGGCTGCCTGACTCCAGACTAAACTACAAAGCTACAGTAATCAAGACAGTATGTATGGTACTGGCACAAAAACAGAAATATAGATCAATGAAACAGGATAGAAAGCCCAGAGATAAACCCACGCACCTATGGTCAACTAACCTAAGACAAAGGAGGCAAGGATATACAATGGAGAAAAGACAGTCTCTTCAATAAGTGGTGCTGGGAAAACTGGACAGCTACATGTAAAAGAATGAAATCAGAACACTTCCTAACACCATACACAAAAATAATCTCAAAATGGATTAGAGACCTAAATGTAAGGCCAGACACTATAAAACTCTTAGAGGAAAACATAGGCAGAACACTCTATGACATAAATCACAGCAAGATCCTTTTTGACCTCCTAGAGAAATGGAATTAAAAACAAAACTAAACAAATGGGACCTAATGAAACTTCAAAGCTTTTGCACAGCAAAGGAAACCATAAACAAGACGAAAAGACAACCCTCAAAATGGGAGAACATATTTGCAAACAAACCAATGGACAAAGGATTAATCTCCAAAATATATAAACAGTTCATGTAGCTCAATATTTAAAAAACAAACAACCCAATCCAAAAATGGGCAGAAGACCTAAATAGACATTTCTCCAAAGAAGACCAACAGATGGCCAAGAAGCACATGAAAAGCTGCTCAATATCACTAATTATTAGAGAAATGCAATCAAAACTACGATGAGGTATCACCTCACACTGGTTAGAATGGCCATCATCAAAAAATCTACAAACACCAAATGCTGGAGAGGGTGTGGAGAAAAGGGAACCCCCTTGCACTGTTGGTGGGAATGTAAATTGATACAGCCACTGTGGAGAACAGTATGGAGGTTCCTTAAAAAACTAAAAATAGAACTACCATACAACACAGCAATCCCACTCCTGGGCATATACCCAGAGAAAACTGTAATTCCAAAAGATACACGCACCCCATGTTCACTGCAGCACTATTTACAATAGCCAGGACATGGAAGCAACCTAAATGTCCAACAACAGAGGAATGGATAAAGAAGATGTGGTACATATATACATTGGAATATTACTCAGCCATAAAAAGGAACAAAATTGTGCCATTTGCAGAGACATGGATAGACCTATAGTCTGTCATACAGAGTTAAGTCAGTCAGAAAGAGAAAAACAAATATTGTATATTAACACATATATGTGGAATCTAGAAAAATGGTACAAATGAACCTATCTGCAAAGCTGAAATGGAGACACAGACGTAGAGAACAAATGTATGGACACCAAGGGGGGATGTGGGGAGTGGGATGAACTGGGAGATTGGGACTGACATATATACACTACTATGTATAAAATAGATAACTAATGAGAACAGACTGTATAGCACAGGGAACTCTACTCAGTGCTGTGTGGTGACCTTAATGGGAAGGAAATCCAAAAAAGAGGGGATATATGTATATATATAGCTGATTCACTTTGCTGTACAGCAGAAACTAACACAACATTGTAAAAAACAAAACAAAACAAAAAACACAACAACACAAACATCTTGGTGAAAAAAGTCATTCTCATCTCCCAGGCATTTTATCATTAATACTAAATATGTATTTACACATGAAGACATATGTAATATGTATGGTATGAATGATGCCAGCTTGGAACTAAGTAACTAGCACCCTCTAAATTGTGAAATACACAGAAGGGGGCTCCTTTACTACCATCCTCAGTTTTGTCTAATTGCTGCTAAATGGCCTTAATCAAATGGAAAGCTTAATACTATAAAACAAGCAAAGCTTGTGTTATCAGAATATATAATTTATCTTTCAAAGTTTCAAGTAATAAAATGCTGTGAAACCCTATGCTAAGATTATCACCAAAAATGGGCAGTATTTAAATGTGAAAAGACCAATTAAGAATATGGTTTCTTGGCAGGTTTTGAGAATGGCTTTTACCAGTAAATTATTTTGTTTCTGCTGGTAGCTGTGTACCACGTGTTAAAAATAGGTTGGCTCTTTAACATTTACCCCCATCCTACACACACACACACACACACACACAAAATCACCCAGCAGTCTAAGTTACACTGATAGTTTTAAGGGTTCATAAACTTGGCATCACACCTGAGCCAGTTTCAAGTGACTAGAAAACCCCTTCACTTCCAGCCAAGAGAGGGAAAGCTGGTTACTCAGATAACATCAGCCCAAAGCATGTTCTCCATAGGCACTCATTAGTTCCAGCGTATGGCAGAAAACACCAAATCATCATACTTGGTTGAATCCAGTTAAACCAAGCCAGACAACGTACTGTTCCTTTCACTTGCCCTATGCTCTTCTTTCATGCCATTGCTCAGGATATTTCCTCTGTATCCCTGTACTCAGCCACATACATCGTGCTTCTTGAAATCCAAAACCAACTCAAAACTTGCAGGCTCCTCTTTTGCCTCCTTAAACCCTTAAAGAACTGTGTTGATCCCATTGACACTACTGTATATGTTGTTTGAACTTTTCTTATTCTACCTCTGATCATAATTAATATGACCTTACTAGGTTTCAAACTCTTTATAACCATATTTACCCTTGCTGAGCTGAACCCATTACTTGACTGATTAACAAAAGCTGGGTAATGACAAGGGAAACTGGTTTACACTAAGTCAGAGCACTAAGAAAGTGGAATCTTGCATCTTCTACCAGCATCCATGAAACAGTAACAGGCTAGCTTGTTAATCTGCAAGTAGGATAAAATTTCAGACCCTTCACAGTTTTTGACAATCCAAAGAGTAAATGGCAGGGAAAAAGAAAGAGACGGATAAACTTTCCTTATCTTTTGATCATTAAGTTTTGAATATTTAAAATTACCAAAACTTATTTTTTATTTTACCTTAAATATTTAGAAACCAATATATAACTCTTATATTAAAAAAATATATATAACTCATATAAAAAATTAGCTGGGTGCTACTATATAAGTGATAAGAATGTGACATCTGAATTCTTAGAGTATTTTAAAACTGATCTGATAAAGCAATCAAGTAAATAGCATTATTCCTCCAACTGAAGAGGTTTCTCTAGTAAGAAAGGAAAGGTCCACTCACCTATCCAACGAAATCAACCAAATTAACCTCAACAATCAATTAAATGTCCCTGTTTAATTTCCTTCACATGCTAAATATGCTTGAGTGACAAGCTACATAAATTAGTATTGATATGCTACCTTCTGGTATCTGACAATTAAGCTATTAAATATAAAATACTCAGCATTCATGTGCACAGGAAAAAGGATAAAAGCAGACACTACTGATGAGGAGCATAAGTTGAAACACACTTTCTAGAGGGCAATTTTGGAAATATAAACCAAAGCCTTTGGCAATGCAATTTTATTTTTCATTATTTATTCTAAAGAAATAATTAATGATGTGTGCAAAGATTTAGCTTTAAAAATATTTACTACAGGGCTTCCCTGATGGTGCAGTGGTTGAGAGTCCGCCTGCCGATGCAGGGGACACGGGTTCGTTCCCCGGCCTGGGAAGATCCCACATGCCGCGGAGCGGCTGGGCCCATGAGCCATGGCCGCTGAGCCTGCGCGTCCGGAGCCTGTGCTCCGCAACGGGAGAGGCCACAACAGTGAGAGGCCCGCATACCGCAAAAAAAAAAAAAAAAAAATTTTACTACAGTGTTATTTATATTATTTCCAACTTTTGTCATTATGAGCATCAAAGAATAAGAAACTGGTTAATTAATCCACAGGATCTCTTACAATGAAGTACTGTCAAGCCACTAAAAGGTATGTGCATAGCATATTTACTGAAATGAAATATTGTTTATAAAGCAGCAAGTGGAAAAAAATGTTCCAAATCTCTGTGTACAGCATAATCCTACTTTAAAAAGCTATTTGCTTATATACACATTAAAAGAACCAGCTCTGCATACAGAAATATTATTTTTTATTTTCTTCCTTTGCTTATCTGTATTTTCCTACAATCAATATTTTAGGTGTATAATTTAAAATACATTTTAAGAGTAAATATATTAATTAATGATTGCTGAATTTGAGCGACTACTTATATAATCAGTATTCTAACTCCATAAAGACTGTGAGTGATATAAAAACATATAAAGAGACTAGTTTAAGAAGTCAGAAAACAGAAAAAGGATAAGGAGGCAGTTAATTCTACAGAAAACCCTAAACAAGATGGTTACTACAAATGAACATTAAATTTAGCACTGAAATTCCTGGCAGCTTATCATCATAGAGAGTCTGTATACTCATACTATTTGATAAGAGAAAATATATTAATTCTTCACAACAGAAAGTGCCCTGAGAATTTAAGAACAGAAATAGCTTTTTGTCTCAAAAGAGGAAATTTCTCTAGGCTCTTATATGAACATCAAAATAAACTATACCTTCAACAGAGATCTTACTAAAAATATTTATTGACCCTCAAACTGCCACTGAATTACAATTCAATATCAAGAGGTAGTATTTATAAGCATCAAAAATTTAAAAACTAGAAGAATGGAACATTTGATGAGCCTTTAGTTGGTCTTTCTATGATGTATGCACGTAAAAAACCTGTAAAAGTACATGGCATGGAGAAAGTGCTCAATGTTGGTTTTCTTTCCCTCTCACTTAATCAAATCTGAAAATTGATTAAGTGAACACCGCACAAGTTAGAGACGAAGAGGTCAATCCAATATACTTAAACATTTACTAAACACCTCCAATGTGCCGAAAGGAGAAAATACATATTGAAATTATTTCAGAAAGCTTTTTCTAAAAGAAACATTACATTTTCCCCCAAAGTATTATTACATTATCAAGTTCATTTCAAAAACAGAACTCAGGGGCTTTCCTGGTGGCGCAGTGGTCAAGAGTCCGCCTGCCGATGCAGGGGGCACAGGTTCGTGCCCCGGGCCAGGAGGATCCCGCGTGCCGTGGAGCGGCTGGGCCCGTGGGCCGTGGCCACTGAGCCTGCGCATCCGGGGGCCTGTGCTCCGCGATGGGAGAGGCCACAGCAGTGAGAGGCCCGCGTGCCGCAAAAAAAAAAAAAAAAAAAAAATCAGAACTCAAAACTCATTAAAAGCATTTCGAAATGAACAGTTGAAAAATGGTTGAGAACACTGCAGCCAGCTTAGCCAGCTCTATTATCATAAAATTAATCAACAGTATCCTAATTAACATCTTGAAATAAGCTCCCAAGGGAAACCCATCAGCCCGCCAAAAACAATGTTAAACATTTTTTTTTTAAAAAACTGATGCATACTTCATAAACTTTCAAAAAACCTACAAAATGTTTCTCTACAAGGTCGCTAAATAGAGAGCTTCCACTTGGTGTCTTTAAATCTCTCCACAAACTGGTGTGAACATGTAGGGTACATCAATGTATTGATAAACGCAATCACAAAGAGGCTTTTTAATCAGATAAAATAACCACTATGCCCCTTTACATTGGCCCTTGCCAGAAATGAGATTTAATTCTCATTTGAAACTTTTGCTTCTAAGGAGTAGTCCTTTATTTGTGCTTCAAGATAATGTACATATTTTTTAAAAGAGCCTAAATTACTGATCTAAAAACTCTTAAGTCGATACATTCAAGAAAAAACAGGAAACTAGACAAGGATAAACTATAAAAAGAAAAATTGTGCCTTTAATTAAATCACTTAGAAATTACAGTTTAGTAAAGAAAGTACATTCAGTTACAAAATGACTTCAAAAAGTTCAGTCAACTGAACTTTTAAACTTAGAGCAATGGTGACAGAACACAAATGGCAGACACTTCATAATGGGACAGTATGCTGCTGGCCTTAAGAACGCTGAAGTTCTCTGTTTACCAGAGAAAATAAAAAACAGAACACTAATTTTGCCCCAGGTTTCTTTGTAAAGGAATGTCCAAAAAGATGGAAAAAAAAAGGAGTTCAATTTCATTCTAGCCCATTTAGTAATAGACTGACATCTGTGAGTGGTTTAAAACAATACTGTGGGGCTTCCCTGGTGGCACAGTGGTTAAGAATCTGCCTGCCAGTGCAGGGGACAAGGGTTCGAGCCCTGGTCCAGGAAGATCCCACATGCCACAGAGCAACTAAGTCCATGTGCCTCAACTACTGAGCCTACGCTCTAGAGCCCGCGAGCCACAACTACTGAAGCCCGCGTGCCTAGAGCCTGTGCTCCGCAACAAGAGAAGCCACCGCAATGTGAAGCCCGCACACCACAACAAAGAGTAGCCCCCGCTTGCTGCAACTAAAGTAAGCCCACGCACAGCAACGAAGACCCAACACAGCCAAAAATAAATTTATATTAAAAAAAATTTATAAAATAATACTGTGAATAAGAACAAGCAGATGATTATCTCTTTTCATTTCCAATCTCTTTCCATTTAAAGGAAACAAAATGTTCCCCTGTTTACAGAAACACTATCCCTCTATCAACTCTGATCAGTATACTATTTCATTTATTTCAATCTTTTTTTTTTTTTTTTTAGCTTCTGTCATTATTACTCATAACCATTATCACTGTTTTCAAGTGCTCAGCAAACAGACAGAAAGGCTACTATTACCAGACCCTGTGCTGAGCAGAGGGGATCAACAGGAAGATCCGCTGCCACATTCCATAAGGCAGAGGGCCTGGTCTTTTCAAAAATGGGATGCCATGAAAAATATAAGGGGAAGTGATTGTCTAAAATAAAAGACATGGACATATATACACACCAAATGTAAAATAGATAGCTAGTGGGAAGCAGCCGCATAGCACAGGGAGATCAGCTCTGTGCTTTGTGACCACCTAGAGGGGTGGGATAGGGAGGGTGGGAGGGAGACTCGAGAGGGAGGAGATATGGGGATATATGTATAGCTGATTCAGTTTATTATACAGCAGAAACTAACACAGCATTGTGAAGCAATTATACTCCAATAAAGATGTTAAAAAAGAATAAAAGAATAAAAATAAAAGAGCTAAACTGATACAAACTACCATATATAAAATAAACAACAAGGTTCTACTGTACAGCACAGGGAACTATATTCAATAGCCTGTGATAAACCACAATGGGAAAAAATACGAAAAAGAACATATATACGTATAACTGAATCACTTCTCTGTGCAGCAGAAATTTTAAATCAACTATACTTCAACGCAAAATTTTAAATCACTTATTTCAATTTTTAACGTTATATTTAAACTTTTATCTATGATTAAGGACTTCCTTCAAAATACTGCTACTATACAGAGAAAACCAACTGCCCAAATGCCTCGGCTCTTCCTTCTCACTTCCAAAATCTGCCAGTCAACACCATGCACATATATCCTGAGGGCTCTGTTGTTTCTTTCTTACCTGACACTCGGTTGCCACATATGCTCCTACATCAGTATTTCATCAATAATTATTATCAGTTAATTTTAATTAGGGCAAAAATGATTCCCAATTGCCATATATTGAAAAATTAAGAATTGTACATCCTAATACAAGGCTCCTTCACGAATCACCTCACTTGCCTGAGTTATGCCATTCCAGACCCTTGATATGTGTTCTCACCAGGAAAACATATTTAAGTTTCCTTCCATCAGCTTATTGATTGAACATCTAAGGCTTCCTTCCATTTTTCCTCTACTGAGCTAACCACTTTAATTTACAGAACTCAGTTACTAAAAGTCCACATCTTTTCATCAAACTAAATAAATAAATCTGATATGAGATAATCTCTTCCTAATCTTACCTGGTTTAAATAGGTCGAATATAACTCAATATTATAAAACAAATTAAAACCTACTTAGGCTTATAAGAGATATTCACATCCCTGTCTGCCAGTAACAGCACTGACTTAAATACTTCCAAGAAGCCTGAGGTAATTTCTAAACGTCCTTAATTTTTTATCAAGAATAGTGCCAAAGAAAGTGGGCCACCTTAAAATGCATCATATTCTTTATCTCATTATTCAGCTCCTCTAAGTCTGTTCTTTCAACATTAAAGAACCTATCATACCTAATTCTGTTAATAAGTATCAAACAGAATTCATGCTTTACCAGGCTTCCTTTAAAAGCAAATAGCACCCCCATTCTCCTAGAGGTTCATCATTCTCTTTCCCTCACACTACATCAATCCATCAGCAAGAACAATTCGAAAGGAGAACCCAACTCAGTTCACTTCGCACCTGTGGATTATATTACCTACAGACCTATGTTTCTTTAAGAATGAAAAAGAAAAATTGGTTACAGATGCTGACAGAAGCAACATTTATACACATGAAAAGACTGATTGAAAGTATGTAAGGAAAATCAGCAAAGATGATTGCTTAAAAGCACCCTAGATGCTCACAGAAGAGAGTTAAGACCCTCAGACAGAGGGGTACAAGAAGCTATAAGAGGGGAGAGAGTCCATTTAGAAGCAACCGCACTCCACAAATCTGTACCATCTCATCAACCTTTACTCTTTATGTGACTGAATCTTCCAGTTTCTCTATGAGGAAAAGAATAATATGGGAGAAAAACTGTTTGCAAACATATCTTCAAATAGTAGGCTCTAAAATAAATGAAATATAAACTTAAAAACTAAAATAGATATGAACAATAATTAAGTTATGACATACCGTACAGAGATCCTTATATTGCAGCTTTTGGAATTTTGTATCTGTGTTTCCTGCACATAGTTCCACATAACCAAGAACAACTTGAAACACAGTATTATGAATGGCTTGGGTGAAGTGCATATGAAGTTGATCCATTGCTGTCTATGGAAAGAAAAAACATACAACATAATCTTATATTATTAAAATAAATTTCAACAGATTTTAAAAACACAGGAAAAAATCTTTACCAATTTTAGCTACAGCACGAATAACTATTATACACAGAATTATAAGTGTTGATTATTTGCAAATAAGCCTGCAAATAACCAGAACATCATACCACTAAAGATAAACCTGAATTATGAACACTGCTCTGTTGCTCTGTATTTATCACTGGTACCCATCCTACCTTTTCCCAAACATGTCATGCATAATCACACCTTTGGATGCCTTCTGCCATCATTCCTTTACATTGTTCAGGATACTCAATGGTCATCTTCTCCAAGAAGCCTTTCCTGACTATCCTATATAAATCAGTACTTTGCATCACTCTATCCACTTACACTGATTTATTTCTTTGATGTTTGTCTCCCTCCCTAGAAGGTAAGATACATGAGGGCCTATATCCAGGTGCCTGGAGCAATGCACATAGTAGGTACCCATAAATATTTAATGAGTAAAAGAATTCATCTAATGGGGGAAATCAGAAGTTATAGTTGTATTTTCAAAGGTCTTTAAACATGTCCCTCGAAATTACCAAATGTCTTCCTTCTAGTATTTTTCCCTAGGTATAGCTTCAGATATAAACACTAATAAAGTACAATAAATAACCAAACTTTATTCTTATTATAAAATGTAAATAGAGTTTAAACAGTTTGGTAAAGCCTTCAATTTCCTTCTAAGACAAGAGACCATTTAAGGGAAGAAAACATTTACACCTATCATGTTTGGATGTTCTCTAGAAAAATGTATAATCCTATATTTGCAGAAGATATAATTAATTTTCAAACTGGCCTCTACTTCAAATTTTTCAAGGAAGCCCTTGAGAAGTAAGAGTATGTAAAGCCATGCATCATGGGAGCAGTGAGGACATTCTGAGGATAATAGAATCCTTTGAAAAATCTGATAAGTGCAACGGACCTGTTTTACAACAAATGTACACAATGCACAGAAGTTTACATACCACTTTGAGGGAGTCATGATGGCTCATCTAGGAACCATGAGGCTCCAAATTTAGAAGTTCTTATTTGGGACCAAGAGTTGAGGTAAAAAAGACTACAATTCTCTCCCACTGAATTATCTCATAATATACTTTTTAAAAAACCTACATAGAATGGTGAAAATATTAAACTTGAAAAACACTTCATAGTTTAAAACAGACTTCTGTAATGTTTTGTTTTGTTTTGTTTTGTTTTTGCGGTACGCGGGCCTCTCACTGTTGTGGTCTCTCCCGTTGCGGAACACAGGCTCCGGACGCACAGGCTCAGCGGCCACGGCTCACGGGCCCAGCCGCTCCGCGGCATGTGGGATCTTCCCGGACCGGGGCACGAACCTGCGTCCCCTGCATCGGCAGGCGGACTCTCAACCACTGCGCCACCAGGGAAGCCCCTGTAATGTTTTAATCACACTACACACACTCTGAGCCTATGAGATCATGTTATTATTGTTAATACAACATAAAAATTTACTTTGTTAAATGAAACTTTTTAAGCACTCTATATTAATAATAATATTCAAACTTAAGCAATCATGAAGATCAACAGATTCCTGATTAAGAAAAAAGAAAACATCCTTTCAAAACTAACCTGTGTTTTTCCAAGAAGTCGATAAGCTTGTTGAACCTTGGTATAATGGTTAATGTCAAAATTCTTGCAGATTTTGGACAGAGCAACATCCAACTGTTCCTGTATAATTAAAAGAGGAGGCAAGAGGTGGTTAAGGAATTATATTTTCAAGGTAGGAAGAAGAAAATATTAAGTAAAACTAATTTCTCACTTTTAACTAATATCTAAACACATTTACTATTACACTGGATTTAATAGTCAAAAACAAATTTAAATAAAAATATAAATAAATTATAATTCTTATTACCAGCTATACTCAAGTTTATTGAGATGTTATTAATATATGAGTTTTTTAAAAAAACATGCATAGTGTTTCAAGGGACACAAAATAATTATCATAGTCTCTAAAGGCATTTTAGTTTTTAATTTTACTTAACTATGTTTCCTCAAGCATCTGCTAAAATCTTACAATTATATGAACTGAGTTTGTAGGACTACTGAAAAATAAAACAGTCCTTCTGTAAATCACTGAAAAGCAATGATAATTTTCAAGAAAACTACATTGACCTTAAAAGTACATACCTCAAGGTACTGCCCTTTCATATCTAAATGTACCAACTTTGTTTATGGGTTTCTATCTCAATGATTTCATTTTAAGATAAATATTATTCTGTACTTACACAGAAAATTATAAGAATGAAAGAAACTGAGCTTTGAAAGAAAGTCCTCATTAAAATTTTCACGTGATTATTTACTTAAGGGATTTTCAAAGCAGTTCTATTTATGTTTATCAAATAAACTGTCATTCTTACAATTAGGAAATAATTGCATTTATGATCAAAAACTACTTTCACAAAAATCATTTGAAAGTCTACCCTCAACTTTTCTAAGTACTCTCATCAGGAAAACAATAAAATAAAGTATCAGAAGAAACCAAATAATTCTTATTAAGTTTATTTAAATGAACACTCTGCTTTGCAAAGATTCTGAGGAAAGAGATGAACTCTGAATAAATGTAGGAGGAAAAGGCTTTATGCTCACAATAACATAGCTTTTCCTTTCCAGTTTCTACGTCTTTGATGAATTGTATGAGATATTATTATGAGGTTTAGGAATTTAGGAGGGTTATCATCAGCCAATAATCATTCTTAAATAAACTCACTAAACTAAAAAGGAGTAGCAGTTGATAATCAAAAAATAATTAATACACGGTTAAGTATTTTGCCTATAGTTTACGTGAGAACACACCTATGACTAACAGTTTAGGGATCTTGCTGGATATGGTAATATTTTCAAATACTCTTTTCAGATCCCACAATTCCTAAAGTATTATTGAGAGTACAAGTAAATTACCATTAACTTGACCATGCACAGATATTCCAAATGAAAAACACAAAGTATAGTGATGTAGAAACACTGATAATAACATGAAAGTCAAAACATAAGATGCATCTATGCTATTCAAAAACCTCTGAAAAGAAAAAGTCATTTAACTTAATATATAATTCTTCTTACCTCAATTTGCTCTAAAGTATCTTGCAGCTTTGAATTCAGTTCACTATTAAATAAAACAGAATTAGGTGTGTCAATCTTTAAGAGACAAACTGAATAATTAAATGCACAGATCAATAGTATGAGCAGTAAGTTGTGTTGCTGATCCTACAGACAGTACAAAAAGGCAAGAAAAATAAATAAAAGAAAAAGAATTAGAAAGGAAGAAACAGAAGAGTCATCACTAGCAGCAACAGGATTGTGTGGGCAGAAAATCCTGAAGAATCTATAGATAAAACTAAGAATTTAAGAATTAAATACCGATAGCAAGTTTTAAAGATAATAAGTTTAATATAGATGAAAAGTAAAATGTCAAAAATAAAATTAATCCCTATATATTAGAAACAAAGAATTAGACAATGAAATTTTTAAAAATACAATTTCAAAAAACCAAATACCTGGGAATAAATCAAATAAAAAATATACAATACAAAGTACAGCTAAAATAAAGATGACAACTACATAGAGGTATATACCATGTAAACAGACTAAAACCTTCAATATTGTTGATATCAGTTCTCACCAAAATGATCTCTAATTCTAATCAAAATCCTAGAAGGCTTTTTAATGTAGAAACTGACAAGCCATTTCTAAAATTTATGTGGAAACTCAAAGGGCTAAGACCAGTCAAGAATACTGTGAAGAACAATGCTGTAAGACATACACTAATAGGTTAAGGCTTATTATAAAGTTACAGCAATAAGATAGTGTGGTACTTATTATAAGGATACATAAACAGAACAACAGAACAGAATAAAAACAAAGGGTAAAAGCCTTAAACAGATACCTGACAAAGGAGATATCCCATTGGCCAATAAAACATATAAATATGCACTCCATCAGGCATTCAGGAAATGCAAATTAAAACTGCAATAAGACACTATAACAAACGACTGGAATGGCTAAAAATATTTTTAAAAAATTAAAAATGACATCAACAAATGTTGGCAAGGATGTAGAACAAAAGGAACACGCAAATCAATCCTGGAGGAAGGGAAAACTGATAGCACCTTTTGGGAAACTGTTAACACCTAAAACTCAACACACAAATACTCTATGTCCCAGAAGTCCTAGATATGTATCTTTCATAAGTGCATACACAGTCCTTGCAGCATTATTTGTAATAGGCAAAATGAAGCAACTCAATTGTCTGTGAAAAATTAAATGGGTAAAGTGAGATATATTTATGATGAAATACTATAGCAATGAAAATATACTACCTGAATCTCAAAAACATAATATTGGACAAAAAGAAGTCAGTTTCTATAAATGGAATCATACAGTATGTACTTTTTAAAGTTCAAAACAGGCAAAACTAACGTTAGTGACAGAAGCCAGAACACTGGTTACCTTGGGAAAATAATGACTGGAATGGGGCATGAAGGAAGTTTCTGGGGTATTAGAAATATTCTAGTTCTGTTTCTGTTTCTGGGAGGTAATTACACAATTATGTTCACTTTGTAAAAATATATTGAGTTATACACTTAGAATATGTGATTGAATCTGATTTTTTTCCCCTTTAATTCTCCCTAGGTCAGTTTTTTTAAAACACTGATATTATTTGAATTATAATATCCCAATATTAAAAAAGATCTGTGGTATCTAACAAAATAAATACAATTTTACAGAAAACATTTTTAACAAAAGAGGTTAAGGCAAAACTAAAATAAAACAGTAAGAACAAGTGGAAGATGTAGCTTAATACACCAAAATTATACAAGGTTTTTTACAACTGTCATCTGATTATAAATGTGACTCTCAAAGTCCTAGCAGCCAAAACAAATAGGGAAGCCCAGAATAGGGAAGCCCAGAAGTACACAATTCAGTGTCCAGAATATCAAAACACACCAGTAACTCAAGAGAAAAAACAAAACAAAGAGAAAAAAAAATCACTTTTGTTGGCATTAAGTGAGAGAAAATTTTGCCAGTCTTGATAAAGAGGATAGCAATATTTTATCTCCTAAGGAACAACACCCTTGGTAACAAGCCTTACAGAATATACAATATGGATTCATGGACTGCTTGTCTTTGCTTCTTATAGAGCCTTTTAATGCAAACTGAGGAGATAACACCAAAGTGGTTTGATAGAAAGAGAGACAGAAACAAATGTAAAGCAATTTGTCAGAAAAGTAAAACCAATAATAATACAAGTACCCAGTTTCTGATGGTCTCAAAGATAAACATCCAAAAACATAAAGGAAGACCATTTTCTACAAATATTATTTATCATAAGCATGCTTTTGATTAAGGTTGAGAATTGAAGATTATATTCTCTAGTAAACACTGAGAATGAACAAATCTTCAGGATTTGACAATCAACAGTGTAGGATTAATACCTTATTTTAAAAATTAGGGTCTCTAACCAGGATTTATGCCTGAAAAATAGCCACAGACATAAATATAGGTTAAGGAAATACCTGTAGGCAGGAGTGAGATTTTCCTTAAAAAAATGATTCTGAGAATTTCTGTCCGAAAAAGAATAAATGAATGAATAAAAAAAAAAGGAATGAGAGCTAAAGGCTTCAAAATAATACCTCTAAAAGGATAGCCATGATAGCACCTTAGCACTTACAATTAAATAATTCCTCATTCCACCCAATTTAAAAAAAAAAAAATCAGTATCAACTCCCAGAGTTGTTCCTTCTCCCATGTTCTCTCTCTTTTGATTCATATGACTACCACCCATTCAATTCAAGCTGGAAATTCCAAAGTCATCTTTAATTCTTCTCTCTTCATATACACTGGTAATCAGACCCTGATGATTCTACCATTTCAGTATTTCTCATATCCACCCATGCTTCTCCTTTATCAAGTTTGTGTTCTAAATCAAGTATTATCACTCAATAACCTCCTAATGAATCTCTGCAGACAACACACACATCCCACCCTTCAACTCATACATCCATTTATTTGACGAACACCATCGACCTACATACCAAACATTGTACAACAAACTCCAAAAAGCTTTCAGGGATAGCTCTGAGCAGGGGTCTAACTCCAGACTGGATTTGGTCAACATTCTGTTTGATTTGGCAGATGCATCATTTTCAATAGCTTGTATGTGAAAGGCTTTAGGCAAGGCCCAACAGTCCTGCAGACCTGACCATTTCCTGCTGTCATCTGGCAGCTTCACATATATGTTACCTGCCTGGTCCCTAAAGACAACTGAGTTTGCAGTTCCTAAGTAAAGCAGAAATAAAACTCACATTAATCCACTGCTTTAAAATGTTTGATGGCTCCCGATTAAACCAAGGATAAAGCCCCAAATTAGCATGGCACATAAGACTTAACAATTGACATGAAAAATTAACTTCCCATTCACTTTTCAGTGCTTATACAGCTGACCCTTGAACAACAGGGATTGGAACTGCACTGGTGGACTTATAAGGGGATATTTTTCAATAGTAAATACTACAGTACTACATAATCCTCAGTTGGTTGAATCCTCAGAAGCAGAATCACAGACTCAGAGTATAATTTATAACTATATAAGTTATACATGGATTTTCGACTGAGCTGAGGGTTAGCGCCCTTCACCCCTACATTGTTCAAGGGTCAACTGTATTTTAGTCATATGGACTATGTGCAACTCCCCAAACAAACCCCAGACTTTCACACCCTCTGTTCTTGCATATAATGTTCACAATAACTATAAAGTACATTCTCCTTTTCTCACTTGGACCCAAATGTCCATCTATCTTCCAAATGTCATCTTTTCTCAGAAGTCTTCCTCTGCTGACTGTTCCCTTAAGTTTCACAATGCTCTGCTTACAGCACCCTGAATTATAGTAAAGAAATATCTGTGACTATCTGTCAGAGCAGACTGTGGCTTATTCCCCAGTGACGCCCCAGGACTAACTAAACTCACTGCCTGACTCAGAGCAGGTAATAAATATCTGCAAAGTCAAATTTGCACTTTAAACAAAAAATGACAAAAATTTACCATCATTCTTTCAGCCCCCATTTTCTACTTCAATTAAAAAAAAAAACTACAGAGATTAAAAAAAAAAGGAGAACGTTTTAGAAGAAAAAGAGTCAGACTAGACTCTGGGTCTACAGGTGCCTTAGTGAAAGAAAACGAGATAAGCAAAGTGGAAGCTGGTTCCACTCCTCTATCACACAGGGCTCAGTTCACCTAAGGCTGAAGCTAGAGACACAGATATGGAGAGGCAAGAACACGCAGAATAATAAATATCAGAACTGGTAAACATATTCTCTCAGGGAATATTGTGAGTTTGGAGAAAAAAGGAATATATATAAACTAATTCATAGGTGAGAGTAATGATTTTTTCAGCTTCGCAATTAAAAAAATGGGCTTTAGAGTTTATTTACAATGTTATTATAAATCTAGATGTTTTTATTGCTTCTATTATTTATGATTAAAATGATTTTATAGTCTATATATTAAGAGTTAATGCAAACATCGTAATGTAAATAGTATGCAGAAATTTTTAAATATAAAATTTATAAATCAAACATTTTGGTCTTATTAAAAATGCTCTCAAAATCTACAACTGTAGTTTGACAACAGTTTGCTACTAATTAAAGATACATATGTAAAAATGTGATTAACGAGTGGACATATTAAATGTACAGCCTTTAAAGAAACCCTTAGCCATCATTTAGAAACCTGAATTCCAGTTATTTCAGTCAATTAATCAAAGTATGTAAAAAGGACCTATTCATAAACATTTGGATAAATAAAAGCTACATTACAATCAAAAAAATTACCAGTTGTAAGATGAAAGGCTAAAAGCTATTAAAGGCTATCTGCAAGTGAATGGAATGAATCAAACAATTTTGGGGTGGCTTTTTTTTTTTTTTTTTTTTTTTTTTTTGTGGTACGCGGGCCTCTCACTGTTGTGGCCTCTCCCGTTGCGGAGCACAGGATCCGGACACGCAGGCTCAGTGGCCATGGCTCACGGGCCTAGCCGCTCCGCGGCATGTGGGATCCTCCCAGACCGGGGCACAAACCCACGTTCCCTGCATCTGCAGGTGGACTGTCAACCACTGCGCCACCAGGGAAGCCCCTGGGGTGGCATTTTTATAATCACTATAGAAAATATGAAAGATAACATATCCATAAATAATTAAGTTTTCTTTTAAATAACTGATCTGGACACACACTTGCAAAATGCATATAAATGAAAATTTTGTACAAAGTTGACTTGCTGAAAAGACGAGATAGTATGAAAGTAATTAGCCTCTTAATGATCTTTCCCTGTTCTGTTATTAAGCCATGTGATTTAAGACAAGTCTCTTAATAACTCTGGGCATCAGTTTCCTATGCAAAAGTGGGCTGGATCTAAAAGGTTGCTTCTAGCTCTAAAGTTTCAAGATTCCATTATATGCTGAACACCAGTTACCCAATTACTACATCTTTATATATGGTTCAGTAGAGTGCTAAAACTTCTGAAATACACGTAAGTAAAATACACTGTTCAGAAATCCCTGACCTAACCCAGAACACTATCATTCACCACAGAGAAAGCCTAGAGTCCATTACTAAGGACACTAAAAATGTTCACAACATCTCCAAACTTTATGAATTGTAATTCCAGAGCAGATGTCAGGCTGAGGAACCAAATCTAGCCAACCGGCTATGTTTCTAAATAAAGTTTTATTGAAACATAGCCATATGTATTTGTTTACATATCATCTAAGGCAGCTCTTGGTCTTCAAGGGCAGAGCCGAAGAGTTGCAACCAAGACCTATGGCCTACAAAGCTTAAAATATTTATTATCTGGCCCTTTAAAGACAAAGGCGCTCTGCCAACCCTGTGCTAGAGCTCAGCAGAAGACCTTTTAGTTGGTCAATTGATCAAAGTTAAAACAAGAATATTTATGTGTACTGAATATTTTAACTAAAATTGTATAAATGTACTTCATTCACCCATTTCTGATTTCGAGCCAAGGTCTTGTCTTTTCATTTGACCGGCGTTTTAAATTCTTAGTCTCATATGAGCCAAATGACTAGTAAGTTGTCTGTAATTTCAAGTTTCAGTTTCTCAAAAGTGAAGCAGGAGCTTAAAAACAAATGCAAAACAATCCAAATGTCAGATCACACTGCTACCTTATATGCCCCAATTTTTTATGAGTTGTTTCATCTACAAAAAATTCAAAAGGAAATTTATTTTTAACAACATGTTGTTTTTACAATGCATTCAACTTACTTTCAAAAATTGTGTTTCATCTCAGTTTATTTACTTAAACAACATAAATACAGTAACAAACACAACTGGCAAAAATAGCTTTTAGGAAAAAATACAATTAACTCTAGTAAGAATATAACTGAGATACTAGAGCAGAATAATATAAATTGGCCTATTAGCCATGAGTCCCACTACACATAACAGCTATCACACTGGTAGACAGTCTAGCATAGTTGTGGTTTAAGAACAACAAGCTCTGCAACCCAACAGATCTAAGTTTAAATCCTGGCTTTGCCACTTATTTTATAGAGCATCGACATCCTCATCTATAAAAGAGAGACAATAACAACACCTCTGAGGAATATTTTGTTAATGTTAAATAAGAAAAAGTAAGGAAAATGACAAGTACAGTGCTTGACACATAGTAAAGGCCAAAATTTTTTAAGTATTATTATACCATCATCATTATCACCATCATCATGATTCAATATTTAAAAGCTGAAAAATAAAGCTTTAGTGAGAAAACCTTATTAAAATATAATTTAGAATTACTGTATAGTCAGTGCTGCCTTAGCCAATGGTGCCTAGCTTCTACTCCCACTCCTATAAATGTCAGTATTTCCCATTCCTGCTGGGGTTTGGGAAGTGAGCCATTCACAGCTTGAACATCTCTGATGGCTTCTGTTTATGCACTCTGTGCTGTTAACTGGCATATTATCCCACAGTCTGCCTGTTAACTGCCTGTTATTACAAATTCCTAGAGAAATAAATTTCAAGAGTTCTTCGTATAACAAGTAACATAACATCTCATGCAGTTAAGCATTAAATAATACTTCATTCTTGTCTCATCATCTAGGAGTAAAGAGTGACACAGGACTTTTCTAGACAGGTGAAAATTTATAACTTCAAGTAGAAAAAAAATCCTAAAAATTCTAAAGGAAAGACACTATTTATGGTGGAATGAGAATGGGAGTAGCATCTGACTTTGTCCTACAAAACAGAAGGCTGGAATAGACAGCTGAGCAATGCCTTCCATTTTCTAAGGAAAAAAATAATTTTTCTTTCAACTGTGTACGGACTAAATTAAGGTCATTTCAAAATCTGAACACTTACACCCATGTATCCCATATCAAAAAAAATAATTTTCAGAGAGGTAACTATAACACAGGACAAAGAAATACACAAAAAAGGAATATTACAAAGAAATGATAGCAGCCGAGTCATACCAAAAAGGCGAAAAATGTTCAACAGAAATAGAAAGACACTAATGGATTTTGATTTTCGTTCAGAGACAAAGGATTATTTTTCCTTTTTTATAAGTCCAATCACTCAGTTCTGCAGATAATAATATTTAAGTAAACATAATATAGTAAATATGATTTCTATTAGGTTAGTTTTTTTAGAAGTAACCTGTTAGAAAACGCACAGATTTAATTATAGTTGTGAAAAGAATATAAACATTATAAACTTGACCAAGTAAAAATAAGAGTTTCACTAACAAAACTTGGAAGATGGAGAAGCAAATAGAAGGAAAATGTATACCAAACACCTATCTCTTATTGATTTTTATTATGGGGAGTAAACAGTCAGAGCATCAACAACTATCTACAGTGATAAATCAGGAAAAAGATATTCTCATGTAGTTAAATTACAGTGAAATCTATTAGGAAAAAAATTAATAAGCTGTAAAAGCAGTTTATACTAGGTAGTAGGAAAGGGAATGATGGGTGGGCAGAAAGAAAAGCCTTTACCTTTTAAGACGTTTTGTTTAAGTATTATGTTTTGTGTAGATTTCACTTTAATTTTAAATGGCACTGTGTGGGGGAGGAAGCCAGAGGAAAAGAAGTTAAGATAAAACATAAGGAATGCAGGTGGTGTCCAAATAACATGGTATCAATAACTCAACCCAAGCCAATCAAGCAACAGGGACTTCAGATCTACATATGGGTGTAGCTAAGCAGGCCTGGTGATCCTGCACAAACACTCACTGCTCAACACTGCTCCAGGTAAGGTTCCTGCACTCCCCCTGCCTGAGTCTAGAGAAAGAGAGCCGGCACCGCTTGCTAAGATGAAATCAAGGGCAACAGGGGAAGAATAGTCCCGAGTACTGCTGTATTTGTACCTAAAAGCTGTGCTCATTATTCTGTGATTTAAAGTTCTAAAACCTGCAATTTTCTTTCAACTGCCAAGATCGTCTTCAGAGAAAAAAATAAAAGGATATTTTAAAGATTATGAGAAATTAAATCCATCTGTGTATGTTAAAATGTAGTATTCAACAAACTAGTTCAGTTGGTATACAAACTTTTCAGAGCATAATCCAGCATGCTCTCAGGTACATTCCAGTAGTTTCTTTCAAATGAAATTTTAAAAACTAAAGAAGTTCTGACTTTTAATAACTTTTCTTGAAACTAATTTAGATAAATGTCAAGTGATAAAGAAATTAAATGCTTCATTCAGACGTATTTTAACATAAACACACTGATTCTTATTCCCAGTAAATCCCAACTATAAAACTCTGTCAATCAACTCAAGAAATGTCAAATAATGTAAAAATGGACCCTGTCAGTTATCAAAGTGAACAAAACTGGTGTTACAGTATCTTTTACTAAAGATGCTGAAACACAGCACATCTCAAGGAAGACACAAGGTATTGAAGAGCTACCAGTTTTCTTTCATTTTTCAATTAACTGGGTATACCAAATTGCTTGGTACTTCACGTATTAAACTACATAGTCATATAACCTGAGACTTACTAGGTAAACAGTCAATGCCTCTTTATGCAGAAGCAAATTTGTGAATTCTCTTTTTTTCTATTTTCAGAATCATAAGAGTCAACCCTCAGTTGTTCCATGTAATCTACTCCTAAGACCACAGAGTCTCTGCCTTCTACCAAGTACTTTATTTCCAATAAAGGAGCAATGTGACTAGGAAAGAAAAGAGGAACATATAATCTACTAAAGAAAAATTAAGAAGTGCATGAGTAGATACACCGTACATATGACTTTGCCTGCAACATAAAAACAGAAAAACAAACACCACACAAGAATTCAAAAACACTCAGAATCATGGAATGATTCTCTTAAAGGACATTTCTAAAAAAGAATATATTTCTTGATTCTCTAACCATCAACAGGAATAAAAATACATTTAAATGTTAAAGAAAATAAGAGTGTGAATTCAGTTGGAAATAACTATTCCTATGATTACCAGAGTGTCAAATGACTTTTCACCCTGATGCACTCAGGTCCAAGCAAAGATTGAATCTTGCCTTTGCTAAATTCCACAGATCCAGGTAAATTAAAAGAACGTTTAAAGTGTTGGTGAATTATGTGTGAACAGACCCAATGAAAGAGCTCAAGAACAGGTTCAATACTGATTGTATTCAGTAGACCAGAGGAAAAAGAGCAAAACAAAAATAAATGCATAGAATAAGAAAGGGGCATCTAATTAATAAAGACAAAAATAAAAGGAAATTAGAATAAAATTCCTTTCATTTTTGTGGACTCAATCTGTGCCACATATCAACTAATTCTATTTCTATTTCCTATATCACATTATCTACAAGAAGTGAACAAACCTACGTTCTCCCAACTAGGAGCTAACGGGTGAAATAAGAGGTGAAGGGAGAAGGGGATTGGGTCAGGCAGGATGAATGGTGGCAGGCAAAGGAAACACTGCTCTATGTGGGCGAGAAGAATTGCTGGTGGAGGGCCTATCATCACCACCAAGCATTTCCAACTAACAGCTCTGCTTTCGGAGCCACCCTGATGTTGTCACTAAATCACCAAGTTAAAAACACAACTCTAACAGATTTCCGGGAAATCTAAGATAAAATCCCACTACAATGAATTCCTTAGGACATTTTAATGTATCTGTGCATGTATTTTTACCTATTTTCAGAATATAAGACAAACTTTTCTTATTACTGCATGTATGACTCATATATGTAAATATAGCATGCTGCTTATATACCATATTATCTAAAATAAAACAATGATTAATTTAAATCATCATTCCAGATCTTTCTGATCAAAACTTTTTATCAGGTCAGATAACTCCTCCACATATCACTATATACATAAAAATGAAAAAGTGCTTAGAAGCCACTTCACGCTAACTTGAAAAAGCCCAAATAAGGATTTCTTTCAGTTTTTTATAGTTAACTCTCACCAAGTAAGATATTTACTTTAACAAACCTAAAACAAAAATTTTAATTAATGGAAAAAATGAAGTGTCAACATGTCACCTGCACCCTCAATCTCCTGCCAACAAATTTCCAAACTCATTCTTTCCTATTATAATAGAATGGTGACTTTTTCGAAGTCAATCTCTCCAATAATCCCTACGAAGCTTTATTATTACGTTCTCTGTCTTATTTTTAACCTCTCCCTCTTTCTCATTGATTTTCAAATATTCAGGTTGCTCCTTCTCAATTCCACATCTCTCCTCCATATAAAATTTCCTCATCCTACACTTACACTTCAACCAAATCTGTCCCTAACAAGGTCAACTCTGATATCTTTGTTGCTATAAATGCTATAGATATTTTCGTCCTCATTTTGCTTGGCATCTCTGCAACAAAGACTTCATCATGATACCCGTAATCTCGTATCTACAACACCTCATACCTTGGTTTAGCTAATCCCTACTGCACCTCCTTCAGGTCCTCCTTAGTCTTGACCCCCTAAGGAAAATTAGATCCCAATGCTTCCACCGTATGCTCAACTTCCTTCTCTATAAAGCCCCATTCCACTTGGGCCTGCTTCAATCCAAATCCATCTTGATAGACTAAGCACTCTAGAAAACCATGGATTATACTGATTACATTATATGTGGTTCATCACTATACAGCCAATTCCAAAACAAACCACCTAGCATATAATAAACGCTCAGTAAATACATAACTGTCTGAAGTATTTTGAGCCAATCATAAATAAGCTTCTCTCATTCTAACAGATTTACCACCACGAAATGAACTAAATGAGTGCTATGCTTCTTCAGGAGCCAGAAGGCCTTGCTAGAAATTTTCATATATATTCAACATATTAGAGCTTATTCACCCAACTTAGTAAGTATAAATGACATAACCAAGTTTTTAATAGTGAAAGTTAATCACTGTCAAAATGGATAAAATAAAAATATTACTGGTACTACCCAACTATGCACTTCTTAATCAAATAAAAAGTGGTTGCTTCAATATACATAATCCTAAAGAAAAAAAAATATCATCTCTAGGGGGAAAATACCTAGTTATTCTATACCCAGCACAGACCTATGACGTGAGAGTATATTAAAAGAAAAAATTTAATCCAAAGCTGTATTAATGTTTTGTCCTTTCATAATCCTTTTATTTTTTCAGATACTAGCAATCAACATCTACAATATCAGTGCATCCTGCTCACTGAGTGCCAGATTCTCCATACAGGGGAGACTAAGGGACTCATTCTAGGCTAAGTATGAATTTAATTTGAAACTGGGTTTCCTTGGCAAGTTCACTATTTTCCCTAGATTTTATATTTATTTTTGATGCTTTTAGAGGAATGGCGGAAATTACACTTGAGGATTAGAGATTCCTCAAGGTACTGTCACAACTAATGCAAAACCTTCATTTTAAGCAGACCAAAATCCATTAATAAAGTTAGAACTAAGAGCAGAGGATGCAGCAGCTATTTTTACATTGTACATTTTATAAATAAACAGAAGATATAATATATTAAATACATAATCACTTAAATATTACAAAGATGACTCCCACATAAAGTGAAATCACTTTAAATTTTCCAAAAGAATTCTTATCATGATGAGCCAACAATTGAACCATCTGGATCTGAAAAGCAAACTGCAACAGAACTCTCAATATTTATAATCTGGGCATAGTTAAGGAGGAAGAATTCTCAAGAGCTGCAATGGAGATATGAACAGATGAATTTATTCTCTACTACTCCATAAAAATGAAATCAATAAGACTGGAAAAAATATGAAAAAAAGAGTTTCAATGAGGTGACAAGAAACAGGATTAGAAAGTATCTGATCTTTCAAACCTTAAGAATTGTTATTTATAATTTTACTGTGCTGCTCATTTACAAATAAGAAGGCTAAACTAGAACATAGCACTTAATATTAATATTCAGTGTTTATTACCATTGTATGTTACACAACTCCTATATAAAAACTGACAATAAAGTCAGCTTTAAAAATTTTACATCACCTTACCTTATGCAACTATAATGTTTAAAAGTGCTGGCAGCTTTCTGACATTCCAGGCACAGCTGAATAGCTCCTGGATAGTCTTCCTCCTGAATCAACAACAGAAGTCATTAGGCTGGAAACATTTTTCTTAAAGCTTCTGAAAAAGAAAAATCTCTGTTCATACTCTATCCAAAGTTACAGCACCAGAAAATTTTAAGTCCTCTCAAATAAGGATCATAATACCAACAACAGATAAATAGTAAAATACACCAAAATAGTAAAATATAACAAAGCAACTACCTCCAGGCCTAAAATGTTTCCATGAAAAAAATATGCTGTTCCCTTAAAAACACAGTAATAGCCCTCTGAGACCATGACATGTAGATAAAGCCTACAAAGAAGTACAAGCTGCTTCAGAGGGAAGGAGTTCTTTAACTGTTAACATTCTTCTTTCAGTAACGTTTATAGAAAATGTTCCCAAACAGTATGCATTCTACTTGTAATCAACATTCAACAGTTCTACTATCATAAATCCATAAATATTCTTAAACAAATAAATTTGGAAAAAAGTGAAATATTCATTAATGGCCCCAAATATTCCTAAACAGTAATTTAATGGCAAATGAATTTTTCATTTCTCAAACCCTAGTTTTAGTGGTAATAGTTTAGAAGTAATACAGTGATTATACAGAAAATCATTTAAAAAAGTTCCTGAAGTTCATATCTAAATTCAACAAAGGCAATTCAAACCACAGGGGATGCTGAGATGATAACAAAGTACCTACCCAAAGGTGCTCGAGTATTATGGGGAAACACGTAATACATTAGGCTTTGGTGAAACTTATAGCGGAAGTATACAGACAATACTAAGAAAGCATCAAACAGAAAACAGATAGCTCACTCAGAAAATCAATTAATATATGAGACACCAAACATAACTAATCTATGACATACTCCTCAAATCACTACTTTATGTTAGACACAAAAGATAATTTCATTGCTATTTGGGCACAGATATAATCAAAAGATACTGAAGTTAACACTCCCACATTGCTACAAACTGAACATTTCCCCCAATAATTTTTTCTAAATGAAGTATATCATATCAATAGAAGAAGATGCACTACAGCAAGTTCCTTTACATGTCTAAAAATGCTCTTCATACTATATACCAATTCGAGAAAAATGCACATCTGAATTTTTTTCACAATAATTCTCTATTTAATATTATTAGGATCACCAAATTTCCAAGCCTTGTAAACTTACCTCCAGCATTTCACTTAAGCGGACATCTGTTCTTTGCTGAAAAGAACATAAATCAAAAGGTAAAATCTGTTTCAACCATAAAATTAAGCTTTAACTTTTAAAAAGTAACCTGTATATACCAATGTTTTTATAGTTCTCAGAGATTTCAGAAGTCCAATCAGCAACTGACGTTTCCTTTGATTTGCAAGAAGGCCTAAACTAGCTTGAGTAAAACCTTCCTTTGCAATATTCAAGTGTCTGTAAAAGTGAAAAATAAATAGTTAAGTTTTTCTAGTATAGTAAGAACACTATCCACACAGAACAATTAGGCAATTAATGAGATAGTATCCTGAATTGCTCTTAAATTTGGGGACTGTGAGCACTATTTGACAAATTTATTCAACGGCTCAAACTAAACCAGCATTACTTGAAGCATGGTGGGTGGTCTGATACCAATCTTCAAACTGTTACTGATCTACCACAAAAGTACAGAAATTGAGAATAAGCATTTAAAAACATGTAGAAGAAAAGTTGACAAAACAATTTTATGCTTGATGAATCTAATAATAAAAAAATTTTTAAACACACAGAGCAAAAGTTAACACAATAATTTTATGCTTGATGAATCTGATAATAGAAAAAATGAGACTATTTTATATGTGTTGGTTGGGTCTTTTTAAATTCATTTTCCTAGAAATTTGTTTTTATTGCATTTTACAAAAACAATAGTCTGTAACAAGTTGGAAATTAAAAAAGAAAAAAAAAAAGAAAACTGGTTCTTCACCAAAGACAGTTTGAGAAGCACGGATTTAAGCAACACAAAAACAGTAATATTTTTAATCCATAACAAGATTTAAAGACATTTCTCACAGACCTTCTTAGTGCAGTTTTTAGACCATTATATATGTTCAGTTAATGAATGGCATTCTATAAACCGCAATCATCATAAAAAAATCAATTTTCCATGACAGTTTCAGAGTTTCTCTTAAATGTTACTCAGCTTGAACAAAGTATCATCAAATGCAATACCTCCTCCCATTTGTGCAGATAACAGCAGCTAACTGAAGACCTGTCTGTAATGAGGTAACTCTTTCAAGTTCCTATGGAAAGATTAGGTGTAGGTTACTGTTTGAGGCATTTTATTTTTCTTTCTTATTGGTATGGTTCTCTAACAAAAACTTTAGTGGGCTTCAAAGAAAAGCCTGCTTGGAAAACAAAGTAGCAACAAAAATACCTGAACTTCAACATTGTTGGTATATTTTTCCACAAAATTATTTTAAATAACCACTTTCAATTGATTTTCACAATGGCATGTAACAAAATATTTAGGCAGTATTGTTTATAAGGAAATGTAGACCCAACCTCTTTAGATGGGCGTAAATAAACACTAATAATATATCCGTTTAAATGTTTCTATCCAACAGAACTTCATGAGGTAATTAAGGATATGACAAATATGATTTGTTTGCTAAGGTGCTTTGACAATGAATGTCTTCATTTGAACACTGTTAAGATATTTCAATGGATTTTGAAGTCTCTTATTTTCTGATGAAAGGGCAGATTCAGCTAGACAGTTCCAATTTTATCTTATTTTAAAGGCAGACTGAGCAGTCATTATTAATGATCTATGAGTTACAAAGTGCACTGAAGCAATTTTCATTGGCTCTTCAAGTTAGGAAAACCAAATAGATTACTTTAGAATCAAATATAAAAACTCTTCCACTTCTTGCAGTTTGGTAAATTCCCCAAATGAGAGAAAAAAAACATACATACACACAACCCAAATAGAGTTAATATGCTGCTATAAACTATAGACAAAAGAATAAATTAAAATATTTCAAGTTCCAAGTATAAGTCACTCAAACATTTTTAATATTTTACTATTAAAAATAACAAATGTTATCCTACCTTTACATAAGCAGGCTGTTTTTCAAGGATTAAATCTGCTACTTTTTTAGAGACCTATAAGAACATGCAATCAAACAAAGGAAATAAAAGAAAAAGCCTCATGCTTCCTATTACATTCTACATTTAAAATTTTAGCAAGAATATTCCATAGGTCTTCCTAATAACTTCTACAGCAAATACTGGCATGCATTGGCCACGTACATTTCTTTGGCTATGAAATTAGTACAAGAGATATAGCATGTAGCACAGTACTTGGTCCTTAATAGAAACTCAATATGTGGTCATTATTATTGTTAATAACATGAGTATCTGCTTTAACTAACATGCACAAAAGTATAACCATTTTTAAGGGTATAGGATTTGCTTTAAAAAAGATAGACTTGTTAAGATAAATAAATGTTTAATCTACTGAATTTATGGAAATTCTATCTGGGAAACAGAACACCCTTTAAATCCTTTGTACCGCGTAAGAAGACAAACAGCAGTTTGGTCCACTACTTCTGAAAAACAGGAAGCGTGTTTTCTGGAGCGCTCTGAAGATACCTAAGGTTTCTTGGTCAGTTCCATGAAAAACGGTAACATATGTGAGTTAGAATTATAATGATTTTGAACATGAGCCTCTTATTTCACAATTTCAGGGGCCCCTGTAGGACTACACTACAGAGGTACCACGTCCAGCATGAAGCATGGCACACCAATGGTATTTAGTGAATATCTGCTCAAGAAACACAACTGTATCCCCTTCCCCAAGCCAACTGAGAACAAAACACTACACATACATTCAAAGATTGCGTTAATTCTTTCATGTTTTCTTAATCTGCTATGAATTTGTATAGATTTGTATAGATATGAATGTGTATAGATGTACACAGACAGAAACCCACCTAATTTTACCAAATTGGGGATTGTTATCACTTTATTTATTTATTTATTTGGGTCATTGCCTTTTTTTTTGAGTTATGGGTTTTTCATTTTTTTGTTTTAAATAGACCATGTAGTTATCGTTCGTCTACACTGTGCTAGGCAGTATACTGACTGCTTTTCCTACATTATCTCAATTAGTACTTATGACAATCTACTGAAATGGGTTACATGCTGCATTTTCCCGATGAGTAATCTTAAACATAGCAGTAATTCACCCACAGTTAGTAAGCTGCAAGGTCAGGATTCAAGGCCAGGTTGATTAAATTCCAAAGGCCACTGTGCTACACAGCCCTTGTGGTGGGGTTCATCCCCAAAAGAATACTACCACATAAAGTACAGAGATGGAGGAGTACATATTTAAATATGCTGAAACCAGGAGAAGGCAAAAGGTGCCACCATCCACTGAACTCTAATTCTCCAAAAACAACAACATATTTTTACCACACAACCCTCTAGTGCTCAAGGCCCTTCCCCACACCAATGCTGCTACCCCCAGGGAGATCCAAGCACCCACTGAGACATCTGGGTGTAACACTAAAGAAAGAGAAGTATATCCTCCTTTATTTGTCAGATGTATTATTAAAGATCATACCTTAAATTAAAATGGCTAAATTTATTACAATTGCTCTTTTGGTATTAAAAAATTAACAAGACCACTTACTACCATTACTTAATCTTCTACAGTACAGTCTGAGTTTTATAAAAGGAATTCAGCCTAACACAAGGAAAATACAAAATCACAGAATTTTACGGCATTAGAGAAAATGCAGGCCCAACCCAACCCATTACTTCACAGATGAAACAAGAGATTTAGCAAGGTTAAGTGACTTGCCCAACATCACACGATTAAATAGTGACAGCAATTCAGATTTAATGAATCTTAACCCTGTAATCTCTTTGGACCTATTTCAACTAGAAGTGGGAGCCTTTATTCTGAGATAAGAAAGCTCCATCACAAAACTATGGGTAGGAAAGTCATGCATACATGACAAGGAGTAATCTAAAAAGGTACTTAGTAATCGGAAAAAAAAGTTCAAAATTCTTTGATCACGTTTAGGATTCCAGAGAAAGAACTCCAAGTTCTAGAAGCATATCTATCAAGGTAATGTGAGGGAAACTGAACAGACAATAAATTTGAATAAGTATAAATGCATCATTTGAGTCAAAGTCATGTTAAATAATAAGGTTTGTTTAAAATGTTAGTATATTAGTTAAACAATAAAACCTGCAAACGTTACACCTCTCTGTTGTGTTTCATTTACAGTTTTGTCAGAAATGTGTTTTTTACTTACTGCAGCTTGCTGTTGTTTTAATTTGTCTCTGTACTCCTCTAAGTCTTGCAAATTGAGAACAGGAGGGAGCTTCTAAAAAAAAAAAATCCATAAATAAAGAGTAAAAAATCAATTGTTTAATTTGGTTTCATTTACCTGCACACCTGACTTAGGAACTACAACCTGCACATACAAAACGGTGTCACATCCCACTCCTCCCATCCTCCCCACCTCCCCACTAGACTCCAGACACAAAAGCCTATATCTCTGTTACCCAACCCCCTGGTACTCAAGTTCCATCCCTCACCCAGCCCTGCTATCTCCACTGCTGCCACCTCCAAACTCCTGGAATCCCCACTACCACCGGGACTCCGGCCCCTGAGCTGGGAAACACTGCTTCCACAACCTGCAACAGGAGAATGTGAGAAAGTCCTAACCCTTATCCCCCACTCTACCAGCCACCATATATCCCTACTCGTCCAGAACTCAAAACATATTTCCCCTCTGAAATACTATGAATGGTAACTAAGCACTACAGTGTGATAGTGACAGTTGTTGGAGTACATTCTGGATTATACATACGCTGGAGGATAGTATGGAAACTAACAAAAATGCATTCCATTGTGTAGATGGGAAACTCCCAAGTTAAACTTCAAGTCTCAGTCAACTGATGATGAAATTTCAGAATACGTTGGGTACTAACTCTGCATGTACTGCAATATGAAGTACATATGCATACTGCAATTGGTTTCATCTAAAACACGAACTTTACTATTCTTTTTTTTGCAGTTCTTATAAATGTAAAATGCCAATGTTACAAACAATTATGATATTAAGCTGCATGAGCTGCTTATAAATTTTGGAGATTAATCCTTTATCAGTTGCTTCGTTTGCAAATATTTTCTCCAATTCTGAGGATTGTCTTTTCGTCTTGTTTATGGTTTCCTTTGCTGTGCAAAAGCTTTGAAGTTTCCTAAGGTCCCATTCGTTTATTTTTGCTTTTATTTCCATTTCCCTAGGAGGTGGGTCAGAAAGGATCTTGCTGTGATTTATGTCATAGAGTGTTCTGCCTATGTTTTCCTCTAAGAGTTTGATAGTGTCTGGACTTACATTTAGGTCTTTAATCCATTTTGAGCTTATTTTTGTATATGGTGTTAGGGAGTGATCTAATCTCATACTTTTACATGTACCTGTCCAGTTTTCCCAGCACCATTTATTGAAGAAGCTGTCTTTTCTCCATTGTATATTCTTGCCTCCTTTATCAAAGACAATGCGACCATATGTGCGTGGGTTTATCTCTGGGCTTTCTATCCTGTTCCATTTATCTGTATTTCTGTTTTTGTGCCAGTACCATACTATCTTGATTACTGTACCTTTGTAGTATAGTCTGAAGTCATACGCCCCAGCAATCCCACTACGGGGCATATACCCTGAGAAAACCATAATTCAAAAAGTGACATGTTGGGCTTCCCTGGTGGTGCAGTGGTTGAGAATCTGCCTGCTAAGGCAGGGGACATGGGTTTGAGCCCTGGTCTGGGAGGATCCCACATGCCGCAGAGCAACTAGGCCCGTGAGCCACAACTACTGAGCCTGCGCTCCACAACAGGAGAGGCCGCGATAGTGAGAGGCCCGTGCACCACGATGTAGAGTGGCCCCCACTTGCCACAACTAGAGAAAGCCCTCGCACAGAAACAAAGACCCAACACAGCAAAAATAAATAAATAAATTTTTAAAATGACATGTACCACAATGTTCATTGCAGCACTATTTACAATAGCCAGGACATGGAAGCAACCTAAGTGTCCATCAACAGATGAATGGATAAAGAAGTTGTGGCACATATATATAATGGAATATTACTCAGCCATAAAAAGAAATGAAATTGAGTTATTTGTAGTGAGGTGGATAGACCTAGAGTCTGTCGTACAGAGTGAAATCAGAAAGAGAAAAACAAATACTGTATACTAACACATATATATGGAATCTAAAAAAAAAAAAGGTTCTAAGGAACCTAAGGGCAGGACAGGAATAAAGACACAGACGTAGAGAATAGACTTGAGGACACAGGGAGGGGGAAGGGTAAGCTGGGACGCAGTGAGAGAGTGGCACTGACATATATACACTATTACATGTAAAACAGATAGCTAGTGGGAAGCAGCCGCATAGCACAGGTAGATCAGCTCTGTGCTTTGTGACCACCTAGAGGGGTGGGATAGGGAGGATGGGAGGGAGACACAAGAGGGAGGGGATATGGCGATATATGTATATGTATAGATGATTCACTTTGTTATACGGCAGAAACTAACACAACATTGTAAAGCAATTATACTCCAAAAAAGATGTTAAAAAAATAAATTAAAAAAAAAATTAAGGCATGGGGTATTTATTATGACTAAACAATTATGTAAATATACTTTCATGATTAAAAGTCTCAGAGCTTTCCCTGGGCTTCCTTGGTGGCACAGTGGTTGAGAGTCCGCCTGCCGATGCAGGGGACACTGGTTTGTGCCCCGGTCCGGGAAGATCCCGCATGCCGCAGAGTGGCTGGGCCCGTGAGCCATGGCCGCTGAGCCTGCGCGTCGGAGCCTGTGCTCCACAACGGGAGAGGCCACAGGAGTGAGAGGCCCGTGTACCGCAAAAAAAAAAAAGGTCTCAGAGCTTTCCCAAACATATTTAGCCAACATAAAATAAGATAGAGACAGCATACTAACATATTGTGTGATAACAGTTAAAAACCAAAAATACAAAAATGTTTCCTGGACCAATATTCTATAGCTGCACTTAATTTTTCATTTTTAAAAATACTCTCATCTTTAAACAATGCTGATAGTTTAGTCACAATATGGTCATCATAGACCAGTCCTGTATCAAAAAACTACAATGCCCCTAAAAGGCATTCATATCTCACTCACAAATTCAGTCACTGAACAAAATAAGCTTTAGATAGGTTAATGAATTTTTTTTTTTTACCTCCAGCTCATATTTAACAATATCAAATGAGTCCGTAGAAAAATACACTTGTTCGATACTATTAATTAGTTCTTGTTCAGCTTGAGGATCACTAGGTTGTTCTCGAAGTTCTCGAAATTCCTCCTTTAAGGGAAAGGAAACCACAATTATAGTACTTGTAACTGTTATAATTCTATCTGCACGGACATAAATAATCATCTGTCTTAACACTGACAATTCTCCCAGGAAACATTCTGACCAAAGAGACAAACTAATAGAAAACAGGAAAGTTCATGGAAAATTAGTAAACAGCCGAACACTAAAAACTACCCATCTACTAGAGGGAAAAACGAGCCAGTTTGAAGATCTAGATTTTATTTTCAATTCCTTGCATGCCAACTAGCAGCTGAGAGAATTTAGATGTTTAACAAAAGGAAAAAACAAAGAGACTACCTAATATCTATCATATATACATATCACATATATATACGTTTTCATCATCTAACAATGTTCTAAATCTCTCTCAACACAGATAACCAGCGTACATCTCAGTGACTTTCAGGTCACAATTAGTACTGGAACCCTGAACAGCAGAAATCCTTCTGCTGAAAATCTCACTGCTTGGCTAAGAAATACTGGTTCCAGAAACGGTTCACAAGATTAGTTCTGTAATTTTATGTCTAGAAAAGGTTCACAAGTTTAGCTCTGTAATTCCATGAGGCTTCCTTCAAGGTGTACTGATACTACAATTAATGAACTGATTATGAACCTAAAGCTCTGAGTTTGATAAAATGCTTGCTTTCTAATGATAGAGTATGGGGCTTCTATGGATTTATACAACAAAAAAAGAGCTTAACAGACAAATCCCTACCCTTAATGTCAGCATCCTTATCCTATGCAAGTTCACTGCATAATTGGATAAACCTTCAGTTAACTGGAAAATTTCAATAACTCGGATACCCACTCTCTGACACGCTCAATCAAGACATTATTATAGACATATAATTTAGTCATTCAGTTTTTTTATTAAAATTAATCTCAAATACATTTAAGTACACAAAAAGAAACTAGTATTGGGACTTCCCTGGTGGCACAGTGGTTAAGAATCCGCCTGCTAATGCAGGGGACACGGGTTCAAGCCCTGGTCCAGGAAGATCCCACATGCTGGGGAGCAACTAAGTCTGTGTGCCACAACTACTGAGCCTGCGCTCTAGAGCCCACGAGCCGCAACTACTGAAGCCCGCGTGCCCTAGCACCTGTGCTCTGCAACAAGAGAAGCCACCGCAATGAGAAGCCCGCACATCTCAATGAAGAGTAGCCCCCGCTCGCCACAAATAGAGAAAGCCTGTGCACAGCAATGAAGACTCAACACAGCCCAAAAAAATAAGTAAATTTTTTGAAAAAGAAACTAGTATTTAAAATCATTTTACAGTCAAAATAATACTTAACAAAAATTCTTAATGAATCATCACTAATTAAATACACAAAAATTATATGGTTAATTTGAGGACAATATTTTCCAAATAGAGATACTCTAGATTATTTTATTGCAGGGCTAGTTTTCATTTATAAAAAAGAGCCTAGCTTATATATCTTTTAGATTTTAATTTATATTTTAAATTGATAAAATTTTTACTATAAATTCCTCTAGGTATATTCAAACTAAAAGAAAATATGAGAGCAATAAATCTGAAACTTAAGAGAATACTTAACTGTTTACATTTAAAATTCCAATAAATTGAAAAGAGAAGGCAAAGTCATATAAAAACTAAACCTGCAGAATTAAAAGTGCATGAAAAAGAAAATGCGTCTTTGGTACCAAAACTCAACTTATAAGAATACACTAACCAAAAAAAAAAAAAAAAAGTTTAAAGACAGCCATCACTGATTTAGCATGCAATTAGATACTATGAGTACACTAAGAAATCCAGCATCCTAACAGTGGAGCTGTATTTCGGTGGGGATTTATCTACAACCCACTAATCTGTGTAGCACCTTGGACAATGGCACTGAAGAGGTTTAACAGACATGGGTTAAACCCACACCATTTGTGGAAGGGTTCCCAACTAGTTCGCCTATCCACAGGCAACCTCCCTGCATCCAGTGGAAATCTGAATCGACAGTGAGACATGAAATAGAAAAAGAGATGAGAAATTCCTGGCAATCTCTCTCCCTAAAGGGTCATAGGCATTTGAAATACCAGCTTCAGATGCTGCAAGCTGAGGGAAGGAATAAAGCCCAAGTGAGGATATAGCAATGTTGCCTCCCCCTAGTAATTCCATAGCACCACCAGCAAATAAATGTACTTGGTACTATTCACAAAAAAATTGAAGATTACAAAAATTGCTAAGAATGAAAACCATCAGATATGAAACAAGCCAGGAATTCAAATAGACTGCAATGAATGAGCACTTTCATCTCAAATGTGTAAATGCCAATGGCATGTAACTACATGCTGTTCTCCCTATACAACCTAATTGATTGTTCTAAAGGTAAAGACACTTGGGTTTTAGCTGCAACTCTGTTATTAACCTTGGACAACTTACTTAGTCTCTTCATGCCTAGTTTTTTTCACCTGTAAAGGACATACATACATACACACACACTCAAAACGACAGTGAAACAAATATCCAAAGTTATTAAAAATGTCAAAGGGAAAGCATGATTTCATTTATAAATATTTCACAAGTGCACGTTTCACAAGTGTGATGAATCTGTAAAAAAGAGTACAATCTGTATATGCATATAAAAAGGTCAAACGCCATTCCTTCCTAGAGAACTAAGCAATTATATCACAGAGAGCAGACAAACTCATATAATTTCAAATAAGTGACATGTAACACTTGACACTCTAAGTAACCTGGACTGAGGAGAGAGATAAAACCAAGAAAGGCAGAAAAAGAAACATAGCACACAAAGCAGAATTCAAAAACAAAAACAAATGCCCAACACCATATCCCTATAAAATACTCTCTCCTTTCAGACAACTTAGTGCTCCTGTGTGAAAACATACATCTGAACTCAGACAAACTCCATTCTGCCTAGAATCCCAATCACCGTGTTCCTGTTAATCCCACTGCACTGGCTGTCTGTAAGACTCTGCTGCTACCCAATCATTCTCTAAACGTTTCATAGCTGTTAGTGCTGACAGCTCGATCAGATTACACACTTCTTGAGAACTGAGGTTTCTCCTTATTCTCCATCATTATGTTCCAAAGTGCCAAGGCACAATGTAGATAAAAATCATGAATCAAACTAAAATTAATTTACACAGTGAACTGTATAAAAAAAGAAATATATGAACAAAAGGAAAGGAAGAGACAACATGTTCTTGTTTTGATAGTCAAAATTTTCCACAAACTCTTAAGGAAAGGCTTCTTTCTTCTAACTAGAAATAACAATAAATGTAAAATGATTTTAGGGATATTTTATGCATGTAAATTAGAATAAACAAAAACAGCTAGATAGCATATTCTTAAAACAATTACTCCATAATTTTGCCATTATATAAACTGGTTTTCTAGGGTTGGAGATGTACAAAAATACATAATTCTTCATGTAAAAGAGAACCAGTTTTGCAAGCCAATATAAATGTATGAGGCAAAATTTTACATAAACAAAATGAACAAAAGATATCCTACAAAAAAATTTTAAAGGCACAATCAAGGGAATAGAATAACAAATGAAACTCCTTACACCATATTAAAATATGTAATGCTTTTAAAAGTTACCAAGAAGATTAGATGCTTTAACGATGTTTGGTAATAAAATATTTCAGTCTTACGGACTGATATTAATAAAATTTTTTAAAGAATTGTTATAGTAAAGTTCATGACACATAGTAAATAATAAATACATATTATAATTAATAATAGTTCTATAAATGCTCTACAAACTTTGAAAATCCAAAAATAATATGTCAACAACTACAGGCCATCAAATGTGCCACAACTTGCCTGCTGATGGTAGGTAATCAACTACACCTAAAGAGTACATGAACATCACCCCAGAATTAAAGCTGGAGAAAAACTACAGTTAAAGTAATGAGTTTAATTGTAAAGGAGATAAAAACAAAAGTACAAATGTCAAAAAAGAACAAATCAAACCTCTCTCCCATACTATCATCAGGAAATAACCTGCCTATTGTCAAACCTCTAGTATTATCTTTCCCGGTCAAGTCATATATTTTAATTTAACAATTTCTTTTAAAATTCCCACTATGTAAAAATTCTCTGTACTAGGTCGTACAGAAACAAAGATGAGTAAAATACAAATCTTCCCACAAATAGCTGCTGAAGTAATAGGAGTGGGTTAGACGAATAAACAATGACGATGCAGGGCAGAACATAAAGGAAATACAAACAAAATGAAGGGCATCAAAGGATAGTGAGTTCACATCTGATGGAAGAGGCGGCATTTAGAGAATATGAGAAAAGGTAAAATTTCAAATATTAGAAATTGGGGGAATAAGGTTACAAAATATAAAGCAAAGCAAAAGTAAAAACAGTGGAGTGGGAAAGCATACAACAGATTAAGGAATAGAGGATGGCTTCCCGCAGGGCAGAAAAACGTCATGGGGGAGAGATGTTTTTAAAATTCAACACACTTTTATATATACTAAAACCATATTTTTCCTTTACTAAAAATATCTTAACACATATCACTGTGCCAGATACTGTAACCAAAAAGTAAGCATAAACATTAAATATTTCTTAACATAGTAAACCAAGCAGGAATATTTTAGGAAAACTGGCAGATAACGAAGAAGTCATTCAATACTTTAGAGGCTGTCTTTTCCAGCAGTCACAATACACTATAAGGTTGCATATAACACATACTACCTATCCTATTCTTCTATTTTGATCATCTCCAAGATAAAGCTACGTGAACATACATATAAAAATGCATATCGTAAATGTAACTTTATGAAAAATAAAGAAAAACAATCATAATAAACATTTAAGCCAACATCTTTGATTTTAGCCAAGCTATTTTTCCTCTCAACGTAACAACAAAAGGTTATATGAGAACTGGGGATTCAACTCTATAAAACAATTAGAGCCCTCAACTGTAAGGTGTTATAAAACATTTCCAATATATTTATGGTTTCTAAAGAAACCAGGCTATAATTTTACAAAGCTATTTCCCACCTAAGAGTTCGCCTCTTAAGGGAATGCATTCATGTTTAGGAGGGAAAAGAAAGACTGCAAATTTTATATTTAATGACTACTTTCAAATTACCCAAAATACCACACTAATTAAAAACATCAATCCAAGCTCAGACTTTCAATCCTATTCACTCTTATAAATGTAAAAAGTTAGTTGTGACGGCTTAACAGTTCTCCTTAATATTATTCAATTCAATATTCTCTTTGAAAAGGAATTTCATTTTTAAACCCACAGAACAGCCTGGAAACTTATCATCTGCAGTAGTAAGTTTTTATTCGAACAAAAGATGAATGCAAAAATCTTCATTTCACAGGTCAGGTTTCAAAACCCCGAAGAAAATGCATAGTAGAATAAAAAAAATGCAAACCAACTTCCATCTCTGTACTTAGCTTATTAGACCATAGTTCATATTATATACCGGAATAAATGCAGAATTCATTGTGTTGGGAGGGAGAAAGGAAGGGAGTAAAGGAAGAAAGTTTGCTCTTGTAAAGCATGAATTTGGGTTTGCCAAGACAAAAGCTTTATTTTTCTGTTTGCATTTTTCATCAGTCAACAAAAATAGCTATTCTAAAAACAGAAACCATAGTCTTACCAAAGTTAACATCACATTAGAGCTCTAATTGAGAGCAAAATATGTTTATCTATCAAAAACTACACAGAGCTTAAAGAACAAAGACATGAAGTTTTCAATATGCAATCAGTATGATAAAGATCATAAATCACTGAACAAAAACAGGTTTTCTGTTTCCAAATGAAATAGGATTCAAGATCACAAACACCCTAAAACTATACATATACCATGTATGTTTATAATGAACTGGCAGATGTCTGATTATGTGGGGAAATGGCACATTTCCTTAAAATCCCACTAGAACAATAATAATCCATCAAAGCAGCCATCAGTTTGTGTGTGTGTTTTAAATAAAACAGAACTTTTCAAGCCAACCCTGCTTTTCTTCAGGCTCTCAGTGCCATCTAGTGGAATATTACTAGGGTTACAATTTAAAAGGAGGTTTCAGCAAAATGATTTACAGAAGATTTTTATAAAAGGTTACTCAAGTGGCATTATTTTAATCCAGCTTTATACTTAAGTGATAAAATGTATTTTAATCCTTTCTTCAAAATAACAACATTCCAAATATACACATATTTGTTTTTAAAGAAACAGATCTTGAAGGAAAACTGATTTTATTCATGGAAATGTACTGAATTACTAACACATACTAAAAATCACAAAACTGGAAAGCAAAACTTTCATATTCGATACTCTGCCAAATATTTTTATTTACTTCTCTTATTCAATAGTTATGCTATTTTAACAAGTATTTTCCTAAATTTATTTCTATGAAAAAGAAAACATTAAAGATAATAGCTTTGGAGACATCAAATATATAATTTTTTTTAAAAGCTATCTTTAAAAATTTCTCAACTTCAATGAAAAATATCAAGCTATTTGCCACATGCCTGTCTAGCTAAAGCTGAAGAAAAGACACATAAGCTGAAGCACAGACAGAAAAGTCCAGTGTATAAGTCTTAATTTACAGTTTTCTGGTTTTTTAGTTTTCAAACACCTCATCAGACCGCTCCTTAAAAGAAGAAATACTATTTTGAGAAAAGACATCACAGCACCTTCAATCCCAGTGTTTAATGACCCCAGTCTTTCCAATTCCTACACCTTCTACATCCAATAAAATTCTCAGTCCTAAATCCTACTTTTAAAATGTCTCTCAAATTTAACCCTTCTCCATTTCCTAAACCTCATACTCTTTATCTTCTTAATTAGTATCCTGGTCTAGGATTGCCACTCAAATATCTCTGTACCCTAGTTATCTTTCTAAAACAAATTAATCACCAACTCTAGAAGACCCCACACTCACGTCTACCTACCCCTAATCCTCTCCTAGCTGTGCTACCACTGTGCATGCCTTAGTATAGATCTCTACTATACTCCTCTGCAATTATCTATTTTTGCTTGTCTCTTCTACTCCGGTTCAGGTAGGAATAGAGTCTTGTACCTCTTTGCATCTTCAAAACTTAGTAACAGCCTGGCTCAATAAATGATTGCCAAATGCACTGCGTAAATGATCTTTTATGATTTGCTACAAAAGAAGGGTTAAGAATACCAAAGCATCTGAAGCCAAGAGAAGCATAATTTCATTAATGGTTAAAAAGAACACAATTAAATATTTTTAGCCATGAATGCCTAAGAAAAAGTCTAAATGATTCTGCAGATCCATGGTTAGAGTCCCTCTTGGTACCACCTGCAGAAGACACCTGTCTTAAATGAAACATAATCCTAAATTGAAATTTAGTGATTTATCCCAATCACTAAAGCTAAAAAAGTCTCCTAGTCATAAATTTCAACACTTATCCTGTCTAAATCAGATAGCAATAGACTCATCAGTTTATTCTTTTGACTGTATTTTTGTCTTCTCTCTCCTACAAATATTACAATAAAGATAGTATAAAATATCAGAGCTAAAACGGCTCTTAAATATCATCTAGTTTGGGCTTCCCTGGTGGCGCAGTGGCTGAGAGTCCGCCTGCTGATGCAGGGAACACGGGTTCGTGCCCTGGTCCGGGAGGATCCCACGTGCCGCGGAGCGGCTGGGCCCGTGAGCCGTGGCCGCTGAGCCTGCGCGTCCGGAGCCCGTGCTCCGCAACGGGAGAGGCCACAACAGTGACAGGCCCACGTACCGCAAAAAAATATATATCATCTAGTTTTCACATGTTTTCACAGATGAGCACGCTGGGGCACAAAGCTATTAAAATGACTTCCCTTTAATAAGCTGAATGTTTAAGTCAATACTTGAACCTAGCTCTCTTGGCTCTTATTCCAGCACTTTCCTCATGTTTTGGTAAAGTTCTGAAAATAAAGCTCTGTAATTAGTGTGGTTTTAGGATTCTTTTCATGGATTCTAAGAAGTCGGTCAAATCTATTTATCTTACTTCACAGAAGTATTTAAAAGCTAGAAAACACTCTGCCCAAAATCCCAGAATATTATATAATAGAAATGCTACAGAGTACGTAGGTACTCAATAAATATTTATGGAATAAATTAAGTATACAAACAAAAATACTTATATTTAGACAAATATATTTTCAGGTTTTGACTGCAACAGCTATTTCTTTTGTCTCCTCACCCTATATTTTTCTTTGATGAAGAAAATCAAAGGCATAGTTAAGCCAATCATGCAAGAGTAAACGTAGCTGAATCCTATTTGTATTTACAAGTCAATAAAGTCAAGGCCTTAAAAAACAAACCAACCAAAAAAACCCCTTATCTTTAAAGAATAATATCAGAAGGCAGTATTTCAGTAAAAATTCATAAACAATATTCATATTAGTACTTTTCTTCAGGTTTACGATATGTAGACATTATAGCAGCACTGTGGGAAGTTTACTTAAGAGGTTTACTTAAGTTTTACTTAAGATATAGATTTATAAGGTTCTGATATTTTTATTTTTTAATCGGGATTCAACAAATCCTCTCAAACACAGTCCCAATAAGTTCTATAACTACCAACCATGTGGCTATTACAATTATTATATAACAAATGTTGGTCTTAATTCTCCATAATTCTGTGACCAATTAAATTATCTAAAAATCTTTCACATAATTCAAACAATACACATTTGCTTAAATGGATAACAAGTTTAGTCAGTAAATACAATATAGATTAATTTCTTATATCCTTACCTCTGCATGAAAAGCCCATTAATTCGAAAACAACAGAATCCATTTACCAGGAATGAAATTTTAGGTCATCACTAACTCTTCATTCTACTTTTTCCCACAAAAATTGTCAATAAAACTTACAAAATTTTATCTAGAATGGCTCCTGTATTCCTGTTCTTTCTCCTCATCGCGTCCTCAGCTTGGCCGATGGTTCCCAAACATGGCTACACACCGGAATCAGCTGGGGATATTTAAACGCTACCGACGCCTGGCTCCACCCCCCACGCCGTGATTTAATTGGACTGGGGTACGGCCTGGGTACCGGTGATTCTAATGTGCAGCAAAGTTTGCGCACCATTGACCTTGGCTCTGAACTATTTAAGCTAAGATTTTTTTAATCTGCTCAAAAGTTTCCTTTCCTATAGCAAATTCTGAAAAGAATCCTTTTTTTTTTTTTTACTTTACTATTTTCTCCACCAAAATTCCAATTTTCCAATATATGGATTATTATTTGACTCACATCTCCTCTTAAAATGGGATATAGTGTCATCTTATCTCTAAAATGCAGAAATTGTACCAGATGATTTCTAAGGTTTCTTCCCACTCAGAATTTATATAGTTCTCAAGAAAAAAAAAATCAATAGTACTTTCTGGATTATCAAGCTCACCTGACTCCCTTCTTCAGTTCTCCTTAACTACCCTCCTTTTCCTAATGAGTCGAACCATATGAAATCTGCCAATATTAGACCATTTCTAATCTAAAACAGCCATTTCATATGCTCCATCTTAATATTTCCCTCCTACTTATCCTTTATACAAGAACCTTTTAATGTAACACCCAAGCTAAACTTTCTTTCTTGAAAACCCCAATGAAATCTCAATTCCTTGTTAAAACTTAGAAAAATATGATGACAAGAACAGGAAAAAGAAATGGGTCCATTCCTGAAGACGAAAGATGCCTTTTTAAAAATGTTCTACCTATACTTGAGAGATAGAGCTACTAAATAAATTATTGTTTAAAAGCTTCTCTATACAAGTATTTACATTGAACACTTAAACAGTGTAAATTGATTTTTTGTTTGTTTTTTACTTTTCCCACTGGAATATCAGGGGAACCCAAGCTAAAATAATGCTTTTTTAAAATTGAGGTATAATTGAGGTACAACGATATATTAGTTTCAGGTGTACAAAATAATCATTTGATATTTGCATATATTGCAAAATGATCACCACAACAGGTCTAGTTAACACCTGTCACCATAAACAGTTACAGAATTTTTAGAGAAAATTAAATTTATATGTATGACCTAACTATAAAGTAACATTTAAATTGTGAAACACAGCATTATGTTTCAGCATCCAAGTTATACTAAGCTATGCTGTGTAAGGAATTTCTGAACGTGAGCCTTCTTAATTCTTAGTTTCAGTACCGACTGTGAACTTCAACCACATCAAACTTAATCTACTGACTGGAGCTTTGCCACTCTCCAGACACAGCAATTCAATTTCTCAAAACCACCCAGAGTAGCTCACCCTGCAGTACTTTAAATGTTTCCAGAGAGAGCACAGAGAGAATAGACACAAAAAACTCAAAAGGCTTTCTTAGTATAAGGCTAAATTTAAGCTGAGGGCATTGATGCTAATTTTACCATTAGCTGTTTTACAGTTTAACTCAATTAGCTTCTTAGTGTCAATCAGCCCACTGCCCTAGGCTTAATCATCACCTGAACCATTTACACTTGCTGACCTTGTGATTCCAGACTGGCCTCTCTAGCCAGAGCCCATCATCTTAAAAGTATACACTGCTATACATATACACGTATCTATTCTTTTTCAAATTCTCTTCCCATTTACGTTATTACAGAATATTGAGTAGAATTCCCTGTGCATTAATCAACTATACTCCAATATAAAATAAAATTTTTTAAAAACTTAAAAAATAAAAAATCTTTTTTTTTTAAATAAAGAGTATACACCGCTGATCACTGATGGGGAGAGGGTGCGGAGTCAGTAAGAAGACTATGTAATGAAATCATTATAAATTCTCTACCTACCGCTACTGGGAAAACATCACGGACTCATGGTTTAAAGACAACAGAAAGTTCCTATGCAATACATTCATGTATTTTTTAAAGAGGCTCACATCAATTTTACTCTGGTTCTGAAACATCTAATGCAATCCACTTCAAGCCATGTTCATAACGCCTGATAATCATTTCTTAAGTCAAAGAAATACAGAGAATTATCTGTCAATTAGGATTTATGGTTATCTCTCCCAATTTTATCACATCCAACAGTCTTTTCTAAAATTATATAAAACTATTCAAAATGCCTCTTTATAGCTTCTGAGCCATTTCATGCAAAAGCGTTGGTTAGAATTTTATCGTATTTGTATCTGACCTAATGTAAAAGCTAAGCAGTAAATACAAAATTCACTTTAGGGGGCAAGGCACCTCAAAGAGGTGGGAAATCATCCTCCTAAGCAGCTGACACTGAGGTGTGATAAGAGGCCGTAGGATTGCTGATCTAGAGAAACAAGCCCTGTGTATTAAGTTGCCAGACACAGGAAACAAACAGTAGTTTCAAATATGATCCTCAAATTGAAAACCACAAGAGCAGACATTCAAAACAGGCTTTGATCTGCGATACAGCTGCTATACATGGAGGCAGCTGTGAGTGGCGAGGCCCCGGAGGGCGAGACAGCAGGGATTTATTTATTTAACAATGGCTAATATTTCTCCTGAGGGGAAGCCAGCTAGCTTTCAAATGACACCTATTAAATTTGTAGACTGCGAAGTTCACATGAATATCAGGGGATTGAAATCCAAAATATCTACAATTTAGCATAAGCTGTGCTTTAGCTACTTACTCAAAAATCTCTGCTCCAGGGACTTCCCTGGTGGCGCAGTGGTTAAGAAGCCACCTGCCAATGCAGGGGACACGGGTTTGAGCCCTGGTCCAGGAAGATCCCACACGCCACGGCGCAACTAAGCCCGTGAGCCACAACTACTGAGCCTGCGCTCTAGAGCCCGTGAGCCACAACTACTGAGCCCATGCCACAACTACGGAAACCCACGCACCTAGAGCCCATGCTCTGCAACAAGAGAGGCCACCTTAATGAGAAGCCGGTGCACCGCAACAAAGAGGAGCCCCCACTTGCTGCAACTAGAGAAAACCCGCATGCAGCAACAAAGACCCAATGCAGCCAAAAGTAAATAAATAAATTTATAAAAGAAAAAGAAAAATCTCTGCTCCATAACAAAAACATAATTTACTATGATTTTTGGCTCAGTGTTACAGCATAAAAAGTAAGCCATTTCATTTTATTTATCCAAATTACAGCAGATGAATCAATAAGTTTCATTTATAGATATATAACTGCTTTCAGGCAAAGAATTTGATACAATAATAAACTCTAAATTTATCAATTTCGCATTTTCTGCTTCACTATAATGAATCATACTGCATCCCAATGAGTAATGAAAGCAAAAACAAGCCCCAAGCCTACTGCATTATAAAACTTTACCTAGCTCATCATAACAACCATCTGCCTGTGGGAAGGAAAAGCTTCTGTGAATCAATTATCCAAAGGCAACAATATTTTCTTAAGGAAGTGAAAAGTCGCGCTCACTCATGTAGATCAATACCTTTCCAGGGACCCGGAGACTCTCAATGGCACCAACATCACTGAGGCTCTCTGGGGGACTTTTCAGACCCTTAAAAAAAAAATAACATAAAAGGAATTTTAATTGTGCTGCAGAACTGTAACATGATAGAATATACTTATTGAAATAGAAATCACCATTTTAAAAACAGAAATTTTCCTGCTTTAAAATAGATAGAACATATGTTTCTAAAAACAATTGTCACAACACATATAGTACTATACTATTATTAAATCAAGTAAAGATTTACTTTCGGAAATTTAAAATAAAATTACTATATGGCACCTTTATACCTAACGGTTGAAGTCTAACTTAACCATGATTCAAAAACAACAAAAAGAAACTTGGGTGACAAAAAGCATTCTATAAAAGCACTTATCTATTAATCATGACCAAATGCACGTGGTAAAAAGGTCCAAGCATTATGACCCACAGATATAATATACCAACTGACTGAGCTAACCAAAGATTTTTAAATAATGATAATTGCTTAGTTAATACATAAGTAATCCCTAGATTTTATCATTTCTCACCAATGCACCCAATTTATACTACATAATTGAGACTTAAATCTCACATCTCACTGCTTTAGCTCTTTATAGAAAGTACCTGGTACTTTCTATATTCACATCAAATGAGGGATTCCGAAAGTCTCATTTGTACCAGGGAAAGTTATCAAGACAGAAAGAAGTCAGCCATTTAAATTTTCTTTAAAAGCCTCTTTTTAACATAGTCTATTCAAAGCAGACACCTAAATTCCCTGTAATATTAGTCTATAAGCAAAATCAGCTGGTACATGAACTTGAGGAGAGATTTACTCTACTGTCAAGTTTCTGTCCTTTAGATACTCTATATTGGCTTTTTGGTGTCCTTGGTAACCAAAATACATGTTATGTTTAGGTTGATTATTTGGGTCTTAGAGTAGAACTTGCTCATTTTTAAATTATAGAGGTGTGTATTTTCTCTTCCCTATTATAAAATACCACCAGTCATAGCTACAATTTTTTATGACAAGGTGCTCTAACCTCATCCCCAATCTTCCATTATCCCCAGAATACCGCCCTTCTTTGTCTCTCTCTCTCTCTCTCTCTCATACTCTCTCTCTCTCTCTCTCACTCACTCACACACACACACACACACACAGACACACACACACACACACACACACACACACACACACCCCACCCTCTAAAGAAACCAAATCAATACTCCACTTTCAGAACTCCTCTATGAAGTTTTCCTAAATCTTACGTTTCAAAGAAACATCATTTCTCAGTAATGCTCATGGATCATCTCCATCAACATTACCCAGGGAAGTTTTTAAACATAAAACTTCCACATAAAACTTCTAGGTCCCACCACAGAGCTAATAAATACGTATTTCTAGATTAGGACCAGGAGTTGCATTTTAACAAGCAACCTGGATGACTACTATAATCTCTATTGTTTTAGAAACCCCACTAGACATTTCCCAACACCTCTGCCAAAGTAGTGAAGTTTTAAATATTAAATATATATATCTCTCAGACCCAAGAGAAGGGAAAGACCAAGTCCTCTATTGGCCTTTATAGTTCCAGGAACAGAGTAAGCACCAAAGAAATTAGTAAATTATTTGGAGTCTTAGGCTCCAATCTCTAATTAGACCATCGTTCCCATGGGAATATGCAACTGACTTTAAAATGAAGTTTCTAGCGAAGTCTGCAGGAATAAGAAAAGCATACTGAGGCTAAAAGTCTTACAATGAGTGAGAAAATAAAAGTACAAAACTACTCTTGTGTGTTTGTTCTTCCTTGTCCCAATTACTCACCAAGAGTCATCACAAGGGCATAGCACCAAAAGTGGTAAAGAAGGCAAGGTTGGGTTATGAAATAAACTTCTCTATACATTATATACACACACTTATATACATTCAAACATATACACATACATGAGAGTAAAACTTCATAATTTGATTCAAAATCACAACCACCCCTGAAATACCTTTTAAAAAAATAATTGCCATGACTTTTAAACAAACATTTTAAAAAGTATAGATTTGTTTAACCACTCTAATAAATTCTTGAAGGAATATATCAGGTGTAATTTTCTCTTTCCCCAGAGTTACTCAGTAAAGAAAACAATGCCTAAAACAAGTAAACAAGTGGTATATACCAATATCTAGAAAAAGGCCTTGCCTCCAAATTAGTTACCACACATGATAATTTGCTACTAATACATGACAACTTCACACCAAATGTACAAAATAAAAGTAATAAAAATTGGAAACCCTATGTACATGTTAGGAAGCAGGGGATTCACAGAATGTCTTCTGCAGACAACCTGCCTGTCATCATAGTCTAATGATGGTGACAGTAACTCACGGGCTGTTATAAGGGATAAAGGAGATAACATATATGAGAGGCCAAAAATGGTGTCTTGTACATGGTAAGCACTCTTCAAGTGTTGACCATTATTCTGAATGTCACAGAGAAATGCTTTTTTTTATCTTATCAAAACAGAAATAAAGGATTAAGTAAATGTCTCAAAGCACAATATGACTCACCTGTATTTTAGGATTACAGATCCTCAACCCTTTGATTAGGAATTTTATAGATTTCTACTAACAAATATGAAGTCAGCATTTTTATTTTATCTTCGCCTCTTTAAAGCAGGAAGTCACGGTTATAAGTACAGTACTCTGCCTTTATTAAATTAAAACTTTCACTATAATCATTAACCATTATTTGATTTTCTTTTGTATTTGATTTTTGTTTTCATAATTTCCCCAGTTTAAATTTATATAAAATCCATCATAAATAATACCTGTCTTTGCAACTTTATTTCTTTGCCCAAATCATATTACACTTCAGACTACTTCTGTTTTGTCCCTATGAATACTCAATTTCCATTTATGAGACCAGCAACTTACATCCCAATGATCAAAAGGAGCCTGTGAGATGATTTGTGATTCCTTTTCTTTTCAGAAAAAGTTTCAGCAAAACTCAACAGAGTGTTTATATGCAGCCCTCAGTTTCTCTCAAACCCACCCTAATCAGGCTTTCCCCCTCACCACTCCACAGAAGCGCTGTTGTCAGGTCACCGATGACCTTATCGCTGCTCAGTCCAAAGGCTCATTCTTATTCTCACCTTCCACGGCCCATCTGTAGCATTTAACACAGCTGATCACTCCCTCTTCTTGTAAATTCTTTACGTGGCTTCCAGGACCCACTCGATTTGGATGTTCTCTATCCAACAAATATTTATTGAGCATCTGCTACAGGGCAGGTGCTCTTCGGGTTGCAGCAGACTGCTCACTTCACTGGCTGCTCCTTCTCAATCCGCCTTCCTAGATCCACCTCTTCTCCCGTCCTTGAAACACTGAATCCTCAAAAGCTCCAACTGTGGACTCGTTTTATTTCTACAATCACTCCATTGGTGATCTTAGTCAATTTGTATACCCTCTTTATTCTCATAACTCCTAAATTTTTATCTATACCCTGAATGTCTCCTCAGAAATTCAGGCCTTTAGCCAACTGCCTATTTTCTTTCTCCAAATATCCAAGAGGCTTTGAAATGAACAAGTCTTAAAACTTTCTCCCTTCCTTCAATCTGTTCCTCTCTCAGTCTTACCCACCTCACTAAATGGCAATTCCATTCTTCCAATTGCTGGGGCCAAACCATTTGGAGTCAACCTTGAAGCTTCTCTTTCTCTCACAGCCCAAATCCAATCTATTAAGAAATCCTGTCAACTCCACATTTACGATACATCCACAATCTGACCTCTTCTCAACACGTCCACCACTTAGCACCCTGAGTGAGGTCCATACCGTATCTCACTTGGATTACTGCATTAGCATCCTTATTGGTCTCCCTGGCCTTGCTATGGGTGAGGAGAAAAGTAGAGGAGATGAGATGAGGATGAGGGTCTATGTGATCAGGCTTCCTGCCCTCAACTCTCTGAGCTCATCTCCTACTACTTCTCTCCTCACTCACTTCACTCCACCCACACCGCCCTTTGCTGCTCCTCAAACATGCTCCTGCCTCAAGGCTTCTGCATCTGCTTTTCCTTCCACCCAGAATGCTCCTTCCCAGACATCCTCAGAGTTTACTCCCTCACCTCCTTCAGGTTTTTACTCAAATGTCACCTTCTCAGTGAGGCCTTCCATGGCCACCCTATCTAAAATTATAAATGACCCCAAATTGCCAATAACTCCCAGGATTCCCTATCCTCTATTCCTCCAAAGCATGTATCACCACGTCTGCCTTAGCACTTGGTTTTGTTAACTGCTACATCCCCCAAACTTAGATGGTGCCTGGCATATAGTGTTAAATAATCATTTGTTGAATGAACTGAAACAACAGAGCCCAGCATAATGGAGAAAGCAGAACAAAAGAGCTCATCTAAATAAAGAGCGCTAACAAAGCCTGCTCTACACTCTCCTTCAAACCAAGATCCTTGGAAAGCTGAAATGCCAAAACCTCTAAGTTTCATAGACCTTAATTTCACATCTCTCCACATCAACAACAATATACTATCAGCATATTCTTTAGCCTCACAAAAAAGAAACATCTTTATGTATATTTATTTGTAATACTACTACATTTAACCTAACAACAAACAGTACAAATAAAATCCCCAATGTAACTCTAGGCAGCACCCTACTTTCCTACCTCACAGATTCATGAAATGTGTATTAATAATGATTAAACACGTGGAAGTCAAGCCATAAACAAATATAATTAGGATGACTTTTAAAATATGTGTGAAACTCTGAATTTTACCTCACCTTTTACACAGTGTAGTTCCAGCTTTTGGTTTGTGCTCTTTAGTTTAGTTTTTTTTTTTTCATCCCAACTAACCACAGATTTTACTGCTCAATCCAATAAACAACTGATTGAGGCTGAAGAGTTCATTTTCAGAACAATTTCACTACATTTAAGAGACATAAACTTATTATCACTGGTATCTGGACTTCTGTATTTTTCTCTCCCACTCACTATTACAAAATAGGGTTAGAAAACAAACCAACCAGGACTTCCCAGTGGTTGAGAATCCACCTGCCAATGCAGGCGACACAGGTTCAAGCCCTGATCTGGGAAGATCCCACATGCCATGGAGCAACTAAGCCCGTGAGCCACAACTACTGAGACTGCACTCTACAGCCCACGAGTAACAACTACTGAGCCCACGTGCTGCAACTACTGAAACCCATGCACCTAGAGCCCGTGCTCCGCAACAAGAGAAGCCACCACAATGAGAAGCCCACACACCACAACGAAGAGTAGCCCCTGCTCACCGCAACTAGAGAAAGCCCGTGCACAGTAACAAAGACCCAATGCAGCCAAAAATAAAATAAAATAATTTATTTTTTTAAAAAAGAAAACAAACTAATCAAAGTTGCTATACAATGATGACAATATCAACTGTGCTGAACTGCCAGCAAGCAACAGGAGAGAGCACCAAACTTAGCTGAGGCACAAAAGTCCAAATTCAGCATCCCAGAGGCAGTTTAGGGGTATTGGTGGCATAATGTACAAAGCTGTATATTGTTTTAAAAATCAAATGCAGGACTTCCCTGATAGTGCAGTGGTTAAGAATCCACCTGCAAATGCAGGGGACAAGGGTTCAAACCCTGGTCCAGGAAGATCCCACATGCCGCAGAGCAACTAAGCCCGTGCGCCACAACTACTGAGCCTGCACTCCAGAGCCCGCAAGCCACAACTATTGAGCCCGCGAGCCACAACTATTGAGCCCACGTGCCACAACTATTGAAGCCCGCGCACCTAGAGCCCGTGCTCTGAAACAAGAGAAGCCACCGCAATGAGAAGCCCACGCACTGCAACAAAGAGTAGCCCCCGCTCGCTGCAACTAGAGAAAGCCTGTGCGCAGCAATGAAGACCCAATGCAGTCAAAAATAAATAAAATTATTTTTTAAAAAAATCAAACGGATACCAAAGTCAGCCTGAAATCAACTATTGTTTGAATTACTGCTGGCTTCCAGTTTTCCCGCTTTCCAACCATCAATTCAGTCACTGAGAGGATCTCTATGATCATGCACTTCTTTGATAAGGCACAGGAACTGTGGTAACTCCTTTATCTCTTTACCTTGATCATATCATATACACATCACCACTAGGAAAGCCCCATGTGATACATGTTATCATTCGTATTTTAAAGATGTGAAAACAGATGCTCAAAAAAGTTAGGTAAGTTGCTCAAGGTCACACAGCTACTACAGGATGGAGCAGGACTCAAACCTATCCTAAAAAAAGAAGTGTTACGAAGCATAAGACCAGGACTCAACAAATGTGAGGAACTGCCAACTGTTATTACACACTTGATTAAATCTCTTATTATTCACAGAACTTCTAAATTTTATTTTCATGACATTAACAATATAATTTGACAGAAGTAAAATAAACACATAGGATTCGTGTATTCTTCACCAGAGATCTACAATTTGTAATCTATTCAGCTATCTCTCAAATTCTAAACTATCAAATAAGAATTTAATTTGGCATTTGTAGTCTTTTTTTAATCAACAAAAAAATTCACAAATGAACCTTTCACTAAATGATCATCCTCCACATTCTCCAAAGTTCCCAAAATCACACTGATTTAAAACTTTAATCTAAATTACCCTTCTCTCATATAAAAATAATAAAGAATGGCCAATTCTAGTAAAATCTTAGAGTTGAAATAAATAAAGGTATCTAAAACCAAAGCATAATCAATAAGTACATAAAAGTAAGTTTCTGCCACTTCTGATTTGAAGGAAGCTGACACATTATTAGGAAGTCCCTAACATTTATGAGATGAGACAGAAAACAGCCAAAGTTTTTATTCATGAATTAGCATTCTGGCAAAAAATAAAAGACCATTATTTTGCCATGACAATGATTTTTTTTTAAGTATCATTTCACATACACTAACTTACTGATGACTCCGATAACAGAACTGTGAGACAGGATGAACAAAAATAATTATTATTCTCATTTTCACATCAAGAAACTTAAAGCTACTAGATTTAGGGACTTGCCCAAAGTCATAAAGCTATCAATTCTGTCTTCAAATTATCTGCTTTCTTCACTCATTCTAGTCATCTTTATTGCACAGACCTCACTTCCCTACCCAGGCCATCCTCACAGACGATGGGCAGCTTGGATAAAGGGAACCCTGCAGGGTAGTTAGGGCTATCACCGGACAGCTGGCAAAAGGCAGAAAAGGACGAACAAATGTAGCCTCCGACTTCCTCATTGACCTCATCTAAAGGAATGTTTCTGGGTCACCGGGATCCACCTGAGCAGGGCTCCAAACCTGGCGGCTTAGGAGAGTTTTCCAGGGTGTGCTCGAGCTTTATGGTGCCCCTGACACCTGCCACAACCTATAATTTGGCTATCTGCCTGCCTGCGGCCCAGGGACAGAACATCTCGGCTCCTCTTCCAGGAGAGATGAAGGAGACCTTTGCTTCAGCCTCTGCGACTTACCTGCCGGGTCATAAGAGATTTGATTCTTTGCATGTCGAATTCGTGAGGGGGCACCTTGCCGCAGAGAACTAACAAATCACAGAGAACTACCAGACAGCCGGTCCCAACACAGGGAAGCCATAGTGAGTGGTCACGTGGAGCTGCCGAGCTGGGTTTCCCTTCCTTTCCCAGAGCGTTCTGGGAATTGTAGTCCCCCGGCTGCCGTCGGCACCTGCAGTGGAGGCGAGAGGACGGCCCAGGTACTACATTTCCCGGCAAGGAAAGCAGCTGACGCTTCGGTTAAGCCCCACAAATCTTGTTGCTCTGAGAGACTACGGCGGTCGCCGGCCTTTAAAGCGGTTCTTGCTCTCGGTAGCTGTTCCGGCGAGGCGAAAACCTATCTCATAGGTGACCAGACATTGAGCAACAGGAGCAAACACTGAGAAGACAGTATGTAAACCAGACTTACATGACCCCCCCGCCCCAGGAGTGTGGTGGAGGAAACCCCACCTGGTCTTGAGGGGCGGAGTGAGAGGACGACAGACTCACGCGAAGGGACGGGAACGCCAAGGACGGGAAGGCTCCAAGAGGTGACCTGAGAACTTGGCACTCCCCAGGTGGCGCAGGGCTTGGCCTGAGGAAAAGAGTGGTCCACGTTGTCCAATGGCGGCTGTCCAGGTTAGGGCTGTTCTTCCTCAGTATTGGCATCCAGAGCAGAAAACTAAAACCAAAGGATTTAATCATCAACTATCATTTTACCACCTGTGTAATCTAAGGCAAGTCAAGATGGAAAATATAACAATAAGTACACATGTCACTTTAACGTCCTCTTTTCAACTTTTAGCAGTTTAGCTAAACTGGGGAAAGCAACAGGGGAGTGGTTTGGGGCTTAATTTAAGAAAGAACTTTCCAATTATGAGAATACCAGAAAAAAAAAAAAAGTGACCCAGAGCTAACAATTAACAGTAGATAACATTTATTGAGAGCTTACTACCTGTCAAAAACTCTGCTAATAGCTTTACGTTTGGTATCTCATTTATCCACACAAGCATCATATGGAGTTCGTACTATTTCAAAGATGAGGAATCCATTTCAAAGATGAGGAATCTGAAGTACGGAGAAATTAAGTAACTTGCCTAAGGTTACTGCAGATGTGCAAGCAGAAAATGAAGGGCTGTTTATCCAGATGTTTTAAGGCTACCAAGGATTTTCTTTTTGCATTTATTTCAATTAATGTTTATTAGGAAATAATAAAACACAGACCCATGATTTCAAAGATATTTCTTAGGACAACTAAAGAAATGTTAAAGTGTGCCAAACTAATGAAAAATATTAAACAACAGTAGTGGGTGATAGATATGGCAAAAATAATAAAGTGGTGTGCAAATGGGGGACACTAATATAGAGGTTATTGGCAACTCTGAAATTCTAGTTTTTGACCTCTCAGCATCTTGTCTTATGAATTTTTTACAAATGAGGTTGTAATATTTGACTTAGGGTTTTGTAAGGATAAGTGAGAGCATGTAAGTGAATGCAATTTATAAATTGTAAAGCACCTTACGATTATGAAGTATTATAGTCATAATTCTGCCCAGTTTTCTGCTCCAACAGAACCATGCTGTTCATAGTTCTGTCATTGTGCTTGACAGTTCCTTTTAAAATGATATGCTTACCTATATGGTTTTCTGACTCTGTTACTTCTAACCCCATGAAGAAATTTCAGTACTTTTTGGGCAACTTTAGGCAACAGTACTTTGGGCAACATTCTTCACCTGCTCTAATCTTAATTGCCAGAGAGTTCTTACTGTGTGAAAGTCTTCAGTATTTAGAAGTCCCTGAAAGTATCAAAGAGGCAGAAACTGCTGACCATATTAGCATATAAAATGAAACCCAATTCAGTAAACATTTGTTGATTATTGGGCACTAGTCAACACTATCCTAAGCACTTCAGATTAATAAAATACAGTTTTGACCTTTAAGGAGTTTACAATTTAGTTGAAAAGCATATATTAGGGGTGATCCAAGTCCAGTAGTTCTCAAACTTGACTGTTCAGATTCACCTGAGGAGGATGCCGTTGTTATTGTTATCATTTTTGCGGGAGTTCTTTGTTTAAGGTCAAGGATTCTTATAGGCAACCAGCTCTAGCATTTAAAATCTACTCTTTAGAATGAGAAAATGAATCCATCTAAGGTTCTGAGGTCACAGGACTAGAACCCAGATCCAAACCCAGAATTTTTCCCCTCAATACACAAAGTTGCAGGTGACAAAAAAAAAAGTTTTTTTCATTTTGTGTATTTGGCTTTTTCCTATCCGCCAAACTGGGGAAGCGAGTATTTTCTGTATCTACTTGACCCTGAAGAGGCAAGAAAGCATTACAACTTTGTTTAAGTCTAATACTCTACACTTTAGTTTACTTCTTATTAACTAAAACGAAGTGGACAGCCAGGCCTCTAAAAGTTCAAAGGCTGTAACTATAATATTGGAAGCATGTAAAGTAAATCAGTGCTGTTGCCTAAATAAAATATATTTTCTAATTCAGCATACCCTAACACTATAGAAAATAACTGAGCCGCCCATGCTACCTTTTTAACTCCCTAAACTAAAAAATAAAAACAAAAACCTAGAGCCCTAAAGAGCACTTTTTAAAAGGTGAAGTATGTCATTTCATTTTCATTTTTCAAAAATACACATATGAGGGCTTCCCTGGTGGCGCAGTGGTTGAGAGTCTGCCTGCCAATGCAGGGGACACGGGTTCGTGTCCCAGTCCGGGAAGACCCCACATGCCGCGGAGCGGCTAGGCCCGTGAGCCATGGCCACTGAGCCTGCGCGTCTGGAGCCTGTGCTCCACAAGGGAGAGGCTACAACGGTGAGAGGCCCGCGTACCGCAAAAACAAACAAACAAAAAAAAAATACATATATGAGACTTAGAACTTTCACAGTTGCCTGAGGGTCATTAGTGGTAGGCCAGAGCAAACTAGTGGAGGGTGTGAATGGCCTGCCAGTAAGTCTTGAGGAGAACCTGTTGGACAGCCGTCCCTTGCTAAAGGGGTGCCAGCCCCATTTTTGTAGATTGGAACATCCAGGCTAAGAATTAAGTAAGTTGATCTGATTCGGGGCAGTAGCGTTAGCAGTAAAGTAAGATAAGGACATATTTCTGATGGCCCAAATAGGAGGAGCCCCTGGAAGCTTAAATAAAAGCTGAGATCCTGGCTTGATTAGGCAGATACATTTCTAGTCATCCTATAAATATCAAAGCAGCAGAAAGATGTGGCCTCCCCAGGATGATGTAACTACACTTCCTGAGCAAGCAGTAGTAGAAAACAGGACACTTGCCAAAGGTAAAGCAGTGACCTGGAGAAGGGCCCAGGAAGGAAAACATTGCTGTATAGTCATTTAGGGGCCATATCAGTAGATTAGGGCTTCTGGGAGGCAGCACTGTAGTAGGAGCGAACACTAGCACAGGCATAGGCAATTATGATGGCCTCGTCTAGCAGCCAGCTCTCCCCTGTAAACTCTAATCTTTCCTAAGACCTATCGAATTAGAATATAAGACAGGGCTTTCTTTCCCCAGTTCTTCTTACTCCCCACTGCCCTATGTTGACCTTGGCATTGGCATGTCACCACCTCTCATTCCCAGTTCTTCCTGCGATTCCAAAGCACTCATATGCTACTAGTAAATAATGAATGTGGATGTTTGAAATGCATATGGAAGACTCTTTGCTTTATAAAGCAAGACAAGCCTTACTTAAAATTTAAACAAACTTGACAGTAAACTACAGTGTGAGTTGAGAAGTGACAAAAAAGCCTTGCAGTCACCCCCACCCAAACCCACACACATACACACTACCCCCAGTAGCTTCTGGCATTGTTTGCAGTTTAGTCACCATGGATATAGATTGCTTAATGTAATCAGTTTTTCCACTTTAAATGCAAATATAAGATCAATAAACAAGCTCCTGAACTGTATGGTAAATCAGAGCCCCTCAGTAGGTTACAGGTGAGATGTGAGATGTTGATGGTGGGAAATTTCTTATAATGATAAAACACTAAACCATCTTTAATAATCATGTAAAAATGGAAAGCAATTGAAGTTATATATTTTTTAACATCTTTATTGGAGTATAATTGCTTACAATGGTGTGTTAGTTTCTGCTTTATAACAAAGTGAATCAGCTATACATATACCTATATCCCCATATCTCTTCCCTCTTGCATCTCCCTCCCTCCCACCCTCCCTATCCCACCCCTCTAGGTGGTCACAAAGCACCGAGCTGATCTCCCTGTGCTATGCAGCTGCTTCCCACTAGCTATCTATTTTATGTTTGGTAGTGTATATATGTCCATGCCACTCTCTCACTTTGTCCCAGCTTACCCTTCCCCCCTCCATGTCCTCAAGTCCATTCTCTAGTAGCTCACGTCTTTATTCCCGTCCTGCCCCTAGGTTCTTCATGACATTTTTTTTTCTTAAATTCCATATATATGTGTTAGCATACGGTATTTGTCTTTCTCTTTCTGACTTACTTTGTATGACAGACTCTAGGTCTATCCACCTCATTACAAATAGCTCAATTTCGTTTCTTTTTATGGCCGAGTAATATTCCATTGTATATATGTGCCACATCTTCTTTATCCATTCATCTGATGATGGACACTTAGGTTGCTTCCATGTCCTGGCTATTGTAAATAGAGCTGCAGTGAACATTGTGGTACATGTCACTTTTTGAATTATGGTTTTCTCAGGGTATATGCCCCATAGTGGGATTGCTGGGTCATATGGTAGTTCTATTTTTAGTTTTTTAAGGAACCTCCATACTGTTCTCCATAGTGGCTGTATCAATTTACATTCCCACAAACAGTGCAAGAGGGTTCTCTTTTCTCCACACCCTCTCCAGCATTTATTGTTTGTAGATTTTTTGATGATGGCCATTCTGACTGGTGTGAGATGATATCGCATTGTAGTTTTGATTTGCATTTCTCTAATGATTAATGATGTTGAGTATTCTTTCATGTGTTTGTTGGCCATCTGTATGTCTTCTTTGGAGAAATGTCTATTTAGGTCTTCTGCCCATTTTTGGATTGAGTTGTTTGTTTTTTTGATATTGAGCTGCATGAGCTGCTTGTACATTTTGGAGATTAATCCTTTGTCAGTTGCTTCATTTGCAAGTATTTTCTACCATTCTGAGGGTTGTCTTTTTGTCTTGTTTATGGTTTCCTTTGCTGTGCAAAAGCTTTTAAATTGCATTAGGTCCCATTTGTTTGTTTTTATTTCCATTTCTCTAGGGGGTGGATCAAAAAGGATCTTGCTGTGATTTATGTCACAGAATGTTCTGCCTATGTTTTCCTCTAAGAGTTTTATAGTGTCTGGCCTTACATTTAGGTCTTTAATCCATTTTGAGTTTATTTTTGTGTATGGTGTTAGGGAGTGTTGTAATTTCATTCTTTTACATGTAGCTGTCCAGTTTTCCCAGCACCACTTATTGAAGAGGATGTCTTTTATCCATTGTATATTCTTGCCTCCTTTATCAAATGAAGGTATATTTTAACATTATCTTGTGTGGCTTCCTGTGTAAACATCCTGAATTCAGAAATAACTCCAGCAGCTAAGATTTTATTCCTACTATCTGCCACTAGAGGGCACATTATCATGGTTCTGTGACAACACTTTTTCAGGATGTGCCAGACAGGCGTTGTCGTTTTTTTACTGTGTGCCATGACATGAAAAGATGACCTAATTCATTTTGGAATTTAATTTATTTATGTAACATCTGTTATCGCTATGTCATAAAGTAAAGGATTTTTAATATAACACAAAAAAAAAAGAAAAAAATCTCAGAATAAATATCAGTCCTTTAGATTGAGTAAATTTAACATTAGGAAAGGGCTTTCCTGGTGGCGCAGTGGTTGAGAGTCCGCCTGCTGATGCAGGGGATATGGGTTCATGCCCCGATCCGGGAGGATCCCACATGCTGCGGAGCGGCTGGGCCCGTGAGCCATGGCTGCTGAGCCTGCACGTCCAGAGCCTGTGCTCCACAACTGGAGAGGCCACAACAGTGAGAGGCCCGCGTACCGCAAAAAAAAAAAAAAAAAAAACCTTAGGAAAAATTTACTCCATCATCTTTATTTCTCTCACTTTGCCTAGGACCCAAAACACTTTATCATGAGCCAGCACTGTTTCTGAAAAGCACTAGAAAGAGCTTATTTAATAAAAAACAATTAGAGATTAATATTGATTTAAAAGATGTGAGGGGGAGTCTATGTGCTATATATAGAACTTCAATATTACTTTCCAAATTGTATTTTGTGCAATCCAATATTAAAATTTATACGCATTTCTTAAGCATCAACTGAGAATCAGAGGACATGGGCCAAGGAACATTTGGGTTTATTTCTGGGGGAACAACTTAACAAAAATACTAGTTAACCACTATGCTAGATCCATAGATGAATAAGACCAGTCTTTGTATTAGATGAGCCCAGAGGGAAAATAAACATGCAATAAAATCAATTGAGGTTAATGAGATAAGTGCTGAAATAATGCTGCTATCTCTAAATTACACATGCAAAATTTAGAGATAGCACAGAGAAAGTTGTGGTATAATAATTACCAGGGAGAAGCTCTTACCATTTTTCTGAAGCTTGGAGAGGTCATAAAGTGACCTCTGAAGAGGCCTCAGGTTTTCCAATAGTCACTTATTTTCTTTGCCTGTAGAAACAGTTCTGGAAGCTTTAATGCTAAAAGTGTTTCCAAACTTGAACTCCAAAATAACTATCATTCCTTTTTTTTTTTTACCTTTAATTACACTTGAGGAATATTCTTCCTTCCCCTATTATCACTGAACTTCTTCAGTGAGCCTTTACTTTAAAAAAATGATTTATGCAAGGAATTTTGCTTGATTAGATGCAGATTTTTATTTTATATAGCAAAGGCTTGGACTAGAACCTTCTTGCAGTAGATGAAATGAAATAGAGGTTAACTTATAACTTAGTAAATTAAGCGGAAGTGCACAGACTGCCTGCTGCCATGGCAGTGAAAAGGCCAGGCAGAAAATCTGTAGCCCAGATACCACTGTAAGAAGCAAGATTGTCTCTGGGCCTTGGTTCACTTATTCTGTGCTTCAGTTGTGAAAATGTGACCTCAGATACTATCTTTTGGTTTAAGCTTTTATTTATAATTACACACAGTCCATGATTCAGTGTCACTTGGAAACACACCTGTGGTTTGCTTTTAAAAATTACATGAATCCATAGATTCAATAAAACCATGGCAGACATTTGTAACAGGAAGTACTACATAGAAAAATACACATTTAAAGACATTAAGGTGCTCTATTTTCTTTGGTATAACTTTTACATGTTACTTAGTGATTTCATGGTGATTTATAACTGTTTAGCAGATACATGAAATACTGCAATTTTCATTGAAAAAAATTTTAATTTCAAAATAATGGCATCATTTTACATGATAGGAAACCCGCTTTTGTTTTTCAGGAAATTTCACAATATGCTCTCATTATGAAAGCATACTGGGTTTCATTAGAGTCACCCAAAAGGATGTTTTCCTTCATGTGATTATTAATAACTAAGAATAATTCATGAAATATGCTGACAATTACTGATAATCGCTAAGAAGCTGTTCTGAAAGTCACAAGCCTGTTTTTTTGCAGAGCATGTAACAGGTGTTCCCACTCCCTGTGTCCTTTGTATACACATTCATTCTGTATTCAAATCACAGAAGCAAGAGGCAGGCTAGGGTATGTTACCTCACTGCTAATTTCCCTGGCAAATAAACCAGCAGCTGCTGGTCCATGAACCAAGTTGCCACCAGGAACAGGGCACTGTATGCATGGGACAGGATGCTTTCATGGAGCCCTTCAGCAGCACGGTTGGGGTCTTTCAGTGCAAAATATACCTCCTTCTCTTAGGTAAGGTACTGCATGAAGTTTGTTCTAGCTACCTTTTTATTAAATTGTGGGCATAAGGTAAATATTTGCTTTAGGCTGTAGATTCACTCAGATAATTGAAGAACAGCTCAGAATTTTAAACAATAACACACTTTGTTCCAGCAAAGAAACAGGATCATTTAGGAGAAGTGAGGTTCAATAAATAGATGGTTATTGTTTTCTTAGGACAACAGTTATTGTGAGTAGCACTCATTAAGAAAGTTAAGACATTCTAAAAACTTAATGAATCTCTTCTTTTTACAGAGTTTATATATAGGTTCAACACTCTTTAATGCATTCTACTTTGGCAGATATTCTTGTAGATCATGAATTTGTGACCACTTACAGTGAAACTTAAAACAAGTTTTGAACATAGTTTTGGGCTGTTTTAATTAAAGATATTGTGGCAAACTGTTAGCTATACCTATTTTTTACCTATCTTATGAAATGTGGAAAAAGGTGAGATTCCAAACTGACAAAAAATATTTTGTACACAATCGGGAGAAATGTGTTTAAAAGTATTATTTCTCCAAAATGCCTTTAGCCTTTCTCTTTACCCAATGGCTAGTTCAATTAAATTTTTTTTCTCTACTTTAATATTTCTCCCTCATTCTCCTCTTTAACCTTAGAGTTTAAAGTCTTTCTCCAACATTCCCACTGTTTTTATGTCATCATTATTTTCACCAGGTGTTTTCTTTCCATTCTTCCTATTTATCAGTTTTAAAAGTCTCTTGTTTTATTTATATCCAAGAGACAGAAATTTTTTTTAAAAACTTTATTCCTTAAATTTTAAGAACAAATTAGCTAAATAAACAACTTAAGTTTTAGCCTTTTTCAGTAGTTTAGAGCTTTGCACTTACTGGTATCTTATGGTATAGTTTTCATAGTAAATGTGATTGTTATTTACATTTATCCCTAATATTGTTCATATTCCACATATTTGAAATACACAGTTTGTAAATTTTTTAAATGTTTGAGTTTCCCATAGTTGTGATTGTTGTTCCAGTGTTTATGTTGTCAAATTCAAGCCTATATATCTGTTTAGTTTTTGAAATTTTTAGGAAAATTAAGTGATGACCGTAACCGGCTTTTTTATCTTTGTGCATTTTTCTGGGCTTCGAAAGTATCCATTGTGTCAGTGCCACACTTAATTTTATAACAATGGGACTGCTGTCATTTCCTAAGTAATTTTTTGTAATTGGCTTTAAGAAGAACTTAGAGACAATTCATTTGAAGAATTCTACTAAAATAAAATTAAATATACTTTAGAGAAATAGATAGCATGTTCATAAGTAGCTAAAGCAGTTATTATCCCTTAAGACTTTCTTTCTTTCACAAATTTACTTTTCTCCATTGGTAGTATGTTGTAAAGACCATGGGTAATTTGGAAATGTTTTTGTATTTTGGAATATTGAGTATCAGTTTGTTTTTTCTTTTAAAAAATCTTAGAAATCTGAAGCCCCAAATGTAGTTCGTAAAGTCTGTTCAAAGTACATCATAATTTCTATTTTCGCCAAAGATACAAGAGTTTATTTTCAGTCAATAATAGTTGTGTTGTGCTTGCTAATATCATACATGGCAATGGGGAAGTAAATGCCAACTATTTTGAGCCACGGTAGAGGTCACTTTGTGAAGTCTGATGTTTATATTAAATACAGTGAAACTGGTCTAGGGAGTCTTTTGTTGCTGGAATATAGATAAATTTTGCAATATGACGTCAAAAGTGTTCTTTATCGCTGGACAGTCCTTTATAATGTCTTAGTTTTATAGTTTAAGGGAGTCTCTGAAGGGGAGAGTATTGCTATAACTTTGTATGTCAGATTTTTTTTTTAATTTTATAAATTTATTTATTTGTTTTTTTTGGCTGCGTTGGGTCTTTGTTGCTGCGCGCAGGCTTTCTCTAGTTGTGGTGAGCAGGGTCTACTCTTCATTGTGGTGCGCGGGCTTCTCATTGCGGTGGCTTCTCTTGTTGCGGAGCATGGGCTCTAGGCGCACAGGCTTTAGTAGTTGTGGCACGCGGGCTCAGTAGTTGTGGCTTGTGGGCTGTAGAGTGCAGGCTCAGTAGCTGTGGCTCACGGGCTTAGTTGCTTCGCAGAATGTGGGATCTTCCCGGACCAGTGCTCGAACCTGTGTCCCCTGCATTGGCAGGCGGATTCTTAACCACTGTGCCACCAGGGAAGTCCCTGTATGTCAGATTTTTAATGGCATTATCAATGTTCTCCAAATTAGTGTAGTGCCTTATATGCAAAAAGTCAAGGGTTTCCTTTTTTGTACTCAAAAAGTACGTATTAGTGAATCTAATAATAAAATTGAGTTTTCATTTAAGTACAAATATTTGGAATATTAAGGGGAAATTAAAATTTCATCCATTTTTATATCATTTATTTTCATAAAATTTATTTGTTCTTACAGAGGTTGACTTCCTAAAATCAGTAGTTTAGTCATTTACATTTTCTCATACAACAAGGAAAGCGCACTTGAAAATTTCTCAAAATGAAGCTAATTTTTTTAAGTCCGTAAACTACTGTTTTGCCAGCATGGATTCCACACCTGTCAGGGGAAATACAGCAATGGCAAAAGAGTATGTGATCCTAAAATGTAGCAAAAGCACCCTATTATCTGTTTATTCTGCAAAGTTCACTACAAGTAAGGATTGCATCATATCAATAGATTCATGTCTTTCCTGCAAAATAAAAAGATTTTAGTGGCTGAGATTAGAAACTATATAAAGAAAATTTCATTCCTCACTGATACTCTTATAACTTGCTACCTATAACTTATCTGATAAAAATGGTGTAGGCAGTCTAAGCAAACAGCTATTGTAACAGCTGTGCTGTCTTCTCACTGTCATACATATATTTGAAAAAGCACACATATTTGAAAAATAATTAAATAACATGATATCATATCATTTGGTATGATAAGCATTGAATATATTCAGAGATACTATTGATGGTAATATATTATTTAAGGTATTATTACATGATGCAGTTTCTAAAATAGACTAGGTCACTCCCCTTAATGATTATTGTAAGTGCCATATAAAATGTTATTTTCTGCTAAAGTAGTTTCGTTTTTCCCTGGGCTGCAATATTTGTATCATATTTAATATTTTATTAAATAAAATTTCTTCCCCTAACTTCAGTCATAGACTCTCCAATCAAGCTTTCTTACTTAAGATTCAGCTTTCTGAGTCAAGATCCAAAAGTCACCTACATTTCTATTCTAGTCATGCTCGCACTCCATGGTAAGAAAATGCCTCCCAATCATATTCAGAATATTACAAACTCAGTTAATCTTTTTCAACTCAACCACACAAAAAGTAGAGAAAAAGCGTTCTTCCCCTTTTCAGAAAAAAAAAAGTAAACAAGGACTTCTGCAATGATTTCCCCAAAGTCCGAGAACAGATTGGCCAGAATTGCACTCAGGCCATCTATCTACAGCTCAATCTAGCAGTGGTTTCTAGGTTGAGCTGTGAAATTTATTAAGTGGACCAATAAGTCAATGACCAAATTGCTTACTGTCAGAGGCAACTACCGAGTTTTATATCAGGAGCTATGCCGTTTTTTCCAGTGCATTCTCAAGGCAATGATGTAGATTCCCACCATCCCCCTTGAGACCTTGGCAAAAAACACAGAACTGCCACTTTATTAAAAGATATCCAACTTAATAAGTGGATATTAAATCTGAGATTCAATACTTCAAAATTCTTTGGGCCCTCTCTCACTAAAATATGAGTCCTTCCCCTTTAAACTGTAGAGTAGCTGCTACCCTGAGAAAAGCACCTTAGGATGTCAAGAACATAAACATAAAGAGTAGAGAGAGGCCTTGGACCTCATCTAATATTACCCTTTTTTCACACATAAGAAAACTGCCATCCAGAGAATTAAAATGACTTATCTAAGGTCAGTTAACTAATCACCATTTTATCCCAGGTATGTGTTCTGTACTAAGACCTCATATTTCAGTGTACTTTTAACTTTATCAAAGTAGGAAATTCAGAAATCTCTCTGCAAGTTTTGAAAATAGGTTCCTGAAATCCCTATTTCCAGGCAATTTGCAAGTGATTAATTTAAGACTGTATGGACAAGGGAGTCCAAGATCAAGAATGAACTGTGAAACCCTCAGGAATATTTTTGTATTCACTGAAGTAAAAAAGGAAATAGCAACACAATAAATACAGTGAAAAGTGCATTTTACATATCTTAAGTTAGTAATAATGGGTGCTAAAAAACTAGTTCTGCTTACCAGGAACTTGTTAGGCACTTCCTATCACCAATTACAATGAAAGGCATGAAAATGCCTGTTGTTTCATGCAGATAACACATGTACTAAGAGGAATCTTTTCCTGTACAGGTCCGCCATCCAATGTCCAATGTCTTTCTATATCTATGACTTCAAGAGCTTCACTCCCTTCTCTCAGTCTCTGCTTCACATATCTCAGACATCACTAGTTTTAAGTCCTAGATTTACTCTCTCATCTCCCTTTAGCTCTCTTATGATTTCCTTGCCTTTTCTGCAGTACACTTTATCTCCTCTTTATAATTCCCAGCAACAAGCTCCTTCTTTTTCTAATGATTCAAATTAAGAAGAACTACAAATTTAACATTCTTGCACTTGCCAGAAAAGAAAACAGAAGCAAATCCTCATACCTTTGTAACTCCTTTGTTATGGACCAGATCACTACAATGAATGTACAGGTACAGCCCATTATCAGAAAAAAAAACTACATGTCAATCACAAATACACACAGAGCCCAAGGAGACTGTAAGACACATATTTATTTTTCCCATAGAGTCACCTAATTTTTAGTCTGTATGGTCAGTTTCAGTTGAGCATCTAGGCACCCCTTCTCCCTTTAACCTCCTCTGATCTTCCTCTTTGTCCTTTTTTCTCTTCAGTTCCTTGCTCTGAGTTCCCTGCTGGCCCCAGGGTCTCACTGTTTACCAACAGCTACCCAAAAACGAAAACCATGGAAATCTTTGCTCTAACCTCCACCCTGGGAAAGAAAGAGAGGAATTTACTGTTAGTAGAATTTATTCCTCATAGGAGCAGACCTACATATTTCAGTTTCTCCAAATAAATCGTTGTACAAACAGACCTTTCTACCATTCCCTTCCTAATATTGATGACCTTTCACAACATGATTCAGATAAATCTTAAAGATCCCCTTCCTAGTAGAGATGAAAAGGGAGAAGCAATCAAAGAAGATAAACATTTTATATATGACAAAATTGAAATTGTAAGATATCTCTATTTGTGCCCAAATTTTCATCCCTACTCACCTAGGATTCATTTCCACCCTCACCCATCTGTTTTCTGCTTCATCAAGACTTCTCTTTCTAGTGATCATTCCAATAGCTCCAAACATGCTGTTCAGCATCTATCCAAAGAAAAAAAAAGAAATTTTAAAAAATACTTTTTCTGCTCCTTTTCTCAGCAAAACTCCCCAGAGGTGTTGTCTATGCCAACTGTCTCCAATTTCCTTTCCGTTCTTTCTTTTTTCCATCACTGTTCAAAAGATTTCACATTTAAATTCCTCTCATTTTCTCCTCCACTGTTCATACGATGTAGGTACCGTATTGCTCCCCTTTAAAATGAGGATTTTGAAGCAAAGAGCTTTTGATTAGTATTCTAATCAAAATGGTAGAAAATGGTAGCTACATGGTAACCTGAGCTAAGGAGAACTCTCTTCTCAATTGTAAATATATATATATATATATATATATGCTAGATAAAATAAAACAATATATAGCTCAAGGTAAAGAAGGGGAAATCTCCAGGTGCCAGAAACTACGAAGAAACCTTGCCTCTTAGATTTCTAATGGGCATCTAAAATGAACATGTCCAAAGCTGACTCCCAATCTTTCCACAAAAATGTCTCCCACAGTATTCCCCATGATTAATTGATTAGTTGCCCATTAATAAATGACGACTCCTTTCTTCCAGTTGATCAGGTCAACAACCTTAGAATCATTCTTGGCTCATCTTTGTTTCTTGTATCCCACCCGCAATATGTCATCAAATCCTGTTAGCACCACCGGGCTTTTCTCACAATATCTTTTACTAGCACCCTTATCTACAGCACAGTCATCTCTTGCCTACTTTACTGCAGTCATCTCCTAAGTGGTCACCCTGCTCCTGCTCTTTCCCCTATTTCAGTCAGTTCTCACGGCAGCTAGAGCACACCTAAAAAAATAAGAAGAAAGACCTCTATCCCTCTTGCTCACAGAAATCCAGCTGTGTTCCCATCTCACTCAAAGTAAAATTGCCAGAGTGTTTGCCATGACCCTAAGGCACTCCCTGGTCTGGCCCAGCCACCTTGCTGGCCTCCTGTCTCACTACACTCCACTCTTCTCCACCTGCTCCTGCCTCTTGCTGTGGCTCAAACACACCAACCAGATCCCTGCTTCTGAGCAGGAATAACCAATCACAACTGGTCATAGTTTAATGCCGTTCTCCTTAGGATATTTGCATTTGGCAAGGCTTCAGCTAAAAGGAAAAACTTCCAATTATGGACTGTTAAGCCATTTCAGAAGACTGTGGAGGAAGATTCTCAGGAGGAAGTAGCCCCTCAACCACATAGTTTGATTAGGATATGATATGACTCAGACATTAATCAGTCACAATTTCAAATTTTTTGAAAGGTTTCATTGGACTTTAGAACTAATAATCTTTCCCAGTTCTCCTTTTCCCATTATTCTTTAACAGTTAGAGATAATAACTTCTGCTTTTCCTTTTCATCTTGCCTTTAAAGAGGTCATGCAATCAACAGTCTTTGTGGGGAGTTTTTAAAATGCAGGTTTCAGAGACAAATATTTACCTCTACAGGTAACCGGTACTAAAAGAGTCAGTACCTAGAAGCCTCTCTGAAAAGGATTATCGCCTGATCAGTTTCTCTCTGTATTTCCCCTTTAGATTGTGAAATGTGGTTCAGGGTCTTTACAACTTTCCTTTCCTTCATAGCAGGTGCTTGTTCCGGGCTGAAGGTGGCAGTGCCATCACACACAGTCCATGGCATCAGGGGTCAGGCTCTCTACCTCCCCGTACACTATGGATTCCACACTCCGGCTTCAGACATCCAGATCATATGGCTGTTTGAGAGACCCCACACGATGCCCAAATACTTACTGGGCTCTGTGAACAAGTCTGTGGTTCCCGACTTGGAATACCAACACAAGTTCACCATGATGCCACCCAATGCCTCCCTGCTCATCAACCCATTGCAGTTCACTGATGAAGGCAATTACATCGTGAAGGTCAACATTCAGGGAAATGGAACTGTGTCAGCTAGTCAGAAGATTGAAGTTACCGTTGATGGTAAGTCCGCTATAAATGACATGGGCAGCTGAGTAGCACAGCAGTTAGCAATGGCTCAGGAGATTAGACTACCTGGGCTTTAGGTCCTGGCTCTGCAACTTTGGGCAAATTAACCCTCAGAGCCTCAGTGTCTCATGGCATGAATGACATTATCCACCTCATGAGGCTTTCTGAGGATTAAATAAGACATGCATGTAAAGTATATGCGCAGTGCCCAGCTAAAGGTAATCAAGCAGTAAGGAAAACATATTATTTGTTTGCCTGGAAACTATCAAGTATAAAGTTGCTGATATAATGAGGCAGAGAAAATTTTATTTCTCATTAACAGAATGTACCCTGGGAAGCACCCCATTTTTGTCACATGAAGAATTTTTCTTTTATTTTGGTACACTGGGGAGGATGAAACTTGCTCAGTGACCATACTTAAGCAATAATAGAATTTGCTAGGTATGTCCTCTGAGGGAGAGTGGGGTTCAGACAACTTTCAGACATTTATTTTCCTTATTGAGGTATGTAAGCAGCATACCTTAAATATACTACACCCAAAGCCCAACTTCTGATTTTTCCCCCCTAAACCTGTCTATTTAACAATATTCCTCTGTTTTAGCAAATAGCAACTTCAATCCATCAGTTGCTTAGGACAAAACCTTGCCATCACCCTTGACTCCCTCTTTCTCTCACACCCCACATCCAGTCCACAAGTTAATCCTGGCATCTTTACCTTCAAGATACGGACAGAAGTGAGTCACTTCTCACCACACCCACTACCGACCCGCTCGACCCCACCATCACCTCTGGCCTGAACTGTCCTAACAGCCTGGTCCACTATCCCCGTTTCTACCCCTGCCTTCTGCAGCTCAGAATCCTCCCATAGCTTCCTGTCTCACTCACAATCAAAGCCAAAGTGCTAGCGATGTCCCACAAGGCCCAGTGTGACCCCCCCAACATACCGAGTACCTCTCTGACCCCTTCCCACCTCTCTTCCCCTCACTCACTCTGTTCTGACCACACTGGCCTCCTCGCTCTTCCTAGAACAGGCCAAACACACTCACACCTCAGGGCCTTTGTACTTGACTGTTCACTCTACCTAGGTTGCTCTTCTCCTAGGTAATGGCACTATCCCCTATTTCCTTTTGGTCTCAGCCAAAGTGTCACTTTATCTATAAAGGCTTTCCTGACCACCTTATGTAAAGTATACAGAGAGAGAGAGAGTTACTCTTTATCTTGAGTTCTGATTTATTCTATTCATAACACTGGATGTATTGTATATTTTTATTTTTTTATTGTTTCTCTTCCTTGCCTAGAATACAGGGTCCATGGGAGCAGGCTTTGTATTGTTTGCTGCTTTTTCCTCACTGCCTAAACCCCGATGCAGGCCATTTGTAGACACTCAGTAAATATGTGCACAGTAAATGAGTGGAAACTGGAGAGCTTGCAGGGGAACAAAGACACAGGATATGGCAGCAGATGCCTAGAGAACAACTTTGGGGAGAGAAAAGGAGGACATTTTCATATTTTCATGAAATTCTCCTGGGTAGTATCTCGTCTCTCCCTCCAAACTTTTAATAGAACATCCATTACTTGTTAATATGTAGTACAGTTGGATCTGTTTATGGACATGCAGCCAAAAGTTCTTTCTAAAAAATTTTTTATTGAGGTATAGTTGATTTACAATATTATATTAGTTACAGGTATACAATACAGTGATTCAAAAATTTTATAGATTATACTCCATTTACAGTTATTATAAAATATTGAATCTGTTCCCTGTGCTGTACAATATACCCTTGTAACTTATTTATTTTATACATAGTAGTTTGTACTTCTTATTAACCTACTCCTATATTGTGCCTTCCCCCTGCAACAAAAAGGTCTTGATAGGGGTTTAGGGCCTGTGTAAAAAATCTTCTTAGGAAACTTCCATATCTGAGATACACTGTTAAATGCAAGTGTATGATCACAGTACCAACGTCTATTCTAATGATTGGCTCTCCCATATGAGACCTTCAACATCATCTATTTGACTTATTCCATACCACATGTATTTCCATGCATGGGCACATTTGAAACATAAGCTTTTTCTACATAATAAAATGTACCAATTCATTTTTCTTTTTAAATCATAGTAATGTAAACAAAAGCTATTCCAAACCCTTTGTTCTTGCCAGGGAATATAAAGGGTTAAATTGAGCGGACCACTTGATTGCACCCATCTTGAGAAAGGCTGGAGCCTTCAGAACTACTCAGCACCCCTGCAAGTTACCTTTCAACCTCTTTTCTCCTTATCTTTCATTTTTTCCTGTCTTCTCTGGGCAGAAGGATTGGATCTGTTTGTGCTCTAATGCACATTTTCCAGTGTAAAAAAAATGTGAACCTGAGTCAAGACAAATTTACCTGAGAAGATGCATCAACCCCAATTAAAAGCTGTTGTTGGTTTTTTTTAACATCTTTATTGGAGTATAATTGCTTTACAATGGTGTGTTAGTTTCTGCTTTATAACAAAGTGAATCAGCTAACATATACATACATCCCCATATCTCCTCCCTCTCGCGTCTCCCTCCCCCCTCCCTATCCCACCCCTCTAGGTGGACGAAAAGCACCGACCTGATCTCCCTGTGCTATGCGGCTCCTTCCCACTAGCTATCTATTTTACGTTTGGTAGTGTATATACGTCCATGCTACTCTCTCACTTCATCCCAGCTTACCCTTCCCCCTCCCCATGTCCTCAAGTCCATTCTCTATGTCTGCCTCTTTATTCCTGTCCTGCCCCTAGGTTCTTCAGAACCATTTTTTTTTTTTTTTAGATTCCATATATATGTGTTAGCATACAGTATTTGTTTTTCTCTTTCTGACTTACTTCACTCTGTATGACAGTCTCTAGGTCCATCCACCTAGCTACAAATAACTCAGTTTTGTTTCTTTTTATGGCCGAGTAATATTCCATTGTATATATGTGCCACATCTTCTTTATACATTCATCTGTCAATGGATACTTGGGTTGCTTCCATGTCCTGGTATTGTAAATAGAGCTGCAGTGAACATTGTGGTACATGTCACTTTTTGAATTATGGTTTTCTCAGGGTATATGCCCAGTAGTGGGATTGCTGGGTCATATGGTAGTTCTATTTTTAGTTTTTTGAGGAACCTCCATGCTGTTCTCCATAGTGGCTGTATCAATTTACATTCCCACAAACAGTGCAAGAGCGTTCCTTTTTCTCCATACCCTCTCCAGCATTTACTGTTTGTAGATTTTTTAATGATGGCCATTCTGACCCATGTTAGGTGATACCTCATTGTAGTTTTGACTTGCATTTCTATAATGATTAGTGATGTCGAGCATCCTTTCATGTGTTTGTTGGCAATCTGTATATCTTCTTTGGAGAAATGTCTATTTAGGTCTTCTGCCCATTTTTGGATTGGGTTGTTTGTTTTTTTGATATTGAGCTGCATGAGCTGCTTGTATATTTTGGAGATTAATCCTTTGTCAGTTGCTTCATTTGCAAATATTTTCTCCCATTCTAAGGGTTGTCTTTTCTTCTTGTTTATGGTTTCCTTTGCTTTGCAAAAGCTTTTAAGTTTCATTAGGTCCCATTTGTTTATTTTTGTTTTTATTTCCCTTTCTCTAGGAAGTGGGTCAAAAAGGATCTTGCTGGATTTATGTCATGGAGTATTCTGCCTATGTTTTCCTCTAAGAGTTTTATAGTGTCTGGCCTTACATTTAGGTCTTTAATCCATTTTGAGTTTACTTTTGTGTATGGTGTTAGGGAGTGTTCTAATTTCATTCTTCTACATGTAGCTGTCTAGTTTTCCCAGCACCACTTATTGAAGAGGCTGTCTTTTCTCCGTTGTATATTCTTACCTCCTTTATCAAAGATAAGGTGACCATATGTACGTGGGTTTATCTCAACCCCAATTAAAAGTTTGATAGGAAATTGAAAGCTAAACATTGGAGCCAATTTTCTGTTACTTATATATCATCTCATTCTCTGTGTGTCCTGTAATCATGCATAGAAGGAGATTATTATAGGCTTTCGTTCGTTAAAGTGACTAACATGGTACAGTGACTAACATAACGCTGCAATATAAATGCACAGTAATTAAAACATGTAATTAGTTCGCTTACATAGAAGGAAAAGTAAATGGTGCAAATGTGATTCTTTAAAACTTTCTCTCAATCCCCCCAAAGTATAATATATCTGAGCTTTGTGTTTTGCAGATGGTGGGTAGGAATTTGTGCTCACCACATGTATCCCTGCCAGCTGCTCTTGGGATATTAGGACAAATCAAGAGAGGGGAATAACTACGTAAACTTTGCTTGTGAGAGTACACCCTTTTGGTGTCGGGGGAAAGCACAATGAACAGGAAATAAGGAAGCCGACATTCTCTACCACTAACTGCATTATCTATAAAGTAAAGGTTTCCATTAGAAAATCCTTGAAGAGTAACTTCTAGACTCAGTTATTTCTGCTATAAATGGTATTTTTTTATTTTATCATTTTGTGTTTGCCATGACTTTTTTATTTTCTTCTTTAATTACTTCCTGAACTGTCTACATTTATAAAGTGCAAAACGTTGGAATCATTTTCCTAGGATTTAATATTTGAAAGACCTCATAGACTTTTATTATAATTCTGTGGTGGCAAAAATCATTTCTATCTGTTCTGATGTTGCAGATCCTGTCACGAAACCAGTGGTGCAGACTCAGCCTTCCTCTGGGGCTGTGGAGTATGTGGGGAACATGACCCTGACATGCCTCGTGGAAGGGGGCACCCGGCTGGTTTACCAGTGGCTAAAAAATGGGAGGCCTGTCCACACCAGCTCCACCAACTCCTTTTCTCTCCAAAACAACAGCCTTCATATTGTTCCAGTGACCAAAGAAGACATTGGGAATTACAGTTGTCTGGTGAAGAACCCTATCAGTGAGATGGAAAGTGACATCATTATGCCTACCATATATTGTAAGTTTTTTAAAATATATACATACACATCAGTTTTCTTATGGGAAGTTTTCATGAGAGGAGTCACAGAGAACATCACAAGATGTTGACACCAGATGTCATTTGGTTTTCACCATCATTGTAATGTAGTACTAGGTGCAATTATACTTCCTAGGCACTGTCTTGTCATGAAATATAGTTACTTGTACAACCCTGTTTCTTGAAAATCAATTTCCTGCCACAGAATTGTGGCAGGAAAAGCAACTTGGCCAGGGGCCTTTTAGGATACATTCTCTGACTCAGTGCATGTGTGACCTTAATTCTAGTGGAAAGTAGGAACCTCAATTTCAAACCCAGAACCATGCAGAAGACACTGATTTATTCACCCCCGTGGAGGAAGAGCTGTTCATCATAAAATGGGAGAGGGATGTGCTCTGGAGCTGACTACAGGGAGAAAGAATGTTCCCGGGTTATGCATGGGAAATGCGGCCCAAGGCGTGGCTGTTCTCTCTGCCCATTTTCTCAGCTCCACTTCTAGAGGCAGGGTGCAGAGAGGATCACAGAGAAAGCATAATTATTCTGCAGTAAGCTATTCAGCTTCCCAGGGAATCCGTAATTATTTTGGCTTTCAATTCTCTCTGGTTCTTTTTTCTGTTGATGTAGTTGCTATCGTTATTTTTGTTTAATCTCATGTACAAGTTAAGTTCACCAAACTTTTCAGTTCATGTCATATTATCATCACCAACCCAAGCAAGATTTCTCTCTCTTAATTGTATTATTTTTCCCCATCCCCTCTGCTCCATAGCACCACCTCCAATATGTTTAACATTGCATTCTAATTTCAGCTTCTCACAAGGTTTCTCACCTCCACACTAATGACATTTTGGCTGGACAACTCTTTGTTGTGGGGGGTTGTCCTATGCATTATAGGATGTTTAATAGCATCCATGGCCCCTACCCACTACATACCAGTAGCACCCTCCCCTCAAGTTGTGACAACTAAAAATGTCTCTGGACGTTGCCATATGTCCCCTGAGTGTGGGGGAGAGGGACTGGTGTGTGCAAAATCTCCCCTAGTTGAACCAATGGCTTATCACATTGGGAAGTCATCTGATCAGTTACCATTATAGCTTAGTGCATGGCCACAACGGCAATATAACAAAATAAATAAGGCATGGCAAAGGAAAACTTCTCACTATGTGGCATGAGGGTGGAGGTTTCAGCTGGTTGAATCACAAGGGTAAAATTAAGCCTTGTAAATGTATCTACTCACTCATCAAATATATCTGCATAATGCTCAGAAAGGCCCTAAAACCTAGTGTTTAGGTGCTTAGGAGGTAGACCTACGTGGGAAATGGGTTCTGTCACTACCTATGTGACTTTAAGAAATCCCTTGACTTATCTGAGCCTCATCTGTAAAATGGAGATGGTTAAAACTACCTCACCACATTAAATGAAATCAGTCCTCTCTGAAGAATAGTCAGTAGATGACACCAAGCAAGCATTCAGTAAATGGAAACTGTTTGTATTATTGATACATCTGTATTCTATTTTCTTCAATAGAAAATTGATAGTCTTCTTGAGGAAGTGTGTTATTAACTCTTTGGAAAAAAGCATATGTAGGTTTTTTCAACTAGATAAAGCTTAACAATAAAACCGAGCCACAGAATTGTGGCAGGAAAAGCAACTTCTGGGAAATGGAGTACAGTGGTATGACACAGTTATACAATAACATTTGTTTAACTAAGCAAAATTAAGATAAAAATAGAACCATTGAATCTTAAAACTGGAAGCTATCCTATATTTTAGCGGAAGTGAGAAAATGTGACAGTGAAATGTATGAGAATGTCTTAGATACCATAGGAATGTATACAAAGGAGTATAGCTCCAGAACTCTGGAGCCAGAAATCCTGTTCCTACTGCCTTACCTCTCTTGTGCCTCAGTTTCTTCAACCATATAATGATGATAATGATAGTACCTACTTCACAGAGTTATTGTTTGGATTAAATCTGTTACTTTACGTAAATTGCTTAGAATAGTGATTGGCCCATAGTAAATACTATATAACTGTTGGCCATTATTATTACTATAATATTATGAGTCTATGGGAATTCAGAGATGAAAACATTACTTCTAGCTGGAGAGAAGGCTTATTGTAGAAAGTAACATTTGAGATGGACCTTGAACAATGGGTATGAATGGGGCAAGGGGCAATGTCTGTAAAAAACATTTCACGCAATAGGGACAGCAGACACAGACACTAAGCAGAGGTCAAAGTATTTGGCAAATGGTCCAGTTTGGCTAGAGCGTAGGATACAATGAGGAATAGATAGAGGTTCCCCACTCCCTTCCATCAGAAAGTAGAGCGTTCCTATGAAACCTTGTGTAAACCGAAATGCTATAAAGTGAATAAGCAGTTGCCTTATGACATGTCTTGCTAACGGATGCACAAAATAAAGCACAGTTGCTCACAGACGCACTTCAAAGCTATGGAGCCTTCATACAGAGATACTGAGTGTAGTTCCCTGGGAAGGGGCTTGGTGGCGCCACTTTCGCTGCTGGGGTGCCCACTGCGTCTAAAATGGCTCCTGCAAAACAAACGCTGAACACTATTTTTTGCTTTTCATCTTTTTTGTGAAAGCAAAAATTCTCTTCAGATTTCTTTCAGTCAGCTAAAACAGGTCCTAATGTAGGTCTTTCATAAAAGCCAAGTGGCGTAATGCAAAGTTTTTGAAATCAGAGGATACCTGTGTATTTGAGTCAGATTAGGGGGAACTTTGAATGCCAGGCATTACTTGGTAAACAATGAGGAAAATTATTTTTAAAGCAAAGGTTCAAATTTTTTAAAAGACTACAGAATGTTTTATAAATAAATACACACATATTCTAGACTAAATCAAGAAATGTTTGTCAAGAGATCACATTTTTCAAAATGGATCACAAATGTCATGCAATTATAGAAAGAGTGTTTATAGGAAAGGGAAAAAGGAAGGTAGGATATATTTTATTAACCTATAATATAGAGAAAAACGTCACCAATTTTGAGCTCCATACAGTGATTAAACATGTCTAAGAGCAATATGAAAGCATTTTTTTCTGAAAAATATTGTTCACACAGAAATAGAAAAAACTTCATACATTGATTGTGTAATTCACCTTTGGTGTAGGGGAACTCAAAGAGGATTAACTGCTAGTCCAACCTAGTTCAGAATTCAATGTCTCAAAAATGAACAGAGAAACAGAAACAGAGGAAATTATATTAAAGATTGCCAGAGAAGAAGGAAATTACAGTTTTTCACCAAAAAATACCAAAACACCACTCACTAGAAGCAACTTATATAAGATTTATTACAATCATTAGTTATATTGTGAAAATATTCTGTCTGCCTTAAAGCACAAGGCAGAGAAATAGATTTACGAAGTGTAAACTGTGACTCTCTGCATGACTAGCATTGAATTGGAGTGAAAAATTTAGATTTGGCACCATCTATTATACATGTAGGCATATTCTTGACTGAATAAGATTATTCTGACATGAATTAAAACTTCCATTCAACTCCAGGTAGCACAGACCTAAGCATTCAAGGTACTTGAACACAGTGAAAGAAAATGTGAGCAGACAAATGGAATCGAATCTAGGGCTATATAGACACATCCTTACATTGTTCTTTTTTATTTGGTCTAAATGGTTTACATTCACATAGAAAACGTACAAAATGCAAAACATGATATTAAACCAGCCAGATATCATCTACTGAATATTAATTTGGAGGAACCATCATTCAATGTGGTAAGAGCAGAAGTAAGACTGTGTTGGAGCATTCTTTGTCCACTGAAGAAAACCTGATTTTATTTTGTTTCAACCATGGACTCTAGTAAATATCGTGTCCTTTGGAGAGTGTAGTGGATAGCACGGTGTTATGAGCCTAAGCTGTCCATTCAGACTGCCATTGTCACCCTGTACGTCAGTTTCCTCATCTCCTTATCTGCACTGTCTCAGTGTAAGGCTAATACCTATCTCTAGAGGGATGGGGAGGATTAAGTGAGATTTTATGTGTAAAGAAGGCAGCAAGTGGCACATAGGAAAAACTCAATAATGTTCGCTCTTTTGCTTTTCCTCTTTTTTTTTCTTTTTTTTTTTTTCCCTTGGAGCCCAAACTATGCTTACATAATTGGCAACATGACAGCAAGAAGTTGTGGAAAGCCTGGGTAATTTAGAAGATACCTGCAAAGAGAAAACTGAAAGAATACTTTGAAAAGAACTTTCTTCCCCAGACGTTACCATTATTTACCACATTTTATTTTTCTACATGAAAATATTTTCTTTACATGAATTCTTCTTATTATCCCATCTATTTACCTATCTTTAAACTTTAGCCATAGATGTAAATGAAAAACTCCTGGGGGAAATTGCATAAGCAATTACAGGTACATGAAAGTATCATTTGCATCTTGAAATACACTTTTGCTTTGCTATATAGTTTAGTTTTATCTGGCAAAGTGAAAATAAGATCTTTCTTTCAACATGTGCAAGTTCATGCCCTAATCTTATAATTATCACAGAATATGGTGATACACAGTGTGTGAAGTATTAAAATGGGGGGAAAACCATAATCACACCTGTAAATGTTAAATATTATGCTTTAAACTCCTAAATCCTCTTTCCTTTCCTGTTATTTGAAAGAATTAGAATATCCCCATCTGAATCAGTTCAGATTTTACAGGACGTATCTTCTATTTACAGACTGAACTTCCTTCTTTGCACTCTTTTAGGCATAGTCTATGGAAATCTCACAGAGAAACACCTGTCATGGGTAAAGACTAATGACAGGTAGTAGAAAGAAGAACACTTGGAAAATTTTACAATGTGGGTTCCATTTCCACATTGTAAAGATGAATTATCTAGATGATTTAAGATTTTTTACTCTTACTCTGTGGTAATTGTGAATAGAATGTTAATAATTTATTTTCTTGATTATTTTTGCATTCAAATGCAAGAACCTTCACTTATCAACATCTCATCTTATTGATCTTATTCACTAATTCATTCATTTATTCACTCATTCACTTATGGTTTGATTTGATTCAGAAATCAAACATCATGGTCTTGTTTGTGCTAAGCAGTTTTTACCCATGTAACATACAGAAACACAACCCAGATTCATTATTTTTTTTTTACTGTCACAGTTTTAGCCATTTTGTTGTTTGTTTTTGTTTTGTTGGTTTTGGTTTGGGTTTGGGGTTACAAGAATTAAATAAAATATGTAATCTGAAGAACTGTCATTTACTCTATTGATACAGCATCAACATGCTTTCAGTCTTTATTATTCCATGCAAACTGAGAATATGTGCCTTAGTTGATGTTCCCACTTCTCTTTCTTCACCTGGTTATACCCTCCTTTTCCTTCACAATATCATCTTCTCCAGAAAGGCTTACCTGCCCCCACCCTGGTCTCAGGTCTTCAGTGTCACTAAGAGGTTTGCTGTGCTCCTGCAGCACCCCACGCACATCTCTCCCCTGGAACTCACTGCATTATGTTTCCTTTAGTCTCTTCCACTCGTAAGCACCTCAGGCCAAAATAGGAGCTCCGTGTTATTCATCTCTGTATCCGTAAGGCAATACTTGACACAGATTAAGAATTCAATAGGGGTTTCTTGAATTTGGCTAAAATGGACCAGATTATCTTTCTTCATATCCCTTTCAGATTTCAGTGTTACTTGATGAAGCTGTAGGAAGGCTAAATTCCCATTATAACAGCTTCTTAGTTATAGTGCTGTGGCCCTTCATTGTTATGTTTTGCTTTGTTTTTGTTTTTTCTGACCTTTAGCAAAGTTCCTCAGTAATGTAGTAAATGTTATATTCCAATATTCCCCCGTAGAGGACCACATCATCATTGAGAATTTCAGCATGAATCACCTCTTCTATTTTCTTAAGGCGCTGTTTCTATGACAATTTTCTTCATGAAAGCAGGAATTATTTTTTATTTTGGCAGAAAAAGTATAACAAAATCAAGAGTGACTAGATATTTATGAGGTTATGATGTCATAACCTGGTATTGGCCTTGGTGGAATACAATGTCAAGCCAGTAATTCAGGCTAGTAGCTACTTGCAGTTCATGAAATGTGTATGCCTTCCAGCTCTGTTGTAAATAATAACCCAGTAACTGCTGCATTTTGTGTGCAACATATGGCACTGCTGCAGGGAAGTGCTCTAAGTGATAAAAATTAAAGAAAAAAAGGTCATTCACAGTAAATACTTACCATCTGCTCCCAAGCAGGGTGGCAAGCTGCATCATGATGGAAATTTAGGTACTGTTCCTGCCGAGCCATAAATTGTTAAAGAGAACAGATGATATGTATTTTACAAGTCACTCAGTAAACAGCCATTCCTGAGGCAAAGGGTTCACTTCTATTGGGAGTTCTCTGCCAAGGGCAAGAAACTGAACCACAGTCAAAATAGAATTATCCTTCTGCTTTCATCTTCAATGTCAGAGGCCACACTGGTTGAATCACTCCAAATGTCTTCAATTGGATTGCTCATTCCCATGAATAATATACTAGGCTGCACTTCAAAGTAAAGGATGGTCAGCCTGATGTGCTAATGAGAAGGAAATAACATCATAGTATAGGAAGAAGAAAATAGATTGTAAGCTGTAGGTAGAGTGTGATAGACAGATAGATAGATGATAGACAGATAGATAGATGATAAATAGATAGATGATAGATCAATCTGTGTGTGTGTGTGTGTGTGAGAGAGAGAGAGAGAGAGAGAGAGGGAGAGAGAGGGAGGGAGAGGGAGAGGTAGAGAAAAAAGGCTTAAAGATCATATACTGAAATATGGATATTCATTCTCTGAGATGAAAACAAGTGAGTTTTCATCTTCATCCTTCTCTGGAATTTTATGATTTTCTGCAGTGAACATGTATTTCTTATAAAATCAGATAAAATATGCTACATTTTAAGAAATCATGTCAGAAGCAAGGAACTTAAATTCTTCAAGGTGTTAGGTTCCAGGAACTGGAAGAGGTGCTTGTGTGGTGGCTGGGGGAGTTTGAGGTATTTGATGCTGACTCCGAAGAGCCACATATAGCATATAATTAAGCAGACAGGAGAGAAAATATTATGCCAATCATGAAACCCAATAAATGAGGAAAGTAGCAAAATCAAAATAAGCATGAGTATAGGGAAGAGGAACTAAGACAATCAGATTCCTTTCTTTAAAAACATGTTTTATTTTAAACTAGAGTGATCATTAAATTAGATAATCAACCTTATTCACCAGCCTTGGCTCTAAATTACTGTGGGCTTTCTCTGCAAATGGAACCCACTCTCCAAAATGGAAGAATTACTACTTTTGAGAATATTCCATTATGTTGCAAGGTCCTAAAGCAATCCCAAATGGGAAGTTCCCCAAAAAGTTTTGAGTAATGTCAGCACACTTTGAAAGCAGTATTTCTCATTTTTATGTGTGTTAAATTGTCAAACAATTTGTTTTTATACTCACATTCTATAAACCCTGAAAACAAGTGGGAAGACAGAAAATACTGAATGACCACACTTCTCTTCCTTTTCAAGCCTGCCTCTCTGCTCTCAGACTTTAACCTTTGTGACAGACTCGGGGCTTTTGCTGCTCTAAACCTCTGTTGATTCCTCCCATTGGTTTCCTACTATGGGAACCATAACCAGTGCCCACCAGTCGGTGGCCTTTGCTTCCCTAATGTTCTATCAATGCTGACAACTTGAGGGAACCCTGCTGCTGCACTGGGTCTGAGATAATAGCAACAGGAACCAGTATACGACACCTCAGGTCTCCTCACAATGCCTAGAACAGTATCATGCACACACAGTAGCATCTCAATATTGATTTTGGTTGAATGAGTGAAAACAACTTTTCATTCCCATTACACAATATTATTCAATGGCATTCAGAATAAGAGTGTTTTATTTTACAACACACAGTTCTAAAGCAGAGGTTTTCCCCGAGACCGTATCACAGCCTGAAATGAGAAAACAGTATGACAGGGTTCTAGTTCAGTCACAGGAAAGGGGCATTCATTTCTCTTCACTTTAATGCTCCATCTCCAGTTCCTGATTACTTCGAATTTGAAGGTACTTCTATGTTTGCTTTCTGAAAGCAGGATCATCTCATGTATACATATTAGATAAATCTACAGGGTTCCTTCAGATGCCTCTGTGTCTTTAGGAAGTAAATATGTGTAAAGTGTATGTCCTCTAGCTAAATATAATTTATTGTTTTGCACCTTCAGTTTCTGTTGTATCTTGGGAAATTTGTCTCCCCAATGGTAGATTGGTCAGAATATGCTGACATAATGGAGAACCATTCTGGGAATCTGCAAATTTGGGGTTGGCTTGCCAGTATCCAAAATAACTTTAGCATGGCATGAATCATGGTGTTTCAAAGGTAGCACAATTGGCAACCAGTCATCTAATCAATCTTTTTATAGTAAAGGTGAGGAAAGTGAGACCCCAGAAGTTTAAATGACTTTTGAAGAACACTTTACTAATCATTGACAAAATCGGGATTTAACCTCATTATCCTACTGTCTAATCACTACATTATATTATTCCACACAATGAGAGATGAACAGTCGTTACTTCTTTTTAAATCAGCACCTTTGAGATTAGGTTATTTATGAGCAATCCATCCATAGCCTTATCCAGTTTATAAATTCCTTGCGAGTAGGAACTGTGTCTTACACATTTTTTATCTCTCTTACACATTTTTTATCTCTCACATATTAAATATATTATGTAACACTTAGTATCTCTCAAACAAGTATTTTTTGATTGATTACTTGATTAACTGAGTACAGAATTAATGTATAATTAGACAGTAATTTATTAGAACAAATAATACAGTTAGAAAACCAGAAATTATTTTGATATAGAAAGTTTATACCACTTAACAGTTTTTTTGGAGAGGTAATATGAATAATTAAATACATATATTTTATAGTCCCAGAGCTGCCATTTAATAGCTATGTGACCATGGGAAAATTAATTTTTTAAATATCTCTTCCTTCGCATTATAATGGGAATAATAACATTTACCTTATGCAGTTGCTTTAAAGATTAAATGTGGTTGTCTGCATAAGTACTTAAAGTGTCTTCAGATGGTGAATATCCAACAAATATTGGTTATCGTCAGCTGAAAAATGAGCACAATAATGCCTAAACCTTAAAGTTTTTAGAATATAAGTCAGGATATATACGAATGAGAGAGACCTATCTAGCTGGGGAATATTTTTTAAATCTCTTTTTATATGTTCTCTGAAGAAATCAGTGGGAAATGTGTCTTTATCTGCAGGCAATCTTGTGCCATAGAAATAGCAAGCTGCTACAGGAACATTGCAGTGTAAGGAAAAATACCAGGGGATATCCATGATTAAGTAGTTTATTGATGATCAATGAATATTTGTTGATGATAATGAAGATGTATTTTTTCCAAATGGAACCTATGCTTATCTTGTGGGAGGAATTTTTTTAATTCTTTAAACTCTTAAAATGTCATGAAAATATGGAATACTCCTATATCTTTTTACACAAATTTTTGTTCCATGTGATGTTCCACGTGAAACTGTGTAACATAAATATTTACATGAACTGTCCCAGCCCTTAGAAGAAAAGTAGATAATACTCAAAGAAAGGTTGTCAAAGAGAAAATAGTGGCCATAATCTATTTTTTAAATGCTTTTAAGTACAAGTGCAGTTCCAGAAAGATGGAATTTGTCTAACAAGATTGCAGATTTATCTATACATGACTCGAAAGCTTAGCACCACAATCATGATAACAGTGTCTATAAAATTATATCCTAAGTTTTAGGGCTTACACTATTTCAGATAAGTTCAATCACATCTCAAATTATTTCCATTTCCATGGATACCAGAATAAAACACTTTTAGGTCCTTATCATTTACTGGGAGTCTAAATGAAGATCTGTCGGCCCACGTTTAACATGAGGACTTTCATGGAAAATAAAATGCTGCTAAGCTCTCCCAAACTCAAAAACTATGTTGTAATTAATTATGTCACCCCTTTATTTCTTTTTTCAATTAATGTAGATGGACCTTATGGACTTCAAGTTAATTCTGATAAAGGGCTAAAAATAGGGGAAGTGTTCACTGTGGATATTGGAGAAGCGATCTTGTTTGATTGTTCTGCTGATTCTTATCCTCCCAACACCTACTCCTGGATCCGGAGGACAGACAATGTCACATATGTCATTAAGCACGGGCCTCGCTTGGAAGTTGCATCTGAGAAAATAGCCCAGAAGACAACTGACTATGTGTGCTGTGCTTACAACAATGTAACTGGAAGGCGAGACGAAACTCATTTCACCATCATCATCACTTCTGTAGGTGAGTGTGATGTAAAAGGCAGGGATCCCAATGAAACACAAATGCACGATAGCCTTCCTCTACTCCTATTTTATACCTGTGTGGAAGAGAATATCATTGTGGGATTGTTCATATACTCTAAGAAACTCTTTCCTGAGTTAACTAAGCCATGGTTTCTAAGAGTCAAAGAAAGAAAACCCAAAGAATAATGGAGAGAGAATTCAATTGCTAGCTCCGAGGGGCTATAAAGAAAAAGGGAATTCAATAAATTACTTCTAAATGTATATTCTTGCTTTCCTGATTTTACAAACAGGAATATAAGAGAAGAGGTTATTCATTTAAAAGTTTTATATCTACTGTTGCATTAGGTCAGATGAATACATCTCCATTAAATCTGGTTTTCCTATCTGGCTCCCTTCTCACTGTCCTTCACAGGCTTCCCTTCTTCTTTCACCATTTAAAACCTGAAATCTGAAATCTGTGGGAGTTCACAATAGGGGTCTCAACACCTTGGAAACTACACAATTTTGTAAGTCTGTGAAATTTGGCATTTTCTAGAAGTCATCTGATTTTCAGAAAGGTCATCAATCCAAGTAGTTAAGAATCACTGCCTAAAATATTTATGTCCACCAAATTCCCAACTTTCTGAGCCTTCTCTTTTCTCTCTACAGTATGATTTCATTCTTCTGTATGATTTCATTCACTCCCGTGGTTTCATGTGACACTGGTACATCCCAAATCTTTATCTTTAAAGATCTAAAACTGTATTCCCAGTTACCTTCTAAATGTCTCTACTTTCAAGTGCCAGAGGCAGCATCCTGTTTCAATATATCAAAAATGAAACATCTTCTTTTCCCCCAAATTGCCATTCTTTCTGTATTCCCTGTTTAAATGAATGGTCTTAGTATCTACCAACCTTAGCCAGAAAGCTAAACCCCATCCCAGACTTTTTTCTCTTGCTTATTGCCCTGCCTAACATCCAGTCATCGAGTTTCCTTTCTTTCTATCTCTCAAGCCCATTCTCTTCTCTCCTTCTCCCTTCTTCTCCCTTTTTCTCCCCTCCTCCCCCTCTTCCTCCTCCCCTTCTGCTTTCTCCTCTGCTTCCACCTTCTTCTTCTTTTGCTCTGTCCTCTACTGCTACTACTACTACTGCTACTGTCAAGTCCTTCTTAGACTCTTCTTTGCATGCAGACGAAGACAAGCCAGATTCCACCTGGGGACAACCTGGGGACAGGCTTGGACAGGAAGTGGTGGTCAGAGTTTCTATGATTGGTAGAGGAACAAGTTTGCAAAAGGCGCCGCTCATTATACCTTCTGCATTGGTGTCTTCTCTTTCTCTGTCTTTACAGCCCTGCTGCCTAAAATAGGGCCTGTTACATAGACAGAGTCAGTACATGTTTCTTTAATATATAAAGCAAGAATATAATCCTTGGAATTCTTAGGCCAAATTTTGCAGTACTTGGCCTTTGGGCCATGTGCATCAAAATCACCTGGGGAGGTCTAATAATGTATTTTCATTAAGATACCTCAGACCTATCAGATCAGGACCTGGCAGCTAGGATCTTGGATCTGATTATTTAGCAAGCACAACTGTGACACCCACTTGTTTAAGGTGGGGTTTTTTTTCTCCATAGCCTTTTGAATTTAATTTAAAACTTTTAACGAGCCATTGAGAATGATAAGACTATTAAAAATGTACAGATTGATAAATATATGGTAGGTGGGGCCTTCCCAAGACTCCATGAAGTTGAGGGTATTCATATTTGCCAAATCATTTCAGTACATTAGAATTTACATACTGGCATGGTGAGATTTTGTTTTTTATCATATGAAGAAAATACCACACTCTCTAGAAGAGTGATATCCAGTGGAACTTTCTGCAATGAAGGAAATGTTTGATGTCTGCTCTATCCAGTATGGTAGTCCCTAGCCTCATTTGACTTTTGAGCACTTAAAATATGGTTTATGCCACTGAGGAACTGAAGCTTTTATTTCATTTTATCTGTATTAACTTTAATTTAAATGTAAATAGCTACATATGTCTAGTGGCTACCATATTGGATGATGCAGCTCTAGAATTTTTACCTGAATTATGCTTCACTTGGGCAGTAGTTAATAACATATTTCCCTTATAGGTCCCCAAAGCATGTATGTGTTCAGGGTTATATAAATCAGGCACTCATTCATTCATTATTTAACACCTATTATGGGCCAAATACTCGGGTAAGCATTGAAAATGCCATTTAAAAAAAATAATTCCTGCTAACAAGATGCTCACAACTTCATATGGATGGCAGGCATGTATGTAAACAGCTAGCATTCTTTGCTTTCTATTTTACTAAATTTTTAATATGATTTAATGAGCTTTTTACCTCAGTGGTTAACTGAAACATAATTTTGAAACACACCATAATTAAGTATATAAAATAACTTTGTGGCAATCTGGATGTTATCATAGACTTGTTCCTCATGCTCACTGCAAGTGAAAACATGGCTATACTATGTAGGTGTATACTGCAGTGAAGCCTTTCTTACTACCTAAACTTTCTCCATTAATATTTAGCCAAGATACTGTCATAGTATCAGAAGCCCCCAATATTTGATTAAGATCTTACTACCAAGGTCCAAAGACAGCTACACTCTTAATATCAAATAATTACCTTTTGTAAAATCTAAAAAACCTGTTTGACCAGTACAAAGACCAGACATTTGTTATTATTGTAAATAAGAAGAGCAGGTGCTTATTTTTCAGAAGGATTCAATGTTGTCAACATTCATAACCTCTTTGTGGCTTTTAGAGCTGTTTTCCAGTCCCCAAATGTCCACAGATCTTAAACAGCGGCAAATAGCAAAGAAAATGAGTACTATTGATGTGTTTTAAGTATTTGATTTTTTTTAAAGCTTTCCAAATGAATTAATCTCTGCAATGCAGATTAAGGGTACACCAAGCTACAGTGAAAAAAATGGACATCTCTTGTAACTATCAATTGAGCACTTACTGACCATCCACTTTGATGAGCTACCTATATTAATATCTGTGGAAAATTTGAAATAATTTAGAGGGATAAGATACCTGCCTCTGAGATATTTTCAAAACCAAGTTGTGTTTGGCATAACCAGAGTCCAGTTATAAGGAATAGATGAACATTTGTTTTTAATGAGGCAAAGAATGTGGCCAATCAAAAAGCCTCAACAATAAGAAGTGGGAGGCAAAGGGAAAAGGAGTCAAAGATGACTCCAGGGTCACAAATATGGAAATAAAATAACGAAGTCTGGAAATAATCAAAAGTTTTGTTAGGGACTTTCAGTTGGGGAGAGGAAGACTGGAGAATGTGACAATTAGCTCTATGTTTTCCTGCCTGTGTAAGACTAGACCAGATGGTGCCTTCCAGCTCTGTGGGCTATGATTCACATCTAATTTGAGATATCAGTTGACCTTTCTGTATCTTAGTAGAGATATCCTAAAGAAAACAGGGGAAATAGGCAAATTCACACAGCTAGTTGGTAATAAAATAGTATCTAAATTCAAAACCCTTTTTTTAACCACTGTATAAACTGTCTCCCTGGATGTTCTTAACTGAGAATATCAATATCTAAAAGATATGTCACATATATACAAGATATGTCACATATATGTACAAGATAGTGTGTATTTTCTTATCATCGTAACTAACTTCATGCTATATACAAAGATACTCTGGTTTGTCCAGACATGGGTATAATTTCATACTAGTGAGAAATTATGAAATATCTGTAACTAAAAGTAACAACTAGCATATAAGTTTCAAGGAAAGAATAGCAATTAAAGTAATAAATTAGCATTCATATTTTGGAAAAAGAATGATTTTATTACTTTAATTAAAGACTTCCTTGAATGCAAGTGTCCCTACTTTAAAATTTAACTGGGCCTAAATCACTATTGTGACATGCAGTATGTATAAAATGAAAATGTTTATGATCAGAATGCAAATGTTCACATTTAATGAAAACATTCCACCGTATACACTATTAGAGTTCTCAAGAGCCACATGGCCATAGTTTGAGATTTAGCTATAGTAGAAATATTTTTGTACATGATTCTGCAAAATCTATAATTTTTTCATATCTATTTCTATTGCACATCTTTTCATAAAGAAAAGAATGGGAAAATGACACTACTCCTAGGCAGAAAGATAAATTTACTGATTTCTTCTAGCTACCTAGAAATTTCTCTGGTTAAGCTCTCCAGGAGGTGTATTTCACCTTGGACCATGGGATATAACAACTGAGATAAGCTGCAGCCCTGACATCCAGAACCTGAAACGTTAGGTGACATCCCATGAGCATCTAGCATAGAACCATGGTGTCTGTCAGGTGGGGCCATAGTAGAGTGTGGAAATAGCATGCCTCCCCAGTAGGGCACCTTCATTTCCATAGGGACATGTATCAGCGGCTGTAATCAGCTAACAGATTGGATGGGAGAGATCTCAGGACTCCATTCTGATCTTGAAATAGACACGCTGACTGGAGCATACAGCTATCCTGTTTTAGGTGCAGTCTCTCAAGCAGCAGGGTTGCGATGGATACCACACCTCTTGCCTATATTTGCACTTAATATGTTATTTCATTTTATTTGTTTGTCAAAGGAGGGGGCAAATAGCATTTGCACTAGGGCTTTGGTAAATGAGTCAGTCATGTTTAAATAATGGGGAGAGTGGCATGCTATGTGCTAAAGAGTACAAAACTCTCTGAAAGGAGGAAGAATGGGGCTCCTGCAAGTATCCAGAACTGCACTTGGGATCCCTATACATTCTTTGTGGCAATAGGGTCAGAATTTCCCTGCTGACTTATTTTCAAGTTGGGTTCTAGAAATCCATCTCTCTAAAATACACTTGCCTAGAGCTGACACAACGGCAACTGTGCCCCTTGATTTGATCCCAGAGATATCTGACATTTTTATTTTGTGAATTTCAAATGCTGGACCTGGTAAATCTTGTGTGTTCTGGTAGAGAGAAGCAGTGCTGAGCATAGAGAGCCGGGATGCTCTAGAAGAGAAGGGGACCCAACAGGGAAGATCATTTGTTTCTGAGAAAAGGACTATCTCTATTCTTCATTCTCCAGGGAAAAGACACTTGGCCTTTGCCATAGCCAGGGTTTTAAGCTGACAGGTGCTGGTCACCTCAGGGTGGTTCTCTGATGGAGGGCTAACAGAGGCCAAGGGAGAGAGAGGAAAGAGGGCAATAAGGAAGGAGTCTGAAGAAATAAAGAAATAATGGTAAAGGGAACGAGTTGGATCCTCTGTAGGACAGAATGTACAAATTCAGTCATTTTAGGAAACACAAAATAAAAGGGACAAAAAGGGAAAAATGGAGAGGGGAGGAGATGTATCTTATATAGTATGAGACATCCAGTCATTGTATGTTAAACCTATTACAAGGCCTCAGAATCATGGAAGTGCCTGGCAAAGAGCTGATGTATGCCATAGTGTAACCTCAGCATAAGAATGAGAAATACTCTGAAATAATACTTATTAGCATATTTTCAGGTTTAAGGGGGAAAAAATAGCTGACACTACAGTAAAATATTTTTCGTTGTAAAGTTCATTGTTGAAACTGGACTAGAATAAATTAGCATTGAATTTTTTTTTTAGGGACTAAGGGATATTGAATCTTAGTGAAGGCAGTCTGGCTATCAAGAAATGAGAGAGTCAGAGCACATCAAATTTGGTGTTAGAAAAGGTTGGAGGAAAAACTGAATATATTGGGGGCTACCTGCCAATTATGAAAACCATTCTTGGGCTTCCCTGGTGGCACAGTGGTTAGGAATCTACCTGCCAATGCTGGGGACACAGATTCAAGCCCTGGTCCGGGAGGATCCCACATGCCACGGAGCAACGAAGCCCGTGTGCCACAACTACTGTCCCTGCACTCTAGAGCCCACGAGCCACAACTACTGAGCCCGTGTGCTACAACTACTGAAGCCCTCGCACCTGGAGCCTGTGCTCCACAACAAGAGAAGCCGCCGCAATGAGAAGCCCGTGCATAGCAATGAAGAGTAGCCCCTGCTCTCCACAACTAAAGAAAGCCTGCACGCAGCAACAAAGACCCAACGCAGCCAAAAATAAATAAAAATAAATAAATTTATTTTTAAAAAGAAAAGAAAAGCCTGGGAGAAAACTATTCTTTGACCATGGATCAACAGCAAAAAATTAAATTTGCAGTCAGGGAAAATACTATGTTCCAGTCCCAGTTCTAGGACTTACTGACTGTGGTCAATATTTTCGTTTCTCTGAAACTGTTTCTTTATCTGTACCTATAAATGACACTTTAAATTTCTTTATTATTTTCATTATTACTGATATGATATATCTGTACCAAATAAATGGGAAACAAATGTACATTTGGTTTTATATACATATAATGCACATACATTTAATTGTGCATATCTGAAAATTGTGTAGTTTTGATTTTAGTATTGGATCTAAAATAAAGAAATAAGAGAATCCTCTTGATAAGAGTGGTGCCCAAATCATATGCTGTGTCTTAAATCATGCCATTTTATTATTTAGTATTTCTTAACAATTTTTTCTTCTTTATTACTTTGCTTTTGTATCACTGCTTGTGTCTCAAGAGACCATTCTATTTACCTTTATCTTATTGACAACCACAGCAGAGTATGGGTCCTTCTGAATTTATACTTTAGAAGCACGCACCTATATATATGGTCATTTTTTTTTAAATCTCAACAAATTTCAAAAGATTTATATCAAGCAGAGTATGCATTCTAAATAGAGTGGAATTCAACTAAAAAAATCAAGAAAGAAAACTCCCAGGCATGAGGAAATTAAACAGTATGCTTCTAAATAATCTCTAGGATAAATAAGAAATCACAATGAATATTATAAAATATTTTGAACTTAATAATAATGAAAATACTTTTCAAAACTCAGGGCATGTTGTTCAGTTAATAAGATTGTCTACACGTACGAAAGTGGTGGAGAAATTGTTGATTGTTACACTTAAGAAAGTGATGGAGATGATAATACAGATTAAATTTAAAAGATGGAGATGATAATACAGATTAAATTTAAAAGTGCCACATTACATATGGCGAAAAAAAATTGAGTTCTCCCGGTATTCAAAATCTATTTTCCAATTTAGCAAAGAAGTCATTCACATCACTGTTAAATGAAATTCCAATGAATGTCATTGTTGTTTCACTTTGATCTTAGTACATATCAGCCAGCGTTCGTGTTGAAGCTACACTTGTTCATCTATGATGTAAACTATCTCTTTGCTGAATTGGATAGTAACCAAGCATTTATTTGAAGTGTAATTGTTTCAAAGCATAGTTGAATATCACCCACAGGTTGAAAATGCAAGAGTTCAGCAAAAATCAACAAAAGCATTCCATGAGAATCAATCAGATATATGGAATTAACAATAAAGAGTACTGCATATTTTATTATTCTAAATTAGGCTACACATCCTTCATATCAGTAAAATTTATAACTTTTGTATGTATATGTGTGCATATAATTCTTTTTGATACTCAGTTACTAGCATACCATTGGGTATAGTGTCCTATTTACATAAACTTCATGTAAAACTCTTTGGCTGCCTCAAGTCATATAATATCTGAGCAACAAAAGAACTTAAAAACCAATCATTCAGGCCTCCTCCTTTTTACTACTGGGAAAATCCAGACCCTTAGAGTCAAGTGGCTCATTCAAAGCTGCCCAGCTCTTTAGAGAGAACAAACCTGTGAAGTAGGAGCACAGTATCTGAAGAAAGGCTAAGACCTCACACAGAGATCACCCAAATGCTAAAGTAGTTACAAACCTAACGCTCAGCATTCTAACAGTGGGAGAATATAACTTTTCCTACAAATTATTAACCAAGAGAAAAGGAGGAAAAATAACATTTCTAATAAGTTTTGTGATGTTCTGGTCTAGATCAGAACCAATAAATTGCCATTCTAGTCCATTTTATACTACCTTGCATTTATTTCTTCCACCCAAAGCTAAAAGGACTTTACCTTAAAATCTGTTTAAAAGCAATAAATATTACACAGCTATTGTAATCCCATAAAAAGAACATTTTAAGAACACAATTCTCTGAATGCATATCAGAAATTTATAAATATACCATCTGAGATGGTAAAGATTTTTGGTGATGAAAAGCAACCTGCTTAAACTCTTAAGGACTTAAAGGGAGTACAAGAACAGTATTACATGGGAAAATTAGAGGAGATAGCATGATTTCCATGACTTTTTAACTGGAGTTTAACATATATGATCTACACTACATTATGAAAAGATTCTGGGAAGATTAAAAAGTGAAAGCATTGTAGGTAGAAAAGCTGAGAGAGTACATATAGGTCCACAAAGAAAGAAGGGAAAGATTAAGGTTTCATCCTTATCTTGGCTGCTGGAGACATCAGTAGAGGCTTTGTGGTGGAAGACAACATGGTGCAGGCTGGGTATTTATTGCAGAGTTGAGTCCACACCATGTTCTTCACCACACCCAGATCCTCCAAGCTGTTCTCCACCACGGCAGAAGGCAAGTGACATCCCATAACTTTCACTCCCACATTAAACTGGACAGAGACAGGCAACTGCCACCATTCATTTCCACATCAATGTCTGATTCACATGATAACATGGAAGACATCTGTTACTTGCTTTTGTTGAAGGCCACACAACTTTCCACTTCATAGATTAACTCTCTGACTAAGCATGTTATAGTCTGGAACTGGTGTTAACATTGCCATACTTAGTAAGTTTTGTCAAAACAGCATCAAAGTGAGGCAGCAAAGTGTCAAGAGTCTGGGGGCACATCTGGACTCTGCCACTTACTACCTGAGTGACCTCAGGCAAGCCTCAGATTCCCATCTCTAAAAGGGGATGATAATAATATTACCTCCCTAATAACATTGTTGTGAACATTCCATGGGTTAATACGTATCATGTGCTCTTAGAACAGAGTCTGATGTATTATAAGCACTCAGCAAGTGTTAGCTTTTAGCACTATATTTTATATAGAGATATTAACAAAAGGAATGACTTGCAAAACAGTGAATTGTAGTCAAAGGTGGGGCTTTAAATGTCTTATTGACAATCATACACACATTCTATTTTAGGGATTAAAATTTCTTTATTGGTCAAAAATTAGTAATTATTTGAAATGAACACCTCCCCTCTCACACCTTTAACTACATAACACTGCCCTAGAAAATCCACATACCTGAACAATGTTAAAAGAGTGAGATGGAAAGAGAGAGAACAACCTAGCATCTGGGGATGTTTTATACAGTGAGATCCAACAGATCCAAGCTAAATGCTGGTGAACACTATTGAAAAGTATGATATGAGCTATTTGCTACCTCTAGTACAACATATTGGTATTATCCTGGACAGCTCACCACATTTCCAATCACAAATATCCTTAGAGAGTTTAGTATGTATTCTAAAATAAGTGCCTGCCTTCTGTTTGGTCTCACTCAGACTTCTCTCTCTCTCTCTCTCTCTCTCTCTCTCTCTCTCTCTCTCTCTCTCTCTCTCTCTCTCTCTCTCTATATATATATATATATATATATATATATATATACATACATACACATTTGCAGTACTGTACCATTTAGGATTTATTTATTTAGGATCAATTTATTATTGATCTTTAATAAAAATATATTTGTCTTTTTATTTAGGAATAGAGAAACTTGCACAAAAAGGGAAATCATTGTCCCCTTTAGCAAGTATAACTGGAATATCACTCTTTTTGATTATATCCATGTGTCTTCTCCTCCTATGGAAAAAATATCAACCCTACAAAGGTAGGTTAAAATTTTTTTTTTAAATTTTGAATGGTTTTATATGTGCACTAAAGTGTATCTTACTGTGTTTTTTCTTTTTTGGTTTTAGTTATAAAGCAAAAGCTAGAAGGCAGGTAATGCATATGTTTCTATGAAAATAATTTTTCTCTTGAATGCTTTTTCCTCAATGATTAAAACTGACAGAAACACCAATTTGTCTTTTCAGGCCAGAAACCGAATACAGGAAAGCTCAAACGTTTTCAGGTAATGGCTGGGCTGAGAGGGGCTGTTATCAATATTAATGTATATTAATATATATTGTTGATATTGATTATATATGTAAAATGTACTATTTACATAACAGAATTCACATGGGATAACACTAACACTCCCTTCCCAGGATGACTGCCCTCACTTCACAAAGTTCTATCCCTTGTATTAGTTTTATGTAAGTCACACAGGTCTGTAAGATAAGCCTGAAAGGCACTTTCAACTCCATTTCACAGGCAAGAGAACTAAGGCTCAGAGAGCCTGTCACTTGCCCGCCATCACTGAGTTCTGCTGAATCCTGTTCCATTGATCCTCTTATTATTTTGAAAATGCCCAAGGGTTCTCTCACTGTGTCAGTTCCTAAAGCAGATACAGTGCTGGCAGCTCCTTCCCAGGGAGAAGAGGAAAGGGAGGTCCCACAGGTTTGCTGCTTCTCTGTCCCCAGCGGTGCCCCTCACTTCTGACTCCCTACTGAGTTGTTATAAGTTAACAGTGGGGCTTTTGCTCAGGCCTTGGAGTCAGAGGAGCTAGGTTTCCATCCCATCTGTGCCACTTTCCCCCAATGTCACCTTGGGAAAATTAATTATTTTTCCTGACCTCAACTCATCTATACAATAGAGATCATAACTTCCCCTCAGGGTTGCTCTGAGAATTAAATCCAGTAATGTAGGTGGAGTGCCTAATACAATGCCTGGATGCTCAGTAAACATGGGTCTTCTTCCTCTTGTCTAGTCCTTTCTCACAAATGATAAACCGTCAAGAGTTCAGAAAGGCCCCAGAGACCACCTGGTTCCTCCCAACCACCCCATTCCTGTCATTTTACTGATGATAGTTTAGGTGACATCGGACTTGTTTTCTGTTTTGTATGTATGGGCAGCAATAGTTGCTTATTTATTCTTATTAGTCCTGGGGGACTCTGTTAGATCTAGCAGAGTACAGTAGATATTATGGGTGGATTAAGAGCTGCTGTGATTGACAGATTGAAGCCTTGGTGTTTATAAGTGTCTGGTAACTGAGAGTTACAAAGGACAAGGCTGCCCACATGTGTTTATATAATATATATATATAATATTATATTATATATAAACAGTGTATTAATATATAATACACTGTTTCCACATCAGACTTTAAGAATAATTGTCCCAATTCAGTTTCAATTCTGAGCTTCAACAGGAGTGATTTCCAATACGATTTAGTGGCAGCATGACTATAGGGGAATAAGAAATGTTAAATTGGTTTTATACACATACCACTTGAAGCAAACCATGAAGATAAGTTTTATAAAGGTTTTTCTAAAAAATAGCAATAGCAATTTGAGGCATTTGGTTTGTAAGTAGTATTTGTTTTCCATTTCAGGCCACGAAGATGCTCTGGATGACTTTGGAATATATGAATTTGTTGCTTTTCCAGATGCTTCTGGTGTTCCCAGGGTTGGTTTTCCTAGTGGCCAATTAGCCCAGAAGTAGCATTCTGCTTCACCAGAGGTGTAAGCAGCATTCATTTAGCATGTGGGCAGTGTGGTCAGATGGCTGCATTACCCTCAGCAGTGTTTACTCACTCTGTAATGAATGACGTTGCCGGATCTTGGGAGCTAAAGCATCTTTCTCAGCCTCTATCAATAAAGCTAACACAAATAAGGAAGTTACACGAATTCATAAACATTCTTTACCTGGTAAGCTCAGGGAAGAGGGAATTAACTAGGTTGAAGGTCAAGAGAAGTGAATAAATAGGGGACCAAGAGTCCCTGGTTTAAATAATTCTGCATCACTTTGATGACTGCAGCCTCTCACTTCACTGACTCTCTCTGTTGCTCAGTTTCCCCTTTATTTCCTCCTCATATCTCATGAGAACATTACAAAGACAATTGATTATACCCTTGAAGGTACCTTATGCTCTTCAGAAGAAAGGTACCATATAAACCCAAAGTATGCAGGTACATATCTTTATTTTTTCCTAAACGTGCATGGGATGTGAGAGCGGGAACTTTTATACAGTTGAAGCCATTTTTTTCAGTCCACACAGACAAGGTCTTTTCAGCAATCAGTTTTGTTTAACAGGCAAGCAGAATGTTTCTCTGAGCTAATCAGCTCATTAATATTTTTACAGATTTATGTACAACCGATCTTTCCTCTGTTTCCGTATTCCCCTATGATAGTTCACTTAAGGAAGGGGCCAGAAACGGACTACTTGCCTCTGGGCATTTTCATTTTCCTTTTTAAAAGAGAACTATCAATATTTGTTGTTAGGGATTGGTTACCTCACTTGTTCAGAGAATTCTATATAAGATTCTAAGGTTCAAGCAGTAAGTTACCTGGCCACAGGCTTTAGTTCTCAAATGCCACGTGAGTAATGGAGGGGGATTGATTGGATTTCATCCACCTATGGGTGAGTCGTAGCACCAGTGCCCACATCATCACAGATGAAGAGAAAAACTGCATTGCAAAAGCTTTGCAATGTCCTATTCAGTCTCACGCAGGATTGGCTCACCCTTCACTTCTACAACCAAAAAGACAAAAATAAATATTTGGTGGATCAGTTATTTCAAACAGCTCCTCACCATGGCAGAAAGCACCCCTCTCAGGTGTGGCTTTTAAATGGGAAAGCAGGAAACTGAAGAACTAATAAGACTTAAAAGTGAATTTTGAAGTCAGTTTTTATTCCTAGGAATGCATTGGAAAGGAGTGAGATCTATGTAGGAAACTTTAAATTTAGCCTTGCAATTAATCAGTACTCAGTTTCAAGATTTTATTGAGAGGACCTCTATCTGCTCAAAATACTACAGTTCTAAAGAACCTGAGGCAGAGAAATGAGTGCTTGATTACGTATCAGAAGCCCCGCTTATATCTGTCGTAAGTAGAATAACTCGACTTGGAACTATGCCCATCTTCAATGCTGAAAACTCCTGAGGAATCAGCTGAGGTCCTTCATTGGCAGTTCCAGGTGCTTTGGGAAGAAGTGAGAAACCAACACCAACAACCCATGGAGCAGAAGGACCCGGACATGAGTAGGAGGATCTGTGTGAGAAGCAGCCAGAATGGCAGTTATGTGTGAAGATTAACAGCTAAATGCAACGGTTTTGAGAAGAAAAGGAATAATAATAACATTACCAAGATCTCAAAATTGAAGTTAAGAAGGGAAATAAATTGATTACTAACTTTTTGAGTTTTTAAAAATCAGAATCATCTTTGAGTTTGTCGTGATACATGTACAGATGCATACTCCTCTTCTCTCTACTTACTGTACATTTCATTGCCCATTTAGCACTTCTTTCGGGGAACTGGACAGAAAGCAATGGCATGAAATGAACAAATTTATTACTTGCTAACAGGTCTAATATTAGGTTAGTTGAGTAAGTTAGTCATTATCTATAGATTGCTTTTATCATAGCCCCTGAACACCTCTATACCAAAGAAAATCAAGAGTTGAACTTAAGTAAAAACTCTAAACCAAAATCCCCTTGACACAAAAATGATAGGATAAATCACCTATTCCGTCCTAGGATAAATAGCCTAGGACTGCCATGAGAGCTTTAAGAAGTAGAATAGAAACAGGCAGTTTCCAGAAAAATCTAAAGCTAAGATATTCCAAAGTAACCTAGCAGGTCAAATGAGATAAAGAACTCTTCAGATGATTTATCAAGGGCAAAGAGTCCTCTAGGTGGATCTGTATAAATATAAAGGACTGAAAGTGGCCAGACGTACGATGAAAATAGAACGAGTTTGGGAGGAGGAGGGGAACCAGACTTTAGCTAAACACTGTTGGAAAACAGTGTTTACAAGCATAACAGTATCAAATATAAGGAATAGGAGTTAATGAAACATGAATGCCAATTTCAATAAAATACATGTTGATTTTAACCAGACAGACATACACTACTGTACTTTCCACATACATCCAAGCCTTACTTTTTAGAGCCCATTACTGCATTCAAACCAAAACCTCTTCTTTTGTGTGTTCTGTATTTCTTGGTACTGTCTTTAATAACTTGCAATGTGATGAAGGCTTCTGCCTGTAAGTTATCCTTTTTTTCTAAACCACCCTTGCACACGTGATTGGTGATTAGTGTCAGAAAGGTAAGACTGAGATGTAATATAAAGGATAGTAATATATGCTCTTTGATTCTAAGCTATCCTGATATCTTCTCTTTTGCTATTTTTTTCTACTATATTTCCTTTACAGTACTGCCAGCTTTTTTCTTAAATGGAGAAAAAAAGTGATGGTTTGTCCAGTTATTCCTCTCTGACCTCATAGCTATGCCACTGCACAAACTACCATAGGGCCAGTGCAGGGAACTGTAGCAAGGAGGAAATGGATATTGAAGGGAAGTTAAATAGTTCTAATTTTCTAATCTTAACCTCTTCCAGTTGTTTTCAACTATGCAACGTACTGGGAATACTATTACTAGTCTGCCAATCTTTTTAACGTGCCACATTTTCTAGATGCCAGCGAGATCTGTTCCAGCCTCTGATGGTGTACCAGGGCAAGATTTGCACAGTACAATTTACGAAGTTATTCAGCACATCCCTGCCCAACAGCAAGACCATCCAGAGTAAGTATGAACTTGCATTTGATGATGCTACGTTGAAAGGACTCAGCATGCATCCCCAGCTGTCCCCAGAGTTTATTGAAAGGCTCAGAAGAAAAAAATATTAAAACAGGAAATTATAGTGTCTGTACATTTGAACACACTTTCCCACCTGAAAATAGTTTTAACAAATAAAACAGGCTAACACACAAGTATCTTCTGGGGCCAGTGGACCAGATGCAGAGCTCTAGAATCTAGCATTTCCCCCAGGGAATCCACATCTTGGTAAGAAAGGGGTCTTTAGACCAGTTCTCAAGCCATCTTGGTTATCTTGATGATTTTCCAGTGACTGTGGTGGTTTTAAAGCCAGTGATCTATCACTACAAATAGGACCAGGAAAAAAACAAACCTGCAAAATGTGCCCAACAGTGTCACCATCAAACGCCCACCTCTCACAGATTCAAAGCAGTCTACTCCCAAGTGAATAAAACCACTGGCCTCACACCCAGAGAAGTGAAACTTAAGCTGAGGCCAAAGCCAGGAAACTGCTTATCCAGTTAACCTCGGGGCTGACACCAAGCAGTCGCCTTCCCTTCCCATTTGTGGAAAACTAAGCCTACAGCCTTTTGAAATAGTGAAATGAACTTCCCTTTTTTGTGGGCTGTAGCTGGCTGTAGCTGCCTGCAGGCATAACTGCCACAAATCATCTTCCATCATTTCTTTATTTGTCATTTATTGACTTTGAAAAGAACATCAATAACCACACACAGGAACTTCCCCTTTGGCAAAAGAAACACTTCTAGTGAAGTAATTCATGCACACCTCTGGGTAAATATCAAAAATAACAGCTAGGATGAATGCATGGGAAACGGTCTTCCGGGGAGAAGACCCAGTCCTGGGGGTACTATGCAGTCATTTAAGGGCTAAATAAGTGGCGAGAGCACCTCAGAGGACCCCATCAGTGCATTCCTTCTTGTCTCAGGGAGCCTGGAGAAAAGGGAATCAGGTTAATTAGGAGCAGACTCTGATGGAACTGGGAGCTTCTGGTTTGAAAAGAAAAGAAAATTGCTTTATAGCATTATGTTATTAATCTAATAGAACACAATAGTGGAATGTTATTCCATGACAGTTAAAAAAAAAAAACCTCTCTAAAATGATATCTAATCCTCTTTACTTTGGAGAATAGAAAATGAAGGGATATTTTTCTTTGTTAAAAATAAGGAATATAAAGAATTTTGGGAGTATGTCTGCTTCCTAATTTTAAGATTGTATCCAATCAAAAATATTACCCTATTTAAATTCATTTGTTTTTCTATATGTCCTTTATTCTATGTATCTATTTTTCCAGTTAGCCTGCAAACAAACCAAATGAAAACTTGCGGTTTATCTTTTAAGACTCCTAACAATGAAATAAATGATGATTTCAAACTGTGGAATATGGCAGCTATAATTTCAGAGCACCAAATAAAGTGATTTGGTGGGTTTTGCAGGTGAAAAAAATGATTCCTTAAATTAAAAAAAAAAAATCATCCTCTGAAATTAGACTGCTTTCAGACATGAGCAATGTATCTACAATTTCTTGGGAGTATAAAATTTGATTTCAGAAATAAACTTTGAAAGTTAAAAATAAAGCAGAAAAGCTCTTTTTCCAGCACATAAAGGACTATTTAACTGCTGTTGAGAACATGCTCTTTCCAGGGGCAGTCCATGCAAGAACTCCCTCATACTCCCAGCCCCAGTGCCTTCTCCTCCCCATCTCCATAGCTTCTCTCTTCTCACCTCCTTCTGCCCCATCTTCTGAGGAAGTTGCCCTTTGTGTGTCTTTTCTGGACTTCACCTCCATCCTGAGATGTCTTCCCTCTCTGAATCTGCCTTTCTTTCTCTGTAAGACTGTCTCCCTTCTCTCTAATATCTCTTTAAAATTTTTCCTCCTCTTTCTCCCTTCCAGCTCATCCTAAAGAGGAGCCAACATTTTTACAAGTGTTGTTTTCCTTGAATACAGATGTGTTACCTATTCTAAATTTTAAAAACAAACAAATAGAATATTTTCTCTTTATTTCATTAGAAACTGTTTTGCTCTTGTTTTACTTACAATCAATCCACAAACATCTCCAGGTCATTAACTATGTCCTAGGGACAGAGATTAAATAAGACTCAGTCTTTTAAAGATTTCATAGCTTAGTGGGCTCCTCTTTGCTTATTTTAACTAAAGATCAGTGATCCTCAGTAGAATAAATATTCCTCAATAGAATAAACATTCCCTAAACATTCAGAGACCCTTTATCTTTCCTATGGTTTTATTCTCTAGGTCCAATTAAATTCAAAGATCAATTTCATGAATAATGCAGTATTATAGGTGGTTAGTGAATCTCCCCCATTCCCAAAGTAAATGTGCCAGGTCTGGGTGAAGAACTGTAATTTCCTGCTTTCTTTTACCTCTATTTGACAGTTGGTTCTGAGATAGAAACACAGCCAAAATTTTTTTCCTTTGGCTCTTAGACTATTCTAGCAGTGTTGTTTTCATTACTACATGCATCTATTACCTAACTGAACTGGTGTTTAACAAATTGGTAAGTTGGCCTGTGTTCATATTCTGCTACTCAGCCCAGTTATTTGTTTATTGAACTTATGGCTACATTTATTTAAATGCTGTCTGTTGACCTCATTAAATGCTCTTGGCACAGTTTGTTTTGAACTCGACTTGCTCACAGGACATCCAAGTAAGTAAACCTTTTAGTTTCAAAAGGAAATTATCTACAGAATTTAGTGATTGCTTACTCTTTATACTTACTGGTTTGTAAATGTAATTTTCTTAAACTAGTTCAAAACACTCATATTATTTGCAGCTGTGGAAAAGAATAAAAGAATTTAAGGTTCTTTGACATGTAGACCTGGAAATCTATAGAACATTTTACACCTCTCTTTGCCAGGTGAGCATTCATGGGCAAAGCAATGCATTGAAGCGAAATAATGAAAGCACATATTGAGGAAAAACAGTGAAAATGTATATTCATCCGGCATCAGTGAAGGAATCAAACCCGATACCTCTTACTCATCACTCCTTTTAATGCAGAATAGAGTCATTTATAAAAATCAGACTGCAGGTTTTCCAGCATACACACAATGCATTGTGCTGCAGAGGAGCATGGTGGGGAAAGAGTTCTCAGCGGACAGTCTTTATTGCCCTGACGGAAGGAAGAAAAGGACGGGACTTTCCAATTACTTTTTTGGTATCGAGTTTCCTACAACGCTCAATTAATTCTAATCTATATGTTCCATTTCATCAGCATTGACACTATCCTATCTAACCTACAAATGTGGAAACCTTATATTTGTAAAAATTTCAGCAGGCTTTGTTTTATTAAATTCTCATTACTGTTAAGATTGCTGTATTTTTTTATGTCATTCCCAAACTTCCTTCTTGCTATTTGTACCACAGAATAATAAAGATGATTGTCACAAAAGCAAGACTGTGCCTTCTAGGTTGTCAATCACCAATGGTGTTTTTGAAAAGACTTGTAAAATGCTGAAGGAAATGACTTAGAGTCTTATTTTTATTTTTGTTCAAAGAAAGATGGATTCAAATAAATTATTCTGCTTTTGCTTTTATATGGCCTTGATTCTTTGTATTTTAGAGTAAAAATTTTACATAAAATAACATTATAGAATTAGATTTTTTATCCTTATTTCCCAATGTGCATCATAGAGAGCTACTAAAATAAGACTCTTGCACTCACATGACTATTTACTTTCAGGCTTGAATTTTTTACTTTATTGAGTTGTGGATTCTACTTGTATATTGCTGTAGTTTAAAAAAATCAGTTAGAAACTAAACAGTAGAATTAAAAAACACCATTTTATAACCCCCAAATGAAATAACTGATTCAGATAACAATTATCATTAGTCAAGACTGCTAGATAAAAGGTACCAGATAAAACTACCAAGGGTTAGGTTGCAGAAACTCTGTGAGAGAAAGGTGATCTGAGACCTAGAGAGAAGCAGGTATACAGAGTGGCATGGGTAACTCTTCAGGGTACAGTGAGTCCCAGGGAGTGGGAATGGAGCAGTCAGTCTTGTAGATCTTGAAGATGAAAGATTATGTCAATTTATGTTTACTGACATTGGCTACAGACACTCTGACCTGCCAATGCCACTCTTTAGAATTTTATTCTGGCTAAATAAAGGTAGAAACAACCTAAATATACAACAATGGGGGATTTAAAAATGACATTAGGTCCATAAAATGATTCACCTTGCAACTATTAAAAAAGAAGAAATATGATTATATTTTCTGACTTTAATAATAGGCCATTAGACGTCTAATGGCCTATTATTTTATAAAGGAGAAAGAAATCAAAAGAGTAGCATTTCTTGCAAATCAAAACTACAGTGAAGTATTACCTCACAGTGGTCAGAATGGCCATCATCAAAAAGTCTACAAAAAATAAATGCTGGAGAGGCTGTGGAGAAAAGGGAACCCTCCTACAGTGTTGGTGGGAATGTAAATTGGTGCAGCCACTATGAAGAAGTATGGAGGTTCCTTAAAAAACTAAAAATACTTACCATATGATCCAGCAATCCTACTCTTGGTCCTGTATCTGGAGAAAACTCTAATTCTAAGAGATACATGCACCCCAGTGTTCACTGCAGCACTGTCTACAATAGCCATGACAAGGAAGCAACCTAAATGTCCATCAACAGATGAATGGATAATGAAGATGTGGTATACATATATATACAATGGAATATTACTCAGCAGTAAACAAAGAATGAAATAACACCATTTGCAGCAACATGGATGGACCTAGAGATTATCATACGAAGTGAAGACAAAGACAGAAAAAGACAAATATCATGATATTGATTATATGTGGAATCTAAAAAAATGATACAAGTAAACTTATTTACAAAACAGAAATAGACCCACAGACATAGAAAAGAAACTTATGGTTACCAAAGGAGAAAGGGAGGGAAGGGCTAAATTAGGAGCTTTGGATTAACATATACACAGTGCTATATATAAAATAGATAACCAACAAGGACGTACTGTATAGCACAGGGAACTCTACTCAATATTTTGCAATAACCTATAAGGGAAAAGAATCTGGAAAAGAATATATAATATATGTATAACTGAATCACTTTGCTGTACACCTGAAACTAACACAATATTGTGAATCAACTATACTTAAATTGAAGAAATAAAATTTTTTAAAATAATAAAAAAGAATAGCATTTTTTAAAAACGTATTTCAAGTGAACCACTATATTTATACTATACCTCCCATATTTTCATAGAAGAACATGGTGAAAGGAAAATTAAGACTAAATCTTACAACCTACCCTATCTTCTTTCCCGGTTTTCTTTCTCTACCACCATTATATATTTTTCTGCTGGAAAAGTCCATCAGTTCCACCACAAATATTCTTCTACATTTGGTAAAAAGAAAAAAAAATTATCTAATTAGAAAAGGAATCCCTGCCCATTGTTAAATATATATATATATACAATTAAAATCACCTGTAGAGAGTAGATCTGAAATATTCTCATGACCAAAATAAACAAATGTAATTATGTGAGGTGATGGATGTGTCAACTAACCTTATTGTGATAATTATTTCACAATATATACATGTACCAAATCACCACACCTTAAAGTTATACTATGTTGTATGTCAGTTATATATCAATAAATCTGGATAAAAATGTAAAATCACTTGTAATCTCACCTTCCAGAAGTAACCTGTTAGCAGTTTCCCAGGTTAGTTATGCATACGTTTATTCCTACTCCTTCCAGTTCCAGAAAGGATTTATGGTAGCTCATATAAATGCATAATATAACAAGATAAAATACACCCCCAAAAATAAAGGTGATAAAGAAAACAGGATGAAGGAAAAATTAGAGTTTACAAAGGCAAGGCGAAAGAAGAAATGAGGTTAATAACTAGTATGATGAATTTCCCTTCATCTGAGAGTATTGTTTTATACCACTGAGATCATGCGGCATATACAGGAGGATTTCTAAGGAGGGGCCTCTGAACTGAATGCGATTTGTTAGTTGTCAGAGCCAAAGAAAGGGTGAAATCTTACTGCAGGGCTAGGAGAGAGCAGGTCAGCTTTCCCAGTCACCCAGTCACCCCAGATACATCTGTCTCTGCCCTCCTTTCTCAAGTTTGAATCCCCTCTTGGAGACCACGTGTCTTCTTACTTGTAGAGCAGACCCTAACTACAATGAGCTACTGCTGCATCTCTGTTCTCTTTTCTAGACCCAACTCTGGGACACTTTAAAACATAGACAATCTTAAACAGCCTTTTAATAGGTAATAATACATTCACATGATTCACAAATCAAAATCCTATTAAAAGTATGCACTAATAACTGGTTTTTATTCGTTTTTGGTTTTGGTTTGGGGTTAGGCTAGTTCTGTGTATCCCTCCAGACTTTCTTACCACAACCAAGGGAAATACAAACACATACACTTATTTTTTTCAAACTCACTTTTCAATCACTTGCTATTTCTCTCACTTCTGTGTCTCTCTCACACACACAAAAACACAGACTCAGTGCGTGGTTCCACTCAAAGCAGCAAGGAATTGCGGAAGGGAGAAGTCTGAAAGGATCTAGAATCCAATTAACTTTTGCTGTCACTAGTGTGTAACACTGGATGACTCACTGCTTTTTTAGTAAGTGGGGATGAAAATCTCATAAATTAATCAAGATTTCCAAGGGAAGTGATGAACCAACCCAGATGTTCACCTAATTAACAAATTAATCTTTAAAAACCAGCCTAAAGTTCTTTCCTTATTACTAAACATAATCTTGGCTGTTGTTAATTAAAATTTTTAACTTCATATTACTGCTTCTAACTTGGAATAGATTCATATTCCTCCTGCTTATTATTTTGAAAGAATATATCCTACTGATAGAATTTTAAGCAAAAATTAAAATACTTACGAATAAAAGTTTTCCTTGTTTCTTTGACATTTGTGCACTTCCATATTAATAAGACAATTTCAATTAAAATAAACTGCAAAATACACTCTAAGACGATTTATGTGATCCCTCAGTTTTATAAGATCATGCACCTTATAAGGTTCTGTTTAATAAAATTGAATGATAGAATAGTACATGGCATATAGGTAGCTATTTTACTATGTTATTAAAGATTTAACTTATTTTTAGAAAGTTTTAATTTTCTGCTTCTGTATGCTTCTACCTCTATGCATCCCTGTGAACTTCTCTGTCATTCTTACATATTCCTCTAAAGTTCATGTTCATATACATATGAATGTGTATGTTTTAGTTTCATAAGGCAGTAAGAAAGCAGAGATTCCTTTCTCATGAGTAGGCAGAAATCAGACACAGCACTTGGATTTAACACTGGTACTCTCCTTCCTTCTCATCTCCCAGGTACACTTTTTACTGGAATTACTGTGTTAACCTTGAAGTTTACAAATACTTTTACATCCACTACCCCCACTGATCTTCACAAGAGCCTTGTGGGCTAGAACAAGCATACCTGCTTTACAGATGAAGGAACAAATACTCAGGAAATGAAAAGATTTGCTCAAGTCCCTTATATAAAATGTGTTTGTACATAACCTACACAATCGTCCCCTATACTTTAAATCATCTTTAGATAACTTATAATACCTAACACAATGTAAATGCTATGTAAATAGTTGTAAACACAACGTTAGTGCTATGTAAATAGTTGCCTGCACAGCAAATTCAAGTTTTGCTTTGGGGAACTTTCTGGAATATTTTTTCGGGTGTCTTCAATCTATGGTTGAATCCATGGATGCAGAACCCACAGATGTGGAGGGCTGACTATATTTGTTTGGTTTTTGTTTGTGTCTGAGAACTTTCTCGTTTGAATATGCTCCTAGTGAAGATGACAGCTCTATTGCTCACCACACAATGGGGCATAAACTGGCAGATGGTTCCTGCAGCAGAATTCCACTTTAGGTTGTTGGCAGAGGCTTTCTGAAGCTTCAGAGCAGTCAGTTGCTTAAGTTCTACAAAAACCAGTTGTCTGAAGTGGTGGGGACTTCAGAGACCATGCCCCCATGACAGCCATCTCTTCTGAGTGTCCCATATGGCATCCATCCCATTATATGCACTTTAGAACACAGACAATAAATGGTTTTTGAATTGTAATGAATTGCATTACCTATGCTTTGTATATTTAATGAAGACACCAGGGATAGGAGGCAAATAAATTACTGCTTCCAATAGTCTTCCAGTTCTTTGAGACTGACTCTCAGGGCACTTGATAACTTTGGGAGCCATTTTCCTTGCTTCCTGGACTTGGATGCCTGTTTCTTTTCCCAGATTAGGGAAGTTTTCAGCTACTACCACTTCAAATAAGTTTTCTGCCCCCTTTTCTGTCTCTTCTCCTTCTGGAACTCCTGTAATGCTTGATGTTATTCTAGAGATCTCTTAAACTGTCCTCATTTTTTAAAATTCTTTTTTCTTTTTTCTTTTTTTTTTTTGGTTCAACCTGGGTGATTTCCATTATCTATAAGTCTTCCAGTTCACTGATCCACTTCTCTGTATCACCTAATCTACAGTTGATCGCTTATAGGTGTTTTTTTGTTTTTTTTCTGTATGCTTCAGTTCAGTTTAGATTTTCTTCATATTTTCTAATTCTGTTAAAATTCTCAGTGTGTTCATCCAGTCTCCTCCCAAGTTCATTGAGCATCTTTATGATCATTACCTTGAACTCTTTGTCGGATAGTTTGCTTATCTCCACTCCTCTCAGTTATTCTTCTGGGGTTTTATGTTGCTTCTTCATTTGGAACATACTCATTTGTCTTCTCATTTTGCCTAATTCTCAGTGTTCATTTATATGTATTAGGTAGTTCAGTTACATTTCCTGATCTTGGAGAAGTGATCTTTTGTAAGAGACATCCTATGGGGCCCAGCAGCACACTCCCCTCTGGTCACCAGAGCTATATGCTCTAGGAGTGCTGTGCCCCCTATGTGGGCTGCATGGGCTCTTCAGTGTGATAGAGACAACTATTGTGGGCATGCTGGGGGCAGGGCTGGTCCCTGGCCCGGTGGTCTGTGAGGTCCCGCCTTGTGCAGTGGCTGTGGGCCCACTGGAGGGCAGGGTAGGCTTTCGGTGCATTTTGCTGTGCAGCCGGGTAGTGTGCAGCTACTTTGGGCAGCTGGTGAGTGGGGCAAGTCCCCAGCCCCTATAGGATAGAGGGAGGATTCCAAAATGGTGCTTGCCATTACAGGTGTCATCACAGTAGAACAAGCTCTCAAAAATGGCTGCCACCAGTGATTCTGTCCCCCACAGGAGTCCTACTTACTTCCTGCCTCTCTGGAAGTTTCTCCAGGATCAACATGTGGGTCTGACGCAGGTTACTTTCAAACTACTGCTGCTGTGCTAGGACTCAGAGCATGTGAGATTTTGTGCGTGCCCTTTAAGAATGGAGTCTTTGTTTCCTACAGCCCTCAGCTCTCCCGAACATAAGCCCCACTGTTTTTCAAAACCAGACATTCTGGGAGCTCATCTTCCCAGTTCAGGACCCCTGAGATGGGGAACCCCCTGTAGGGCTTGGACCCCCACTCCTTGGGGAGGACCTTTGTGATTGTTATATTCCTCCTGTTGTGGGTCACTTACCTGGGGATGTGAGTCCTGACTATATCCCATCTCAGCCCCTCCTACTCCTCTTGTTGTGACTCCTTCTTTATATCTTTAGTTGTTTAGTTGTGGAAAATAGTTTCTGCCAGTATTCATGTTGTTCTCATTGTTAGTTGCTCTGTAAGTAGTTGTAATTTTGGTGTACCTGTGAGAGGAGGTGATTTAGGGTCTTCCTACTCTGCCATCTTGGGGAAGCTCTTGAAATAATTTTAAATAAATAAAATAACTTTTTTAGTTATTAGGTTATAAATGTAGAAATGTTAAATGTTATTAAAAAATACTAGTGTATATATCCATACAAAACCAAACACTGTTTTTTTGCCCAGTCCTGATTGTCTAATCTGTAATGTGAGAGGGATGACCAAAAGAGCTCTTTAATTTCCTTAAATTCCATGACTTATCATTTTATTAATTACTACAAAATCTATATCTGCTTAGCAGACATATTGAAAGGTCAAAATTTTTTAACCAAGCTGCTGCCTTTGCTAAAATAACTGAAAGAGAAGCTAGTCATAAAGGGTTTGTTTTCTCGTCTAAGAACTCAGCATGGCACCTCACTTGTACTCTTATGATTTTTATGCAGCACTACTTAGTGTAAGCACCAATAAGTAATTACACACAGTGTACTGTGATGTCAGTGAACTGTCCACAATTTTCCCAGTCATTATTTTTGAATTTTTTTCTTTTTCAAGTTATATGTTTAAAGGAAGGGAAGAAGAAACCAGCCTAAACACCAATCCACAGAGTATCAGTTAAATACGAGTTACATTGAGTTAGGGCACTATGTAACTATTAAAAAGTAAGCAATAATAACATGAGGGAAAATGCTGCACATATTATTAGCTGCAAAACAATATGTCACAGGTCAGTTTTATGGTATGATTCCTTATGTAGATAAAACATTTTATATAAAGAAAATATTCAGGGCTTCCCTGTTGGCGCTGTGGTTAAGAATCCACCTGCCAATGCAGAGTACATGGGTTCGATCCCTGGTCTGGGAGGACCCCACATGCCACGGAGCAACTAAGCACGTGAGCCACAACAACTGATCCTGCGCTCTAGAGTCTGTGAGCCACAACTACTGAGCCCACCTGCCACAAATATTGAAGCCCGTGTGCCTAGAGCCCATGCTCCACAACAAGAGAAGCCACGACAATGAGAAGCCCGCGCACTGCAGCGAAGAGCAGCCCCTGCTCACCACAACTGGAGAGAGCCCACCCAGAGCAACGAAGATCCAAAACAGCCAAAAATAAAAACAAACAAATTAATTAATTAATTTTTTTTAAAAAGAAAATATTTCAGTAAGAAATATACTGAAATGTCAATGGTAGCAACCCCTGGAAAGAAGAAAAGAGTAGTGGGTAGAAAGGCTTGCATTTTTTCTTTTTCACTTTACAGAAATGTGTACTGCTTGATATATGTTTACAATTTTAAAAAGGCAAAAACATTTAATAAGCAGAACCTAACATTTTAATCACACATCTGCCTGAAATTCCATTTGTTCGACAGTGTTCTGTCCTCTTCATTTACACTCTTTCTTTTCATTTTCCTTGTCCCTTTCCTCCTGATGTTGCTTCTTTTTTTCTGCTTTCATTTCTCCTTGTTGCATTTCATGTCCTTCTGCCTTTAATTTCCTTTCTCCCTTCCCCCAAGCTGGATCCCTGAAAGGTAAAAATCAGAGAGTGTGAACAGGTGACATTTGTAATGGGGAGTGGCTCTGAGCATGGCCCAGGGCTCCCCAAATAGAGGATTTTGGACTAACTGTTTGATTCTGGCCACTTGTGAAGAACTGTGGCCAAGATGGAAGGACATCAAGATTCAGAGCCTGGCAATGGAGATATTTAAAACATAATTCTATTGATGAAACCTAGAACTTACTTTATCAGAATATGTAGATTTGACTGTAATGGCCTGCCTGCTTCTCCAGCTAGGTTGTAAAAGAAAGAAGAAGGGTGAAACCTGGAGTGAAGGAGCCTCATCACCAAAAACAGACAGAGCTGTTTGTTACCATGGCAACTTCCAGGTTAGAACGGTGAGTGAAAGATATTACATATTTGGTGTCTTGCTTCTTACGGCTAAAAGTCTATGTCATTGAATTGAATTGAACTGAATTGAAATTGAACTGAAGCACGTTGCTTTGGAACACAAAAGACTAACCCGAGGCAGAGGCCTTTCATGGATTCCCTTAATTTATTGTTCAATGTATTGTGCAATATATACCAACCTCTGCCGGGCATTTAAAATATATTCTCCCTATCTCTCAGAATAATTATATAAAGCACTATCCCTACTTTATAGATGAAGAAACTGAGGTTCAGAGAAGTTGGGTCATCTCTCCAATGTCATCAACTAATGAGTATATGTCTGTGTCATCTCTAGCTACCTCCTGGCCCAGTCCAGCAAAGACTGCTTTGTGAAATTATACGGAACGCTTCATGAAGCCATGTGTTTACTTACAATGTCCCCAGCTAATGCCTCTAAGCGCTAAGACAATTTAACTGGAGTTAAATAGCAGTAGAACATAGACTATTTAATTTGTTCAGTGTTCAGGTGGCTTCTCCTTTACAGATAAAAAGTAGAAAAATGGAGAATTTTTTAAGAAGCAGAATCAACACGCTATAATCAAAAGGAGTATGTATCTCTCAATATGTGTGTATATAATATATACACATATGTACATATAAATATATTTATTTATATATAGAAACATCTATATACATATTTATATATATTCAGGCAATGTTTCCATTTCTAAACTTCTTTATCTGCAGAGATAAAGATAAGGTAATGGTCCTGACATTTCTAGAATTGGGTACCCAGAATTTCAACTCATATCTCTGATACCAAGCTGCTCTCAGAGTGTTGTTAGTGTAACTTTTATTTATATAAAAACAAGAAGGTCCAGATGAAGGCAGGGTGTGTGTGTGTGTGTGTGTGTGTGTGTGTGTGTCTGTGTGTGTGTGTGTCTGTGTGTCTGTGTTTAAGGTGGCTCTGAAAGTTCTCTGAATTAGTGGGTACTTGTTTAAACTAGTGTAAGCTAGTTTTAATGAGTAGACTCAATTCTCATATCCTCTGCATCTGATGCATTTTTATTGTGAGCGACAAATAGTAAGGTTAGCATTTTGTGGCATATCTTTGTAAAGGCACTAAGATATATGTTTCCCACCGCTTCTCTCCCCTTCCTATCTCCCAACCATAAATTGGGGGTAATGAAAACATTTTCTACTGTCATTGCTGAAGGGGGTTACAGAGGGAAAGCCAACTCCCAGATTTTCATTTCAAGCTAAGTCAAGGCAGGCAGTACTTAATGTATCTGGATCAGCAGGGGCCATTTGGTCTTCTAAGAAAATCAGGTGCCTGCAAGCCTGTTTACTTCTCAGTCACTGACCTGTTGAAATGTAGAAGTGCTAAGTAAGAAGTCACATGAACAACTCCCACTAACAGTGTAAACAGTGGACAGTGGGGGCATGCAAAACCATCTCTAGTAGGACGCATCAGTTTGGCATTCGTATATATTTTGTTTAAAACACAATTTTCACACTGCAAACTTAGAAAGTCACCATACAGCTTAGCAAATTAAGTATGTCCCATAAACTCACATCCAGATTGTTACAATGTTTATCTTTATGATCAGGTCATGGGAGAACTCTTTGCTTTTCTGACTTATGACTATATGTTTTCTTATTGGAAAAAACAAAAGTTATAGAAGCAGAAGAATGAAAGCTTCTGCATAAAACAATTGGTGTTTTTACGAATAGTTAGCAAATGGCATGGTGAAGTATACTCCACCGTCTAGAAGAGAAGATAAATGCAAATAGGTCTTGCACTGTTACACAGTCTCAAATATGACAGTTAATACTAAAAGTATAAGATTATAATGTTCAGCCAAGTTGATTTATAGATAAGTTAAGAACAGGAAGGATTATTTTTCCAGAATTGTTTATAGCTTGTCTATGGCTGAGATGTCCATTCAAAATCCCTTCCAACCTGGGATTCTGGAAGCGGTTCCATTCCCTGATCTTCTAGTGCCACCTATGGTTCCAAATTAGAAAGTGTTAGATTAAAGTATAAAATCTGTGTATTTTGAACAGTAATCTGTGTTTAAATTACCGTATTTATCATTCTATTATGTTTTGCCGTTTGAGTTTGACTAAATGAACGGAATATCTTTCTGGAGGGCAAATCTCCTAATATACATTAGGAGATTTAAAAATGTTTAGACTCTTTAACCCAGTAATCCATGTTTAAGAAATGATGAGGGACAACGAGACGTGTATAAGAATATTTATTACAGTAGTATTTAAAATAACTTAATGTTCAAATGATTATAATACATGTATGAGTTGGAATATGATGCAACCATTTTAAAACTGTCAAAAAGAAAAAATCACCTTTAGTTGTAATTTCTATAATTTTTATCTTTATAGAAAGATTTCAGGTCTTTTAGAAACTGTCAAGACCCTAAAGAGATAATAAACTACAGTATGCAATAGCACACCAAAAATAAAATCCATAACCCACAAAACTAAACAGCTATGTGCCTAGAAAACAGAATTTATAAATGTGCTGATTGTTGTCTTTTGCATACGCACCAGTCAAGATAAATGAGACAAAGTCCCTACTTTGCAGAGGAAACAGAAGTCACCAGATGGAAACTACTTCATTTTTCTAAAATAAAAAATGCACACCTCCCTTGTGCTTCCATCCTGGTCTGCATTTCTCTAGTTATCATAGAGGGAACTAACCTCTTTACCTCTGCTTTGGCATCTACCCCCTGTTGCCTACTCAAGAACTTTACACCATCCATTATCCTTTTCTTCTCTTCTGTATATTCAGTCTTTCCTATCAGTGGAATGTGTTCCACCAGCTTTAAAATATACTTGTGTCTGATACCCAAACTAATAATAAGAATTCTTCACTCAAACCCACATCCTCTACACCCTCACTTCTGACAACATATACTCCTATCTCTAACTCTCACTTCACAGTCAAGCTTCTTAATTTCTATATATGTTATTACAATTTTCATACCTCCTGCTCAGGCTTAAACTCACTCCAGTCTGGGAGTATGTGCCCCCAACACTCCATTAAAACAGCTCTCTGTATAATCACTAATGACCTCCAGCTTACTAAACATGGACTTTTTTCGGTATTCTTTGTAGTGTCTCAACAGTAGTCAACACTCTTGACCAACACTTCCTTCCTGAAACACTCACTACTCTTGGCTTCCCCCCACCCACCCACTTCTCTAGACATTTCTCTGTTTCTTTCAGTGCTCATCCTCCTCTTCTTGGCCATTGAATATCATAGCTCAGTCTTTGACCCTCTTCTCACTCTTTAATCTCTTCCTAGGAAATTCTTTATAGCTATGATTTAAATTACCACCTATATCCAAATTATTCACAAACCCTAATTTCTGGCCCAGTACTTTCTTCTGAGCTCCAGGAACACATGTAAAAAATATATATTTCTTCACTTCTTAAAGATCTCTAAGGTATCTCAATCTCTATTTAACCAAAACCTAACTCATGATTTTTCCTTCCAAACTTACTCTTTCAGTGTCCTCTTTCATCTCTATAAATGGCCCACCACCAATCTTGTTATACATAGCAAATGCTAAAAGTCATCCTTAATGTTTCCCTCTCCTTCGTCATGAACATTTAATGCATCTCCAAGCTCTGTCACTTCTACTTCCTACCTCTTAAATCCATCTTCTCTCCATCTCCACCACCATGTTAATCCGGGTCACCATTATCTCTTGTCTGCATTACTGCAATAATGTCTTATTAGTTATAATAGTCTCAATAGTTTTCTTTCTTTTTACCCAACCTGTATATCATTGATTTAATTTTTTGTCTAAATTCACTAGCTAGTACTTCCATGCAGTTTGAGATAGGAGTGGTAAGGACATCTTTGCCTTGTTCTTGATCTTAGGGGAAAAGCATCCGGTTTCTTACCATTAAGTGTGGTATTAGCTCTAGGATTTTTGTAGATGTTCTTTATCAAGCAGAGAAATTTCTCCACTACTCCTAGTTTGCTGAGAGTTTTTATTATGAATAGGTGTTGGATTTTGCCAATTACCTTTACTCAATTGACAGGATCGTATTATTTTTTTTTCTCTAGCCCATTGATGTGGTGGATTGCATTAATTTTCAAATGTTGAAACAACCTTCCATAACTGAAATATATCTTACTTGGTTGTGATGTATAATTCTTTTCAAAGACTGTTAGATTTTATTTGCTAATACCTTTTTGAGGATTTTTGCATCTGTGTTCATGAAAGATATTGATTTGTAATTTTCCTTTCTTTTGTCTTAGTCTAGTTTTGGTATTAGGGAATTGCTAACCTCACAGAGGGAGTCAGGATGTGTTCCCTCAGCTTCTGTTTTCTGGAAAAGATTATACACAACTAGTATTGTTTACTTTGAAAATGTCTGGTAGAAATCACCTGTGAAACCATCTAGGCATGTCCTTTCTTTTTTGGAAGGTTGTTAATTATTGATTTGATATCTTAAAAATATAGGCCTATTCATATTATCTATTTCTCCTTGTGTGAATTTTTTTTTTTTTTTTTTTTTTTTGCGGTACGCGGGCCTCTCACTGCTGTGGCCTCTCCCATTGCGGAGCACAGGCTCCGGACACGCAGGCTCAGCAGCCATGGCTCACGGGCCCAGCCGCTCCGCGGCATGTGGGATCCTCCCGGACCAGGGCACGAACCCGCGTCTCCTGCATCGGCAGGTGGACTCCCAACCACTGCGCCACCAGGGAAACCTCCTTGTGTGAATTTTAATAATTTGTATATTGCAAGGAATTGGTCTATTTCATCAAAGATACCAAATTTGTGATCATAGGGTTGTTTGTGGTATTCCTCTTTTATCTTTTTTAATGTCAGTGGGATAAGTAGTAATGCCCTCTCTATCATTTCTGATATTATCCATTTATGTTTTTTCCCTTTATTAGTCTGTATTATGGGTTGAATTGTGCCCCCTCCCAAAATTCATATGTTGAAGTCCCAACTCCTAGTAATTCCTAATACCTAGGAATGTGACCTCTTTGGGAAATAAGAGTCATTGCAGATGTAATTAGTTATGATTAGGTAATACCGGAGTTGGGTGGGCCTCTAATCCAATGACCGGTGTCGTAAAAAGAACACCATGTGGGGGCTTCCCTGGTGGCGCAGTGGTTGAGAGTCCGCCTGCCGATGCAGGGGACACGGGTTCATGACCCGGTCTGGGAAGATCCCACATGCCGCGGAGCAGCTGAGCCCGTGAGTCATGGCCGCTGAGCCTGTGCTCTGTGGTGGGGGAGGCCACAGCAGTGAGAGGCCCACATACCACACAAAAAAAAGAACACCATGTGAAGATACAGAGACACATACAGGGAAGGCTATGTGAAGACACAAGGGAACACTATGTACAAGCCAAGGAGTGACTTAGGCCACCAGAAGCTAGAAGAGAGGCATGAAACAGACTTTCCTTCACAGCCCTCAAAAGAAACCAACTGTCTCAACACCTTGGTTTTCGACTTCTGCCTGCAGAACTGTGAGACAATAAATTTCTTCTGTTTAAGCCACCCAGTCTGTGGTAATTTCAGTAGCCTTAGAAAATTAATATACTGAGCTCTGGGAAGGCATGAACCGTAGGTTTCAGAGGCTTTAAATTCCTCTAATGTTCTTGGTTTTGCATCCTTCTTAAATAGAATCTATATTTTTAAGTTCTTTTAACTATAATCCACTGTGACTAGCCTGGAGCCCTATTGATGTGGTGCTAAGGTGGGGGAGAGGGAAAGCATTCTATAATCCTATGATTAAATATCAGTTTTTTAGTGGAACCTTGTCCCTGAGCTGTGACTTTCACAGCTGTTTCTTAGCTTCTCCCCGCTTAGGTAAGACAGGAAGGATAGTTGGATAAATGCCATTCTCAGTAGGTGGGGTAAGACTCTGGTAGTCTTCCCCTGGAAAGTGGGCCTTTGTTGTGAAGAGTGCTGTAGGTTTATTTCAGAATGGTTACTTCTCTCCTCCCCTTGCCAGAGCTATAAGGCAGAATTTTCTTAGTTCTTCCCCATGAGTTTCCCGGAGATAAAACCCATCAAAGCATGGGGGCCCTTCTAAGACTGAAAGTTTCTCATTCTCATGTTAGTTCATGCTCAGCTTCCAACAATTCATCAAAATGACCATTTAAGTCATGAAATTAGAACACTCCCTAACACCATACACAAAAATAAACTCAGAATGGATTTGAGACCTAAATGTAAGACCGGACACTATAAAATTCTTAGAGGAAAACACAGGAAGAGCACTCTTTGACATAAATCACAGAAAGATCCTTTTTGACCTGCTTCCTAGAGAAATGGAAATAAAAACAAAAATAAACAAATGGGACCTAATGAAACTTCAAAGCTTTTGCATAGCAAAGGAAACCATAAACAAGAGGAAAAGACAACCCTCAGAATGGGAGAAAACATTTGCAAATGAAGCAACTGACAAAGGATTAATCTCCAAAATGTACAAGCAGCTCATGCAGCTCAATATCAAAAAAAACAAACAACCCAATCCAAAAATGGGCAGAAGACCTAAATAGACATTTCTCCAAAGAAGATACACAGATTGCCAACAAACACATTAAAGAATGCTCAACATCACTAATCCTTAGAGAAATGCAAATCAAAACTACAATGAGGTGTCACCTCACACCAGTTAGAATGGGCATCATCAGAAAATCTACAAACAACAAAAGCTGGAGAGGGTGTGGAGAAAAGGGAACCCTCTTGCACTGTTGGTGGGAATGTAAATTGGTATAGCCATTATGGAGAACAGTATGGAGGTTCCTTTAAAAATTAAAAATAGAACTACCATATGACCCAGCAATCCCACTACTGGCCATATACCCTGAGAAAACCATAATTCAAAAAGAGACATGTACCACAATGTTCATTGCAGCACTATTTACAATAGCCAGGACATGGAAGCAACCTAAGTGTCCATCGACAGATGAGTGGATAAAGAAGATGTGGCACATATATACAATGGAATATTACTCAGCCATAAAAAGAAATGAAACTGAGTTATTTGTAATGCGGTGGATGGACCTAGAGTCTGTCATACAGAATGACGTAAGTCAGAAAGAGAGAAACAAATACCATATGCTAACACATAAATATGGAATCTAAAAAACAAAAATGGTTCTGATGAACCTAGGGGCAGGACAGGAATAAAGACACAAACATAGAGAATGGACTTGAGGACACGGGGAGGGGGTAGGGTAAGCTGGGACGAAGTGAGAGAGTGGCATGGACATATATACACTACCAAATGTAAAATAGATAGCTAGTGGGAAGCAGCTGCATGGCACAGGGAGATCAGCTCGGTGCTTTGTGACCGCCTAGAGGAGTGGGATGAGGAGGGTGGGAGGGAGATGCAAGAGGGAGCGGATATGGGGATATACGTATGCATATAGCTGATTCAATTTGTTATAGAGCAGAAACTAACACAACACTGTAAAGCAATTAAACTACAATAAAGATGTTAAAAAAAAAGACTACAGAATAAAAACTGGTAGCTAGGGACATAGGTAACATATCTGTTCATTTTTTGCTCTGGTCTTCACTTCATTGTTCAAAACATTTACCACATTACTTCAGCTGAACTAACTTTCCCTTTCATTCCTTGATCCCTCATGCATTTCCAGTTTGCCTTTATGTGCTCTTTATACCCGTTGATGATCTCTCAACTTAGTGCACCGTATTAAGGATAACGAACGTCCTTCCAGCTCAGATTCTGTTCTTGCTTTTGCCCCATCAGATTGTCAGCTCCTACATGAGGAGAGAGTTTGTCATCTTCGCAGCATATAGAGCACCCAGCCAAGCGCTTTTCGCTTTTGTAGGTGCTCAGTATACACTGGACTGACAAAACTTAATTTGTAAAATCTGAGTGTCAGAGAAACACTTTTTGCTCCTCTCTTGTAATAATCCACAACAGAAGGAGCCCCTCACCCCCACCCCCGACCCATGCACATGTGTGTACACACACACACTTCCAGCACTTCTTCTTACCCTGTGTTCCCTCCTCTGCATAGGGGTTGTGGCTCACTGACTGAATTCCCCTGGGCCGCCTTTCCTGTGGTAATCACACTCCTCTCTCTGCATTTCCTACGATGAGCTAGTAAGTCAGGCCCCGACCTGTTCCTCTTGGTTGTAGTCCTTGTCCATCCATGCTGCTACTTGCTTGGTTTCTTTGCCAGTCCCTCTGTGTCTCTTTCCCTTGAGTATAAGGACTCATGGTCTAGATTTAGGGTGAGAGAGGGTTTTTTTTTAATTGAAATACAGTTGATTTACAATGTTTCAGGTGTAAAACAAAGTGATTCAGTTTTATATCTTTCTCAAATTCTTTTCCATTATAGGTTACTACAAGATATTGAATATAGTTGCCTGTGCTATACACTAGGACCTTGTTGTTTATCCATTCTATATATAATAGTTTGCATCTGCTAATACCAAACTCCCAATCCATCCCTCCGCCACCCCCTTTCCCCTTTGGTAACCATACATTTGTTTTCTATGTCTATGAGTCTGTTTCTCTTTTGTAAATAAGTTCATTTGTATCATCTTTTTAGATTCCATATGTGTGATATCATATGATATTTGTCTTTCTCTTTCTGACTTACTTCACTCAGTATGAGAATCTGTAGGTCTGTCCATGTTGCTACAAATGGCATTATTTCATTCTTTTTTATGGCTGCGTAATATTCCATTGTGTGTATGTATGTTTTTATATACACACACACACACACACACACACACACACACATATATATGTATCTCACACCCTCTTTATCCATTCATCTGTTGATGGACATCAGATTTATTTTTTTAAACCCAACATAACATCTAAAATCTCTTCTATGCCATATATTTACGTAATCATAATCAATGTATAGTATTGTTTTTAAGTTTTAAATTTTTAAATGAATAGTGCCATATTATAGATACTTTCCAACTCAGTCTTCATGCATTAACAAATTTTGGAGATTTATACATGTAGATCTAGTTCATCCATCTTAATTGTATGTAATGTTAAATTGTATCAGTATCTCACAATATATTTATCTTTCCTCTGGCTGTTGGGCATTTGAATCTTTTGTTGTTCTTCACTGGAACAATAAATATTCTCATTTATTTTTTTTTCATGAACTTGTGTGAGAGTTTCTCTATGGTATAAACCTAGAAACTGAAAATCAAGCTTAGTGTCAAAGATATTTTCATCTTCTCTACTACTGACTATTTGCTCTCCTTAACAGCTTATATTCCCACCAAGAATCTATGAGCATTTTGTTGCACACACTTTTTATATTATTTTTCCTATATGTGAAATATTATCTTATTGTGTAGTTTTGATATATATTTCCCTGATTACTAGTGACTACAAAATCTTTTCTTATGTTTATTGGCCATTCAAATTCTTTCCTCTTTAATTCTTTATATCTTTTGCCTATTTTTCTAACAAGTTATCATTTTGTATTTATTTGTAGGCACTCTTTACAGACTGGATATTAATCCTTTATTGATTTTATAATCCTATCTTGATTATATCACTTGTGTTGGTATCTTCTGATACAAGAGTTTTTTAATGTAAAAAATATATATTTTGTTATTTTCCTTTATGGTTTGTGTTCTTCCACCTGTGGCAAAAATTCTTTTTCAAATCTGAAGTTTTAAGTATATTTTTCTAAAATTTTTTCATTTCATATTTAGGATTTTAATTCAACTGGATGGTGTTTCATCAATTTCACCATATAATTCAGCTTTTGCTCTATGTATTTCAAGGTTATGTTGTTAGATACCCACAAATTTATTTTTATGTTTTCTTGGTAGAATGTTCTTTATTGCTATCAAAGTTTTTTGTCTTTTATTCTATTTTACTTTGTTTTATATTAACATTGATATACCCTTTGGTTATTTGCCTGATGTATTTTTCAATACTTTATTTTAAATCTATTTGTGTTATTTTTATTTTAGTTGGGTCTTTTGTAAGCTGCATATATTCAACATGGTAGACTGAATTTCAGTAAGTGAGTATAATCCATTTACATTCATTGTGATTACTATATATTTGAATTCTTTTTCTTTTATATTTCCTTCATATATTTTCGGATTATCATACTTTTCCTTTGTTTCTTTTGTTTGTTTGTTTTTATGCCTCCCATTAAGTTGATAACATTTTCTGCATTTTCTTATATCCTCAGTTCTCATGGTAGCTCTAGAATATATTTCTCTACCCTTTGTAGTACCCTATATTTTTAAAATTAATTTTATTTCAAAATCTGAAGTTAACGTATATCTTTATAGTCCTCTCCGAAAAATACAGTGCTTTAATATTCTCTCATCAGAACACACATGCATGCAGACACGCATACACACACACTTTGTTATTGCTGGTTAGTTTTAGTTAGAGAATTAAAGTTTCAGTATATTTTATCAATTTGTGTGCCTCCATATTTTCTTTAATGTCCTATGTGCCTCTAACTTTTTAAGTCATGTGTCTTCCCTCTAGGCTCACTTCTCTTATTAAAATTCATCCTGTAATCACTTTTTCAATTAGAATCAATTAGTGATAAACCCTCTAGAAATTTATATCTCTGAAAATGTCTTAATTTAATTTTACCTTGGAATTATGGTTTACCTGAGTGTAAGTTTCCAGGCTGATGCATATTTTCTCTCCAAGTATTGAATATATTATCCATCGTCGTTTTTCATCAGCTGTTTCTAATGAGAATTCTGTCCCCAGTCTTGTAGATTATATGGGGTGTTTTCTTTGGGGGTTTAAATTTTTCTTTATACTTGATATCTTTCAGTTTCATTATGCTATGTATAGCTATAAATTTATTTTTGTTTCTTCTGCTTTTATTTGTTATTTTTTCTCTATTTTCAACCAAAGAATTCATGTTTTTCTTCAATTCTGAAAAGCATCTGCCATTATTGCAATAAATATTATTGGCTCTCTTCACTTCTTCTGAAACAACCATCAGACATTTGGTGAAGCCTCTCAAAATCTTCACCATATATTTTAATGGTTCTTTCATATAATTTTATTTTTTTCTTTGGCCTTAATTTGGGTATATTCCTCAGAAGTATCTTTCAACAGACAAATTTTCTATTTTACTATAATCAGATTTTATCATTCCTTTTTTTTTTTTTTTTTTGCGGTACGTGGGCCTCTCACTGTTGTGGCCTCTCCCGTTGCAGAGCACAGGCTCTGGACGTGCAGGCTCAGCGGCCATGGCTCACGGTCCCAGCCGCTCCGCGGCATGTGGGATCTTCCCGGACCGGGGCACGAACCCATGTCCCCTGCATCGGCAGGTGGACTCTCAACCACTGCGCCACCAGGGAAGCCCCTCCTGCCCATTTTTTAACTGGATTGTTTGTTTTTTTGATATTGAGCTCCATGAGCTGTTTGTATATTTTGGAGATTACTCCTCTGTCTGTTGTTTCATTTGCAAATATATTCTCCCATTCTGAGGGTTGTCTTTTTCTCTTTTTTATGGTTTCCTTGCTGTGCAAAAGCTTTTAAGTTTAATTAAGTCCCATATGTTTATTTTTGTTTTTATTTCCGTTACTCTAGGAGGTGAGTCAAAAAAAGATCTTGCTGTGGCTTATGTCAGAGTGTTTTTCCTATGTTTTCCTCTAAGAGTTTTATACTGTCTGGTCTTACAATTAGGTCCTTAATCCTTTGGGAGTTTATTTTTGTGTATGGTGTTAGGTAGTGTTCTAATTTCATTCTTTTACATGTAGCTGTCCAGTTTTCCCAGCACCACTTATTGAAGAGGCTGCCTTTCTCCATTGTATGTTCTTGCCTCCTTTGTCGTAAATTAGGTGCCCATATGTGCATGGGTTTATCTCTGGGCTTTCTATCCCGTACCATTGATCTATATTTCTGTTTTTGTGCCACTACCATACTGTCTTGATTACTGTAACTTTGTGGTATACTTTGAAGTTAGGGAGCCTGATTCCTACAACTCCGTTTTTCTTTCTCAATTTGGGGTCTTTTGTGTTTCCATACGAATTGTAAGATTTTTTGTTCTAATTCTGTGAAGAATGCCATTGGTAGTTTGATAGGGATTGCACTGAATCTGTAGATTGCTTTGGGTTGTATATTTATTTTCACAATATTGATTCTTCTAATCCAAGAACATGGTATATTTCTCCATCTGTTTATGTCATCCTTGATTTCTTTCATCAGTGTTTTACAGTTTTCTGAGTACAAGTCTTTTGCCTCCTTAGGCAGGTTTATTCCTAAGTATTTAATTCTTTTTGTTGCAATGGTAAATGGGAGTATTTCCTTAATTTCTGTTTCTGAATTTTCATTGTTGGTGTATAGGAATGCCAGAGATTTCTGTGCATTAATTTTGTATCCTGCAACCTTACCAAATTCACTGATTAGTTCTAGTAGTTTTCTGGTGGCATCTTAGGATTTTCTATGTATGGTATCATGTGATTGGCAAACAGTGACAGTTTTATTTCTTCTTTTCCAATTTGGATTCCTTTTAGTTCTTTTTCTTCTCTGATTGCTGTAACTGGGACTTCCAAAACTATGTTGAATATCAGTGGCAAGAGTGGACATCCTTGTCTTGTTCCTGATCCTAGAGGAAATGCTTTCAGTTTTTCACCATTGAGTATGATGCTTGCTGTGGGTTTGTCATATATAGCCTTTATTATATTGAGGTAGGTTCCCTCTATGCCCAATTTCTGGAGAGTTATTACCATAAATGGTGTTGGATTTTGTCAAAAGCTTTTTCTGCATCCACTGAGATGATCATACGGTTTTTATTCCTTAATTTGTTAATGTGGTGTATCACATTGATTGATTTGCATATATTGAAGAATCCTTGCACTCCGTGGATATATCACACTTGATCATGGTGTATGATCCTTTTAATGTGCTGTTTGATTCTGTTTGCTAGTATTTTGTTCACGATTTTTTCATCTATGTTCATCAGTGATATTGGTCTATAATTTTCTTTTTCTGTGATCTCTTTTTCTGGTTTTGGAATCAGGGTGATGGTGGCTTTGTAGAATGAATTTGGGAGTTTCTTCCTCTGCAATATTTTGGAAGAGTTTGTGAAGGAACGGTGTTAGCTCTTCTCTAAATGTTTGAGAGAATTTGCCTGTGAAGCCATCTGGTTCTGGACTTTTGTTTGTTGGAAGATTTTTAATTATGGTTTCCATTTCATTACTTGTGATATTTCTGCTTATATTTTCTAATTCTTCCTGGTTCAGTCTTGGAAAATTGTACCTTTCCAAGAATGTGTCCATTTCTTCATGGTTGTTCTTTTTTTTTTTTTTTTTTTAAGTACGCGGACCTCTCACTGTTGTGGCCTCGCCCGTTGTGGAGCACAGGCTCCGGACGCGCAGGCTCAGCGGCCATGGCTCACGGGCCCAGCCGCTCCGCGGCATGTGGGATCCTCCCAGACCGGGGCACGAACCCGTGTCCCCTGCATCGGCAGGCGGACTCGCAACCACTGCACCACCAGGGAAGCCCCTATGGTTGTCCATTTTATTGGCATATAGTTGTTTGTAATAGACTCTTTAATCCTTTGTGTTTTTGCAGTGTCAGTTGTGATTTCTCCTTTTTAATTTCTAATTTTATTGATTTGCGTCTTCTCCCTTTTTTTCTTGAAGACCCTGGATAAGTATTTATCAATTTTATTTATCTTTTCAAAGAACCAGCTTTTATTTTTTTATTTATTTATATTTTTTGCAATACACGGGCCTCTCACTGCTGCAGCCCCTACTGCCATGGAACACAGGCCCCGTATGCACCAGCTCAGCGGCCATGACCCACAGGCCCAGCTGCTCCGTGGCATGCGGGATCCTCCGGACCGGGGCACAAACCCGTATCCCCTGCATCGGCAGGCAGACCCTCAACCACTGCACCACCAGGGAAGCCCCCAGCTTTTATTTTTATTGATCTTTGCTATTGTTTTCTTCATTTCTATTTCATTTATTTCTTCTCTGATCTTTATGATTTCTTTCCTTCTACTGACTTTGGGCTTTCTTTGCTCCTCTTTCTCTAGTTGTTTTAAGTGTAGGGTTAGATTGTTTATTTGAGATTTTTCTTGTTTCTTGAGGTGAGATTGTATTGCTATAAACTTCTCTCTTAGAACTGCTTTTGCTGCAACCCATAGGTTTTGGGTCATAGTGTTTTTGTTGTCATTTATTTCTATGTTTTTTAAATTTCTTCTTTGATTTCTTCAGTGATCTCTTGGTTATTTAGTGGTGCACTGTTTAGCCTCCATGTATTTGTGTTTTTTACATTTTTTTTCCTGTTATTGATTTCCAATCTCATTACACTGTTGTCAGAAAAGATGCTTGATACAATTTCAATTTTCTTAAATTTTCCGAGGCTTGATTTGTGACCCAAGATGTGATCTATACTGGAGAATGTTCCATGTGCACTTGAGAAGAAAGTGTATTCTGCCACTTTTGCATGGAATGTTCTATAAATATCAATTAGATCTATCAGGTCTATTGTGTCATTTAAAGCTTGTGTGTCCTTATTTATTTTCTGTTTGGATGATCTGCTCATTGGTGTAAATGGGGTGTTAAAGCTCCCTACAATTATTGTGTTACTGTTGATTTCTCCTTTCTTGGTTGTTAGCATTTGCCTTATGTATTGAAGTACTCCTATGTTGGGTGCATAAACGTTTAAAATTGTTATATCTTCTTCTTGGATTGATCCTTTGATCATTATGTAGTGTCCCTCCTTATCTCTTGTAGCAGTCTTTATTTTAAAGTCTATTCTAGGGAGGAGCTTCAAGATGGCGCAAGTGTAAGACATGGAGATCACCTTCCCCCCCATAGGTACTTCAGAAATACATCTACTTGTGGAACAACTCCTACAGAACACCTACTGAACGCTGGCAGAAGACCTCAGACCTCCCAAAAGGCAAGAAACTCCCCACATACCTGGGTAGGGCAAAAGGAAAAAGAAAAAACAGAGACAAAAGAATAGGGACGGGACCTGCACCATTGGGAGGGAGCTGTGAAGGAGGAAAGGTTTCCACACATTAGAAAGCCCCTTCATGGGCAGAGACTGCAAGTGGCGGAGGGGGGAAGCTTTGGAGCCACGGAGGAGAGCGCAGCAACAGGGGTGCAGAGGGCAAAGCGGAGAGATTCCCACACAGAGGATCGGTGCCGACCAGCACTCACCAGCCCAAGAGGCTTGTCTGCTCACCCACCGGGATGTGTGGGGGCTGGGACCTGAGGCTCCGGCTTCAGTCGTATCCCAGGGAGAGGATGGGAGTTGGCTGCACGAACACAGCCTGAAGGGGGCTAGTGCGCCACAGCTAGCTGGGAAGGAGTCCGGGAAAAGGTCTGGAACTGCCGAAGAGGCAAGAGACTTTTACTTGCCTCTTTGTTTTCTGGTGCGTGAGGAGAGGGGATTAAGAGCGCTGCTTAAAAGAGCTCCAGAGACGGGCGCGAGCCACGGCTATCAGCGCGGACCCCAGAGACGGGCATGAGACGCTAAGTCTGCTGCTGCAGCCACTAAGAAGCCTGTGTGCAAGCACAGAGCACTATCCACACCTCCCCTCCCAGGAGCCTGTGCAGCCCGCCACTGCCAGGGTCCTGTTATCCAGGGACAGCTTCCCCAAGAGAACACATGGCACCTCAGGCTGGTGCAACACCACACTGGCCTCTGCCGCTGCAGGCTCGCCCTGCACTCCGTACCCCTCCCTCCCCAAGCCTGAGTGAGCCAGAGCCCCCGAAGCAGCTGCTCCTTTAACCCCATCCTGTCTGAGCAAAGAACGGACACCCTCAGGTGACCTACACGCAGAGGCAGGGCCAAATCCAAAGCTGAATCCCAGGAGCTGTACGAACAAAGAAGAGAAAGGGAAATCTCTCCCAGCATCTTTAGGAGCAGCAGATTAAATCTCCACAGTCAACTTGATATACCCTGCATCTGTGGAATACCTGAATAGACAACGAATCATACCAAATTGAGGAAGTGGACTTCGGGAGCAATGATATATATATTTTTCCCTTTCTCTCTTTTTGTGAGTGTGTATGCGTATGCTGCTGTGTGTGATTTTTTCTGTATAGCTTTGCTTTTACCATTTGTCCTAGGGTTCTGTCTGTCCGTTTCTTTGTGGTTTTTTTGTTTTGTTTTTTTTTTAGTATAGTTTTCAGTGCTTGTTATCATTGGTGTATATCTTTTTTGGTTTGGTTGTTCTCTTCTTTCTTTCCTTTTTTTAAATTACTTAAAAATTGTTTTAATAATTATTTTTTACTTTTTATTTTAATAACTTATTTTATTTTTCTTTCTTTTTTTCTCCCTTTTATTCTGAGCCATGTGGATAACAGGCTCTTGGTGCTCCAGCCAGGCATCAGGGCTGTGCCTCTGAGGTGGAGAGCCAAGTTCAGGACACTGGTCCACAAGAGACCTCACAGCTCCATGTAATATTAAACAGCAAAAATCTCCCAGATACTTACCTGGCAGGGGAGATACCATGATCACGAAGGTGGTTTTCCCAGGGCGAGGCTTATCCATTGCACTCCGGATGTGCTGACCCCTGCGATTTCCCCAAATGTGGGAAACTCGACTGCATAATTTGTGGTAGTGGGGGACTGCGTTCGCGCTTTCCCCTGTTATAAAATATTTAAAAAAAAAAAAAAAATCTCCCAGAGATCTCCATCTCAAAGCCAAGACCCAGCTCCACTCGACGACCAGCAAGCTACAGTGCTGGACACCCTATGCCAAACAACTAGCAAGACAGGAACACAACCCCACCCATTAGCAGAGAGGCTGCCTAAAATCATAATAAGGTCACAGGCACCCCAAAACACACCACCAGATGTGGACCTGCCCACCAGAAAGACAAGATCCAGCCTCATCCACCAGAACACAGGCACTAGTCCCCTCCACTAGGAAGCCTACACAACCTACTGAACCAACCTTAGCAAAGGGGGGCAGACACCAAAAACAACGGGAACTACGAACCTGCAGCCTGCAAAAAGTAGACCCCAAACACAGTAAGATAAGCAAAATGAGAAGACAGAGAAACACACAGCAGATAAAGGAGCAAGGCAAAAACCCACCAGACCTAATAAATGAAGAGGAAATAGGCAGTCTAACTGAAAAAGAATTCAGAGTAATGATAGTAAAGATGATCCAAAATCTTGGAAATACAATGTAGAAAACACAAGACATGATTAACGAGAACCTAGAAGAAATAAAGAGCAAACAAACAATCATGAACAACACAATAAATGAAATTAAAAATTCTCTAGAAGGGATCAATAGCAGAATAACTGAAGCAGAAGAATGGATAAGTGACCTGGAAGATGAAATAGTGGACATAACTACTGCAGAGCATAATAAAGATAAAAGAATGAAAAGAATTGAGGACAGTCTCAGAGGCCTCTGGGACAATATTAAATGCACCAATATTCAAATTATAAGGGTCCCAGAAGAGGAAGAGGAAAAGAAAGGGACTGAGAAAATGTTTGAAGAGATTATAGTTGAAAACTTCCCTAATATGGGTAAGGAAATAGTTAATCAAGTCCAGGAAACACAGAGACTCTCATACAGGATAAATCCAAGGAGAAACGTGCCAAGACACATATTATTCAAACTATCAAAAATTAAATACAAAGAAAAAATATTAAAAGCAGCAAGGGAAAAACAACAAATAACACACAAGGGAATCCCCATAAGGTTAACAGCTGATCGTTCAGCAGAAACTCTGCAAGCCAGAAGGGAGTGGCAGGACATATTTAAAGTAATGAAAGGGAAAAACCTACAACCAAGATTACTCTATCCAGCAAGGATCTCATTCAGATTTGACGGAGAAATTAAAAACTTTACAGAGAAGCAAAAGCTAAGAGAATTCAGCACAACCAAACCAACTTTACAACAAATGCTAAAGTAACTTTTCTAGGCAGGAAGCACAAGTGAAGGAAAAGACCTACAATAACAAAACCAGAACAATTAAGAAAATGGTAATAGGAACATACATATCAATAATTACCTTAAATATAAATGGATTAAATGCTCCAACCAAAAGACATAGACTGGCTGAATAGATACAAAAACAAGACCCGTATATATGCTGTCTACAAGAGACCCACTTCAGACCTAGAGTGAGGGGAAGGAAAAAGGTATTCCATGCAAATGGGAAACAAAAGAAACCTGGAGTAGCAATTCTCATATCAGACAAAATAGACTTTAAAATAAAGACTATTAGAAGAGACAAAGAAGGACACTGCATAATGATCAAGGGATCAATTCAAGAAGAAGATATAACAATTGTAAATATTTATGCACCCAACATAGGAGCACCTCAATACATAAGGCAAATACTAACAGCCATAAAATCGACAGTAACACAATCATAGTATGGGACATTAACACCCCACTTTCACCAATGGACAGATCATCCAAAATGAAAATAAATAAGGAAACACAAGCTTTAAATGATACATTAAACAAGATGGACTTAATTGATATTTATAGGACATTCCATCCATAAACAACAGAATACACTTTCTTCTAAAATGCTCATGGAACATTCTCCAGGATAGATCATATCTTGGGCCACAAGTCAAGCCCTGGTAAATTTAAGAAAATTGAAATCATATCAAGTATCTTTTCTGACCACAACATGACAAGACTAGATATCAATTACAGGAAAAAATCTGTAAAAAATACAAACACATGGAGGCTAAACAATACATTACTTAATAAGCAAGAGATCACTGAAGAAAACAAAGAGGAATTCAAAAAATACCTAGAAAAAAATGACAATGAAAACACGATGACCCACAACTTATGGGATTCAGCAAAAGCAGTTCTAAGAGGGAAGATTATAGCAATACAATCCAACCTGAAGAAACAAGAAACATCTGAAATAAACAACCTAACCTTACACCAAAAGCAATTAGAGAAAGAAGAACAAAAAAACCCCAAAGTTAGCAGAAGGAAAGAAATCATAAAGATCAGATCAGAAATAAATGAAAAAGAAATGAAGGAAACGATAGCAAAGATCAATAAAACTAAAAGCTTGTTCTTTGAGAAGATAAACAAAATAGATAAACCATTAGCCAGACTCATCAAGAAAAAAAGGGAGAAGACTCAAATCAATAGAATTAGAACTGAAAAGGGAGAAGTAACAACTGACACTGCAGAAATACAAAGGATCATGAGAGATTACTACAAGCAACTCTATGCCATAAAATGGGCAACCTGGAAGAAATGGACAAATTCTTAAAAATGCACAACCTTCCAAGACTGAACCAGGAAGAAATAGAAAATAGGAACAGACCAATCACAAGCACTGAAATTGAAACTGTGATTAAAATCTTTCCAACAAACGAAAGGCCAGGACCAGATGGCTTCACAGGTGAATTCTATCAAACATTTAGAGAAGATATAACACCTATCATTCTCAAACTCTTCCAAAATATAGCAGAGGAAGGAATACTCCCAAACTCATTCTACGAGGCCACCATCACCCTGATACCAAAACCAGACAAGGATGTCACAAAGAAAGAAAACTACAGGCCAATATCACTGATGAACATAGATGCAAAAATCGTCAACAAAATACTAGCACACAGAATCCAACAGCACATTAAAAGGATCATACACCATGATCAAATGGGGTTTATCCCAGGAATGCAAGGATTCTTCAGTATATGCAAGTCAATCAATGTGATGAACTGTATTAACAAATTGAAGGAGAAAAACCATCTCAATACATCTCAATAAATGCAGAAAAAGCTTTTGACAAAATTCAAAACCCATTTATGATAAAAACCCACCAGAAGGTAGGCATAGAGGGAACTTACCTCAACATAATAAAGGCCATATGTGACAAACCCACAGCCAACATCGTTCTCAGTGGTGAAAAACTGAAACCATTTTCTCTAAGCTCAGAAACAAGACAAGGTTGCCCACTCTCACCACTATTATTCAACATAGTTCTGGAAGTTTTAGCCATGGCAATCAGAGAAGAAAAAGAAATAAAGGAATCCAAATCGGAAAAGAAGAAGTAAAGCTGTCACTGTTTGCAGGTGACATGATACTATATATAGACAATCCTAAAGATGCTACCAGAAAACTACTAGAGCTAATCAATGAATGTGGTAAAGTAGCAGGATACAAAATTAATACACAGAAATCTCTTGCATTCCCATACACTAATGATGAAAAATCTGAAAGTGAAATTAAGAAAACACTCCTATTTACCATTGCAACAAAAAGAATAAAATACCTGGGAATAAACCTACCTAAGGAGACAAAAGACTGGTATGCAGAAAATTGTAAGACACGGGTGAAAGAAATTAAAGATGATACAAATAGATGGAGACATATACCATGTCCTTGGATTGGAAGAATCAACACTGTGAAAATGACTATCCTGCCCAAAGCAATCTACAGATTCAATGCAATCCCTATCAAACTACCACTGGCATTTTTCACAGAACCAGAACAAAAAATTTCACAATTTGTATGGTAACATAAAGAACCTGAATAGCCAAAGCAATCTTGAGAACGAAAAACGGAGCTGGAGGAATCAGGCTCCCGGACTTCAGACAATACTGCAAAGCTACAGTAATCAAGACAGTATGGTACTGGCACAAAAACAGAAATATAGATCAATGGAACAGGATAGAAAGCCCAGAGATAAACCCATGCACATATGGTCACCTTATCTTTGATAAAGGAGGCAGGAATGTACAGTGGAGAAAGGACAGCCTCTTCAATAAGTGGTGCTGGGAAAACTGGACAGCTACATGTAAAAGAATGAAATTAGAACACTCCCTAACACCATACACAAAAATAAACTCAAAATGGATTAAAGACCTAAATGTACGGCCAGACACTATAAAACTCTTAGAGGAAAACATAGGCAGAACACTCTATGACATAAATCACAGCAAGATCCTTTTTGACCCACCTCCTAGAGAAATGGAAATAAAAACAAAACTAAACAAATGGTACCTAATGAAACTTCAAAGCTTTTGCACAACAAAGGAAACCAAAACAAGACATAAAGACAACCCTCAGAATGGGAGAAAATATTTGCAAACGAAGCAACTGACAAAGAATTAATCTCCAAAATTTACAAGCAGCTCATGCAGCTCAATATCAGAAAAACAAACTACCCAATCCAAAAATGGGCAGAAGACCTAAATAAACATTTCTCCAAAGAAGATATACATATTGCCAACAAACACATTAAAGAATGCTCAACATCATTAATCATTAGAGAAATGCAAATCAAAACTACAATGCGATATCATCTCACACCGGTCAGAATGGCCATCATCAAAAAATCTACAAACAATAAATGATGGAGAGGATGTGGTGAAAAGGGAATCCTCTTGCACTGTTGGTGGGAATGTAAATTGATACAGCCACTATGGAGAACAGTATGGAGGTTTCTTAAAAAACTAAAAATAGGGGGCTTCCCTGGTGGCGCAGTGGTTGAGGGTCTGCCTGCCGATGCAGGGGACATGGATTCGTGCCCCAGTCCGGGAGGATCCCACATGCTGCGGGGTGCCTGGGCCCATGGGACATGGCCGCTGAGCCAGCGCGTCCGGAGCCTGCACATCCAGGGCCTGTGCGTCCAGATCCTGTGCTCCGCAACGGGAGAGGCCATGGCAGTGAGAGGCCTGCGTACCGCAAAAAAATAAATAAATAAAACTAAAAATAGAACTACCATATAACCCAGCAATGCCACTACTGGGCATATACCCTGAGAAAACCATAACACAAAAAGCGTCATGTACCACAATGTTCATTGTGGCACTATTTACAATAGCCAGGACATGGATGCAACCTAAGTGTCCATCAACAGATGAATGGATAAAGAAGATGTGGCACATATGTACAATGGAATATTACTCAGCCATAAAAAGAAGCGAAATTGAGTTATTTGTAGTGTGGTAGATGGACCTAGAGTCTGTCATACAGAGTGAAGTAAGTCAGAAAGAGAAAAACAAAAACCGTGTGCTAACACATATATATGGAATGAAAAAAATATATATATGGTCATGAAGAACCTAGGGGCAAGACAGGAATAAATACGCAGACCTACTACAGAATGGACTTGAGAACACGGAAAGGGCGAAGGGTAAGCTGGGACAAAGTGAGAGGGTGGTAGTTTATATATGGACATATATAAACTACCAAATGTAAAATAGATAGCTAGTGCGAAGTAGTCACATGGCACAGGTGATCAGCTTGGTGCTTTGTGACCAGCTAGAAGGGTGGGATAGGGAGGGTGTGAGGGAGGGCGACGCAAGAGGGAAGAGATATGGGGACATATGTATATGTATAACTGATTCACTTTGTTATAAAGCAGAAACTAACACACCATTGTAAAGCAATTATACTCCAATAAAAACGTAAAATAAAATAAAATAAAGTCTATTTTATCTGATATGAGTATTGCTACTCCAGCTCTCTGTTGATTTCCATTTGCACGTAATATCTTTTTCCATCTCTTCACTTTCAGTCTGTTTGTGTCTCTAGGTCTGAGCTGGGTCTCTTGTAGACAGCATATATATGGGTCTTTTTTTTGTATCCATTCAGCCAGCCTGTGTCTTTTGGTTGGGGCATTTAATCCACTTACATTCAAGGTTATTATTGATATGTATGTTCCTATTACCATTTTCTTAATTGTTTTGGGTTTGTTTTTGTGGGCGTTTTTCTTCTCTTGTGTTTCCTGCCTAGAGAAGTCCCTTTAGCATTTGTTGTAAAGCTGGTTTTGTTGTGTTGAATTCTCTTAGCTTTTGCTTGTCTGAAAAGCTTTTGAATTCTCCAAGGAATCTGCATGAGGTCCTTGCTGGGAACAGTAATCTTGGTTGTAGGTTTTTCTCTTTCATCACTTTAAGTATATCCTGCCAGTCCCTTCTGGCCTACAGAGTTTCCACTGAAAACTTCGCTAATAACCTTATGGGGATTCCTTTGTATGTTATTTTTTGTTTTTCCCTTGCTGCTTTTAATATGTTTTCTTTGAATTTAGTTCTTGTTAGTTTGATTAATATGTGTCCTGGTGTATTTTTCCTAGGGTTTATCCTGTATGGGACTCTTTGCTTCCTGGATTTGGGTGACTATTTCCTTCCCCATGTTAGGGAAGTTTTCAACTATAATCTCTTCAAATATTTTCTCAGACCATTTCTTTTTCTCTTCTTCTTCTAGAACCCCTATAATTCGAATGTTGGTGCATTTAGTGTTGTCCCAGAGGTCTCTGATATTGTCTTCAATTCATTTCATTCTTTTTTCTTTGTTCTGCTCCTCGGCAGTTATTTCCACCATTCTGTCTTCCGGTTCACTTATTGTGAATTGTGAAAGAGAAAATCCCACTTAGTGGGATTGTGTTCCTGTCTTACTGGTTGTTTGGCCTGAGGCTTCCAACACTGGAGTTTGTAGGCTATTGGCTAGAGCTGGGTCTTGGTGCTGAGATGAGGACCTCTGTGAGACCTCACTCCGATGAATATTCTCTGGGGTCTGAGGTTCTCTGATAGTCCAGTGGTTCAGACTTGGGGCTCCCACCACAGGAGTTTCCGCCCAACCCTGGACTCTGAAATCAAGATCCTGCAGGCCAAGTGGGGTGGCCAAAAAAAAAAAAAGAACAATAACAAAGTAAAAAATAAAATTAGCAAACTAACAGATATGTTAGAAAGAACATAAAAATAGAGATGAATCAACAACCAGAAAGTACATCAGTACCACAATAGTAAAAAAGAGGAGGAGGGAAAAGAAAAAAAAAGGGTAGGGGGAGGGAGAGGCCTTGGCCATGGTGGGCAGGGCCTAAGCCAGGGCGAGGTTTGGACAGTGGGGGGCGCAATCCAATGCTTAGGACCCACAGGGCTGGAAAAGGCCCTGGGAGATGTGGGAGCTGGGGCTTAGGCTCAAGGAACAGAAGGGGCCCATGTGTGCCCCCACCCCTGGTCTCAGAGTGCAGGTGACATCACCTGGGAGCCCAGCAGGCTTCCTGGGCTGGAGTGGGTGAGGCAAATGCCTTCCTCTCCTCTCTTGCTCCTCTGGTCTGGGAGAACCCCTCCCACCTGCCTCTCCTGATCTCCCCAGCCTCCCTCCCATGCCTCCAAGGATCCACGCAACCTGGAGAGGGCTTTGGAGGGCAGGGGACCAGCCTGGGAGCTCAGCAGGCTCTGTGGGTCAGAGTGGGTGGGGCAGTCGCCCTCTCCTCCTCTCCCGCTCCTCTGGATGGCTCCTCCCACCTGCCTCTCCTGATCTCCCCAGCCTCCCTCATATGCCCCCCAGGTCCCATGCAGCCTGCACGGGGCTTTGGAGTGGGGGTACTGGCTTGGGAGTTCAGCAGACTCCCTGGACCGAGTGGGCCAGGTGATCACCCTCCTCTCCTCTCCCACTCTTCCCAGAGAGTCCCTCCTGCCTGCCTCTCCTGATCTCCCTGGCCTCAGGGGCACCGATCCTCTCTGGCTTCCACTTCCCCTCCCCTCTCAGTCCCCCATGTCCTACCAGTTCACTTTGGGGTTCCTCCCATCTTCAGTGTCAGAGTCCCCCACCAGCAGCTGGCAGGTGCCCCAGTTGTGGGGAGATGCTAACTCCACATCTTCCCATACCGCCATCTTGCGTGTGCCTCCCTTGTTGCGTTTAATGATTTTTCTTTGTCTTTAATTTTTGTCAGTTTGATTACTATGTGTCTTGGCATATTTCTCCTTGGGTTTATCCTGCCTGGGACTCTGCACTTCCTGGACTTGGGTTGCTATTTCCTTTCCCATGTTAGGGAAGTTTTTGACTATAATCTCTTCAAATGTTTTCTCGGGTCCTTTCTCTCTTCTCCTTCTGGGACCCCTGTAATGCGAATGTTGGTTCATTTAATATTGTCCCAGAGGTCTCTTAGGCTGTCTTCATTTCTTTTCATTCTTTTTTCTTTATTCTGTTCCGTGGCAGTGAATTCCACTATTCTGTCTTCCAGGTCGCTTATCTGTTCTTCTGCCTCAGTTATTCTGCTATTGATTCCTTCTAGTTCATTTTTCATTTCAGTTATTGTATTGTTCATCTCTGTTTATTTGTTCTTTAATTCTTCTAGGTGTTTGCTGAACATTTCTTGCATCTTCTCGATCTTTGCCTCCATTCTTTTTCCAAGGTCCTGGATCATCTTCACTATCATTATTCTGAATTCTTTTTCTGGAAGGTTGCCTATCTCCACTTCATTTAATTGTTTTTCTGGTGTTTTATCTTGTTCCTTCTTCTAGTACATAGTCCTCTGCTTTTCATTTTGTCTATCTTTCTGTGATTGTGGTTTTTGTTCCACAGGCTACAGGATTGTAGTTATTATTGCTTCTGCTGTCTGCCCTCTGGTGGATGACGCTATCTAAGAGGCTTGTGCAAGCTTCCTGATGGGAGGGACTGGTGGTGAGTAGAGCTGGGTGTTACTCCTGTGGGCAGAGTTCAGTAAAACTTTAATCTGCTTGTCTGCTGATGGGTGGGGCTGGGTTCCCTCTGTTGGTTTTTTGGCCTGAGGTGACCCAGCACTGGAGGCTACAGGCTCTTTGGTGGAGCTAATGGTGGACTCCAGGAGGGCTCATGCCAAGGAGTACTTCCTAGAACTTCTACTGCCAGTGTCCTTGTCCCCGTGGTGAGCCACAGCCAGCCCCCACCTCTGCAGGAGACCCTCCAACACTAGCAGGTAGGTCTGGTTCTGTCTCCTATGGGGTCACTGCTCCTTCCCCCGGGTCCTGATGAGCACACTACTTTGTGTGTGCCCTCCAAGAGTGTAGTCTCTGTTTTCCCCAGCTCTGTCAAAGTCCTGCAATCAAATCCCACTAGCCTTCAAAGTCTGATTCTCTGGGAATTCCTCCTCCTGTTGCCGGACCCCCAGGTTGGGAAGCCTGACATGGAGCTCAGAACCTTCACTCCAGTGGGTGGACTTCTCTGGTATAATTGTTCTCCAGTTTGTGAGTCATCCACCCAGCGGTTATGGGATTTGATTTTATTGTGATTGCACCCCTCTTGCCATCTCATTATGACTTCTCCTTTTTCTTTGGATATGGGGTATCTTTTTTGGTGAGTTCCAGTGTCTTCCTGTCGATGATTGTTCAACAGTTAGTTGTGATGTTAGTTCAACAGTTAGCTCTCGCAAGAGGGAGTGAGCACACGTCCTTCTACTCTGCCATCTTGAACCAATCTCCCTATCTTTTCTTATTTAACTTCTACATTTTTCATAATTTCTTATTGTATTTGTGGATATTATCTCTTCATTTCTCTTTGATAATCCTAAACATGCTTATCAAAATTCTAATTATTTTTGTTTGGAATGTATGTATAGTTAATTTTGTTGTCCGTCTCTTTGACATTAGCTGCTTTCTGTGTTTTGGAATCTTGGTTTGTGAATTCATTTTAAGTGAACTCGTTCCCTCTCTCTCTCTCTGTCTCCCTCTATCTCTTTCTTCTCCAGCTTATCATTACCACTTTGGCAAACTTGCAGTTGCGTCCACCTGGCATCCAGAATCCCACTGTGGTGATGAAGTTGTCACTGATGGAGTCCTGGGCCAGTTGTGTTGGCTCAGTTCCTGGTTGGTTTCTGGTTATGAGACGATATCTGTGTTCTCCCAGTTCCCTGAGTAGGCTCAGCTTCACAGAGAGTCTGATCCCATCCCTGCCTTATGTGCTGTGGCTGTGCAATTACCTTGTGGCCTTTTCTTTCTGTGTGGGTGATTCTCAGTGTTAGCTAGAGAGTGGCCCATGGGATTTCCTCATAGCTCCCTGGTGGGAGTGATCTTGAAGAGTGGGCAATATAAACTGATCCCCCAACATCACCTCTTATTTATCAAGTCACCTCTTGGTGCTGGCACAGGGGAACCCTTTGCCAGCTCACCTCACAATGCTTGAAATTACAATCCCTTGGGGGCCAGAGCCTATTCCTTCCTGGCTATCAGCCCTCATGCCCTGGGCTCTACTCCTACTATCCCAGGGAGTAGGAGGGAGCTTCTCCCTGCCCTTCACTCTCTCTCCTGAGATTATCTCAGGAGATACTTTCCTCCAAACCCTTCTCTACCTTCTCCCATCCAACTCCTAGATATCCTTGATTCCAGAGAAGGGTAATTTTTTAAAAATGATTTGACCTGATGCCATCTAATTTTAAATTCTCAATAGTCTGCACTGTCCTTTGAAGCCTGACACAGGAAAATTGAACTTTTTTGAACTTTGAAGCTAAAATGAGTAGTACCTTTTGGTTGCTGGGTTCTAATAGTCACCGCCCTCAACATATGCTCCAGGGAGAATAGTGATAATGGATCCCCTTTCTTCCAAAAATCATGATTTGGCTGGGAAACATCCTTGGCAAGGAAGAAAAGTACAGTAGATCATTTTATTTTTCCAGTTATTTATTTCTACATAGCTTAGCTTGCCATTTAAATAAAACATGCACAGAAACTCACATGAAAAGTTTGATACATGCCATGTTTAAAACTGTCATGTTTTCTGAGAGGGTATTAATACATTTATTTATTACATTTAAATCGTTGAGTCATCTGCAATGTAATTTAATGTAAGGAGATTTAAGTGATCTAATTTTATTTGGTCCTATATCAGGAAGCATGTTATGTAATGGACACCATATGGAAGGGGTACTATTAGTATAATTCTCTTAATCAAGTTAAGCCCAGAAACATTGATTCCAAGAGAGACCATCCCCATCTACCCTGAGATAGATTCCATAGTTATTGTATTTCAAGTATATATACATATTTTTTTTCAGAGTATTAGGTCACCTTTAAAGTGCCTTTTTTTTTCACTTGACTCTTCATCAACTGTTCTCATTCTCTTCATAGACAAAGAGAGAAAAAGAGGTGAAACCTATAGAATTACTGATCTGAACTGTGTGTGAAAAGATAGACTTAACAGAAGCTCTCCGTGTACCATACTTTCCAGTGTGTAATGCCCTCCATGGATCTTACCTATTACTTTCCTTTTTCGGCTTTCATTGCTAGAGATATTTCACTGAAGTAAAAATCTGATTTTTCTGCCGTCTCTTTACTCTCTGGTTAGGGTAAGGATGAAGACATTGAGATGATAGGAAAGGGCTTTTTCTGCATCATTCCTCTTGGTTGCCTGCTGACCTATTTGGTTCTCCATAGGCTAATAAAATTTTCCAGATTTATTATACTCATTCTTCCCTCATTTTGAATTTTAAAAGCAGATGCCACATGTAAATTCTTTTATTATTGTCTCTTTCTCTTCATGATTAACACTTTAAGTTTATGGAATAAGCTTGTACCATTTCCTTTGTCTGTATGTGGTTAGAGATTTTTCCTCTGATTTTTATTTTCTCTTACTCATTTTATTAAGCTTTGAAAAAGGAAAATTCTTTAATTTGGTTTAAAACTTCTATACACAAAATTTTAAAAGTCCAAAATAGCCAAGACAATTAAAAAAACACACACAAGCTAACAGGACTTTCCTTACCTGCCATCAACACATAAAGTTGTCATAATAAAGTCAGTATGATTTTCATGCAGTGGTAGTCAATATACAATTGAACAAACTATGAAGCCTGGAGATAGGCCCACAAGTATTTTGATACTTGAAATATGGTATGATTTTGCAGGTCAGTAGGAAAGGGATGGATTTTTAAAGATATGGTGCTGGGAAATTTTGTTAGCCACGTGGAAGTGAACCCCTTACTTCATGCCCAGTAGAAGGCAAAACTAGAAAGCATTTACAAAATAACATGGGAAAATATTTTATGACCTCAAAGTAGGGAAGATGTTCTAAATAAGACACAAAAAGCATAAGCCACAGGAAAAGACTCATAAATTTAACCACATTGCAATTAAGAACTTCTGTTTATCATCACAAAGTAAGTGAAAAGAGAAACTAAAAGCTAGAATTAAAATTGCAACACATATAGTGAATAAAGGATTAGGATTTAAAACATCTGAAAACAAAACAAAACAAAACAAAATATGACCAAACTGATTTAAAAATGTGCAAAGAACAGGAATTAAGAGGAAGCATAAATAGCCCCAAACATAGGAAAAGATTTTCAGCCTATTAGTAATGAGGGAAATGGAAATTAAAATCACAGCAAGATGCAGTTTCACACCCACTTGAATGACAAAAGTTAGAAAGTGTCATAATACCAAGAATTATCAAGGACGTAGAGTAAAGAGAACTCTTAATCCACTACTAATAGGAATGTAAACTGGTACAACTTTGAGAAACACTTGAGTATTATTTAGGAATGTTGACTGCGTGCATCAACCAGGATTCCCCTCCAGGCAATATTTTCTAGAATAGCTCTTGTTCATGTGCATCAGAAGACATGCACAAGAATGTTCAAAACTACATTATTCCACCTTAATATTCATCAACAGAAGCATGGATATGTCAATATGACAAAGTCAAACAATAGAATATTAAATAGCAATGAAAAAAATTAACTACAGTTACATCAATGTGGATGAATCTCAGAAGAAATGCATGAATACAGACAATCCAGTTCCAGTAGACAAAACTAAGCAGTATATTGTATGTGGATATTTTTATGGGTGGTAAAATCTCCAAAGAAAATCCAGGAATTCTAAACCTCAACCTATTTGCATACTGATGGGAAAGATGCCATTTAAAGTGAGAAATTTTAATTTGGAGTTAAGTCCCTGAGAGTGAAGGAGAGAATGAACTTCAGTTTACTTCTTTCTTTTATTGGGGATTATGAGTGTTATTATACAGGTGATAATTGTATGATTCCTTTTTTATTTTTAATAATCACCAACTTGTAACCCACCAATCAAAAACTTATAGATTGATAGGAAATGCAAGGACAAAACTTTTTAATGAACAGTTGAGTAAGATATTGAATCACTCTCCAGTATTTCAGTGTGTATTTCAACAAACAAGGAAATTCTAGCCACAGTATAAGGAAAGCTAATCACAACACAACCATCCAAATCAAGATGGTTAACTTAAGATGGACACTTTTATTTTTTTTGGTTTGGTTATATTTTATTTCTTAAAAGAAAAATCTGAAGCAAATAATGCAAAATGTGCAGATTTAACAAAGCTGGGTTGTATTCGCTGTTGGTTATATAATTTCTGAACACTTGACACATTTATTTTCTTTTGAATGCATTCCTTTTTTTTTAATTTAATTTTATTTATTTATTTTTTATACAGCAGGTTCTTTATTTTATTTTATTTTATTTTTTTGTGGTATGCGGGCCTCTCACCGCTGTGGCCTCTCCCGTTGTGGAGCACAGGCTCCGGACGCGCAGGCCCAGCAGCCATGGCCCACGGGCCCAGCCACTCCGCAGCACGTGGGATCCTCCCGGACCGGGGCACGAAGCCATGCCCCCTGCATCGGCAGGCGGACTCTCAACCACTGCGCCACCAGGGAAGCCCAATACAGCAGGTTCTTATTAGTCATCCATTTTATACACATCAGTGTATACATGTCAATCCCAATCTCCCAATTCATCCCACCACCACCACCACTGCTGCCCTCCCCACTTTCCCACCTTGATGTCCATACGTTTGTCCTCTACATCTGTGTCTCTATTTCTGCCTTGCAAACTGGTTCATCTGTACCATTTTTCTAGATTCCACATATATGCGTTAATACACGATATTTTTTTTTCTCTTTCTGACTTACTTCACTCTGTATGACAGTCTCTAGATCGATCCACGACTCTACAAATGACCCAACTTTGTTCTTTTTTAATGGCTGAGTAATATTCCATTGTATATTAACTTAGATATTAATGTTGCTTGCGTTCATCTAATCCTCACACTTCACTCAGTTTTCACCAATTGTCTCAACAATGTCTTTTATAACAAAAAGACCCAGTTTGGAAGCATATGTTGCACTTAATCTCCTCCAGTCTGGAACATTTCCTTAACCTTTCCATGATATTTATGACCTTGACACTTTTTAAGATGACAGGCCAGTTATTTTGCAGAATATCCCTCAATTTAGGTTTGTATGATATTCCAAGATTCTTAGATTTAAGCTATGCATCTTGGCAGGAATATCACAGGATTGATGCTATGTACTCATTGCATCCCATTAGGTGGTACATTATTCTCATTTGTCCCATATTGATGTTGTTTACCTCAATGACTTGAAAATACTACTGAAAAAAGAGCATACAGTCCAGACTTCTCCACTGTAAAGTTGTCTTTCCCCATTTGTCATTGGTGGAGAGGTAATTTGAAACTTTGTAAATACACTATTTCTTACCAAATTTTCCATCTATTCATTTCCTTATCTGTATGGACTCGTGGTTTTCCATTTCATTCAATGAATTATCTGATTATTCAGTGGATAATCTGTTACTACACTATTTATTTTGATGCTCCAATTGTCCTAGATTTGACTAGTAGGAGCTTATACAAGTTGACTAGACCTTTTAATGTTGTCCGTATCTTTCTTTGACTTCTTCCTTGCTTTCTGAACAAAAGATGTTCCAAGCTTATCTAATACTTTCTCTGTCCCATCTCTGGAATCAGCTGTCTTTCCAAGGGGCCCTGGTTCTTCATAGAGAAAAATGGCATTTAGAAGACACCATCTGAATTCTAGTTGTGTTCATTGCTATTGTGGTGTCCCTACTCCCTCTCAATCAGCAAGCCTAGACAATATATTCACAGCTATATTTATTTCTGTACATAAATATATTAAAAAACCATGAGTTCACACAGATATCTCCAATTGTAGTTCCATACTGCAAGTTACTCTCTTCTCATATTTGTAAGCCACTTCTCCAACAGTGAGAAATATGGCTTTCATTTCCTTATATATTTCTTTATTTGAGCAGTCCCTCTGTGTAATCTTCTATCTCAATGCCCAGCAATCCCTTGCCCATCACAAGTGTGTTCCTCTCTCAACTCAGATCTGACTCTTGACCAAAGTGGCCTTTAACAATCCCCTAAGCTTTACTAAACTTTGGACAGGCATCTTCTAGATTATAGGTCCCTGACTAAAGGCCTCCCTTTCCTTAGAGCATTTACTTTAGAAAATTTGTAATTGCAAATTTTTTCTCTGTCCCTTTAAAATGTACATAAATCTCGGGACTTCCCTTGTGGTCCAGTGGCTAAGACTCCACACTCCCAATGCAGAGGGCCCAATTCAATCCCTGGTCAGTGAACTAGATCCCACATGCCGCAACTAAAGATCCCACATGCTGCAACTAAAAAATATCCCGTGTGCCAAACTAAAACCTGGTGCAGCTAAATAAATAAATAAATAAATATAAATTTTTTTTTTAATATTAAAATGAATGTAAATCTTCTCCCACCCTGTTGCCAGTTTTATAACCCAGGATTGTCTTTCTCAAGCACCAGGGAACCAGGTATTTGAAATGTAAACATCAAAGAAGATAGCACCCCTGTCTCCCAGTATCAGTAGGAGGGTGGAAACCTGACTTGGATGCACATCAACTAGCAAACCCAGGTGGCCTAATCACAGAGAAAAACGTTTGCAAACTGAGGAGCAATCCATGCGCTTGACACACCCCACTGACCAACCTACCTGATAGTACTCCAGTTCTTTTCCACTAGTTCATTCCAGGGCTTAAAATCCTTCCCGGGCTTTCCTGGTGGTGCAGTAGTTGAGAGTCCGCCTGCCGATGCAGGGGAGACGGGTTCATGCCCCGGTCCGGGAAGATCCCATACACCGCGTAGCGGCTGGGCCCGTGAGCCATGGCCGCTGAGCCTGCACGTCCGGAGCCTGTGCTCCTCAACGGGAGAGGTCACAACAGTGAGAGGCCCGCATACCGCAAAAAAAAAAAAAAAAAAAAAAAAACCTTCCCATGTTTTACTTCAGCTGAGTTGAGTTCTGTCTATCTCCCCTCTATCACCATAGTCTTGAATAAAGTTTTCCTTGCCTGTTTAACTTTGCTCAGTGCAATTTTTGACGTTCTTCATTTTAGGATCTTCTCCCAGAAGAACATTGTCTTTTCTGCTTGAGCTCTGATATCCCACACCAGGCCAACTCTCCATTTAGACACTTTGCTCACTGTGCTTGGGCTCTGACACCCACACCAGGCTGCCCCTGTACACCCTCCATGCCTCCTTCAGGCTCTTATTCCCAGCACTGGCTCACTCTTGCAGATGGATACTCCCTTCACACTGTCCAGGTTCTGACTCCTCACCCCAGGTCACCTCTTTTAAGGGCCACCTTCCTGGGCCCTGACTTCCCCACTCTCCCACCACAGACACCTACCTTTCTCTGCATATGTAATGATTTTAGGACGTAATTGTTTGAAAATGGAAGAGAAATAAAAAGGTAAGGGGAAGAGGAAGAGTTCATTTTATTCCAGACATTCTTGCTCTGTCTACATATTAGAACTGCTTAGGAAGCTTTTAAAAATTTATTGATATTTGGCCCTATCCCTAGAGATATGATTGCCCAATAGCAGTCCTGGGCATCATCTGCCTTTTTTTTTAAAGTGTTTCTTTTTTTTTTTTTTTTTTTTGGTTGCGCCAGGTCTTAGTTGCAGCTGGCGGGCTCCTTAGTTGTGGCAGGAAGGCTCCTTAGTTATGGCATGTGAACTCTTAGTTTCGGCATGCATGTGGGATTTAGTTCCCTGACCGGGGATGGAACCCAGGCCCCCTGCATTGGGAGTGCAGAGTCTTAATCACTGTGCCACCAGGGAAGTCCCATCATCTGCTTTTTTTGAAAACTCCCCAGATGGTGTTATTGTGGAATCTGAGTTGAGAACTGCTCTATTAGGTACAGAGAGGAGAGGAATGTAGGGGTGCACGTGGGTTTAGGGATCTGGAGAATGGAGCATGTGAGAAAGCCCACCTGATACCTTCAATTTTGTTCGTTAGGTAGGAAGAGTTGTCATCAGGTGAGAGTGATGGAGGTCAAAATTTTCGGGGGGTGGGAAGTGGAGAATCTAGGAAACTATGCTTATTGAGAGAGGGAGACAAACTGAAATAAGAATGAAAGACTCTGAAAATAATGAATTTGACAAAAACTGTAGCAAGAGTCTTACTGGGGTGAATTGTTCATCTTTAGAATGTTGTAGTACACAGGAGCATGCACATTCTGAAGACCCACGCCTCACTTGGCTTTTAAAACAGCCAGCCAGTTTGGTAAAACAACTGGGAGTATCAGTAGACATTATAGCACCTCTAACAGCTGTAAAAATTATCTTCATTTAATAATGAAAAAATGTTCAAAACATTCTTAGAGAATTTTGTTTCTTAACAAGCTAACCAAGATTGTGTGTGTGTGTGTGTGTGTGTGTGTGTGATTCAGATTTTATTGCTTATTAATTATATCATTCCATACAATTTTAAGTAAACAGACTGAGAAAATATACTGGGAGTATTAAACAGCTGATGGCAATATTGATGAGAATGTTCAAGTGTTTTACATAAGGTAGTAAGAGGCACCACTGCCACAATCACTCCCCCAAAATTTGTGCATTTCATATAAATGAGTAAAAATAATTCTTTGGCATTTAACTAGAATTATTCTTTGTAATCTATGAACCATGATACACCTGAACAATTCAGAACTTCAAAGCAGAACAAAGCATTTTCTTCCACTAGCAGATGTAGCAGTTTGTTTCTTTAAAAAAAAAATTAACAAAAACTGTACACACAACCCCAAAACAAAAGTTAGCATATTCCAGTGGTCCTGAATTTTGATGTTCATATCATATTAATTCAAGAAATAAAATGTAATTCAGCTTTTAGCAGGCACTGTTCACTACCTATTTGAAGTTATATGTTTCAAGGTTTGGTAAAATTTCCCAAATATTAAATTTATATATTTTTAAATGTATGAATAGAAAAAAATATAGTGGAAGATAGAGATTGCATTTGGATAATATGGTTCTCCCCGCTTCTTTCCATATTCTGTATTTCTTAAGTTTGAAAATGAATTTTAGTCATGTTCATAACGAAAAAACTAATGCTTTAATTTTCAAAAAATAATGAAATTAATGATGACACAGCACACAGAAGTATTAGTTTGCTGGAGCTGCCATAATAAAGTACCACAGACTAGGTGGCTGAAAAATCAGAAATTTATTTGCTCACAGAGGCTAGAAGTCCAAGATCAAGGATTTGGCAGAGTTGGTTTCTTTTGAGGCCTTCTCCTTGATTTATAGATGGCTGTCTTCTCCCTGTGTCTTCACCCAGTCTTGTGTGTGTGTGTGTGTGTGTGTGTGTGTGTGTGAGAGAGAGAGAGAGAGAGAGAGAGAGAGAGAGAGAGCATGCAAGCACCAATCTCTTCTTACAAGGAAACTAGTCATATCTGGATTAGGGTCCACCCTAGTGACCTCATTTTAACTTAATTAACTCTTTAAAGACTTTATCTCCAAATACAGCCACATTCTGAGATACCAAGGGTTAGGGCTTCAACATGTGAATTTGGGGGCGGGGCGCAATTCAGTCCATAACAGGCACTTGGATCACACTGAGTTTTTAATATTTTCCCAGTGTTTTTTTCTATAGGTGTTTTTTCACCTTGATTTCTTAACTCTTATAACTTGAAACTCTGGTGAATAGTTTCTCAGCAATGGTTCAACTTTATTGGTAATTTTTTGTGATGTTAATCTTTTAATATTTTATAACCATTAAAATATATTTACATATATTATAAGTATATTTAATATTTTATAAACCTAGATAAATACATTCTGAAGCAAAACTGAAACTGTTCGCATTTCTACTTCCTCATTCTGCATCAGCACAGGGGCGGGGCCTCAGGAGACCAGAAAACTTCACAACTTAAAGGCTTATTTTTTAAAAAGGATCCTTACAATCATACATCTCCTACCCATTAGAAGAGGAATAAGAAAGCAAAGATTAAAAACCAACTATTTCAAGTTTCTGACATAAGAAGAGGAAGTTTTCAGAAAAATTCGGGTAAGTTTCTGAATCTTTACACTTTTATTTTTTATGCTTATGAGGAGACAGCTATTTTCATAAACTCCAGCTGTACTTCTTTTTATAATAAAACATGTGTTTGTGCATAAGCCAATTACTTGTAAAACTAATGAAAGTAATTAGAAATTTCAATGGGTTAAATACATATCAGTATATCTAACTGAAGCTAACTTTGTAAATGCTCTTCTGCAAAGAAATGGATCATTAAGTATATACATAAGGTGGCGAGAGTGTTTCTGGTCATGTAGGGCAGTGGGAAAAACGATACAGAAACAATGCAAAGAAGTTCAGGAAGTTAAGCATAAAAGATTGTAAAGGAACCTGTGGTTGTGTGCAATTATGCAAAATTCTGTCTTCTGTCTTGAGATGTTACTAGAAGTTTTACATGTAATCAAAGATAACATGCTCCAGAGGCTATTTTTCAATGTAAGTGCTTCCTTAACATCCATGTCATACAGCAATCTGGTTTAAAAATTAAAATAAAAACTTATCCTCAGGAAAATAAAACCTAACTTGGCTTATGTGTGGTTTCAGTTCATCAGACCATCAGAGGAGTGTGTAGCCTTCCTGGGCAAGAGCCAGGATTCTGAATTGTCTCTCCCCACTATCAGCTCTAAGTCCTGTGGAGCAGAACAACTCCTCAGGGCATGGATATCCGGGGTGCTACTGAGGACGCCCCTGAGATGAGGGTGGGTGGACTTACCCCTAAGAGTACTTGTCCCTAAGAGCTCTGCTGATTTGTTACTTCTTGTTTAATACCTCAAGAGAGAAAACTGGAGGAGTCACTTGAGAATGGCATCCTATAGCTCCTTTGCCAATAATTAGTTACTACTAATAAGAAGATTTGTGTTCGTGATTATTTCAAAACAGGAAGATGAGGGCCCTTAGGAAGCCAAGAGTTATATCAAGGCATTCTCAAAATTTGTCCAACCCAGTCATTTTAATCTTTATTTATCTCCAATAATATATATACATATGCTCTTAAAATTAATAAAGTATAAACTAGTTTAAAGGCATTCCTGATAGGACTTCCCTGGCAGTGCAGTGGTTAAGAATCTTCCTGCCAATTCAGGGGACATGAGTTCGATCCCCGGTCCGGGAAGATCCCACATGCCATGGAGCAACTAAGCCCATGCGCCACAACTACTGAGCCTGTGCTCTAGAGCCCGCGAGCCACAACTACTGAGCCCACGTGCCACACCTACTGAAGCCCGTGCACCAAGAGCCCATGCTCCACAACAAGAGAAGCCACTGCAATGAGAAGCCCATGCACAGCAGCAAAGACCCAACACAGTCAAAAATAAATAAATAAATAAATATATATATATTTAAAAAAGCATTACTGATAGAATAGGTTCAAATCTTTATATGTTCACAACAGCTATCATGTGGGGAGAGGGAAGTTGAGCAACTTTTGACATTATAATCAGTCCAAGAATATTATTGAAGTTTAGTATATAATATTGAGACCAGGTATTCCTGATGTTTCCATTTAACAGAAGAAAAGACTCCATACTTGAGGAATAAATGTCAGTGACCTTATTTGAGAAGAATATTTCTATTTCCCTGGTATCTATTGGCAGAATCAGAACAAAAGGAAGTAACAGAAAACTCACCTGTCAGATGGCACAAAGTTCCGTTTGCAACATCCCCTATGTTAGACACAGCACACAGTCACTGGTGGTATGAGGCCAAAGAGCTGTAAGAATAAGGGGCAGACTGCAGAGGGAAATTCTTGATGCGCTGCTTCATTTCCAGAAGGTTGGACCCTATTGGAATTTTGTAGTCACTGGTTAAACCAAAAGAGAATATCTGGAGTCTGTCCTCTCAGTCTTTAGGATGTGCAGAGAGAGGGGAATGGTTAAATTACTGAAAGAAGACTCTGGCTAAGAGAAGGTATTGCATCAGACCTAAACAGAGTGTGTCAGTGGAAAGGGGCAGGCCCCTCACCTGGAGATCAGCTTCCCAGAGCAGAGGCAGGAGATTAAAACAGCAGAGGTGCTGAGGACCCAGAGGAAAAAGGAACCCATGCCGGGGAAAACCTGGTATGACAAATGGCTTCATTTGGGGACTGAGAATGACACAGCAGAAAACTGATATGGGCTATTATGGAACTGGGGTACCTAGAAGGACTGGGGGAGGAAATATATTCATTTTCTTTTCCTTTTGATAAAAACTTATTTTCCCTTTTTTTTTATATCTTTATTGGAGTGTATTTGCTTTACAATGTTGTGTTAGTTTTTGTTGTACAACAAAGTGAATCAGCTATAAGTATACATATATCCCCATATCCCCTCCCTCTTGAGCCTTCCTCCCATCCTCCCTAATCCACCCCTGTAGGTCGTCACAAAGCACGGAGCTGATCTCCCTGTGCTATGCGGCTGCTTCCCACTAGCAATCCATTTTACATTTGGTAGTGTATATATGTCAATGCCACCCTCTCGTTTCATCCCAGCTTCCCCTTCCCCCCGTGTCCTCAAGTCCATTCAATAAGCCTGCATCTTTATTCCTGCCCTGCCACTGGGTTCATCCGTACCGTTTTTATAGATTCCATATATGTGTGTTAGCATACGGTATTTGTTTTTCTCTTTCTGACTTACTTCACTCTGTATGACAAACTCTAGGTCCAACCACCTCATTAAAAATAACTCAATTTCGTTCCTTTTTATGGCTGAGTAATATTCCTTTGTATATATGTGCCACATCTTCTTTATCCATTCATCTGTTGATGGACACTTAGGTTGCTTCCACATCCTGGCTATTGTAAATAGTGCTGCAATGAACATTGTGGTACATGTCTCTTTTTGAATTATGGTTTTCTCAGGGTATATGCCCAGGAGTGGGATTGCTGGGTCATACAATGGTTTTATTTTTAGTTTTTTAAGGAACCTCCATACTGTTCTCCATAGTGGCTGTATCAATTTACATTCCTACCAACAGTGAAGGAGGGTTCCCTTATCTCCTCACCCTCTCCAGCATTTATTGTTTATATGTTTCTTGATGATAGCCATTCGGACCAATATGAGGTGATACCTCACTGTGGTTTTGATTTGCATTTCTGTAATGATCAGCAATGTTCAGCATCTTTTTTCATGTGTTTGTTGGCCATCTGTATGTCTTCTTTGGAGAAATGTGTATTTAGGTCTTCCACCTATTTTTGGACTGGGTTGTTTGTTTTCTTCATACTGAGCTGCATGTGCTGCTTGTATATTTTGGAGATTAATCCTTTGTCAGTTGCTTCGTTTGCAAATATTTTCTCCCATTCTGAGGGTTGTCTTTCTGTCTTTTTTATGATTTCCTTTGCTGTGCAAAAGCTTTTAAGTTTCATTAGGTTCCATTTGTTATTTTTGATTTTTATTTCCATTACTCTAGGAGGTGGGTCAAGAAAGATCTTGCTGTGATTTATGTCACAGAGTGTTCTGCCTATGTTTTCCTCTAAGAGTTTTATAGTGTCTAGACTTACATTTAAGTCTTTAATCAATTTTGAGTATTTTTGTGTATGGTATTAGGAAGTGTTCTAATTTCATTCTTTTACATGTAGCTGTCCAGTTTTCCCAGCTCCACTTATTGAAGAAGCTGTCTTTTCTCCATTGCATATTCTTGCCTTCTTTGTCAAAGGTAAGGTGACCATATGTGTGTGGGTTTATCTCTGGGCTTTCTATCCTGTTCCATTGATCTATATTTGTGTTTTGGGGCCAGTACCATACAGTCTTGATGACTGTAGCTTTGTTTCAATCTTTTGTGACTAGATGATTGAAGCTAGAGTTAGTTCTGGCCTAACAGGCAGCACAGAAAAGAAAGTTCCCCAGATTTCAGTCTGGGATTCAAGCCACATAAAATAATTGACCTAGTGAAATGAGCAAAATCCCTTGACCCACAGACACTGCTAACTCAAGGGTTTTCAAAAATTCATTATTTTTTACTACTCTAAGAAAATATGTTATTTATTCGACAAATTTTTGTTAAGAAGCTACTATGTGTTAAGCACTGTAAAATAAGTGAACAAAACACACAAAAATGTTTGTCCTCATGAATCACACAGAATAATGGGTGGGGCAGAAAATAAACAAGGCAAATACGTTAAAATATATGGAATGGAATAGTTGATTGTGGTAAGTCTTAACTAGATTTTTTTAAAAGCCAGATGAGGGATAGGAGACCTTGGGAGATGGGATAGTTTTCAGTAGGCTGGCAGAGCAGTGCCTCCGTGAGAAGGTAGCACTTGATAAAAGACCCGAAGGAAGTGAAGGAGTGAGCCCTGCAGGTGTCTAAGGACATTCCAGGGATAGGAAGCAAGTATAGTGCTGGAAGCAGGAGCAGGTGCCACATGTGAGGAGCAACAAGGCAGCCAGGGAGCTGTACCAGATTTAGAGAGAGGAAAAATAAAACTAAGATGTTATATCAGAGGGGTAACAGGGTGCCAGGTCATATGAGGCCTTGTAGTTCCTAATAAGGAGCTCAGCTTTCACTCCAAGTCAAATGGAAAGCCACTGGAAGGAGTGAACCGAATATTGGTATGTTATTTACATTTGAAAGGATCACTCTAGCTGCTATTTTGAGAAGCTCCCAAAGGGATCAATAACAGCAAGAGGGAAACTTGTGAGACAGCCACTCCTATAATTCAGGAGAGAGACATGGGGACTTGGACCAGCTGGTGGGAAGTGGTAGCTGGTAATCAGATGCTTGTTTTGAAGCAACCTATAGGATTTTCTCCACACTGAATGTAGAATGTGGGAGAAGAGAAAGAGAAAGTATGCCTGCAACATATTTTGAATGTTTATTTTTTTAATTAAAAGTATCAGTATTTAGGAATATAGGAAGAGATGCCATCTAGCTGAAGGATGTTCTTTTAAATCTTCTATGTTCGAAAATTTTTATAGTAGAAAGTTAAGGGGAAAATCTGTCCTGTAAACAATTTCTAAGCAACAGTCCAATCAACTACATTTTAATTTTGCTGTGATATCTTTTTTTTTTTTAATGTAGTAGATTCTCAACAAATATACCCTCAGGTAAACTAGGAAATGACCAGGTCTATTCTTCTCACGTATCTACTTCCTCATAGATGCTTTCCGGGATGTGACTCCTGAAAATTCACAAGAAAATGCAACTCATCTAACTGCTGGAGATTAAAGAACCTCTTGAAGAACTATTTCAAGTTGCTGATATGAAAAGTAGAAGTTTTCAGAAAAGCTCTGGTAAGTTTCTAATCATTAAATATATCTGTTTCATCAACTTTCTTTGAAAGCTATCTTTAAAATCTAATTCTAAAAACTAAAGCAGAACTTTGGAAATGAATATACTTCCAAGTGTACATAAGCCATTTCTAGCAAAATGGTTCTAAAAGGAATGAGAAATCTCAGTGCTTTCATATACATATCGCCAGATGCCACTTGCGCTGACTGCAGAGTTCTTCAAAAAAAGAAATCTTCCAGCAAGCAAGGTGCAGAATGTTTCTGATGGTGGAAGGCTCTGGAGATGAAGCTAGAAGACCTAAGTAAAATGTAGTAGAAGATCAGGAATTAAAGCATATGAAACTGTGTAGAAAATTGTGACCACATGCAGCTATGCAAAATTCTGTCCTATGTAACTCAAGATGATATCAAAAGTTTACATCTAGTTAAAGATGAAACCCTCCAAAGTTTAATCAACATTTTATTTAAGGCTTTCCTTCACAATTAGCTTGTAGAGAGACTATGAGAAGAATTACATAATTTTAATGTAGTTAAATATAGTTCCAGAAAATGAAAGTAGCTAGGTTTGTAGTTTCAGTCCGGAAGAACATTAGAGCAGGGCATAAGCCTGCTGAGCTCCAGCCAGGACTTCGAGCATCCTTCTCTGGAGGTATGACTACCTGCATGCTGCCAAGGCCCAGCCTCCTAAAGATGGGGGTGGGCACTGGTTCTCACCCTGAAAGCTGCTAGTTTGATCCTTCCTTCTCACCCCCCAAATGGAGAAAGTACAAGTCCTTAGGGAATGGATCCTGAAAGTAAGTACTCATAAGGAGACCTCTAGGGTTCAAAATTTTCCCAGAACAGAATAAAGAAGGTAAAGTGTAATTCTTCCCCCAATTCCAACCAGAGCAGTTCCACCTTTACCCATTTAGACACAGAAGTTTCATGTGCATTTCTTTGGAAGAAACAAAACAAACAACGAACAGCACTGGTTCTGGTCCAGTTCCTCTATACGCACAATGAATGGGGAAACAGGTTGGCTGAGAGGACACATAATTTAATTATGACATAGTTTTCCTGATCACAACTCCTCCCCCTTTACTTACACTATGCAGCTTCTTGCCAAACATAAAGGTCCCTCATGTTAAAAAATATGCCAACACTCCAGAACATAAATCTGATCAGATAATGTTCATGAAAGGACTTGGTAAGCCTCAGAACAGTGAACTATATTAAAGTTCTATATAAATATTAACAAACCATCACTGAAAAAAAGGTTGAAGACACTGATGGGCCAAGGAGTTATGTCAAAGCATTATAACCTTTTTGCTCAAATCATTCTCACCTTGAATTAAATACATAGCTCCAAACCAAACATAGATCAGAGACCACATAAGTTGCTCATGTAATTGACAGAGTACAAAATTCATCTGAAGGGGTTACCAAATGTATAGTAGCTTCAGATCATTATATATCTTCTCAGCTCCCATCATAGGAGTGGCAGCTGAGAAATTTTTTAATGTTATAAAAGGTCTTCATCTTTGAATAATGGGGGAACCTTTGAGATAAGGTAGAGATAAAAAGACAGGCTTGGGCTTCCCTGGTGGCGCAGTGGTAGAGACTCCGCCTGCCGATGTAGGGGACACGGGTTCGTGCCCCGGCCCGGGAAGATCCCACATGCTGCAGAGCGGCTGGGCCCGTGAGCCACGGCCGCTGAGCCTGCGCGTCCGGAGCCTGTGCTCCGCAACGGGAGAGGCCACAACAGTGAGAGGCCTGCATACCGCAAAAAAGAGACAGGCTTGCGGAGAACAGATGTCAGTCACCCTATTCCATCTCCCTGGATAGCATTCCTCAGAGAATTGAAACAATAAAGGAGAAAGCAAGAAGGAACCTGTTCCCCTGTGAGGTGGCGCAAAGACAAGCCCCCCCACCATCTCCATGTTACACACGGGCACATGCGCGTGCCCGTGGGCACGTGCGCGTACGCACGTACAATGCCTCTGGGCAAGTATAATAATAGCCAGTAAGCCGGAAGTCCTTCATATGCTGTTTTTTGTAGAATGCTGAGCTCGGGGGCAATTGCTGCAATCACTGGCTCAAACAGGAGAGTAAACCTAGAGCTTCTCTTTACAGTCTTTGGGGCGCCCATTGGAGCCGGTGGGTAGCTTACTGAGAGAAGACTCTGGCTAAGAGGGGATAGTGCCTCGGACCTGGGCAGAGCAAGTCTGTGGAGAATGATAAGAGCATCTCCAGAGAAAAGTCCGTTTGCCTAGGACAACCAGAGCGGTTCAAACGGCAGAGGATAACGCAGAGACCCTGTGAGTCGAGCTCACTGAGGACCTGGAATATAGAACTCTGAAACAGGGTGAACCAAGACAGCCAGTGGAAGAAGCTTATACTTAGAAAATAGGCTTACAATGCAAGCCCACCTGTGCCAGTCATCCATAAAGTGAGCGTACACAGGTAAGTTAGAACCCTGTTTTCTCATTTGTCAAATGATAATAAACTTTGTTTGCAGGCGTCTGATGAGGATTAAATTGGGTAGCATAAGTTACATATCTGGCACTTGGTAGGTTCTTATTAGGAGGCAAATTTATTGGGATAATTCACATACCATAAAGTTATACAATTCAGTGGTTTTTGGTGTATCCACAGAGTTGTGCACAATCAATCTTAGAACACTCTCATCACCCCAGAAGAATTCCTGTACCCATTAGCCGTCAATCACCATTTACCCCATCCTCCAGCCCCTGGCAACCACTAATCTACTCTCTTTCTCTATGGAGCTGCTTATTTTGGACACTTCATATAAATGGAATCACACAATATGTGTTTATTTGTAAATGGCTTCTTTCACTTTGCATAATGTTTTCAAGGTTCACCCATGTTGTAGTATCATGATTTCATTTCTTTTTACTGTCAAACAAATTCCATTATATGGATATACCACATTTTGTTTATTCAGTCATGAAAGGCAATTTATTTTTATGAAGCACTAGATGAATATTGCTTTATTGATCTAAGATGGGTGTGTTTTACCAAGTTTGCTGAGGCCTTCTTGAATTTAAATAATAGCTGTCCTTGTCACTCCATTTCAGTCTTTGGTTAAAGAAAGTTATTCACTGACACTCTAGTTCAAGCCCTTTCCCCTAAACATACAACCTTAGTTTTCTCAAACTGTATTGTTTACCCCTTTTCCAATACTCATCTTCACATGTAGATATGTTGCAGTACATCAGTTTATATGATTTTAAATAAAAACAATATTTTCCAAGTAGTTGGAAGACTAATTATCACACTGGAAACAGGGAAATGAACAACTGGATGAAAAAACAAAAAACAAACCCATAGGGTTTTTTTAGTTCATTACTCATACCTAAATTAAGTATAAAATGAAAAAACAAATATACCCCAGAATGTTTCTTCAAACCATTTAAATTTTTTATTTTTTCATTTTTATTTGAGAAAATAAATATCATTCCTGAATATCAAATATGCATGAGTTATCTAAGAGCCAGAATATCTTTAAACATGGTTGGCTTCTACTGAGCACTGTGAAGCCATGTTACAACACTTCCTGAAGGATGGATAAATACAGGCCCTTCAGATCAGCAAATCCTTTAGGGAACAATCATTCTATTTTCCAATATTAACAATACTTCCAATGTTTCTGCAAAACACATGACTAGATAAACAAAGAGACTGGATTAGAGAAAAACTTACAGTAAGCTTGGTATCACTCTGAAGGGATAACTGGTAGATTAATTTGGAAATACCTATAATAAGAAATGCACGCCCAATGTGGAATTTTAAATCATGTAAATAGTATTTTAAGTTACCAAAAAGACTCTTAGCAAAGAGATATGTAACAAGAGGCAAGAAAAAAATTTTTTTTGGCTGCACCACACGGCTTGCGGGATCTTAGTTCCCTGACCAGAGATGGAACCCAGGTCCCGGCAGTGAAAGCACCGAGTCCTAACCACTGGACCTCCAGGGAATTTCCAGGAAGAAATTTTTTAACAGACATCAAAGATCAAAGGTCTCTGCTTAAAGCTGAGTAACCTTTGGTAAATAAAGCATACCTATATGCTCTGAGTTTAACCAATTTTTTTTTTAACATTTTGTTGAATAGAGACTCTGTTGTCTAAACATGCCTAGTCCCTGTGGGAAAATTGGACCTTCCAGGTGGACAGGTGGCAATGCATTATCTATTGCTCATAGGATATAAGCCAGTTCCTGAATGGAGTCAGCTCTTCAAGAAGCTTCATGTGTCCAAAAGACTGAAGATGTGTATTGGGTATAAATAGCCACAGGAAGATTCAATTTGTTCTTACAGTCTTAGAAAAGTGGAAAGTAGCATTCAAATGAGTCATGGCATACAATTTATAAGTCCATCCAGAAAGAAAAAATTAGTAATAGTTAGAGAGTTAATAGGAAATATCCATGTGGTCTGCGGTTATTTAAAAGATATCCATTGTGTGCAAAGGAGCAAGAACTGCCTAGTAGGATACAATATCCATATGTGACCCTTATAATGTCACTTTACTTTGTTCTTTCAACCAATTGTATTAAATTTCCATCTGCCTGCTCAATATGTATAAAGCAGATTCGCTTTGCTGGCTCATCTTGGAAGTCCTGAAATGATGTTCATTACAGCTATTGTAAAAATATAAACATTGACTAATGAGTGCCACATCTGACCACTCCTAAGATGGTGAGAACGTATTAGACAGTTCTAACATCAGGCCAGATATTATGGGTACCAATTAAACTAAACCCCTTGTACTCACAGGTGTCGTGGGGTAAAATTGTGATGTCTGGCAGCCTTAGACTTTTGATACGGATGTGCCAAGTATCATTATTTCTTTATTCCTAAATTTGCCAGGTGAGATTACACCAGTTCCTTATTTCAGTTTGACTGATAGAGTCGCCTGATACAAAGACTCACCATGCCTTAAAGAGTATTGCTTCTGGTACCAGTTTGGACAAAGGCTTAACAGTTTTTCATAAAGTTAAACACACACCTATTTGATCCAGCAATTCCTTGCCAAGGTTATTTACCTAAGAGAAATGAAGATATATGTCTGTACAAGACTTGTACAGAAATAGTCATAACAGCTTTCTGTGTGATTGCCAAAAATGGAAATAACTCAAATGTCTCTTTAAGGACATTAGATAAGTGTGGTATGTTAATAAAACAGAATACTATTCAGCAATAAAAAGAAACAAACTATGGATACATGCAACATTTAGACCAATCTCAATGACATTATGTTGAATAAAAGAAGCCAGTCACAGAAGAGTATATTCTATATGATTCCAGTATATCAACACTTGGATCAGGTAAAGCTAATCTATGGTGAAAAAAAAAAATCAGCAGAGCGGTTTCCTCTGGAGGGGGTTAGGAGTAACTGAGAAGGGACATGGGGTAACAGAAATGTCCTATATCTAGATTGGGGTGGTTTGTCAAAATTTTACATTTAATATATGTGCACTCCAGTTTTACCTCAAGAGTAGCAGAATGTAAAAAAGAGAGAATGGCAGAAAGCTAATAGCTTTGAAGCTGAGTGATGACTACATGGGGATTCATTATGCTGTCCTGTTTACTTTGTTTGTATTTAAAATTTTCCAAAGAAATTATGCCATAAAAGTCTATTTCATGATGTGGGGAAACAGAAGCCATATTTTGCTAAGTAGAAGAACAAAACATTATAAGGCATATACTTCTACTATTGGGCAAATATTTATCTGAGAGATTATCTATAAAGGACCGAGAGATTGTATACCAAAAATGTTCATAACAATGAATGGGGGATGGGATTCAGGTAGAGCTTGTTTTTCTTCTTTTTTCTAGTTGTTTCTGATGTTTTTAATTGAACACATATTAGCTTTTTAACTAGAAAAATATACTGTAAATATTACTTTCTTAAAAATGAACAATAATAACAACCAAAAAAAAAAAAGACTCAGTCCTAATTACTCTGAATCAATAACAACAAGGGAAATGTGCTCCGGACACTTGCAAAAATCCTGTCTCATGGACTAAGAGGCTTCTTGGTATTATAATGTGGCAATACTTCCTTCATCTGAGAGAAAGAGGAACATGATCGAATGTAAAATTTTTGCTGGTTCTGTTCCTAAGAGAAATTTTATAAAAAAGAAGGAGAATGGAATGAAAGCATGAGATATTCTACAGAGTGTTTCTAGATCATGACACATTTTTCTGTGCTTGCTACATTATAATAATTTTATTAGAGCATAAGGACCCCAAATGAGTTAAAAGAGAAACATTGATCAGATAGTATCCAGGGAGCTTAACTTTGAACACTCTTCTCTTAAGAAAGGGATCCTCACTCTTTGGATTATTGAAATAATTTAAATAAAAGAGTTTAAAAGAAGGCCTGGAAAAGAGAAGGAACTTCCCCTGATCTTCACCAGAGAATTCCTCTCAAATATAGGACGTGTCCTCTAGTGAGACAGCCCACATCCCAGGATTATTCAGAGGCTTACTTGAAGGAGAGGACTGATGGGTGAAGAACCAGACTGAGATCCTAGAGCACAGGAGGAGAGGGGGAGCTAGGCAACATCAGAATTCACCAGCAGAATCCATCCCCTCAGGTGGAAAGGCATAACTGGTTTCCCCTTTTCATAGGACCGTTTCAGGAAACAGTTGGCCCAAGAAGTTCGTATGCAATAGCAGGACTGAACCAACATGGTGGGTGAAGTAATGAGGAATCCAGGCAAACAATATATGCAAGTCTAGATCATGCATTCTCAACTGGGACACTATCACCTCCAAGGGAGTAAAAATTTGTTCTTGGAAGCAAAAAAAACCACAAAAAAACTTTCTTTAAAATAGACTTTATTTTTTTAGAGCAGTTTTAAGTTCATAGCAAAATTGAGAGGAAGGTACAGAGATTTCCCATATACCCTCTGGGGGAGAGGGTATATATTTTCAGAGTGTTCAAAGTTAATCTCCCTCACTATCAACATCCCTCACCAGAGTAGCACATTTGTTACAATTGATGAACCTACACTAACACATCATCACCCAAACTCCATAGTTCAAATTATAGTTCACCCTTGGTGTTGTATCTTCTATGGGTTTTGGCAAATACATATATAATGGCATAAATCCACCATTATAGTGTCATATAGAATAACTTCATTGTCTTAAAAATCCTCTATGCCCCACCAGTTCATTCTTACCTCCTCCCTAACTCCTGGCAACCACTGATCCTTTTGCTATCTCCAAAGTTTTGCCTTTCCCAGAATATCATATAGTTGGAATCATATAGTATGTAGCCTTTTCAGATTGACTTCTTTCACTAAGCAATATGCATTTAATATTCCTCCACATCTTTTTATGGCTTGACAGCTCAATTCTTTTCGGCACTGAATAAAGATTCCATTGTCTGGATATACCAGTTTATTTATCCATTCACCTACTGAAGGACATCTTAGTTGCTTCCAAGCTTTGGCATTTGTGAATAAAGCTGCTATAAGCTTGTGTGTGCAGGTTTTTGGTGTGGACATAAATTTTCAACTCCTTTGGGTAAATACCAAGGAGTGTGATTGCCAGATCATACGGTAAGAGTAGGTTTAGTTTTTTAAGAAACCACCAAATTGTCTTCGAAAGTGGCTGTACCATTTTGCATTTCCCCCCAGCAATAAATGAGAGTTTCTGTTGCTCCATATCCTCACCAGCCCTTGGTGGAGTCAGTGTTCTGGATTTTGGCCATTCTGATGGGTGTGTATTGGTATCTCATTGTTTTTTTGCGGTACGCGGGCCCCTCACTGCTGTGACCTCTCCCGTTGCGGAGCACAGGCTCCGGACGCGCAGGCTCAGCGGCCATGGTTCACGGGCCCAGCCGCTCCGCGGTATGTGGGATCTTCCCGGACCGGGGCACGAACCCGTGTCCCCTGAATCGGCAGGCGGACTCTCAACCACTGCGCCACCAGGGAAGCCCAGTATCTCATTGTTTTAAGTTGCAATTCCCTAATGGCATATGATGCTCTTTTTTATGTATAAAGCACAGATATACATAAACAGATATACAGCATATCTGTAGTATTACAGTTTCAAGGGAGGGGACAACTAGGTTAAAATTCCCCTCCTTAAGGGGGAAATAGTCTAATAAAGAAATGGCAAAGCACTGTCTGGGTGGTCAGAGAGGCAGCGTGAGGAGGGCGACACAGAATAGAAGAGAAAGGTTGCTCATGCTGAAGATCTGGAACCTGGCCTCACACAGGGAACGTGAGCAATGAGATAAGCTAGGGGAATAAGACTGCTCTGAGACAGCAGAGAAGTTAATTTTTATAACCTGTTTGTATTAGGGTTCTCCAGAGAAACAGAACCAGTAGTACATATTGGAGAGAGAGAAGGAGGGAGGTGGGGGGAGAGAGAGAGGTTATTTAACGTCTCTGCACCTCAGTTTCTTTAGCTGTAAAATGGAAATAATAATAGCATCTACCTCAGAGGATTGTTGTGAAGAGTAAATAAATTAATATAAAGCACTTGGAACAGTGCCTGGTACATAGTATGTGCCCAATAAATGTTCATAAAACATATGAAGCCAGTGTGAATCAACAGTGGAATGTGGAAAGCAAATGCTAACTGAGCACACACAATAAATTTTAACACTTGGTATCAATTTTTTAAATGCTCACTATTTTCATCACTCTCACTCAGGCTGTTCTGTGCCTGTCCCTGAGGCTGACATTAGAAAAGAAAATCCCTGCAATGTGGCCACTAGGGGTCCCACCCTGGTCTGCCCTGCAGAACTAACCCAGAGGAATTTAGCATTTATAGGGAGCTCCAAAAAGTCCCCGAAAGCCATTCCTTTACATTATCTTTAGGAAAACAGAGATGGATGGACAGTCCACCCAGGAAGGCCAGTGAAATGCCAACATAAGCTCTTCCCTACCCAAGTTCTGGGCTCTCTGCAGCCCTCAAAACTCTCAAGCAAAGAACAGATTTTAAACCTTTGGCTTCTAACCAATCACACCAGAAGGTGGAAGAATAATGGCTTACCAAAAAAAAAAAAAAATCATTTCAGAGAGAAAAGTCATATCTGGGAAAGCGAAACTGAAATCAATTCTGCAGGCTTCCTCCTCCCCCACCTTCCAGTTTCGGCACACCCATTACTGAGAAACACTGTCCTTTCTGAGCCGATTAGAGTTCAGATTGAAGTGGAAGCAGAGGAGAAACTGTCATAAAAACTGGAGTGAAAAAAGTATTTTTATCTAACACAGTAGGAAGAAGAACACAGACGTTTGTTTCCTGCACCGAAATACATGGTTTTTCCCTCATTTATGTAGAAGAACTTGGCAAGAAAAATCTGGGTAAGTACAATATCTGTTATTTATAGTATTATTACTCTCTATAGCAGCATTTTATTGACTAGGAAGGAATCTACTTCTTAATTAGAAAATTGAAATATACTCCAAAAATAATATTTTAAACCTAAAAATATTTTAAGCCTAGACTGTTCATTGCTGTGACAGAGTCTGCTTTATATTAGTTGAGGAAGGAGTCATAACATTCCATAAAAGATGCATGCAGTGGAAAACTAGAGGCACTTTTATTGATGAAATCCCCCAAGGCGTTAGGAGCATCTTCAGAAAGAACATATAATGAAAATTTAAAGATGTACTTTACATTAATCAAAGATCCCTTCCACCATCTACTCTAAGGAGTTGCCAGAAAATAAAATTCCCTGATAACTTCTCAGATATTAGTGTCAAATTATATGTATAATAGACAGACAGACAGACAGACAGAGACAGAGACAGTGACAGAGATGAAGACAGACTACTACAGGAAGTACTTGAAATTATGACAGCTTTCTTATTTCTTCCTAAAAATCCTGGGTTTACGTCTGATTTCCCCCAAAGTAAGGAACAAGGTAATACAAAGAGTTGGGGGAAATACAGTTTAGATTAAAGGCCTGCTCCTCAACTTCCTTTAGTAAAGCTAAAAAGCCCTACAGTTAACCCTACAGTTCATAAATACATGTAGGTTTGACCAATCATGTAACAAATTATGTTTCCATTTTTATGGGGTTGCTAAGAAGCTCAGAATGAAATTTTCAGGCCAATTCTAGTCAAGTATATAGAATTGAAAAGTTATTTTAGGCACTGACTTTACTCCATGGCTTCACCTTCTTTCCTCTTCTACCCATATTTAGCCTTCTCCCTGATTATTTTTCTGACTTTTTAATTTCTTTCTTCCAGTTTATTAAGATATAACTGACATATCTTATATGTCATATAAGTTTAAGGTATACAGCGTAATGATTTGACTTACATGCATCATGAAATGATGAGCACAATGAGTTTAGTGACATCCATCATCTCATGTAGATACAAAATAAAAGAAAAAGAAAACAATATTTTTTCCTTGTGATGAAAACTCTCAGGATTTACTCTCTAAACATCTTTCATACATAACATACAACAATGTTAATTATATTAATCATGTTGTACATCACATCCCTAGTACTTATTTATCTCATAACTGGAAGTTTGTACCTTTTGACCACCTTCAAGCCACTTTACCCATCTCCTCTGGTAACCAGAAATCTTATCTCTTTTTCTATTAGTTTGTTTTTGAAGTATAATTAGTTCCTGGTACACAACATAGTGATTCAATATTTCTATACATTACGAAATGATCACCACTGTAAATCTAGTCAGCAAAGATATTACTATTGATATTATTATTGACTATATTCCCCACACTATGCGTTTCATGCCCAACACATTTATTTTGTAACTGGAAGTTTGTACCTCTTAATCTTCCTAACCTATTTCACTCATCCTCCCACCCCTCTCCCATATGGCAACACCAATTTGTTCTCTGTATATATGACTCTGTTTCTGTTTTCTTAGTTTTCTGGATCTATTGGGATGATCATATGATTTTTATCCTTCATTCTTTTAATGTGGTATATCACATTTATTGATTTGCATATATCAAACAATCCTTGCATCCCAGAGATAAATCACATTTAATTATGGTATAAGATCTTTATAATCCTTATAATGTTCTGTTGAACTTGGTTTGCTAGTATTTTGTTGAGGATTCTTGCACTTACGTTCATCAGTGATATTGGTCTGTAACTTTCTTTTTTTTTTTTTTTAACATCTTTATTGGAGTATAATTGCTTTACAATGGTATGTTAGTTTCAGCTTCACAACAAAATGAATCAGTTATATATACACATATATTCCCATATCTCTTCCCGCTTGCGTCTCCCTCCCTCCCACCCTCCCTATCTAACTTTCTTTTTGTTGTACTGTCCTTATCTGGCCTTGGTATCAAGGTTATGCTGGCCTCATAAAATGTGCTTATAAGTGTTCCCTTCTCTTCTATTTTTTGGAAGAGTTTGAGAAGTATTCACATTAATTCTTCTTTAAATATTTGGCAGAATTCACTGGTGAAGTAATGAAGTCCGAGGCTTTTCCATCTTGGGAGGTTTCAGTTACTGATTCAGCCTCCTTACTCATTATTGGTCTGTTCAGATTCTTTATTCATGATTCAGTCTTGGTAGTTTGTATATTTCTAGGAATTTATTTATTTCTTCTAGACTGTCCAGTTTGGGGGCATATAAATATTCATAGTACTATCTTATGATCCTTTGCATTTCTGTGGTATCAGTTGTAACATCTCTCTTTCATTTATAATTTTATTTATTTGAGTCTCTGCTCTTTGTTTCTTAATCTAGCTAAAGGTTCATTAATTTTGTTTACTTTACAAAAAACAGCTCTTAGTGGTAAGAGAAGATGGATGCCTTGGTCATTAATTTGGCTGGTCTCCTTTTCTTTCTGCAGTGTTATTTCCTTCATGCCCAGCTGCTCTGAGATACAACTATTTTTAAGAAACTTGGTATCAATGGGAAGGTCTTCTCTTGAAGAAGGTGGAGTAGAAGGACCCTAAGCTCATCTCGTCTCAAGAGGACACCCAAATCACAACAATCCGCAGAACAACCATCATTGAAAAAGATCAAAACCTACCAGAAAAGATCCTCTACAACTAAAGACATAAAGAACCACAGTGAGACTGGTAGGAGGGGAGGACTAGTGATATAATCAAACCCCATCCCCCCCAGGTAGGAGACCCACAGACTGGAGAATAATTATATTACAGAGGTTCTCCCACAGGAGTGAGAATTCTGAGCCCCATGTCAGGCCCCGCAGCCTGGGGGGTCCGGCACCAGGAAGAGGTGACATTTTCTATTGTTTTCTAGTTTCTATTTAATTTATTTCTGCTCTGATTTTATTATTTCATTCCTTCTGTGAACTTTAGGTTGAGTTTGTTCTTGAGGTGTAACATTAGGTTGCTTATTTGAGATCTTTCTTTTTTCTTAAAGTAGACATTTATCACTATTAACTTCTGTCTTAGAACTGTTCTGCATTTCTTAAATTATGGTATGTTGTGTTTCCATTTTTAAAAGTCTCAAGATACTTTTTGATACCTCTTTTGATTTTTTCTTTGACCTGTTGGTTTGTCAGAAGTGTGTCATTTAACTTCCACATATTTATGAATTTTCCAATTTTCCTTCTATTATTGATTTCTCATTTTATATCATTGTGGTCAGAAAAGACATTTGATATGATTTCAACCTTCTTAAATTTGTTAAGAGTTCTTTTGTGGGCTAATATATGATCTATCCTGGACAATGTTCCATGTGCACTTTGAAAGAATGTGTACTCTGTTGCTATTGGATGGACTGTACTGAATGTGTCTGCTAGGTCTATTTGATCTATGGTGTTGTTTAGGTCTGCTGTTTCCTTATTGAATTTCTGTCTGAATGACCTACCCATTGTTAAAACTGGGATATTGAAGTCACCTACTCTTACTGTATATGTCTGTTTCTCCCATTAGTTCTGCGAATATCTGCTATATTTTTAGGTACACTGAAGTATCTAAGTTTGGGTGCATTATATATTTACAATTGTATATCATCTTGATGAATTGACCCCTTTATCATTATGTAGTAACCTTCTTTGTCACTTTTGACAATTTTTGACTTGAAGTCTATCTTGTCTAATTATAATCACTCCTGCTGTCTTTTGGTTACCATTTGCATGGAATATGTTTTTCCATCCCTTCACTTTCAGTGCATGTGTGTCCTTAAATCTAAAATGAGTCTCTTGTAGGCAGCATATTACTGTTGGATCTGATTTTTTTAATCCATTCAGCCACATTGTATCTTTTGATTGGATAATTTAATCCTTTTACATTTAAAGTAATTATTGATAGGTAAGGATTTAATATTGCCATATTGTTCATTATTTTCTGGCTGCTTTATAATTCCTTCATTTTCCTTTCTTCCTTTCTTGCTGTCTTCCTTTGTGATTTGATGACCTTTTGTAGTGATATGCTTTGATTCCCTTCTCTTTATTGTTTGTATATCTGCTACAGGTTTTTTATTTGTGGTTACCATGAAGTTTACATTATTCATCTTATAGATATAACAGTCTGTTTTACATTTATAACAACTTAAATTCAACCATGTACAAAACCTCCACACTTTAACTTAACTTCTTTCACATTTTATGTTATTAATGTCACAGTTTACATCTTTTATATATGTTGTATCCATTAACACATTATTTTATTTTACCTATAGTTATTTTTAATACTTTTGTCTTTTACTTTTTTTAAAAAAGATTTTTTTTAATGTGGACCATTTTTAAAGTCTTTATTGAATTTGTTACAATATTGCTTCCGTTTTATGTTTTGGTTTTTTGGCCACAAGGCATGTGGAATCTTAGCTCCCCAACCAGAGATTGAACCCACACCCTCTGCATTGGAAGGTGAAGTCTTTAACCACTGGACCACCAGGGAAGTCCCTATCTTTTACTCTTATACCAGAGTTAAGAGTGATTTATCTACCACCATTACAGTATTAGAGTGTTCTGAGTTTGACTATATTCTCACCTTCACTATGTTTCATACTTTCATATTCTTTTCATGCTGTCAGCATACTTTTGTTACAACTCAAAGACACCCCTTTAGCATTTCTTGTAAGACAAGTCTAGTGGTGAAGAACTCTACAACTTTTTTGTTTGTTTGTTTGTTTGTTTTGGTCTTGGAAAGTCCTTATCTCTCCTTCATTTCTGAAGGACAACTTGTAAGGTTCTTAAGTATTCACGGTTGACAGTTTCAGCACTTTGAATATATCATCCCACTCTCTACTGGCCTATAAGGTTTCTGCTGAGGAATCTGTTGATAGTCTTATGGAGGTTCCTTTGTATGTGGGAATTTTTTTCTCTTGCTGCATTTAAAATTCTTTGTCTTTGATTTTAGGTAGTTTTATTATTATGTGTCTTAGAGAAGATCTTTTTGTGTCAAAACTTTTGGGGCACCTATGAGCTTCAGGAACTTGGATGTCCAAATCTCTCCCCACATTTGGGAAATTGACAGCCATGATATCTATAAATAAGCCTTCTGCCCTTTTCTTCCTCTATTCTCCTTGAACTCCAACAATAGTAGATTTTACTGTCAATGGTATCCCATAATTCACATAGGCTTTCTTCACTCTTTTTCATTCTTTTTTCTTTCTTTGCTCCTCTGAATGGAGAATTTCAAATGTACTGTCATCAAGTTCACTGATTCTTTTGCTTGGATGAGTCTGCTTTTGAAGCTTTCTGTTGAATTCATCAATTCATTCACTGTGTTCTGCAATGCTAGGATTTCTGTTTGTTCATTTATATGTTTTTAATGGTTTCTGTTTCTTTGCTGAACCTCTCATTTTGTTCATGCATTGTTTTACTAATTTTGTTTAATTGTATATCTGTGTTTTCTTGTAGTTCACAGACTTTCTTTATGAAGATTATTCTGAATAATTTGTCAGGTAGTTCATAGATCTTCATTTCTTTAGGGTCATTTATTGGAGCTTTATTAGTTTCCTTTGATGGTGTCATGTTTCATTGATTATTGGTAATTCTTCTGGCCTTGCATGTTTCATTGATTATTCATAATTCTTCTGGCCTTGCATTATTGTCTGCACATTTGAAGAAGTAGGCACCTCTTTCAGTCTTTACAGACTGGGCTTAGGCCAGAAAAGCCCTTCACGAGTCAGCTTGTCCAGAGATTGTGGGTGAGTTGTCTGGTAGATTCTGAGGATGAGCTTGATGCTCAGGTGGGAAGGTCTGCTGCCTGGGTCAGTGTCTGGGCTGGATTAGTGCTTGGGTCTACAGAGGTAGGCTGGTATTTGGGTCCATGGGGTGGACCTGGCCCCTGAAGTGCTGGTGGTGGGCCTGGATTCTGATGCCCACAGGAGTTGGCCTATAGCCTTGGGGTACAGGTGCTGTCCTGAAGGTTGGGTCCATGAGGTGTAGCCTGACAGTGGGGCTGGTCATGTGCCTGGGTCCTCGGGAGCCAACCTGGAGGCTGGGGCAAGCCAGGAGCCTGAGTCTATAGGAACCAATCTGGAGTCTGTGTCCTTGGAACCCAACCCAGCACCAGGGCAGGCAAAGAGCCTGGGTCTATGGGAGCTGGCCTTGCACTGGAGTGAGGCAGGAGCCTGGATCTGCAGGAGACTGCTTTGAGCCTGGGGCTTCAGGGACTGGCTTGGCACTGGGGCAAGGCAGGAGTCTTGGTCCATGGGAGCTCACCTGAAGGCTGGGTTTGCAGAGGCTTTGCTAGTAGGGTAATACGAGCTTCATAAAATGAATTGGGAAGTATTCCGTCTTTTACTGTGTTCTAGAAGAGATTATATAAAATCAGCATTAATTCTTTAAATGTTTGGTAGAATTCTTCAGTGAATCTGTCTGGGCCTGGAAATTTTTCCTTGTAGGGAGATCTTTAAAATTAAAAATCCAGTTTTCTTTAAAGTATGGGACTATTCAGATCATCTGTTTCATACTGAATGGACTGTGGAAGTTTGTTTTTTGAGGAATTGTTCTATTTCATTTGAGTTGTTAAATTTGTGTGTGTGAAGTTATTCATACTACTCCCTTGTTCCCTTTTGATGTCTATGCAGTTCAAAATTATATCCACTGTTTCACTTCTAATATTGGTAAGTTGTGTCTTCTCTTTTTTATTCTTTGCCAGTTTTGCTAGAGTTTTGTCAATTTTACTGATCTTTCAAGGAAGCAGATTTTGTTTCATTGATTTTCTCCATTGTTTTCTGTTTTCAGTTTAATTGATTTCTGCTCTTATCTTTATTATTTCTTTCCTTCTGCTTGCTTTGGGTTATTTTACTTTTCTTTTTCAAGGTTTTCTAAGTTTTTGAAGTAAGATCTTAGATTATTAATTTGAGACGTTTCTTCTCTAACGTATGCATTTATTGCAACAATTTTTTCAATACTGCTTTAACCACGTACCACAAATTTTGGTATGTTGTATTTTCATTTTCATTCACTGCAATGTATTTTTTTAATTTCACTTGAGACTTTTCTTTGGCCCATGAATTATTTAGGAGTGTAGTTTTAGTGTTTAGTGAGTTTCCTCTTATCTTTCTGTTATCAGTTCCTAATAAGATTCCATTGTGGTTGGCAAACATATTCTGTATGATTTCAATTATTTTAAATTTGTTGAAGCTTGTTTTATCATTTAGGTTATGGTCTATTTTGGGCACTTAAAAAGAAAGATTTTCTGCTGTTGTTGAATGGAGTGTTCTATAAATGTGGTTTGGTACCTGTTGGTTGATGGTGTTGAGTTCTTCTGTAACCTCACTAACATTCTGTCTAATTTTTCTTTCAATTATAGAGAGAAAGGTGTCAAAATATCCAGCTATAAATGTGGATTTGTCTAAAACTGAAAAGTTCTGTATTTGTTTCAAACATTTTGAAACTTTCTTGTTTGGCACATACACTTTTAGGATTGTTATGTCATCTTGTTGAATTGAACATTTTATCATTATGTAATATGCCTTTGTCTCTGGTAATTTTCTTTTCTCTGAAGTCTACTTTATCTGACATTAACATAACCATTCCTGTCTTTATTGATTAATATTTGTATTATATGTATTTATCCATACTTTTCTTTTCAACCTATTTATATAATTTTATTTCAAGTGAGCATCTTACAGGCAGGATATAGTTGGGTCATGTTCTTAATCCACTTTACCAATTCTGTCTTTTAACTTCTGTATTTAGGCCATTTATATTTAATGTAATTAATTATTTATATGTTAGAACTTATGTTTTTCAATTTTCTTTCTTATTTTCCTGATGTTCTGAGGGTTACTTGAAAGTTTTTTTACAATTCCACTTTTATCTAGTGGAATTGAGTATATCACTTTTGAGTATATCACTTTGAGTGTATCACTTCGTATGGCTTTTTTATTGATTGCTCTAGATGTTTCATTATACATACATAACTTATGACAGTCCAATAGTGTTTTTTTTACCAGTTTGAGTGAAGCATAGAAATCCTACTTCCCTTCATATCCCTTTACCCTATCCACATATAATGGTCTTAAATATTTTCACTACATACATTTAGAACCATATCAGCCAGTGCTTCAAAAATCAAACGTAATTTTGAAAACCAAAGAGGAGAAGTCTATTATATTTACCAATATTTTTGCTTACTGTGTTCTTTTTTCTTCCTAATGTACCAGGGTTCCTTCTTTTATTATTTTCTTTCTGTTTAGAAAACTTCCTTTAACCATTCTCTTAAGGTAGGTTGTGTAGGTTGCATCATTTTACATTCCCACCAGTAGTGCACAAGGGTTCCTCCAATTTCTCCACATCATCTTCGCTAATGCTTGTTATTTTCTGGGGTTTCTTAAAATAGTAGTCATCACAGTAGATGTGAAATGATATATCACTGTGTTTTAGGTTTGTATTTCTCTAATGATTAGTGATATTGAACATCTTTTTATATGTTTGTTGGTCATTCGTATATCATCTTTGGAGAAATGTCTAAATCCTTTGCTCACTTTTAATCAGGTTATTTGTCTTGTCATTGAGTTGCAGGAGTTTTCTAAAATATATTTTAGATATTAACCCCTTATCATATCTATGATTTGAAAATATTGCAAATATTTTCTCCCATTCCATAAGTTGCCTTTTCATTCTGTTCATTGTGTCCTTCAATGCATAATTTCTAAGTTTGATATAGTCCCACACAAGGGGCTTACTTTAAAAAGTAGTACACTTAAAGCAATTTCCCACCTCCACTCTTTTCTCTCTCCCCAGCTTATTTTAAATTTGAGCTTCTTAATCTCTATAGGCCAAATAACTGAAAGAAATTTCACCTATTTCACTTTTTTTAGAAAGCATTAAATCTCCATGGTTTCTGATTGTCATAGTATTGTAATAGAGTAAAATTTCCATCAGTTGTGCATATCTTTGCCTATTTTTGTTTTAATGTAGCTGTAAGGTATATCTTTTATTCACTTAATATGAATGCAGGAGTTACTAACCAAAAAATAGTAGCTTTAACATTGGACAATTGCTCTGGCAGCTTTATGTCTGGACGGGAAGGTAAATCCTACCTTGATCTTTTATGTACCACTGGTAGGTAATATTCCTGTGTATTATTTCATGGAAGTGTGCCTATATAGTCTATTTTCCACTATTCTCCAGGCTTATCTTCTCTGTTGATTTGATTTCTCCCATGGTGATTTTATAGGAATGGCTCACATTATTTGAGCCATTTTTGGATTGTACTTAAAGCTGACTATTATTATCTGGATTCTATTGTGTTTTTTTCTAACCATTGCTATATTTCTGCAACCCAGATTGCCAATAATTTTTCCAAATAGTAGTCTTTCAATCTGAATACGAAATAGTAATGCCATTTGTTACTGCCCAGGAATTAGCTATTACCAAATATTATGTGAAAATTTACATGGATATAATAGTAGCCCCCAAGTTCACTACCCAGCAAGCTATCCCAGAAGTCATGGAACAGAATGGCTCACAGATCAATTTAAGGTATTTGAGGCACATCTTTATTAAATCAATTAAAATACACAACAAAAAGCAGGGGGAAAGAGATGGGTAACACACTTTGGATAAGGTACAAGAGGGGTGGAAGGATCTCATTACCTGAGTTATACAAGTTCATATATCCTCTCTCTCCCTCTCTGCAGTATCAGCATTCTCCACTGATTGTGTGATTTTGAGAACCAGAGTTGAGGTCTGTCCAAGAGGAATCAACAGATACAAGACACCTGTGTCAGTGGCATACACTTGCTCCAATCAGAGAGATGCAGAGGGGCATATGTGCCTGACCACAGCTCTAACTCATCAGTTAGCCTGATAAGCTACTCTGGATTTTATTTATGTCTTTTAATTAGAGTATACAAAGGATCAGAATGGGTGTAAACAGTAGGTGGCCCAATTAAGATGTCAAAAATATAAAGTGCTTCAAGTGTGCCACATGAATATTTAATATCTATTTGGCCCTTCTTTCTCTTCCTAACTATGTTTAACGCTCATATGCTCTATTTACTTTATCTATGTCTATCATAACATGTTTCACAAACTACTTGCTTCTATACCTTGTTTCATGTATCCTCCTCATATCATAATCCTTCTCTCTTTAGTTTCATATAGCCTCCTTTGGTTTTCTTATTTTCTATAGCAGAATTGAATATTTATAAACAATAGAGCTAACACACATTATAGAAAACAACCATTAAGAAGAATGAAACATCTCTCTCTATATATATATTGACTGGAAGCATCCCCAAGATACAGTTAGTGAATAAAGCAAGCAAAGAGAATTGAGTATTGTATGTTGCCATTTGAATGGAAAAAAGTGTTTATGCTTTTGTATTTGGTAGTATTTCTCTGAAAGGATATAGAAGAAACTGATAATGGTAATTTCCTCTCAGGAGGGTAATTAGATGGAATGTATATCCTTTTGAGCTTTTTCAGTTTTATAAGACATGTACATATTGTCTATTGAAAAATTAACTGACTATTTTTAAAATTTACTTATAAAAATACTAAATAATTTTTCTTTTTCTATACATAGGTATCAGAATGGCAGCACAACTTAACTTACCAGATAATACAGATGACTGGACAAAAGAGGATGTAAATCGGTGGTTAGAAAGTCAAAAAATTGACCAAAAACACAGGGAAATTTTGACTGCACAAGACGTGAATGGCGCAAACTTGAAGTACTTAACTAAAGAACACCTTGTTGCTATGGGCATAACATTTGGACCAGCTATCCAAATAGAACATCTCTTCAAAGAGTTGCTGGAAACATCCTCTGGAGATCCTTTTCAGACAAGTAAGAGGGGGAAAGGCAGTAAAAATGTTCCTAAAAAACAGGAGAAAAATGGAGAAACTTCAAAGCAAAAACAAAAGGAGAAAGAGAAATCAGGCATGGTTAATGACTCTACAATGAGTACAGTTACTAAAGGTTCTAAGTCACTGAAACATGAGTTCATGAACGATGAAATAGATGACACAGAGGAAGAGCAGCCATCCATAGAACCAACATGTGTATCATACCCTTTTGATGAATTCAGTAATCCATATCGTTACAAATTAAATTTTAATCTACAGCCTGAAACAGGACCACTCAATCTCATTGATCCAATACATGAATTCAAATGCTTCACGAATACAGGAACAGCCACAGAAGAGGATGTTAAGATGAAATTTAGCAATGAGGTTTTCCGGTTTGCTTCAGCTTGTATGAATTCACGTACCAATGGCACTATTCATTTTGGAGTCAAGGACAAACCCCATGGAAAAATTGTTGGCGTGGAAGTCACCACTGTCACCAAGGAAGCCCTCATTGACCACTTCAATCTGATGATCCACAAATATTTTGAAGACCATCAGGTCCAAAAAGCAAAGAATTGCATTCGAGAGCCAAGATTTGTAGAAGTTTTAATGCCAAATAGTACTCCATCTGACAGATTTGTTATTGAAGTGGATGTTGTTCCAAAATATTCTGAATGTGAACATGATTATTTCCAGATTAAAATGCAAAATTGCAGCAAGAAGACATGGACACAAAGTCCAAAATTCTCAGTCTTTGTGCGCGATGGGGCCAGTACTAAGGACATCATGAAAAATAATGCATATTTCACATCATTTAAATTAGATTTAAAAAGACTGGCAGAATGTAGGAAAGAAGCAGAAGAAAAATGCAGAGTAAAAACAAATAAAAAAGAGAGTGAGGGACCAAAGCTTATTAAACTGTTGACAGGAAATCAGGATTTGTTAGATAATTCCTACTATGAATGGTACATTCTTGTAATAAATAAATGCCATCCAACTCAAATAAAACACTTAGATTTCCTAAAGGAAATTAAATGGTTTGCTGTGTTGGAGTTTGATCCTGAATCTCTGAGCAAGGGTGTAGTCAAAGCCTACAAAGAAACCCGAGTAGCAAACCTTCACTTCCCAAGTTTATATGTGGAAGGGAAAACTACAAATGAGAAGATTACTAGTCTGAATCTTTATCAACAACTCAGCTGGATTTTCTGCAATGGCAGGTTAGACCTTGACAGTGAAAAATATAAACCCTTAGATCCAAGTTCCTGGCAAAGAGAAAAAGCATCTGAAGTCAGGAAACTGATTTCATTTCTTACACATGAAGACATAATGCCAAGAGGGAAGTTTTTGGTGGTATTTCTATTACTCTCCTCTGTGGATGACCCAAGAGACCCCCTCATTGAGACCTTCTGTGCTTTCTACCAAGATCTCAAAGGAATGGAAAATATATTGTGTATTTGCACACATTCACACATATGTCAGGGATGGAAAGATCTACTTGAAGCAAGATTAACGAAACAGCAAGATGAATTATCAAGCCAATGTGTTTCTGCTTTAAGTCTTGAAGAGATAAATGGAACTATTCTTAAGCTAAAATCTGTGACTCAATCTTCAAAGAGATTTTTACCATCTATTGGTTCATCTACTGTCCTTCTGAAAAAAGAAGAAGATATCATGACTGCCCTGGAAATTCTCTGTGAAAATGAATGTGAAGGTACACTCTTAGAGAAGGACAAAAAAAAATTACTTGAATTCAAAGCATCAAAAGAGGAAGACTTCTATCGAGGTGGCAAAGTATCATGGTGGAACTTCTACTTTTCTTCTGAAAACTATTCTTCCCCTTTTGTCAAAAGGGATAAATATGAAATACTTGAAGAAATTATTCAAAACTGGGCAAATTCTTCAAAGCCAATATGTGTCAAAATTATTCATCTGTTTCATCATCCAGGCTGTGGTGGGACTACCTTGGCCATGCATATTCTCTGGGAACTAAGGAAGAAATTCAGATGTGCTGTGCTGAAAAACAAGACAGTGGATTTTTCTGAAATTGGAGAACAAGTGACTAATTTAATAACCTATGGGACAACAAATAATCAGGAATACTTACCTGTACTACTGCTTGTTGATGATTTTGAAGAACAAGATAATGTCTATCTTCTGCAGGCCTCTATTCAGACAGCTGTAGCTAATAGGTATATTCGATATGAGAGGCCTCTAGTGATCATCCTAAATTGCAGGAGATCACAGAATCCTGAAAAAAGTGCAAAGATCTCAGACAGTATTGCCCTAATACAAAAACTATCTCCCAAAGAACAGAGAGCTTTTGAGCTTAAACTGAAAGAAATTGAAGAGCAACATAAAAACTTTAAAGATTTTTATTCCTTCATGATTATGAAAACCAACTTTAATAAAACGTACATAGAAAATGTGGTCAGGAATATTCTGAAAGGACAAAATACTTCCACCAAGGAAGCAAAGCTCTTTTCTTTTCTGGCTCTTCTTAATTCATATGTGCCTGATACCACCATTTCACTATCACAGTGTGAAAAGTTCTTAGGAATCACAAACAAGAAAGCTTTCTGGGGAACAGAAAAGCTTGAAGACAAGATGGGCACCTACTCTACAATTCTAATAAAAACAGAGGTGGTAGAATGTGGGAGCTACTGTGGAGTACGCATTATTCACCCTTTGATTGCCATTCGCTCATTGGAAGAATTGAAGATAAGCTATGACTTAGATAAAAGTCAAATTATGCTGGATATGCTAACAGAAAATGTGTTCTATGATACTGGTATAGGAAAAAACAAATTTTTAGAAGATATGCATACACTGCTGCTCACAAGACAGCGCAACGAACATGAAGGTGAAACAGGAACTTGGTTTTCCCCATTCATTGAAGCATTACATAGAGATGAAGGGAATGTGGCAGTTAAAAATGTATTACTTGAAGGTATTCGTCGGTTCAACCCAAATGCATTCATTTGCCAAGCCTTGTCAAGACATTTCTACATTAAAGAGAAGGACTTTAACAGTGCTCTATGTTGGGCAAATAAAGCAAAAAAGATAGAACCTGCCAATTCTTATATCTCAGACACACTGGGTCAAGTGTACAAAAGTAAAATTAGATGGTGGTTAGAGGATAATGGAAGAAACAGGAACATTTCAGTTGATGATCTATCTGATCTTTTGGATTTAGCAGTGCGTGCCTCAAATGCATTCAAAGAATCTCAACAGCAAAGTGAGGATAGAGAGTATGAAGCAAAGGAAAGATTTTATCAGAAGTCGAAAAGGCGGTATGATACTTACAATATAGCTGGGTATCAAGGGGAGATAGAAGTTGGGCTCTACACAATCCAGATTCTCCAGCTCATTCCTTTTTTTGACAATAAAAGTGAACTATCTAAAAGAGATATGGTCAATTTTATATCAGGAAATAATGATATTCCTGGAGATCCGAGCAATGAATTTAAAGTAGTCCTCAAGAACTTTATTCCTTATCTAACCAATTTGAAATTTTCTTTGAAAAAGTCCTTTGATTTTTTTGATGATTACTTTGTCCTTCTAAAACCCAGGAACAATAGTAAGCAAAATGAAGAGGCCAAAACTCGGAAAAGGGTGGCTGGATGTTTTAAGAAGTATGCAGATATATTCGGTCCCTCAGAGGAATCACAGAACAAAGATCTTGGACCAAAGCTTAGTTTGCCACTTCAAGTAGAGCTGTATCGGAGAAGCCTAGAAGTTCTAAAAGCAGACAAGTTTTCTGGGCTCTTGGAATATCTTATCAAAACTCAAGAAGATGCTATACGCACCATGGAAGATATAATTAACAAATATACTTTTCTCTTTGAGCAGTGCGCTGTCAGAATCCTGCCAAGGGAAAAGCAAAATTTCATCTTGGCCAACATCATTCTCTACTGTATTAAACCTACCTCCAAATTAGTGAAGCCAATTAAAAAACTGAAAGATCAGCTTCAAGAAGTCTTGCAACAAGTAGGAATGAATTATCGATTTTCAGAACCTTATTTCCTAGCCTCCCTGTTATTCTGGCCAGGAAACCAACAACTAGATCAAGATTCTAAACAAATGGAAAAGTATGCTCGGTCACTGGAAAATGCTTTCAGGGGGCAATATAAGCATATGTATCGTACAAAGCAACCAATTGCATATTTCTTTCTTGGGAAAGGTAACAATATGAACAGACTTGTTCACAAAGGAAAAATCGACCAATGTTTTAGAAAGACAGCTGATATTAATTCCTTGTGGCACAGTGGAGATGTATGGAAGGAGGAAAAAGTCCGAGAACTTTTGCTTCGGTTAAAGGGAAGAGCTGAAAATAATTGTTTATACATAGAATATGGAATAAATGAAAAAGTCACAATACCCATCACACCTGCTTTTCTTGGTCAACTTAGAAGTGGTAGAAGCATAGAAAAAGTATCTTTTTACCTGGGGTTTTCCCTTGGAGGCCCACTTGCTTATGACATTGAGGTTATTTAAGAGTTTGATCTTCTCCCTCCAGGAATGTGGATGCAAAAGCACTTAATTTTTTTAGACCCAAGATCTATACTTTAAATTGGCAAATTTATAGATACAGCCTCTGACTTTTCAGCCCTGTACAGACAATATTTATATTTCCTCTTAAGCATGTTGTGAGTCTCAAATAGACTGTGTTGGAAAAGGAAGGAATGAGAGATGTGGAAACTATCAAATATCTACCTTGGCTTGGACAACACCATCAAGGGCAAAATAAGGAGCTATGGATGGAATTAGGAGCAGTGAATGTAATCATTCAGCCACACAGAATCCCACCACCTCCCTCAATTAACCAACCAAGGCATGGATTGAGGAAGACTGTCTACTTTCTTCTTAAATGTGAAATTTTTTCAGAATTGAAAAACAATAGTTACGGTACCAAGACATTACAATATCTGGGAAACCGTTTCACAAAAACAGATGAAAACTCTCAACATAAACATTTATTCCTACCAGGCAGACCAGAAAGGTACCATGTACTTGGCACTGAAGGGTCTTTCAAAGGAGAGGACCAACCAGTTCTCTGAAGGTCATACCCATAGAGGTCTGCAGATCTTACCAAAGTAAGTAGGCTGGAGAATTAGGCTTCCTTTTCATGCAGTAGCAGGCAGTTGAGCAAAAATGAATTTTGTTTCTACAGCTGACAAACTCATAGACCTCCAAACAAACAAAAATACACCAAAATTCCAAAGCTAATGAATAAAAAGGACTCTTGTGAAAAGACTAATGAGTCTCCAATCCAGGGGATCCCAGTGTTCTAGCATGTATACATATAGCCTATGCACAACCAGTGAGAGGTAATCAAAATGTAATTTTTCCTAATAAAATTATGGATATGGGAAATCATCAGTGGTTGCTAAAACTGATAAAAAGCTGATAAAGAACTATAACAGATGAATCAAACTGTCCTAAATCCTGATCAATATTAACATTGCTGAGAGAGAACCAGACATCATGGGCCTGGAAGTCCTGTAGGAGTGCACACAACACCTGTGAGACAGTCTCGCCAAATAATTGAAACTGAATCTGATCAAGCCTCTGGATCCTACTTCCAAGTTAAAGGAAATACAGACATTGGATATGCTTCAAAGTAATTCTGTGTATGGGGTATGGGGATGGTGAAAGGAGAGTAGGTGGGCAGTATAGTTGCAACAAGATTCGACAGGAGTTAATAATTGCTGCATTATGAGGACATGGGAGTTCATCAGACTCTTCTCTCTTCTTTGGACTGTGCTTTTGAAGTTTTCTGTTATAAAATACTTATAAAACAAAACAAACAAGAAATGCTATTTGTTTTGTCTTTACAATCCCATTCAAATTTTTTCACTGGAGGAGGTTTTTCCTTTGCTCCTGCATGAAATTTCAGCTTCATAACTTATCAATTCACTCTTGGCATAAAAAAATCCTCTGCTCAAACACAGTCTCAATTTAGAGATGAGAATGTCCAGTTGCATTTTTTTCTGTGGGGCCACTTCCCACTCTGCTCCAGGTTTCGTTCCACTCTAAAGAGGATGGTCTCTGTTGGAGTCCTCTTACCTTCCCAGGTGATCCTTTTGAACTCAAATTAAACCAGCTTAGGCAGATGCTCTCTCCCCCATGATCTACCTGGGGTGCATGAGAAACACTCATGGATGTTTGTTCTCCCATTGGTAGGGAGTGCAGGTAACGTCCAGTCTTGGGAACAACGTGCCCCATAGAGTCAAGAGGATGCATCAAGCACTCCACGTGGTCCTCTTGTAGCCCCCCTCTCTAGGCTCAGGATGAGGTTCTCGTGGTGGCTGGGAGAACTTTCACCAAAAGAACCTCTTCATAAACCCTCTCTTCCTCAGTGCCAGCAGTGGGCAAACTACAGCTCGTAGACCGAATGCAGCCTGTCTTTTACTTTTAAATACAGTTTTATTGGAACACAACCACACTCATTTTTGTAAGTATTGGCTTTGGCTGCTTTTGCATTGCAACAGAGTTGAGTAGTTGCAACAGAGACCATACAGCCCACAAACCTAAAATATTTACCATCTGGCTCTTTACAGAAAAAGGTTGCCAACCCCTGCTCTATGCTATCAATGCTTTTATGTCTTTATTGTAGGTCAATTGTTTCTTGGACATTTACTTTGAAAGTACACATTTTGGTGTATCACCTAACTTTGGTATTTCTATCATTTTAGGGCCAAAGTTAAAATTTAACAACATTTTGTCTCACTGAATCTGTTTTTCAAAGATAAATCTGATTATTCTTCAGGCAGGGGCTCTGTCTGTATGCTTTACTTGTCCACCCTCAGAAAGTCAGAGCCCCAGGCCAGCCCCATGCTACTGTCTCTCCCTGTTTTGGAATTGGGAGGTGGCCCTGCCAGTGCATCTCTCCCTTGCAAGAAACTGTAGATCATCTCTGGAGAGCAAATGGCTATGATGGGGTGGGGTGGGGTGGGGGCTTGTAATGATGTGCCAACACATCCACTTTTTAGGCTGCTATTTACTGAGGTGGCTTTGATGGACCCTCCCTTGCAGCTGCAGTAACTCATGGGTCCTTATCGAGGTGGTGGTCTTGGGGTAGAATCCCTCTTTTATTTTACCACTTGATATAAAACATTTATTTTTGACTAGGCCTGTGGCTTCCATTAGCAATATGTTTCCTTCCCCTAATATGCAGATACTGGCTTTATTTGCTCAGTTTTGTGAGTGCTTTGGAAGTTAGATGATTGTATAACTCAAGAAGATCACGATCACTTTTTTATCTTGCTCAAAATAATAATGATGATAATCATCGTCATCATCATCATCCAAGCCCACTTTACCAAGGAACAGCAGAGTGATAAGTGTGTCAGTTTTTCTTTTGCAAATAAAGCATAGCTGAACCATGCTGGATAAATTTGACAAGCATATTGATTTATCATAATTCTCTTTATTTAGCTTTATATTTTCCTTAGGTCCATGGAATTTGGTCTTGAAAAATAGAAATTTGGAATGTAAGATTTAAATATTAAGAATTTACTATTCATAAGCCAGCAGTTCTCAGCTGAACAGAATTCCCCGAGAGGTCTTTCCAAATTGCCTATTCTGTCTCCCAATTCAGATAGAGCCTACCTAGAGTGAGAAGGCATCAGATATTTTTTTAACTTGAGAATCATTGATTAGGTCATTGTAATACAAAAGTTTCACAACTCAGTGTTCAAAAGGAAATGTTAATCAACACTCTCAAAACAAATGGTGACCAGAACAAATGAGCTTTGGAAACTGCATGGGATTCTGCTTCTGGCTGTTTGGAATGTAGATTAGCAAAGAAAACTCTCAGAAAGTAATCCCAAAGGGAAGTTCACTTATTGTATAGACTAAGTTATTTCTCTTAAAAAATTTTATTTTCTCTTTTTTTTTTTTTTGTGGTACGCGGCCTCTCACTGTTGTGGCCTCTCCCGTTGCAGAGCACAGGCTCCGGACGCGCAGGCTCAGCGGCCATGGCTCACGGGCCCAGCCGCTCCGCGGCATGCGGGATCTTCCCGGACCGGAGCACGAACCCGTGTCCCCTGCATCTGCAGGCGGACTCTCAACCACTGCACCACCAGGGAAGCACCTCACTTATTTTTATATTTCTTGCTCCTCCAAAGGTCTTCCTGCTGCACAACTTAAAACATACTAGAAAAGAGTTCATATGCACTGAAATATTTATAGATTTTTCACCTTCTCTACTGTCAAGAAGCCCAGCTCTAATTAAAGTATGTGTACTATAATTCTCTGTTCTTTTCTGTATTTTTAAAACTTAAATATGTATGTATACCATCATCATAACGTTGTATACGAGTTTCCAATTCCAAGGCAGGCTTTATAGCCTGAGAGTCCTATGTCACCACTGAATACATTCCAAGTAAGTAAAAACTTGCATCTTCTTTCATTAGTGGAAGGAGACAATTGTTCAGTTTGAAATCCAGAAATTTACCCTTTAGGGAAATGCTATCATCATCTCATCCTTGTTGCCGAAAATATAGTTTAAGCCCATATTTTAGTGATTTACTTAAGACGTGTTTCGGTTGGCTAGGGCAAGGTACCCAGATATTTGGTCACCCACATATTATATCAAACAGCCATCTAGATGTTGCTGTGAAGGTAATTTTTTTAAATAAATTTATTTATTTACTTATTTATTTATTTATTTTGGCTGCGTTGGGTCTTTGTTGCTGCGCGCAGGCTTTCTCTAGTTGCGGCGAGCAGGGGCCACTCTTCATTGCGGTGTGTGGGCTTCTCACTGTGGTGGCTTCTCTTGTTGCGGAGCACGGGCTCTAGGCACGCAGGCCTCAGTAGCTGTGGCAAATGGGCTCAGTAGTTGTGGCACACAGGCTTAGTTGCTCTGCAGCATGTGGGATCTCCCCCGGACCAGGGATTGAACCCGTGTCCCCTGCATTGGCAGGCAGATTCTTAACCACTGCGCCATCAGGGAAGTCCAAAGGTTTTTTTTTTTTTAAGATAATGTTAACATTTAAATCAGTAGACTTTGAGTAAAGCAGCTTGCCCTCCATGATGTGGGTGAGCCTCATCCAATCAGTTGAAGGTCTTAAGAGAGAAAAGACTGAAGTCTTCCAAGGAAGAAGAAATTCTAGAGAGGCTGCCTTCAGACTCCAGCTGCAACCTACACACACACACACACACACACACACACACACACACACACACACACAATATGTGAGTGTGGAGTGTGTGTGTATACATCTCTCTCTATAAATATATATACATCCTATTCTGTTTCTCTGGAGAACTATCACAGTCCTTAAACCAAAAATCAGCCATCAGGAGTCTCAGATATCCCAGAAACCAGCCTTCCTTAGTATTCTTGCTTTGATAAATCATTGGCTGCAAGAAGCCCATGGAATTTGCCTTGGTTCAAATGTAGGAATGGATTTCAAAGCCCAGCAGCAAAGGCCCTTGGTCAGTTAAGCTCCCTATGGTTAGAGATCTGCAAAGTGCATTCCCATGGCTATCACAAACACCAAACTCAAATAAAACAAAATTAAAGCAGTTCCAAGTCCTAGATAAAAACAGATCCCATTTACTAAACTAAGACAATCTGATTTCTGAATGTCTACAAAAAGAGATGTTTCCAAATGTAAATATCTGTAGAGAAAGCTCCAAGTGAGCTAAGTGTTTAAAAATAATTTAGCATTAATTCAAAATCATGATACAGAAAAAAAAACATTATAGCTAGTTTATTGGGTAAGAAAGAAGTTGATCTGCACATAGTTCAGATTCACTGGCTCATGGTAATGACTAGGTATAGGATGAGAGTGATCATATAAAACAAGGAAAATTAGCCATTCACAGAAATGGGCTGTTTACTTCATTCTGTTAGTGTGTTTCATTCAGCATTATATTCTGCGATCTGAAGTAGGGCTTTAGGATTTCATTGGTTCTTTGAACAAATCCAAACACAGGATCAGCAAAAGAAAAATGATAAACAAAAAGGTAGCAATAATGTTCTTTTAATTTATTTTAGCCTACATTAAATATGGCATCAATAGTTCAGGTATCTTTAGAGTTAATGAGAAAATCTGTTGCAGTTCACGTTCTTCTGAAAGCAGACTCAGACACATTTTACTGATGTGACCAGTCCCCGAGTCTTCAGAGTGTTTATCTCCCATCCTCTGGGGCACTTGTTTCTTACCAAACCTTCTAATGTGCTGGCCAGCTTGTGCTCATCTGACTTGATTAGCATGATGTTGTCAACATAAGGGATCACAGTGATGTTCAGCAGGATGTCCAGATATGTGCAACTGGTATCATGACAGACGGACCAAGAATTTATGTAGTCCTTGGGCAAAACTATTGACTGTATACTCCTGTCCATTTCTGATCCTTTTTTCTGATAGGGTTAGAATATAAGGCATTGGTTAAAACAGTGCCCTCATACCATGTGCCTGAGATCATTCTAATCTTCTCTAGGAAAGATACCACAACTGTCAATGAAATTGCAATTAGGGCTACTAGTTGGTTGAGTTTCTGGTAATTTATTGTCTAGAGAGGAGGTCTTATCAACTTCAAACAATAAGCATAAGCGATGCACATTCTTGGACTATAATGCAAGGAAGTCTGAAGTGGATAATAAAAATAACTAAATAGAAACACCCTTATATATTTGGAAATTTAAAATCAAACCAAAAAACTTATACACTAAAAAAAGAGGAAATTTTAAAGCACTTATAACTGAATAAAAATTAAAACATTACATTTCAAAACTTGTGAGATGAGGCAAAAGTGTTGCATGGAGAGAAATGTATGGCCTTAATTGCTTATTCCAGACAATAAAACATAACGAAAATCAATTAGGTATAAACTTAGGAAATTAAAAAAATAGAATATCTCAAAGAAAAATTTTAAATATGTTACAATAAAGATAAAAGCAGAAATTAATGTTATAAAAAAGAAAAGGGCTTCCCTGGTGGCGCAGTGGTTGAGAGTCCGCCTGCCGATGCAGGGGACATGGGTTCGTGCCCCGGTCTGGGAAGATCCCACATGCCGCGGAGCGGCTGGGCCCGTGAGCCATGGCCGCTGAGCCTGCGCGTCCGGAGCCTGTGCTCCGCAACGGTAGAGGCCACAACAGTGAGAGGCCCGCGTACTGCAAAAAAAAAAAAAAAAAAAAAAAAAGAAGAAGAAAACAGAAGAGCTCAATAAACCAAAAACTGGCTTTTTGAAACAAACTAACAAAATACACAAACTTCTGGTATGATTGATCATAAAATAATTAAAGAAAAAGAAACATAATTACAGATAAAGCTAAAAATACAGATTTCAGCTTTTATGAAGATGGGTAGGTACATTTTCCCCTATTCTTTTCACTAAGTACAAAAGATGTCAAAAGATGGCTTTTAAAAGTAGAGAATGGAAGGTAAAGTAGCTAGGGACCTAGAGATCAAAAGAAACAACAAGATGCAGGGTGTTATCAGCACCAAATGGGAAACCGGAACTCTCACCCTTGTTCAGTAGTAATGCCCCACTCAGGTGTTAATGGAAATCAAGTGGGAAAGCTGGATTTTTATCCCCAACTGGGAGGAGCAAGGCAAAGGGCACCGCCATTTTCCCTGACAGAGTGATGTCACAAAAGCCAATTAAAACAGAAGCTTTAAATAAGATTTAGATCCTCATAACAGAGTACCCAAAACGTACAGGTTTCAATTAAAAAAAAGTCACTCATCATACCAAGAACCAAAATTTAAAAAACCTCAGAATGAATGAAAAAATACAATTGATTGATGCCGACACCAAGATGCCAGAGAGATTCGAATTCTCTAACAAAGACTTTAAAACATAGTAAAAGTGCTTCAGTGAGGAACTGTGAAGGCACTTGAAACAAATGAAAAAAGAGTTTCAGCAAACAAATAGATTCAGCAAACAAATAGAAGATGTAAAGAAGAACTATATGGAAATTTTAGAACTAAAAGCACAATAATTAAAATAGGCAACACAAAGGATTGACTCAACAGAATTCAGGGGACAGAGGAAAGAATTAGTGAACTTGAAGATAGAATAATAGAGATCACCAGTCTGGGGCTTCCCTGGTGGCACAGTGGTTAAGAATCTGCCTGCCAATGCTAGAGGACACGGGTTCAAGCCCCGTTCCGGGAAGATCCCACATGCCGCAGAGCAACTAAGCCCGTGTGCCACAACTACTGACGCCCACACACCTAGAGCCCATGCTCTGCAACAAGAGAAGCCACCCAATGAGAAGCCTGCGCACCACAACGAAGAGTAGCCCTCGCTCGCTGCAACTAGAGAAAAGTCCCTGCACAGCAACAAAGACCCAACGCAGCCAGAAATAAATATAAATAAATAAATTTTAAAAAAAAGAAATCACCAGTCTGAAAAATTGCAGAGAGATTCAGGAACTGTGAGACCATAAAAAAAAAATCTATTATTCATTTAACAGTAATTGTAAGAGTGGAGAAAGAGGGTGGGACTGAAAAATTACTGGAAGAAATAATGGCTACAAACTTCCCAAAGTTGGCAAAATATATAAATGTACAGATTCAAAAAGCTGAGCAAAGGAAACCTCACTTGAATAAACCCAAAGAAAGCCACACCAACACATACTAGAGTCAAAGATAAGAGCAGAATTCAGTGAAATTGAAATCAGAATAGAGAAAATCACCTTTTAAAAAGCTACTAATTAGAAAAGGTCAATAAAATTGACAAACCTCTAGCAAGACTGACAAAGAAAAAAAAGAAAATTACCAATATCAAGAATGAAACAGGGATATCATTATAGACTCTGAAAACATTAAAAGGATAATAAGGGAATACTATGAACATCTCTACACAAATAAATTTTACAACTTAGATAAAGTTGACCAATTCTCAGAGAAGTACAAACTACTATATCTTATCCAGTGTAAATTAGATCATTTGAATAACTTTATAACCCCTAAGGAAATTGAATATATAATTTTTAATTTCCCAAAAATGAAGTCCCCAGGCCCAGATACTTTCACTGGAGAACTCTACCAAACAAGTAAAGAAAAATTAATGCCAATTATATACAGTCTCTTCCAGAAAATAGAAGAACCATTCCTAATTGATTTTATAAATCTAGAATTACCCTGATGCCAAAATCAGACAAAGAGAGTGCCTCACCCAAAGAAAAGACCAATATCCCTCATGAACATAAACACAAAAGGTCCTTAACAAAACATAAGCAAACAGAATTCATCAATATATAAAAGAATTATATACCATGGCAAGTGGAGTATATACCAAAATACAAGGGTGATTCAATATTCAAAAATTAATCAACTACCATATTAACAGGCTAAAGTAGAAAGTTACATAACATGCCAACTTATAGAGAAAAATCGTGTGACAGTATTCAGCATCCATTTGTGATAAAATCTCATTGAAAACTAGGAATAAAGGAGGACCTCCTCAACTTAATAAAGAGCATCTACAAAAAACCATACAGTTAACATCATACTTAATGGTAAAAGACTAATTGTTTATACCCCAAGAATGAGAACAAGGCTAAGATGTGTGCTCTTACCACTTTTATTCAACATTGTACTGGAAGTTCAAGTTAATGCAATAAAGCAAGAAAGGAAATAAAAACATACAGATCAGAAAGGAAGAAATAAAAACTGAAAATTATGTGATTTTCTACATACAAAATCCTATGGAATCTACCAAAACAACCCACCTAGAACTTATAATCGATTTCAGCAAGGTCACAGTATACAAAATTAACATACAAAAATAAATAGTCTTTCTGTATATGAGCAATAAACACATGGACACTAAAATAAAATATCAATATCTTTGATAATCACTCAAAAAAGTGAAATAGTTCAATTTAAGTCTAACAAAACATGTGCAAAACTCTTTTTTTTTCTTTTTTTAACATCCTTATTGGAGTATAATTGCTTTACAATGGTGTGTTAGTTTCTGCTTTATAAAAAAGTGAATCAGCTATACATATACATATAGCCGCATATCTCCTCCCTCTTGCATCTCCCTCCCACCCTCCCTATCACTCTTAAATTGAAAACTACAACATGCTGATGAAAGAAATCAAAGATTGACTAAATGGAGAGACATACTATGTTAAAGGATTAAAAGACTCAACATAATAAATGTATCCATTCTCCCCAAATTTTACATTTTTAGTGAAATTTCTATTAAAATTCCAGCAAGTTTCTTTGTATAGACAAAATTGTTTCAAAATTTATATGGAAAGGCAAAAAAAGTAGAATAGCTAAAAGAAATTTTTAAAGAATTGAGAGGAGTCGACTTACCTGATTTCACGTCTTATAAAATGGTCAAGGCTGTGTGACAGAGAAAGAGACACATAGGTCAATGGGACAGAATAGAAGGCTTATAAATGCTCAACTGATTTTTGACAAAGCTGTAAAAGTAGTTCAATGGAGGAAGGATAGTCTTTTCAACAAATGGTGCTGAAGCAATTGATCATCCACAGGTTTTAAAATGAACTTAAACCTAAACCTCACACTTAATGCAAAAATTAACTCAAAATGGATCACAGGTTTAGATTTAATTATAAGTTTTTAAAATTTTATAAAATTATAAGACTTTTACGAAAAAACACAGGAGAAAGTATTTGCTATCTAAGGCTAGGCAAAGACTTCTTAGACTTGACACCAAAAGCACCATAAAAGAAAAGTTAATAAATTGGACTTAATCAAAATCAAAAATTTTGTTCTGTGAAGATCCTATTATGAGGATGAAAAGACAGATACAGAATGGAAGAAAATATTTTCAAACCACATATTTAACAAAGGATTATTATCCTGAATATATAAAGAACCCTAAAATATCACCTGTTAAAAACAAAAACACCCAATCCAATCAGAAATGGACAAGGGACATGAAAAATCATTGAGACATTTAATTAAAGAGGATATATAGATGGCAAATAAGCACATGAAAAGATGCTCAACATCATTAGCCATTAGGGAAATGCAGGCTCAAGAGAGAGGGAATATGGGGATATATGTATACATATAGCTGATTCACTTTGTTGTACAGCAGAAATTAACACAACATTGTAAAGCAATTATTCTCCAGTAAAGATATTTCTAAAAAATCAAAATGTGTTATCACTTAAATGCTTATCAGAATGGCTAACATAAAAAAGTAGTGCCAACACTATATTTTGGAAGGAAGCAGAGAAACACATGTATTGTAGATGGGTTATAAAATGATATAGCCAATCTGGAAGATGGTTTGGCAGTTTCTTTCTTTTTTTAATTTAAAAATATTTATTTATTTAAAACTAACAAAGTAAACCCATTGCATATTAACATGTTTTTATGAAAAAAATTATATTTTCCAAAATAAAGTAGGGAGAAGCATGGTATTATTTTACATTTTTGCAAATCTGTTTGATGTTAATTTTATGAGAATCCAGATGGGTTTTTGGGTTTGTTTTGGCTTTTTTTTTTGTTTGTTTTTTTAATAGATCTTTATTGGAGTATAATTGCTTCACAAGACCATGTTAGTTTCTGTTGCACAACAAAGTGAATCAGCCATATGCATACATATGTCCCCATATTCCCTCCCTCCTGAGCCTCCCTCCCATCCTCCCAATCCCATCCCTCTAGGTCATTGCAAAGCGTCGAGCTGACCTCCCTGTGCTATGCTGCTGCTTCCCACCAGCCAACTATTTTACATCCGGTAGTGTGTATATGTCAATGCTATTCTCACTTTGCCCTCCCATCCATGTCATCAAGTCCATTCTCTATGCCTGCCTTATTCCTGCCCTGCAACTAGGTTCATCAGTACCATTTTTTTAATATACATTCCATATATATGTGTTACCACACGGTATTTGTTTTTCTCTTTCTGACTTACTTCACTCTGTATGACAGACTCTAGGTCCACCCACCTCACTATAAATAACTCAATTTCATTTCTTTTTATGGCTGAGTAATATTCCATAGTATATATATGCCACATCTTCTTTATCCATTCATCTGTCAATGGACATTTAGGTTGCTTCCATGTCCTGGCTATTGTAAATAGTGCTGCAGTGAACATTGTGGTTCATGTCTCTTTTTGAATTATGGTTTTCTCAGGGTATATGTCTAGTAGTGGGATTGCTGGGTCATATGGTAGTTCTATTTTTAGTTTTTTAAGGAACCTCCATACTGTTCTCCATAGTGGTTGTATCAATTTACATTCCCACCAACAGTGTAGGAGGGTTCCCTTTTCACCACACCCTTTCCAGCATTTATTGTTTCTAGCTTTATTGAAAATGGCCATTCTGACTGGCGTGAGATGATACTCATTGTAGTTTTTATGTGCATTTCTCTAATAATTAGTGATGTAGAGCATCTTTACATGGGCCTCTTGGCCATCTATATGTCTTCCTTGGTGAAATGTCTATTTAGGTCTTCCACCCATTTTTTAACTGGATTGTTTGTTTTTTGATATTGAGCTCCATGAGCTGTTTGTACATTTTGGAGATTAATCCTTTATCTGTTGTTTCAATTGTAAATATTTTCTCCCATTCTGAGTGTTGTCTTTTTGTCTTTTTTAAGGTGACCTTTGCTGTGCAAAAGCTTTTAAGTTTAATTAACTCCCATTTGTTTATTTTTGTTTTTATTTCTGTTACTCTAGGAGGTGGGTCAAAAAAGATCTTGCTATGGTTTATGGCAAACAGTGTTTTTCCTATGTTTTCCTCTAAAAGTTTTATAGTGTCTCATCTTACATTTAAGTCTTTAATCCATTTGGAGTTTGTTTTTGTGTATGGAGTTAGGTAGTGTTCTAATTTCATTTTTTTTACATGTAGCTGTCCAGTTTTCCCAGCGCCACTTATTGAAGAGGCCGTCTTTTCTCTGTTGTATGTTCTGCCTCCTTTGTCATAAATTAGGTGCCCATATGTGCATGGGTTTATCTCTGGGCATTCTATCCTGTACCATTGATCTATATTTCTGTTTTTGTGCCATACTGTCTTGACTACTGTAGCTTTGTGGTATAGTTTGAAGACAGGGAGCATGATTCCTCCAACTCCGTTTTCCTTTCTCAAGATTGCTTTGGCTATTCAGGATCTTTTGTGTTTCCATACGAATTGTAAGATTTTTTGTTCTAATTCTGTGAAGAATGCCACTGGTAGTTTGATAGAGATTGCATTGAATCTGTTGATTGCTTTGGGAAGTATAGTCATTTTCACAATATTGATTCTTCCAATCCAAGAACATGGTATATTTCTCCGCTGTTTATGTCATCTTTGATTTCTTTCATCAGTGTTCTGAGTACAAGTCTTTTCCCTCCTTAGGCAGGTTTATTCCTAGGTATTTTATTCTTTTTGTTGCAATGTTAAATGGGAGTGTTTCCTTAATTCCTCTTTCTGATTTTTCATTGTTGGTGCATAGGAATGCCAGAGATATCTGTGCATTAATTTTGTATCCTCCAACCTGACCAAATTCATTGATTAGTTCCAGTAGTTTTCTGGTGGCATCATAGGATTTTCTATGTATAATATCATGTCATCAGCAAACAGTGACAGTTTTATTTCTTCTTTTCAAATTTGGATTCTTTTTTTTCTTCTCTGATTGCTATAGCTAGGACTTCCAAAACTATGTTGAATATGAGTGGCAAGAGTGGACATCCTTGTCTTGTTCCTGATCCTAGTAGAAATGCTTTCATTTTTTTTGCCATTGAGTATGATGCTTGCTGTGGGTTTGTCATATATGGCCTTTATTATGTTGAGGTAGGTTCCCTCTATGCCCATTTTCTGGAGAATTTTTTATCATAAATGGGTGTTGAATTTTGTCAAAAGCTTTTTCTGCCTCTATTGAGATGATTATATGGTTTTTATTCCTTAATTTGTTAATGTGGTGTATCACATTGATTGATTTGCGTGTATTGAAAAATCCTTGTATCCCTTGGATAAGTCTCACTTGATCATGATGTATGATCCTTTTAATGTGCTGTTGGATTCTGTTTGCTAGTATTTTGTTCATGATTTTTTCATCTATGTTCATCAGTGATATTGGTCTATAATTTTCTTTTTTTATGATATCTTCTTCTGGTTTTGGTATCAGGGTGATGGTGGCTTTGTAGAATGAATTTGGGAGTTTTTCTCCCTCTGCAATTTTTTTGGAAGAATTTGAGAAGGAACAGTATTAGCTCTTCTCTAACTGTTTGATAGAATTTGCCTGTGAAGCCATCTGGTCCTGGACTTTTTTTTGTTGGAAGATTTTAAATTATGGTTTCAATTTCATTACTTGTGATAGGTCTGTTTATATTTTCTAATTCTTCCTGGTTCAGTCTTGGAAAATTGTACCTTTCCAAGAATGTGTCCATTTCTTCATGGCTTTCCATTTTATTGACAAATAGTTGTTTGTAGTAGTCTCTTATAATCCTTTGTATTTCTGCAGTGTCTGTTGTGATTTCTCCTTTTTCATTTCTAATTTTGTTGATTTGCATCCTCTCCCTTTTTTTTCTTGATGAGTCTGGCTAATGGTTTACCAGTTTTGGTTATCTTATCAAAGAACCAACTTTTAGTTTTACTGATCTTTGCTATTGTTTTCTTCATTTCTATTTCATTTATTTCTGTTCTGATCTTTATGATTTGTTTCCTTCTGCTGACTTTGGGTTATCCTTGTTCTTCTTTCTCTAGTTGTTTTAAGAGTAGGGTTAGATTGTTTATTTGAGATTTTTCTTGTTTCTTGAGGTGAGATTGAATTGCTAAAAACTTCTGTCTTAGAACTGCTTTTGCTGCATCCCACAAGTTTTGGGTCATTGTGTTTACATTGTCATTTGTTTCTGTGTATTTTTTAATTTCTTCTTTGATTTCTTCAGTGATCTCTTGGTTATTTAGTAGCACACTGTTTAACCTCCATGTATTTGTGTTTTTTACAGTTTTTTTCCTGTTTTTGATTTCCAATCTCATAGCGTTGTGGTCAGAAAAGATGCTTGATACGATTTCAATTTTCTTAAATTTCTGAGGCTTGATTTGTGACCCAAGATGTGATCTATCCTGGAGAATGTTCCATGTGCACTTGAGAAGAAAGTGTATTCTACCACTTTGGGGTGGAATTTTCTATAAATATCAATTAGATCTATCTGGTCTATTGTGTCATTAAAGCTTGTGTTTCCTGATTTATTTTCTGTTTGGATGCTCTGCCCATTGGTGTAAGTGGAGTGTTAAAGTTCCCTACTATTATTGTGTTACTGTCAATTTCTCATTTCATCGTTGTTAGCATTTACCTTAGGTATTGAGTTACTCCTATGCTGGGTGCATAAACATTTATAATTTTTATATCTTCTTCTTGGATTGATCCTTCGATCATTATGTAGTGTCCCTCCTTATCTCTTGTAACAGTCTTTATTTTTAAGTCTATTTTAGGGACTTCCCTGGTGGCACAGTGGTTAAGAATCTACCTGCCAGTGCAGGGACACAGATTTGATCCCTTGTCCCAGAAGATCCAACATGTCACAGAGCAACTAAGCCTGTGTGCCACAACTAGTGAGCCTGTTCTCCAGAGCCCACGTGCCACAACTACTGAAGCCTGTGAGCCTAGAGCCCATGCTCCTCAACAAGAGAAGCCACTGCAATGAGAAGCCCGTGCACCACCACAAAGAGTAGCCCCTGCTCCTGCAACTAGAGAAAGCCCGCGCACAACAACGAAGACACAACACAGCCAAAAATAAATAAAATAAAAAGTAAAATAAAGTCTATTTTATCTGATATGAGTATTGCAACTCCAGCTTTCTTTTGATTTCCATTTGCATGGAATATCTTTTTCCATCCCTTCACTTTCGGTCTGTATGTGTCCCTAGGTCTGAAGTGGGTCTCTTATAGACAGCGTATATATATTGGTCTTGTTTTTGTATTCATTCAGCCAGCCTGTGTCTTTTGGTTGGGGCATTTAATCCATTTACATTCAAGGTTATTATCAATATGTATGTTCCTATTACCATTTTCTTAATTGTTTTGGATTTGGTTTTGTGGGTCTTTTTCTTCTCTTGTGTTTCCCGCTTAGAGAAGTTTCTTTAGCATTTGTTGTGAAGCTAGTTTGGTGGTGCTGAATTCTATTAGCTTTTGTTTGGCTGAAAAGCTTTTGACTTCTCCATGGAATCTGAATGAGATCCTTGATGGGTAGAGTAATCTTGGTTGTAGGTTTTTCTCTTTCATCACTTTAAGTATATCCTGCCACTCCTTTCTGACCTGCAGAGTTTCCAATGACAAATCAGCTGATAACCTTATGGGGATTCCTTTGTACGTTGTTTTTTGTTTTTCCCTTGCTGCTTTTCATATGTTTTCTTTGAATTTAATTTTTGTTAGTTTGATTAATATGTGTCTTGGTGTGTTTTTCCTAGGGTTATCCTGTATGGGACTTTCTGTGCTTCCTGGACTTGGGTGACTATTTCCTTTCCCATGTTAGGGAAGTTTTCCACTATAATCTCTTCAAATATTTTCTCAGACCCTTTCTTTTTCTCTTCTTCTTCTGGGACCCCTATGATTCGAATATTGGTGCATTTAGTGTTTTCCCAGAGGTCTCTGATATTGTCTTCCATTCTTTTTTCTTTATTCTGCTCCTTGGCAGTTATTTCCACCATTTTGTCTTCCAGGTCACTTATTCGTTCTTCTGCCTCCATTATTCTGTTACTGATTCCTTCTAGTGTATTTTTCATTTCAGTCATTGTGTTGTTCATCTTTGTTTGTTTGTTCTTTAGTTCTTCCAGATCTTTGTTAAACATTTCTTGTATTTTCTCAGTCTGTGCTTCCATTCTATTTCCGAGCTTCCAGATCATCTTTTCTATCATTACTCTGAATTATTTTTCAGGTAGATTGCCTATTGCCTCTTCACTTATTTGGTCTTGTAGGTTTTTACCTTGCTCTTACATCTGTGACATATTTTTTTGCCATCTCATTTTTTTTTTTCTTTAATGAGTGGGATTGTGCTCCTCTCTTACTGGTCGTTTGGCCTGAGACTTGCAACACTGGAGTTTATAGGCTATTGGCTAGAGCTGTGTCTTGGTGCTGAGATGAGGACCTCTGTGAGACCTCACTCCGATGAATATTCCCTGGGGTCTGAGATTCTCTGAGAGTCCAGTGGTTCGGTCTTGGAGCTCCCACAGCAGGAGCTTCCACCCGACCCCAGACTCTCATATGAAAATCCTGCAACCTGAGTGGGGTAGCAAAAAAAAAAAAAAAAAAGGAACAATAACAAAGTAAAAAATAAAATTAGACTAGGAAAGTAACAGATATGTTAGAAAGAATGTAAAAATAAAAATATAGATGAATCAACAACCAGAAGGTACATCAGTACCACAATAGTAAAAAGAGTAGGAGGGAAAAGAAAAAAAAAATGGGGGTGGAAGGCCTTGGCTGTGGAGAGCAGGGCCTAAGCAAGGGCAAGGGTTGGGCAGTGGGTAGGGCCAATGCTTAGGACCCACAGGGCTGGAAAAGGCCCGGGGGGCTCTAGGGGGTAGGGCTTAGGCTCAAAGAACAGAAGGGGTCCAGGTGTGCCCCCCACCCCTGGTCTCAGAGGGCAGGGGACCTCCCCTGGGAGCCCAGCAGGCTTCCTGTGCTCAAGTGGGTGGAGCAAATGCCTTCCGCTCCTCTACTGCTCCTCCTGTCTGGGGTCTGGGAGGACCCCTCCCACCTGCCACTCCTGATCTCCCCAGCCTCCCTCCTATGCCCCCAGGACCCACGCTTCCTGGATGGGGCTTTGGAGTGGGGGGAACCAGCTTGGGAGCTCAGCAGGCTCCCGGCCCAAGTGGGCCGGGTGATCACCCTCTGCTCCTCTCCAGCTCTTCCCAGAAGAGTCCCTCCCACCTGCCTCTCCTGATCTCCCCAGCCTTAGGGGGGCTGATCTTGTCTGGCCTCCACTTCTCCTCCTGCCTCAGTCCCCCTACATCCTATTGGTTCACTCTGGATTTCCTCCCATCTCCTTGGGGATCAGAGCCCCCCACCAGTGGCCAGCAGGCACCCTAGTTGTGGGGAGATGCTAACTCTATGTCTTCCCACACTGCCATCTTGATTCCCCCTACCCCCGCAGTTTCTTTAAAATCTAACTGTACATCTATTATACGATCCAGTAGTTGCACTCTTGAGCATTTATCCCAGGGAAACGAAAAGTTATGTTTACACAAAGTCTTGTACAGAAATATTTAAAATAACTTTACTCATAATATCCCAAAACTGGAAACAACCCAGGTGTCCTTATGGTAAATAGGTAAACAAACTATAAAATGCCTATGCTATATTACTTAGCAATAAAATGAATAAACTATTGATACACTCAACAACTTGGAATTTCCTGTAAAAAAATCCAATCCCACAAGTTTACATACTGAGTGATTCCATTCATATAACATTCTTAAAATGACAAAATTATAAAAATGGAGAATAGATTATTGGTTGCCAGGAGTCTGGGGAAGTAGGGTGAAAAATGGGTACGGCTACAAAAGGGCAATAGACGTGATCCTTGTAGGGATGGAATTGTCTGTATCTTGACTGTATCAATGTCACTATCCTGCTTGTGATTTCATACTGTAGCTCTCCAAGATGTTGCTACCACTGGGGGAAAGTAGGCAAAGCATACACTGGATCTCTCTGAATTATTTCTTACAACTGCATGTGAATCTACAATCTTCCCCTCCAAAGTTTTTTAATTTAAAAAAAAGTTAATGAGAAAAAAAATGTAATAAGAGACTGCTACCAAAAATTTACACCAACGAATTTGAAAACAAATTACTAAATTCATAGACATGAACTTGTGTTTATAGATTTATTCACACATATTTGTATTTATTCACATATGTATGAATTTATTCATATATATTATTTATAGCTTCCTGAAATTGTACATAAATCTATTTGGCTTACATTGTTTTTGTAAGAAGGTTTAAAAACAATAGTTTAATTTTCCATAATAGTAATAGGACTTTTTAAGCTTACTGGGTTTTTTTTGCTAATTTTGTAAACTTTCTATAATTTAAGGAAACTTGAGTAAATGAATAAATGTATATATATGCACATATATGTGTGTATAACATAAATAATATATAATGTATATGAATATATGCCTAATAATATATGTGAGTTAAAATAATCTATTTGTAGCCCCTGGCAAGCTATAGCACTGCAGTTACTAAGACTTTTATCTGTGGTAAATTTCTGTGGGATACAGTGGAAGGAGACACACTTATCTCTGTAATACATTTGAGACTTACAGAGGAAATAGTAACTATGAAGCATGTGGGATGAGTTGGTAGTTGCTAGGCTCTCTTGATTAATGAAGACAGAGAATGATATGCTCAAGTCATGGTAAAAAATGTCATAGACGCTAGATTCCACTATCCAGCACCCCAAGGCTCAGCAGTTTTCTGATCTGAATCACTGCTGAAGGTTTTAGAAAAATGAAGAATACTTTCCTCTTCTACTCTGCATCTAGTGCATTATTTTCCACTAGCCAGCATTTGAAACATGTTTATTGGTCATTAAATTTTATTCTCCAAAGGTTTTTATTGTTCTGATAGCTTCCACTTGCCCCATAGGGTCTATTCTCCACCCGTCCCCACTCTCCTTTCTGCAGAAGGTGCTCACCTACATGGACCACATCAATAGGCCTCCTCTGGTACTCTGGTTTCCAGTTGGGGTTGGCTATTAAGGATGCCTCAATAAGAAACTGGAGGGAAGGAGAAAAGTAAGGATATTTATTACCGTGGCTGCTTCTTTGCAAAGTCACCTTTCTGACTGTGTTCCTGAATAAAGGTAACTGCTTCTTTCTAGGGAGACTGCTTGACACTACTCTCTCTCTTTTTGGGTTCCAAAACCTCTCCCTGTCTTCATTTCTTCATGGGTTAAGGGGAACAGCTCTGCTGCCAGTAACTCCAGGACAGTGTTTATGGTTTCCCTAATACTCATAGCTTCATATATGTTTCCTCTAATAATCTTCCTCAAATTAACCTAATTTGCATGTGTAATCTGTTTCCTGCTAGGATCTGACTGACGCATGTATATTCTGTGCTTTGCTCTGAAGCATCTCCTAGTGGCTGGATGTGATTAACTTGGAATGACCTTAGCCAATTCCAGAGGGGATGGAAACTTTGAAGAAAAGTCTCATTCTTGGTACTAGTAAGCCCAAAAGCCTCAGCCTCACCAAAATGAGAAAACAAAAAAATTTGCATCGGGCCCTTTTCCTCCTCCCCTCCCCTCAGGTCAGATACTCTATATAACCCTCCCTTAACTGATTGGATTGTTAGTTTTAATTTAATTGGATTGTTAAATTTAGGGATTGTTTTCTAAACTCTGCCCTGCAGAACCCAAAATTTTGATGGAGGGTCTTTGGGAAAGAAAGTATAGCAAAAATGAAGACAGCCTCAGTAAGTAGAGCTTTCTGATTCCCATTTCATCCAGAACATTTAATTTTTTAACTTTATATGCTGCGGTCCCGTATGAAATTTTATTTGAAAAATAATTTCATTCCAACAAATAAAAAGTTTTTGACTACTGGTTTAATTCATTTTAATAGATAACCACTGACAAATCAAAACTCTTTAAGATTCAAAAAACAACCTCTAATGGTAGGACTTCAGGTAACAGCAGAATTAGAACTGGTAACAGTGTACAGATTTAGAATCAGGTTATTCCAGTCTGATGTACTTCAAATTATGCCCCATAAAGGGCTGCTTATTATGAATAGCCGCTCAAAACTCTGACGATCTGTTTCTTTGTCAATATGGATGCCTCCTTTGTTATTTACAAATCCCAATCACCAGCTGAGTCAATCTTTATCTAATTATTTTTATCTTCCTCTAGGAACCCTTCCCAGGCTAAGTAGTAATCAGCCTTCAACAGCTACCATCTGGTATTATTTAGTGGCTTCCAATTTGTGAGTCATGGAATCATAGAAACTTGGAGTTGAAAGGGGTTGTCAAAGGTCACTTGGTCCAATATTCCTTCCCTGCTGGAAGCCCTGCTCTAATTTCCCTGACAAGTCATCACTCAGCCACCTGAATGCTTTCAGGTAACAGGTAAGGCCCCATTTTATCAGGCACTCCACCTGTTAAGAGAGTTTTTCCATATATTAAGTCAAAATGTGTGAACCTATGCATGGCACCAGCTAGTGCCAAGCATTCCCTGTAGAACAAAGAACAGTTCCCCTCCCTATTTACAGGAAAGTTTTTCAAATATTAGCCAACAGTAATCATGCCTTTACTTAGTTTCTCCACAAAAATCATCCATCACCACCAGATCTAAAACTATTCCTCTGAGACATTTGATGGTTTCCAGACTCCTCACCATGTTTGTAGCCCTTTTCTGGCTGTGCTTCAGTTTTCACTTCATTCTTAAAATTTATGCTTGGTATAGAACACAATTCAGGAGACATGTTCTGACCAGTTGAGCCCCACTGACTACTTTGCTAAAGACATTAGACTGATTAACGTCACCAAGACCATACCTGCCTTCTTTTTTGGCAGTTACTACACACCATCATCCTGACTGATATCGAATCAACTACAACACTCCCATCTTTTTCACATGAACCCTTACAAAGCCAGGTATCTCCTGTCCTATGTTTGTATCTAAATTCGAATATCACAAGGTGGGTACTCTTCCTAGCTTAATAGGCAAGAAAAACTCTACTCAGAGAGGTTAAGTATTTTGTAAGGGTCACACAAGTAACTGGTTTAGCAGAGATTTGATTCTATATCAAAACCTGTATGTTTTCTGCCAGATCATACTGCCTCTTCATTCATTTACTCCCTCATCAAATATAATTGAACACTTTCTATGTGTCAGATGTTATTCTAGGCCCTCAGGATAAAGTGATGATGAAGACATGTCCCTCATGGAAATTATATTCTAGTGAGGAATGTGATTTGCAAGCTTAAAAACATGTAAATGAATGTAGGAGGGGTTTGCAAAGACACAGAAGAGAGAAAGAATAATCAATGCCTTTATTTCTTTTTCTTGCCTAATTGGTCTGGCTAGGACTTCCAGTACTATGTTGAGTATGCGTAGTGAGAGTGGGCACCCTTGTCTTGTTCCTGATCTTAGAGGAACAACCTTTCACCACTGAGTATGATGTAAGTGTGGGTTTGTCATTATGGCCTTTATTATATTAAGGTACATTCTTGCTATACCTAATTAGTTTAGAATATTTATCATGAAACGATGTTGAACTTTGTCAGATGCTTTTCCTTCATCTATTGAGATGATTTTTATTTCATTCTAATATTGTGATGCATTCTATTATTGATTTCTGTATGTTGAAACTTTCTTGCGTCCCAGGAGTAGCTCCCTCTTAATCATGATATATAATCATGTAAAGTTAGCTTGTTTATTTGAGATCTTTTTTATTAATGTAGATATTTATTGCTATAAACTTCCCACTTAGAACTGATTTTGCTGCATTTCATGAGTTTTGGTATGTTGTTTCCATTTTCATTTGTTTCCAGATATTTTTTGCTCTCCCTTTTGATTTATTCTTTGACTTCTTGGTTGTTCGGGGGTGTTTTGTTTAATTTCTGCATATTTGTGAATTTTCCAGTTTCCTCCTGTTATTGATTTCTAGTTTCATACCATCATGGTTAGAAAAAGATACTTGATATGATTTAAGTGATCTTAAATTTTTTAAGAGTTGTTTTGTGATCTAACATATGATCTATCCTCAAGAATGTTCCATGTACACTTTATATATTTTTTAATTTATTATTTATTTATTTACTTTTGCTGTGCCAGTTCTTAGTTGTGGCATGTGGAATATTTAGTTGCGGCATGCAGACTCCTTAGTTGTGGCATGCAGACTTCTTAGTTGTGGCATGCGGACTTCTTAGTTGCAGCATGCATGCAGGATCTAGTTCCCCCACAAGGGCTTGAACCCAGGCCCCCTGCATTGGGAACGTGGAGTCTTACCCACTGGACCGCCAGGGAAGTCCCTCCATGTGCACTTTAGAAGAACGTGTATTCTGCTGCTATTGGGCAGAATGTTCTGTAAATGTCTGTTAGGTCCATGTAGTTTAAAGTATAGTCCAAGTCCAATGTTTCCTTATTGATTTTCTGTCTGGATGATCTATTATAGAAAGTGATGTATTGAAATTCCCTACTATCACTGTACTGTTGCCTATTTCTCCCTTCAGATCTGTAAGAAATTGGCTCAGTATATTTAGGTCCTCTGACCTAAATATATAAAAAAGTGCATATATTGAAAAAATGAATTGCAAAATGATAAAAAGATTGGAACCAAATCTAAAGTACAATCTAAGTGGAAGCCATAAAAGTAAATATATACATACATTTGCCTGCATAAAAGAAGATTTTTTATTCATTCACTCCACTAGGATTATTGAGTTCCTACTCTGCATTAGTTTTAGATGCTAAGGATATTACAGTGAACAAAATGCAAAATATCCTGCCCTCCTGGAGCTTAAATTTTAATAGAGGGAGTCATAGAATAAAGAAATAAGTTAATCATGTAGTATATCCCTAGCTTAAACTCATGGAGAAAAATAAAGCAGAAAAGGGCATAGGGAATACCAGGCCAGGGAGTGTATGGGGAGGAGGGCAATTAAAACAGGGTGCTCAGGAAAGGCCTCACTATAATGGTGATTAAGGTGTTATGAATCTATGCCTTGAAGGAGGCAAGAGAGCAGGTCACATACAATATAACCAGAAAAGGAGACAGCAAGTGCAAACCCTGATGTGGGAGCAGGCTTGGCAAATTTGAAGAATAGAAAGGAGTCCAGTGTAGCTGGAGCAGCATAAGCAAGTGGGAAAGAACAGGGCATGAGTCAGAGGGTAGCCAGGGGCCTATGGGCTATTGTGATTATACAGGCCAGAGATGATGGTGGCTTCCAAAAGAATGATCACAACAGAGATGGCAAAGAGTACCCAGATTTGGGTACACTTTGAAAGTATAGTCGACAGAATTTGCTGGCAGATTCGATATGGATTGGGAGAGAATAAGAACAATGAATGATAATTCCAACAGTTTCAACCTAACTGGGAGGATGAATCTGCCAGTAACTGAAATGGGAAAGACTGCAGATGGAGGTGGTATGGAAGGAAAATAGGGAATTCCATTTTGGCTACTGTAAGTCTGAGATGCATATTAGATATCCAAATGAAGATGCTGAGTAAACAGAAGGGTAAATGAGCCCAGAGTTCAGGGGAGATGTCTAGGCTGGAGTTATAAATTTGGGAGATATTAATATATTGATTCTAAATAAGGAAAAATATACCTTAAACAAAGACAATAAACAAACAAGGGATTAGAGACAAATACTTGCAACAGAGATAACAGACAAAAGTGCATAAATATATATAAAACTATTTTACACAATGACAAGAAAAAGACCAAAACAGCAGTAGAAAAAAGGACAAAAGAAACAATAAATGCAATTTACAGAAGAGAAAAACTGAATGGCCAATAAAGGTATGAACGATGCTCAAACTCAGTAGCAAAGAAGAAAACGTGAATTTTAATATAATAAAGAGATAAGTCACACCCATCAGATTGGCAAAAATTTTAAAGACCGTCAATAGTAGGTGCTGGCAAGGATGTAGGACAAAGACAATACTCATTCACTGACAATGGACATGAAAATTGGAAAAAACACTCGTGCAATCATTTCTCAATATATTACAAAGTTAAAGGCGTGCGTGTTCTAACCCAGCAATTCCACTTCCTGTAGTCCCTTGAACGGTGGATCTTCAAACCAGAGACCTTGTATCTTTTAAAGGTGTGTGAAAGCCTTCCAATGCATACCAGGGCATGGAGAAAGAAATCAGTTTTAAACTTTCAGTTTTTATGTCTATTCTTTCTAAAAGTGATCTACCTAAAAGAATGCCTACTCCATTCACTCTCAGGTTCATCCTCCCCTTCTTTTGTGTGTGGTACGCGGGCCTCTCACTGTTGTGGCCTCTCCCGTTGCGGAGCACAGGCTCCGGACGCGCAGGCTGAGCAGCCATGGCTCACAGGCCCAGTCGCTCTGTGGCATGTGGGATCTTCCCGGGCCTGGGCATGAACCCACGTCCCCTGCATCGGCAGGCGGACTCTCAACCACTGCGACACCAGGGAAGCCCCATCCTCCCCTTTTACAAACACTCTGCCCAATTTACAATGTTCAGAACATTGAATTACCAAAGCAAACCACTCCAGAGCTCTTTTCCCTTTGCTACAATAACTAGCAACACCCCAATGGAAACAGCTATGTCAGCCTGGGTACCAGAGTGGGTATAATGTTCAGCAGAGCCCCAGCTAATCTAAGATGGCATGTAGGATGAGAGATAATTAAACCTTGTTTTAAGCCACTGAAATGTAGGGGTTGTTTGTCACTATAGCATAAATTGCCTATCCTGAGTGATTCAGAGACATGACCCTGCTCACTCTAAACTTTATTATGGTAACTTGCTCCTGGTGTAGAAACCTCCAGGGCACCAAACAAAACAGCAGTTTGAAATACTGGTTTCTTCTTTAATGATTGACCAATGCACCATAAACCAAAGTCTTTTTTCTGGCTCGTACATGTTTCTTTTAAGATAGAGAAGCCAAGCGTTAGGAACAGGATACTTTGGCACATGTTGGGATGTTGTGAATTTAAATTGTGGTGTAAGAAGATGGGAGAGATAACATTCATTTAATGACTTCATCTCTTCAGTCTCTCTCCTATTGCCAAAGAATTCTTCTTGAGGAAAAGTCCCTTAAGAGTGGTGCAAGGAAAACATTAGTAGGAAATAATGCCAAAAAGGCTCTTTTCACATATTTAAATGTCATTAACTTATATAGGCTAGTCTCAAAATCCTAGGAAGTACCCTCAGCTGAAAAGAAATGCGTCTTTGAACAGCTGAAGCAAGACAAGCTAATGTTGCTGCTTCATTTAAAAGAAAGTGGAAAGATATTCAGGACCACCTAATGTTTCAAAATATACTACATGAAATTTAGGGATGACAATTTTATGGCAATCCTTCAGATTGAGTGTAGGTTGTTTGTTATAAACTTACTGTGCTTGTCACTACATGTGTGAGTGTTCAAGATACTTTTCCAGGCCTTGGTTTCCTCGGCTATAAAATGAGGATAATTAGGGTAGCTGCCTGACAGGGTTGTTATGAGAGACAGAGCAGTGAACATTTGTAGAGCACTTGGACCAGAGAAAAAGCTATTTTCTATTAAACAATAAATAAATTAGTGAATAAATATTCCACGAGGTAGTTAAAGCATATTTAGCAAATTATATTATGAATTATTTATACCACTTACATAATTATATAATATAAATTATGTAACATTATATAAGATGATCTGATATCACCTTATAAAATATTTGTTTCTAATTCCCGTTAAAATGTGGTCCAATGTATTTACAGCAAATATACCCTTATTTTTTATTAAATCAAGAGAAAAAAGTTTAGATATGTCTATTGAGATTATTAAAGTTATTTCTAATTTTTTTACATAATTCTTAATTATTTCCAGAAGGTAAAACCAGAGTTCAATACGCACACGCACACGCACACACACACACATACACACACACACACTCACTTTCTTACCAAAAGAAATCCCACATCATTGTTTATCTTTGCTTCACACATGTAATTTTGGCTGCATATTATGTTGTGTTAGTTCAGATTAAGGAATGAAAGGCTTCATTATTGTCCTACTTTATATTATGACACGAAAAGAATAATTTATGTTAGAACCACATCACATTAACCCTGTCTTCTTCTATTAGTCTGTTTTACAAGATGCCTTTTTATTTTTTCACTGGCTTTTATAATATACCTTGGAATGTGTATTAACATATATTTGATTCTAAAATTTAAAGTCACACTTTCTGACAGAAAGTTTAATTTGGCTGATAGATTTGCAAATTAAATTTCAGGTTGTCATTTTCAATGAATTGAATTAGATAAATCTATAGTTCTAAGATTTTGATGAAAATCTTTAAAACATGAGATTATAGCATTTTATAAAAAATTACAATTAGCAAAGCTATACTGAAATTAACAATATATTTATTTTCCCAAAACTTTCTGGTTATATTGAGTTAAACAAGATGCTTCTAAGTAAAAGATCAACAAACACAATTAATAGTTTTTCCATTGGACTGCTAACCTTTTTGGTATACTTCCCAGAAACAGAGAAAGTGAATGATTATAATATCCATATAACAAAATATTTTGCAAGTCAAGTTGTTTCCAAATCTTTCCATTCAATAAAATTGAATGCAGACATAATTGAGTTGCCAGATCATTAACTTTTATGATAGATTACATTATTTTTATAGTATAACTTATCATAAGTTCAAATAATTGACATAGTTTTAGAGAAACACTCCATTCACTTTTCCATGTGAACAAGATTTTCAGCAGCTTCAGCTATAACAATAAAAAGCAGTAACAGAACTGATGCTAAATTCATATCTTTCTATCAATAAATGTTATTTTTCATGGTTATATAAACTGAAAAAACACTCAAGTATATCTTATCAAATATGTTTCTAATAAAATTTTAACATTTATTCTTGATAAGTATTCACCAAAATAATTATGTGCCTTGACCAATTTTGTGCTACTAATGACAGTGCTAATAACTCAATCCAGAATAAAATGTTTTAACTTTCCAAGCATTTTGTTCTCAGAGAAAAATGATTCATATTTTATCATATTTCTTGTTATAGAGAAATATGATAGGGCGATTAAGAAAATATTTTTCAAACATCAAACAATGCATTAGGATAAATCTCTGTGAAGTAGAATGGAAATGTGAGTTTAAGGTGAAGAAAAAACAATGTACAATTTCAGACTACTATTGATATACAATAGTGCTTTTTATGTTTCTTTCTATTGATGGTGGTGTCTATCAACCTGCTTTGACATTTGAACAGCTGTATTTTATTGTATTTTCCTTTTTTAGTACTTTGCTCTTTACACTTACAACCCAAAATATCTTATTTGAGCCTTAAAATAGCATCCACATTTTTCTGAAGAAAACACTGGAGCTCTGAGAGAGAGTTGCCTCCATGACAAGGAAGAGGCAAAAACAAATGCCCACTCAAGTCCACTGGACCCTAAATGCCACTAAGCCACAGCTCTTCTGCCTCCCATGCCAAAATGTTTGTTTGATGAAATTTGTTGTAAGCAGACTCTTTGGTATGGAAAGCAAAATAAAAAATTCTTCTTCTGTCTGACATCTGCCAATTCACTAACTTTCTCTGTCTCTTTTAAAATGATGTTCAAAAATGCTCATAAGGAGACTATTAGAACTTAAAAACTGTCTATTGCCAAAAAAATTAAAATTTAAAAAAACACACAAAAAACTGTCTATTGCCATTGTAATAGTCATACTTATGGGGCTCTGTTATGCACATAAATCAGGCACGTTTTTATAGCCAGAAATAATTTACTGCCTAGTGTTTGCTAGTAAATCAGAGTGAATGACAATACTAAATGTGTCTTGTCAGGAAGTAAACCATTCAGCTGCAAGAAGGGCACTGTATCTACAAATAAAGGCACCCACCTTTGCATCAAGATGAATCTCCATGATAATTTCCTTTCTTTTGGCTTCTATTCCATTGTGAATGGGAGCATTCTGGGGAGAAGGGGAGAAGCCCTTTGATTTTGCTATAGTTCTCCAAGATTCCAAGCTCATCGCTATTTGGAATGAAGTTCGCACAATGAGCTTTCTACCTGTCCAGAGATACTTTTTCTTTATTTATTTTTAGATTCTGCAAGCTCTGGAGTCTGAGATCTCTGTATTTACTGTTTTAGTCTTTTGCCTGAGGCAATTTTGTTTTCGTTCTTCAGTAGTTTCAACCTACAGAAATCGACTTGAATGTTAGGCTTAATTCAAAAAGAAACATCAACATGTGGCAGCAGCTTCTTTCTGGAATTCCCCTCTTTCCTTAGACTGAACAACTAGCTGTACTCTAAAATATCAATATTTATAATAAACCAAAAATCACATCATTTGCCACTATTCAAATTTGAAATGAAAAATCTTAAATATTATCTTTAAAATGTGCAAGGAACGACATAGTTCGTCAAGATTATTTTAGGGGAATCAAAAAAGTTGCTTTAAAGAAATTCTTACGCATGTGCACATAGAGAAATGTAAAAGAACATCATTCTAACATTGCTTGAAATAAGGAAAACTTAACATTCATCAACAGGAAAATGATGAACCAGATGTATAGGACGACATGAATGAATGTCAAAAGCATAATGCTGATAACAAAGAAATATCGTTTATATAAATGTTTTAACCAGCAAGACATTTAAAACTATTGAAATATATTGTTTAGCCAGAAAATATAGAATAAATTTTTAAAACGTTCATGGAATTAATAAACATCAAATTCATGATAGAGGTTAATTGTTGAGAGGGAGAGAGAGAAAAATGAGACTGAGGGGTACACAGGGACTTCAACCAAATCTGTAATTTTCTTTCTTAATTAATAAATCTAAAGCAGTTCCAGCTGAATGTTAGAGCTGTTAAAACTTCTTAAAGCTGGGAGGTGGGCATATAGGTCATCATATATTTATCTGTATATTTGAATGATCTCATAATAAAAATAGCTAAAAGTAAAAGACAATATGTAAAAGAAAAACAGGAATACAATGTATCCTAAAATGGCAGAGAAAAGAATTTTTAAAAATATCAATTCAATAGATCATAGGGAAAAAGAAAAATAAAATTCAAAAAATAAAACAGTAAATAAAGAACACAAAATAAGGTGGTGGACTTAAGTTTAAATAATCACAATATATGGAAAGAGAATAAACTCACTATTAAAATACAAAGATCCTCAGATTTTTTTTTTTAAGCCGGCCATGTATGGTTTACAAGAGACACACCTCAAACAAAAGAACACAGAAAGGTTAAATATTTTAAAAGAGACAAAAAATACAAGCAAATTTTTTCCTAAAGAAAGTGATTGTAGCAGTATTCATGTTAGATAAAATGGAATTTAAGGCAAAAGGCAACAATGGGGATAAAGAGAGAAATACACAATTGAAAAGAATATTTCACTAAGAAGATTCAACAGCCATGAATTTGTATGCATTTAAGGTATATACAGAAAGCGAAAACCTAACAAAAGTATAACATGATGTTGAGAAACCACAGTCATGGAGAAAGATTTTTATCTCATCTGTATGAGAATATGATAAATCGAGTGACTTCCCTACTCCCAAAACCTTAGGATACAGAAAACTTAAACAACCGAGTCAGTATTTATATTTCACAAGTATATATAGAATTCTACAAAAAACAAAAACAAAACAACAAAGAAACGAAGAGTATATGTTCTTTCAAGTGCATGTAGAACAATGCCAAAAAGTTAGCACAGGTTAGCTTTCAAAAGAAGTCTCAATAAATTCCAAATCATCACACAGATCACATTCTATTACTACAATAAGATTAAATTAGAAAACAATAAAATGATAATTTTAAGTAGTAACATATGTTTGAAAACTTTTAAAAAAATATACTCTTAAAATAAGGAGAAAGGACTCTCAGGTCCGTCCACTCCAATTTGTAAAATATTAAAGCTAGCTCTGGGTTTTAAGCTCCACCTCAAATAGTGGCAGTAACACAAAGAATCCACTAGATGTCAGTGTTACCTTATATTATTTATTCTCATTTGCCCACATGTTAAAGTCAAATTGCGCCAAAGACCACCCAGTGCAACTAGTTAGATTTCAGACCCAGTTCTAGCCCTTTTAGGTTTGATTAAAATATCTAGTAATGAGGAAATAATAATACCTATAGTGAATAATTTTAACGTGCTATATGCAAATGTAAATTTTTATCACAGAATAGTTTACTAAATCTCTTTCTGTATATTTTCCATGAATTATTATTTAGCTTGCTAAAGAAGTTTTGCATAATTTTATAAGCCTTTTAAGAGACAAAGACAAAAAGCATTTCCTATTGCTTGGGAGGAAAATCCCTCTAAATTGTCTTCAATTCGTATTTGTACGTTCATCTTAGAAATACAGCCCTGTGACAAAATTAATACTAATATTGAAAGAGATCTTGAGAAACCATCTATTCTAACTGCCTGCATCGTAGAAACTGACAAATGGGGAACTCTTCTATTTTTAAAGACTGCAGGAAAGGAAATCATCAGTCAGGAAGTTCTTCTTCCCGTCTAATCTAAGTCCCTCCTGGTGAAACTTAATCCCATTTCCTCTGGCGTGAGCCTTCCCAGTGAGGATGAAGGAATAAACTGCCCGCCATCCTCATGTGGAGAACAAACCTTCACATCCTGGAGTATGTGTGCATAAGGCTCTCCTGAACTACAAAGTAGATCTCAACAAGCAAGGCAGCAGCAGCATGGTAACGTCAGGTAAAGTCATCAGAGACCCAAAGTTATTGTGTTAAAAGAGACTCTCTAACAAAAACCTTTTGTAATGTAAAGAGACCTGACCTTGAAGTAAAGAGATATGTGTTCTTATCTCCACTGTGCTCCACTAGCTTTCTGGGTTACCTTAGGAGGCTGGGTTAACGAAAACCATGATTGAGCACTTACCATGAGCAAGGTTTTTAATCAATTCTTAAGGTTTAATCTAGTCTTAAAATTCTTACAACAGGCCTGCAAGGTAGGATGGATTAATATCATCATTACTATTATGATTATAACAGTTTCCAAAGAAAGAAACTGAGGCTCAGGAATGTTAAGTACTGTGCCCAAGAGCACATATCTGGTAGGAGACAGAGCTGGGCTTTCAGTTCTGTCCTATTCTGAGATTGTGGCTGTACAGCATAACTCTGTTCTTCAAGTTCTTCAAGCTTTACAGTGATGGGCTCTAGAAACAGAAACATAGAAATAAGAGCGTGGAAAGGGGTTCCTCATCCAAGTCACTGCTCCTCTCTTAACCTTAGCATGGGTAATTGAAAGTTAACATTGTGTGAGTTAGTATAGGATGATCAGCTATTCTGTTTCTACACTATGGACAGAGATTCTCAATCAAGTGAAGTTGAGGAATCTTCTGCTCTGTCTTTAAAAGTAAGAAATATTCACAATCATTTGGCGTGTCAAATCTGCCCCTAGCTGAAGTCAGGGAATGCACTAGAAGGGGTCATTCTTCCAAGTAAGTCCTGACCAATTGTGAACGATGATGATTAAGTGGTTCTCTGTCTCTGCAGTGCAGACCCCTCTTTTCTCCCACCTTCCTTCTCTCCTTCCCTTCCTTCTTCCTTTCCTTCTTTCCTTTTCTCCTTCCCTTCCTTCTTTTCCTTTTTCTTCTTTCCTTTTTGCCTTTCTTTTCTCTCCTCTTCCTTTCTTTTTAAAACAATCAGAAGTGGGGTAGGGGCAGACTGGGGAGGTAGAAATGGGTGAGGGGGGTCAAAATGTACAAACTTTCAGTTATACAATAAGTAAGTTGCTGGGGATGTGATGTACAGCATGGTGACTGTAGTTAATAATACTCTATTGTATACTTGAAAGTTGTTAAGAGAGTAATAGTAAAATTCTCATCACAAGGAAAAAAATTTCCAACTACGTGAGGTGATGGATGTTAACTAAACTTACTGTGGTGATCATTTTGCAATACAGACATATCAAATCATTATGTTGTACACTTAAACTAATACAATGGTATATGTCAATTTCATCTCAATAAAACTGGAAAACATTTTTAATTACAGCACAACAGTACATTCATTGAGAAGAAAAATTAAACAGTATAGGTATATAGAAAGTTTTAAAAAGATGAAAGTTCTCACTTGCCATCTCACCACCCCCTCTCTCCAGGTGGTAACCACTGATAATAGTTTGATGTGTATCCATCAGGGCATTCTCTATTTATAAAGAAAAAGGAAGGAGAGAAACAGAGAAGGAAGAGAGAAGGGAGGGAGTTATTTTTACAGAACTGGGATGATATTGTTCATTTTGTTCTGTAGCCTGCTTCTTTCACACACAACTATCTCATAGACACCTAATTTTATACTTTGTTTCAACAGGTGCGCAATATTTGTTAACATAGATGTGCCTTAATTGGTTAACCATTTCCCTATCCATAAACGTGTAAAGTGTCTCCAATTTGTTCCTATTCCAAACCATACTACACTGAAATCGTGGCCCATGTATCTTTATGCACTTAATGTAAATATTTCTAGGGGCAGGTTTCTACAAGAGGGATTGCTGAGTCAAAGGTTCGGCTATTCAAGTTTTCATAGGCCCTGTCAAGTTGTCCTTCAAAACCTCTGGGAAGTTACATGTGTACCAGTTATTAGTTTAGCTTTTTTTTCTTTTTCTTTATAACTCTTTACCTGAATTAGGAACCATTCTTACTTTCACAGACCAAGCAAATGGGAATGATGAACAGAGAATATGCAATATGCAAAGGCTTCAGGATCACTATTTAAGGATTCTTCCCACATTTTTCTAACAATATTTGTGAAATTGTTGCTTTATTTTAGGAGGGGGAGTGGTAAGCATGAGGTTGGTTTGTTTCTTGGCTTTTTTTTTTTTTCCTAAAGGCTGTTTTTTTAGAGCAGTTTTAGGTTCAAAGCAAAATTGAGGGAAAGGTACAGAGATTTCTCATATACCTCCTCCCCGCCCTGCTCCCCCATTATCAACCTCCAGCACCAGAGCAGTACCGTTTGTTACAATGGATGAACCTACACTGCCGCATTGTAATCACCCAGTCCGTAGTTTACATTAGGGTTCTCTGCTGGTGTTATCCATTATATGAGTTTGGATACATGTAAAATGGCATGTGTCCATCATTATAGTATCAAACAGATACTTTCACTGCCCTGAAAATCCTCTGTGCTCCACTGATTCATCCCCCTTCTCCAAACCCTGGCAACCACTGTTTTACTGTCTCCAAGGCTTTCCCTTTTCCTGAATATCATATAGTTGGAATTATACAGTATGTAGCCATTTCAGACTGGCTTCTTTCACTTAGTAATATGCATTTAAGGTTCCTCTGTGTCTTTTCTTGGGTTGATAGCCCTCCCCTCCTTTTTTTTTTTTTTTTAAGTGCTGAATGATATTTCATTGAATGGCTATATCATAGTTTATCCATTCACCTACTGGAAAACACCTTGGTTGCTTCCAAGTTTTGGCAGTTATTAACAAAGCTGCTATAAACATCTGTGTACAGGTTTTTGTGTGGACATAAGTTTTCAACTCTTTTGGGTAAACACCAAGGAGACTGATTGTTGGATTGTATGGTAAGATGAGGCTTAATTTTGTAAGAAACCACCAGACCGTCTTCCAAAATGGCTGTCACTTTGCATTCCCACCAGCAATAAATTAGAGTTCCTGTTGTTCCGTCCTCATCAGCATTTGGTGTTGTCAGTGTTTCAGATTTTGGCCATTCTGATAGGTGTGTACTGGTATCTCACGGTTATTTTAAATTGAAATACCATGATGATACATGATGTGGAGCATCTTTTCATGTGCTTATTTGCCATCTATATATCTTCTTTGGTGAGGTGTGTGTTAAGGTCTTTGGCCTATTTTATAATCAGGTTGTTTTCTTATCAGAGTTTTAAGAGTTCTTTATATATTTAGGATATCAGTCCCTTATCCGGTGTGTCTTTTCCAAGTATTTTCTCCCACTCTGTGGCTGGTTTTCTTATTCTCTTGACATTATTTTTCACATCACACAAGTTTTTAACTTTAACGAAGTCCAGCTTATCACTTATTTTTGTGTGTGGATCATGCTTTTAAGGTCGTATGTAAAAAGTCATTGCCTTACCCAAGGTCATCTAAGTTTTCTCCTATGTTATTTTCTAGGAGTTTTATAGTTTTGCATTTTACAGTTAGATCTATGATCCATTTTTAGTTAATTTTTGTGACGGGTATGAGGTCTCTGTCTAGATTCATTTTTTTGCTTATTGATGTCCAGTTGTTCTAGTACCATTAGTTGAAGGGGCTGTCTTTTCTCTATTGTATTGCCTTTACTCCTTTATCAAAGATCAGTGAACTCTGTATATGTCTGGTCTACTTCTGTGCTGTCTATTCTGTTACACTGATCTATTTTGTCGCCAGTACTACACTGTCTTGATAACTGTGCTTTATGGTAAATCTTGAAGTCAGGAGGCATCCATCCTCCAGTTTTCCTTCTTCAGTATTGTGTTGGCTCTTCTGGGTCTTTTGCCTCTCCATATAAACCTTAGAATCAGTCTGTCAATATCCACAAAATAACTTTCTGGAACTTTGATTAGGGTTGTGTGATAAGCTGGGTAGAATCGACATCTTGACAATGTTGCTGGCTTCTTTTTTTTTAATTTTGAGGTAAAATTCATATAGAATGAAGCTCACATATCTAAAGTGTACAATTCAGTTAGTTCTGGTAAATGTAACTGACACTATTTATGTCACCTCAGAAAGTTCCTCTATATCCACTTCCAGTAAATCCCAAATCCCATGAATATTCTCATACACATTATTTTCTGGACATAATTTTTGTTCCTTTGAGTAAGTACCTAGGAGTAGAATTACTGAGTGACGGTATAGTTGTATATTTAACTTTATAAGAAGTTACCATACAGCTGGTACTATTTTATATTCCCACTAACGCTGTATGAAATTTTTATGTTGCCAGTCTCACCAGTTGGTGAGTCTCGCCATTTGGTATGAAGCGATACATTATCATGATTATAATTTGCAATTTTCTGACAATTAGTGATGTTTGAGATTTTACTCTTGTACGTATCTTTTCTTTTTTGAAGTATATGGTCAAATGTTTTATCCATTTTAAAATTCTTGTTTGGTTTTTAATTGTTGAGTTTTAGAAGTTCTTTATGTATTCTTTATGTAAGTTTTTTCTCAGATATGTGTGTTATATTTTCTCACAGTCTGTGGCTTATCATTTTACCCTATTAATGGGTCCTTTAGATAATCAGAAGTTTTAAAATTTTGATAAAGTCCAATTTATAAATTTTCCTCTTATGTTTAGTGTTTTTGTCTCCTCATAAGAAATTTTTGCTGACCCATGGCCTCAAAGATAGGCTCCTATGCTTTCTTCTAGAAACTTTCTAGTTTTAGCTTTTAGGTTCAAACATAAAATTCATCTCAGTTTCTGTGTCTGGTGTGAGGTAGGAGCTGTGAGCTCATTCGTTGAATCTATATTTGCTGAATATTACTTGTTGGCCCCAAAGCATAATACTCCCTTATCTTCTTTTATTATCATTTTAATGTCTATAGGACCTGTAGTATCATTCTCTATTTTGTTCCTGATATTTATCATTTGTGCTTCTCTTTTTTTCGCAATCATGCTTGCTAGGAGTTTATAAATTTTATTAATCTTTTTAAAGAAGCAACTTCTGGCTTTTGGTAATTTTCCCCATTGTTTTCTATTTTATTGATTTCCGCTCTTATCATATTTATTTCCTTCCTTCCTTTAATTTTTTCTTCTTTTTATAGCAATTTAAAGTAAAAACTTACATCGTTGATTTTATATCTTTATTAAAATATAAGCATTTAGGGCTTCCCTGGTGGCGCAGTGGTTGAGAGTCCGCCTGCCAATGCAGGGGAGACGGATTCGTGCCCCGGTCCGGGAAGATCCCACATGCCGCGGATGCGGCTGGGCCCGTGAGCCATGGCCGCTGAGCCTGCGCTCCGCAACGGGAGAGGCCACAAAAGTGAGAGGCCCGCGTACCGCAAAAAAAACCATATATACATATATATATATAAATATATAAAAGCATTTAAGGTTTTCTCCCTCTCAGCACTGATTTTAGCTACATTCCACAAATTTTAATATGTTGTATGCTCCTTATTCATTTTGAAGTAGTTTCTAACTTCCCTTGTGTTTTCTTCTTTGACCCACAGTTCATTTAGCAGTCTTCAAGATATATTATTGTTCATTTCTAATTTAACTCTACTATATAAGAAAATAACTTTGTAAAATTTCACTCCTTTGAAATTCAAGACTTATTTTATGGCCCAGCATATGGTCTATCTTAATGAATACTCTATGTGAACTTGAAAAGAATATGTATTCTGAAGTTGTTAGGTATACCATTCTATAAATGTCAAATAGGTCGAGGTGATTGATAATGTTCAAATCTTCTATGCTCTTGATTTTTCATCTAGTTGGTCTATCATTTACTGAGAGAGTAATATTAAAGTCTTTAAGTATGATTGTGAATTTGTCTATTTCTCTTTTTAGTTCTGTCAGTTTTTCTTCATGTATTTTGAAGGTCTGTTATTGACTCCATAGGCATTTGGGATTATTGTGTCTTTCTGTTGAACTGATCTTTTTATCAATATGAAAAGCCTTTAAATTCTAATAATGTTCCCTTGTGTGAAGTCCACATTTGTCTTGGGTTAATATAGCCACACCATATTTCTCATGTCACAGTTTGCATGATATAACTTTTTATATTCAACCTGTCTCTTTATATTTAACGCGCATCTCTTAAAGATTAGATATGGTTGAATATTGCCTTTTTATGCTATTTGGCAATATCTGCCTTTTAATTAGTGTTTAGCTTATTTAATCTTGATATAGTTGAATTTAGGTTTATCATTCTGCTGTTTTCTATTTGTCCCATCTTTTTCCTTTGTTTCTCCTTCCCTACATTATTTTGGATTAATCATATTTTTAAAATATTCAACTTAATTTCCCTGTGGATTTAACTCTACTTTTTGTATTATTTAAGGGATTTCTCTAGGTATTATAAAATGCGTTCTTAACTTACCACAGCCTACTTAGATTGGATATTTTACCCCTTTATGTAAAATTTAAAAATCCAGCAAAGGTAAAATTCCATTAATGCCCAGTCATATTATAGATCACTATATTATAAATACCAAAATACATTATAAACTTTGCTTTAAACAGTGAGGTTTTTTTTCTTGCAGTTTTATTGAGATATAATTGGCATAGAACACTGTATAAGTTTAAGGTATACAACATAATGATTTGTCTTACATACATCATGAAATGATGACCACGATAGGTTGAACGAACATCCATCATCTCATACAGATACAACATTAAAGAAATAGAAAAAAAATGTTTTCTTTGTGATGAGAACTCTTAGGATTTACTCTCTTAACAGCTTTCATACATGATGCACAGCAGTGTTAATTATATGTATCATGTTGCTTCCTGGTACTTAACATAGTGATTTGATATTTCTATACATTTCAAAATTATCATCACGATAAGTCTAGTTACCATCTGTCATCATACAAAGATATTACATAATTATTGACTATATTTCCCATACTATACATTTCATACCTGTGACTCATTTATTTGGTAACTAGTAGTTTGTACTTCTTAACCTCCCTCACCTATTTTTCTCCTCCTCCCACCCTCTTCCCCTCTGGCAACCACCTGTTTGTTCTCTGTATCTATGACTCTGTTTCTGTTTAGTTATGTGTGTTCATATGTTTTGTTTTTTAGATTCCACATATAAGTGGAATCACACAGTATTTGTCTTTCTCTGTCTGACTTACTTTACTTAGCATAATACCCTCTAAGTCTATCCATGTTGTCCCAAATGGCGAGATTTCATTCTTTTCTTTGGTTAAGTAATATTCCTGTGAATGTGTTTGTGTGAGACATCTTCTTTATCCATATATCTATCAATGAATGGATTCTTTTTTAATTAGAATAAATTTTTTTAATATTTACTCACTTTAAAAATCCTATTTTTGGTGCTTTTATTCTTTTGTTGATCTGAGTTTGTATCTGCTATTATTTCCTTTCAGCCTGAAAAGTTTCCTTCAACGCATCTTTAGCAAGTCAGCCTTTACCTTCATTTTTTTTTTTTGCGCGGGCCTCTCTCTGTTGTGGCCTCTACCGTTGCGGAGCACAGGCTCCGGATGCGCAGGCTCAGTGGCCATGGCTCACGGGCCCAGCCGCTCCGCGGCATGTGGGATCTTCCCGGACCGGGGCACGAACCCCTGTCCCGTGCATCAGCAGGTGGACTCTCAACCACTGCGCCACCAGGGAAGCCCTACCTTCATTTTTGAAGGATACCTTTGCTGGATGTAGAATTCTGGATGGACTGAATTTATCATTTAGCACTTTAATGATATTGTTCAGTTGTCTCTGTTTCCATTGTTTCTATTGAAAAGTCAGTTATTATCTGTATCATTGTCCCCTTATGTGATATCTTCTCCTTCTGAGAACTTTTCAGGATTTTCCCTTTATCATTGGCTTTCAGAAATATGGCTAACCTGTGCCTAGATGTGGTTTTCTTTGTACTTACTTTGTATGCAGTTTGCTAATCTACTTGGAGCTGTAATTTGATGTTTTTCATCAAATTTAGGAATTTTTCATCTATTATTTTTTCAGTTGTTTTTTCTCTTTCATTTTTTTCTCTCCTCTTCTGGGAAGCCAGTTCCATGTATGTTACACTGTTTGATATTTTCCCACAGGATGCTGAAGTTCTTTTCACATACTTGTAAAACTTTTTTTCTCCCTATTCTTCAGATTGGATAGTTTCTATTGATGTCGTCAAAATTCCTGATTCTTTATACTGCTCTTAAGCCTATCTTGTGAGTTTTATACTAAATATTGTACTTTTCAGTTCTAGAATTTCCATTTGGCTCATTTTTGTGGTTTCCATTTCTTTGCTGTAATTTTCTATCTGTCTGCTTATTATAATTATCTTATCCTTTAGCCCTTAAACAAATATATTATAGCTGCATTAAAGTCTTTGTAACATCTGGGTCATCTCAGGTCATTTACTGTCTGGTCACATTTTCCTATTTCTTCATAGGTCTAGTAATTTTTATTGTATACTGGACGTTGTAGAGAATACATTATAGGCTCTGGTTTCTGTTATTTTCCTGTGAACAGTATTGAATTTTGTTCCATCTGCCAGTTAAATTGCTGACTGATCACCTTGAAATTGTAGAGGCTTGGTTTGATGCTTTGATGGGTCTGTTTCAGTTTTGTCATTAGTCCTAGGTCAAATTCCTTAATATGTAGTCTTTGTACCTAAGGCATAACTTTTCTAGCGTTTAAGTCAAAAGCTTGAAAAATTACCAAAGTTGGCAGGACTCAAAATCTAAACTGTGTCCTCTACAGTGACCAGAACCTGAAATCTTTATTCTGTTCTTTCAGTCTCCCAGCTGTGGTTTTCCACTGGGCTCCTCTAAGTCTCCCTTTCACATGTGCAGTTCAGGGGTCAGCCAAGGATTTGAGAGGATAATATAAGCAGATTTTGGTGTCTACTTCCTCTGTAGTCTCTCTTTTGGGGTTTTTTACCCCTTAATTTCCAGTCACTGTGATAACCCCAAACTCCATTCTCTGAATTCTCAGGCCAATAAGATGGTGTGCGGCTTTCTGCTTGAGTTATAGTTGTCCTTTAACAGGTGGACTATAGAGTACGCTCAGGAAAATCGATAAACATATTGATCTTATCCAGTGTGGTTTCTTATTTCAAGGATAAAATTCCCTCCAGTTTCTGCCTGCTTTGGTATCTGACCAATACATTTAAAGAGTTGTCTTTTAATATTTTACCCAGAGTTTATAATTGCTATCTGTAGGAAGGATAGTCTGACAGAAGCTATTCTACCATGATTAGAAACAGAACATATACAGGCAACTTTTTCATTTGATTTCACTTAAGTGATAGCTGCCTTCTACACTTACAGCAAAGATTATTTGAAATTTGGGGATGAGCCTTTCATTTTTGAATCACTAGCTTCCACTTCTAGATCATCATTGCTTTACTAAAATGTAAGTGCACCAAAGAAACAGATGCTTGCCTTTCTTGAGACAATTTCAGATGAAGGACTATGTCTGCTTTTGTATAATTTAGTATGCGTCATAGAGACTTAGGACCTCAGCCTTCTAAAACTCTTCAGCCTGAAAGGTGTGATTTAACTGTCTATGTGGCCTCCTAGTTTTACAAATAATGCTTTGAAAACATCCTCATGAGTGACCATTTATGTAAATAAAGGAAACCTCTGTTTTAATTAGTTTTACTGGGTATACTGGACAAATTAAGGGAAAGAGAGCCAGGCAAAAGAATTTAGTGTGCTGGGAAATGTGGAGTGTTTATTTTGTAGGATATGGTTTATAGATTCCTGGTTGGAATGGCCCATACCATGAGAGTTCCGGGTGGGTGCCATGCCACACAGGAAACAATTGCAGCCTGCTCCTGGGAGTGAGGCAGAGAGCTAACAAATTCAGCATGCATTGAAATGCTTCATCAACACGCCTTCTGCAGGGCCTGCCCTCTCTGCTGGGTCACTGACCTTTATAAGTGCACAGTCATGGCCACCGCCTGACAGGCATGAAAAGAAGACAGACAATGGACGAGAAGGAGACATGCACAGAGGGGGAAAATGCACTCACTCAAGGGATTTACTGGTCAGGGATGTCATGTCCTATGTCTAACTCCAGGATGCAAGCGACAGTGTTTAAACCATGCATATCAGACTGAATAGATATAAGGAATGATTATCATCAACATAAAAATATCCCTGAGAATCATGATCAGTTTTGTGTCACCACAGAACAATGTAAAAAGTTGCTCTTTGCTATAAATTTTTTCACCAAGTTCTAAAAGCTTTAGATCATTAAAATTGATTAGAGCATCATACCGCCTGATTTCAAAGACACTCCAGACTTCAGAGACAGCATCATATAGTGGCTTGAAAGTGGGGGAAAAAAAATTGAATTTGGGTCCTGAGTTCATCACAAAGTAGCTGTGTAACCTTGAGCTACTTGCAGCAAACCACCATTCTTCATCTGTATATCAAGTAGGTGTTCTTCTAGTACGATGATCGCATTTCCCTGGTATCTATGTTTACTGTCCCTTTGCATTCTCGATGATTCCTACAGCTTCTTATTCGGGAAGTTTCAAAACCACGTTAGCACAGTGATTTTCAAAACAAGTCCCTGGAACCCTAAATGTTCCCTCAGTTCAATAAGATGTCCTAGTATTATTTTACATATTAGAATTGCATGTAGGCTTGTATTTATTTTTATTTTATTTTAAAAGGGGTCCATTACTAGGAGGAAAAGCATTTGAAAATCCATTCTCAAGGATGTTCTTTCTACCTCCAAAGACCTATAATTCTTGTAATAAAAAAGGAATGACTAAATGTGTACCCCTTATTCCTTTTTTTTTTTTTTTTTTTTTTTTTTTTTTTTGCGGTACGCGGGCCTCTCACTGCTGTGGCCTCGCCCGTTGCAGAGCACAGGTTCCGGGCACGCAGGCTCAGCGGCCATGGCTCACGGGCCCAGCCGCTCTGCGGCACGTGGGGTCTTCCCAGACCGGGGCACGAACCCGCGTGCCCTGCATCGGCAGGCGGACTCTCAACCACTGCGCCACCAGGGAAGCCCCCGTACCCCTTATTGATAAACATTTTTCAGAGGCTTCTGTCAGTGACATTAAATGACCTATCATTCCTATTGATTCTTGACCAAAACGCTATTCTGATAGAGAAATTATGTACTACAGATGCATATGGAAACACACATGTATTCTGAGAAGCCTAATCTGGAATGGGAGTACTGTCCTGGCTTGCATGCACCCCCTCCGTACTGAAGAGATAGTCCCCCAGAGTGGTGGTGTCAGCTGTTCTGTCCATATTTCATGGTCTCTAAGTCCTACTGCCCTCATCTGGTTACATCTGCCTAAGAGCATCTTTAAAATGGCATCTTGCCTGGCATTCCACCCCTAAGCATCTAAGAACCCGTATTGCTTCTTGAGGAACCTCTCCTGATTATCAATGTTTCAGGGAAAGTAATCTAACTTTAACACTAACTGAACCTGAACATATTTACATGCCTAAATTTGCAGAAAGAATAAGCGTATGATGCAGTTCGAAACCAATACAAGTGATTTCTCTTATTGATCATCAAGAAGTAATCTTTCTCTCTACTCCCTTCTATAAATACAAGGTAACTAAAGAGGTAATGTGTGTGAACAATCTGCAAGTGGGTTCCTAAATCCAAAGTGCGTATCTGATGTTTGTAGTAGTTTTCCCTCCGGAACCTACTCCCTTATGTGGTAGCAATTAATTTTATTCCCACTTTGCAAAAGTAAAGAAATTTAATCCTGGAGAGAATGACATCAAAGTTCATTTTAAGTCGTAGATAATTGTCCTTTACTCATAGAGACTGAGCTCTCTATGAGAGAACAGAAGTATCTGATTAGGTGTTCAGCGGAAAGCCTTGTCCATCTTCTGGAAGAAGTGGGTGATACTTCCTTGTGAGTCTCTAAGCCTGTGTGGTTGGAATAACTGTTCCCGAGGCTTCATGAGAAAAGCTGGAAGAGCAATTATTGTGTTTATTATGTTTACTCCCCAAATACAAAGGTGCTGGACTACCCTCTAGGAGTTTTAATTTTGTTGCTTAAAAACTCACATATCATTCACATAGCCTAAAATATCACAGAGTCATATGCTGAACACTGCACAGTTAGGTTTTTTAGATGTGTTTTTATTTCTTGATTTCTCTATTCCTTTTTAAAGGTTCGCTCGCTGAGGAGAGGGGGGCACATTTAAATGTAATAGAGGCAACTGTTAGAATTCTGAGGCAAGTAAGTGAACTCACCCCACCCATTTCATCAGGAGAAGCTTCCTGTGTGAGGTGGGATTTGAGTCATATTAATTTGTCCCAGACCACACCAAAATTAAGCTGTTCACGTCCGAAACATTCCATGAATTCAGTTGCGAGGAGGAATTTGTTCAGCCATGTTATGGATTCATATTTCTCTCCTCTCCCAAGAAGGTCTGGGTGTCCTTATAAGGGAGAACGCCTCTGTTTCCCACAGTGTGGAGAGCTAAATAAATACTCTCTCACAGTCAATACAGAGGTAACTTTTTTTTTTAATGGATTAAAAAAAAAAAAAAAAGCAGTTCTGAGAGTCCATCACTGTTTCAGCATCCCCATTCAGAGAGGGGGCTTTTGTCTCTCTCTCAGTGGGAGCTGCCATTTTAATGGGGCCTCCAGCAGGGCCTAGTTTGATGATGTGAAGTAGGCCTGGAAGAATTGAGGAATTTTTTTTAAATTTAGGTTTTGGTTAATTTAACCATACTGGCTTTCAGATGAACTGAAATTTAAAAAGTGAATCTGTGGTAAATGTCCCTCCGAAGCTACTACAAGATAATTTCAGCAATTTCTCATTTATGACGCTCTTTCATGTGAAAACCAATCCCTTGAAGTTCTAACAGACATTACCCCCTCACACCTCACAGCCCCCATCTGTGTGCAAAGATGACAATTAGGAGAAGAATTCATTCTTTAAAACATGCCTACATATACACACATAAACTGGACCCCAACATGCACTTCTAAGCGCTAAATGAAAACATCTTCCAAAAATTGCCTTTAGCCGATTGGTGATGCCAAGCCAGGATTGGGATGAGTTTGTGGTAATTCTGGGGTTTCCCTTTGGCCTGAGTCGGGAGCACAAAGGTACAGAGAGTACTCCCCCTCCCCCCACCCCACCCCCCACCCCCCGCACAGGAATTCCAACCTCCCGAAGCACACTTTCTAGATAAAACTTGCTCTCAGCAACCAGGCCTGAGGCTGCCGAGCCAAACTGGCCCGCAGGCCGCTTTCCGCAGTCCCTACCTCCGGACCTGCTCTGCCCCCGCCCCGCGGCCCCAAGGCCACACACTGGCCGCTCCTGGCAGCTGCGCGCCCAGATGCCAACCGCTGGAATGTGTTTTATGTTCCCGAGTCTCTGCCTGGCCGGCCTCGGGGGAAGGCGATTCCCCGGCCTTGCCTGCTCCAGCGCCCGGCGGCGGCAGCAGGGGAGCTGATGAGCCTTCACCCTTCTGTGAACGGTTTGTCTGCACCAACTCCGTGCACGATGCACACACTGAGCTCCTTTGTAGGGCTACAGGACCATGGTTGTCTTCGGCCTAGATTTGTTTAGTAGTAGATGGCTGACTACACAGGCTTGCTGTGCCATCTGAGTACCTGGGCATTTCTGTGTGTGTGCAGGTATGTGAGCTCAGGTTCTTACATAAATGCGCTCACTCTTTGCAGAAACGAATGAATGGGTGAATGGGTGAATGAACGAAAGAGTTTTTTAACTGTTTTTTAGAACTGATGCATTTCCGAAATAAACGCAAGTATCTGAGAAAGTACAGCAGGCCTATATGTGTTGTCATAACATATCTATGATTCCATTATTGGGGAATTTATGTGAAGATATCTTACAGTCAAGCAACCAGCAAACAAGAAAGCACTCCTTGATTGAGCTGAAGGGGGCGGGGAATTGTCCCCACAAAATAATTTGAAATTCAGCTCTGCATTTTTCCCAATAACTGTTGTCTGGGGGATGAGAGTGGGAATGGAAAAACCCAAATCAGTCTTAGGGCCGGGCTTTTTGGAAGTGACGGCAAAGTTTTGCAAGCGGTCCCTGGTTTGTGTTTGTCTCAGAAATGCAGTTTTAATTTGTCATTTAGAATAAAATCAATGTTACTTCATTGTAGCTATTTGAAATATTGATTCTGATTTATTTGTTGAAGGGTTGGGTTGTCTGGAGGGAGTTATTCTTATTTTTTGATTTTTTTCTTTTGTTTCAATGGCAAGTTGATCCAAAGGCTCTCCTGCTGGCCAATGTAGTCCTTAGGATGTAACAAAAAGTATGAGACCTTACAACACCAGGAGCTTGGGTGATGATAAAAAAATCATTTTGCCTCCCTTTACCTTTTCTGTGCTTCAAATAGACAATGATAATGGCAGATTCAAGAACCTAGGAAACATATGTGAGCCAAGGATGAAAAGTCAGGTGCTAAAGACCCAGTTTTAAATACAATTCGTTTTTGGAGAAGACCTGAAAAATGCACATCCACCTATGGTACTTCTACAATCTTGAGAGCAGGTATGCTCCAACTTAAAAAAAAATTAATTACAAATGTATTACTTTCTTATTCAAAAAAAAAAAAGAAAGAATATAATACAGAAATGTTTAAAATAAAAAGTACACATTACCCCATTCCCACTCCCCAGGAATAATCACTTACAAATCTATGAGTATCCTTCCAGTCCTTTTATACACACACGTATATAATATATATGTGTATATATAATATGTATGCATGTATTACATATGCATGTATAAATGAAATATGTATGTAATATATTTATATAGAGAAGATTTATCCCTTTTAATGGGATCTTGTTAAATATATTGTTCCATAACTTCTTTATTTTTACTCAAAAATATATATCATAGACAACCCTGCATGCCAGTATATACATTCTTTTTAGTGGTTTATAATATTCCAGAATACCAATATACGGTGGTTTATTTAATCCTTCTTAGATTTATGGTCATTTAAGTTATCCCCAATTTTTCAGTAATACAAATAATGTTGCCATAAACATCCTTGCATATACATCATAAAGTTTAAGCATATTGTATTTAGATGCAGTTGCCTGAAACTATCAATTGAGCAGACAGAGGCAGCAAGAAGTGAAGTATAGGTGTTGCATAAAGTATAAGGCTGCAAATTGCAAAGCAGTTAGTTACAACTGGCTTATAGAAACAGAAAGTAGACTCATTAAAAGTTGCATTAGGGTGTGAAAGGTATCATTTTTCGCAGTCACGAGACTCTTTGTTCTCACAGAATCTTCTTTCAGTATCACACCTGAAGATATGTAAAGTTCTGTCTCCAGCTTTGTAACTAAACTGGGTGTGGAATCTGATCTGCCATAATAATCAGGACAGGAATAGTCATAAAGTTTCCTGCAGATAAAAAGTCTTCAGAGGTTGCTGCAACCTGTAGCCATTTTTCCCTTATTTCTCAAGGTCTAAAATTAAAAATTAAAATTTATTTTTCCTTCAGTTTGATCTCCTCTCTATTTTACATTCTTTTATTTTATATATTTTAAAGATCCTCTTATATCTGTATTAACTGGGTCTAGATTCATTCCTTTATCCATTCAATTATTGATATACATTGGAATATAAGAGAGCTCAATAATCTTCAGTATTCTAGGAAAAAGTCATCACCACTTACCAACTGGGCCAATGAGTCCTTTTTATTCATTAATGTTTATATTTTTAAGCCAGTTTACAAATAATTTCTAGAAATAAAAGGATAATTAAAATGATTTTGTTAGAAATGTTAATAAAAATTTAAACGGCAAATTCAAATTTATATTCCATATTTTCTTGCTTTTGAAGGTGTCTATGCCCAAAATGGGCACTGTCTTTAAAGCTCAACTAACTGTCCATCACTTGTTATGCAGGAGCCTGAATCATATCTATACTGTAAATACTGATTCCAGATTTCAAATACCTCTTTAATAAGTTTCTACTTATCATTATTCCTGGTTCTTATTGTGTTTGGCATTATCAAAATGCAATACAGGTCTTGAACATATATAGCTAAGATAAAACTGGTCCATCCAATTGGTTTCTGCACTGGATAGAAATGGAAATTAACAGATTATTGTCTGCTATACTTGAAACCAAATGTCATATATTTCCAGGAATCATCCAAAATTTACTATGTTTAGCTGTCTTGGTTTGTGTATGAGTGGAATACAAAGTATTAAGTTAGTTTCAGTGAGCCTCCAGTATAAAAATGTATGGGGTCTTCAGGAGCCTACAGTAAGCAGGTAACCAGGTCCTGAAGGAATGAACATGGGTCTCTCCCTCATTCATCTGGAAATTTCTCATGGGAATCAGAGTCTCTTACTCCTTGCTCCTGTACCAAAAGCTTATCCCTGTTGCTGTGCCTACCCTTCCCCTCTTAATTCCTCCCTGGCAACCCTGGGGTGAGATCATTAAGAGATTTTGCTGTTTTGTCATATAAAGGTGCTTCAAAGTCCCTTCAAGTCCAGACTAATTGCTTCCATGGAATAACTCAATCCACATCCTTTGCAGATTGTAAATCAGAGAATAAATTATAAGCGATTTTCAGATAAAAAGCAAAATCTAAACTTCCACCATTGTCATCCATAGAGACTTGTGTGCTACCACTTGGTCTAACAGTAAAAGCTCTAGGCTGGAGGTGCACCTACCACTCTCTTAACCTCTCTAAGCCTCAGTTTCCTACCAGTCAAATGAGTACAAAACCCACCTCACAGGATGATGTCAATGATTAAATGAGATTAAAAGGGAAAATCTCTATAAATGTGCCTATCACAGTGCCCAGTCCACTGTAGGAGGGGCCATTAGGGTTTATGAGTTCTAAATCCTTTTAAAAAAATTGCATTTAGGGGACTCCCCTGCTGGCGCAGTGGCTAAGAATCCGCCTGCCAATGCAGGGGACACTGGTCTGGGAAGATCCCACATGCTGTGGAGCAACTAAGCCCGTGTGCCACAACTACTGAGCCCACGCGCCTGGAGACCGTGCTCCTCAACAAGAGAAGCCACCGCAATGAGAAGCCTGAGGACTGCAATGAAGAGTAGCCCCCGCTCACCGCAAACAGAGAAAGCTCATGTGCAGCAACAAACACCCAACACAGCCAAAAATAAATAGATAAATAAATAAATTTATTTTAAAAAATTGCATTTAGAAAATAATGAAACTATATATTGCACAAAGTTTATTAGCTCTTCCAAAGTTCCAAGATTTTGTTTAATTTATAAGAAAAGATTTCATTCTTACATAATCCCATTTTAGGTGAAATGTGGTGGTTTTATGCAAATTGACCAATAAAGATTTAAATAATTTTGTGAGTGTTTATGTAATTTTATTAGACTTTTGCATATCCTAATTTTATTAATAGAAGAAAAAGCAAGTACATGCATTTGGTTGCTGAAGAAGAGAATTCTTTTCAGTAAAATTCTTAAGAAAAGTGCCAATTTCTATTTTTCCAGAATATCCGTTTTTATGGAATGACTCCAGTCCCAAGACAGGCCATAAAGGCATGTTTTACTGAACTTGAGTCCCAGCTGTTTTGGGGAGCGAGTCTACAATCTTGAATCTCAGTCAAGAGACCATTTGAAATTAGGACTGCTTGTGTGTGATTATTTTCATCCTGTTAGAATGATCTTTTACTTAGAATTTAAACTGTCCATTTAATTTTTTCCTCTTTTAATTCATTATTTCCCATCATTCCTCCTAATCTCCTAATCCCCCTAAAACTCTCTCCTCCATCATGCTCACCAAACTATAAAATAAAATATAGTGGTTTGTGAATAGGAGGATGCCTGAAATTTACTTCCCACCTTACACAGTCACCAGTGTTTGAAATCCCACTATTATCAGTTTTGGGTTTGTTAGATTCAAAGTTCTACAAACATAGTACATTATCAGCTTGGAATACCAGCATACATATAGCAAGTACCTAGCACAGTGCCTGAAACTCAATAACAGTACTCAATAACTGAGTTTATTGAATAAATGAAATACTTTTTTCTTATCATGATTTAATAATGCAAATACCTTCAGTAATATTCATTTCTAGAAATTTAATTGACTCAGTCAAAGTAATTAGATGTCCACTATGTGCCACAACCATGCTAGTGCCCGCTGCAAAATGCACTTAGCAGCTATAATTTCTTAAAAATCATTTTTCTGATGTTTTTCTGAGAGCAGGTTTTAATTGCCGGGGGAGGAAGGAAAGGATGTCTCTGGGGACACAGGGCATTTTGGGAGGGAAAATCATACAAGCAAAATCCAATAATAATAATGCTTTCATTTACTGAGTCCTAACTATGAGGCAGACATTTAACCTTCACACCAACACTATGAGGTTATTTCCATTTGACAGATAAAGAAACTGAGGCTTATAGTCATTAAGGAACTGCTTCAAGGTCATACAGCTAACAGGTGGCAACGCTAAGCTTTGAAACAGTTTTCTGACCCCACAGCCTTGCCTCTTGTCCCCATGCTTCTGGACTTTACTTCCCTGTGTTCCAGAGGGCTCCTAGGAAAGGGTGAGATGGGGGCAGAAGCAGAGAGAACTGTGAGCTGGCGGTGCCCCCAGAACAACTTCATCTACATCATAAGGTTGTTTAGAGTAGGCTCTGTTCAGGCAGGAAGGTAATTAATACTCATAGAGTTTAATTATCCAACTTTACTCTTTCCAGCTGAAAGTCCTTTGGGACAACCCAGGATATTAGACAACGTGTTCATCCTTGGAGGCTCATAAGTAAACCCCAGAATACAGGTAGGAAATGCCACAGGTCCTGAGAGGTAGTACTATTTTAGCAAATACATATTAGCCATAATATGAGACTCATATATTCCCTACCTCTGAAGTTAACCCAGCTGCTTACCTCAGATGCTTCCCAGTCTTCTGAGAAAGCAATGGCAAATGTTAGCAAGCTACCTGTGTTTAGGGCAGTGAGTGCAAGGTGTTCCATGCTGTCTGCACAGATTCCGAGGCTTCAAACCAAGCCAACCAATGCCTACATGGGGAAGTGGATCCCAGAAGCAGAGAGGGTTGTAGACATACCAGGCACAACCAATGAACCAGGGGAGCTGGTCCCAGGAGTTGATTTGCATGAGGGTTTGTATCTGAAGAACCAGAGGAGGGAGTGGGCTTTCAGACACAGGCGATCACAGAGAATAATGTGCTATGTGTTATGGCTTCTAATTCCTCATCTCAGCCCCATGGTCTCATGTCTGAGTCCTGTGGAGACAGAAATTGAAGGAAGAGTTTTCCTGAAGAACTCTGTGAGGCAGGAAGTATGAACCCTACTGCTTGGGGCCTGGAGACCAGGTATGACAGCCAGGTAGGAAGAACTATGCTCCCCATATGGGAGTTGGACACAGCAACATTCTCACCTTGAGGGCTCTGGGGGATGCTGCCCTGCCCTAGCATGTTAAGGACTGGCAGCTTGAAAGGCATCGACGGACCTTTATCCCAGACAAGGGCATTGGTGGGATGGTGGTACCATTTAATGGCACCTTTAATGCCATTTAAAGGTGGCTGAAACCAACAGAGAAGCTGTAGCAAAGTTACGCGAGAATATTGGGTATGAGTTACCTTTAGAAACCCAAGGTCTTCTGTGAATAAATAGGTAAGATTCCAAAGCTGCTATAAATCCTGTGTTTGGAGGTAGTCGAAAGAGCAAGATGCCTTGAATAATTACTTAAATGTAACCCACAAAGGCTTTCATTGTCCAGAAAATGGAATTTCATGCTACTGAAAATGAGTTTTGAGAATCCCAGACCCCCCTCATGGAACAATGGCCTTGACCCTCTCACTTCTTTCTTACCTTTCTTATCAGTTCCTCTTATCGTCTTGGCCTTTCTTCTTCTCATGCCTGGCTATCCACACTCCACTTTCCCTGATGGTGGATGCATCGGGCTTCTCCTGACTTGACCTTTCTCTTTTTGAACACTGCTTACTGTGGGTTACCCCATCCCTCCTCAGTGTAGGACCCTCTCAGGAGGAGCCCCATTCCTCTGCCCAGCTTTACCCTGCCTCTCACAAGTGGAGTCAAACACATAGAGAAAAACTCTTTGCACACTAAGGTTTAGTGAAAGCAGACAGCAAGTAATTGAGACCCTCCACACAATGCGAAAAAATAGACATCTGTAGTTTACATGATGCATGCTTCTAGGTCAAAGGACAATATATTACAAACATAAATGACACTTTCAGAGGAGCATATTGTATATATTATAATTCCTATTAACATTGTAAAACAAGAATGTTAGAAGTCCCCTAAAGAAAGAAGAGAACATCTGTGGGTTTATGACATGAAGCAAGATGGAATAGCATCTGAGGAGTGCTTAAACGTTTCTCTTCCTGATATTGTCATCAGTTCAATCATGACTTGAATAGTCTGAGAAGGGTGTTTTCAAATCCTAAACTGACACAGTTTTTAGGAGGCACCACAGAAACGATGGGGTGCCTCAGAACTCACCCCAATGATTAAGCATCAACTATGTTCCTGGCATATACATCATGTTGTCAAATGTAACTCTGTATCCTACCCAGAGCAAAACAGCTATGAGAACCAAACTTTTTCTTTTCTTTCCTAGTTTCTCCCTGATGTCGCTATTCCCATTATTGTCTAGCACAAGATTGTTTTAAAGTTTTTGCATAGCATTCTAAGGTCTTCAAATGGAAAGAATCAAATAAAGGAAACAATTCCACCCTTTTATTAAAAGAGACCTTGGGTCTATAATGCAAACTGTGGCTGTCTTAAAGCACTCTACAGCTGCCAACTGTACCATGGGCCCACTGAGTGAGAGCCCTGAGGTGCCTTAGAACCTGCATTTTAATATGCTCCACAGGTATTTTTTGCACACTGAAACTGGAGAACAACTGCCCCAGAATATTCTAGTATGCTATAAAAATATGAGAAAATGCTTCACAAACACTATGTTATGTCCTTCATGTAATCTCTGAGGCTGAAATGAATAAAATCAGGATATTTGTTGTTTTGTTTTGGGAGGTTTTGTTTAAAAGGAGTGAAAGATATGCAAATAGTTCAAGAGGAAAGCATGCATGTTAAAGATCTAAGGAAACGAATTATACATATCTTCCAAAGGGGAATTAAGATGGTACAACCTACACATTTTTACAACCTGGGTTAAGCCTGTTCTATGGCGTCATACAGTTAGAATTTGTGAGAGAAGGATTACTTTGCTGGGAAATCAAAGCAAAACAGCTTCCCAAATATCATATGTCTTTTCTCACAGACATAAAGCACAAAAAACTATTTAGGCAAATTCACCCAATAGACACTTTATTACAACATACTTTCAGTAAAGCCTCTTTGGACTCGATCAGCTCATAGCAGCTTGAAGTGGAATGCCCGAACACTGGAACAGCTGCTCTACAAGTAAAATATCTTGTTACGTTTTCATTAACCAACCAGCTCTTCAGAATGTCTTGTTAGTGTTATCACACAAACATGCACAGTCCTGTAAAACTATGCAAAATCTACTAAAATCCAATGAACAAGAATGGATAGTTCTCCAAAGACAGTTCACATTCAGTCACAAAGCCCTTCCCAATATCCTTTGCTCAGGTTTGCAGAGTGAATTAACTTATTTATTTATTTTACCATGGGCTACAGCTAGCCTCAGAAGCCCTTGAAGCTCCTGTGATGGCCTGTCCTGTCCTTGGTTCTGCCAGACCTCAGAGTGGCATCTGATTTCTCCCTCACCAAATGGTCTCACCAACCAACTCCAAATCGAGAAGATTTAGGTTGCTCTCCTAGAAGGCTCCTGGAAAGACGTGTGACTAGCTAGGTAACCCAGTCTTGTCCTAAGCTTCCTTGAGAAAAAGACTGAATGCACAGACCACTAGCCAAGCCAGATCTTGTCCCTTCTTTTCTACCTTTTGAAATAATTGTAACCAAACACAGAAATCCTTAACAAGGGTTCCATGGACTGGCTTCACTGATTCCATAAAATGCTTGAGATGGTGTGTGAGGATTTTCTGTGTAAATGCATTTCTAAAGAGATTGTCTACAGCTTCCTACGGTTTCTCAAAAGGGTCTGTGACATTCAAGGTTATGACATTCACATCTAAAGGTTGAATGTAATAGAGGTGGGTTAGAATCTACCCCTTGTGTTTATTGACTTAATTTACAGTTCGAGCATTCACTTCTTTGTGTCATGGGACTACCCATGTACTGAGAAAAAAGTAAGCATCAGTTAGGAATTGGCTTTGCCTGCTAGTAACACAGACCCTGTCACAGTGGCTTAAACAAATTAGGGATTTATTCTTTCTTGTAAAAGGGATCTGGGAAAGGAAATCCAGTGTTTATGCAGCCAACAAGACGCCATTAGAGACACAGACTACTTCCGTCTTTCTGTTCTGACATCCTCAGCACCTAGCTTTGCACTTGACTATGACAAGAGAGCTGCCATCTGTTCTTCTTTTAAGGAACTTTCCTAGATGTTCCCCCAAATAAATTTACTTCACATGCTTACCGGCCAGAACTTAGCAACAAGGGAGGTTGAGAAATAAAAGCCTTAGACAGGCAACTTACGTCCCCCTCAGCCCAAATTAGGTTTTTGTTACGAAGGAAGAAGGGCGAAAACATACTCAGTAGGCACCTAGCAGTCCTTTCTATCTTTTAAAGAAAACAAATATTAATGAAGTTATTTCCTGCTTATGGTTCCTTGGGGAGAGGTTCTTTGTAACACCTACTCATTCAACAAAGCAGAAGCACGTCTGTGAAGCGCCCTGCTCTGCAGGTGTGTGAATATCTCTCACGCACACGCACGCACGTGCGCGCGCCCTCCCGCCATCGCACGTGAAGCTGACAGACTCCGGCTCGGCGGCCGCGTTCGCCGTCGCAAGCGTCCCTCCCCTCACGCGGCCGTCCACCTGCTGGCACACACACCTCTGAGAGAGCAAGGGCGACCCTTCTCCTCCCGCTGCTCTGTTTCTCTCAGTCTTTGAGAAAAATGAGCAAAGAACCTGCCGCCGAGAATTCCTTTGCTGTCTCTGCCGCCCAGAATTCCTTTGCTTTTCTTCCCACGCCGTGGCCGCGCTCTGCCCTTCCTTGGATCCACCTGAGTCTTCCTGGTGAGTTAAGTTCACTTTATTAGAGCCCGGTTCACCTGTTTGTAGGATGGGGGATTGGAATCCCGAACTCTGGATCTTTTTCCGTATTCTCCCTCACTTTCTATGATTTACATGGTGAGCCAGGTGGGCCGCTTTCCTGTCTTATGTGAGAAAACACCCAGAATGTCATTTGTCTTTCTTCCCCGTGAAGGATTCGGATTTATTATCCAGAATGAGTTCTCAAGATGACCTCAGCCAGTCCACTGGGGCCAGGTGCCTGTGTCCTCCGGTGGTCAGATGGGATAGGCGTGTTCTGAGGCCAGGTCTTTCTGCGTCCTTGCGCAAATAACTTCTGCTCGCTGAGCCCGCCTTTCCCCATAAGTAAAATGGCAGTGATAGTATGTGCCTCAGATACAGTGTGGAGAGATGAAGCCTCTTTCACCCGAAGGGTAGTGTTTCCTGCCAGTGGTTTCATCCTCCTAACTCCTTCAGCACGAAGAGCGCATCCCTCTTTGAGTGCAGGCTGCCCGCAATGCTGGTACCTGCACTGCAGAGTTTCACTTCCAGTCCCTGGAAGTAAGAGGGGCTTCGGGTGCTGCGGGGGAACTGGGGAGAGGCCCAGGCCCCACTCTGCTGGGTAAAGGACAGACAGCGCTCTGAACTCAGTGGATGGCTTGGTGCATCTTTTCGGTCAAGGAGCTGATGGCTGCAGGGTGAGATGGAGCTCCAGGAGAGGTGCAGTTAGGGAAGGAAATAGGACCCCCGGGGAGCTAATGTGGTCATTCTTAGGACAAACTAGGGAATGGCTCTCTTCCAGAATGGTTTCTCTATTGGGTTTTCTGCCTTGAGAACTATATGTATAAGGGTCACAAATGCTGTGTGGAAGGGGGCTCTTTAAAAACACTTACACTAAAAGGTCCTAGATGCTGCTGGCTGAGCAGTCTCTCTCCTCTGCCTGCCAGAGAATACAAGCCCTGCCTGACTTCCTGTGAAGCTAGTCAGGGCAGAACATCTTTTCTCTGGATCCTCTTCTCAGCAGCAGCCACAGCAGTAAATCTTCAGAGAGGCCTCATTAGGCAAGTTCCTTTTTGAACTCCCTCCACCCACCAGACCTCTCAAAACCACTACCACCATTCTGGCATGTTATTATTTTTTCCTCCTAAGCTTGCATATCCCTCACTCCTGGAACCTAGGCCTCCCTCCACCGCTCTCACTTTCCTTAACGGACTCTTCTCTAGCTGGCATCTCTCCAAAGGGTGTGTTCGTGCAATCAAAAACTTCCCTTTTTGTTTTATCGCATCACTGAACATACCAGATAGGCCCAGCTAAGGGAGGGAGGGAGGGCTCTGGGCTGGGTTGGGCTGGTAGGGGGTGGGGCTGGGGGGCAGGTAAAGGGGGCAGAGGAAGGAGGCAGAAGAAATCTTCACATCAGCTCTTAGGACCATATAGGGACAGCAAACACAGACACATGGGTACGGGTCGCCTCTCCTCATTGGAGCCCAGCTGCTTCTCAGGAAGCTGCACACCCACATTCAGACCTGTAGCAAATGACCGTCCACGACTTGAAAAGAGCATATAGAACAAACCAGACACAAGCTACAGTGAGACATGGACACAAGGGCACTAAATAGTTAATTTTTAGCAAACCCAAATTGCATTTCCATCATGTGCAGGCAGTCAGCTGCTATTGTAGGTCACCAAGATACAACGCATTATTTCTACAGTTTGTGGAAAACATTAGGCAGCTGTAATAAAGTCAATGGTATTTCCTTCCTTACTGAAACATGACTTCAGTAAATCCCTGTTTAAATTTTTTTCCCTTTCTAAACATTTCTCTCCATCTGCACGATAAGTCAATAAAAGAAATTAAAAGTTAAAATGCCTAATGAAATTTTATCAGGCATGAAATGACATTTAAACCAGAGTTGCCACCCGGGCTTAGATGCATGAAAACTGACCCGAACTTCAGGGGTTATAAAAAGCAGAGGGAGGGTAACAGCAAGTTTCAGTGGCCTTTATGTATTGCAGCCCCTGAAAAAAAATCATTCCAAAGAGGCATTCCATGAAACCGAGACTCTCTGAGCAGTTAAGATTTTTACAGGAGGTACATCATTTCTCTAAACCTCCACATTCTTTTAGACTACCATTCTTTTTTCTTTATTCACTTCTTTGCACTGACGTGCTTATTTTGAAATCAGTCTTCATCTGGGTACCTCTGCCATGATCTCAGGAAAAGTGATAGGAAGAAAGCCTGAGAACATTTTTAAGAAGAAGGAACAGATGGAAAGAGTAGAGGACTTAATTCTTAATCTTTCTTAGAGAAGAGCATTAGGATGTTCCTGGAGACTCAGAAAGAGTTTTAAATACATGGACATGGAGAGAAAAAATCATTCTTCCCTGTATAAAATTGTTTATTTTAATAATTACTGACTGCCCCATCCTTAGGTCATAATAGGCATCTCATTGTCGTAGAAGCCTGAAAAGAAAAGAAGCCATTCAGTGGATATATAGATACTTCCCAGCCTTACCAATTTAAAACATTAAACTTCTTTCAAAGCAAATCCCTGAGTCCTCCCACATGCGGGACATGCACTGAAGTCAAGGGACGTTATGTCTAAGAAGGGACAGCAGTCAGGCCCTCTAACTAGAAAGCATATTTAGAACTTCCAAGAAACTTCCTATAGTTTGTAACCAGAGGGCTGTATTTCAAAGCGATTGGCCTTACTGATTGCCTTGGTGAAAAGGAAGTTGCTGTACAGCCTACAGATCAGGGAGAGGGGCTCCATCCATTTCTAATGGCTCTGAAATTCAGCATGGGATGGTGGTTTCCCCACAGTGTGTTCCATTCAGCTGCACATTGAAAAGCCAGCTGTAGGAGTGCTGAGCCCAAGCGATATGGAAGCGAGTCCTTGCCTCCATCCAGGAACTGGCCATCAGGTAGACAGGAAAGTGTGTTTGTAAGCTGTGGGCAGCATCACAGCACCTCAATTATGAACTGATCTTACCGGTACCCATACAACCAGACAGGATTAAAATCCCTTAATTCAGACAAGGTGATACGATTTTCAAATATTTGCATAGCTCCCAGTGCCTCCCAAGCTTTTTTTTTTTTTTTTTTTTTTTGCGGTACGCGGGCCTCTCACTGTTGTGGCCTCTCCCGTTGAGGAGCACAGGCTCCGGACGCGCAGGCTCAGCGGCCATGGTTCATGGGCCCAGCCGCTCCGCGGCATGTGGGATCTTCCCAGACCGGGGCACGAACCCGTTTTCGCTGCATCGGCAGGCGGACTCTCAACCACTGCGCTGCCAGAGAAGCCCCCCTCCCAAGCTTTTTAAAATTATCCAAGAAAGCTGGGTTGGCAAGTCCCGGAAAGAATGCGTTCACTTTATTTTTTTTTTAAATCCTGACTTTCTGTAATAATAAAACAAAGTGTCCTGAATTTTCAAGCTTTTGCCTTCCCAGTCTAACCCCAGAAATCTTGTAGTATTAGAGATTCTATGACACTCAAACACATAGAATTCTTCCAACAATGTACTTGATAATATTTGGAGGGACAGTTAACTTGAGAGAAAAACAGCTGCAAATCCTATGCAACAGGTACACACAACTCCAAGGATGAAAAGCACTTGAGATTTGCAGATACACACTAGTCTCCCATGTTTAACAGCCCACCCACCAAACCCCAAGATAGGCTGACTATTGCCTATCTGCACCAGACTAGATGTGTGCAGAATGCCTGAGCAGTTGCTGGCTGAGGCATGATTGGAGGAGGGATTCATGGCTTACCCTGAAATACAAGAGGCAGAGAGACCAGCCTAACATAGGGGAATTCGGATTTAGAAAAATGATTTTTCAACAGACTCGTCATGCAAGCTGTGAGGCAACATAGTAGAATCAGAAACAAAACCAAGATGGATAAGCAGTGGAAACAAAAGGATGATGTTTAGATGTGTGTGCCACGGAAAAGCCCGCTACTGACAAATCAGCATTTTCTGTTACACCATCCATAAATAGAAACCCAATCAGTAACAGCTGGGCAAAGCCAGGTCTTGTGAATTAGATACTTACATAATATTGGGGCCTTCTTTAAAAGAATTTTTTAAAAATAACGAATACAAAATTATGTATGGATATGAAGATTTATTTAGAAGGGTCCATGCAACTGCAGAGCCCTGAGATTTAAGCTTCCTTATCTCCCCGATACATCCACCACTGGTAACAGTACCTTTTCCTACAAAATGAATGCTGTATGAATACACTTCAGGTCAGTTGTGCAATGCCCAGACCAGGGAAGTGTTATATCTCTGCAGTGAGAAGGTCTGTGACAGTTGTACAAAGATTCATGTTGTGTTTACATTTCCATATCATAAGCTTAACTCTTCACATATCTTTCCAACTGACAGGGTGGGTACATAATCTTCAATCTGAGCCCCAGCAGATATCATAATCTCAGGATTATCTCAGTTAGAAGGGCCTACACATTTGGGCTTTTGAGTACTGTTTCAGATCCCCTGAGTACACAAGAGATTGTCAGAGGTTTTTGCAGTGGAGTCTTTCATGAGATTCTGGATTCTTTCATGTTCTCCCTGCCTATCATCTTTACATTAAGGATTACAGTATGATCTAAGTGTTCCCTTGCTACTGATAAGACTTGCTGTCAATAGGTAAAGTAAGTAGATCCAAAGTCAAAGTCAACTTCAAGCAATTTGAAGATCTAAACTAGTCATGTTAAACATCAAGATACATTAGCCTTATTTGGAAGAGGATATGAATGCAAAACCAATCTAATAAACATTAAAAGGAAAAATATTACAGATACCATTAGCAATAACTGGACCTTCATGCATATAGACCCCAAACATCATTAAAAACAGATTTAAAATTTAAAACAATTTTTAAAGCAACAGTCAAATCAAATATATTACTTCATGGTAGAGACAGCCCAATCTTATTAGTCCTAAATTTTTTATTTATATAAGATGAAACCTGTGAGATGTTGAGTCCAATATCCCTTTCTCCACTCTCAGATCAACTGTTTGACTGGTTGATTCCAAGAGGGAAATACAGTTAATGCTTCTAAACCATTAAATTCTGCTTTATTTACTTGAGTCGCAAAAGCATTAGCAGTTAAAGAAAGCACTTCCCTTCAACCCAAAAGCAGTGTGAATATCTTGTGATATCAATATTCCAGATAACATTTTACTAACTAGAAGGTGGCAAATGTGCTCTTTCATTTTTGAGGAAAATTAGACTGAAGGCACCCCTGGTCCCTAGAAAGGGGTTTTGAGTTGGGCAGGCACAGCAGTTAACACCCTTCTACACAGAGCTGGTTGCCTAGAAGTATAGTCCCCAAAACTGGTATGGCCAGTAGTCCTAACGATGCTATCAGAATAACCATCTCTTCCAGGAGGAATTGGGGCATCATTCCAGTGCACCTAACACATTTCCCACATTGCAGCATGAATTATAAAATTGTCAGAGTAGCTATGGCTATCCAGTATCAATAAACCCAAAGTCTATATGTTTTTTCATTAATTCAACAAACGTTTATTGAGGGCTTAATTTATACCAGACACAGGTGTATAGAGAAGCTCTTTTGGAACTTAAAATACGTATTATATGTATATATCCATGTATATACTTCTTACATATTTAGCACATAGACACCACACCAGACCCCCCCCACACACACACACACACAGGAGAAGACTTTGGGCCCCATGTGCTCTTACTTTTCCCACATTTCCAGGAAGCTCAATTATCATTTCTAGTATAATGGTTCAGTAACCTCATTGCAAAATAAAAGGCATACCAGCAGGAGGGGAGGGAACCTATTAAACAAACACAGAAAGTACAATAATTTAGAGCCATGTCATACAGGGGCAAACAATACTGTATCCTCAATAGTCCCTGAGTTACCAGGTGACATTAAATTTGTTCAGCATATTCCATTATGAAGACAAGGAATGTACAATTCATTTTAGAAAAAAGTTTGTATTTGTTTGTTTATTTATTTTATTTTTGGCTGTGTTGGGTCTTCGTTGCTGTGCGTGGGCTTTCTCTAGTTGCTGCGAGCACGGGCTACTCTTCGTTGTGGTGCGCGGGCTTCTCATTGCGGTGGCTTCTCTTGTTGCGGAGCATGGGCTCTAGGCCCGCGGGCTTCAGTAGTTGTGGCTCGCGGGCTCTAGAGTGCAGGCTCAGTAGTTGTGGCGCACCGGCTTAGTTGCTCTGTGACATGTGGGATCTTCCCAGACCAGGGCTCGAACCTGTGTCCCCTGCATTGGCAGGCGGATTCTTAACCACTGTGCCACCAGGGAGGTCCCAAGTTTTAGTTTTAAGATGATTCTTTGTTATATTTCTTCAATAATATTGCTAAACAAATGAGCTATTATGCAAAGACAGTTTTCTCTCACCAGTAAACTCATTATTTACCAAGTTTTGTAATAACTTAGTAAATTACACTAGTTTGGGAAAAGAAAATTACCGGTAGGAAAATAATTACAGAATGGTATGTGTGATATTATACTTCAACTGTGAAAATAGCAAATGAATGTTTCTGTCCCAAAACTCCCTTTGGTGACAGAGGGGAGCGTCTCTGCATTTCAAAACACATGATAGGTCTCTGTCTTCAGCATAAATCCCCTTCATTTGTGACATAATAGTTTGCATGACTAATGCTTTTAATTCCTCATTTCCATGGACTGAATTGGTGAAAGATTCTACTTTCCCTGGAATTCCCAAGACTTAAAAGCTAGCTCTTTGCTATTTCAAGGGCAACCTGCACAACCTGTTTTCAAAGCCTCTGAAATGAAGAACCAGGCTCCCAAGCATCAGGGAACCATGGGAGAGCAAGATAACTTGACAGTCTGAAAAGTAGAGCTGTTTAGTATCACCGCTCCCTTGCCTCCCATGGTGCTGGAGACCTGGTATTAGTGACCTCCACGACAGACTACACACATCATGGTCATAAAGTGATCCATTCAAGAGGTTCATTTGCAAGAGAACGTGAAAGCTAGAATTTATAATGAACTCTCAGGATACTTAAGGCTTAGTAGCAACTGATGTAAATTATTACAGGAAGCAAAGGATGCTTCCAAAATATGTACAAGTGTTCAGAGTACTTATGTGAGAAAAAGAAATATCCTCTCCCGGTATTTCCAAATTTGAGCACTCTATAAAGCATGTAGTGAATGTTGGAGGTCTCCTACCATCTGATTTCAAGATTTAGTATAAAGCTACAGTAATTAAGGCAATGTGGTGTTTGCATAAGGATAAACATAGAAGAGAGGCAGAAAAAAATCCATACGTATATAGCTGATGAATTTTTAACAAAGAGGCCTAGATTATTCAATGGGGGAAAATAGTCTTTTCAATAAATGGTACTGGAAAAAATGGATATCCCTCTGTAAAAAGTATGAACCTTGGTCTTGGCCACCATATGCAAAAATTTACTCAAAATGACCTACAGAATTAAGCATAAGTGCTAGAACTATAAAACTTCTAGAAAAATTAAAGAATAGGAGAAAATCTTTGTTACCTTGGGTTAGGCAGAGATTTCTTAGGACATAGAAATCATGAACCGTGAAAGAAAGAAGTGGTAAATTGGACTTCATTAAGTTAAAAATGCCTGCTCTTTGAAAGACAATGTTAAGAAAATTAAAAGCAAGACATAGACTGGGAAAAAAATGTTTTCAAATCACATGTCTGATAAAGGTCTTGTATCCAAGATATATAAAAGAAATCTCAAAACTCATAAGAAAGCAAACCACCCAATTTTTAAAAAAATAGGCAAAAGATTTAGACAGTTCACTAAAGAATGTATACATATGGCAAATAAGCACATGAAAACATGCTCAACATCATCAGTCATTGTGGAAATACAAATTGGAACCCTGATATGATATAATTACACACCCATCCGAGTGGCTAAAATTTTGAAATAGCAAGTGTTGATGAGAATATGGAGTACCTTGAAACCCTTATACGTCACTAGTGGGAATGTAAAATGGCACAACTACATTTAAGAGAGTTTAGTAGTCAAACATCAAACATAAATTTACCATACAGTGTAGCAATTCTATTTCTAGGAATTTACCCAAGAGAAATAAAAACATACCTCTACACAAAAACCTATATACAAATGTTGGTAACATCTTTATTCATAGTCACCAAAAGCTGGAAACAACCTAAAGATTCAACAACTGGTGAATGGATAAACAAATTGTAGCACATCCATACAGTAGAATACAACCCAGTAATAAAAAGTAGCATCTGCTGATACACACAGTGGTGTAGTGAACCTCAAGAACATTGTGCTGACTGAAAGAAGCCAGATTTAAAGGGCTTCCTACCACTGTATGATTTCACGCTCCTAAATTTATCCTCTTTAACACAACTAGGATTGCAGCCCAACAACTAGGACTGCAGCCCAACAGAGAGGCATATTACAGAATACAGAGTTTTCATGTGCATTTTCTCTTTGGTTAAATTCGTAGTTTTTTTCCCCCTTAACTGAACTACTTATCAATGGAAGTTAAAGACCTTCTCTTGAGAGTCAGCCAGAAACTTTTTAGCGTCAGATGTTCAGTGCTTGAAAGATAGTTCTTGGTGACGCTTGGACAGTTTAAACTGCCTTGCCACACCTTGAAAATGCCTTAAATTCTACCTTATTTCTGAGTTTAATCATACTGAAAAAGAAGACTGGGGACAATATGACTGGTAAGAGTCTGGAGGAAGGGAACTTGGAAATTGAGCAGAAAGATGGTAGCTGGTGCCCGATTGGAACTTCACAATTTAGAACTGAAAGGTCTGGTATGGTACTGGTACCTGTCACCCCACCAAACCTTCAGCAAACTATCCATTTCTATTTAATGTGCTGTGCAATTTAACTCATTTCTACACGGCATCTAAGTACTTAGTCTTCCTTCAAAGTAGGAGTAGAGGAAAAAGAGGGTTACCACTAGAAAGCAGCCAGGTTCTAAATATGAGGCTAATATAATTTGATTCTCTAAATTATTTTTAGAATTAAATAAGATATTAAAGTATCTTGTACAGTACTAGGCACTCAATATATATTCACCAAATTTTGAATTCCCTTCACTTCCTTTATGAAAGGAGAATATTTTTAGAACTGGAAAGACCTCAGAAGTTACCTTGTCCAATGTTTTAATTTTACATATAAGAAAACTAGGTTCAATGAGATTAAGTGTATTGCTCAAGCTCACACAGAGTTAGAAGTCCAACTTTCAGTTCATGCAGATCTAAAACACCTGCTTTCAACTGTGATGCCCCAAGAGCGGAGCCTGAGGAAGATCTGAGGGAGAGTTTTGCTCTATATATTTAGCGATCCATGGACCCTTTTGCTTCTGGTTCTGTGTTTGTTTTAGCTATTATCATTTATTTTTTTACTCCAGGAATGATATTCACTGAAAAGCCTTTCTCTTCAGGGACTATGATTGCCAGATTTAGCAAATAAAATACAAAGCACACAATTAGGTTTGAATTTCAAATAAACCACATAATTTTTTAGTCCGATGAGATATTTGGAAAATACTTATATTGGCACCTTATCTGTCAGCCCTGTCGGGGACCAAACAATAAGTAGTTCCCAACTATGAAGATTTCTTTTTACCCTAAAACAAATAAACAATGGAAGACGGTCACTACCCCTATGGATAAATCTTGGCTTCCTGACCATTTTTTTCCCCATGACCATTTTTCCTCACCTGAGATCAGGACAACGGTTGTGAATAGCTGCTGTGACCAAAGCTGAGGCTGATAAGGATGGTGATGGAGCAGGAAAAAGTTGATGTGTCCAAGCAGCTTTGGGAGGACATGCTTTGCCAAACAGGAAGTACGCAATTCTAGTCAGAGAGACTGAAATTCAAATCCCTCTCTCTCACTAGCTTGTGACTGTATGACTTTGAGTAAGTTACTTATACTCCCCCATACCCATCTATCTTTGGATTCTGCTTTTTTTTTTTTTCCATAAAATAAAGATACCTTATGTTTTTGTGAAGATCAAATATGATAACAGGAAGAAAGCACTGATCACTGTACCTAGAATATACTCTTATAAACTATCATTTCTTAAACTGTACACACCTGTTTTATTACATACTTTTCTGTGTATTTGATATAGTTCACACTAAAAATGGTTTAAGCAAAAATGTTAGATTGGAGGCAGACTGGTGAGGGACTTGAATGCCTGGAGGTAGAGTTTGGCTGCTAAATTTTATTCTGTAGTTGTAGGGGAACAACTGCTACCCAATGTTTGGAGCCTACAAGTCAGACAGCCTCTTTCTAAGTTCCCCTAAAAACTACCTGGGAAATTCTGTAGCGTATCATTTCCTATAGGGTCCAGCACACGTTAAGCAACACAGAATGAACTGACCTGCCTTCTCTAGGCATCTTCTTTAGTTTCCTCAGGTCCAGCCTTGACAGAGAAGAAAATGAGAAGTTGTAACTCTTCCCACAGATCTACTTTGTGGGGCATGAGAAATGGGCAGGCATCAGACACAGAAATAATTCCTGCTTCATCACTTATTTATTAGTGGAATGGCCTTCTCCAAGTTAATCAACGCTTTCTGTGATCTCTACAATAGGGATAACATCACCTAAGCTAGTAGGGCCTTAGAATTAAGACTCTGGCAGAGTGCTGGTTACAGGAAGTGCTCGATATCTGGATTTTTATTTTCTGCTTAGTTAAAACACTATAGTTAAGTTTTATGAATCATAGGTCCTTGGAGAGCTCTTTCTCACACCTATCCTGAAAGTCTTGTGACTCAGTTTCAGAAGACTGTCCAAAATTGAGGACCAGTCATTCAGACCAACTTTGTTTAGAAAATTGTTTTACTAAAATATCTTAGACAGTTGACACCTGAGTGAGTCAGATTCTTACTCAGCCTTCCACTTCATGCCATGTAGGCTGCAGTTCTAAGGTTCACCGGTTCCCTTGCTCACACCTTTAGAACCTGCAGATGTGTGTTATCTTCGCCTTCTGTTTGGTCAGCTTCAAGTGCTTCTAATCTTTTTATAACCAGTTCTGTTGGCTGTTATCTGGATTCCTTTTAGTGCCTTGTCTATTGTATACTTCTAACAGATCTCCACCCTCTTCCCTGGCAATTAGAAGGGCAATATAATTATTTAACAATGTGTCTTCTATTGAATAAGTTCCTCAATTGGACCTTTTCATCCTTTGCCATTTGTGTGTGTTTGTGTGAAAAATATCACTTGAAGGTTTTTCTTAACGTTGAATTCTTGCACAATTTCCTGAGCTAAACACCAAAGAAGGGCCCAGAGCACCTTTTCGCCAATGACAGCCCCCTCTTCCTCCTCTCTCCATGCTTGGAGAGACAGCTTATATTTCTACAACCTGGAAAGACTAATCAGACTTATTATTTTAGCTTTAGCTCTGTTTTTTGTTATTTTCTCATATAATCTTACCACTCTTCCTATTCTGGTGTCATTATCTGTGGGGCTCCATAGTCACTGAAATCTCCAATTCCATAGTTCATCACAGAATAACATGGGATACTGGAAAAAATAATGGACTTTGAGTCAAGAGAGGTAAGGCTCCAGGTTCTGCACTAACTAGCTACGTGACTTTGCCAAGACAGTTAATTGCTTTGGGTTTCAGATTCTTTATCTGTAAAATATCTACAGAACACATACCCCCTTCAGGTTTGTGCTTTGTACACCTTCACCTCTGAAGCGACATCTATGGGTTTTCCCATCCATTCCCGACCACCCAGCAAAGAACTGCTTTTACTTTATTTCAATAGTTGACTCAGTTTTTGCCAAATGACTACTCATATGCTCTTTTACTAGCTCCAAGTGGCTCAGCTTAAACCCAACATAAAGCACTTCAATGATTTATTTACACCATTTCTGAATATTCGACATAGATCCACCAACCTAATAGTTAGAACTACTAACTATTCTCTGTAATGTAAAATGTTAGTCATATAAATTTTCTCTAAACCATAAAAATATATTTATAATTTAAAAGTGAAATTGTATATATCCTAGTCAACTTGTGAAATTCTCTGCTCTTTTTCTTAAAAGCAACTATACTCCAATAAAAAAAAAAATTTAAAAATACCCCACATGGTTCAACAAGGACCTACTATATAGCACAGGGAACTATATTCAATAACTTGTAATAACATATAATGGAAAAGAATCTGAAAAAGAATAGATATATAAATGTATATGTATAACTGAATCACTTTGCTGTACATCTGAAACATTGTAAATCAACTACACTCCAATAAAAAAAATTTTTTTAATAAAAAAAGTGGGTTGATGGAAGAGTGTTAGCTATAAACTACATTTGTTGCCCTCATTCTATGCAGAATAAAGTAGAAGAGCAATAACCAGATGTGTTACGTTCCTGGAAAGGCAAAAAATAAATTCCAAATGAGAATTTGAAGACCCTCTCCATCTTTCTTTCTTTTTTTTTTAACAATTTTTAAAAATTAATTTTATTTTTGGCTGCGTTGGGTCTTCGTTGCTGCACACGGGCTTTCTCTAGTTGTGGTGAGTGGGGGCTACTCTCTGTTGCGGTGCGCAGGCTTCTCATTGTGGTGGCTTCTCTTGTTGTGGAGCACGGGCTCTAGGCACACGGGCTTCAGGAGTTGTGGCTTGTGGGCTCTAGAGCGCAGGCTCAGTAGTTGTGGCACACGGGCTTAGTTGCTCCGCAGCATGTGGGATCTTCCCGGACCAGGGCTCGAACCTGTGTCCCCTGCATTGGCAGGCAGATTCTTAACCACTGAGCCACCAAGGAAGCCCCCCTCTCCATCTTTCTTGAGACTTGTAGTGTTCTTATTTCCTCAGAGCTTGTCTCTCCCTGGTTGCCTTTTTGAGTAGAGCTGATTAGAGTATAGCAGTAGAGCTCAGGGTTCCAGGAATCTCCCCTAGAGTCTGGGCAGGAGCCTTAAGATAGGAGTTACCTACAGCTTGGGCCCAAATCCTTGCATTATCAGATACCTCCAGCCAGGGTGAGGACCAGCTAACCACAGTGACACGCAGAAAGCAGCCCACAAAGTTACTGACCACAAGCTCTGCCCAGCTCTGGGCTAACAGCCTGTCTACCCCCTGACTCCCAGAGTTACACCAGTGGAAACAAAAAGGAGGGGGCATCTTGACTTTGAAAGTGAAGCTATGCTAAAATTACAAAGAAGCTAAGTGTGTCCTTGGTGGTGTTTTCCTTTGAATGTAAGTGTATATCATAAGTTAAACCCTGTAAACTCAGGGAGGGGTGCTGCAGAAGCTGCTCGCTGCTCTTCTCCAGCCTTTCTTTCTTGGCTAGGTTCAGGCTTCCCCATCTCACTGGGCCACCTATAGTACTTGAGTGGTCATCTTGTCTTCAGTCTCACCCTACCTGCAGGGTCAAAGTACTTTCCCTAAAACGCTAATTCAGCTGGGATTTCCCCTGTAGAAAGTCCTTCCCTTGATCCCGATCATCCTCAGCATACAGTCAAAGGTCTTCACCATTTCCTACCCGTTGTCCTCCATAATCTTGACCCTTCCTACTTACCTTGCCTCACTCTACACTCTCCTCCCTCTTGCCTAATAATCTCTAACAGTGCTGAACTTTTCACATATCTCTGAACACAGAATACTACTTCAAACCTCTAGAGTGCCCTCCTCTCAGACCGTTACCTTCTTGTCCACTTGGTTAATTTACATTCAACCCATCTGATCAATGGATAGATAAAACTCTTATGCAATCTTCAAAACCCAATTCATGAAAAGTTAATGGGAAACATAGTATTTTGTTGTCATTTGTAGTTGCAATCATTTTTATTACTAATAACATTCAAGATTTTTCGTATTTATCAGCCACTTATATTTCTTGTTTGAATAATTTGATTCTTTTATCTATTTCTCTGTTTTTATAGTATTTTTTAGAAGCAATGCATACGATATTTTGCTGTAAGGAAAGCCCATTTGTTTGTCATATTTAGGGGCAAAACTTTTCTTCCAATATATTGATTGTCTTTTAGTATCCTATTTCAGTGGACAGTTTTAAATCACTGTGAAAATTTTGCCTGTAGTTAAATTCTACCAAAGTTCTATTGTTGATGTTGGCTGCTTTGAATTCTTGATTGCAACAGTAATTAAGAAGTATTTTCTAATTTTAAATTTCTAGATTTAAAAATATACCGTACTTAACAAGAACAGTAACAAAACCAAATTCATTAGTCACAGCCCCCAACATAGAGTAGGTGTTCCATAAACCATTGCTAAGTGAAATGATGGTACACAGAAAGCCAGAATCGAAGTGGTAAAGTTAGAACCTTTCTATTTTCCTGTAAGTTCCATCTTCCTTCTGACTTTCATAGCTTCAGAGGTATCACATACAAGAAGATGCCAAAAAAGCATCTTGTAAGCAAGTACCATTTTACCTCCAGTACCCAGTCTCTCTCAGAAGATGCCAGTTCCATCTTGAAATGACCTGAGAAAACCAAGCAAACCCTAAGTCTTCTTCATTCCAGAAGAAAAGGGAAGATGTATTCCAAACCTTACCTGGGAAGGTCAGTCAAATGATATGGTCACTTTACTTGCTCTTTCGACTGTACTTGGTCCAGAACTTCTAAAGCCATCACCTACTAGCACCTGTCCCCAGACCTGCTGTGGTAGTTTCAGCCTCTTGAGCATTCACATGGTTAATCTTGGGCTAACTTGGCCAGAATTTTTAGGGCCATTTCCATCCCAAACACTACAAGGACCTCTGTCCTGCATTAGGTCATGACTGGTGTCCAGACCAGGGTGGAAGGAATATTCACTACTGGCCTCTGGCATCAGTTTTCCTCACATGGTGGACTTCTTGAGTTCCTGTATCATATTTTCCCAATACTTTTCATATAATGTGAGTGATTATATGCCTTTAAGACTTAAGATATTCATAGATCATGCTAAACAATATGGAGAACCTTCTAGACTCCATTTTAAAGACAACATAAAGACATAATATTTATGCAGTCACCAAATATGTATTAAGTGCTTCTCTGAGCTGGACACTGAGGATACAGTTGATCTGGAGATAAACGTAAAGCATAGATACTTGTAACAAGTAATAGTCAGTAGGTATTAAAGATAAAATTAAAACAGCTAAAACTTTTAAAGTGTAATAGCTTAAAGTCTAAAGTTAAAAGGTCAACTTAAAAAGACACAATACAGTAGTTTTGTAAGTCACTCTTTTATAAGGAATGCCTTTGCCGATACTATACGGCAACATAACATGCCACACTGTTTGTTTCTGACCCAGTTCTTATCTCTAGTTCTGCCTTCTCCCCTGAACTCCAGATTCCCTGAAGGGTCGATTCTGTCCTCCACAAAAGCTGTCTTCTCCACTTAGAAGTTTAATAGCTCTAGATAGTTTAATAGAAGTTTAATAGTAATAGTTTGAAAGAAGTTTAAAAGTTTAATAGTTAAGTTCAAACTTAGCACATCCAGAAAGAAACCCCAATCTGCTTCCTAAAACCTGCTCTTCCAGGGATCTCCCTCATCTCAGTTAATGACTACTATTGTTTTGGTTGTTCCAAAGCTAAAACCTTATACTCTTGACTCCTTCCTCTCTTTCAAATGTCCATTCCATCACCAGATCCCATCACATCTAAATTTAAAATATATTCATGATTCTGCTACCTCTCTCCACCTCCACTGTTATCAGCCTGGTCCAAGGTACCTCATCCCTTTTCTGGACTATTGAATATTCTACCTGATCTTCCTGTTCTGCCCTTGTCTCCTGCAGTCTATCCTTAACCCACTCATCAAGGCGATTGCTTTAAAGTATAAACCAGGTTATATCACTCCTCTACTCCAAAGCCTCCAATGGCTTCCCATGTTGCTCAAGGTGGTAGCCAATGCCTTTGCCACAACCTACCATGACCTCCCCGCAACTGTCTTTCTAGCCTGTTTTACTCCCATTGTCTGCTTTTGGAAGAACCAATAAGATCTTGATATGTCACTAATTACTAGAATATAAATTTATTCCTTCAACTAAGACTAACCATATAACATAGAATTACATATCACAAGAAGCACATGTCAACTGAAACTAACACCCCTGGTACAGGAGGATAAATGAAGTTGTAGCTTGTGTTATCCAATAGTGTTGAGGAGTACTCTCATGTACTTCCTGCCCAATCAAACCTTATGGTGACCTTTGGAGCTAGATAGGAAGAACTCATCAAAATATGCTACAGCTTTTTATTTTATTATTTTGGCAATATCATCTAAAATATATATATATATGTATATATATATATATTTGAAAACCAGAAGCAAAAGTGAAGATTGTTGTGATGATATAAAGACCTTAAAAAATTAAAAAGAAGCCCACTATTGAAAACACTTACATTTGCAACTAATTGTAAATTCTATAACATTTCCATCTATAAGACAACTTTATTTATTTACTTATTTATTTTGGCAAGAGAAGGGAAGGGAAGAAAGAAACTGTTAAAAAACAAAAACAAAAAAAAGATTTCCTTTTATCCTTTAACTTACAAGAAAATTAAAGGCAAATCCATTTCCCAGATGAGGTAAGCAACTCATCCCAAATTCCTGGTAACATCCTTTCCCTCAATTTCCATCAGATAGTCCAGGTTCTGTTTTTAATGCTATTTGTACTGTTTTACACCACAGTACACTTTATAAACTACCATAGATCTTTTTGAAAGCGGGCAGGAAAATACAACTCCCAAACATTTTTCAATTTCACCATGTGTCGTATTTTTTTAAAGTCCTTTACCAAAAAGATATTTCTGAATTTCAGAATCAATCCAAGGTTTCCTCTTTTCTGTTCATGTTATTGGGATCTAAACTTTACCTTCAGGTTTGGGTTATCAAGTTGCTGGGATTTTTTTTCTATTTACTTTACTTTTCATTTATTTTCTTGAGATATAATTTACATATAACTTTGTGCAAATTTAAGGTGTACATACAGCCTGTTGATTTGATACATTTATATATTGCAGTATGATTACCACCATAGCTTTAGCTCACACTTTTATCATGTCACATAATTATAATTTCATTTGGGGTGAGAGCCTTTAAAATCTAGTCTCTTAGCAGTTTTGAAGTGTATGATACATTATTGTTGACTATAATCACTCTGCTGTGCATCAGATCTCCAGAATTTATTCATCTTCTAGTTGCAAATTTGTACACTTTAACAACATCTCCTCAATTTCTCCACCCCCTAGCCCCTGGCAACCACCATTCTACTCTGTTTGTACGAGTTCAGCTTTTTTAGATTCCACATGTAAGTGATACCATGCAATGTTTGTCTTTCTCTGACTGGATTATCTCACTAAACATAATGCCCTCAAGGTCCATCCATGTTGTCGCTAATGGCAGAACTTCTTTCAGCCTTATTTTTCATGGCTGAATAATATTTCATTGTATATATACCACATTTTCTTTATCCACTCATCCCTTGACAGAAATTTAGGTTGTTTTCATATCTTGGCTGTCTTGTGAATAATGCTACAATAAACATGGGAGTGTAGATATCTATTCAATATCCTGTTTTCATTTCCTTTGGATGTATACCCGGAAGTGGGATTGCTGGATCATACGGTAGGTGTATTTTAATATTTTTGTGGAAACTCCACATTGTTTTCCATAGTGGTTAAACCAATTTTCGCTCCCACCAACAAGGCTTCCATTTTCTCCACATCCTTGCTATCACTAGCTATCTCTTGTCTTTTGATGATAGCCATTCTAACAGGTGTGAGGTGATGTTTCATTGTAGTTTCCTTGATGATTAGTGAGGTTGATCATCGTTTTTATATATCTGTTGGCTATTTGGATGTCTTCTTCTAAAAAATGGCTATTCAAGTCCTCTGCCCATTTTTAATTGCATTATTTGGTTTTTTTGGTATTGAGTTGTATGAGTTCTTTGTATATTTTGGATATTCATCCCTTATCAGATGTTTGCAGATATCTTCTGCCATTCCATGGGTTTCCTTTTCATTTTGTTGATTGTTTCTTTTGCTTGCAGAAGCATTTTGGTTTGAGGTGGTGCCACTTGTTGATTTTTGCTTTTGTTTTTTGTGCTTTTGACGTCATATCCAAAAAAATCATTACCAAAACTAATGTCAGGGAGCTTCTTCCCTATGTTTTCTTTTAGAAGTTTTATGATATCAGGTCTTCTGTTTAAGTTTTAATTCATTTTGAGTTAATTTTTGTGAGTGGTGTAAGATAGGAGTTCATTCTTCTTTTCTTTTCTGTCATACATCTTTCTTTTCTTCCTTCTTTCTTCCCTTCTTCTCTCCCCCTCTTCTTCTTCATTTTCCTCTTTCATTTATAGATTTTTTCTTTTTAAATCAAAACCGTGTGTGTGTGTGTGTGTGTGTGTGTGTGTGTGTGTGTGTGTGTGTGTGATGGGGGGAGGGGAAAAGAGAGAAGGAGAGGGAGAGGGAGGAAGGGATGGAATGGCTCTTTAAGGGGGTTTTCCAGTATTTATGTTATGAAAAAATTAAAGTTTTTCTCTAACTTTTAAGGAAAGCCAAATGTTAGAAATAGTAATTAAAATGTTTACATTGAAGTAGATTACTAGATCTGCAGTGCAGCCAAGCCTGGCAGCTTTTGATAAATTAGAATGAGCCAGGGCTTCCCTGGTGGTGCAGTGGTTAGGAATCTGCCTGCCGATGAAGGGGATTCGGGTTCGAGCCCTGGTCCAGGAAGATCCCACATGCCACAGAGCAACTAAGCTCGTGTGCTACAGCTGCTGAGCCTGGAAGCCATGAACCACAACTACTGAATCCCGGATGCCTGGAGCCCATGCTCCACAACAAGAGAAGCCACTGCAGTGAGAACCCTGCACACTGCAACGAAGAATAGCCCCCCACTCGCCGCAACTAGAGAAAGCCCGCGTGCAGCAACAAAGACCCAACTCAGCCAAAAATAAATTAAAAAAAAAAATTAGAAAGAGCCACACAGGCTGGTCTTTTTTCACTAAAACGCCAGTGTCCAGAAAGCAAAACCTCTCCACATACCACCCTTGTTTCAGATCAGATAAACTGAGCAAACAACAATGCCTACCAACATGACAAAATGCCCACTGTACAAGAGAAACTGGAAATTGTTATCAGTGAGTGAAGATGGCTCTGGAGAACATGAAGACCAGGATTTTTTTTTTTTTTTTTTGGCAGTACGCGGGCCTCTCACTGTTGTGGCCTCTCCCGTTGCGGAGCACAGGCTCCAGACGCGCAGGCTCAGCAGCCATGGCTCACGGGCCCAGCCGCTCCGCAGCATGTGGGATCTTTCCGGACCGGGACACGACCCCATGTCCCCTGCATCGGCAGGCGCACTCTCAACCACTGTGCCACCAGGGAAGCCCGAAGATCAGGATTTTGATGTAAAGTTTGATCTTTGGGCTTCTACCAAACTGCCCTTCATTTGAAGAAGCATCATTCTGGGTCATTCAGGTGACCAACATTATCTTGATCAGTCCAGATACCACTGACACATTTGAGAAAATAAAAATGAAGGGGAGGAGAGAAAGCTTTACTGCCTTACTTTCCCTAAATGCTCTTATTTAAAAAGCTCTCCCAGACCCTAGAAAAGCACTTGTTTCACACTGTCCCGAGTGAATAAATCTACAGCCTGCAAAGTTCCCACACCCTTTGGTGCCACAAATATCTGGTAAAATAGCTTTGGAACTGTCACACAATTCCCCCGTGCAGCAATGCCTTGTAAATGAAATAAAGGAATTGCCAGTGAGCAAACTTTGCTGATTGCCTCCCATATTTAAATCAGACCTTCTGATCAAGGAATAAATAATTTTGCCATGTATTTACAAATTATCATGTAGAGCATGGTTCTCAACACTGGGGGCACACAGAAAGTATCTGATGCCTGTGATCCACACCTAGAGACCTGGGAAAGGACTAGGCATCAGTGTTTATTGAAAGCATTCACACACACTCCCTCCTGGTAATACTGATGCACAGCCGAGTCAAGAACCACTGGCTATTGAAAACGGACTGGTTTTTAGAAATTCGTGTTTTAATTATTAGGGGATTTTGTTTATCATAGCCCACTAATGTAAGCATCTCACTTGGCCAGATAGTTTTCACTTTGTGTGGCAGGGCCAGAAACCTGGGACTCTTACTTTTTAAGTGATCTTTAGGTATACATATAATTACCATGTCTGTGGAGTGTTCTGAGTTTCTCAGTTGGTAGCCAGGTTCTTTAAAAGAAAGGTATGTAACTTGATTGCTTTGAAAATAATTCAGTAAGTCCAGGTGTTAACATACAAATAGTTCTCAGGGCCATGTTTAGCACTTTAAAATTTTATCATTAGTTGCATGAAAAACAAAAAAAGCCAAAGACTCATTCCCACATATTAGAGGGCTTTTTCTCTTGAAGAAACTCAAAAAGAAAAGCACAGCTTTTAGTCTGGGGTGTGTGTGTTTGTGTGTGTGTGTGTGTGTGTGTGTGTGTGAGAGAGAGAGAGAGAGAGATTTGGATTCTTTTTTTTTTCCTTACTCATCTTGGATTTTTCTTTTCTTTTAAATAGCAGTAGTTCATATTTTTTTTCAGTTATACATATACATGTATATCTATATCTATATAAATATGTTCTTTTTCAAATTCTTTTCCCATTTAGTTTGTTATATAATATTGAGCAGAGTTCCCTGTGCTATACAGTAGGTCCTTGTTGGTTATCCATTTTAAGTATAGCAGTGTGTACATGTCAATCCCAAACTCCCTAACTATCCCTTCCCCCACCCTTCTCCCCTTGGATTCTTTAAAAAAGAAGAAAACAGTCTCAGCAATATTCACACTTTTATAAACATGAAAAAACATATAACCTTATCAATATAAGTTTCACACAAATATAATTAATGCTGCTTCTGCTGCACTGTGACAGAGTAGTTAAATAAACCCTGCCAATACATTAATCCTTAAGCAAACCAGAAAACAAGTCTCTCCCCACTCAAAAAATCATAATGTGTTTCAAATTCCATTTGAAAAGCTATGAGAGAAATTTTAAAGGCAAACTTATTTTAAGGAAATAAAAGTTTTTCTCATAAGATTGCTGCTAATCAAGAAACTCAGTCAAGTTCTTACCCCCTTGTCTATGCATATTCATTCCCATGCAGTAAATAAACTGGATTGTGCAAATTCTCAAAATAGAAAAACTCCCAGCATCAGGTGGCTTTTTTCTAGGTGAGGACTAGGTCACATGAAGAGCAATTTTACAGTAAAATGAGTATGTTCTCTTTTAGTCTCATCTTGTTTACTGTTTCCTATGTGTCCAAATGTAAATGAGCTCTGAGATTGAATACTATATGAAGTCAGTTCTCCTTACAAGTATTCCAGTTCTTTATCAATATCTAATAGTTCAGAAGAAAAGTCATTTTACATTGATTTAGCAAGAAATTGGCAGTGTGTTATCAACACATGAGCCTCTATTACACTGTACTAAGAGAAAAGCAAATCGTGAATGAAGTGAGAAAAATTGAAGTGAAGCAGAGCCAGGGGTAGAAAAGGAAGGACAACAGTTGGCGGGGCAATCAGGAACGCTTCTCTAAGATTAGCTTTAATCTGTAATACTCAGATATGATTTTATATGTTTGCTGTGACAGTTGTGCTTTGCACTCATGACAGAAAGGACCCCAACCCCAGAGCATCATCATCCACAGTAAATCTTATAACTCAGACTGAAACTCAAGTCCAGTGCTGTACCTCAGCATGAGGTTAATTAAAATTTTTTTTTTAATTGGGGGTTCCCTGGTGGCGCAGTGGTTGAGAGTCCGCCTGACGATGCACGGGACACGTGTTCGTGCCCCGTTCCGGGAAGATCCCACATGCCGCGGAGCGGCTGGGCCCGTGAGCCATGGCCGCTGAGCCTGCGCGTCCGGAGCCTGTGCTCCTCAACGGGAGACGCCACAACAGTGAGAGGCCCACGTACCGCCAAAAAAAAAATTAAAAAATTAAAAAAAATTAAAGTAACACTTTAACTATAATGAAAACTTCCATGTTATAAGTCGATATTCAGTCATCACACATGGTGAAAAGGGCAAACTGTAGAGCCAGAAGAACATGGATTCAATTTTATTTTCACAAGAAACTTTGAGAAACTCATCTTACCCTCCAGGACCTCAAATTCCTTTGATACCTACTTTGTAGAGATAATCTGTCGTTTGCAGGATTAGGGATAAAATATGTAAACTGCCTAGTACATAGTTGATGCATAATAAATGGTAGCTACTATTTTTTTTTTTTACAACTGCTGTAAAGAAAATTAACCTGGCACGTGGCCTTTAGAAGGTATTCAACAAAATTAATTAGTTGTTTCTTAAACACATTTGTCTAAAATATTTACTCATCCTTTTTGAGTCTACCATTTAAGTCTGTTAAATTTATAAATAACTGAGAAGATAAACCAGTTTAAAAGAAATAGGAAATCATGTAAATGTATAAAAATATACAGTGGGAAACCCTTAATAGGACGTGTTCTCTGATGAAATTCAGTCTAGCAGCAGAGCTTGAAAGCCAACAAAAAAGAAGCATATTTCTGGACTCTCTTTTCTCTTCCCAGCTGTCCCACTTGGCTGTGACATGAGACTAGGCACAGGCAGTTACCAAAACCAACAAGCAGACAAGAGTTTCAACTTGGATCTAAAAGAACCACATGAGGGAGATGCCAAAAGCTACAGCCCAAAGAGTGGCTGAGGGTTGGGAGCTGGGAAGAGTAGTTATGATGACGAGGGAGACAGAGAAAGAGAAGAGAGGGAGAGAAACATAGGAAACAGGGAGGAGGGGAACTCACCAAGGCAGCTGAAAGGCACCTTTCTCATTCTGAATGCCTATTTTACAAACTTGCTGTGGCAAGATGAAACATAGAAACCAAAACCCACACAAATTCATAGCTTAATGAATTATTATAAGGGGAGCACCCTGTAACCACCACCTAGGTCAAGAAATAGAACTTTGCTAACATCCCTGAAACACCTCCTTATGTCCCATCCAAATTCAACACCTTCCCTCTTCCCAGAAGTACACACCAACCTGACAAGCACTGTAATCATTCCTTCTGTTTCTTCATAGTTTTTCCACCCCACAATGCACCTCAGACACTCTAAGACTTCCCTAATTTAAAAAAATTGATATCTTTTAAGTTGTTTTTATTCTAGAGATCTCCTCTCTGTTTCTTTTCTTTGCAAGTGATCTGTTGAAGAACCCAGGGCATTTGACCTGTAGAGATTCCCACAGTCTGGATTTTGCAGATTGCACAGAGTTTAACATTTCTTCTGTCCTCTGTATTTCCAGCAAATTGGCAGCTGGGGCCAGAGGCTTGCTCAGACTCAGGTTTGGCAAGTTTATAGGCAGTGATGTGTTCTTTCATCAGGAGGCACATGATGTAGCTCTTTACGTGATGTTAGTAGCCTTTGATGCTTGATGCTTAGATATATTCATTGATTAGGGTTTGTAAAATGGTGATATTCTAATTCTGTCATTTCTTCTACATTCATTAGCTGGAATACTTATATAAAGATATATTTCTTTCATCTACTTTAGATTACGCAGTAGTATAATTCATCTGAAAAGGCAGGATAATTGCTTGATTCTTTCCTTTTATTTACTGGTGTTCAAAGTAATAAACTGACTCTTTATCATCATTCAAAGGTGACTGATTGGGGTTTTCTTCATATTATTATGAACCCATGAATTTAAACATATTCAATGGTTCTGGCTGCTTTTATCAGCCACGTGCACTGAGCTAGCCCTTCAGTGTTTTAAAGACAATAGTTGATACCTGATGCCGAGGATTTATTTCTTATGCCTTTATTTGTATGTAGCATCAGAAAATTGAGTTGGATAGATTTGGTATTCCTTGATAACGCCACCTTGATAAAACCTAATTTTATGAATCTGGCCTTTACATTTATGCTAAATAAAATGGCAACTCTTCCAAATACTGGAAAACATACAATATCACAAGTTCATTCTAAATTGATCACTCTCCAAAGCAATACATAATTTCTAACTTTACTGAAAATAAATAAATAAGTTAATTAATTAATTAATTAATCTGAGATCCTGGGAGTCATGGAAAAAGAAATACCAGCCATCCAACCAGCAGAGGGAGTGCAAGTTAACAGACAAATCCAGTCTCCCATACTCCGCTTTCCTATTGGTGAAATCACTGATATTGTTTTGGAGAGAAGAAGATACCAGGGACAAGACAGGACATATCTGTGCGACTCTGTTGTCTGTTGGATGCAAAAGAACTACATTGATTCTTAACGAAGGGAAAATACAGCAGTAAGGGTAAAAAGTATTCTCCTGCATTTCATCAGAGCCGCCTTTACTCAGAATTAAACATATCATTGTCCACAGCCTGACTGATAACTGACTTGGAGGATTAGGAGGGAAGAAGATATGATTACCTTATTTTTTGTAAATTTTAAAAATAGAGGCATCCAGGGCTTCCCTGGTGGTGCAGTGTTTGAGAGTCCGCCTGCCGATGCAGGGGACACGGGTTCGTGTCCCGGTCCGGGAAGATCCCACATGCCGCAGAGCGGCTGGGCCTGTGAGCCATGGCTGCTGAGCCTGCACGTCCGAAGCCTGTGCTCCGCAACGGGAGAGGCCACAGCAGTGAGAGGCCCGCGTACCACAAAAAAAAAAAAAAAAAAAAAATGAAAAATAGAGGCATCCAGTGGTGATATGAATCCCTTAAAGTCACATCAATTCAGAAGTAGAGGCAAAATTTTATACAAATCATCCAAGCCCCATCTCAGCTTTTCACATAGAACCTTAGTCAATGAGAACTTTTAAAGGAAGAAGAGCTTACAAAAGTGTCTTGCAGTTTTTCTACTTGTCTTTGCTAATAATGATCCAGCCAAGGCAAGAATAAGAGCTTGAGAATACAGAGCACCCGAGCATTCCCTGATTTCTTTGCAAATTTTCCTCTGGGGTTGGTGCTTTAATTTCCAATCAGTCTGAGTCAATAACGTATGGTTGTCAGTGCCATTGTTGACTCTCACAATTTCTTGTCTCAATCCCATAGTTCCTAGAGCTTGGGGCTTGGGGTCACTGGCAGGGGTTTTGATTTGGGGCTTTCTATGTTTACACAAAAGGGCAAGTCAGTATCTCTCCTGTATCAGTGAATCCTGGACTAAACTGATCTATCAAGCTTTGTAAACAAATGAAGATCTTAAAGGATGGAAAGAAGGCTCTCTGGAAGTCTCCACTGCTTTTACATTTCATTGAATCCACAGACTCTTGCTTGCTTCCCACAGAGATCTGACTACAGCTGAATAAGAAAGAAAGAAAAGTCACATGAGAAGAATGGAATGCTCTTACAATATTTTTAGGCTGCAATGTATACTGAATTCCGTTCACACAGTCCTGGAGGAGGTTTGGCCCATCTTCACAGAGCATGCCACAACTCCTGCTTATTGCAACAGATATGTACATTTCTCAAGGACTGACAATAATTAAAGAAAAAACAAAGTAGGAGGCTCTTTGCATAGGATTGTTGAGGCAGACTTTCCTTTTTCTTTAGTTGATACCTGTTTCATAAAAAAGATGGTTAACTGGTGTTGAAAAGTTCAAATCTTTCTCCAACCTAATGGACTCATAACTGTGCACCTAATTCAAACTAATTTTGGAGATCACAGGGCAACTTCTAACTTTCCAAGAGGCTAATAAAAAAAAAACAAGAAACGTTTTTGAACAATCTACCTCATTTTTAAAGAGATAATACAGATAATTTTTTTATGAAAAATTTTCCTTGGAGACATGGGTTGAATAAATGAGTACCTCTTAGTGGTGACCATAAATGAATGAGTTCAGTTCTTGCTTTCATTGAACTTAAAGGGCGTGGGTTTCCACTTGCATGTTCATTTGTCTTTATTCTGTGAATCTAATCTGACTATTCCATACCAACAGACATTGGGGTCTCCTGAATTCTGTTCTTTCTCAGCCTAGGAGCCTTCAACCCAGGTGCAATGCTTTAATTGCTTCTAAGTGTTCTGAAACACCCAAGGCTGTGCTAAGTTCCTTTAGCTGAGTGGAATACCAAGTTAATGAAGTCAAGGTCATTGATTCAGTCATGCTTAAGATGAACCTGCTAATCTTGTCCTCCTCTGTGTCAACTGAACACAATACCACCGCACACATCCCCGCTGGCATTGTAAGTCCATTAGTCAACAAGAGGAAATGATAGGCATATATGGACGGAGACAGACTGTACTAAACTTGTCTCAGCCACTTCATAGCTTTGTGAACTTAGGTAGATTACTTGGTGCTTCCATTTCCTCATCATAAAATAGTGATAATAATAGCAACTGCCTCATAGGATTGTTGTAAAGATTTAATGAGACTATCCATGTAACGTGCTTAACACAACAGTAGGGATGTAGAAAATACTCAATAAATAGCATTTTTAATTTCAATTTTTTGCTATTGGTATTGTTATTGAAAAACATTTCAAGGCACATGAGTTCCATGGTGCTACTTGTATGTAAGTATGGGTTATAGCTTGAATTCCTTTGGCATTGGTACATATTGGCTTTAAAACTGAGATACACAAGGTACATAGAAGAAGCCAACACACCCTCATGACAGTGCAAAAGAGGTAGTAAACCTTCATTCTCAGAGCCACTTCACATGTCACACACTTAAATCAGCCAACAACACAGCTGACATATAACCAGCAAGTAACTCATTGGTGCCCACTGTGACTTTTCAGTCTGCTGAGGATGTTTTCCAGTGATGAAGCCTAAATGGTGTTTAGTAATGAGGAGAGCAGATATAATTCAAGATGTGAAAAAGATGGTCTCCTCTTTTAACAAATCCAGAGTGCAGCCATTTATCTATTTTTGCCTTTTAGGAGAAAAAAGAGTTGAATTAGAAGAGTTTTCTGTTTTGTTTTCATTTTTCTTTTCTTTTTAATATAAAACATGTCATTGGTTTTACACTGCACAAGTCAAACAAAGGGATAGATAAATAATTCCCTGATGGTTTAGAGGAGTATCAGTATCTATTTCAAATCATCCCCATACCAATTTCAAGTGCATATCTACACAACTTAAATGTGGTCAATGATTGTTCACTCCTCTTTAGCTTGGATATATAACCTAAGAAGTATATCTTAAGATGGATGGAAAAAGAGAATACTCCAAGTACTTCTTTACATTTTAGCAGAAGCATTGACTAAAGTGGAGCAGTCATTAATTCTATTAAGCACACTAATTCCTGGACAACTACTCTAAGTGATTCTAATTCAGTAAGAATGGGGAAGGGTCTAGGAATCTCTGCTTTTCAGCACTCTTCCGGTGATTCCTATGATCTGACACATCAGGAACATTGGTCATCTGTTGTTTTTGCTTGCCCAACATCTCTTCCTTCTTCTGATAAGAGCACCTCAGTTTTCCTTTGATAAAGTACTCCTCCCCAACTCTCAGACCCTGTGGGTGGTTGGTGCTGATTCCACCACCAGCTTCAAAATGGGGTCTAGGTCCCAGGCCTGTTCATTCATTGTAATCAAACATTCAGTATCTCTGGTCACACTGAGGTAAGTGTCAAACTCAATCCTGGAGTGTTGAAACCATTGGAAAGAGGAGCTCTTTCTCCTCTGGGTTTAGGAAGCTGTATCCATCTGAAAAAAAGAAGCTAACACAGAGATGGAATAAATGGAGAAAGGAGAGAGAGAATGAATTTAGATGACATTGTTTAGATTCTTAGATCCAGGTGATATTTTTATTGTAAAAACATAACCCATAATGACAGTGATAAAAGAAATAAAATGGAAACATAACTAAAAGTTTATAAGTTCAGATGGAAATGTAAGACTTAAGCTATATGACCCAGTAATAACTATTTTCTAAAAGTTTATTAAATGAGGCATAGGAAACTGTGGTGATCAGATATACATCATAAGAGTATATTGTGAATTTTATAGAATTTTTCAAACTTTATAATTGCATTTAACATGAAATGACTAATTATCTTCACCTTAAGTGGCATGCTTCAGGTATAACTATGTTTAAAATACATGTATGGGAATTCCTTGGTGGTCCGTTGGTTAGGACTTGGTGCTTTCACTGCTGTGGGCCTGGGTTCAATCCCTGGTTGGGGAACTAAATCCCACAAGCCATGCAGTGTGGCCAAAAAAAATATCTATTTCTCTATCTATCTATCTCTCTCCCTCTCTCTCTCTCTCTCTCTCTCTCTCTCTCTCTCTATATATATATATATATATATATATATATATACATACATATACATATATATATGTGAAATAACAAAGCCCCCAAACACATGAAGCAAAACAGATAGAAATGCACAATTCAACAATAATAATTGAAGACTTTAATACCCCACTTTAAAAAACAAATAGAACAACTAGATAGAAGATCAACAAGGAAATAGAAGACTTAACACTGTAAACCAAATAGACCTAAAAGACATCTATAGAACATTCTACACAGCAAAAGAATACACATTCTTCTCAAGTACACATGGGACATTCTCCAGAATAGACCATATGTTAGGCTGTAAAACAAGCCTAGATACATTTAGAAGAATTGAAATAATACAAAGTATGATCACCAACCACAATGGATTGCAATTAGAAATCCATAACAGAAGGAAGTTTGGGAAGTTCACAAGTATGTGGAAATTAATCAACACACTCCTAAATAATCAACAAGTTAAAGACAAAACCAAAAGCAAAACTTAAAAATACTCTGAGGGACTTCCCTGGTGGTGCAGTGGTTAAGAATCTGCCTGCCAATGCAGGGGACATGGGTTTGATCCCTAGTCCAGGAAGATCCCATATGCTGTGGAGTAACTAAGCCCGTGAGCCACAACTACTGAAGCCCTCGCGCCCTAGAGCCCTAGTGCCACAACTACTGAAGCCCACGTGCCTAGAGCCCATGCTCTGCAACAAGAGAACCCACTGCAATGAGAAGCCCATACACCACAATGAAGAGTAGCCCCTGCTCGCCACAGCTAGAGAAAGCCTGCATGCAGCAATGAAGACCTAAAGCACCAAAAAAAAAACCCAAACAAACTTTGAGATGATGAAAATGAAAACAGAACATACCAAAATTTATGAAATGCAGCTAAAGCAGTGCTTGAAGAGAAATTTATGGCAATAAATGCCCATTAAAAAAGAAGAAAAGTCTCAAATCAATAACCTAACTTTCCACTTTAAGAAACTAGAAAAATAAGATAAAACTAAATTCAAAAGAAGCAGAGGGAAAATGAATGATTAGATAGCAAATAAATGAAATAGAGAATAGAAAAACAGTCAATAATCAATAAAAGTTGGTTCTTTGAAAACATCACCAAGATTTACAAACCTGTAGCTAAAGTACCAAGAAAAGAAAGAGAAGACTCAAATTACTAAAATAAGTAGTATTTTTAAATAAGTAATAAGTTTCTGATCTTATAGAAATAAAAAGGATTATAAGGGAATATCATGAATTGTCATATGCCAACAAATTAGATAACCCAGTTGAAATGGACAAATGCCTGGAAGGATACTAACTCCCAAAACTGACTCAAAAGAAATAGAAAATCTGAATAAGCCTGTAACAAGTAAAGAGATTGAATTAGTAATCAAAATAGCATCCCACAAAGAAAAGCCTATGCCCAGATGGCTTCAGTGATAAATTCTACCAAACATAAAGATGATTATCACCAATCTTTCACAAACTATTATAAAAAATAGGGAAGACTGGGCATATACCCTGAGAAAACCATAATTCAAAAAGATACATGTACCACAATGTTCATTGCAGCACTATTTACAATAGCCAGGACATGGAAGCAACCTACATGTCCATAGACAGATGAATGGATAAAGATGTGGCACATATATACAATGGAATATTACTCAGCCATAAAAAGGAACGAAATTGAGTTATTTGCAATGAGATGGATGGACCTAAAGTCTGTCCTACAGAGTGAAGTAAGTCAGAAAGAGAGAAACAAATACCGTATGGAACGCACATATATGGAATCTAAAAAAATGGTACTGATGAGCCTAGTGGCAGGGCAGGAATAAAGACGCAGACATAGAGAACGGAGTTGAGGACACAGTGAGGGAAGGGGAAGCTGGGACGAAGTGAGAGAGTGGCATGGACATATATACACTACCAAGTGTAAAATAGATAGCTAGTGGGAAGCAGCTGCATAGCACAGGGAGATCAGCTCGGTGCTTTGTGATGACTTAGAGGGGTGGGATAAGGAGGGTGGGAGGGAGGCTCACGAGGGAGGAGATATGGGGATATGTGTATACATATAGCTGATTCACTTTGTTATGCAGCAGAAACTAACACAACATTGTAAAGCAATTATACTCCAATAAAGATATTAAAAAAATAAAAAATAGTAAAGGAGGAAACATTTCCAAATTCATCCTGAGGTCAATATTACTCTACTACCAAAGCCAGACAAAGACATATTGAGAAAACAAAAAAATTCCTCAACAAAATACCAGCAAACCTAACCCAGCAACATATAAAAAAGATTATACACCATAACCAAGAGGAATGTAACCCAGTTAATCAAGGTTTGTTCAATGTAATATACCATATTAATAGAATAAAGGACAAAATCGCATGATTATCTCAAATGATACAGAAAAAGTATTTGGCAAAATGCAACACTCTTTCAGGACAAAAACACTCAACAAACTAGGAATAGGAGGGAACTTCCCCAACCTGATAAAGGGCAGCTATGAAAAACCCACAGCTAACATCATCGTTAATGATGAAATTTTTCTGCAGAGCTTAATTCCCTCATAGAATACACTGAAAATGCTGTAAGCCCTAGAACTTCTAGGTCAAGACTTTGGATTTTACTCTGATCTTGATGAGAAGTCTTTAGAGGAATTTCAAGCAAGAGAGATTCCTGATTTGATTTTTATTTTTAAAAAGCACTCTGGCTATCATATATCCATCCATTGAGATTCCATTTGTACTGGGGCTGGGGAACAGGAGGGAACCGTGGTACAGTTAGCAGACTATGGAAATAGTCCAGAGGAGAAACTTTGGTGGCTTGGACTAAAAGGTAGTAGTGGAAACAGAGAAAAGTAGAAGTTTTCAGAATACTTTTAGAGGTAAAGTCAGCAGGACTTACTAAGGGTTTAGATTGAGAATGAATAAGGAAAGGAGAGGAATGAATGTTGACTCCAAGATGATGATGCTATGTACTGAGAAAAAGATCCATTAGCGTTGGACTTGGGAATGACAAAAGTTCTATCTTGGGCACATTAAATTGGAGATACCAACCTATTTAAAATCAATGTGGAGGTGTCAAATAGGGGCCTGGATATATAGTTTGGAGCTCAGAGGAGAGGTCAGAGCTGAACATAAAGATCTGGAAATCATCAGCATACAAATAGTGTTTAAAACCATGGGACTGAATGAGGTTGATTGGAAAAAACTGCACAGATAGAGAAAAGAAGGGAGATCAAGTTAGAGCCCTGGAGTGCTTATACCTTTAGCATTCAGGCAGAGCAGAAGGTAGAGCCCATGAAGGAGACTAAGAAGCAGAGGCCAGTGAAATAGAGGGCAACTAGGAGAGTACGGTGTCATGGACTACAAGAAAAGTAACTGTTTCAAGAAGGAAAACTAAAAAGTTCTAGGGATCTGCTCTACAAAATTGTGCTGAGAGATAATACTATATTGTACACTTGAAAATCTGTTGAGAGAGTATATTTCATGCTAAGTGTTCTTACCACAATAAAAACAATTGAATAAATAAATATTTTTTAAGAAAAGAAGGAAGGGGTGATCAACTTTCTTGAATACTGCTGAGAGGGCAAGCAAGAGAGGAATGGCAGAGTCAATGGAGTTGCAGGGACAGATGTCCGATTGAGCTAGGTTAGGAGAGAATGTGAATTGAAAAAGTAAGAGCAGCAACTCTGGATAACTCTTTGAAGGAAATCTTTATGAGGAGCAGCAGAGAAAAGGAACAGCAATTCAAAGGATATACGGATCTGAGAGATTGGAGATAAATATATAAACTAAGTCACTGGAAAAGATCTGGAACACAATGGATGACTTGATCAGGTTGTCCTTTGACCTGGGCCAAGCCACATTGTCTGTAGTAATGAGAAGGAAGCCAAGGAGGAGGAGTAATGATGCAAGTAGGCTGGTAGTTTTCACGGGGAAAGATGTGGGAGTTCCTGTCTAATTGCTTCTACTTTCCTGATAAATATAAGATAAGCTTATAATAAGCAGTAAGAGTAGGGGAGAAGCTGAATGAGTTTCAGAGCTGAAGCTGAGTGAAATGATCATTTGAGAATTGCTATGGACGGAATTGTGTCTCCCTAAAATTTGTATGTTGAAGCCCTAACTCCCAATGTGTCTGTATCTAGAGGTAGGGTCTTTAGGAGGCAGTTGAGGTTAAGTGAAGCCATAAAGGTGGGGTCCTAACCAGATAGGATTGTGATGTTATAAGAAGAGGGAAGGACAAAGAGAGAGAGGAAGGGAGAGGGGGAGAAAGAAAGAGAGAATGAATAAATCTCTTCATTGTGAAAATACAGGCAGCTGCAAACCAGGAAGAGGGCCCTCACCAGAAACTGGAATTGGCCAGCATTGATATTGGACTTCCCTACCTTTGGAGCTGTGAGGAGTAAATTTCTGTCGTTTAAGCCACAGTCGATGGTATCTTGTTATGGCAGGTTGAGCAGACTAAGCTAGGAAAGTAGGATGATGAAGATACTATTCAATTTTAGTAATATTCTGGACATGTTGTGTGCCCATCTGAAATTTGTTGCTGTGGAACTTAAAGAGAGACCAAGACACACAGTTATGTGTTTTGTTTTTCAGCCATTTCAACTCTTTAGATGCTGGCACAGGGTAATCAGACAGGTGGGTTTAAACCCAGGTAATGACTTTGGAGTCAAATCCAGCCAAGAGAAGTAGATAGAGAGTTAAGGGTATTCGTAAGGCAATGTTTAAATGAGAAGAGACAAAACTATTGAAGGTGGCAACTTTAAAAATAAGTTTCTTGGACTTGCCTAGTGGTGCAGTGGTTAAGAATCCACCTGCCATCGCAGGGGACGCTGGTTTGAGCCCTGGTCTGGGAAGATCCCACATGCCACGGAGGAACTAAGCCTGTGCGCCACAACTACTGAGCCTGCGCTCTAGAGCCCATGTACCACAACTACTGAGCCCGTGTGCCTAGAGCCCGTGCTCCACAGCAAGAGGAGCCACCACAATGAGAAGCCCGCACACCGCAACGAAGAGTAACCCCCGCTCACCACAACTAGAGAAAGCCCGCACATAGCAACGGAGACCCAACGCAGCCATAAATTAATTAATTAATTAATTAAAATTAAAAAAAAAATTTTGAATAAGTTTCTCTGTCTCCTGTCTGACATAAAGATGAGCTTTCTTAAGAAAGATTAGGCTAGATATTCTTTACCCATATTTACAGCAAAGTGTATAAAATTTTGAACCTATTATCTATCATTATCAAATAATGCCACTACAACTGGTAGTGCATTACTTTTAAATAATCATTGGTGCATTCCATATGTATTTTGTACTGCAAACCTTCAAATAGACTGGAGATCTAGGTAGGCAAGAATCAGGTGAGTACATATTTGTTCAAGAAACTCTTTCACAATAGAACTTTTACTACGGTGACTCTCTCTGCCCTCACCAAGTAAATTTTTCATTTAAATTTTCATTTCTAAGGCTATTTTCTCTTCAGAGCTTAGTATGCTTTATCTCAGTCTGGTATCAATATGCATCAGAGGAAGTAAGGCTTTACAGATGAAATTTTGCCTTGGAAATTAATCTATGTACAGTTTTCCTTCCTGTTCAAGTTTTGAGCTAAAATGCTGAAAATGAAAACCATTTCTAGACTCCATGAATGCCCTAATCCTAAATTCTTCCTGAATTGTGAAGTGGAAAGTTAAATCGTTTTTGTTGGAAAACTCCCTGTTCAGTGGGTCCAGATCAGCACTCAGATGATGTCAGCAAATGTTACATTTTTTTCCAATTATGAAATGAATCATGGGGCGCTAGCCAACCCCAGTCAGTCATTAAATACAGTTATTTTGGCCAATACATTGTTGTCCTGCCAGAAAACACAGGTGTTTTGTTTTTAAAGAATTTTTAAAACATTTCTTTAAGAAAAGATTACATTAACAATCCTTCAGCACAAGCAATATAAGAGCATAAATGAGAAGGTGGTATTTATAGAGAATTTGTATGGCAAGGGTAGGGATTATATTTTCATATATGAAAGAGTTGCTTTATGTCCAAGGAATTGAAACATATGGGCTATGATGTATAAAGACAGTGATATATGACCATGCATATTTAAACATCTATACACAGAGTCTTAAGAGTTCAATGAAAGGCACCTTATAAACATGAATTATTATTATTGAGAACAAACTTTCTTGGACTGGGATTTTCAAAGCATATTAGTTTATTCGTTCTATGACGATTCCCAGGGCTTTCAAATTCCTAGTCTCAAAATGATGGCATGTACATCTGTCAATATCAAATATCTACTAGTTAATAGTAGAACTAGAGCTGTATTTTCATTTGGAGGTAATTCCTTGCAAGACGAATGAGCATAATATTTTTCAATTGGCCCAATATTCATAATGACAATTTTTAATCATTTCGTGTGTTTTGTAATATCTTTACACTTAACTCTTTTTTTCTCCCTTTCAATCTACTGTCTTCAATTTACATATCTCTAAATCATTCCTAAACAAAGCAGCTGCTTTCAGTTGATTCATCTAAGGAATTTGATTATCTCATCCAAACTATGACATCTTGAATCATGCATTAGTGGCATGCTTATGGAATGAAGCAGTTTTCTGTTTCAAAATGACTTTTTTCTCTGTGTGTGCAAGAGAGTATGAATATCACATATCTATAATCTTCAGAACTCCAAAGCTAATGCAATAGTCACCTTCTCATCTGGGTTAAAACTATGTTTAAAAAGAAAAATGAGTTTTATCAAATGCTTTTTCTGCATCTATTGAGATGATCATGTTGTTTTTGACTTTTCTTTTGTTGATGTGGTATATCACATTGATTCGTGTATGTTGAACCATCGTTGTTACCCTGGGATGAGTCCAACTTGATCATGGTGTATGATCTTTTTTATGTGTTGTTGGATTCAGTTTGCTAATATTTTGTTGAGAATTTTTACATCTATATTCATCAAAGATATTGGCCTGTAATTTTCTTTTTTGGTAACATCTTTGTCTGGTTTTGGTATCAGGGTGATGGTGGCTTTGTAGAATGACTTTAGGAGTGTTGCCTCCTCTTCAGTCTTTTGGAAGAGTTTGAGAAGAATCAGTATAAGTTCTTCTTTGTATGTTTAGTAGACTTTCCCAGTGAAGCTGTCCGGTTCCACAGGGAGTTTTGTTTGCAGGGAGTTTTTTGTTTGTTTTTTTTTTAAATTACATATTCGATTTCACTTCTAGTGATTGGTCTGTTCGACTTATCTATTTCTTCTTGATTCGTTTTGGTGGATTGTATGTTTCTGGAAGCTTGTCTATCTCTTCTAGGTAGTCCAGTTTGTTGGCATATAATTGTTCATGGTATTCTCTTATTTTTTTTTCTGAGTATAACATGTATAATTTTTATTCTGGAAACATAAAAGTTTTAAATATTCAAAAGTAAAATTACATCAATAATGTAGATACAACTCTAAAATTGAATATAAACAGAAACAAATTAACCTTGTTGTATTTCAAATAAACATCATAACTTCAGAGAGAAAAAACAAATGAATCAGGTAATTTTGAACACAGTCCTTTACCCTCAGTGTAAAAATAAAAAAGAAATGCCAACAGATCTTAAACTCTGTAATTGGTTGGAAATTTCAGGATTTGTTTTTTAGTTTTTCACTTTAATAAACACGTATCTTTTAAAAACCCAGCTTAAGATATAATTCACCACCATATGATTTACCCCTTTAATGTATACAATTCAGTGGGGTTTAGTATAGTCACAGAGTTGTGCAACCATCACCAAAATCAATTTAGAACATTTTCATCGCCCCAAAAAGAAACCCATTAGCACACACTACCCATTCTCCCCACCACCCCAATCTCCCTTCTAGCCTTAAACACCTATGTTTGTAGATTTTATTCTGGACATTTCATATAAATGGAACTCTCAACATGTGACCTTCTGTTACTGACTTCTTCCTTGTAGGATAATGTTTTCAGGGCTCATCCATGCTGTAGCCGGTGTCAGTATTTCAGTATATACCACAGTATATCTATTCATTCATCATATTCTCTTACAGTTTTTTGTATTTCTGTGGTGTCAGGTGTTTCGTCTCCTCTTTCATTTCTTATTTTGGTTATTTGGGTCCTGTGGTTATTTGGGTCCTTTGGTTATTTGGTTATTAAGTTCATTGATTTTGTTTACCCTTTCAAAACACCAGCTGTTGTTTTTATTGGGTTTTTTTTCCTACTGTTTTTTATTCTCTATTTTATTTCCTCTCTGTTCTTTATTATTTCCTTCCTTCTGCTGACTTTAGGTTTTGTTTGTTCTTCTTTCTCTAATTCTTTCAGGTTGTTTATTTGGGATTTTTCTTGTTTTTTGAGGAAGGCCCATATTGCTATGAACTTCCATCTTAGGACTGCTTTTGCTGCATCCCATAGATTTTGTATAGTTGTGTTTTCATTGTCATTTGTCTCAAGGTATTTTTAAATTTCTTCTTTGGTTTTATCATTGAAAAATTCAAAATTCGACATCCATTCATGATAAAAAACTCTTACCACGCTATTTATGACAAAGCCACAGCCAATATAATACTCAACAGGGAAAAGCTAAAAGCCTTCCCACTAAAATCTGGAATAAGACAAGGATACCCACCCTCACCACTTCTATTCAACATAATATTGGAAGTCCTAGCCATGGGAATCAGACAAGAAAAAGAAATAAAAGGTATCCAAATTGGAAGGAAAGAGGTAAAATTGTCATTATGTGCAGGTGATACGATATTATATATAGAAAGCCCTAAAAGACTCCACACGAAAACTACTAGAACTGATAAACAAATTTAGCAAGGTAGCAGGATACAAGATTAACATACAGATTCTTTACACTAACGATGAAATATCAAAAAGGCAAAGTTAAAAAAAAAATCCCTTTTAAAATCACATTTAGGGCTTCCCTGGTGGCACAGTGGTTGGGAGTCCACCTGCCAATGCAGGGGACGTGGGTTTGTGCCCTGGTCCGGGAAGATCCCACATGCCGCGGAGCGGCTGGGCCCATGAGCCATGGTCACTGAGCCTGCGCGTCTGGAGCCTGTGCTCCACAACGGGAGACGCCACAACAGTGAGAGGCCCGCGTACCACCAAAAAAAAAAAAAAAAAAAAATCACATTTAAAAAATACTTAGTAGTAAACCTGACCAAGGAGGTGAAAGACTTAACATGCTGAGAACTGTAAAACACTGATAAAAGAAATTGAATATGATTTAAAGAAATGACAAGGTATCCCATGCTCTTGGATTGGAAGATTAATATTGTTAAAATGGCCATACTACTCAAAGCAATCTACAGGTTTAATGCAACCTGTAAATCAAATTCCCATGACATTTTTCACAGAACTAGAACAAATTATTCTAAAATTTATATGGAATCACAAAAGACCCATAATTGCCAAAGCAATCCTGGGGAAAAAGAACAAAGCTGGAGGCATAACCCTCCCAGGCTTCAGACAATACTACAAAGCTACAGTAATCAAAACAGCAGGATATTGGCACAAAAAACAGACATACATATCTGTGAAACAATAGAGAGCCCAGAAATAAACCCACACACCTACAGTCAATTAATCTTTGACAAAGGAGTCAAGAATATACAATGGAGAAAAGACAGTGTCTTCAGCAAGTGATGTTGGGAAAAGTGGACAGCCTCATGTAAATCAATGAAAACACTTCCTCACACCATACACAAAAATAAACTCAAAATGCATTAAAGACTTAAATATCAAACAGGACGCCATAAAACTCCTAGAAGAGAATATAGGCAGAACATTTCTGACATAAATCATAGGAATGTTTTCTTAGATCAGTCTCCCAAGGCAATAGAAATAAAAATAAACAAATGGGACCTAATCAAACTTACAAGCTTTTGCACAGCAAAGGAAACCATAAACAAAACGAAAAGACAGGGCTTCCCTGCTGGCGCAGTGGTTGAGAGTCCGCCTGCCGATGCAGGGGACACAGGTTTGTGCCCTGGTCGGGGAAGATCCCACATGCCGCAGAGCGGCCGGGCCTGTGAGCCATGGCCGCTGAGCCTGAGCGTCCAGAGCCTGTGCTCCACAACTGGAGAGGCCACAACAGTGGGAGGCCCACGTACAGCAAAAAAAAAAAAAAAAAAAAACGAAAAGACAGCCTATAGACTGGGAGAAAAATATTTGCAAATGATGCGACCCACAAGGCTTAATTTCCAAACTATACAAACAAACAGCTCATACAACTCAATAACAACAACAACAAAAACAAACCAGTCAGAAAATGGGCAGAACCCTTAAATAGACATTTCTCCAAAGAAGACTTACAGATGGCCAATAGGCACATGAAAAGATGCTCAACATCTCTAATTATTAGGGAAATGCAAATCAAAACTACAGTGAGGTATCACCTCAACTGGTCAGAATGGTGATCATTAAAAACTCCACAAAAAATAAATGCTGGAGAGGGTGTGGAGAAAAGGGAACCCTCATATACTGTTGGTGGGAATGTAAATTGGTGCAGCCACTATGGAAAAGAGTATGGAGGTTCCTTAAAAAACTAAAAGTAGAGTTACCATATGATCCAGCAATCCCACTCCTGGGCATATATCCAGAGAAAACTCTAATTCAAAAAGATACATGCACCACAATGTTCATAGCAGCACTACTTACAGTAGCCAAGACATGGAAGCAACCTAAATGTCCATCAACAGATGAATGGATAAAGAAGATGTGGTGTGTATGTATACACACACACACACACACACACACACACACACACACACACACACACACACACAATAGAATACTACTCAGCCATAAAAAAGAAAGAAATAATGCCATTGCAACAACATGGATGGACCTAGAGATTATCATACTAAGTGAAGTAGGTCAGACAAAGACAAATATCTTATGATATCACTTCTATGTGGAATCTAAAATATGATACAGATGATCTTATTTACAAAACAGAAACAGACTCACAGACATAGAAAACAAACTTATGGTTACCAAAGGGGAAAGGGGGTGGGGGAGGGATAAATTAGTAGTTTGGGATTAGCAGATACAAACCACTATATATAAAATAGGTGAATAACAAGGTCCTACTGTATAGCTCGAGGAATTGTATTCAATATCTTGTAATAACCTATAATGAAAAAGAATATGAAAAGGATTATATATACACACACTTATGTATAACTGATTTGCTTTGCTGTACACCTGAAACTAACACAACATTGTAAATTAACTATACTTCAAAAAAGAACAATGATCTATGGACAAACATACTTTAGTAAACTGTTGATGAAAAATAAATTTTAGGATATAAGTGTTGAAAATGGCATTTTAAATGTATTCTAAAATTGATTCTTAAGACCTAAATTGCCCAGGTTTCATTCCAGAGTTCCTAAATGCTTTTATTGCAGACTTTAATAAGATTTCCTCCTCAAAGTAATTATGGATATCTCATTTTTGAATGCTAATATGTACCATGATCATTCTTCAAATTCTGAGAGTGTCTTAAAAACATATTTTAATCAACAGCACAGAATTTCACTGATTTTTCACAAGTGTGTGGAATTCACTTGGGGTACAGAAACATTTTTAAAATAATGAAAGGACTTCAATTATTTATGAAACAACTATTGCCCATACAAAATTGAATGATTCTGTAATAGTCTGGTAGAGGATCAGCTATTGTTCAACTAAATGCTAGGGACAGTTTGCAAAATGAGATAATTCATATCAATGACCAGATTTTATACTATGGTGACATGATTTTTAAAAAAACATATCTATGAACATGTAACTCCTACATCATTTCATTCTTTCAATTTTAAATGTGGCAAATTCTGTTATCAAGCATAATTGGGGAATATGTTCTGCTTAATCAAGTTTCAGTTTATATAAATGGTTTAAAAATTTATATAGAAATATAATATATAAATACATAATAGATTATAACATATCTATGCACATATATACCAGCTTTCAAAGAATTTCAGTGCCTAAATGAGCCACTAAAACTTATTTAACCACAAATAAATGGTTAAGCACAATCATCATCTCATTCTAGAATTTAATCCATGTGTGTGACAATGTTTCTAAGGAAAAAAGCATATATAATTCTTGCCTGTGATGCCTAAAACTTTGTTCCTACATAAAGGAATCGCCTTACTCCCTGTTCCACTTGCCACCCCTGACCCTAAGCAGGCAATAGGAGCTGGATTCCCACAGTTCGTACCCAGTGATGGTAGCCTCTAAAGCCTGATGATCATTTGAGGAGGTGCAGAGGCTGAGGGTAAACTCCAGAAGGCTGAAGAGCTATGATGGAGTGACCAGAGCTCCTCCTCAAAATTCTACGGAAATCTGGGTCAGGGAGGAGAGAATACTTAAGACAAGAACTTGAAGATAAATTTTCAATCTGATAAATTACGTGAGATAATTCACGTAGCAAAAGGATTACAGTGTGTCCCAGGGACATTTGAAGAAACACATTTTCAAGCATTATGAAACACAACTCTTTAAATAATTACAAAGAAAAAAATTAGCTAAAATGTTATAGCTACTGATAATTTGCAAAAGTGGAAGTTTGCATATCCATTTTATTTTATTTTATTTTTTTGCCATACGCGGGCCTGTCACTGTTGTGGCCTCTCCCGTTGTGGAGCACAGGCTCCGGACGCGCAGGCTCAGCAACCATGGCTCACGGGCCCAGTCGCTCCACGGCATGTGGGATCCTGCCGGACTGGGGCATGAACCCGTGTCCCCTGCATTGGCAGGCGGACTCTCAACCACTGTGCCACCAGGGAAGCCCTATTTTATTTTTTAATATAAAACTATGGACCATTGTTCACCAATGTTTACAATAAAGTAAACAATATACAGTTGGATAACATTCTGATTACTACAAAGTTATTGCTTTTTTATGCTTCTGCTGAACCAGTAACCCAGATACTGAAAAGATTGAGCCTGTGTGTAAGGAATCAGTTGGGGGTAAAGAAAAAACATATAGATCAATAGTTTAGATTACAAAAGTTAATCTAAACTGTTTATTTAAATAGTTTTATTAAGTTAATCTAAACTATTTATTTAAAATTTATTCTATCAGGTCCTAGATTGACAGCATCTCTAACAACCTGGTTAGGTTTCCATGAGCAAAGTCTTAGACATCCTCTTAGTCAGTACAGCACAGGGATTTCAACTTCTAGTAAAGAAGAGGTTCACTAGAAGAAACCTTTAAATGTCCATTTAACTAAGTCTTGCTTGGCTAATTGAAACACACCAGGATTTTTCTAGTTTTCTCGTCTGGGTGGGGAGATTCTTGGTAGTGATAAAATTTTTCCTGTCAGGAGTTTTGCAAATAAACTTCCGTTTATGTGACTGTAGTTATGGATATGGATTCAGATACAACTGCTTTTATTGTCCAATTTAAGTTATTTACATTATATTTAAATTTTCCAATTAATTATGGAATCATCTACCTAACTTGAAAGGTTAAGCCTTCAGGAAAATTTTCCATTTAACTTGAACGCATTTATTTCTTAGGCTGCTCAGAGAGATGGCATCCCAGAAATATGGGCTTATCCCTGGTTAGGAATTGGCATTTTTGTTTCAGCAAGTGTTTTTAAAAAATAAAAGAAGGAAAAGAAAATCATTTACATATGTGTTTTATGTATACACACAAAAAACCCCCTCATAAACGAAAAACCCGGAATGGTCCTTAGGCAGATATGAGTTAAACACAATCTGATCGCGTAATGACTGTGGAGATTTCCTCCAACATTTAGAAAATTTGTTCCCTAATGCAGAGAAAATAATATATCATGGTATCAAATGTTCTTTTCTGATAAAGGAAGCAACTAAGAAAGCTTTATTTATTTGTTCAATGTAACCAGTGCTATAGACTCAAAAAAACAAAAAACAAAAAAAACCCCTAACACTCCTTCAAAATGAACATACAAAACTTTATTTTCATTAGAATCTAGTTATTTCTTCACACTAATAAACGAAAAAAACCAAGACCCAGAGCTTATATGCATCAACTTATGTGCGTGTGTGTGTGTGTGTGTGTGTGTGTGTGTGTGTGTGTGTGTGTAATTATATACATGGCAATGCAAACAATTATTGAGCTTCATTTTCTGGACAAGAATGCCAAGTTAGTCTCTGAATAAAAAGCACTGCAATTTGAGGACACTTCATTTTTGCCTCTTTGGTCAGCACCAAGTCTGCCTCATCTGAATTTTCCCATTTCATGAGAAACACCAATTCTCCACTGCTGTCTGTGGCACCAGTTATTCATTCAGGGTCAGACCTCCCACAAAGCCTCTTGCTTTGCCCGGCAGCATCTCTCTTCTTTGATTCACTATCATCAGCTTCGCTGCCAGATAAAGATTTTCTTTTTGTACCACCTTTTTCTGTACCAGCTGTTGGAGAATTAACAAATGTTTTAATTACCGCTGGGCAGTATAGGTTTTCTTCAGGTTCCTAGTATTGTCAGCATCTGTATTCCCTTCCACTTGAGGAAATAACCACCCCCTCACTTTCACTACACGGCAGTTCTCTTTTTCCACTACCAATGCTTCAGGCTCTTCCTCTCTGACTTTTTACTCTTTGCATCCTGTTTCTTTCCCATGTTTTGCAGTGCAGTTTTATTGGAGGCCATTTTTATTGCAAACTTGAAGAGGTATTATTCCTTGCCTTCGAGCTGCCCCAAGGTATGCTTCGTCTCTGGCCCTGCACGCCTCAGGCTCGAGTTCCCTTTAATCCTCATGTTTCAAGCTGCAGGTATAATCCCAAAGTCCTGGCCGAGCCAGGCAGGAGGGCTCCCATGGGTCTCACCAACATCTCTGCCTCAGGCCCCAGCAACCCCCCTCCTGCCAAAGCACCCCCTTGGTTCAGACAGCATCAGTCATTGCGTCTCTCCACAGGCACAGAAGAGCAGAGTGGAAGTCTCACAGGACAGATATCCCTCATGTGTGGAGGACAGTAATAAAGGCACATCTTTGTGCATGAGAGCCCTCCCAACTCCTCCCTACCTTTGACCCTCACTTTCACAAGCCTTCCTCCTTGGTTGTCACTCCACAGGCCTCACCATCCCCTGGTCATCTTTTTGACTCAAGCAGGAAAGAAGTCAGAAATGCGTAAGACTCACCATGGATTGGACAAAAGACTGAGGAATTATCTACATTTGACACACAGCTACTCTCCTTTTCTCATCAGGATATACTCGGTGAACATTTCCTGACAGAGCTGTACTGGAGGTAGCCCGGGGAATTTATTCTCTCTGTCTCTGACCTGGTTTTATCAAGGGACTGCTAGCAGGGAAGTAATAAAGGTAAGTGAACCCCCGAGGCTACATAAAACATATTTATAAGCAAGCATTTCTAGGCTGTGTCTCATCACAAGCTAACTGCAGTCTAGAGCTGGTCTTTCCAGCACATCACCACTCCACTAAACTCCCTCAGTGTTTGGTAGCAGGTTACTGGGAAGAAGTGCAGGAAAAGATGCCATGTGCCTCAGTTAGACTGATACATTATCTAAAAATATTTGCACCCGTGAGTTCATTGTGTGGGAAAGAATCTTTTCAAAGAGCATTGGTTGGGTTTTTGTCTGCTTGTGAAAGTAGTGGAAGATCAACTATAGAAAAAGCCCCAAAAGCATAAGGAGGAAAATAAAAATTGTATGTCATTCCACCTCACAGAGACAACCAATGTAAACATTTTGAGATATTTCCTTTCAGCCATGAGAGAGAGAGAGAGTTACCACAATTGGGATCATATTTAATTATGTATGCATTTTTGTGTCTTGCTTTTTTCATTTAACACTACATGATTCATTTAACATTCAACAAATGTTAATGGACCATTATCGATCAGAAGTACACTTGTCTCTGAATTCTATGAGAATTTTCTGATAATATTAAATACTCTTCAAAAGCTATTTTTTTAAATTTATTTATTTTATTTATTTTATTTTTGGCTGCATTGGGTCTTTGTTGCTGTGTACAGGCTTTCTCTAGTTGCGGCAAGCGGGGGCTACTCTTTGCTGCGGTGCGCGGGCTTCTCACCGCAGTGACCTCTCTTGTTGCGGAGCATGGGCTCTAGGTGCACAGGCTTCAGTAGTTGTGGCACGTGAGCTCAGTAGTTGTGGTTCGCGGGCTCTAGAGTGCAGGCTCAGTAGTTGTGGCCTACGGACTTAGTTGCTCCGTGGCATGTGGTATCCTCCTGGACCAGGACTCGAACCCGTGTCCCCTGCATTGGCAGGCGGAATCTTAACCACTGTGCTACCAGGGAAGCCCCCAAAAACGATTTTTAAAAGATACAGTATTCAAAAAATTTACTGTTCTATAACATAATTAAATCATTCTCCAATTTTTGAACATACACATTAGTTCTTTTGTTGTAACAGCTTTATTAAAGTAATATCTGCGTTTATTTAAAGTGTAGAATTTGCTAATTTATGACTTATGAGTGTACCTATGAAACCATCATCACAATCAAGATAATGAACGTATGCATCACCCACAAGAGTTTTCTTGTGCTCTTTTGTAATTCCTTCTGCCTGCCTTCCCCAACCCCACCCCTGTCTCCAGGTAACCTCTGATCTGTTTTCTGATGCTATAGGTTAGTTTGGATTTTTTTAGACTATTTTATGAATGGAACAATACACTATGTACTCTCTTTTGTATGACTTCTTTCACTCATAATTATTTTGAGATTCACCTATGTTGTTGTGCAGTCGGTAGTTTGTTTACTTTTATTGCCAAGTAGTATTCCATTGTATGGCTATACCACAATTTATTTATCCATTCACCTGTTGATGGACATTTTTGTTGTTTCCTTTTCTTAAATGTTATTAGAAATAAAACTTCTGTGAACATTGCATGTATCTTTTTACAGCCATACATTTCTTTTTCTCTTGGATAGTCTGTACAAAGACTTACACACAAATGTTTTCGATTCTGAGGATGAAATAGATGTGTTGGTCATATGATGTGGATGCGGATACTTCTAAGAAACTGCCAAACTGTTTTCCAAAGTGGTTGAACCATTTTCATTCCCGTGAGCAGTTCATAAGAGTTCCACTTGCTCCAGGTCCTTGCCAACACCTGGCATGTTCAGTCTTCTCAATTTTGGATATTCTACTAGGCACATGGAGGTATTACCTTGTGTTTTATTTTGCATATCTCTAATGAGTAATAATTTTGAGCATCTTTTCATATCCTTACCCAATCTATTGGGCAAATTTCTCTAATCTTCAATCATGTTTAACCGAAAGTGATGACTTTCAGTCACAGAAGAGTACTTCAAATTTTATTTTATTTTTTTGGCCACGCCTCGTGGCTTGCGGGATTTTAGTTCCCTGATCAGGGATCAAACCAGGGGCTCTGGCAGTGAGAGTGCCGAGTCCTAACCCCTGGACCGCCAGGGAATTCACAGAAAAGTACTTCAAAATGCAAGTTCTTAGGGCTTCCCTGGTGGCGCAGTGGTTGAGAGTCTGCCTGCCGATGCAGGGGACACGGTCTCATGCCCCAGTCCGGGAAAATCCCACATGCTGCGCCCGTGAGCCATGGCTGTTAAGCCTGCGCGTCCGGAGCCTGCGCGTCCGGAGCCTGTGCTCTGCAATGGGAGAGGCCACAACAGTGAGAGGCCCACGTACCGCAAAAAAAAAAAAAAAAGTAAGTTCTTAGAAGATTCTTTCATTAATGATGCACTTGTGCCATTTTGTCTCATTCCTATTCAATGCACTCAAGATGGTCTTAGAGATAAAAGATTGATCATATTACTAGATGTTTAACAGGTGATGATGATGATAATTTAAAAGTCTTACCTAATCATCAGGTGGACAGCTGCAAAACAAATATATTTTAAAGAGGAACATCATTCTTAGTACCCACCACTACTTTCTAAAAGACCAAAGATCCCAAGGTCACGACAATTATGGTACTACTTTAAGCCTTTCCTCAGAAATCTACCCACTTCTTCAAGGTCAGTCCTGCTTAGCAATTCTGATCACTTCTGGCTCTTTTCTTCCACCCATTTCTCCCTCACACTTTCTATCCCACCCTATTTCACCCCCATTCCATTCTCCCCTCTCTCAGCAGATGGTCTGCTTCTTATTTTCTTGATTATTTCTATCAAGAAAATAATCTATCGGGTGTGATTTCTACTCCCTTCTTTTCCCCAATTTACAAACACATCTGCTTCTTCACTCATGCTTTCCCCCTCTGCCGTGTGTAAGAGAAACACATAGTTCTCTTCGTACCTAAGGCCAGCACTGCCTCCTCGAGACTAGATCTTTTTCCTCTCAATCTGAGGGCATCTAGTATCTAGTATCTGTCTCTTTCCTGCATCTTCAATTCTTACCTAACCATTGACTTCTTTCCTTCTGCATCCAAACTTGTTTAAGGTTTTTACAGCTTAAGATCAAAACCTTCTTCCATTTTGTGTTTTTCTTCAGAAAAATCTTTCCTTCCCTTCAAAGCCAAGCTCCCAGAAGACAGATTCCCCCCACTTCCTCTTCCTCATCTGCCATAAATACCTTATTCCCTGCAGTGTGGCCCAGTTCACCTCTTGGCCAATTTTTGCTAAGGACATCAAAGGCCTCCTAATGGTCAAAGCTACTGGACACTGCTCAGCCCTGATCTTACTTGACAATATAGCTGCTTTTGACCCTCTTGAGAAACTCCCTTCCTTTGATTTCTGTTTCACAATTCTTTTAAAATTGCTAAAGTGGTTTCTGTAATCTGCACCTGAACTCTGAATGATCTAGTGTCCTCCTGTACTTTATACTCCAAAAGGATTAAACAAACTCTTCGCACTGCCTCTACACACGATGCTATCTCATACTTCCCAATCTCTGATCATGGCGTTTCTTCTACCTGGAATGCCTTTCCCTTTTTATTTGCCCAGGGTACTTTAGTGAGATGAGAAACTTGGCACGTAATAAAGGAGCTGCCAAGGAACTGTGGTATGTAAATGTATCAGTCCCTAGGTTTGTAAAGCTAAAAGCTTCTCTGTAACATTTCTCCTAAATCTTTCTCCTATACCTGATTTATTAATGACAAAATATATCACCTCAGATCATCAGTTCATTATATACCCATGAAACTTTGCTGATTTCCAATAGCCAACTACCATCTATTACTATCTCTCCTTTTTTTTAAAAAAAAAACATTTTAAAATTCCATTTCTATTTGTCTCTCTAAAATTCCTAGAAGCAAATCAAAAATGAAAATCTCTGAGAAATACCCACTCTCTTTCCTCGGGAATCCATTTTCTATGGTATTCGTGGAAAACTTCCATAGTGCAAAGAGAAACAGAAGTGATTAGAGGCATTTTTTTTGGAAAATACAAGATCAAATCCCTGTGAACTTGAAAGTTTTATTCCTGTGAAGAGCTAGATCTCTCAAGCTCAGGACATGACCTCTGTAGTATGTGAAATTAAAATTTTTTCATTGAGTAGTAGAGCATTAGTGCTAGAAGTAATTTTGGCAACCCATCCCCTTCCTTTACAGATGAGGAGACAGAGACTAAGAAAAGACAAATTGCATGCTTACCATGGTCTTGCATATTTATGGCAAAGTTAAGTATCCAGTTAAGTACCATTTTCACTATTTTTTCAAAACCTTTCTTTTTCAACATTTCCAACACTGATTAATGGTCTGAAAGATCCAGTTTTTAAATTGTTAATTTTGGGGCAACTGGGAAATGGAGAATTTTACACAATGCAAGCAAAAGCAAAGAACAGCATTTTCAAAACCTGGAAACTAGATTGACCCTTTCAAAAATCATTTGTTCTATCCTAAGTTAGGAGGGAACAGGCCCTGGAGAATTTGTATATGATACAGGACAATTCAGTTCAATCTTTTCTTATATTTCTGCTGAGCCGGAATGGGCAGACTTTCGGTTACTGCCTAGATTCAAAGCCATCCTTCATATGTACTAAACAAGTTTGTGACTTCTCTCATTTCAAGTACATTTTGGGCTTCCCACAAGGAATTCCAAATAAGTACCACTTCTTAACTGAGTTAACATAGCCATCAGAATGTGAGGCCTCTTTCTTAACCAAGTGGAAAGTAAATCTGTTGCAACCAGACCTGTTTGATTACCATTCCCACTGCCTTATTTTGGAGCTTTCTGACTACCCAGATATCAAGACAAGATCCATAATGATTTATGAACCTCCACAAATTAGGAAACTGGAAAAGTACCAGGGACAGTAACTTGGCACTGTCCCAGAAGCTCACGTGCTGTCTCATACATATGAGTCCCTTAGAGAGCAAAGCCTGAATTATCATTGCCGATGGGTAGGTCATCATCAGACTCTAAGTCAGATAGTAGTTTTTACAGATCTAACTACTGTTGCACAACTGGGTGTCCATGGAAACTAAAAAATTGGTTTGTTGCCTAGAGAAGTGGAAAGAAAACCAAGTCATTTGGTTTCTATGTGGTTTCCATGAAGCTAAAGAAATTTTTTGGCAAATGATAAAAACAAGGATGGCTAAAGCTACATGATTCCCTTGGTCATTTCTTGATCTTATCAAGAAGTATTCTATATATATATTATTCAAAAATATAAAAATATTCTAAATAAAGATGTACCAAATTCTCAGGTTATCTGATTCTTGGTTAGATTGGGAACAATTCCTAAAAGAGTGACCAATATATGTAACAAAATCGAATAGGTTAAAAAGTCCTTGGATTCATTATATATGGAAAATGTTTCTCATCCACAAATTCAACAGAGTTCCAAGTATGAAAGAAAAAGCTAGTATTTAATAAGGGCAGAGGAGACTGAAACACCTATTCATTAATCCTATGGAAATATTTGTCACTCTTACGTGGTTTTTAGGGAACTGCGTAAAAATAGCACCTTCCTAAGAATTCACTCATCTGGGCATGGGCCTTTATCTATCTGAATAAGTAAATATGACATAACAGTGGACAAGGGATTTGTACAATGAAGTCCCTGATAAACAGGGGTACTGAGGTGACAACTTGGCACATGTTGGCATGATTTCGCAGCATCTGTTGGCCTGCCATCAAATAGAAAACAACTTCTGGCAGATTCTGTTTGTCAATGAATGCACAAAACATTAGCCGGGCCAAGAAAGGTGGTATACATGAATTACAACCAAGAGTTGGCCTGGCCTCAGCTGTTCAGTATTTAGGGTAGTTAATGCTGCTTTTAGCTTGTCTTAGAATATTTAGAAGAAATACCTATAAAAATTCAACTTCAGACAGGAAAAATCAAAATTGGTGTTATCCATGAGTCACAAGTTAAAATGTCCACAGAGGCCAAGTAGGGAACGAAAATCAACGTATGGAACCAAGTAGAAGCAAAACAAGAGCACTATTGTGATGATAAACACCAATGACACACAGGCTCAGGGTTGGGAAATAAGAGGGAGTAGTGACAACTGTAGCAAAGTTAGGAACATATTTCTTCTTGAAAGGGAACAATCGCGGCTCCAGTCTAATCATTTGATGCCACGTCTTCAGATATTTCAGAGGAAGCTAGGTTTCATTTGCCCACATCTTGCTGGAGTCCCCACAATGATCTATCTATTTAAGGAGAGAATAGTAAAAGGAATGTGGACACAACCACTAAAACAAATTCATAAATCATTAAAATTGCTGTGTAATTTTGTACAAATCACATATACAAAATGTATTTTTAGAAAAACCTATACACTGCTGAAAATACATATGTGTGTATGTATACAAACACACACACTCGGTGTACATGGCTCAGAGATAAAGGGAAGCTGACTTGGTTAATATACAAAATAGTGAAACATGGGCTCTGAGTCCATTGCGGGGTTGAGGAAAATGTTTTCCTGCTTCACTTCCTTCATGCTCCTAGACCATTTCCTGTGTGTGTGTTTTGGCTTTGTGTTTGGGGTTTAAGTCAAGAGGTTACAGTGAAGGAGCACATGGAGTGACTGCTCACGTCTCCTCTGCCTATAGAAGAGTTATTTCTTTATAAGCCATCCCATATCAGTCACATTATTTTTCAATCCAGAATCTCCCCTGGTTTCCCAATACCTGTGAAACAAAGCCCCAACTCCTTGGTTCAGGCCCCAACGAGCTTCCCGCCTGTGCTTCCCTGCCGCCTGCACCCTCAGCCTTCACCTGACCCTCCTCCTCACAGTTCCTTGTAACCCACAGCCATATTTTCCTCGTCTACCTCTGTAGAATGTTTTTTCTCTGTCCCTCTCTCCAAACCCCTACTTTTTCTTTAAGATCAACTTAAAGGATTCACTTTGTATGAATCCCTCCTAGACCAGCCCAGTCCAAAGTGACTGCTCCCTCCTTTAAGTTTTACATGGACTCATAAAAACAGTGATGGGGATCCTAACCAACATGTGCTAGGCTCTGTGCTTAATGATTCATTCGCCTGACTAGTCCCTGACGCTCTGTGAAACAGGTATTATTATTCACCCCCATTTAATAAGTGAGGATTCTAGGAACCAGAGATAAGAAGAGTAGATCTCTTTCCTGACAGAAAAATAACAGGGAGGGATCTCATTGGACAACTTGGATTATTTACTCATTCCTGAACCAGTTACTGTGGCCTAGGCTCTGAGTCACATACTGATGCTATGGGGGTAGGATGAGCCAAACCCCAAATCATACTGACTGATGTGAGAGGGGAGGGGAGTTTCCAAAGGAAAGTTCTCACCTAATGAGAGAAAATGCTGTGAAAACAAAAGCAAAATATTCACTCTCTTTCCTTACCTGGAGAACTGTTAGCTTCAGCTACAAGATTATCCCAGCCTCCAGCTTTCCTTCCTTAAGTAAAGCAAGACTTCTAGTCAAGATGATACAGGGAGTCCACACTTTAATACAGTCCCTCTGTTCCAACCACATAAAAAAGGGAAGGTAAAATAGGACAACATGGGTATAAAAGTAAACACCATTATAGACCGAAAACAATAAAGAAACATAAAGTTCTGAGTAGAGCTGCAGTTGGTAGACATATGACATTTTCAGTATTTAAAGTTAAGAGTAAGTTGGGCTCTCCCCACTTCCAGCTCCATTCTTAATCCTCTGAATTATCAGCCCCTCCGACCATATGACCTGTGACCTGTGAAAGAGGACTGGAAAAAACAGTTACTGACCAACAACTAGGGCTATGCCTTTAACAAGGTGAAAGTCTACAGACTTTCAATGAAGTCTTTGGCTGGCTCACTCACTGAATATGCAATATCCCCAGTATTGCCTTTTAGGGTGAGTCCTCAAAATGCCATTATAAACTTTGTTCAGGGTAGAGGTACATGGTGAGCCAGGTGAAACTACCACCGAACTGTTGGATAGGAAGACATGAGCACAATGTGGAGGTAATAAAATACCACTCCAACTGAAAATGAGCCTTCACACTGAAATTACAAAATGTTTGGGGAAATATACTAAGAAATACTAAATAATTAGACTATCAATTTACTCCAGATGAAAATAATTTATGAGAGTCTGATGAAGACTTTAAAATAAATAAATTTTAAGTGTTCATACAAAAAACAAAGGCATGATTTCCATTTTTTTAAAAAAGAGCAAGAAATGATGAAACAAAAATTATCACTGAATACAGTTTAGGTGAGAATTAGAACCACAGTGAGATTCCCCTTAACACCCACTAACATGACTAAGATCAGAAAGCCAGATAATAACAAGAGTTAGCAAGGGCATGGAGAAATGGGAGCCTTCATACACTGCTGGTGGTGATGTAAAATGATGCAGCACTTTGGAAAATATTATGCCATTTCTTCAAACAATTAAATACAGAGTTACCATTTAACCTAGTAATTCTACTCCTAGGAATATACCTAAGAGAAATGAAGCAGATGTCCACACAGAAACTTATACAAGAATGTTTATAGCAGCATTATTCATAATAGCCAAAAAGTGGAAACAACTCAGACGTTCATCAACTGGTGAATGGATAAACAAAATGTGGACTAGCCATACAATGGAATATTATGTAACCACGAAAGGGAATGAGTACTGATACATGCTACAAAATGGATGAATCTTGAAAACGTTATACTAGGTGAAAAAAGCTAGTCACGAAAGACCACATGTTGTATGATTCTGTTCATATGAAAGTCTAGAACAGAGAAGGCTGTAGAGACAGAAAGTAATGCTTAGAGCTGGTGGAGGGGAAAAGGGGAAGATGCAGGAATGGAATGGTGATAACTAAAGGGTACAGGGTTTCTTTCTGAGGTGATTAAAATGTTCTGAAATTGACTGTGGTGATGGTTGCACGTATCTGTGAATATACTAAAACCATTGAGTTTTATATTTTAAACTGGTGAATTGTATGATATATGAATTATACTTCTTAATAAATCTGTTAAATTGTTTCTTAAAAGATAAACCACTGTAAAGTTTGCTTAGAAATTTTTAATTTGGAATTTTCACTTCAATGAAAAATTTTAAAGTGTAATATAAATATTTGATGAGATTATCTAGATAACTAGCCACCCCCAGATAATATTAGTGCCCATGCTCTGTTCATGTTTACAATCTCATTCTCACCACCTGAAAGGCCGAAAGGCTTTGAGGCTAATAGCACAAATTAGAGGTTCAATGTCATTTAAATATAGAGAAGTAATGGGAAAACCCAGCCATCACCCAGTGTATGGTAATAAAGAGGAAACCAGACTCGAAAAACTGACCCACAGCAGTCAGGACCACATTTAAAAGAGTGGGTATACCATGGGTCCTGGTTTATACCTACCATCTTGTATGGTGTTGGCAATAAGAGTAATGGCAAACCCACAGTTAAGGATTTGTTATAAAATAACTTTTTAAACTTTTTAGTATTATTTTTGGGATGCATTATTCAAATGATTGGGTCAATGGTAACACAACATCATTGATTAAGGGGAAAACTAATGATAATGATTCAAACCATGGTTTATAGTGCTCAAAATCAAAAGAATCAAGTTAATATAGATATTTTTTTACATATCTAACCCAAAGTTCAAACAAGACCATCCATCACATCAAGCTTATGTTGTTCATCTGAATTACATTACAGTAATTACAAAACTGTAATTACATTACAGTTTTATTTGTATTAGATTCCTAAATTTGTCTTTTTTAATTTTAGTAAGAGCTCTAAGTATTATAAGTTTAAATCTGGTTTTACCACTGTACATATTATATAAGTATAAAATTAAAAATAATTAACCTCAGCATTAGAAGTCCATGTAAATTACTTTCCTCTGAAAAGGTTCTGTGCATTTCTTTCTTGTGAGGATTCAGTGAGACAGTTTGTAAAGTGCTTCAGCAAGAAATACAGATTTTAGACTTAGGCAAATAACTAATATTCAAAATTCTCATGTTCTGAAACTGCAATGAAGCTGGACTTCAGAGAAAAAAGAACAGAGTAAACCTCCATAAACTAGAATGTTTGAGACTGTGCTTTGAATAACCAGATATATATTTTTAAGTTTTAAGCCTCCTTGAAAATATTTTTTACAGTGTATTGGTATAATTTAATCTTTATTTTATGACCTAGAAACTGACAGTGCCTCAGGTTCACCTTTCAGTAATAAATTCTTACTATAAATCCATAATTGCAGAAAACAGAGAAGAAATTACTCCTTAAAAAATGTAGATTTTCGGGCTTCCCTGGTGGCGCAGTGGTTGAGAGTCCATCCGCCAATGCAGGGGACACGGGTTTGTGCCCCGGTCCGGGAAGATCCCACATGCCGCAGAGCGGCTGGGCCCGTGAGCCATGGCCGCTGAGCCTGCGCATCCGGAGCCTGTTCTCCGCAACGGGAGAGGCCACAACAGTGAGAGGCCCGCGTACCGCAAAAAAAAAAAAAAAAAAAAATGTAGATTTTCAATTTCTCTCCTTTTTCAGCAATAGAGTATATAACATGAGTTTTCTTCTGTTGGAATCCAGTTAATTGAAGTTCTACCGTATATATATTGCTACTTTGATGTAGGATTGATAGGCCTAAGCGTGGGGGGAAGAGGAGGTGAATTATTTGTCCCTGTGGGCAAAGCAGCCAGGAAAGTTTATATTCAATTTTATATACTTTCATTGAATGACTACTATGCACATGAAACTAGGGGAGGGATCCAGAGACACATAAAGACATGAGTGAGTTACTATCACAAACTTCTTAGAAGTGTATAGCCAAAGGAGAAATCGAAACTTTGTAATCCTCTTGCTTCAGTGGACCTCAACACACAGTTGCAGTGATCAGCCATAAGGCTGAGAGAACAGTTGAACGCTCAGGATTCCAACATCATCCATGGTGGTGGTGGCAGCTGTCTACTGGGCGGTAGTCTTGTAAACCCATGTAATTAACCAATTGATGTCAGGACAGGGCAAGTCCCCGAGGGAGCACACAGGATCTGTGCAGAGCCTTGTCCTGCTAAAACTTTTTAGAAAGATGAGAATTAAAAGATATTTTGCAAATTTATCAGATTTGCAGTTAAACCAGAAAGGACAGCAAACACAGGATGTGAGAATCAGGATCCAAAAGGCTGAAACTTTTGGCTGAATTTAACAAGATTATTACAAAGGGGAAAATGTAAGTTCCTGCACTCTGACCCATTAAACAAACAAACCAACAAACCACTGTGTACAAATACAGATGGGAGAGGCATGGAACAGTGTGTGTGTGTGTGTGTGTGTGTGTGTGTGTGTGTGTGTGTGTATTTTAAAGAGTCAGGCTTGAACTGGCCTGAACTGACAACCATACAAAGAAGAAATATAAATGATTCATAAACAAAATGGTTTATCCTCATTATTATTCAAAGCAATTTAAATTAAAACAGTAATCCCTCAATCTACCAAATTGATAAAGGTAGGAAGAATGGTAATTCTCAATGCTGACAAAGATTTGAAGAAATAGGCATTCTTGAGAAAACCATAATTCAGAAAGACACATGCACCCCAGTGTTCATTGCAGCACTATTTACAATAGCCAGGTCATGGAAGCAACCTAAATGCCCATCGACAGACGCATGGATAAAGAAGATGTGGTACATATATACAATGGGATATTACTCAGCCACAAAAAGGAATGAAATTGGGTCATTTGTAGAGAGGTGGATGGATCTAGAGACTGGCATACAGAATGAAGTAAGTTAGAAAGAGCAAAACAAACATCGTATATTAATGCATATATGTGGAACCTAGAAAAATGGTACAGATGAACTGGTTTTCAGGGCAGAAATTGAAACACAGATGTAGAGAACAAACATATGGACACCAAGGGGGGAAAGTGGCGGGGGTGGTGGTGGTGGTGGGATGAATTGGGCGATTGGGATTGACATGTATACACTGATGTGTATAAAATGGATGACTAATAAGAAAAAAAAAAGTTTCTACAAGACATGGTGGGAGAAAAGCGGTATGGATAAGATGCCTCATAATAATAAAAAAATAATTTAACTTCATATTTTATTTTAATGCTTATATTTACATATATGCCTATGTGAAAGACAAAAAAAAAAAAAGAAATAGGCATTCTTATATGCTTCACGTCAAAGTGTGAATTGTTAAGTCCTGCAACAATTTGGCAATATGTATTGGAAATCATAAAACCATGCAGACCTTTCATCCTAATAATTACACTTTCAGAAATTTTCTTAATTAAATAATTAAGGATGCACATAAGTGTATAGCTACTGGAGCATTAATCATAGCATTTATTTTTTCCAGCTTTATTGAAATATTATTGACATATAATGCATAATTAAGGTGTGCAAATAGATGACTTGATACAATTGTGAAATTATTACCTCATTAATTAGTTAACATCTGTCACCTCATATAATGACGATTTTTTTTCTTTTTTGTGGTGTTAACATTTAAGATTTACTGTCAACAACTTTCAAATCTATATTATGGTATTAACTATAGTCACCATGGTGTACGTTAGATCCTCAGAACTTAATTCATCTGTAACTGGAAGTTTGTACTCTTTGACCAACATTTTCCCACAACCACCATTCTATTCTCTATTTCTGTGAGGTTGACTCTTTTAGATTCCACATATAAATGAAAACATACAATGTTTGTTTTTCTCTGTCTGACTTATTTCACTTAGCATAAGGCCCTCAAGGTCCTTCCATGTTGTCACAAAAAGTAGGATTTCCTTCTTTTTTATGGATGAATGCTATTCCATTTTCTTTATCTATTCATTCGTCTCAGAGATTCCTTATCCATTTATTCATTGCTGTACAGTTAGGTTGTTTCCATGTCTTCGCTATTGTGAATAATACTGCAATGAACACAGGGGTGCAGATATCTCTTTGAGATCCTGATTTCATTTCTTCAGACGTATACCCAGAAGTGGGACTGCTGGATCATATGGTAGTTATATTTTTAATTTTTTGTGGAACCTCCATACTGTTTTCCACAGTGACTGCACCAATTTACATTCCCACCAACAATGTAGGAGGATTCCCTTTCTCCATATCCTTGCCAACATTTGTGAGTCTATAATAGTTCCAAAATAAAAGGTAGAAAAAAATAAACTTACTGAAATAGAAAGCTGTTCATGGGGCTTCCCTGGTGGCGCAGTGGTGAAGAACTTGCCTGCCAACGCAGGGGATACAGGTTCGAGCCCTGATCCAGGAAGATCCCACATGCCGCGGAGCAACTAAGCCTGTGCGCCACAACTACTGAGCCTGTGCTCTAGAGCCCGCGAGCCACAACTGCTGAACCCACAACTGCAACTACTGAAGCTCATGCGCCTAGAGCCTGTGCTCTACAACAAGAGAAGCCACTGCAATGAGAAGCCCACACACCGCAACCAAGAGCAGCCCCTGCTCGCCATAACTAGAGAAAGCCCGCGCGCAGCAACAAAGACCCAACGCAGCCAAAAATAAAAATAAAAATAAAATAAATAAAATTTAAGAAAAGAAAGCTGTTCACAATATATCATTGGAAAAAAGTGATTAATCAGAAGGTATAATTCTATTTTTTGTAAAATATACATGTAATTCATTAATTATGATGATAATAGAATACCATTTTCTGAAGTCTTGTTTTGTGGTTTACAAACAATACTTCATTTAAATCTCACAACTAATAAGGTAGATGCTATTATTTTCATTTTACCAGTGAAGAATGAGATTAGGAGAAATCATACAACTTTTCAAATGTTACACAGCTACCTAGTATTTCAAAGTTTATGCTCTTGCTATGTTCCCAAAAAATTCACTACCTAACATACCTTTACAATCTAGAAAGGTACATACCAAAATTTTAACCATAGTTATCTCTGTGTTGTGAATACTGGTGACATTATTTTTTCTTTTTGCTTATTGAATGTGTATCATTTGTATAATTAAAAATGTTTATTTTAAGAGACTTCAGTGTTTTAGTTGAAAGCAGGGTCAATTTGAGTCCATAGGATGAAACAACTGTCAAAATACCCAAGTTTGGCTACATTTACAGAAGAATAGTATTTAAAATAAAGAGGCCGTAGTAGTGTTCAACAATGCAGAGATCAGATGTGATCTGGAATATAGAGCCATACTTTGATAAGGACATCAACATAGAGACTAAAGGGTATTTTGAGGGAAGCAGTCTGAATGGTGAGGAAATCCAAAAATCACTTCATAATATGGATGGTGAAGAGAATTGGGGCCATCTAGCTTAGAAAGAAACAAGACTCAGAGGGAACATGATAGCTGTCTTAAAAGTTTTTTAATGTCATTACTTAGCATAATAATCATAAGCAGCTACCATTTATTGAGTGCTCACTCCATGCTAAGTATATGCATTATCTCAATTAATCCTCACCACAACCCTATAAGAGAGATACTAATATTATCCTCCACTTACAGAAAAGGAAACTGAAGCTCAGAGAGGTCAGGTAACTTGCCCGCAGTCACACATGCATTAATGATAGAATCAGCATACAAACCCAGAACCTGTCTGTGCTGTTAACCTTCATACAGGGCTATCTCACATCCTAACAAAGGAAAACAGACTGGGCTTGTTTGTGTGACTCCAAATGAGTAGAATTAGGACCGCAGAAGAGAGATTCAGGGACACAGATATCAGCTCAATACTCAGAAGATTCATCTCAAAAAAAAAAAAAAAACAAAGCTGTCCCACTCTCAAATAGGTTGCTTTGGAAGGTAGTGAATATCCCTCTGTACATTTCATGTAGTGATACTCTGTGATGTCCGAGAAATCTCAAACTCCAGTACACACTGGAATCACCTGAGAGAGCTTCATAAAACAGATTCCTGAACACCACCCTTAGAGATTCAGATTCAGGTGTCCTGGGGTGATGAGAGTCATGAATTTGCAATCCTATCAGGCTCCTAGGCAATGCCAGTACTGCTCTAGGATCACACATGGAGATTTCTTCAAACCATAAAATCTTATTAGTTTGTAAAAGTCGTACTCTACAAACTGGACATACTGCCCCTAAGCCACACAACAAGGCTTGTTTGTTTGTTTGTTTTTCCTATTTAAGTTACCAGTCAATAGAGTGTACTACATCTTTTAAAGTAGATGTTCATAGCTAGTTTTTTTTTTACTTCCCAGAGTTTGCTAATATATTAGAGACAGGTTTATTTTTTGTTGTTTTTGTTTTTAAGAAATCCATCTATGTTTCTGATAAAGAATGGATAAAAGCAAACCTCATTAAATTATGAGACAAGAGACTGATAAATCTTAGCATGTTCACTTTATCCGAGAGGAAATGTACTTTTCTCATAGTGATTTAATCTTCAGCTGTCTAGCTCAATTTGGAATGAAAAGTGGCAATGCTATCGTCTGCCAAGAAATAAGGACGATAGCCATATACTGTAAACTATACTTTATTATTTTCAACAGTGGCAAACTTAGCATTAAATCATGGTAATTTTTCAGAGCTTCTGAACTCTACTCATGTTTACCTTTAAGGGCACCTTCATCTGTTTCCCCCCCCCCCCACTTTTTGATGAGGTTAAAAATTGCCAAGTGTCTTTGTAGTAGGCAAAAACACTCCAAAATCAAATATCAAGGAGAAAAAATAGGTCCCTGTAGACTGCACCCTTGGCTCTCTCCTTCCTGGAGGGCAGCTGTTACAATGCCCACAGCTGCTTCTTTACACACAGGATAGTCCTCGGCCACCCTGAACAGCCAGCAGCCCCATATAAGAACCACAAGTAGCTTTTTAGTGATAAGATAGAGTTTAGTGGCTGTATTTTATGACATAATTCAGTCAGTGTTCCTTTACAGAGTGCCACTGGCTGGCCAACTTGAAGCAGTCATAAACATTTGACTGTGGAGTAATTTAATTTAATGATTTCTTTAATCTTGAAATCACAAGAGGCTGTTTTCAAAACATTTTGTTGCCATGTTGATCTCCTTTCAACCTACAGGATTAATAATTGATGTTGAAATATGGTTGGGAAAAAAATTGACAATGAACTTCTTTCTCAAGGAAGCAGCACTTGGAGGAATGTCAGATTTACACAGTGACTCCCCCAGATAACAGATAACTTTATTGACCAAACTTGTTAAATCACAGCATTTTGGATTGAAATATTTCTAAAATGTCTTAAATGCTTTCTTACCATCTTAAACAGGATAATGGAACATTCTTAAACATCCTTTGATGAATCAAAATAATCCTTATAAGTAAGCATTATTCTATAGTATAACCAAATTGTATCCTCAGAGGCACAGTTGAGATTTGAGTTGAGTTTTTACCTCTAAAATGCCTTCAGAACTTTACACCATGTTAGTCCTTTTATTTAATTTTTATAGTATTACACTTCCCCTTTTCACTTAAATGTACTGACCCCTGTTAATTTTTCCTTCCCTTTTAATTTGCTGTTAAATTTACTGTGTGCTAGAAATCTGGATTACTAAATTTACTGGAAGTGTGTGCAAATGAGTGAGGGGAGTTTCTGAGAATTGTCTGTGGCTCCTAATATGTGTAGAGTTTGTGCTGTAGGCTGTAGCCTCTCGAGGAGTTTATTTTGAACTATTCCTGCTTCTTCTCCTTCTTGTCCGATAAATCAGGTTGCCAGATATGTGACCCCTGGTTAAGAAGTCTGACTGTGGTCGAGTAATGATAATCACTGATGTTTGTTTTCTTACTACGCCACTCTAGCCAGGCAAACTCTTTGTATTCAAATCTATATCTTGGGGTATAGCACCCGCAGTAGCAAAAAGAATTGAGATGACTTTCCTTTTCAAAACCCAGCATTCTTCCATCTCTTTATCCTTTAGACCTCACAAAGGAAACTAGAGTGAGAGAAGAAAATTTGAGTTCAGATAGGAGTTTAACAACTCATGAGTTTAATATCTCATGAACTGAGGAAAGTCCTTATGGTGGAGTTTTTCATCTCCCCTAATGTCAGAGATTAAGGAAGGAACAGAAATAGGAAAGCAAGAAAAGTACACCATTTTACCCTTCTGAAAGTCATGATTCTTTGAAATGTTTTTCAAGTTATAGGTACATATTCTGTGTGCTACTGTGAGAAATGGCTTTTATCACTTTCATCATCAAGTACAAGTTCAAACTCTGGCCCTCAAAGTCCTCTAGGATGTGGCTCAATTCACCCTTCTAATTTCGTCTTCAACTGCTCTCTGTACACCTGACCAAATCCTCCCAACTCCCACATCTTTCACTTTTCTGCTTTGGAAGCACTTATTAGGTGCTAAAATGTGCTCCTCTGAGGGGAAAAAAAGCAGGGTCAGGGTGCCATGGTAAAATAAATTTGGGAAATGCTAGAGTAACCAGTATAAAACAAATTTCTTTACTAGAGTACTTCTCAGAGCCTTTTAAAAGCCTAAATGTTCATTTAAATCTCCAAAAGGGGATTATGGTATTGAATGAGGGTAACCACTTATCCTAGTTTGCCTGGGACAGTTCCAATACACACCTGTTGCCCCAGCATAATTAATATCATCTCTTTTAGTTTTAAAAATGTCTCAGGTCATACAGTATGGTTTTCCTATCTGTAGCAATTTTTAAATTAATTTGACCACCACACTCATTTCCTATAGAATATCTAAGTATCACGTAGAACAGTTTGGGTAACACGACCTTTGCCTCACTTTGCTACTAGCTGTCAATGCCTATCCGGATCTCAAATCCCATCCCAAATAGTTTACGCTATAGTGGAGGCTTCCCTTATTATTGGTCTTCCTCCGTGGCCGGAAGTACTTTCTTCCTCTGCTGAAAGTCATAGTACCATCTCTCTATCTTTCCCTGTGACATTAGCATTTTCTGCCCTATTTTTGGTTTGGGGGTTCAAGCCTTCCTCCTCTACTGTACCATTCATAGTAAAAGCCAGGTAGTGTTTCACTTTGTCTTCACCCTCAATGCCAAAATCAAAAACTATCTTTGAAAGATTAAACTTAGTTGCACCAGAAGCTGTCCTGTGTTCTCTCTCTCATTATACAGAAACAGATCCTCAGTGCAGGCTGAGGCAACTCCCACCGCTGCCCTCTCCTGCCTTCTCAGAGACCTCTGCTGATTATCACCACCCTGGCTCCTATCTCTCACGAGCTCTCAAAATGCTCAAGATTCTCCTACTTTAAAAAGCCTATTCTCAGCTTTGTTCCTCCAACTATCACCTTAACTTTCTCCCATTTTTTCAGCTCTTGTGAGTCCAAATTCTCACAAGAGTTGAGCAAATGGCCATTTTGGCTTACCTCCCATTCACATGCCAACCCACTCCAATCTGGCTTCGATCTCCCCACCTCCACCCAAACTGCTCACATCAGGGTCACCAATTACTTTTCTTTTTTTCCTAAATCCAGTGGACACTTCTCACTTGGGTTTGCCTCTGTGATTTATACTCTCTTTAAAAGTGCCCAAACTTCCTTGAAAAGTTTAGCGTAGAATTGCCATTTGATCCAACAATTTCACTTCTAAGTATGTACCCAAAGGAATTGAAAGCAAGGACTCAGATACTTGTACACTGATGTTCGTGGCAGCATTATTCATGAGAGCCAAATGGTAGAAACAACTCAAATCTCCATTAACAATGAATGGATAATCAAAATGTGGTTGACACATGCAATGGAATATTATTCAGCCTTAGAAAGGAATGAAACTCTGATAGATGTCAAAACGTGGGATGAACGTTGAAGACATTGTTCATCTGGCTGAGAAAATAAGCCAGACACAAAGGGACAAATACTGCATGATTCCACTTATATGAGGTACCTAGAATAGACCAATTCATAGAGACAGAAAGCAGAATAGACGTTACCAGGGGCTGGGAGGAGTGGAAATGAGGAATTGTTGCTTGATGGACACAGAGTTTCTGTTTGGGAAGATGAAAAAATTTGGGAAATGAATGGTGGTGATGGTTGCACAACATTGTGAATGTATTTAATGCCACTGAATTGTATACTTTAAAAATGGTGAAAAAGATAAATTTTATGTGATGTATCATCGTGATGGAAAAAAAGAAGAAAAGGAAGTGCCCAAAGTATCAAAGTCCCTGAAATTAAAACCTTCACAGTAAACAGAGAAAAATCAGTTTCATAACTCCCTTCTGTTCAACAAGAATCTCATTCCAGGGGAAAATCTGAAGTGGGGAATTCCCAGCCAAGGTAGGTGTCCTGAACAGGCACCTTGGAAAGAGCTTTCTGCTTCAGCTTATCTCTAGCTTTTCCGGTTACACAGCCACATCTCGTTTTACCAGTACCGATTGTTTCTGTAACGTTAGAAGCTAAATCATATCTTCCCAATAACTTAGGTTATATAGGCAGAAGGGTTTTATCTCATTTAATTGCTCTTCAGGCGGCGTTGCTCAAAAAGTTTTGCTTTCAGTTTCCTTCAGTCCTCTCCTACCCCGACCCAAAACCTCCCTCTCCAAGAGGACAGTGATTTGTAAACAGGTGATTTGTAAGCAAGGAGGGAACCAGCCACTTGCAAAGTCAAGTGAAAAGAGTAGGTATGATGTGACTGGTCCTAGATGATTGGAGAAGCGCCCTGAAATCCACTGCTGCAGGCACAGATTAAATCTTTTATCGAGGCTTATCAAGTTATCGATGCTCCAGTTTCCGGCCTGTGGTGTATTTTATACCTGTGTAATACCCTGTGTTGGTAATGAATGGCCTGCTCCCCGTGCCCAGATCTTCTGTAACAGCAGGGAGCCAAATATGTAAAGGTGATTTCTCTGACGTTTCAAAGGTAACACACTGCTTGTTAGTATTCCTTGATGATGTACCCATTGCCTTGTTAGGAAAGCCCTTATCCTAAAACCTCATGCTTCTCCAACCCCAAGTAAAGCGTCTTGTTCCCTCACAGGATTTGCTGTCAGTCTATCATAGGAAAAAGCCCCAAGTGTTTCTAAGTGTGGCTTTTATTTGGTCTGGTAGCACTTGGGAGCTCCTTGTAAACTTCTCACTCAAAGGGTACGAGGTCCAAAATCGTGCCTGGGGCGATTTTCTCCGCTGTGAATTCAGTAGACTTGGGGGAGGAGAGATAAAAGCACTGAGGCTTCTCAGTGCCTTGAGTTATGAAGGCCTGAACGTGCGCTGTGGTAGTGGAAAAGGAATGATTCCAAAAATACTAAAAACGTGAGAAAGGAGAGCACTTGGTATCTGAAACATCTGTTTCTCTGAGCATCTTTTCCTTAGCTTCTCGGAGCTACCTGAACACATGGGGAAGAGTTCCCTGTTAGAATAAAGTTATAGGAAGCCTCTTTCTCACTTTTTTCCCCTTTAAAAAAAAAAAAAAATCTTGCCACAGGAGCCTCTTGCTCCCCTGGGATTTCGAGGCGATCCCACAAAACGGTGCGGGAATCGTGCCTCCTCCACGGACACTCCCTCATGAACACGACGCCGGCCGGATTTTGTAACCGTGTTTATGACTGATTTACAGACCTTCTACTTGGCAGGCCGTGCTGTTACTGTTAGCCGGTTACTATGGATCTTGCAACATGCCACTCTGGCACGCTGCATTAAAAATAACCTCCCAAGACTGTACAGAATACATAGAACAACGGCGGTACAGTCATAGCCTCAGACTCGAGGCTCTGTTTTGGTGCCTATGTATTCCCACGTGCTCACATGTGAAGCAGAAGCAGGAAAAAGTTCAGACGTCTTCTAAAATGTCTGGTTGCGTTATAATTTTTCTAAACTTCCCCAAAGCAGAAGTTCTCAGGGATCAGTAACATCCTAAAAAACTGTAGACCAAAAGAATGACAAAACACAAGTTGTAAGTATTTGTGAAGGGCACAGATCCAAAGGCAGACCGTCTGGGTCTGACTCCTGGCTCCAGTACTTAACTAGCCCTGGGATCTTAGCAAGTTGTATCACGACCACAGCTATCTCACCTGCAAGACAGAGTGATAACAATATCAGTCTCAAAGGGTTCTTCTGAGGGTCAAGGGAGAGATTCAGGTAAAAGTTCTTGCTTCAGTACTTGCACGTCACAGGTGCTTATTAAATAGATTATTATCCTTTGAACACCATCGTTGCAGCACGTACACTCGCAGCATTTATCAACGTGAAACTTATAGTACAGTGCCTGGCATTGAGGAGGTGCTTAAGAAATATTTGTTGACTAAAAGAGTGATGCCCAGTAACTTATGTACATGCCTGATACTTTCTAGCTTATATACTTCTTAAGATCAGAGCTGTATTTGATTCATTTTTGTATTCTCCACAGCTCTGTGGTGGATGCTAAATAAGTATTTATTGAATTAAATGGAAAGAGAAAGACCATTACAATGTAAGAGGCAACAGTTAGTATGTAAATGGTAGCCAAAAAAAAAGAAAAAAAATCATAGGCTTTAAGTGCAAATAGAATCCAGGGCCAAGAAAACCCTGATGTTCCCTGAAACTAAATGAATATATCAAGCTACATATGAATACAGTATTTGTAATGCTGGGTCTGGTTCAGTGAGTCTGGTTCTAACTGGGTTCTGCAGAGGAGAGAAAAGCTTTTATCTCTATCCCACCCCTGGCCTCAGCTCATGAGCCAGTCTTGCCCATGACTCGAGAAAAGAATTGCTCTCCCAAAGCCAGACACCACAGTCGCCACAAGCAAAGTAGTTTCCTTATGCCATTTCAAACGCCATTGGATTCAGTGGCAGCAGCACAAACACAAGACTCGTGCTGAGGGACATGAGGCCAGTATAGTGTAGACTCTGCCCCAATTTACAGCAATAGTGCTTGGACCAGCATGAACAGAGCTGCACCCATGCAGCGGTGAGACGAGGCTGATAGGAAAGCCAGTGGGCCATTCAGGATCCTTAGCAAGGATAATAGCAATAGGGTCTGTGACTGTGGACTCATGTCTGACCTCCCAAGCAAAAATGAAAACATAAATCTGGGGTGTGTGTATATGTTTGTGAAGAACACCTTTTTTTTTTCTTTTTTGACATTGTGTCAACACTCTCTAGCCAAAAGCCACTGGGAACACTAGTTGTAAGTTGGGTTTATTACTTGTTACAGCAAGGGCTCGCACTCACTCTGGGGAGACCAAAGGGCATCTCAGTAAGAGGGCATTAGAAAGAAACTGTTACAGATTTGGGTCTTGATTGGGTGATTTAGGGGAGGCTCTGGCGAAGTTGGAGTTCATTCTACATTGGCTGCTGTCGGAAAGCAGGGATAATTCTATGATTAGGTATCTCAATAAATCTTCTCTATAGGAAGGACAGACTAGAGTGAGAATAAAGCTGCAATTGCCAAAGAAGCAACAGTTGCTTAGCTGGGAAACGGGATGATTGGTAATTTGTGGCATGGACAATATTCATGTTTCGTCTGTGTTCAGGCATAATTTCCCAGTCACTGTCTTGATCCTTTATGGTCAGAAAGTGGCCTTGTCTGATGTTGCTGTTCTATGACAGTGTTTATGTTCAACAGGTGAAAACCAAGACCTAGCTATGAGTAACAGGCCAGTTGGCAACACCTAGGCCTAGCTGGTTGTTCCTGGCATGGAGTAGGAGTCAGTTACTAAGATAGCAGAAGAGAAAAGTAGTAAACCAACTGGAAATGTATTTCAACAGGTCTTCTGATAAGGTCTCCTGGAGCTTGGTAACCATATATCAATTTTTTTTAACATCTTTATTGGAGTATAATTGCTATACAGTGTTGTTTGTTTCTGCTGTATAACAAACTGAATCAGCTATACATAAACATATATCCCCATATCTCCTCCCTCTTGTGTCTACCTCCCACCCTCCTGTCCCACCCCTCTAGGTGGCACAAAGCACGGATCTAATCTCCCTGTGCTATGCAGCTGCTTCCCACTAGCTATCTATTTTACATTTGGTAGTGTATGTATCTAAATGCTACTCTCTCACTTCGTCCGAGCTTCCTTTCCCCCTTCCTGTGTCCTCAAGTCCATTCTCTATGTCTGCGTCTTTATTCCTGTCCTGCCCCTAGGTTCATCAGGACCATTTTTTTTTTTTAGACTCCATATATATGTGTTAGCATACGGTATTTGTTTTTCTCTTTCTGACTTACTTCACTCTGTATGACAGACTCTAGGTCCATCCACCTCACCACAAATAATTCAATTTTGTTTCCTTTTATGGCTGAGTAATATTCCATTGTATATATGTGCCACATCTTCTTTATCCATTCATCTGTCGATGAACACTTAGGTTGCTTCCATGTCCTGGCTATTGTAAATAGTGCTGCAATGAACATTGTGGTACATGACTCTTTTTGACTTATGGTTTTCTCAGGGTATATACCCAGTAGTGGGATTGCTGGGTCGAATAGCAGTTCTATTTTTAGTTTTTTGAGGAACCTCCATACTGTTCTCCATAGTGGCTGTATCAATTTACATTCCCACCAACAGTGCAGACGGCTCCCTTTTCTCCACACCCTCTCCAGCATTTATTGTTTGCAGATTTTTTAATGATGGCCATTCTGACTGGTGTGAGGTGATACCTCATTGTAGTTTTGATTTGCATTTCTCTAATGATTAGTGATGTTGACCATCTTTTCATGTGTTTGTTGGCAACTGTATATCTTCTTTGGAGAAATGTCTATTTAGGTCTTCTGCCCATTTTTGGATTGGGATTTTTTTTTTTGGATATTGAGCTGCATGAGCTGCTTGTATATTTTGGAGATTAATCCTTTGTCAGTTGCTTAATTTGCAAATACTTTCTCCCATTCTGAGTTGTCTTTTCATCTTGTTTATGGTTTCCTTTGCTTTGCAAAAGCTTTTAAGTTTCATTAGGTCCCATTTGTTTATTTTTGTTTTTATTTCCCTTTCTCTAGGAGGTGGATCAAAAAGGATCTTGCTGTGATTTATGTCATAGAGTGTTCAGCCTATGTTTTCCTCTAAGTGTTTTATAGTGTCTGGCCTTACATTTAGGTCTTTAATCCATTTTGAGCTTATTTTTGTGTATGGTGTTAAGAAGTGTTCTAATTTCATTCTTTTACATGTAGCTGTCCAGTTTTCCTGGCACCACTTATTGAAGAGGCTGTCTTTTCTCCATTGTATGTTCTTGCCTCCTTTATCAAAGATAAGGTGACCATATATGTGTGGGTTTATGGGCTTTCTATCCTGTTCCATTGATCTATATTTCTGTTTTTGTGCCAGTACCATACTGTCTTGATTACTGTAGCTTTGTTGTGTAGTCTGAAGTCAGGGACTCTGCTTCCTCCAGCTCCGCTTTTCTTTCTCAAGATTGCTTTGGCTTTTCGGGGTCTTTTGTGTTTCCATACAAATTGGAAATTTTTTGTTCTAGTTCTGTGAAAGATGCCATTGGTAGTTTGATAGGGATTTCATTGAATCTGTAGATTGCTTTGGGTAGTATAGTCATTTTCACAATGTTGATTCTTCCAATCCAAGAATATGATATATCTCTCCATCTGTTTGTGTTATCTTTGATTTCTTTCATCATTATCTTATAGTTTTCTGTGTACTGGTCTTTTGCCTCCTTAGATAGGTTTATTCCTAGATATTTTATTCTTTTTGTTGCAATGGTAAATGGGAGTGTTTTCTTAATTTCTCTTTCAGATTTTTCATCATTAGTGTATAGGAATGCCAGAGATTTCTGTGCATTAATTTTGTATCCTGTTACTCCACCAAATTCATTGATTAGCTCTGGTAGTTTTCTGGTAGCATCTTTAGGATTCTCTATACATAGTATCCTGTCATCTGCAAACAGTGACAGTTTTACTTCTTCTTTTCCGATTTGGATTCCTTTTGTTTCTTTTTGTTCTCTGATTGCTGTGGCTAAAACTTCCTGAACTATGTTGAATAATAGTGGTGAGAGTGGGCAACCTTGTCTTGTTCCTGAGCTTAGAGAAAATGGTTTCAGTTTTTCACCATTGAGAACAATGCTGACTGTGTGTTTGTCATATATGGCCTTTATTATGTTGAGGTAGGTTCCCCCATGCCTAATTTCTGGAGTTATATAAATGGATGTTGAATTTTGTCGAAAGCTTTTTATGCATCTATTAAGATGATAGTATGGTTTTTCTCCTTCAATTTGTTAATTTGGTGTATCACATTGATTGATTTGCATATATTGAAGAATCCTTGCATTCCTCGGAATAACCCCACTTGATCATGGTGTATGATCCTTTTAATGTGCTGTTGGATCCAGTTTGCTAGTATTTTGTTGAGAATTTTTGCATCTATGTTCATCAGAGATATTGGTCTGTAATTTTCTTTTCTTGTGACATCTTTTTTTGGTTTTGGTATCAGGGTGATGGTGGCCTCGTAGAATGAGTTTGGGAGTGTTCCTTCCTCTGCTCTATTTTGAAAGAGTTTGAGAAGGATAGGTGTTAGCTCTTCTCTAAATGTTTGATAGAATTCTCCTGTGAAGCCATCTGGTCCTGGGCTTTTGTTTGTTGGAAGATTTTTAATCACAGTTTCAATTTCAGTGCTTGTGATTGGTCTGTTCATATTTTCTATTTCTTCCTGGTTCAGGCTTGGAAAGTTGTTCTTCTCTAAGAATTTGTCCATTTCTTCCAGGCTGTCCATGTTATTGGCATATAGTAGCTTGTAGTAATCTCTCATGATCCTTTGTATTTCTGCAATGTCAGTTGTTACTTCTCCTTTTTCATTTCTAATTCTGTTAATTTGAGTCTTCTCCCTTTTATCCTTGATGAGTCTGGCTAATGGTTTATTAATTTTGTTTATTTTCTCAAAGAACAAGCTTTTAGTTTTATTGATCTCTGCTATTTTTTCCTTCATTTCTTTTTCATTTATTTCTGATCTGATCTTTATGATTTCCTTCCTTCTGCTAACTTTGGAGTTTTTTGTTCTTCTTTCTCTAATTGCTTTAGGTGTAAGGTTAGGTTGTTTATTTGAGATTTTTCTTGTTTCTTGAGGTAGGATTGTATTGCTAAAAACTTGTCTTAGAACTGCTTTTGCTGCATCCCATAGTCTTTGGGTCATTGTGTTTTCATTGTCATTTTTTTCTAGGTATTTTTAGATTCCTCTTTGATTTCTTCAGTGATCTCTTTGTTACCTAGTAGCATATTGTTTAGCCTCCATGTGTTTGTGTTTTTTACAGTCTTTTTCCTGTAATTGATATCTAGTTTCATAGCATTGTGGTTGGAAAAAATACTTGATATGATTTCAGTTTTCTTAAATTTACCAAAGCTTGATTTGTGACCCAAGATATGGTCAATCCTGGAGAATGTTCCATGAGCACTTGAGAAGAAAGTGTATTCTGTTGTTTTTGGATGGAATGTCCTATAAATATCAATTAAGTCCATCTTGTTTAATGTGTCATTTAAATCTTGTGTTTCCTTATTTATTTTCATTTTGGATGATCTGTCCATTGGTGAAACTGGGGTGTTAAAGTCCCCTACCATTATTGTGTTACTGTTTATTTCCCCTTTTATGGCTGTCAGCACTTGCCGTGTGTATTGAGGTGCTCCTATGTTGGGTGCATAAATATTTACAATTGTTATATCTTCTTCTTGGATTGATCCCTTGATCATCATGTAGTGTCCTTCTTTGTCTCTTATAATAGTCTTTATTTTAAAGTCTATTTTGTCTGATATGAGAATTGCTACTCCAGCTTTCGTTTGATTTCCATTTGCATGGAATATCTTTTTCCATCCTCTCACTTTCAGTCTGTATGTGTCCCTAGGTCTGAAGTGGGTGTCTTGTAGACAGCATATGTAAAGGTCTTGTTTTTGTATCAATTCAGCCAGTCTGTGTCTTTTGGTTGGTGCACTTAATCCATTTACATTTAAGGTAATTATCGATATGTGTGTTCCTATTACCATTTTCTTAATTGTTTTGGTTTTGTTATTGTAGGTCTTTTCCTTCTCTTGTGTTTCCTGCCTAGAGAAGTTCCTTTAGCATTTGTAAAGCTGGTTTGGTGGTGCTGAATTCTCTTAACTTTTGCTTATCTATAAAGGTTTTAATTTCTCCATCGAATCTGAATGAGATCCTTGCTGTGTAGAGTAATCTTGGTTGTAGGTTTTTCCCTTTCAATGCTTTAAATATGTCCTGCCACTCTCTTCTGGCTTGCAGAGTTTCTGCTGAAAAATCAGCTGTTAACCTTATGGGGATTCCCTTATATGTTATTTGTTGCTTTTACCTTGCTGCTTTTAATATTTTTTCCTTGTATTTAATTTTTAATAGTGTGATTTATATGTGTCTTGGCATGTTTCTCTTTGTGTTTATCCTTTGTGGTACTCTCTGTGCTTCCTGGACTTGATTGACTATTTCCTTTCCCATGTTAGGGAAGTTTTCGACTATAATCTCTTCAAATATTTTCTCAGACCCTATCTTTTTCTCTTCTTCTTCTGGACCCCTATAATTCGAATGTTGGTGTACTTAATGTTGTCCCAGAGGTCTCTGAGACTGTCCTCAAATCTTTTCATTCTTTTTTCTTTATTCTGCTCCCTGGCAGTTATTTCCACCATTTTATCTTCCAGCTCACTTATCTGTTCTTCTGACTCAGTTATTCTGTTATTGATTCCTTCTAGAGTATTTTTAATTTCAGTAATTGTGTTGTTCATCACTTTTTGTTTGCTCTTTAGTTCTTCTAGATCCTTGTTAAATGTTTCTTGTATTTTCTCCATTCTATTTCCAAGATTTTGGGTCATCTTTACTATCATTACTCTGAATTCTTTTTTAGGTAGGTTGCCTATTTTGTCTTCATTTATTTCATCTTGTAGGTTTTTACCTTGCTCCTCCGTCTGTAACATATTTTTTTGTTGTTTCATTTTTTTTTTTTGATGGGTAGTGATGTTTATTTGTCTTACTGGTTGTTTGGCCTGAGACGTCCAGCACTGGGGTTTGCAGGCAGTTGGATAGAGCTGGGTCTTGCTGCTGAGATGAGGACCTCTGGGAGTCCTCACTCTGATTGATATTCCCTGGGGTCTGAGTTTCTCTGTTAGTCCTGCAGTTTGGACTCAGAGCTCCCACCACAGGAGCTTGGCCTGACCTCCAGCCTGGGAACCAAGATCCCGCAAGCTTCATGATGCAGTTAAAAAAAAAAAAAAAGGAAGAAAGAAAAAAAGGAGCAGTACAATATCAAAGAATAAAAAACAAAATAAAATAAGAAAAATAAAAAATATATTAGGAAAAATAAAACTATAATTGAAACAACTGGTCGCTGGGGCTTCCTCCCATCCCCTTAGGAGTCCATGGTCCCCGACCAGTGCCTGGTAGATGCCCTAGTTGTGAGGAGACATGAATTCCGCGTGCTCCTAGTATGCCATCTTGACCCATATATCATTTTAACTGAACGATGATGGTACTCAATGAGAATTGATTGAATAGCAGGTTGAGATCAACCTGCGCTATCTACTGGTATGCCACAGGGCACCAAACTTGGTTCTGTCTTGTCAGTTTCCTTATGATTGAAGGCATGTGATCAAAATCTGAGCAGATAGAAAATATATTGAGTGGCAATTTCTGAATCCAGGAAAAATCTCCACAGGCCTTAATCATGGCCTGAGTCAAGTAAGATGAAGTTTAATAATAATTAATGAAAAGCATTTAATTTGGGATCCAAAAAATCAGTATCAAGGATAGGATGGGAGAGACTGGCTGAGAAGTAGCAGAAGGGAAAAAAATACTAACAGTTTAGCTGACTGTAAGTTTTACTGCAGTCAACAGTGACCATCCAAAAAAAAAAAAAGTATTGCAATTTTAGGTTGCATTTATGGAAATATGGAATATTTAAATCTTATCTAGGTCTGGGCATCACATTTTTGAAAGATATAAGGCCTCAATAAGAAAAGGGGACTAAAACCCTCCCCTTCACTTAGAAATCAAACATGGGCCATGCCAAAACAAAACCACAGAATAATACCAGGGATAATTGACAAAGTGGTAGACATTTAGCCTGGAACACAGGAAACCCAGGGGAAACATGAACACTGTATTCATGGATTTTAATGATTGTCATGTGGAAGAGGAATTAAACCATTTTTGTCTGTTTTAAGGACCTAGGATCAGTTAAAGTTAGAAAGGTAGGTTTTGCTTTTAAAACATACAAACACACACACGCAGAGACTCACACACAGTGACATCAGAAATCATCTTTCTATTGAGACAGCAAATTCCCCATGATTATACCTGCAAACAGAAGCTGAAAGACCATTGGTGAGGATATTGTGGCAGGCATTCAGTCACAGAAGATTGAATTTCTAACTCCTTGATTGGAACTTTTATATGGTAAATACCTAGAGTGTGATATTCTCTTAACATCTTTTCAGATTCTGAATCTGCTTGACATCTTTCCAGTAGAAGTTATTTTTCTCTAGGCACACATCCCATTCAGAACCTTATAGAACAGTCTGCACATTTGTCACATTTATGTACAGCTCAGCAAGAATCTTAGGAACTTAGGTGTGTTTTCAAACAATTCAATGATTTGGGACTTGATAACTAATTTGGCTCTATTCCACCTACCTCCTTGTACGTATTCAAATCTTAAAATATTTGCTTTATATATGAATATTAAATATCTTCTGGTACAAATTCTATTTGTTGTTTTTATAGCTACACTGGTCTGTGCCACATTCTACTTTTTTGTAATGATTAGATTTACCTTCACAACAATATAGTTCTAGTTTTGTAGAACTTGAGAATTCTAAACTTTTATAATGATCTCAAAGTTTCGAAAACTTTACATCCTCCTCTGACTTGACAGTGAAAGATTGGTAAATACAAAAAGGAATGCTTTCTGAATATACACAATTATCTCTTAATTTATAATCAATAAAAATGTTATTCTTTACGTTTTCTTAATGTAAATCTTGCACGTAATTAGTACTTTTAAACCTTCGATAAACTTGCATAGTATTAATTCATTTTGCACGGAGCCTTCTTTTAATCTGGGGTCTCTAGAAAGCAGAGCCTGAGGCAGGAGTCCCTGATGTGTTGTTGTTTGTGATGTTGTGGTATAATAAGAAATATATATTTTGGTCTTCATCCTGGGCTTCCAGCCAGAGCTCCTAAAACCTTTGTAATTTCCTAAGCAATAAAAGTGCTAGGAGAATCTTTCATTCTGATGTTTGGTCCTTGACCTGGTTCCTGACACAAAGCTCCTAAATCCCTTGGAGTTTCCTGGGTGATAGGATAATCTTTTGTTTTAATGAGATGGCTCTTTCTGTGGACTCCTGGATAACTTTAGGATGGGTGTTGGTCATCAGAAAGACCAAGCCATGATTAAAACTTGGAATTTT